>NC_052963.1:43464629-44817962 GCF_013358895.1 Oreochromis aureus | reverse complement strand
AAACCTACGAGTGCAGAATGAATCCCGTTTTGTGTGTTTTATTGAAAATGACCAACTTCAGAATTAAGAATAGCTGTAAAATTACTGATTTGTTGTTGCTGGGCCCAAGACTGGCAAGTAGGTGAGTCTTACTGTCATATAAGGTAACTGTCATGTTTGATTTAATGTGAACTTTAAATACACAAATAAAGAGATTAATCATTTTGTATTAGTGATGAGCAGGATGACAGATTCTGTCAGGCAGGAGTCTCATACCTTATTCTTCATCAGTCATACTCTTTATAAAGGACGTGATTTATATCTTTAGTGATTTTTTTTATTTATTTATTTTTCCCCCCCCTACCCCACTCGATCACTGACTCTTCAGATATCTTCTGGGGGGAAGATGGATGGAGCATGCTAATCATCTTTCCAGCCCTCTTAATGACATTTTGAATTTGTGATCCGAGTTTGACACAAAGGTTCTCCGTTATGGAGAATGGGTTCAACAGTTACCCCATAAAACGGTAACATAATGGTTTGGACATGTGCAGAGGGAAGGATAGTGGAAGACTACAGAGAAGGTTCGTGGATGCAGTGAAGGAGGAAATGCAGAGGGTTGGTGCGACAGAGGAGGATGCTGGGGATAGGCTGAGATGGAGGCAGATGATCTGCTGTGGCGACCCCGAGAGAAAGAAGAGGTTTTCAAAGATTAATCTCTCTGTTAGTTCAGCTATATCGCCTTTACATACTGTGATGGCCAAACCCATGACTGCATTATAAAAGTCGGTAACTCTTATGTATTCTTTATTTCTTTATTCAAAATAACACACTTTAGTTTGCAGTAAGTTTATTGTTTGGTTTGGATACATTTGTTTGTAAGCGCACACATTTAGTTTACTTATGTATTTATACCAATTCACTCTGATTCTTGGTTTGATTTTTGTATAATCTTTGTCTGGCCACTCCCAGAGATCGTGGCAGGTAAGAAACAGGTAAAGGAAACAAAAGCAGTGAAATGCATAGAGGGGATGATTGGACCGCACCACCACTTCCTGCTGAAGGGGGAGAATGTGTGTTTTCTGTAATTAAATGTTTGAGTTTAGGGTTTAGTTGTTTTGATTTTCTTCTTTGGTGTTTAGTTTATTAACAAACTAGACTGTGCTGCATCGTCTTTGTGGTTTATGACTGTGTTTTGTTTACTTACTCCTGTTGTGTCATAGTGATCTGATCAGCTGTTATGTGTGTCATTTCCTGTTTAGGTCTGTTATGTTTGTTTGGTTTGTTGAGGTCACAGTTCACCGTTTCTTTGAACTCTTTCATGAGCTCAACATTTACTGTTTGTAAATAGAATTTTTTGGGTTAAATAAATGAAAACCCATTTTCTGATCATTCCTGTGACTCCTGCTTTTTCAGCTCGGTCCATCACACATACACAAACGAGTTCACTGTTAAAAGCAACAAAAAGCAAACAAATGCTTTTCTTTTTCAGGTAAGCACCCACGGATACTCTCAGAATCAAATCTTGGTGTGGAAATATCCAGCTCTCACTCAGGTGGCCAAGCTTACAGGACACTCCTACCGAGTGCTCTACCTGGTCAGTCTGGTTTGTTTGTTTTTTTCTCCATTGATAATATAAATAAGAACATTATTAAGATAAAATTCTAATGACTTGTTGTACTCTTTAGGCCATGTCTCCAGACGGTGAGGCGATTGTGACGGGAGCTGGAGACGAGACGTTACGCTTCTGGAACGTTTTCAATAAAACGCGCTCGACAAAGGTGAGAACGCATTAACAACAACCCCCCCCGCCCATTTTAATACCTGCTGAAAACATTAACCAAGTTTCTTCATTTTTTTGTTTCAGGAATCTGTATCAGTTTTAAATCTCTTTAAGAAGATACGGTGACTTCAAGCACCTTTTTAAAAAGAAATAAAATCCTGCCATCATCGGCGGATAGCTCATCCGCCTGGTGCTAAAGACATACAGTACAATCAGAGGCTTATTGTGAGTGTTCTTTTCACAAAGGGAATGACGGCAACACCTAGCTTTATTTTTTTAAATTGTGTGAAAAATTCTTTTGCACCTGCTGTGAATGTATTATTTTTATTATATGCTTAAAAAATGTAAAAGTGGGTGTTTTTTGTTTTATTTAAACTTTTGTCAGTATACAAAACTAGAAATCACAAGCCTTAAGAATATTGATATCATCTGAAATGTGTTTTGTTTACCTCATCTTTAATTTATTTAACATACTTATTATACAACAGACATTCAGAGACTTATTTTTACACCATTTCTCATAGGATGGAAGTTTGGAGTGATTTAATGACATGTTATACTATGAGTAAATTTAAAAAAAACAAACAAACAAAAAAACCAAGCACCATGATTATTGTGACCTTTGGACTGTGGTTGAGAGGAGGTGACTGAATACAAAAAGTCTAATGCTGTGCATTTAGACGTCTGCTGAATTGCTGATTATTTGCAGTAAAACAAATAAAAGAGCCACTTTCTGACTTTGTGTATATTTATTTATTTCACAACTTGTACAGCATGGATGGAAAACCCGCTAATGCATTCAGAATTGTTATAATTTCTTTGCGGCATAAATTGAACAAGCTACTGGAAACATTCCTCAGAGATTCTGGTAAACTTGTTGCAGTGTTTAAGAAAAAACAGTTTTAGATCATTCGAGTTTTGTGATGTGGCACGTTATCCTCCCCAGAAGCAACCATCAGAAGATGAGTACACTGTGGTCATAAGGGAATATGGTCAGCAGCAGAACTCAGGTAGGCTGTCGCATTTAAGTGATGCTCAGCTGATACTTCTGGATCCGGTGTGCCGAGATGATATTCCTCACACCATCACACCATCATCAACCAGCCTGAACCACTCGCGCAGGGCAGGGTGATGCCATGCTTTCATGTTGTTTGCATCAAACTGGCTTTACCGTGTGAATGTGAAAGCAAAAATTAAGCCTGATCAGACCGGACAAAGTTTTACCAAGCTTTTGTTGTTCACGTTTGATGAGCCAGTATGAATTAAAGCCTCAATTTCTTGTTCCTGGCTGATGGGCACATAGTATGGTCTTCTGCTGCTGTAGCTCATCTGCATTCAAAGGTGCTCTTCTGCATCCCTTGGGTGAAACGAGTTGTATTCCCTTGACCTCTAACATCAACACGGCAAATTCAAAGTCACTTAAATCGCCTTTCATCTCCATTCTGATGCTTGGTTTGAACTTCAGCAGGTTGTCATGAGCATGTATATATGCCAAATATCCCTGATTAGATGCCATGTGATTAGCACATTAGATTCTTGGGTTAAACAGTGCAATAAATAACATGACAAACAACATCTTTTAAATCATCTCCACATTTAAAAATAAAAAAATGAATATTGGCTTCTGGATCATTACATGATTTTCATCATGTGAGATATTTGTGTAAAATCAAAGCTAAGGCACAGTCTGTGCTGATGACAGCAAATGGCTGTAGTTGTGATTGCTCTCCAAGCCAGCAGGTGGCGGTACTTCTCCTTTTCCTCTTCCTCTGTGGTCGTTAATCGGAAATGCTGTTGACAGGCGGGAACTTGAAAGTTTGAGTAGGTTTAGGTTAAAAAATATTCCCGTGTGAGCACCGTAACCTGTTTTTATTGAATTAAAGAGGCATCTTTCGTGGGAGCACGGTAAGTTGGAGGGACATCTGTGAATTACGTGCACTCATTAAGCTAACTACGCTGGCTGATGATAATAGTCTCCTGTTGTTGTTTCTCGCTTTAGCTGTAGCTCGTTACCAGCTGTTATTTGTCAGGATGGCAGACAGAAATCTTGTTCAGGACTTGAAACGCTGGGCGACAGAGGAGTTTGGGCTGTCCCCGGACAGACTGCCTAATGACAGCTATTTTAAAACGTAGGTATCTACACTTATGTTACCTGTCATCAATGTTATTACCTAACTTTTTAGCCTTGAACTAATGTTGATTGTTTTCCAGACTCTGTGTTGGGACGGGGAAGTCGATATGGAAATATGTCATCCAGCATGTTTTCCAGCAAAGGTGAGACTTTGTTCTCGCTTGCTTTTTGTTTTTGTTTTTAAACCTTTTGATCACTAAATTATAACTAGAACACGGCTCATTTCCTGTCCTCAAACATTTACTCAGGACTCTGGTTCATTACAAAAGAAAAAACATTTGCATGAATGGCCTGTTTTCTAAAATAAACTGCAATCTCTGACTGATTTCTGTCTTTTTAGGAATGTGAGGATCATGCGTGGCAATCTTCAGTGGTATCCTTTTTGGTCTTGACTTGATCTGCAAAGCTTCCAGCTTCTTTCCAACAGACTTTCTTTGTTTTGTTTTCTTTGCCTTTCTTTGTTATTTATTTGCTCTGTTATCCTTGACATTGTTATTAGGTATAAATCGCTTCAAGACAAAGAGGTAGGCTGCAACTTATTTCTTTTCCCCAGCAGTTGTAATTTAGTTTAATTGTTAGTGATTGCACTTCACAAAGGGGAGTTTCTGTAAAAGCTATGTTTGTGTTTACTGGTGTGCGGTCTTGTCAGGCTGAGGGCCAGAGTGAGGCTGCAAAGCGTAAAGATCTCCAGAAGAAGATAGAGCAGCTGAAAGAAGAGATTAGTCACCTGGACTCTCAGATGAGCGTTACAGAGGAGCAGATGGCCACACAAGGTTAGTCCAACATATGTACTGTGGGCTGGACTTCCAGCCATCCCTCCATAATTTTCCTCCAGTCAGGGTTGTGAGGGGACTGGAGCCTATCCTGCTGAGTGACACGCAGTGCACATTAGACACTAACACAAAGACCGTGCATGTCTTTGGACTTGGCAGGACTCATTTGGGAATAACTGTGTTAACACAGTTTTGTTTTAAAACACCTATGAATTTGATGTGTTGTCACTACTTTGATTAGAGGCAAACATGTCTGATGTTGTGTATATGGTTTCTTTAAAAATGTACTGAGTTGCACCTTGTGATTGTTTTCTTATATAAAGATAAAATAATTAAAGTTAAAATGAGAGAAGTTCTGAAAAAATATCTTTTTCACACATTTCACATGGTGACAAGTTCAGCTCAAATATATTAGTTATACCACAAAGGGCTGAAAAGGTTTTTGTCTACTATTTTGCCATTTGCGTTTAATAGCTGCATTTTCTGCTGTGATTACACAGACAACTCTATCAGTCGAACCTGGGCCCAGGTGGAAGACGGCCAACGCAGAGAGCTGCTGCTTCAGGCTTTCAGGCAGCGCTGCATCTCAAGCCGCAAATATCTTTCTGATGATGTGCAACAGATCAGTGTGCACTGCCAGGCTCTGGAACAGATGGCCAGGTAAGGCAGAACATTTACTAATACATTTTAAGTGAAAAAGAGACGCAATACCTTTTACACATTTTTCTTTTTGTGTGTGTGTTTATTGCAGAAAAGCAGAAATTGAAGTGCTGTTTGATAAATCTTCTTGCAACAGAGACAATGACAACCTCAATGTCAAAGTGGCAACAGAGGCACAAGTTCTGGTAAAACATGCCCGAATCTGTGTTTTACTTAAGTTTAAAATTTAGAATGTTTATCAGACAGAAATAGCAAATACAGCCGCTTTGGAGGCTCTGTGTATAGCCGCTCTGTGTGTTTTCTATCCATCAGACAGACATTCAGACTTGGGGCCAATTTATAGTTACCAGTTAACCCAACATTACTTCACCTAACCTTACCTAATGTATGCTGGGAGAAATTTTAACATTCGCACAAATCTGGAATTAGTTGCTTACCGAGGCAACTGTAGCATATCAGCTGCTGACTTCATGAAATCATTCATTACCTTTGTTTTCTTTCTTTAGCGTGATGTGAGAGAGCTGTGTGACGACAGGGTCCACTTCTATCAGTCTTTACAAGAGTGTGAATCGAAAACACAGCACTCTGCAGCCACACAGTAAGGACCACAGACTGTACTCGACTTAAGTTATTCAGCTTTTAAAATGTATTTATTTTTGTGTTTGTTTGTTTTCCCTGTAGTATGACCCGTGAGCAGAGGACTGCTGTATTCCAGTACTGGCTGAGTGCTGTTGAGGTTGGTGTGTTTGTGTCTGATTTTACAAAATATTTTTGTATTTGTGTTAACATTGTCTTTAATTTTGACTTTGCATTAATATGCTGTTGCTTGTTGTGTCACCAGAACATGTTGGGTGCTTACCCTCCAAACCATGTTCTATCAGTGCTGCTGTATTTGGCTTCAAGAGAGCAGAAGGTATTGGAGGAGAAACTGTCGTCTCTGGACGTGACACGGGATGTAACAGCTCTGCAGTAAGGCAGTGATTGGGATCTTTCATTTCACGTCATGCTTCAAGATTTCCGATTTTCAGTGTAATGCATTTTTAAAATTTATTTGTTTTTTGGCATGCAGGTTCCGCTATGAAAGCGACCACCTTCTGGATATGTCAGCAGAAGAGGAAAATGAGTTACCACCAGTTAAAACCCTCTTAGAGGTGCGGTCACATTGCAGTATACCAACAGAAACGCAGATGAAACCATGTTCACACCCCCTGTTAACAGTTTACATATCAGGACATAATAAAAATAATCTGGTCCCTACCTGGTCTTAAAATGAGGTAAATACAAACGGAGACGAACAAGAGCACATGGCATATTAAACCATATCATTGTTGATTTAACAAAAACGAATCCAAAATGCAGAAACACTGTCAAAGGTTAAACACACCATATGATTCAATAGCTTGTAGAACTAAGCTTGTAGATACCAAGGGTATCATGAATAATCTTTCTCACTGTAGGATAATTGACTTTAAATTGTTTGGGAAGGGACTTATAAACCCTCATGGGTAGCAACAGTGGTGGCACATATTTGAACCGCAAAGTGCCAAAAGTTCTGCTTCTATAGTGGTGCTCACATTTGCTGATGATCAGTTAATGAAATATGCAGAAGCAGTAAGGGTGGACTTATTTTTCACACATTATGTCCTGATACATAAAATCGTGATCAAACCATGATCATCTCTTTCTTTTTCCTGGAATCTGCGATTGGTAACTTTTTATGCATGGACCCGCATGTGATTGTTGCTGCAGGCTGCGTGGGAAGAAGTGGAGCAGAGCTTGGTGGAACTGGCCCAGACTCGCTCCAGAGTCCAGCAGCTCAAAAACCAGCTGCAAACCCGTAAGAAGGACGCTGAGCTCGAGGTGTCCAGTATTAGAGATGAGCTCCAGGATGATTCCTTGGCACTGTAAGTTCATTCCAATTCAATCTCTGCCTTTGCCATGCATTTTGTTTTTTTTTTTTTTTGCAGTACTGCAACTTGGGAGTTGGGTTTCTGTGAGGGGGGAAAAAAAGGTCCAACAAACAGCCACTGTTATTGTTGTTTTTATCTGAACGATACAATTTTTCTGTTGTCAACTCAGTTTTAAACTTTGTATTTGCATCCTGTTTGAAAACAGCTATGTGAGTTCATTTTAATTAGTGGTAATATCTTTAGAGGCAATAATTTTGTCTTGTCTTCTACTTGTGCTTTTTATTTTCCTTGCGCTCTGAACTCTTAGATCAGCTCTTGAGGTGGAACTACAGTGTGTGATGCAGGCAGCTGCCAGGGATTATATCAGAGACCGCTGCATCCAACTTGACCAACATGCCCAAAGTCGACAGGAGGCGCTAAGAAGCCTTCGCAGCCAGTGGCAGAGCATACTGGACTTCAGACAACTAGTGGTGAGAGTTGACAGACAGTATTTTTGGATGAAATATTTTCTACATGTATTATATACTGTAGATCTTTGGTCTAGATGTCTTATGTTTGCTAGGTGTGAGAAGACTGACTTTTCGTCAGCATTTGTTACATCATAAAAATAATCATGTTCTGCTTTCTTGTCTTTACAGCTTCTCAGACAAGAGCAGATCAGAGGTCTGATTAAGGGGAACTCGACAGCAAAGACGCAGCTGATTCATCTTCACAGAGAGGTCAGGATCAATGACAGTGAAATATGTTTGATGAGAGGCTTCAGTCTGGGGTGAAAAACGAGAGTGACTAAAATTTAATTCTTATGTTTTTTTGTAGCACTCTGAGGATTTTAATCTTTGCGTTTTGTCTCAGTTAGAGGAATTCATCCAGGCAAAACTAATGCCACAATTTGAAGATGTGACCGCTGCAGCCAACAGTCTAAGGAACGCTGTGTCTAAGGAGGCCAGACAGATGGGAGCAGTTTCACTTCTTTCACTGGACCGCAGAACTATCGAAGGGTATGAGCATGTTGCTTGGTATCCCTATATTTGCCTCATTGGTGGTACATCTGTGGCCCCAGCTGCAGTGAATCAAAACAAAAACATATTTAATTGTTGTCCTTGTCCAGGGGTGACATTCACTGACCAGAAATATAATTCCATTTTGTTTTGTTTAGTATGCAACGAATTCCTGCATCATGGTTGTCCATCCATCGCTTGCAGTCCCCGACCTTCAGCAGCTTGTGTCAGAGTCTGGCATTCCCTCTGTACAAGGTGATTTTTGGCATATAGTGTGTAAAGTGTTGCAGTTTTACTGTTTTCTCTTTGATTCTGCTCACTCTCACAGTCATGTTTTGCTACGGTTGCAATCTGTTTGTAATGATATGGTGATTAATTAGCGAAAATTGCAAATCTGTGTCCCTCCCTTACCATCTAAATACCACAGAAATTCATTTAATTACTTGCATTAAGAGCCCAGCCAGAACCTCATAGGTTTAAAACAAATTCTTTCACAAATGGGGACGTAGTTACTGCAGGTCAGCAGTTTATTGCAAATCGACAGGCAGTTAGAGTCTTCTCTTACAAATGAACGCTCTGCAGACGAGCTCTTCTCTTCAGCTGACTCCGAATGATTGCATCATTCAGGCAGACTGTCTGTGTTTGTAAATTAGACTGATTATTTGCAGACAACCTTTGCAGTCGCCTTGTGATTGAAGGTGGTCGCCAGAGTTTGAGAGTGTTGCATGCTCAAACTCAGGGCGTCCAGCTGGAGTCGGTTGCTTAACGCTAAAAAAAATTAAATGCAGTCACCGGGCAACCACTTCATTCTTCCTTCCTTCCTTTGCTGAAAGGAGGTTACTATGATGATCTTACTTTAGTGTGACTGAGTCATTTGCTTCAGTAAAAGTAGATGTCAGTCAGTGGAGCATTGTTCTGAACTGGTGACATCATGATTTTTGTGTTGTATTATTTTAAAATATTCAACTTGTAATTTCAGTCACTAAAACAGTTTATTCAGTCATGCTGCCTGGGTAATGGCCTCCAAAGAAATCTTCTAAAGGGACTTTGTGACCGTCTCACTATCCTAACATCACTTGTGTTTTCCTGTGGATCTTTCTCAAATGATTTTCTACAAAATCAGTGTTTGCAGCCAACTCTTAAATGTGCCCTAAGTGATTGTAACGGACTGTCATTGATCGATGCTGAACCCCTCACAACCAGAGATGACAAAAATTGCATCTTTGAAAGCCAGTTTCACTGAGCAGAAGGAAAATAGAGTTACATATACCAAAGCTGCTGGGAGGTGTCCTTTTTCACTTTTTTATTTTTCCTCATATATTGCATACTAGTAACTTTTTTGACTTTCTCTGACTTTCACACCCAACTTCAGGCTCCGGAGGAGTTGTGTTCCCGATCTCGCTCACAACAGCTTGAGCTGCGTTTTCTCCGTCAGTTACTTCAGCTTCACTCTGCCACTCTGCAGAAGATAAAGAAGGAAGCGGATCAGCTGGAGGCATCTGATCAAAAAGGTAACCAGGAGAACTTATCAAGAGAGAAGCGTTTGCTTTAAACACAAATGAGGGCAGTGTTTGGTGTACACGTACTTAATATGTTAGGAAATTTCCACAAAAAATAAAATGCTCGGTGGATTTTTAGTAACATACTGCTGTCTGTCTGCACTCTTAGCTCTCCTGTCCAGAGTCATGGAGGAGGACCAAAAGCTTCTCAAGTCTTTGGTACCAAGAGTCAGAGGGCTCACTCACCGCTGTGCACAGGGCCTTTCTTATGGGGACCAAGTCAAAACTGCCATCTCTTATTGGTGAGACACAGTTCTTAAATCGATGACCTGTTATTATTATTATTTTAATTGCTGCTTAATCGAGATTTCTCCTTTCTAATCTGGGTGTATTTTTACAAATTGAGATCTGGGAATTACCTAGAGTGACACAGTTACCTGAACAACATCTGCAAGTGAATGGATGAGTTATCACTAAAAAAGCATGTTTTAAACACTCATTAGAACTACTTCCTGGTTTAACCTTTAGACAATACTAAGATTATTCGTGCACACTTTTGTATGTGTTTTTTCTTTCCAAATGTAAGTGATTTAGGCAGTTTTAATGATCTTTCATTGATTGTCTGACGAGGCTTTTGTTGCTGGAGTCCATTATGAAGAGATAAATGTACTTGCCATTTTTAACTGGTTACCATAATGTGATGGATAAATTACACCTGGTCAGTGATTCTGATTATTACTGACTGACTGACATCTCATTATTCCAGAGTGAATATACAGTCTTGGACTAAAACCTTTTTTTACTGGTGATCTTCTAGATTTTAGATTTTTTTGTAGAAAATGTAGAAGCTTAATCCAGGTACAGAAACTGGCTGATAGTGGTTTAATTCATCTAATTATAGTTTTGCAGCTCAATCTATTTAAAAAAAAAGAAAAGAAAAAAGACCAGCTTTCTTAATTCATTGGTAGTAAACTAAGTCTTAAACCTTACTGTTAACTTGCCTATCTACACACAGGTGATTACACCATTTGTAAATGACTTCATGGCTTGAATTTAACCCTGCCAAAACATTCATGCCAGTACATCTATCTGAGGCCAATATCTAACTGAATTTATTGGCTCTAATTATTTTCCATTCATGCCCTTGCTCAGTAGTCCAGCGTCTCATTCTCTGGTTAACTTCCCTGTTTTGTGTGTTGTAGGTGGGAAAGGCCAGCCCAGCATGTTCTTCCTGAGGTCAGTAAAGGAGGACTGACTTTTCAGCAGTGGTTACAAAGGTGGAAACTAGCAGCAAAGTCCCCATAGTTGAATACTATGATGGATTCCTTTCAGCACCTTTCAGTGGTAGAATGAACACTGTGTTGTAGATATTTAATGCACAAATGGTGTTTGTTTGTTTTTTCTCTCATTTGTCATCATTACTCCTAATGTCTTACCATGTGTAAATCAGTCACTAATAAACCCTTTTGAAGCGAAATATTTGTTCCTTTCTTCTTTGCGTCCTCATATCCATTGAAGTTGTTTAAAACTGCCTCTGGCTCCTGCGTTGGAAAACCAAGCTGAATCCATTGTGAATGCCCTCTGAATGAGCCGTAGGTGTCTATCAATAGCCCTGTATCGATCTTTCTCACAGTCGGCATTCGGTCCACCGTCGAGCTCGTATTCGTGGGCACCGTTGTGGAGTGTGCAACCATCCTTTGCATGGAGTAGCGCTGCTCCTTTGTAGCAGTGAAGGGGGAGTGGAGCAATCTGATTCTTGTGAACTCAGCTCCTCCCATCGCTGCGACTGCGCAGTTCAATTTTTCACTTTTTTTAATTTTTTTAATTTTTTTTTTCACTCCTACTCTGGCTTCCGGACGCCAAGACAGAGCGCTGCCGCCGAATTTAAAGAGACAGGCTTTAGTTTTTTTTAAATACGAAAAACGGTAACCATTGTCTCTGGGCTTATTTTCCGATACTTCTCGCCTGGGCTCGTTTAATTCGATGGTGATGTTTCATCAAAGTCACCGAGAGTAGCAGGTTGTCTGTCATCAACCTTCATTCTGCTGGATTTCCCGTCCTTTTTTTTTTTTTTTTTTTTTGCCTCTGTACCTAGACTGTCCAGCTAGGCAGAGTAGGGTTGCTTGCTGGCAGGCTGGCTTCCCGACCGAGAGCAAGGTTTGTCGGCTAGCCAACAACTGGAGGTAACGCCGAAGCTTCCCTCAAGTTGTGGTAGCGGCTCTCGAGCCTCCTGTCGCCGGGATAATGGCGAAGATTCAGGCGCACAGCACCGCGAAGCAAATAAACCAAATTCAAGACAAGCCTTACGTTATAACACAAAAGCAAGTGCAGCAGCAGCACTTCCAGAAGCTGAAGGTAAGGAGACAACGGACATGACAAGGGAAAAGTGGCTGAGAGTCAGAACCATTTTGTTCGTCGGATCATTGCATTGGATTTGAGGCTTTTTTTTTCTCTTTCTCTCTACTGTCGTCGAGAGTAGTGAAAGGAACGGCTGGCTAACGTTAGTTAGCTCGCTGGCCTATTAAAAGTAATTCATTGCTAAACAGCCTAACGTTGACATTTAATGTTGGATTTAGAAGCTGTGTTTCGTTTAGTGTATGTGCGAGTGACAGTGGAGTGGCACAGTTAGTGGTACTTTCTCATTTGCCATATCAATAAGTGCTTCTGTGAGCAAACGTTAACTCAGACCTCGTTTGTGGGAAGTTCCTCCTTGTTCGTTTTTTCAGCCACCCCGAACAAAGTGGAGGACGTCAGCCAGGCTAGCCAAGAACGGCTATTTCACTTCATTAGCAGCTTCAGTACACGTTTCTTTGTTATAGTAGTGTTTTAATATGTCGTACTGTTTTTGCCAACGCGACACTGTTGGCCGGGGACCAGCTGTGACTAAACATATTGTATAAATTTGTATGCGGGTAGGTGTTGCAAGTGTTGGTGGAGTTATTATCGTCAGTCGACTGGCTAAACGTTAGCTACAACAACCCTCTTTAAGATGTGGACTATTTGTGACAATGGCTTGTGTGAAGACATTTTTTCCCCCTTTAGCGCAACCTAAACTAGCCTAGCTGTGGTAGCGAAAGAAAGCAGTGGAGTAATGAACAAAAGCTGCCTGGTGTCTCTTGTGTATGCCCAGTTATTTATTTATTTTAGCGTTAGTTGTACAGCTTGTACTGCTAACCAGAGGATTTGTTGATGTTGCACTTTGGCTGATAGTGAAGAAATCGGTCAGCATTCACGTAACTTCACGTATGCAGCACTGAGACAAATCTGTACGATGGGGCTACCTGTAATTTCATAGTACAAATCGCAAATAAATGCATTTATTAATAAATGCAAAACGTAGCATTTGAAATCTGTAAACAAGCTTTGTAGCTGTAAAATTATCTACCGTGAGCACCATGACTGGATGCTGGGGAAAATGCTGCTCCATACATCCAGCTGAGGCTGTCTGTGCTTTGCTCTGTACTGATTTTTCCTTCTTCTTCTCCATGTTTAGGTTGAAGATGCCTTGTCATATCTGGACCAAGTCAAAATTCGTTTTGCGAATGACCCTGGGATATATAACAAGTTTCTCGACATCATGAAGGAGTTCAAGTCGCAGAGGTATCATTGGGCATTTATGCAAACAAACCACAAGTAACTACTATACAGGGGCACACAGGGAACACAGGGAACACACTGATTTCTGTTGTGCAGTTTTTAAGGGAGGTGGTCCAGATCCACTTTAAAATACAGTGGGATCTTCATTTCCCCATACGCCACCAAGTGTTATGAAATTCAGCTTAATGGTTTTTGTATAATCTTGTGACCAACTGGCAGCTGTACCTCTGCTAAGGTGAAAACCAGAAGTAATAGGAGTTCTAGTAATGCATTCTTAATGACATACATTCCCATACATATTCTTTAGATGGTGATTGTGCTGCTTGTGTATGGAGTTTCATTACGTTGTGCAGTTTAATCCTTGACTAGTTCTGTTTCACAATCTGGAGTTTATCAGTGCATATGATACTGCACATAGCTTCTTACTATAATTATGCGACAGGTATTATTATCTTGAAATTAAACGAGGACTAAAAGCATTTCCTCTTTGCTTCTTTTTCTTTAAAGCTAACTTGTATAGCGCTTATTAATAACTTGTTTTCTGTTTGTGCTTTGTGGTGTTTGAGAGAAGTACTTAATCAGTGTTTCTCAACCAAACTTCTAAAGTATCCGTATGTCTTCTGAAATAGCATCGACACACCGGGAGTGATAAACCGTGTATCACAACTGTTTCATGGACACCCAGACCTCGTCTTGGGCTTCAATGCCTTCTTGCCACCGGGGTATCGGATAGAGGTCCCTAAGAATGGGATGGCTTTCCTTCAGTCTCCTTTCTCTGCACAGGTAAGATACTCTTTTTAAAGAAAAACATGCTTTCTGCTTTACTGATATCTGAATACAATGTACAGCAGGGTATGCTGACGGCATTATATGTTTAAGACCACAGAACATCTTAGGAGGAAACAGGTGTGCTTCTACTGCCCTGAACTTCAGCTGAATGATCTGCCTGAAAAAGCCCTCACGAAGGTTTCACTACAAAATGTGACAGCAGATTTGTCTGTCTGGTAGTTGAACAAAATTTCAGCTGGAGTTCTGCTTCTTCCTGTGCATGTTTGGCTGAAACAAGCACTTAAATCCCATCACAAAGAGCCAAATATATACAAGTTGTATATAAAAAGAATTTCAGAGATTAGGAATCTATGTTAGACTTTAAAAGAATTTTACGGTCTGATACAAAAATAACTACACTGAGGAATTTGTAATGATTTCACTCGGTGGCATTCAAAACCTATTTGGTCCGTGTCAGATTGAGTTAAACTTTTATATGTTTAAGCTCTTTCAGTTTCTGTGTACAATTTTATTATTTTAAAGTAAAAGCTGGGAACTAACTTCCAGTGATGTTTTGTTCTGAGAGATGGATCGTGCTTAGGTAGTGGATGGCAAGATAATGGGATTTGGGCAATCTTAGGTGTAATGTTAGTGTGACTTGGGATTTGCATCAGAACTACTTTCCTTTAATACTGAATTTAGATTACAAACACATTTATATAAACATCCAGTGACAGTCTGCATGATGCATGCTTTTCTTTTCTAAAACCTATGCAAGTTTAGGTAAGCTTTTTCTGTTAAATAATTTTTTTATATTTAGTGTTTTATGTTTACTGTGTACCTTTTGTCTACAATTACAATTGTTATTGTGTTATATAGAGTTTATACACTGCTAAGGGAGGGATTTAAAACAAACCCACAGAGCCAACGTATGTTTGAATGTTTAATATAAAGCACATTAAAGCTGGTGCTCCTGCACCAGCATATACAAACAGATATTTCTCCCCAAGTAGTAAATAAACGGTCTTTTTCTTAATGCATCTCTCGTGTGCAGGTATCCCCAAGCCCACAGGGGAAGAGTCCCGTCGCTCCTGCTGTTGCTGCGACCTCGGGTAGTGCCTCTTCCTCTCACTCTGAAGTGGGACCTGCCCAGACCAGTGAAGTCAAGGTGGCCACAACAGAGCCCCTGTCTTCGTCAGCAGCAGGACCTCCAGAGCCTCCCAGCAGACTTTCTCTTCCCCTGACCAGCAGAGAGAGCCAAAATCCAGCAGCCACCTCATCTGTGTCCCCGCCTGCCTCAGAGACGAGCCCCGTAGAATTTGATAGCGCCATCAGCTATGTCAACAAGATTAAAAACCGTTTCCTGGACCATCCAGAGATCTATAGAGCCTTCCTAGAAATTCTTCACACATATCAGGTACTGTAGAAGTAAGGCCATTAATACTGCATATTCATAGCATAAAAGGTGTAGGATTTTTATTTGCAGTTTCTGAGTTTTGTTTTTATTTTGTGTGTGTGTGTGTCCTATATCTATCTCTCCACCCCAACAACATTTCAGAAGGAACAGCTGGAGGTGAAGGAGAGTCGAGGCAGTCGAGGCAGCAGTGGGATGACAGAAGATGAGGTGTTTTCTAAAGTTGCCAGTCTCTTCAAGGGACAAGAAGACCTGCTGGCTGAGTTTGGACAATTCTTGCCCGATGCCAAGAGATCACTGGTGAGTTGAGCAGCAGTAGATGGATATTTCTGATGTTCCACTTTGGAAGCAGATGAAAATCTGCACAGTTTGAACAGAAACAATTTGCAGTTGGGCATGAAAGCAACATTTCTCATTTCCAGTTATTTTAACACAGTTTACAACAGTGACATTTTGTATATTTACTGCTCTGAAACGCCATCATGATAATATTCGCATATTCACAGTGAAGTGCCGCTTTTGAACAGCTGAATATATAACTTGTCAAAAACGTTTTTCTGTCAGTCGGTTCCCAAAGTCCCAAGAAGTACAACTGAGCTTTTTTTGTCCATGTGCCTCCTCTTCTGTAGTTCACAGGCAGTTCGCTCACCGGGGGGAAAGAGCAGCTGAAAAGGACAGAAGAAGAGGACATGATAACCAAACAGAACAAAAAGAGACCGAGGCCCATACTTCTCCAGCATATGTCCCCACTGCTCAAGGTAGGTTCTTCGCTCTTCAGCGGGTCAGTGAAAGAGACAAAAGCTGTGCATTATGAGCAAAAACAATAGGTCTGTTATATGCTAATTTTTTATGATTGTTTCTGCAACTTCATCATCTTGTGAAATAAGGTGTAAAATTTTGACGTATTCACGATTAATTAAAGAGAGAGAGAGAGATGGAGCTTTGAAAGAAACCATTCTTGTTACAGACACTACAGAACATCTGTTACCATTGTGGACTTTATATTTTATTTTATACTTTTTATTTATTTTTATTTTATTTTACTTTGGTAAATTTTCATATACAGATAAATAAGTATGTGTTAAGTAACACAGTAACAGTTTAATTGAAAACAACTTACTGAGTATCAGGTTTTTAAATCTGCAACATTATTGAGTCATTTCAATAAGTTAATGTGTTGCATGTAAGCAACATGATGTATGCCATTTACTGGACACTATGGACACTACAGCCTGCAACATACTGGACAAAATGTGTCTCAGAAACCTGTAACATAATTACCGAGTATTTGCATTCCTTTACTTCATTTCATCAGCACCAACTCATTTGCTAGAAAATAATTTTGTGTTGCACAAACAAACTTGTTTCTTTAAAAGTTTCAACAGCTGTTTGGGATTTTCCAAAAGCAGTCACAGACACTTTGATAATTAAAGTTTGTGATGTTCAGATTTTATTCTTTTCTTTATTTAGAAAAAAATGAAGTATTCCTGTACCAAAGATCAGTCCTTTGCTTCGGTTGGCAAACATGGAGTCTTAAGAGAATTTTCCTTCTTTGATAAGGTGAGGGATTATTCTTCTGGCCTGTAATTCTGGATTTTATTTATTTAATTTTTTATACTAAATTTTTAATCCCATAATGTTTCCTCTTTTTTTTTTTTTTTTTTTTAAACAGAAACTTTTTTTAAAGTGATTGAGCGAATTTTATTGTCAACCCAACTGTCGTTTAGGTTCGTCGCCTGTTTAAAAGCCAGGAAGTATATGAGAACTTCCTGCGCTGCATCGCCTTGTTTAACCAAGAAGTTGTTTCAGGAGCTGAGCTGCTACAGCTTGTTACTCCTTTCTTGGGGTGAGTGGATGGAAAGAATTTTGAGATGGATAAAAAGAGACAAACTAATGTGGAAATGGTTTGTGATGCTAATATCCAGCGTTAGTGCAGCAAAGGGCAACAAATATTAAGACATTGTTTGTTTTTTTTGTTTTCAGATAGGACATTCAGGTCAACTTTACAAATTTGAAAGTTATCTCTAAATGGTCGTCACATGGCTTTTTATACTAGCCGAGAATACCAGATGTACTTCAATTATCTGTCATTAATAATTTTGTCCATATCCTTGCAGGAAGTTTCCTGAACTGTACACACAGTTCAAGTCATTTCTCGGGGACAAAGAGCTCTCTCATGCTGTGTCAGGGCTGTCGGATCGTTACATGGAGGGAGGAGGGGGCAGGGAGGTGGATTATGCCTCCTGCAAGCGCCTGGGGTCCAGCTATAGAGCACTGCCCAAGACCTACCAGCAGCCTAAATGCAGTGGGCGCACGGCCTTATGCAAGGAGGTATATCTACTTAGATTTTACCAAACAAAAATCACTGCATCATTTCATTGCTTAAAGTCATCTGTGTGCATTTTAGCCCCTTTCATCTGTTCCTTTATATTTGACAGCATCTTAACATGTTGGCTTGATGTCTGAATTTAAATGTTTATTTTCTTTCAACATAGCACAAGTTTGAACTGCATGCATAGAAACTGATGTATAGATACGCACAATATTATGATTCCTGTTATTTTTGCATGCCTCTTTTGTGCCTTTGTCCCTCGCTCAGCTCACCTAAGAATGTCATTGTTTTTGAGGACTCCCTAAACCTAACATAACATGAGGGGGTGGGCGAGGTTGCCACCTGAAGTTTCTGTCTCACACCTTCAGGCTGCCAAATATGAGGATGTCTCAAAGCTCTTCCTTTATGAAAACAGCTGCTGTGTATGTTAGTGAGCTCTTATGCACACAGGGCTGAATCTGGCTAACAAGTTTTTTTTCTTTTTTGTTTTTTTCCCCCACATTTATTTCATCATCAACCCTGGTTGATAAACATCAGAGTCCATAAGTTACAGCTTGCATGCTTTTAGCCGTTTGAGGTAAACGCGCAGGCTTTTACAAAATCACACTTCTTGAGTGTCGACTTTCCCTCTTTAAGTTTGTTTGACTTGAATATTAAATGACAAATTTGATCAACTTAACACTGAATCGTCCAAGCATAACGGCTCCTAACTCAAGTGATGAATCGGTGTTGTCTACACGTAACACTCAACTAATCAATTTAGTTTTCTAATCAGTTGTTTTTTAGAAAAATTTTACTATCACTATGTTTTAAAACCATGCCATTTTGAATCAGTATAATGCCAACAGTAACAGTTTGACAGGCATAAAATAATATTTCTAGGCCAGCAGATTGAGTCCTAAAAAGCTATTAGCAGAAACTTGTCATTTCTCAGCATGGTGTGCAGTGTGTCCTTAAAAAATTTGAGGGAACTGGAAAACCGGACAAGTGGCAGACAAAATAAGTGTCAAACCTAAAAAATTCTCTACAGCTGATGAACAGTATCTGAAAGTCATGTCCTTAAGAAATGGGGAAAATAAAATCCAGCAAAGACCTGATGTGGAATCTTTCAGTTGATCATCTAACCATATCCCTGATCAGTATCTAACAGGAAATAACACTGTATAAATAATTCCCTTTTCAAAACTCTGAATAACCACAGTGATGTACAAGACTCTGACCTCATATGTGACCTCATATGTCACTTTATGTATCACTGATGTAACGTTTTACAGATATAGTGAATATCTTGTGCTCCAGAGAGCCATCATTGCTCTCTTTCCGACTGTTGTGGGCGTGTCTGAATGAAGCTGCGAGTCAGTCTTCTCACATTTTCTCACACTTTATTGCCACCTGTATTTTAGTGAAATGGTGGGAAACCAACGGGGGAAAAGTGTGTTGCTTGTGCATGTGTTTCTGTCTCGAGTGCAAAGTACACAAAAACAGGAACTCACTTTTGAAAACGTTGAACCATAGCAAAAGGTTACACATTCAGTTAGGAGCACATGTATACACAGATGTACTGTTTGCTCAGCAGTATGCACATAGTGTGACCACCTAAGAGAAACTTTGGCCCTAATGCCATATTACGATTGTAATTTCAGAAGTGTCTGTTACTTAGCAGTCATCAGGAGCATGTTGAGGGGAAGAAATCCTAATTAATGGCCTAGTAGCTGTTAGTGGATTATGGTTATGCAGAATAAGATGAGTACAGTAAGGACAGGGAGACAGTATGTACCTTAAAGATGTTTTTCCTTTTCTCATAGAAAAGTTTCAAATAACAAAGGCAGCATATGTACAAGTAATCACTGAGGCTCAGCCTCCAGGCTGCTTTAAATCTTTCCTGCATGTTTTTCTTACTTCTGGCTCTGTTTGATGTCATAAAGAGAGCATAGCCCTAAAATATGCCTTCTTGATAAAGCATGCTGTCAGCATGGCCGCCTCGCGTACCCTCTCTTCAAATATTTTGGGTGTGAGGGGCACCCAATCAGTAGAAAGATGCCTTAAAGGGATCTGTGCTACAGCAGATTGATCAGGCGATGATATTGTAACTTAATTGTACTTTCTAAAGTCTAGAGTAAAAATATCAAGGTGTAAATGAGCATAAAAAGCAATCTTTAAAGTGTTACCACAGAAAAGTGTGTTGGCATGAAAACTTATGTTTTTATCTGTATGTGTACAGGTATTGAATGACACCTGGGTGTCTTTCCCCTCCTGGTCAGAAGATTCAACCTTTGTTAGCTCCAAGAAGACTCCTTATGAGGAGCAGCTGCATCGCTGTGAGGATGAAAGATTTGAGGTATGTGCATCTTAATGAGTGTTTTTAACAAGTAGAAAATATATTTTGTGACCCCGAGGATGTTTTATTCTTAAACATGTATATTGCGTGTAGCTAAGCTTTAGAAGATGCCCTCTAAAAGCCGTCTCTAACACTTATTCTTTAGTTGGATGTTGTTCTGGAGACAAACTTGGCCACCATCAGAGTCCTAGAGAGTGTCCAGAAGAAGCTGTCTCGCCTCTCACCAGAGGACCAGGACCGATTCAGATTAGACGACTGCCTGGGCGGCACCTCTGAGGTCATCCAGCGTCGTGCTGTGTATCGTATCTATGGCGACAAAGCCCCTGAGATCATCGAGGGCCTGAAGAGGAGTCCTGCTACTGCTGTGCCTGTGGTGCTGAAGAGGTCAGGACAATCTCTTTATCTCAGAATTCCCCAGTGACATCTGACATGTGCAGACACTTTAAGCATTATAGCTACAATATTCTTTCATATGCATATGAAATAGCAGGATGTTGAACCAACACAGCTAATGTTTACATCACTGTGGCTATAGTAGGAAAACTGTTGATTATACTTCTGTTTACATGACCAGCTGAGAGATTTAAGCAAGTGACAATATGATGGGAATATTCAGCTGCTGACAGCGTGAGCAAGATCCTTGTATCAACATGGAGGTCTTTGTGCACCCTGCTACACGAATAGTGCTTTCTGAAGAACTGCCTTTTTCCTTCCAGTCTAACATGTGAAAAAACAAACACACTGTGGTGACAAAATAGATTAAAGTACATGAATGTTTTTTTAGGCATCAACTTTAAAGCTTTTCTTTCCTCTCCAGGTTGAAAGCTAAGGAGGAAGAGTGGAGAGAGGCCCAGCAGGGTTTCAATAAGATTTGGAGGGAGCAGTACGAGAAGGCCTACCTGAAGTCCCTCGACCACCAAGGAGTCAACTTCAAACAGAACGATATGAAGGCCCTGCGGTCAAAAAGTCTTCTTAATGAGATTGAAAGCATCTACGACGAGGTAAACACTCCTCTATCCGCGACCTTGAATGGTGATGAAAAGATAACGAGGTGTGAAGCCTGATATAGCAGTCCTGCATAATCGCTTTTGTATAATCATAAGAAGAGTCAGACTCAATGAGAGGGCATAAAAGTGTTCATTATAGTGTAACCTGAATATTATCCTCTCACATTTTCTAAAATTTAAAAAGATTATTCTGGTGCTTACAATTCATCAGTCAGGTGCACCACATGCGTCACCTGACTGAAGTTGCATATTTATAACTTCCGGCGCAGCCTGTTACAGCAGCTCTGCTCATTCTGAGTTTCTTTCTTTCTTTCTTTCTGGGTAATCCCTATGAGCCAAAATCCCTGGGCAAAGCTCTGACCACCAGCCCCGCCTCCTGCTGTTCAAACCTTTTGTTTGTCATGGACAGCCAATTAGAGGACAGCTAACGTATGCGGAGGGTGGACTTAAAGGGGGAGGAGCTAAAACAGTTTTTCCAGACAGGAGATGAGTTGAGTGCCTGAACTGAAACAAATAAGCATTACTATGAATTGTGAGTCCATGCAAAGCTACAGTAGCATTTGTAGTAAGAACATGGAGCTATATAGTTTTCCTTAAATGGCTTTGCTCTCATAATGAAGATGGTGTTTCAGTCAAAAGCTTCAGAGCAACAGAGTAAAGGACATTGAGTGCAGGTCTTGTTGTTTTTTTGTTGAAGGGATTTGTCAGAGTTCAGTGAAACCTCAAAGGTTTCCACTTTTCTGCTTGGCCTGTCTGATTTTCTTCTTTTTACCTCAGCGTCAGGAGCAGAGCACAGAAGAAGGTGGTGTTGGCCAACAAAGCCGTAATGGTTCAGCCTCATCCAGTGAACCTCACATGGTGTTTACTTATGAGGACAAACAAATCCTGGAGGATGCTGCCTCACTCATCATCTACCACGTTAAACGACAGCCAACCATTCACAAAGATGACAAGGACCACATCAAACGCATCATCCAGCACTTTGTCCCCGACCTGTTCTTCTCCCGCCGCGGCGAGCTCAGTGATACTGAAGAATGGACGGATGAGGAGGCTGAGCCGGAAGAGGGAGGCGATAAAGGAGGAGGTGGAACCGCCACCACCGCAGCAGGCGGAGGAGGAAATGGTAATAATGCATCAGGAGCAGCAGCCAGCAGTTGTCAGTCTCAGCCCCAACCTGTCCAATCACAGTCCCAGACCCAGTCCCAACCGCAGCAGCAGCTCAACGGAGAGTCCAGGAGGAGGCGCTGCAGCCCATCCCAACCTGCAGAAAACGAAGCCTCGACCACCTCAAGCAGCATAAGCCAGCCTGCTGGATCCACACCGACCCCGGGGTCTACACCTATGGAGATGAGCTCGGGTGCAGCCGGGGAGAAGGTGGACCTTCGTGACCCCGAAGCAGAGCACCAAAAGGAGCTGGATGGTGTCTACAACCTGTTTTTTGTCAACAACAACTGGTATTTCTTTTTGCGGCTGCACCAGACTCTGTGTTCGCGGCTGCTGCGGGTTTACCGACAAGCAGAACGGCAGCTGCTGGAGCATCGAGCTGAGCAGAGCAGAGAGAGGCTGCTGATGGCAGAGGGACGGAGGGAAAAGGCGTGTGACCTCGCTATGGAGCTCCGCCTCAAACAGCCCAGTAAGTCCAGTCTGTGTTTACAGTTACATCTTAAGTCGTCAGGTGTTTGATTTTTAAGTGGGGTTGGTCAGCTGTGATGTAGACAGGTAAGCTCAGTGTGGGTGGATTTATTCCAGATCACTGAGCAATAATCACACGCTGTAATATACAAGTTACTTCATCAAGACGATTAGATAATTGGTTTCAATAAATGTGCACTGAATCAGAATGTGCTTTTAAATTGGTGTAAGTCACACTTTAGCAAACATTAATCTTATTTAAAGGAAATAATGTTCCAGATATGTTGAAACATTTCTGTTTTTAAAACAGCACGGCTATGAACACTAAAATAAACTGGGGGAAAATGAATATTCTACTAATGCTACGTGTACTGTAAACCTTTATTTAGTTGACTTTGTTCATACTCTGAGTGTTGTAGTAGCATTGTTGTTGTTTTTTTTAGGGAAGAAATCTGTGGTGAAAGACTTTTTTTGATGCTCTGAACAGATTTGCAGGACCTGTATGGACCAGTTAAAGGCACTTTAACTGGTCCATACCTGACCTAAAAGTCTGTTTAGGACTAGGTTAACCGGTTATTAAAAACAAACTAAATTCTTGTTCAGCATATTGCAAGCTGTACATGTAGAGTGTCTTAGGCCACAATATTACATTCCTTGTAATATAAAACACAGAAAAAACTCTTGTTTGAGAAAATTTAAAATATTTGGTCATTTTAACCGATAGTTTCTAATAACTGACCTGTTGCTGCAACCCTTCTTCAGATCAGTACAAACACACATCAGGCCTGCCTTTTGTAAATAGCTGCTTTTGGTTGCCAGGACAGTGGGACAGGGTCTCCACTGCACATCCACACGGATGATTTAATGAGCAGCTGCTCTAACAAAAGTGCTGTCCTTTCCCTTCCACAGGTGAGGTGGAGTTAGAGGAGTATTACCCAGCTTTCCTCGATATGGTGCGCAGTTTGCTTGATGGTAACCTGGACTCTACACAATATGAGGACACGCTGAGGGAGATGTTCACCATCCACGCCTATATCGGCTTCACCATCGACAAAGTCATCCACAACATCATCCGACAGGTATGCAGTTTCACACACAGGTTAATTCTGTAAGTCCCGTGACTCTGTAATGTGAATACTAGCATATTCTAATATTTACCTCTTTGACTAAAGTTGCAGCACCTGGTGAGCGACGAGGTGTGTCTGCAAGTGGTTGACCTTTACCTGGCTGAGAGGAAACGAGGGGCAGCCGGGGGGAACCTGTCCTCACAGTGTGTTAGAGCAGCTTGGGAGACCAGCTACCAGTGGAAAGCTGAGCGAGTGATGGCTGAAGAGAACTGCTTCAAGGTGAGCACAGTGGATTAAACGCTTGGGCCTGACACACAGCTGTTGTTTGAAGTAGTGAAACTATTTCAGATTATCCTTCTCTGCAGTAAAAATATGCTGCTCTGCAGTTTCACAGGACAGTAAAAATTTCAGAGGACTAAATGTACCCATAAAAGGAAAGTGCATCACTTAAGCTGTTTTTGTAAAGGAATGTTTTACGGACAGGGATCGTGATTGTAGGAAAACAAAAGCCAGCTCACTCATCCAGTCCAAGTATTGGAGGGTTTTTTTTCCCAAGGATTCATTCTTTACATTTTTCTCGTGCTGTTCGAGGCCTTTCGTGCAGTCGATTGAAATTTCACCTTCCAACTAATGACTGAGATTTAACTACATTTTTGTGGACCTGAAATTATTTTATGTAACGACAGCCAGCTGTACCACAGCGTGATAAACACATTTACACTTCAATATAATCAGATGCTACCTTTCTCTGGTACTAACGCTTTGATAACAGGTGTTGAATACTTGATTACCGGTTGTAGAAGAATGGACATGCTTTTCTGGGATCCAAACAGTTTGCTTGCTTGTTTGTGTTTTTTTATAGATGTTATTATTCAAATGAGAAAGCAGTACAGTGTTGAGAAATTTTATCTTTCAGGATTTGTTGATGTGCAAACCTCTCACCTTGCTGTACAGCCCTGTGAGCCCAGTAGGGGTCCCGAAGTGCATCACAGCAGAAAACACTAATTCAAGAAACTTTATGCATAATGATATTTATGACTATACATTAAAAAAAAACATGAAGGGCATTGAGAGAGTACCTCATTTGAAGTGTGACTCTAAGCACAAAAGTAGTGTAAGTAGTGGTTTCCTTAGAAATTTTAAGTACAAGTATAACATAACTGCTGAGCACCTTTTTTTAACAATGAGACTTAAGAATTTTAATCTTGTAACTCTTCAGGAGCTGCACAGTGTTGAATATTGGGATATTGACCTTGCTTGAAGCCCTCGTTTACCACCGTGTGACCGCATCAGTGCTTTGCATCTACCGTTTGGTCTCCCTGTCATGTGGAGATCAGCTAGCTTCAGCGCTCGGTTGAGTCATTTGTTTAGGTTTGGGTTGATTGTTTCTCCTCCTTGCATGCTGTCATGGCCTGGTGGTGGTTTTTTTTTTTTTTTTTTTTTGTGCCTCATCACGGTTGTTGTTTTCATGTTTAGCTTTCTTACAAATTTTGCTCAGCATGCGCTTTGTTGGAGGTTGCTGAACTCTCCTTCAGATACTAAATCGTCATCAGAGACTGACATGTTGCTCTTGCTCTCAGATATGCTTGGGCTTGTGTTGTGTGCATGCTAGGGATAATAAACGATATACTACTGACCGGACGGTATAACACTTTTGTGAGGAGGGCGGGGGGGGAGAGAGAGAGTGTATTATTGTGGACGGTATGATATGGCAGAACCAAGAACGCCACAACATGAGGCCACTTCTCCCTCTTGGCATCTCTTTGGTTGGGTACAGACTGTTTTTAATTTCTCTCCCAGATATCTGGCATACTGCTGTCCATCTTTGATTCAAGATGAATTCATTGTTTATGTTCATTTGTGCAGGAACTTTACTAAAAAGATTGAAAGATTGCAATGCAGATGTGCTTGTGTGCAATTCTACCAAAACAACACAAACCTGGTGATGATGATGATGTTAGATGTAGGTTGATTGGAAATGAGCCAGAGCTCAGCTCAGAGTGGAAGAAATATAAAAAAATAATCCGATCCAAACAGCAGAATGAGAATCACAGACAGACAAAGACGTTCAATGAAGGTGAACCAACAGCAGCAAAAAAACCCATAAGGGCCTTCTATAGACTAGTTGCTCCAAATATGTTTGGTACTGCCCCTCAGTGACCGTACACAGCTATAACATTCAGACTATGGTCTGCCGAGCGCTGCACAGCCACGTGGGGCCCTTTAGTTTGGGAAATTACAGTAAAGTAATTGTTTGAATAAAGCACAGGCCTTTGTCACATAGTTCTGTGCTATGCTGACTACATGTTTGGGTCATAGTTTTTATTCAGGTGTAGTGAGGTCATTCAAATGTGGGTTTTTTGTTTTTGTCATCAGGTGATGTTTATTCAAAACAAGGGTCAAGTGACAATGACCATCGAGCTGCTGGACACTGAGGAGGCCCAGGCTGATGACCCACTAGATGTTCAGGTAAACACTTATTTATTAACAATTTTTAAACTTGTTTACACGCCAGAAACTTGGAAATGAATAACTTGACTTTGATTAAACGCGTTGGAACTTGCTCTTTCCTCTGTTAGTGCCTGTCGAGCTACATGGAGCAGTTTGTAGGAACAGAGTCCAGTCTGTGCTCTCAAGCAGAGGGCTACTTCTTCAAACCCGTATTTCTGCCCAGGTATGACAGATGAATGAACATGGCGAAGACTTACTGCTTTAGGCTGTGTTTCTACTTATGTGACAGTATAAATATCAGCAGAATAAAGGTGTGACAGTGGAAATGGATCTGTAATATATTATATTTCATTATACTTGGAAAGAGAAACCAAAGTGCTTTTGAATTCCTGCACACCTTCTGCATTACGTGTCTTATTTTTAATAAACGTTGTGCTGTGATGGTGCATTTCTCTTTTATGTGTATTAGACTGGACGGAATTTGTTCAACTGAAAATCAAGTAAAACTTACAAAACTGTGTCCCCAAATTGATTTTGATTGATTTCATGTTTTTATGTTTGGTTCGTTGTGCCTCAGCTGGTAGCATTATGGGAACGCTCTGTCAAAGGTATCTGATGACAGATCTGCTGTCATCTCAGATAACATTTGTAAAGATCAACAGGGTATAACGGATGTCTTTCAGGCACCCTGAGAATATGTCAAGGCAGTTTTTTGTAATCCGCACCGTGTCTTGATTTTTTTCAGGAACCTTCGCCGTTTTCGCCGCTGGCAAGTGCGACAGGTGGAGGCGATGCGCTGCAGGAGAGAGTGGCACCGCCAGCTGGGCGTGGAAAACGCCGGCAGTCTCGACTGTCGATTTAAACTCAACACTCACAAGATGGTGTTTGTCATGAACTCTGAGGACTACATGTACCGCAGAGGGGCCCTCGTCAAGGCCAGGAAGGTAGGCTGGCATCTGAGTTTAATTTTAGACATCCGTCCTCTGCGTGGGTCTCGTCAGAGCTCTGCTGAAGAAAAGAAATCCAACCCTGCTAGTTTTCTGCTTGTTAAATCCGGTTTTGTCTCTCAGTGACAAGTCTCTGACAGTTTGTCTTCTTCCTTCACAGTCGCAGCACAGAGTGGCAGCGAACCAGCACGAACGCTTCGACAAGTGGCACCAGGGCTGGCTGACCAATCACGTTACAGCCTCGGCTGAACGCTCCGTACAGAACTGGCTAATGGGCGAAGATGAGGAGGATCTCATCCCCTGCAAGACTACCTGCCTCTCGACTGAAGTGAAGGGGCAGATGGTCAACAGATACCAGGTTCATTACAGCGGTAGCAAAGCCCCTTCTTCACCGTAGAGGCCTGCACAGAGATGGACAGTAATGCACACGCGCACACACACACACACACACACAGGTAAATGCATGAACGCAAAGGACATACGTACACTAAACACAGACATAAACAGCTGCAGTCGTGTCTCCACGTTCCTCCACGACGTGCTCGCTCATTCACTCTGACTCACGGATGAAGAAACTGGCAGAAATGCAGTGAGTCAGTGAGTGAGAGGAGTGACGATGTGGGGACGAGGGCCAACAGACAGTGAAGTAATCAATGAGAGCCAGCTCGGCCCTGATTGGCGGGACGAGGAACGCACCAGGACGAACGGAGTTCATCATCCTTTAGCATCTTCATCATTCGAGCTTCTGTGGTGGCAGTAACGTTTTTAAGGCTGACGGACAGAGTCAGCTGATCAGGTGAGGACTCATGAGATCATGGAATTTGTTTGAGAAATGTGAATGTCTGTTTTTTTTCTTTCTCTTTTCTTTTTTTAAGTCAAGTGTAGTTTTTAGCCTCTAAAGCCGGAGAGCCTGCCTGTGGGTCGGTTGGTTGGTTTCTGTGTGTTTATATGGGGAGATTATGGTAAACGTGTGTATGTATGTGTATCCTGCTCTCTTCATTTTTGTCTAATTGTAGGCCCACTGCAGGCTCTACAACTATAGTAAATGCGTTATTACTGTATGTGCATATATACACACAACAGGGATCCTGTATTTTTATATATGCATCTACACAGGTTGATCGATACATGTGGTTCTCTACAGTGTTTGCTGTCAGCCAACTCTTGATGTTTGTTGTTTATTTTTTTGTATTTCCCCCTTTTTTGTGTTGTAGCTAAACAAGTTATCACTGGGCAACAAGGAGTCCTTAAAATTAATTGGTTTAATATTAATGAAGATCAAATTGTATCATATTCATCACCAAATGTTTAATTTTGCATTGTTCTTTTTTTGCATACTGACATTGAAAATAAAATCGAAATATCAGTGTTAAAATAGAATGTATAACATTTATCCTGTATCAGTTATCATAAAATAAACAACCTAGTTGTGAACTTCTTAGATGTTGACTAGCAGCTTGTTTGTCGTTGAGTTTAACCAACACAGCCTCGCCGACGCAACTCAGTCACTGTTGAGGAGTGTCTGTGTGTGCAGATGGAGCCTGTAAAGTTCCTGTAAGACATGAGGAGATAATCTGACCGACAAAAACACCTGGAGCTCAAACGACAATAGTAGCAAACCTGCAGCTGCTTCGATAACTAAAGAGTCATTTATTTTTAAAAGGTATGTGCAAAAGTTTGACAGCCCACATTTAGATCTGACTTCCAAGGAGATGGACGCTCTTGAGCAATAGTTCTCCAGGCCTTCAGAGTTTTTCTGTAGACACTGGCTCATTATTTTACACAGTTGGAGTCCAGTGATGTACCTGTGAATAACTGAAGAATTAAAAATGCACCAAAACCAGTGTTGTAACAGACATCTTAGCACGTAGCTAACTTCATGTCACAAAACCGAATCTGTTGTTATTTCTTAGTTGAATCTATGAAACATGCCACAGATGAAACAGTTTGACAGACATGGAATAGTAACAAACTAAGTGATTAGCAAAAAAATCTGTGTCATTTAGAAAATTGAAGAAACTGGACGAGTAAAAAAAAGAGAAGTGGTCTACAAAAAAACTGCATACAGTAGATGACTGATGTCAGAAAAAGGGAAAAAGCTACAGAGCAAAGACCTGAAACAGGACCTGAGAGAACATCTGGCCTTTCAGTTGATCCATCTACTGTTCACCAAAGCTTGGTTAGAAATGGCTTCAGAGAAAATATGGATATAAAAAGGCAATTATTAAGGACGGGAACAGGAAGAAAAGGCGGAGGTATGCCAAATTACATAAGAACTGGAGCAAAAATCAGCAGTTGAGGCCGAATTTGACATTTTTGGTTAAAACCCCTTGTCTTTATGCCCAAATATGGCTATAGGCTGTGTCATGATCTGGGGCAGACTGAAGCCAGTGGTGTTGGGGATCTTGTCAAACTTGAAGGATTGATGAACAAATCAAAGTGCCAGATTGTAATCATGTAAAACCATCTGGAAGGCATCTGATTGTTAATGGCTTCATTTTTCAGCATGACAGTGACCCCAAACACACTGACAGTGCAGTAAAAGCATAGCTCAACAGAACAAAGACGGCCAACATCCAAAGAAGAGCTCTGGATGTCCTTTAAGGAGCCTGGAGAACTATTCCTGAACACTTGCAGAATTACAACAAAGCTGCACAACAGAGTTCAGACTGTGGTCATGCCAAATATTGACTTTAAGCTCATTAGAAATGCACAAACTCTGTTTGCCTTTTACACTGTTTGCACAAGCATCAATAAATTACTGGACCCCATTTTCGGAGCAAAATAGAAAGAAATTAGACTGTTGCACAACTCTGTATTTAAATAAGAATAATCATTGTCCACTTTTCCAACAAAACAAAATATAATGGGTCCAGTAGTCAGATTTTGTTACAAATTAGATCATTATTAAATGATGCTCAGAGGTATCTAGGTAAACTGGTCACATGACACGCTAAACGCTCCAGAAGAGCCATAAATCTGACGCAGTGCCGCGGTGGCTTCCAAGGTTAGGAATAAACATTTTTTCCCTGAGGGGGAGAAAAACTGCTGTGATGCTTCAGCTGGATTATGAGAGCTTTTTTACATGATGATTCAACAAAGTTCACTGTGTTCTCCTTGGATTTTTGTGGGGGCTTTCTCTCTGCCAACAAGCGTGATTTTTCATGCTTCTCAGAATGATTCATTTCTCCTGGTTGGCACGCTGAATGTGACGCCGTCTGTCTGCCCACTGGGAATTAAAAAAAAGAAAGAAAAGAGAGAAAGACCTCAAATCCCCAAAGGCTGCCAGCGCTGTTGGACAGACCTACTTAAGCACAAGAGCGGGTGAAGAATCAACTTCAAAACCGCACAATACAGTGCAGACATGAAACGAACACGAATCATAAAATGCAAAAGAAACCAAAGAACACTGTTAAAGTGCAAAAACTAACCGTAATGCATATGTGTTGAGGTTTATTTTTATATTCACAGAGCTGCATTGGGGCCCTGCTGCAGGGTGGAGACGCAGATCGCAGATAAAGGTTTGCAGAACAGAATATGTAGCAGCAGTTAAAAGAAGAGTCGAGAGGCCAAGTGAGCTTTAAAAATAATCGTGGTTTATAAAACCCAGATATGACAGGATCACCAAAGTGTATACAGAAATACAAATACCATCAGAAAAACCATCATAGAACAGTGTTATACACTCGACATGTACAAACTACTTTGTAAAAGGGACTCGGGGAGGATGGTTCAGCATGTAAGACATTTTCCCTTCATGTCTCTTTAAGTCACATTTAGCCACAATGTAGTTATTCTGTCATCTTTTTAAATTTTTAAGTGTCTTATCAAAGTAGAACATCCATCTACCAAACTACAGGTACTATCACGTTCAGCTAGTTTAGAGAAAAGGGTACAAACAACATCGAGGGAGGGGGGGATGCACAGATATCGAGCACTTTAACATTGTGAAGGTTTCAGCAGGCAGTGAAAACAAAACCTTCACTCGTGAGGGGAAAAAAAGAGGGATGTCAGGGCTTATCATCGTCTAACATCTGTACAAAATCACCCTGTTTTTTGTTTTTGTCAGCGGGTTACACACACTGAACATCTGCAGACAGACACTAATCACTAAAACATCTGTTTTTCTCACATCAAAGCACCTTGAAATGCTTCCAGTGAGCAGATAAAGATCCTTCATATTCAAGAAGTACACGGGCGGATCAGTTTAGCGGTATCTTGTTGTTGTGGTGTGGTTCCTCCCCGGACTGGGGTCTCGTCCTGTGCCCTCCCACAGTACTCTGCAGGGCGACTAACAACAATAGATATGATGTCCACAATATTTTCATGCACATTCACAAATGTATGAACAGCTTCAGCTTGAGGACGCTGGAGTCCGTCCCCCCACCTCGTCCTTCTCCTCGAGCCCCATTTATATCTAAATACGAAGGAATCACCAACAAGGTACGACTGATCACGTTCTCCATCTTTGTGGATTCGTTTTTTTTCTTCTATTTTTATACAAACACGTTTCAACAGATTTACACATGGAGGGGAAAAATAGAGTGCGGGATTGTGAACGATCAAAAATCTCCTCGTCGCCTCCAAAATACTGTTTGCTCTGGAGCAGAAATGGCAACGTATGAAATCAATCATTGTCAGTGGCTACAATGATTACTAATATACACATTATGTCAAATAAATTAACATCTATGTACAATGTAAAACAAAAAGCAGCATGCAGGCAAGACAACGGAGCCTTTTTACAAAACTATCTGCTGTAGTGTTTGTGCTCTCTGACACAAGAGAGAGGCAATGCGTGTGCGTGTGTGTGTGTCATGTTTAATGTGTGTATAAAGTCATGCTGTGTGTTTAAACGGACAGACACTCCATCCACCTTCTAAACTTTAAACAGATACGGCACAGTTTTACTTTCCAGCTTTTTCAAGTTCACATTAAGCTCATTGCACTCGGAGGCTTTTCAGCCACTATGAGGAGGAGAAAAAAGAGAAGAATCAGAAACAGGAGAGATTTCTGTAATAAATCGGTCTTGTAGCTCCCTGGTGGGTGGTGACACAGTGTAGCCACAGGGAGGAACAGCAGAGCGAGAGGGTCAAACACGCACACGTAGACGCCAGCGTTAAAGCGTCGCCATCGTTTCTCTGACAGCCAGGGGGCCTTTAACAGGAGAAGAAGCTTGAAACTTAAACCAGTGGCTGGTAATAGCATTGGCCAGACACGCAGCGCATTCATCTCAGCTGTTACTGACTACATTTTAAAATTAGTGAAGCAACGTTTAAGCTCAAGTGTGTGTTACAGAAGCAAAGACACCTGACTGTTCTCGTGGCTCAAAATTGTCACAGATCGTGGATAATGGTTACTATTGTTACAGCTTTAGATGTGAAGGGCTCGGGTTTAAGACCGGGAAGAGAGCGGGATCACAGAGGGCTTCTAGTATCATCCCAAGCAAGAGCGATTGCATCAGAAAGAGCATCCGGTGTAAAATCTGCACCAAATCAAGCATGCAGATCCATCCGCTGCGGCGGTCTCTCGGGAAATAAAGCCACAGCCGAAAGCTTTATTGTTAAAGAGCTGAGAACGAGCTTATTAAGTGTTTGACCACTGCCAAGTCCCCTGATGGTCTTAGAGGTAGCCCAGTTTTGTTTTGTTATTAATCATTATGGATTGTATTACCCGAACGAAACGACCGTTTACCTGCAGCTGGATGGAAAACCACCAAATCTGGCAACACTGCAGCGCCGCCGTCAGTAATCATGGGAATTCTGTTATTTTGGATGGGAGGCGAAACAACCATTACTCAGGACTACCATGGTCCGGAGAACCAATGCAATAGAAGGAGAACCAAATGAGTTCATATTAAGACAAGATGCAAAAACATGATCCGGCACATCGGTTTTAAAACTGACAGGACTCACTGAGCTCAGTGAAATCTAAAAGTGCTTTACCTGGGCCACGTTCCAGGGAACAGATTTAATGAAAACTTGAGTGAGAAACTGTGGATTTGATGTTTTAGAGACGTGATTAATCTAAACATTGGGTCAGTTACCGGGGCAACAGACTCTCTATAATTAAACTGCTCACTGACAGATTTTCTTTAAACAACTTTTGAGGTTTTCTCATTCGTGCAGTCAGTCTTAAAGCACCAAGTGGAACAGAAGCTGGTCCTTACAAACAGTCCAATCCCATTTATATGTTAGCTTGTTGTTTATTGTTAACGTGGCTGCTTTCATAATAAATCTGTCATCAGTGTAACAGCAGAGTCAGCGACCACGGATTTATTACCGGCTCTGCTCGATAGGATCCTTCTAGCTCTGTGGGCAGTCGGGAATCTGTCAGGTTGTCCATGAGATGCCGTGCACTGATACCTGACAGTGTGCATTACTGTAGTAATCACATTAGCTTTCACATCGGAGATGACAGGAAGATTTCAGCATCTTCAGCGACTTTCAGGTTCTGAAAGCATTTTAAAATAAGTTTGACACATCTGGAGTATCTGGATGTGTCCTGATTCCATTTCATTCTGAAATATGTTCACCTTTGGAAATGAAACTGTTAAATAGACTGTTCAATAAAACTGAACTGAATTGAATAGACGTCTACAAATAATTTATTTTCCACTGTAATTGTGCCAAACTCAGATATAGTTTGGTTGGATTCAGTTTAAGTAAAGAATGACTGAGTGGACACTGCTGACTTTGACCCCCTATTTGTTTTTCATTTACTTTTATGCTAAACGTCGTAGCCCACAGTCAAACCCATTATTGGCTGATGAGCGCTGCACTGATCACGGCTTAGTTTCCTCACACTCAGAGTTGATTTGAAGCAACTCCGATCTGCTTGTTCTGGACCCGAAAACCTAGAATTTGTTGAACCTGCTTTCTGGAACAGGACCGAGCTGATTGGCTGTACCTCTGCTTATGTCACTGTGATCTCCAGCCTGCGAGCAAACTTCAATCTGCTATTAAACGTTTGGTTTTCATATCAGTTGGCAGGCTTGTTAAAGGAAGCTACCCCAGCCACAGCCACATTCATAAAAAAGAAAACTTTGGTAATTAATGTAAAGAAAAGTAACGCATGTACATTTGCTGCAGTTAACAGGGCACGTTCACGCACTAATTAGAGGTCGGGGATAAACGAGGGTCCTAACTCTGAGCTCATTAAAAATGTGGCACAAGTTCAACCATGAAAAACATTCCAAACATTATAAAACACATTAACAATCATCGTGAGGATGCTCCAACTAGTCTGACTAGTATAAACAACAATGTAAAAGGACTTAACAACTACAACAGAGTAATAATGCACATCAAATATTACAAAGGAACTTCACAGACTTAGAAATGTTTGAATCAAAATTTCCCTTTTTGTGTACAAGTACAAGATTTTGTGTAATAAATGCACTTTTCCTGCAAGTGCCTCCAGGGTTGTGATTGCACACTGATGTTATTACAACTAAAAAATATTAAAAATTAAAAAAAACAAGGAGAGAGAGAGATGGTGTATAAAAAGAATCAACAAGCTGAAACCAGTTGATTTGTTCTGATATGCTGTGATATGCGTGTAGAGTCCTTCCTCCGGTTTGTGTTTGTTAGTCTTTTGATTGGCTTTGACTTCTCCCCGCTGATCCTAGTGTAGGTGTGCAAACAGTCGTCGGTAGCCTATTTTATGCAGCGTCTTCTAAACAAATTCAGGAAATAAAAGAAGAATCTACAGAAAAGTAAAAGACAGATATTAAAAAAAGTCAGTTTAAAAAAAAGCAGAGGATAATCCCCGGGCAGTGCGGTCTTATCTCGCCGGTTATGTGCAGAAGGTTTCCCTTGATGTCTGTCCATCTGTCTGACTGTGTGGCTGTTTGTCTGGGTGGCATTGGCTCTCCTCACCTGCAGCGATATTATACTATACTTGTGCTTCAGCGGGTCTATCTCTGTGTGTGTTTCTACATTATAGGTGTGTGTGTGTTGTTTCCATACTTATAAAGACCAACTGTACTTACAAGGACGTAAAGATGAGGTAAGTTTCCCAGAGCTGAGGACAGTGACTGACGGTCCTCACTTAAAGGTTTCTAGACTGAAGGGTAGGCCTACGCATTAACACTACGAGGGAGGAGCTTTGAGGTCAGGTGTTAGCGAACGAGGTCTTTATAAGTACAGTGTCGTAAAGTGTGTGTTTGTGTGTGTGTGTGTGTGCCGATGCTGTGGACTCAGCTGAAGGCCTCATCGTCAGTATCTTCAATTAGCACCTTGGTGTCCTTCTTCGATCTGAAATAAAGACGATTAAAAGAAGAAAATCAGACGATATCTGACAAAACCGAGACTTCATTTCACGTTGCGTTACTTATACATTACTAACTATTTAAAAAACTGCATGGACTGCTTTTTCATGCACTCAGTTGTCAGTATTGTCTTCACACAGGTCCATACACAAAAGCACCGGGCCACCTGCAGGAGCTGCTCGACCACTGAAACCCATGCCATGAAGCTCCTGGTGCACAGTTACTGTGCTGATGTTAATGGAGGTTTGGAGCTCTGCAGTAACTCTGTAACACTTTGTGACTTGAATTCAGACAAAGGCATATACAGCATTTAACAAACAAGAAAACACATGTCACAGTAATATTTTTTAAATCCTACATTTATTACCAATTTGACTTCTCTGAGAAGCTGGAAATTAATCAAGAATGACACTCAGCCACTAAAACTACTTTTGTGTTCAGGAATGAAAGTAAATCAGTGTAATTTTACATATTCATAAAAAAAGTTTTTTGTAAAACAGCAATAATTATATTTTAGCATTAAAAAGTATAATTTTTGCACATACAATTGGATTTTTGGTATCTCTTCATAGCTCAAACACCAGGATGTGGGAAAAGGTGAGTTCATATCCTGGGTTTCCTTGATTACGCCCATAGAAACAGAACATAAGGGACCTCAGCTGTACAGCCTGGTAATGCAACATAACATCTGAATACTTCCTCTACTGAAGGAACAACTATTTTTTTTTATTTCATTTGGGTGTAGTATCTTTTAACACATTTAATTAATGAAAAAATGTTCAGTGTGACAGTTTTATAATCTCCAGGAGCAACGACGAGGAAGAGGAATGTGTGATCCTTACATGTCTCATGTTTAATAGAAGCATAACTTTTTTCAGCTACAGTAATACCAGCTCTGCACTCTTCTTCAAAGTGAAATAAAAGTGCACCATGTCGGGCACACATATGGTTTCTTACTGTGAGGTGGACAGCAGGGGGCGTCGGAGCGACAGGCTGTGGGACCTCTTCCAGGTCTTCTTGCCCGAGCGGTTCCGGACTCCGTCCTCCTGGTCCATCATCTGTTCCAGCAGCGTCTGGTCGTCAGCGTTGAGTGGCGCCACAGAGATATCCCGAACCGCACGAAACTCACCGCAGTTGTTCAGGTGCTCGTTCTCCAGACGGAAGAAGTTCCACACAAAACGCCTGCAGTGAGGAAGGTGAGGAGGACGACACGAGTCACCGTGGGTGCTCTGCGAAGCTCGTCGTAAGGAACAAACTTTGTTCAGACCCACCTGAAGACCTCAAGAGGAGCCAGCACGGTGGCCAAGATGTCGCCCACAGAGTTGATCTTGGTCATTGTGATCAGAGAAATCTGGATCGTCCAAGCAAAACGCAGGATCACGTCTTCCACAATAGCACAGTAGTAGTAGGCCTGGACACAGAGCAGACGGGGTTAGTGGCTGTTTGGGTGTGACGCCATGGGCACGGGGATTAAACCAGTCGCTACCTTATGTGGATAAACGATTTCTTCTCTGAGGAAGATGTTTTCGCCAGCTCCACGATCAAACAGACCCCAGTCCATACGCAGATCCCAGATCAGTGTGTACAGGGAGCTGATGATTGAGGACACAATCAGCAGGTAGAAGAAGGTGTTGGCATCTGCGTGACTTTGCTCTGAAAGAAAACACACAAACACAACTTGTGTCAGAGGTTTGTATTCAAGAACTCCTCCGGTTTTAGCTGCAGTGAAGAGAAATGAAACTTGCAGCATCACCACTCAGAGCAGGGTCGCAACTTTTCTATTAGCACTTTTACCACTAGAGGGAGCCCTTCTGCCACGAGTAGAGCAGCATTGATTGATTAAGCAGAGACCCTTAGAGAGCTATAACACTTCAATGTTCACTTTTCATTATGCCTGCACTAAAATCTACACACTTGCAGCCCACAGCATAAAAAAGAGTGAAAAGGTGTTAAGGCTTGGTAAAGTAACCACGCTGTTTGGGCGAATCACCAAAACTAAATGGACATCTAAAACAAACAGTTTGTTTTTCATTTTCTTTAATCTGAACAGTTACATATGCCAACTAGAAAGCGAAAATTTCAGAAGAAATTTTATGTGTGCCTATGCCGCTGCTAATCTGTGTAGTTTTCCATTCATACGGCTACAGACAGCAAAACTCAGAAGAGCAGCCATTCTCCACCATGAATTATGGTAAAAACAAACACCGCTCGCGCCTCACAGATGACAGCTTACAGTTTTGGGTAAAGATGAGGTCACTTTGTACAGCCCGGATTTGCAGACGCTGTGCACACAGGTTCATAAGCAGAAGTCCCTCTGTACCACGGCAGACCCCGACAATGTTTGCACGAACACACTTTGAACCAGTACGTTATGGACCACTTTTCACACATGGTTGGTGTACCCTCCCAGCCAGCTGTAGCTTTTCAACTCACAGCCCGACACACACCCAAAAAACAGCCGAGAGAGCACAGACTACGCCCGAGAGGTGTGATTGCAGATGCCCCTCAGGTGGGTCCACCTCCCCTGCAGCGGCACTGCAGACCACGCCCCGCCACACATATCAAACACGTAAAATAAATATTTATGCACTTTTGCATTCACTTTTTGTTTTTGTTATTTTTACACAGTGTTCTGAATGATGAACAATGGTCTACAGCCAATCTTGTGTATTATTATACAAACTTTGGTTGTAAGATTCAGATAACTATTTAATAAAAGCTAAATATTTTATACAGGGAGTGCAAAATTATTAGGCAAATGAGTATTTTGTCCACATCATCCTCTTCATGCATGTTGTCTTACTCCAAGCTGTATAGGCTCGAAAGCCTACTACCAATTAAGCATATTAGGTGATGTGCATCTCTGTAATGAGAAGGGGTGTGGTCTAATGACATCAACACCCTATATCAGGTGTGCATAATTATTAGGCAACCTCCTTTCCTTTGGCAAAATGGGTCAAAAGAAGGACTTGACAGGCTCAGAAAAGTCAAAAATAGTGAGATATCTTGCAGAGGGATGCAGCAGTCTTAAAATTGCAAAGCTTCTGAAGCGTGATCATCGAACAATCAAGCGTTTCATTCAAAATAGTCAACAGGGTCGCAAGAAGCGTGTGGAAAAACCAAGGCGCAAAATAACTGCCCATGAACTGAGAAAAGTCAAGCGTGCAGCTGCCAAGATGCCACTTGCCACCAGTTTGGCCATATTTCAGAGCTGCAACATCACTGGAGTGCCCAAAAGCACAAGGTGTGCAATACTCAGAGACATGGCCAAGGTAAGAAAGGCTGAAAGACGACCACCACTGAACAAGACACACAAGCTGAAACGTCAAGACTGGGCCAAGAAATATCTCAAGACTGATTTTTCTAAGGTTTTATGGACTGATGAAATGAGAGTGAGTCTTGATGGGCCAGATGGATGGGCCCGTGGCTGGACTGGTAAAGGGCAGAGAGCTCCAGTCCGACTCAGACGCCAGCAAGGTGGAGGTGGAGTACTGGTTTGGGCTGGTATCATCAAAGATGAGCTTGTGGGGCCTTTTCGGGTTGAGGATGGAGTCAAGCTCAACTCCCAGTCCTACTGCCAGTTTCTGGAAGACACCTTCTTCAAGCAGTGGTACAGGAAGAAGTCTGCATCCTTCAAGAAAAACATGATTTTCATGCAGGACAATGCTCCATCACACGCGTCCAAGTACTCCACAGCGTGGCTGGCAAGAAAGGGTATAAAAGAAGAAAAACTAATGACATGGCCTCCTTGTTCACCTGATCTGAACCCCATTGAGAACCTGTGGTCCATCATCAAATGTGAGATTTACAAGGAGGGAAAACAGTACACCTCTCTGAACAGTGTCTGGGAGGCTGTGGTTGCTGCTGCACGCAATGTTGATGGTGAACAGATCAAAACACTGACAGAATCCATGGATGGCAGGCTTTTGAGTGTCCTTGCAAAGAAAGGTGGCTATATTGGTCGCTGATTTGTTTTTGTTTTGTTTTTGAATGTCAGAAATGTATATTTGTGAATGTGGAGATGTTATATTGGTTTCACTGGTAAAAATAAATAATTGAAATGGGTATATATTTGTTTTTGTTAAGTTGCCTAATAATTATGCACAGTAATAGTCACCTGCACACACAGATATCCCCTAAAATAGCTAAAACTAAACACAAACTAAAAACTACTTCCGAAAACATTCAGCTTTGATATTAATGTGTTTTTGGGTTCATTGAGAACATGGTTGTTGTTCAATAATAAAATTATTCCTCAAAAATACAACTTGCCTAATAATTCTGCACTCCTGTATGAGAGTAAGAAAGAAAAGTATATCTTTGTGTCCACCTTTCTCTGTTAATGCCCTACCTGGCCCCTGGCAAAAGCTTTGCTAGATCCGCCCCTGCACAGTTACCAGCTGTCAGCTAAATAAAAAAGGAGCTTGGTGTTTATTTCTCTCAGAAACAGTTCATAACTTCCCTTCAACTCATTCATGTCACCTAAAAAAAAGGTAAACCTGTTTCTCCATCACCAGTTCAGCTCTGATGATTCAGTAAGGTCATCTCCTGGTTTTGACCAGCCGCTTCTACAGCTGTGGCTCCAGCAAACATCAGCTGATACTAGAAATTAAAATCAAATGAATTCTAACAACAGCTGATCAAGCTTAAACGTGCTGCTGTTGTTTAGCGCGATAAACAAACAAGAGAAAAAGCCGATCATTGATCAGTTTCATGACTGAAGTTTGAACAGGCGAGAGAATGACAGGGAGGCTGTCATAAAGTTCAACATCAGTAACTTAGCGGGCACACAGCTGTATAGAAACTCCATCGTGCTAGCTACCACGCAGTACGAGTTATTATAACTGATTGTAAAAAGTCAGCACAACGAAAATAAACTACACCTAAACTCGGTTTATATCTGACCCAAATAGAGTGCAGGTCATAACTTCTTACCTGAAATTCAGTTCACCTCACGCTCCGACCGCAGCCGCCTGCTTCTCCTGCCTTCGGTTTTCCTGATCCACGATCTACCACCGGTCGATCGGCGGTCGCCTCGCCGCCTGTTCCCGCATGTTCTTTCTGACACACACCGTGGATAGCTGCCCTCGGTTGTAGCTCCGGCGTCAGCGACTACCAAACAACTCAGTTATTTTTTCCACATCGACCAGCATCTGGACAATCCACCGCCTTTCACTGTTTGTACCGTTACTAAAAAAAAAAAACCCTCATCGGCTCATAAAAACGAAAAATAAGTCCAGCTATGACCCTGAGTCAAAAGACAGCCAGCTCGGGTTAGCTAGCTACCTGTCTAGCTCTTTGCAGGCACCGAAAACATCAGAGCTAATATGGGATGTCTTGGTAACACGAGCAGATATTTGAAGTTTACATCTGGCCAATCCACCACCTTTCACTGTTTATACCGTTACTAAAATGAATAAATAAATAAATCATCGGTCCATATAAACGAAAAATAAGTCCAGCTAAAACACATACTGTCGGCGAAGCGACCGGGTGCTGACACGAGTTTCACCCGCCTCAATATAAGCCAAGCCTGGGTGCTTTTTCACGAAGGGTCGCTAGCGGTGCTAGCTAACTATGCTAGCGGCGCTAGCTAGCTAGCCGACTATCAGCAACACATAAGAGAACTGCTGCTAAATAAACTACACCTAAACTCTGTTTATATCTGACCCAAATAGAGTGCAGGTCATAACTTCTTACCTGAAATTCAGTTCACCTCACGCCCCTGCCTTCGCTTTCCTGATCCACGATTGACCTCCGCGTTAGCAAACACCGGTCGATCGGCGGTCGCGGCATGTCCTTTCTGTCATACACCGGTGGATAGCTGCCCACTGTTGTAGCTCCGCGTTATAGCACCACCAAACAACTCAGTTATTTTTCCACATCCAACTGTAACTCCGATTCTATGCGAGCATTTGCGAGAGACCGGGAGGTGAAACGACAGAGAGAGTCCCTCGCTATCCATTTGCAGCCAAGTGCGGCAGCTAGCTAGGTAGCCGGCTAGCTGTCAGGCAGGACCGACGTTGTCAGAGCACTGTCGCTAAATATGGGATGTCTTGATAAAACAAGCAGATATTTGAAGTTTACACACCTACATTCTCGCCTGAAAATATCTTAAAAGTTTATTTTGTGACCTAGAAACACGAATAAAAGACATATAAAACGCAAGTGGTGGCACGCCATTGTTCACTCTGTAGAGGCGTGCTATGAATTGTGGGATATGGAGTTTTCAACACAAGGATAAAATCTTTTCGGCTGTACTACTCCCGGTATACCACTAGAGAGAGCCAAGACACCACAAATGAAGTCTGTTTCTATGGTGCCAAAAGCAGAATCTTTCTCAGGAGCCTAGAAATTGGCCTAAATTTGCACTAAAATCTAAATATTTCAAAAACTATAAAAGTTATAAACACCAAAAGTCACACCATACTAGCCCAGCTCCAGCCGCACAAAATGATGTAACATATGTACCCCTATTGTCAAAACTGTTTGGCAGAGGAGCGGAAAATTTTCACTAAAATATTAATATTTAAAAACTATAATATTCATAAACACCAAAAGTCATAGCACACCATTCCAGATCCAGCCGCACAAAATGAGGTAACATATATGAAGCTTGTCCAAAAACTGCGGGTCGAGATACACCGCAAAATTTCAGGCGGAAAAAGGAAAATAATAATAATAATAATGATAAGAACTAGAAAGCGAAAATTTCAGAAGAAATTTTATGTGTGCCTATGCCGCTGGTAATCAGTGTAGTTTGCCATTCATACGGCTACAGAGAGCAAAACTCAGCAGAGCAGCCATTCTCCACCATGAATTATGATAAAAACAAACACCGCTCGCGCCTCACAGATGACAGCTTACAGTTTTGGGTAAAGATGAGGTGACTTCGTACAGCCCCGATTTGCAGACGCTGTGCACAGAGGTTCATGAGCAGAAGTCCCATTGTATCACGGCAGACCCCGACAATGTTTGCATGAACATGCTTTGAAGCATTACGTTATGGACCACTTTTCACACATGGTTGGTGTACCCACACAGGCAGCCGTAGCTTTTCAACTCATAGCCCAACACACACCCAAAAAACAGCCAAGAGAGCACAGACTTTACACCCGTGGGTCCACCTCCCCTGCAGCGGCACTGCAGACCATGCCCCGACACACACATCAAACACATAAAATAAATATGTATGCACTTTCGCATTCACTTTTTGTTTTTTGTTATTTTTACACAGTGTTCTGAATGATGAACAATGGTCTACAGCCAATCTTGTGTATTATTATACAAACTTTGGTTGTAAGATTCAGATAACTATTTAATAAAAGCTAAATATTTTATATGAGAGTAAGAAAGAAAAGTATATCTTTGTGTCCACCTTTCCTGTTAATGCCCCTACCTGGCCCCTGGCAAAAGCTTTGCTAGATCCGCCCCTGCACAGTTACCAGCTGTCAGCTACACAAAAAAGGAGCTTGGTGTTTACAGGGAGTGCAGAATTATTAGGCAAATGAGTATTTTGTCCACATCATCCTCTTCATGCATGTTGTCTTACTCCAAGCTGTATAGGCTCGAAAGCCTACTACCAATTAAGCATATTAGGTGATGTGCATCTCTGTAATGAGAAGGGGTGTGGTCTAATGACATCAACACCCTATATCAGGTGTGCATAATTATTAGGCAACTTCCTTTCCTTTGGCAAAATGGGTCAAAAGAAGGACTTGACAGGCTCAGAAAAGTCAAAAATAGTGAGATATCTTGCAGAGGGATGCAGCAGTCTTAAAATTGCAAAGCTTCTGAAGCGTGATCATCGAACAATCAAGCGTTTCATTCAAAATAGTCAACAGGGTCGCAAGAAGCGTGTGGAAAAACCAAGGCGCAAAATAACTGCCCATGAACTGAGAAAAGTCAAGCGTGCAGCTGCCAAGATGCCACTTGCCACCAGTTTGGCCATATTTCAGAGCTGCAACATCACTGGAGTGCCCAAAAGCACAAGGTGTGCAATACTCAGAGACATGGCCAAGGTAAGAAAGGCTGAAAGACGACCACCACTGAACAAGACACACAAGCTGAAACGTCAAGACTGGGCCAAGAAATATGTCAAGACTGATTTTTCTAAGGTTTTATGGACTGATGAAATGAGAGTGAGTCTTGATGGGCCAGATGGATGGGCCCGTGGCTGGATTGGTAAAGGGCAGAGAGCTCCAGTCCCACTCAGACGCCAGCAAGGTGGAGGTGGAGTACTGGTTTGGGCTGGTATCATCAAAGATGAGCTTGTGGGGCCTTTTCGGGTTGAGGATGGAGTCAAGCTCAACTCACAGTGCTACTGCCAGTTTCTGGAAGACACCTTCTTCAAGCAGTGGTACAGGAAGAAGTCTGCATCCTTCAAGAAAAAACATGATTTTCATGCAGGACAATGCTCCATCACACGCGTCCAAGTACTCCACAGCGTGGCTGGCAAGAAAGGGTATAAAAGAAGAAAAACTAATGACATGGCCTCCTTTGTTCACCTGATCTGAACCCATTGAGAACCTGTGGTCCATCATCAAATGTGAGATTTACAAGGAGGGAAAACAATACACCTCTCTGAACAGTGTCTGGGAGGCTGTGGTTGCTGCTGCACGCAATGTTGATGGTGAACAGATCAAAACACTGACAGAATCCATGGATGGCAGGCTTTTGAGTGTCCTTGCAAAGAAAGGTGGCTATATTGGTCGCTGATTTGCTTTGGTTTTGTTTTTGAATGTCAGAAATGTATATTTGTGAATGTGGAGATGTTATATTGGTTTCACTGGTAAAATAAATAATTGAAATGGGTATATATTTGTTTTTGTTAAGTTGCCTAATAATTATGCACAGTAATAGTCACCTGCACACACAGATATCCCCCTAAAATAGCTAAAACTAAAAACTACTTCCAAAAACTTTCAGCTTTGATATTAATGAGTTTTTTGGGTTCATTTAGAACATGGTTGTTGTTCAATAATAAAATTATTCCTCAAAAATACAACTTGCCTAATAATTCTGCACTCCCTGTATTTGTCTGTCAAAAATAGTTCATAACTTCCTTCAACTTATTCATGTCACCTAAAGAGTAAACCTGTTTCTCCATCACCAGTTCAGCTCTGATGATTCAGTAAGGACATCTCCGTTTTTACAGCTGTAGCTCCAGCAAACATCAGCTGATACCAGAAATTAAAAGCAAATGAATTCTAACAACAGCTGATCAAGCTTAAACGTGCTGCTGTTGTTTTGCGCGATAAACAAACAAGAGAGAAACGCCGATCATTGATCAGTTTCATGACTGAAGTTTCAACAGGCGAGAGAATGACAGGGAGGCTGTCATAAAGTTCAACATGCGCACACAGCTGTATAGAAACTCCGTCGTGCTAGCTAGAACGCAGATACGAGTTATTGTAAGTGACTGAAAAAGTCAGCACAACGAAAATAAACTACACCTAAACTCGGTTTATATCTGACCGAAATAGAGTGCAGTTCATAACTTCTTACCTGAAATTCAGTTCACCTCACGCCCTGCCTTCGCTTTCCCTGATCCATGATTGACCACCGCGTTAGCAATCGCCTGCCCGGCCTCGTATGTCTCGTTGGCGGCATGTCCTTTCTGTCACACACCGGTGGATAGCTGCCCTCTGTTGTAGCTCCACCACCAAACAACTCAGTTATTTTTTCCACATCGACAAGCATCATCGGCCCATATAAACGAAAAATAAGTCCAGCTAAGACACAGACCCTTGCCGAGCGATCGGGCGATTAAACAAATTTTAGCCACCTCACTATCAGCCAAGCCTGGGTGGTTTTCACGAAGGGTCGCTAGCCGCGCTTAGCTAGCTAAGCTAGCGGCGCTAGCTAGCTAGCCAGCCGGCTATCAGCAACACGTAAGAGAACTGTTGCTAAATAAACTACACCTAAACTCGGTTTATATCTGACCCAAATACAGTGCAGGTCATAACTTCTTACCTGAAATTCAGTTCACCTCACGCTCCTGCCTTCGCTTTCCCTGATCCACGATTGACCTCCGCGTTAGCAAACACCGGTCGCCTGCCTCGTATGTCTCATTCGCGGCATATCCTTTCTGTCATACACCGGTGGATAGCTGCCCACTGTTGTAGCTCCGCGTTATAGCACCACCAAACAACTCAGTTATTTTTTCCACATCCAGCTGTAACTCCGATTCTATGCGAGCATTTGCGAGAGACCGGGGAGGTGAAACGACAGAGAGAGTCCCCTCGCTATCCATTTGCAGCCAAGTGCGGCAGCTAGCTAGGTAGCCGGCTAGCTGTCAGACAGGACCGACGTAGTCAGAGCACTGTCGCTAAATATGGGATGTCTTGATAAAACAAGCAGATATTTGAAGTTTACACACCTACATTCTCGCCTGAAAATATCTTAAAAGCTTATTTTGTGACCTAGAAACACGAATAAAAGACATATAAAACGAAGTGGTGGCGCCATTGTTCACTCTGTAGAGGCGTGCTATGAATTGTGGGATATGGAGTTTTCAACACAAGGATAAATCTTTTCGGCTGTACTACTCCCGGTATACCACTAGAGAGAGCCAAGACACCACAAATGAAGTCTGTTTATTTGGCGCCAAAAGATGAATTGGCCTAAATTTGCACTAAAATATTAATATTTAAAAAACTATAAAAGTTATAAACACCAAAAGTCATAACATAATAGTCCAGCTCCAGCCGCACAAAATGATCTAACATATGTAACCCTAATGTCAAAACTGTTTGGCAGAGGAGCGCGGGAAAATTTTCACTAAAATATTAATATTTAAAAAACTATAAAATTCATAAACACCAAAAGTCATAGCACACCATTCCAGATCCGGCCGCACAAAATGAGGTAACATATATGAAGCTTGTCTCAAAACTGCGAGGCGAGATTCGCTGCAAAATTTCAGGCGGAAACTGGAGAATAATAATAATAATAAATCCGACGAATAGTAATATGTGTGCCTCTTTCCATAGGCACACATAATAATAAATCCGACGAATAGTAATATGTGTGCCTCTTGGCATAGGCACACATAATAATAAGCGCCAGTTAGAGCGCCACCTAGTGGGAACAGGAAAGATCAACTTTTGTCCTCTTCACAGGTTCATTACATGCACCCCAAAGGTCATCTGCATTAACTTCGACCCCGATGATGCCTTACTGTGAAAATTGTGAGTTTTTATTTAAGACCACGCCCTGTTGGCATGGTGATTCGCCATGAACTGGTAAGCTGCCGATGAGGAGCTAGGAAAGCTTCTAAAGTCATGAAATTTGGCCCACGCCTCAAACGCGATGAAGGCTGTCATGTTTTATTGGTTTTTTCCGTGGGTGTGGGAAAATGGCTCTATAGCGCCACCTGCAAAATGTAAATGTGGTTTAAAGAGTGGTTTTAGGGACTCTTGAAAATGTACATAGCATGTCAGTTTGCACTTTTTATGGGGCAGTTGTGTCAAAGGTCAAGGGGAGCCGTGAAAACTGTGTTTAAATGTACTTATGTGGTACATGTAGTTTTGACTTTCGCTGCCATGATGCCAGGTCTCTCTTGGAAATGAGATTTTTAATCTCAATGAGTTTTTTCACCTGGATAAATAAAGGACCAACATTTGCCCAGGTTCCTGCAGAGACGGGCACCCACCGGTCTTTGCAGGATCAAGGGGGAATCTTCAAAGAGTAAAACAGCAAAAGAGCATAGGAGTGGTTATATATGATACACAGGTCTCCAGTCTGTCAGAGACAGACCCATAGAGGTCTTTGGGCTGTGAGAACTCAGGCAAACACACGGCACTTTTAACCTTCACACACTCACACTCCGATGGATACAGCAAAGAGCACTTATGGGATGCAGTATCCTACCCAAGGATACTTCCCCATGTAGGTTGGAGGAGCCAAGGTTGAACCACTGACTTCTTAGTAAAGGAAGCCAAGACCTCCTTGCTGTAAGGTGATGATGCTAAATAAAACAGGACCTGATGTTATGACAGTAGATTTTTTTCTCTAAAAAACAAAAGTTGTAAGTCCTAAAAAACCCCCACTCTCTCTGCCTCCTGAGACATGAATGAAGGATTAATCGTGATAATTCTTATTTGTTAAAGTGCTCTCAGCTGTGGGCTGTACAACAATCTGCAGTTAGTTTACAGCTGTTTGATGTGCTGCATAATGTCACAGTGTTTTTATAGCGGCGCTCAGCAGCGCCCGCGTGTCTCTGTGGGAGCCGTGCGGATGTGATTTTCTTGTTCCTCAGTGGGCGCCGATGTATAAATCAGCACCCGATGGCCTTTCACATCGACTCGCACAGACACAGACGGCAGCCACCAGGCAGAGATCGGGCTCGCTCTCATTTGTCATAGTCACTGTTCTACGTGCCGCCAGCCTACGAGACGCCAGGGATCAGAGCCGGGACAACGGAGAATTACTGCTGCGCTGTTTTGTTAACTGCTGCCTCCATTGTGCTGTTTGCTGCATCAGCTGAGCGACGGGATGGAACCGGTCCCTACGGCCACACCGAGGTCTCCCAGCTGTAGATTAAACTTAGTCCCGGACAATAGACTCTTTTCACTGGAGAATATCCACCGATGTGATTTCCTTTAGCTTTAACGTACTGAGGTATTTAACCGTCCACTCCCTGATGCTGTTTTTCCACAAGGATGGGTCGCTGTTGGACCATTAAGAGGTCAACCATGGTGGGATGGGCATTGATTGAATTGGTCAGGATGGGCTAACGGTGGTTACTGGCTCCTGTCACACACACTCAATCTCTATTTACCTTTCAAACACACACACTGTTGTTGTCATGGCCAGTCGTGCTGATAAAGACAGAGCACATCTTTTGCAGAGGTCAAGTTCCAAAAGAGGGAAACGACTTGCAAACAACAACAATGGCTGCTGCTGAATTATTTTTCAGCTTTTCCTTTTCACTGTTAAGAGTCCAGCACTCGTCCTCACAGCGTGGTTTGTTTTCGATTCTTGCTCATCTGAGCGTTTTAGTTCTTTTTCACCTTGTGTCACATGTTTTTGGTTTAGTTAGCAGTTAAAAACACAGACAGATGCAGGCCAAGGATTCCACACTGAGCAAACTATGAAGGCGTGAAACATGAAGGTAGGCAGAAGGTTAATGTGGAAATAGACAGCTCCCCCCACACTTCCCCTCCCATGGTGCAGTCACAAAGGCCAGATAACCTTAGATATTGAAACACCAACTAATTCTTCATCTTTTGGTTATTCCCTTTTGGAGCTTCCATCTCACCCCATCCGTTGTGAGGATGCACACCAATCCTCCATGAATCTTCTGTGTGACCTTCTCTTTTCCTCCTGCCTGATAAATCCACCGTCCCTCCGACTGTATTGGGGTGATTAGAACTTTTGAACTTTCTCCAGAGCCCTCCTCCTCAGTCCTATCCCACCGTCCTCATGTGTCACTCAGCCTGTTCAACTATTTCTTTTTCTTTGATAAAAGCGTTTCAACATTTAAATCTTAGAATCATGTCTCTCTGTCGTGTCCTCACCTCCCTCTGGTTCTTCCAACACCCAGAGTAACATCTGGTGTCTGACAGGACTGCACAGTGAAACAGAGGAGCTGATCTAAAAGTCCACGGCATCATTATTATACAGGTAATACATTTATTTCATAATAAAGGTGAAAGCAAATAACTTTTCAAACAGTGTATCATGAGCGTTTAAATTGTTGGAGACAGTTAACTACATTGGCTGGTTATCACCTTACATGTGTTTTCAGTAGGGCCGATTTCCCCTTTGGTTTTACTATTAAGAGCCTCTGTCATTTATTCTAGGCCTCACTTATCCAGCATCACCAGTAGGAAGCTTAAAAAGAAGTCTAGAGGCCCAAAAGTACTGGTCCAAAGAGATAACACGATATTTAAAATGAGAGAAAAGACCAACAATGATATTTTTTTCTTTAATACGTCATTAATGATCTGATGTATCTTGTGCCCTGCTGGAGAGAAACTTACAGCCTCACTCTATGAATAAACCATGTAAAACATAATTCGATCAGATACAACAGCACAATGCTTTTCAAGTATTAATGCATAAGTACAAACAACCTAATACTACTGTAGTATTATATGATAACAAATACAGTCCCAGCGGTCAGTTTTAGGTGCTTTTAGTTTGAATATTTTATAGAGATTTTCAGATAATACCTTTGTGTTCAGAGCAGGGTTTAAAATGCCATTTTTAGTGTTGTCTCCGTGCTTTCAGATAAATCAAGGATCTGAGTGCTTATTCAACTCCAGCTCAGACTTCTTCCAACCTAATATGTTACTTACAGCTTTATTTTAATTATTTTACCTGTTAGCTCCATCTCAACATGTGCACAGAAGATGCACTTTATCAGATTTCCACCTTGTATCTGAATCGAGATGTGCTTTACTGATAATAACAAGAGTCTGCTTTTTGGGCTTAGCAGGGGTGAATCGGAGTTCAAACAGATGGCGAGAGAGAGAGAGGGTTTGACCCAAAGCAGAGCTTTTATCTGTTTTCGGTAAACGTGAGTGTGTGTTTGACAAGCGCTGTGTCGGTGTGTGTGCTGCAATTCCTCTCCTGATAATGAACGAGGGGTCAGTACCTGAAATTAAGTTATAAAAGCTGTCAGTTCAGGCCTCATCTCTATTCCAGCAGAGTCCGGCAGGCATGCGTTCAGCCCGGGGCTGGTAATTACACTCTCCTCTCCTCTCCTCTCCTCTCCTCCATTATTTCCGTTTTGATATCTTTTAAATCTTAGTATCTCCTCCCTTTCGTGTCCTCACTTGCCCCTGCTGCACCCTTGCTTTCTCTCCAACCTCTTCCCATCATATTTCACATTTTACTTTCCTCTCAGCTTCTCGCTTCTAAATTTACGGATTCTTCTCTGCAGCCGTCTCAGTCCGTGTCCACCCGTCACCACCACAGTTAACCTCACACACAGACCCACAGGAGTCGTGTTCCTCAGGGTTATTTTAGATGTTTTACAGGATTTGGTGTTACAGATGGAGGGATCTCTTTAAAACCATGCCTGCAATGACTCTACACTGCACTTTGTGGTTTACCTTTAACATCACATTTTCCCGTCTCCAAACAACATTTCCCTGGCTAGCACAGGGCTGCGTTTCTCGTTCTGACCGTGAAACATCGTTTTCTTCTGCCTTTGCCTTCCCTTTGGATAAATCCCAAGAATTTAAATTAGCATTAGGCCTGCAACTCCTCTGCATCTCAAACAGTGATAAGTCTCAAGCTGCTGTACATAAAGCAGATCCCGTATTGATCCCGAGAAAAGCAGCTGCTTTACTGTCAGGCCTCAGTGCAGCTACAGTTTGGGAACTCTGCCCACACCAGGAAATCCTCCAGCATCTCTCAGGTTACAGGCCTCAGAGCCTCTGCTGAGATTACAGTTTCATGACAGTGTCCAATCAGCTGCTCACAGCAGTGAGCTGTTTCCTCTGAGGGGAGGAATCTGCTCAGCTTTGCTGAATCACATTAAAAAATATGATCCAACACACACAGATTACTTATTTAATTTCCAATGCCACATTCCACTTTGGCCCATATAGACCACAGAGGAGACTGTGCCTCTTAATTTTGCAGATTTAGATCAGCAAATGGAAGCACAGGCCAATGAACACCACTCAGCCCTCTATAGAGAATCCTGTGATTTATTTCCTTCATTTTGCTTCCCGGAGTTCTGTGTGGGCAGTTCCAGGAACCGGCGAGGTGATGTGGCAGTGAGGTCACAATGAAAGCGTTAGCGATGAAGGTGACACATCCACTCGCAGGCGCTGGGACCTTTGCCAGATACCGACTGACACTCCAGACAGCTTTTACAGCTGGACCGAGTGGTGTGAACATGATACCAACCTGCTGTCTTTTCTGTCAGGTCTGCTGGGCAATGCAGGCAGACTTGGCACCGTCCTGTCCGCAGTAAGGCTCCAGTGAATATCAGCGCTAACGGCTCCTTCATACCTCGACTCTGTATTTTTAGTGTGTCTGAGGCTCTTTATGCTTCTTTACCATATTTGGATTCAGGTTATTCTGATATTGGCAACCGCATTCAGTCATCAAGGCCTTTAAAATACACAGAAGCATTATTTATGTAGGAAACACTCAAAAGATCTCCTCAACAGGCAGTTTCCTCAACCGTTTATTCTACGTCGTGTCTGTGTGTGTCTGTGGAACCGTCCTCCCACCCTCCTCCTTCACTTAACCAGCGATCAGGCTTGGCCTCCATTATCACGCTGGATGAAAGACAGCTTCATACAGAATAACACATGAAGGGAGGCCATTAGTCTAAGGGTACACAGGCTTCAGACCAGAGGAGGAAGGAGGATATGGTTTAATGGACGCCTTTCCTACTGAGATGGAAGAAAAAAAAGAAAACGAGGTCTGTCTGTCTCTCCTTCTGGTTCATCCAATATCACTGATGGTCAGCTTAGGAAGCAAAAGCATTGATTTAAATTTATATCGAAAGAGAAAAAAGCCAAACCGAGAAATAGCATTTAGTGATTTAAAAGGTTGCAGATGAAGTTTCATAGCTGGCATTTTGCTGGAAAATAAATATATCGGCCAGCAAAACGCCAGCAAGGGTTTAAATAGAAAAGCAGCTTTGAAAGGAGACGTGTGAACAAATATCTGCGATGGAGACGAGAAATGCAAAGCTGCATGCTAAAGAGATGCTTTTACTGCCCGAGCGTCTCTGAACATGAATTCCTTTGTGATATGGCTTCTGAATCAGAATCATTTTAATAATTTCAGGGTAATTATGAAGCTGTTACGGAGCGAGTGACTCGACTATTAATGCTAACGTTCTCTTTTTACATCCTCTGTCTCCTTCCAACCTGCTCGTAATTTCAAATCTCTGCTTTTTCTTTTTAAATCCACGACTTTCACCAATCTGCTGCCTCTTCTCTGTCTGACCTCCTGAACTGAGAGCAGAGTCTTGTTTATATACAGCTGTGTTTGACAGACCTCTCCCACTTTCTTTATAAAGCTCCAGGCACTGACATGGAAACCAAGGCCAGCTTCTAGCATTTGCGCTCAAGGTCACCTCTGCTCTTTGAGTACACACAGCTCCACAGCTGACATGTTCCTGTAATACAGGAAACACACCGAAACTGTTGATTTTTCAGCTTGAGACTGAACGTGTCTGCGTTGGGTTCCTCTTTGATTCAAAGCACTGCAAATGACATAAGCTGTTATATAACGTCTGCCCAGCTGATACCTCAGCATATGTTTATCAGTCCCGCCTCCTACCTTCGTGTGTGGCGTAGAGGGCGGCAAAGGTGACAACAAAGAAGGTGGTAGAATATTTCCCAGCGTTCACCAGGTGTGGGAAGGCCCTCTTTGTGTCACGGTAACGCCTCAAGCACTGGATGAAACGCAGCCAAGCAGGCAGACACTGGATGATGGCACGGAGACCGTAGGAGTAGCTGTGGCATACGAAGTCTCGGGAATCTAGAACAATATAAAACAGAGCACTGTTCACTCCAGTGTGTGTGTGATCAGGGAAAAATGAAGTCCTGGTGCAGAAATTCCTCTGTGGACACATTCTGCCGGCGTGATGATGTCACAGTCGTGCAAAATGCAGTCACAAAAGTCTCCAAGGGTGTGAACTTGGTGGTGTCACGGCTGATGCGAAGATGCTCTCTTCTTTCACTCTACAACACTTTCCTCTCCATGTTACCCTTTGCACTAAGCACTCATCATTATGAGAGTCACATGATGCCCCCTGTGTGACCAAACACTTACTTTCCATTAGCTCTATGTTAATTGGCACATGGAGGCCAAGGTGTCACTCGAGTAGATGGCGATTAAAATGTCATATTTTCTCACAGGAAATCTCAACAGTCTGTCACATTAGACGCAGAACAAATAGTATGATAACCCTGATCTGTCCATTAGCTACACTACGTTTGTCCCTGTGCAACCAAAGGGCTTAAACATACAGAAGCTTTTTCAGTGTTTCTACTGTGCATGCTTTTCCAGTAGACAAAAGGCAGAGCGTAACGCCTCACCTCCAAAGTTGGGTAACAGGCCCTTGCTGTTGCTCCACTGCAGCTCGAAGATGTAGAAGCAGAAGAGATACTCCAGGTCCATGAGAATAAACACCAGAGAGTTGAGCTGATCAGCCAGCCAGAAGTCTGCAAACTCCACCCGGTGAAACGGCGCGGTGAAAACACGAAACTGAAGAATGAAAAGACGGATGGTGAAAAGAGAAAATGTGGAACAAAAACCTGAAAAATGCTTCTTGCATTTCAGAAAACGCCCCAGCTGACCTCACTGCAACAAACTTTACCTGGGATGTCATGCTGAAATTACCCGAGTCCGCAGTTCATCACTGAGACTGAATTAGCCAACAAATTATTCGTGTGCAAATCCTGCAGTACTTTACGAGGGAAGTGCAAAGCCGAGGGAGACACCTAACGCAATGGGAAGCCTCCAGTCTACCTTATCAGCACGCCACAGGACGCTCTAATGAGTCACGCTTTTGTGCACATGAATTTGTGTATTTGCGTGCCGCTAATTATTGGTGAACAACACAAACACATGAAAGAAGCTGGCTGTGCTCTGCAGCCTGCTTCTACGGGCGTGTTATTTGGGATATGACTTTGGCAGGGGTTCAGTTATTGACCACGCTTTGTAAAACGATACAACCCTGCTCGACTTTTTCCATTTAACCCCACCCGCGGCTACATCTGACATTCAGGAGCGACTGCACGCACCCTCCCAAACCCCACATACTCTTTATTCACTACAAATGTCACACAGTATTGATATTTTTTGTTTTTGCAGGTATTAGCTGATTTCTTTTAACCCGTCAGTCAAAGTCAGTATTGATCGAGTGGCCATCTCACTCATATCCACTCCATGTGTTGTTGTCTAAAGGCTAAGCCTGCTGCACTCATGGTAACGTCTTCATTTCTTGAGCAAACACTTGTAATTCAGCTGCTAGCTCTGCAATTTGTCCTGTAATGAAATCTTATACTGGTGTTTGTCATCAGAGGCAACACGCACACCTGACATGGATACATTTGATCTCATTACTAGTAAGAAAACACACTGTTTACTCCAATGAAACAATAATCCAACACTTCATATCTCTTCTAATTCTATGCTAGCCATTATGAGTGTGCAGGACCAATCAAGAGTGAGACTGTGAAGCCAAATCAGAGGAGCAGGGCTGAGGACTGCGGGAAGCTGCGAAAGAAGGGACAGGAATACGAGCAGGGGGTCTTCTGCTGATGCTGGGGGACAGGTGGGGAGAAGGAGGGAGGATGAGGGGCTGAAGGAGATGTGGAAGAAGAGGAGGAGGGAAAGGAGGAGCTCCGGGCATCAACATACTGATAGATCTATGCCTGTAATGATTGCACAGTCACAGCCTCCACCTCCCCAGAGACAAGCTGCATTCTATTATCCCTCACCCCCTGCCCTCTGTCTCACTACACCCCTACACACACACACACACACACCCCACCCTCTCTCCTGAAGGCCCCTATCACAGCTTAGACAAAGGACAGAGTAACACAGGAGGGCTTTGTAAACATGAGATTTGAGATGGATATCTGAATTGTACCTGCATTCACTGTGTGAGATAGAGACGCATGCACACACATGCGCAGATACATTTAAATTGCAGGTGAATAAAATAGAAAAGCAGACGCAGCTCAGAAACTAATTTCTAATTGATTTTCCTTTGTTTTTACTTTAAATCTTTGTTGCGTAAAATAAGACAGGAAAAAAATAAATTACACCCCGTCGCCAAGAGCTTGCTACTGTATGTTCTCTGAATCTAAGCCAACTATGACTGAGTCTCTGCTCACTGGTGTTTATGGGATTTATTGAAAGTATGATTTAACCATTTTTGAGAATATTTTTTCTTTTTCGGACTGAAAACGTCTGCGTAATAAACCTTCTGTTTGCCACGGTTGTTTCTTTCTCTCCAACACTGCAAAGTGACACCGTTCATTCCTCAGCACACACACAGAGCAGGGATCTTACACCATCTCATGGTGTGTGCACTGGGTTCATGTTGTTAAAGCAGTCCTTATCAGCTGCTGTGTCACAGCTGTAAATATCTGTTATTGTACTTGCAGGAACCCTGACTGTTGGGATCATGCATCCAGTTTAAATTACAGTCTTTTTAGCAAAATACCCAGTGAGTCAAGACACAACTCCAAACGTTTTTAGCAAGTATGGTAGGTGGTATCTTACTATAATACACCAAATCTCTGTCTGCCTGTGTATCTGTTTCTTTGTCTGCAAACTCCTCCTACACAATCAGGAGTTAAGCAACCAAACACTGAGAAAAATTGGAAAAAATGGAATTGGCAATGTGTTAGGAATGGAAGGAAGCCACATTATCTGATGGTAATGAAAATGACCAATCTACTGTGGGCTGAACTCAAGACAACCCAAAAATCAAAGTGAAACTGGCGAGGCGGGTTTGTAGAGTTTGGTTAAATTTCAGCCCCCGTGTGCTTTTATGCATGTCTGACAATGTCAGGGCATGATGGTGTCCTGATCACTGAGATCCTGGACAGTCTGAGCTGGGAGCGTTGGATGGATGGAAACACACTGTCCCTGAGGTGATCTATTGGATTTAAGTCGAGAGAGCGTGGGGCCAGTCAATGGTATCAGTTCCTTCATTCTCCAGGAACTGCCTGGATGTTGTGCCCCAGGAGGAACCCAGGAGCCACTGCACCAGCGCAGGGTCTGACAGTGGCTCCAAGGATTTCATCCTGATACCAAACAGCAGTCCATGAGCCTAATGCTAGCAGCAGTGACACTCACCCCAGCTAAAGGCAAAACTACAGCAAAACAGTCAGAAAGGATGAGGAGGAAAAACTGTCAGAGGCCTCCACCTGTGAAAGCGTTCAGGTGTAGGGGGCTGTCTCATTGTTGCCCCTCTTATTAACAACCCCACTTAACTGAATAGATCAATGCCCACAGGTTTAATTGACTTGATGCTAAACTCTGATTTATTCTTTAGCTTTTTTTTTGAGGTGTATATAGTGATGTCATCACGGACCCTGGCAACCACTTAGCAACCTGGAGCTGTTTTTTGCCTTTCTAAGCCTACAACACCTTATGAAAGCAGCCTATCGTTTTAATTTCCTAACAATAGCATCTCATTTATTTCCACAAAATTTGAATTATACCTGCCTAGAAACCACCTAGCAACGGTCTAAAATGACCCTTTCAGGCATATAAATGTCATCTATCACCCCTATTTTGTTTACTTTTCTCATTGTGATTAAGCATATCAGTTTGCAATACTGTAGCATGGGACTATTTACTATACATCAAAGGAGCATTTCCAGTAAACGAGTTAACCGACCAGCAATTTGAGGAGCCAGAAACGTGATTTGTAGTAGCAGGTCTTGAAGGGGTTGATGAGGAAGAGCACCATGAAGCCATAAAGGATGAGAGGGTTGGCCTGCATGGGGATGTAAGTGTACTGCGAGTAGAGACAGGAGAGGATGCTGAGACACCACAACACGCCCAGGAAACCAGCAATCTGCAGCACAGGAAGGAAAAATGGCATTAAAAGAAATCTCCTCTGACACATGATCACCATTAACCCAAAAATCAGAACAACGAGTGAAAACGAAGTTCTGCTTTTCAGTTCTGGGTTACCAACAAAACCCTGTGGGCATCTAAAGGTAGTGTTTCTACTGAATTGAATCTCATTTTACATGATAATCTATTCCTTGAATCATAATTACCCATGTAGCTAAACAACCGTGTTTACTCACGTGAAACAGTTTATAAATCCATGATTGCCAATCAGAGATTTGAGCAATTTTCCAGGATCTTCTATAAGAGGAGACATCTTTTTTCTCACCTCAAACAGGTGCTGGTGTGAGAGGTTGTTTCGTGGATTGATCTCAAAGATGAGGACGTGGTTGACTCCAGCCTGTCTCCATCCATAGGTGTTGATGCCCAACAAGAAGAGGAACTGGATCAACAGGAAACCGCCCCGATAGATCCGCACCATAGGCCAGACGTTCTCAGAGCGGAAGAACACGGCACCTAAACAAACCACAGCGTGTTTACTGCTTTATAAAGATGAACTATGACGCCGGTGACTGAAAACAATAACTTAGACTTACCAGTGAGAACGAAGCAGATGGCAAGAATGATGAAGAAGCCACAGTAGAGACCCACGCGAAAGGTCGTCCAGGCCAAAGCAGGCTGAACCAGGCAGACAGGAATAAACCGGATTAATGTGAGGACTCACACTAACACGTCCAAAGACGCTGTGCATTCATGTGGTGTCATTTAGACAAAACGTCATGCAGCAGTGAGTCACAGACTCTAAACCAATTTCATTCCTTTTACCTGCTTGTAAGCATAAATATATTTATTACACACATGCATACAGGAGACACGGAGAGCTCACATATTACACACTTTAAGCCAGACATGACAGTAATTAATGCAACAGCAAAAGATGCATTGGAGAGCCTTGTTTTTTTCCTGAATGATATCCTGTGTGTTCAACAGAGTCGAGGCACTTATAAAATCAATACTGAAGGCTCTGATGGTTTCCTTTGTCTTTCTCTCACTCTTTTTCACCCCGCTGGCTTTATTTCTCTTTCTTTTAAAAACTTCACTGTTTTGCTTTTAATTGTATTTTTTTTTATAGTTAGATAAATGCAAAAATGATGCATGCTGGGATATTCTTCAGCACACATTTCAACATTTGTTCTCCAAGAGGTGACATCTGCAACAGTACAATTACAGAACAGGGGAGGTTTAAGTATAAGAAGCACATTCACTAGCCACTTTATTAGGCACTCCTTGCTAGTATTAAGTTGGACCCTTTTGACTTAAGTAATGATCTATAATCACTGATTGACCTGCTTTCCTTGAAATTCAGGCTGTTAGTCTATTCTTCACATCCACAAACTCAACACTGACATTATTCCTCTAGTTTGATTATTTTCTTGCCCCATCTTCAGTCTCTGTTCTGTAAATATCAATGATTCATGCTACCCTCTTCCACCTGTCCTAACCTCCAACTTCACCTTCAGCATCTACACTCTGGGGATCCTGTTCTAATCACTATTGTTGCTGGGACTCTGCTATGATGGTTCATTGGAGTCTAATCACCAAAGAGCTTCCCAATCAAATTCCTTAAGTCAATAAATAATGTTCAGTTCTTCCAAACGATTGAACTGCCTTAATTATTTAAGACTAGACTCAACTAGGTGCTGGAAACATTCCTCAGGGATCTTGGTCTATATTGACAGTTGATGCATATTTGTCGTCTATATCCAGTTCTATCACACTCCAAAGGTGCTCTGTTGGACTGAGATCTAGTGACTGTGGAGGCCATGAAGATGAGGACACTGCGGTCATAAAGGGATGGACATGGCCTGCAAGAATACTCAGGCAGGCTGGAGCTACCATGATGGTCACTTGGTGCTACAGAAAGCCAAGATTGTCATGATCCTGGGTCCGTTTGACCCAGCGTTTTGTGTTTTTCTATTTAGTGTGATTTTTGGTTCTGTTCTTCCTCCGTTTAGTGTTTACTCTGTTCGGCCCGTGTGTGTCCTTGTATGTGTAGTTCCTGTTTTATTGTGAAGGTCTGTGTCTTATGTTAGTGTGTTCTGTTTACGTTTTCCCCCGCCTCGTCAGTTGTGATGTCTTCCAGGTGTGTTCCCCACCTGTTTCCCTTCCCCTGATTCCTGGCGTGTGTATTTATAGTGTGTGTTACCTCGTCCTCGTTGCTGGTTCGTCTGTGTTGTTTCCCCTCGGTCTCCCTGCGTCTCTCCATGTATATTTCCCCGGACCTCCCTGCATCTTCGTTTCTGGTTTGCTTTGTTAGTTTTCCCAGTTTAGGTTTACCTGTTAGTGTCACCCGCCATTTCTGTTTATTTGTATCACTGTTAATAAATTCTCACCTGCACTTGAGCTGCCGCTGCCTGGTCCTACTTAATTTCCACACGGCTTGCACCCGCAAACCGTGACAAAGATAGTATCCCCCACACTATTACACCACCAGCACCAGCCTGAACTGTGGATACAAGCATGGATCCATCCTTTCAGCAGCTGTTGTGGTCTTGTGCTGTAACCATCTGCTTCGAGGTTTGGCATGTGTGCTCAGAGATGCTCTTCTGCATACCTTGGTTGTGTTATTGTTGCCTTCAGCCTGTCAGCTCAAAGCAGTCTGGCTATTCTCCTCCGACTTCTAACATCAACAAAGCATTTTAAGCCAGATATTATCTGTAGTATATCAGATCATTCTCTGTAAACTCTACACATGGCTGTGCAGGAAAATCAATCCCAGCAGATCAGCCATTCTGGAAATACTCAGCCTGTACTGTACAAACAACCAACAACTGTGGTCTAAGGAGCTTGGAAAGAAAAGCGTCTGATCTTCTTTAAGTTGCTTGAAGACATTTCAATCCGAGAACCTTCTTCAGTTCTAGGGTCAAATGGTGGAGAGTCCCAGATTGCCATGTTCAGAGTGACTTCATTCACCTTTGTTCCCCATCAGCTGATTACATATGAGCCGCTGAACAGGTGTACCTATTAAAGTGGTCGGCGAGTCTGAATACCCCTGTGTGTTTCCAGTGTAAGCAGCTGTGATTCTGACCTGAGCTGCCCCCAGAGGAGGAACTCTCAGCCTCTTCATGGCCCTTTGACGATCGCCTCCCTCCAGCTCTGTGGTCACCAGGGTCTGGATACAAAAACAATGTTAGTTTTTTCTACACATGTCTGACATACAGTAAAATCCACGTGTGGCAGGCAGGCACCTCCGTCTCAGTAATGAGCTGTGTGATCTTCTTGCAGGTGTAGAAAGGTGCCACCTCCACATGAGCCACACGCCAGTCCGCCCCGCGAGAAGTATCCAGGATCTTGTCATGTTTCTTCAGGATCTTACGGAAACCAGTGAAGTTCAGGTTCTGTGGGAGACAACAAGAAACCAGCAGCTACAGATCCACACCAGACTGGAAAGAGACTGGAAAAGATATGTAGTCTGATCAAGCGACTGCAGGCAACATAAAGTGATCAACCTCTCGTGACCTGAGTATGTAGATGCACTAAAAACCTGGTAGTTCTGAAGCAGGATGAGGCTGAGGTAGAACTCGCTGAAGGCTAGCTTCAGGTCTTTGATGTTGTGGTGTTTGCAGCGCTCCTCCTGCGACAGGTGGAACCTGGTCTTGCGTTTCCGCAGACCGGGCGAAGCATTGCTCTCTCGCTGAGCGTCCAGTGAAGACTGCAGCTCATTCTGCAGCGTCGCAAATCGTCTCTGGGCCTCGGCAAGCTTTTCTGCAGAAGGACAATGACAGGATATCACATACATCTCACATACTGTGCTGTGGACACACAACACTTGTTTACACATGTTTACACTTGCACAGCACAACGTCCAGTTTTATCTACTGTTAAGCATGTTTATTGTTATTATTCAGAGGTTATATCCACTGTGTATTTGCACATATTATAATGAATATTATACATTTTAGAGGATGTTTAGAGTAATACAAAAATAGTAAAAGTACTAATAAGCCCAGCGCAGCTGTTAAAAAACAGGTTGTTGGTTTGCTTGGACTTTTATTTTGAAAATCTTAATATTATTCCTGCATTTGGGTAAAATGAGAGCCTTTACTATGGTCATTTGCTTCTTTACCTCTCCCTTGTTAAAATGCAAAAAACTGCTGCAGCACATGACAATAAAGATGATTATGCATTCTTTCTTTCTGCCAGTTCCAGGAAGCAGAAGCATGGAGACTCTTAGGCTGACCTGTGAATGCTGCTGACCGAGGGACCATTATCTGGGTCAGAGATGGGTTAATACAGCCAGAGAGACAGAATGAGAGAGGAGGGGTAATCACACGCTGCTTGGACAGCAACCTGCATTTCATTAACTTCTCCTGCAGTTCAACTCACTTTTCCAACAAGCAGCTCTCATTTTCCTCCTGCTGTTTGTTTAAATGGTGAATGGGACCGGTTCTTATACGGCGCTTTGTCTATCTGCTTTCTGTCTCATGTTCACAGTACATCAAACGCATCTGAGCAACTCGGGGTTCAGCAACTTGCTCAAGGACACTTGGGATGCAGACCGGACTACCCAGGGAACCACCAGCCTTCTGATTAGCAAATGACCTGCTCTGTATGCTGAACCACAGCCACCCGAAACAGATCAGAATAACAAATCATTTGATCCTGTTCTGATGTGAACCGGTTCTGGGAATTAGTTTTTAAAGCTTCGTCATATGTGTGCGGGAAAACAACTGATTTTAATCCAATGACAGCAGTGTTTGGTGTCCTCCCACGCCAACAAGGTGTAACTTCTTATCAACTGAATGCAGTGGCTTCATCTCTCCTGGCACGCAGGCTAATTCTTCTTAAATGGAAGGATTCAGGTTGTTTGTTCAGTGGGTGAGAGGTGATGAAGTGCTTGGAGATCTGAGATACAGTCTGAGAGGGTCTCAAAGTAAATACTACAAAACCTGGTCACCCTTTATTGGATATGTGGAGAAGTTATCATTTACTGAAGTATGATGTAATACTGCTTTTATTTGTGTTTTCTTTTCAAAGCCACCTACTCTCTGCAGCAAGCCCCCTCTTTTTCCCTTGTTTTGCTGTTTCCTGCTTTGTTCACATGGTAGTATTTCTTGTTTGTGTGCAAACATTATACATTTTCCTGCATCCGGCTGATTTGTGGAACAACCTGTTTCACAACAGCAATGTCTGTAATCGCAACTCAGGTTATATTTTTCTGTATTTTTGTTAAACTGGAAAATTATAAATAAAGTTGTCAAAAAAAAGAATAACTAATCATTTATAAATGAAGCCTGTTTCTTCTCATTTACCTTCCTGTTTTCTTCATTTGATTCAATTTATTTGAATAAAACTCTTTTTCAAACTCTGTTGAAAATAGAAGTAAAGCTAACATCTATTTATCATTGTTTGGACGTAGATGGCAGCTTAGAGGCCTGGTTTCCATTACATCCTCATGCTCGTCATTCCAACAGTAGAATGACACAGTTTCTTTGTTGACATAAACAATGTTTACAGGGTATATTACTACAACCCGGAGTATTTCTTTTTCTACACAAGTCAGAGTGGAACCCACCCAACAAAGATTTTTCCTCTTTATGCTATTCGATGTCACATCGATGCCTCATGGGAAAGCGAAAACCTTGCTTTGACATCCAAACTCACAGTAATCCCTCAACAGGCACAGAAGCATACGAACCAATGCTCGATTTAATGCTCGTGAGAAAGTCAGACTGCCTCGAGGTGAAGAGTGCAGTGTCACATCAGAAGATGTGGCTGGACAGTTCATCTGTGTGGGGCTAATGAAGCTGAAAGAGACAGGTGTTGGTTGGTTTAGGTTTCAGCTGTGTTTCAAACACCTTTTGTTCTTTCTCAGCTTCCAGAAAGTGACAGGGTGAAATCCTATCAGCCTAAAACAGCACGTCTTCATTTCTTTTTGTTGTGTATTTAATCCAGGATGATGAAAGTGTTGTTGGATTCTAGCGCTTTGCAGCAGGATGGCTGTGAGAGGTCAGGGACCCCTTTCAGAGGGAGATGGAGAGAGAAAGAGCTCAGTCGAGGCAAGTGTCTTATGTAAAGTCAGCACACAATTTATCTCCATCTCTGCTTTAAACACACACACACACACACACACACACACACACACACACACACACACACACACATAAAGCTCTGCTCTGCAATTTCTTGCTTCCTCCTCCTGTGTGTGGAAGATAAACAGGAGATGTTGATGTTTTCATGCACAACATTAACCAACCTCAGAGCTGCAGGCTGCTGAGGACACACTGACTCACTTATTGTAACCCTGATGTGACTCATGTCACACTGAGACGATTAGGAACAACACCGAAATGACTGTTTTCTTCTGTTATCCTTTATTCATAGTCCTTCACTGACAGACAATAACATGCAATTTTTGTTTTTTTAAAAGGCACTACTGAGTTCTATCAACCGGCGCTAACCTGCTAATTATAAAGCAGAGGTAGGCAGATTGATCTAAATATTGATAGTATCAATACCAACGCTGGTATTAGTAAATGGGCACATTAGCGTGATGGGATCGATACTTTCTATCCTCTAAGTTTCGCAGCCCACTCAGTTTTATTAAATAATTCTTCTTTTCTTGTTTAATGAGAAAAAAAGACCTCAGACTTGCACTATGAAAAATGTCTCTTTTATTTATAGGTTACATCACATTTAAACAACAGAACTGAACCCAAAAGGCAGTTTAAGTTTCAAAATTTGTAGTGTTTTCTAATTATTGTAGAAAGTAAAAATCACGATGGTTGGTGGTCATTTAAATGTGTCAGAATTGATCAAATTGATGATGATTTATCTCATCAAACCGTGACACAGCGGTCTCCTCTACATAAGCTGCCTTTATAAAGTAAGAGCGTTGGTAACAGCAATGCTCTGAGAAAAATCAAGAGATTCAAAATTGGTTCAGCTTCATGGTAACGCGGTCCAAAGTGATTTATACCACGTTTGTTTGCTGCTCTCGCCATCAGTCTGCCAGAAACACCCCATCATTATGAGCTGGGACAAACCTTGGCCGGCCGTTGACCCAGCAAGTCTGCAGTTTCATTAACGGCCTCCAGGGGAAGCACGGTCTGCTGTTAGATAACATCACTTCACTCAGAGCTGGAGCTCAGGACCTTCTGGTACCAGAATACCAGAATATATTATGGCTTCCATCTCATGTTACACAGTACACACATTCCCCGCTTCACTCCCTGAAATACACACAGGCAGGCCTGCTCTGAAACGCGACTACCGCTGGCCTTGTCTGAACTCAGCAGCGAGTAAATAAACAGTGTAAATTATGCAAAAATGCTAAGAAGTAAATGAGGATACAGTTGATAGGAGTCTTTATATCATTTACATGCAGTATGTGATTATAGAAGACAGGTTAAAGCATTGATTTGTGATTAGTTCCAGAGCTCGTTCAAAGATGGAAGTATTGTTTTTAAATTACGTTAAGGTGATATTGCTTAACATTGATTTTTCTAAATTTGCCAGCTGAATAGTAACTGTGAAACTTCTTCAGTTATTCTTCTGAAACGGCCTCTTGTAATCGACTTGATTTAATATAATCTCCACCAATTATTGTCTCAAGAGTAACTGAAGTAAATAAATACCTGAATAGAAAGTATTGATTTTCAGAAGCTCCTTCTCACAGGTCTGGAAAAACCTCTCCTCAAACTTAGCGTAGTATCTCTTCACTGTGTCTTCATCTGTGACTGTTAAAAGAAGGACAAAACGATGGTTATTAGCAGTGGTGAGTGTGTTTACTGCAGCATACAGCTAAATTAGCAGGTTATCATTTGTGGGACTCCCACTCCACTCATGTACACAAATCCACAGCCGCCAAAGCAATTAGAGCAAAAATATAAAAAAAGTAACAACTTTGTGAGGTGTTTTGTTTGTTTCAGTGTTACTACAGTGGACTGAAGGGACATGCAATAGCTGCCATCTATGCCTATCAGTGACTGGGTGATTTAGCCAACAGGCTAATCCTCCAAAAACACCACGTATCCTTTAAGGGTTCATCAGCGACGAGGCAAACAGACGTCCATTCAGAGTTACAATTAGATCAACAGCTTCCTCCTGTCTCTCCACTGTCTGATAAAACCCTGCATGTCTTTTTCAGGACCAGCCAATTCAATCAGCATTGATGCTCCGTCTCAAATGATCCTCTGCCTCATTCACAGCAGGCTACCCAACACCTGACAGAGCTTAAAATGTAGCCGAAGGCCAGTTACTGTATACATACACACACACACACACACACACACACACACACACACACACGTGCACTCACATCTGCAGTGCATGTTCTAATCACTGCTTTAAATTCATCATCAGGTCTTTACTGAAATTATGTTTAAATCCTGAGACAGCCTTTATTCAGCGGGGGTCACCTCAGCGGGAAGCACTGCATGTTTGATTTGACAGCTGTTTTTATGCCAGATGCCCTTCCTGACATGCATAGCTGGACTGGCCATCGGGCATACCGGGCATTTGCCCGGTGGGCCGCTCGTGATTTTTCGTTTTTATGGGCCGATGGGGTTTTATTTCTTTTATTTTTTTCAACGGTATAAATGAATAGTGGTGTATTGGCCAGTTGGTCATGATCGACTCTGGGCAGGACCAATTACAGCCGAGGAGGTCGAACTTTAAAGTTGAGGTGAAAAGCAACGCGATTTGTCCCGATCAGCTGATCGGCTTTTCTCTCTGCGTCAGAAAGAGCAAACTAGCGGAGGTCGCGCTAAACAACAGAAGCACCTTTAAACTTGATGAGCTGTTGTTAGAATTTATTTAATATTCATTTCTAGTATCAGCTGATGTTTGCTGGAGGGATGAAGGGTTGAAGGGAAGTTATGAACTGTTTCTGAGAGACAAATAACACCAGGATCCTTTTCTAAGTAGCTGACAGCTGGTAACTGTGCAGGGGCGGGTCTAGCAAAGTTATGCCAGGGGGGCAGGTAGGGCATTAACAGGGAAAGGGGGGGACAAAAAATACGTTTCTTTCTTATTCTCATTTAAAATTTCTAGCTTTTAACAAATAATTATCTGAATCATACAACCAAAGTATTCATCTGATGTCAAATGTAAATTCAAATTCAAATTCAAATTTTTATTTGTCACATACACAGTCATACACAGTACAATATGCAGTGAAATGCTTACACAACTGCTCGTGACCTAAGGAAAAAAGAAAGGGCTATGAATAAGACAGGAAATAAATATGAAAATTAAAAAGGGTAAATTTAACTAGGAAGGAATAAAATAAAATATATATATGAATTTGTTGAAAATAAAATAACTGTACAACACAAATTAGAATGAAGGGTAAATTTAGCTGGGAAGGAATAAGATAAAATATATATGAATTAAAGTTTAAAATAAAATAACTGTACAGCAAAATACACAATACACAGTATAGAAATATATAAGAATGTATGAAGAAATATAAATATATATACAATAACAGCAGCATTTTACAAGTATTAAATGGAAATGGAGAAATATAATGTCCAGTGTTGTGCAAACCACATTGTAGGTGTCTTGTGCAGTGCAAATATGCTTAAAGTGATTAAGTGTAAACAAAGTCCAGACTGTCCAGTGTGTGTGTGTAAGAACCATATATGTGGGTCCGTTCTATGTGGTGGTGTGATGATTGAGAGACCGTATCGCCTGCGGGAAGAAGCTCCTCCTCAGTCTCTCTGTGTTGGTCTTCAGGGAGCGGAATCGCTTTCCTGACCTCAACAGAGAGAACAGTCCGTTGTTGGGATGGCTGAGGTCCTTCACGATCTTCCTGGCCTTGGTCCAGCACCGCCTGCTGTAGATTGAGTGCAGGTCAGGGGAGCTCGGAGCGGATGGTGCACTCAGCTGATCGCACAACCCTCTGTAGAGCTCGTCTGTCCTGCATGGTGCTGTTCCCGAACCAGGTTAAGATGTTTCCCGTCAGGATGCTCTCTATGGTGCACGTGTAAAAGTTCCTGAGCACCTTGGAGGGCAGTCGGAAGTCTCTCAAGCGTCTGAGGTGGTAGAGACGCTGTCGGGCCTTTTTCACTATGGTGTTGATGTGACAGGACCATGACAGGTCCTGCGTGATGTGAACTCCGAGGTATTTGAAGCTGTCCACTCTCTCCACTGGGCACTCGTTGATGACAGGGGTCTGGTAGTTCCTCTCCTGCTTAGTACTGAAGTCCACTATCAACTCCTTTGTTTTACTGACGTTTAGAAGGAGGTTGTTCCTCTGGCACCAGGTCTCCAGATTCCTAACCTCCTTCAAGTAGGCCGTCTCGTTGTTATCAGAGATAAGAAAGAAATCCATTATTGTACATAGTAATTTTTTTCAGGGTCCCAACATAATTTCTTCAGAAGTCAGTACTGTATATGATGCCAGTATTTTCCCACATTTTCTAGATACTGTACCAGTACTGTGTGTAAAATACCATCAAAATTAAGTTTTGATGGCAAGTTTTGAGTGAGGAAGTTTTATTCTTTCTCACCTTTCTTTCTGTCTCCTTTCACTTTTTAAAGGTTGCCATGTTAGAAAAAAATATTTTGCCCTGCCATGCTGTTTATTGATGTGGTAAATAAATAGTTTATGAAAATATCACTAAATCTGTCATTTATTATTTTTAATATTCAGTAATGATCATGTCTCACCTCTAGTCTTCTCTGTCTTAATTTCAGGTTTCCACCATGTGTTGTAGATAGTTCAGGAGGTTAACTAAGCAGTCTTTGGGTTTCGGCTAAGTACTGTTTAGAATACCAGAATAGGGAGGATGGTGTAGGTTTAAGTTAAGTTCTAGATTGATACATATATACCAACAAGACAGTGTAGATCACTGTCACAACGACGTTTGTTTTCATTCAAAGGCTTTATGGTTTTTACCATAATACCTGGTGGGCCGGTCTCTAGTCAAAATGCCCGGGCCGATTTTTTGTCCCAGTCCAGCCCTGCTGACATGACCCCAAAGGAATTATTATCTCTCCCAGGAGTCAACCAGGACACTATGGAGCTCCTCAGTGTGACAATAATAATAATAATGATAATAAACAAGTTTCCTAAAAGATCGGATACATTCAGAGTCCAGAGAGTCGTTGATCTCAATTCTCTGGACTGTCATGTTCAAAACAGCAAAATGAAAAAGGTCATTTCAAGTGGAACAAAGAGAAATGTAGGTTTGCTGGAAAAAGCAGCTCTTCTGTCAGATCCACTGGTTATACAACACTGTAAACACAAGCTAATATAGAAAGTAAGCCTAGGCTGCTGGTGGCAGGTGGAGAGGCTTTCTATTGGCTACAGTAATAACAAAGAAAGCCGCGGGCAGCAGCCTGTCACACACTCACACACACACACACACACACACACACACACACACACACACACACACACACACACACACACGTAGCACAGCAGTGTATGAGACTGTGAAGGTGAAACAATCTTCAACAGCAGTTTTAAAGTCCAACAAGAAAAATAAATGGAAAAACTGCACAGCCCCACACACAAAGACAATCGATGAACAAGTTAATTAAAAGGTTATTCGACAGGTGAAAATATGAATAGCTGTAAAATTACAAATCGTCTGAAGCACAAGACAGAAACATTTCCTGCAGTACAGAAAACTGCTGACAAAATAGCGTCCATGTTAGCAAAAACGTAGCATGTAAAAGAAGTTCTAACTAAAAATCTACAAACCAGATCATCATAACAAAGGCAACAAGTGAACAAAGAACTGCATCCGGTTTATTTATGAATGAATATGCAGATTTCATGCACTGTAGTTTGCAGAGGAGGAGAAAGTGACCAGTAGTGCTGTAGTAGCAGATGGTGGTGCAGACTGAGTTACAGTTAGTATAATTGCAAAATAAGACAATATTTATGTTACAGAGGAAGTTAAGTATGAACAGTGGAGACCAAAAGAATAGAAAACATCGACTAAATCTACTAAAGAACAAATGAAATGTGGACACAGAAGAAGAGTGACTTAAAAAGAAGCAGATGGTTTCTCAGGTCCAGTTGCAGCTCTTTCAACTCTCAGCTACCTCAGCACCTGCAGGCTGATGGGGTCACTGACTGGATGGATGGGTGCCTGAACTGCTGACCAATCGGCTGGCTAGTATTAGCATCTTAGCTGAATGACTGAGTACCTGGCTGGCCAGCATGCTATGGCACAATGACTAACGATCCAACTCACTCCTTCACTTAGACCTGCAGGCGAGCAGCGAACTGAGCTGTAATGTAATTCAAAGTAAAAGGTTGGCCTGCTAATGAGCACTTTGCATGGAAGAGCACTAAAGGATAGAGACGCAGTAAAGCAGTTAGTGACCTGTGAATCATTCAGCATTAGGTATAAAATAACCAAATATACAAAAAACCATTCAATCATGAAACATTCAAAACCTTTTCTTTTCTCCAACAAGACTATTTTTTTTTAAACCACCAGTTTGTACAGAAGACTTGAGAATCTGCAAAACTCCAAACTGGGGTCACTTAATCAGAGACAAAATATTTTGCCGTGTTTTTAAAAAAACAAAAACAAAAACGAATACATTTGATGTTGAGCTTCCTGTGGTGCTCAGTAAAGGGCAGGTAAATGTCAGGAACATTACCTGTGATTCTGATGAATGAAAGAATAACATTTGTGTTTCTTTAATCAGCTTGTCGAGCACTAAATCACATGTTCAGAGACATTTTGGGTGAATTAAGCCCACAGATACTGTGAAATGTTCTCCACGCTGGATTCTGACTAACAGAGCGAGTGTGGTAGTGGGAGAGGAGCTGTGCTGGATGAAAGTGTAGATGTGAGGGCAGCTCTCAGGTAGGAGATGGGCTATGAAATGACCTTTGCTTACTGCTAACCTAGCACACAGAGACTCTCTTTATGCTGATGCATTTTGTGTGAGGTGTTGTGATGTGTACGAACAAAGGCAACAGCAGAGTTCATCTTTGATTGCGTCCTCACAGCTGTGGCTTCACTAACAGGCTCTCTGCTGCTGCTGCTGCAGGGATCCTGGCACCTAGCTCCTCTCAAACCCACACTCCAGCTTTATTAGCATACATGAGTATTGTTTACACCTCACAGTTACATTTCACGTGCTTCACGTGTCACTGCTGAAGAAATGCAATGAAACCTAATTATAGGAACATTTGAAAGTCATACAACGACTGCAGCGCGTTGCACATCTTTGATTTAATCAGTGGTGTCAGTGTTCATGTTAATGACGGTGTCTCTGTCAGCGACACAGTGTGGGTTCTCTCATTATCTCAAGTCTGGATGGTTCATAGCTGAGATGGCTTCACAAGCTTTCACTACACTACACGAGTAAGAAGCTTCACGAAGGTTTAAAGTAAGTAAAATAAAAATAAAAAGTATTATCAAACATCTTTAGGTAAGTTGTGCTCCGATAATATGCATGTATTCATCAGTTAAGCATTATTCTGCCTTATTAGACTGCCTGTTTTATAATTTCCTGTTTTTGCGGCGATGCCATTGGCCCTGTGTGACTCACCTGCAGGACAGGTGCACCCCTCTCCGTCTTTCAGCTGGCGCCACAATGTCCACTGTAATCCTGAATGTCCTGGTTATTTGTTTCTTGCATGAATGTGCTTGTGTTTGTGTCCCACTGAGCACTGTGTGCATTACTTCTGTCCAAACACCTCAGGTCCCAGCAATAAACACCACCGTCCTCTGTTTGTGTAGAACTGAACGGGACCTTTAGAGGATTTGTGAGGACATTCAGTCAGTAATTAAGACGTTTATATACCCGACCAATCACCACAGAAAATTTACAGCAGCCGTGCTTCTCATTTTGCTCACGGCTACATGACGACTATTTTTCTAGGCTGTAATTTATCTAAAGCTGGAGAAAAATCAATATATGGTTTGATTAGATTTACGAACATTTAACAGCTGTAAAACACGAGCGCTGACTCGGTGCTCTCAGCAGCGATGAGGCCCAAATTTATTTTCCTCAACCTTGAGTGAAAATGCACAGAAAACAAACAAAAAACCTCAACAACATACAGTGCTGTGCAAAAGTCTTGAGCCAACCACCATGTTTTTTACTATATTTTGCACCCAAGGAGTCAGACTTTTTTAAAAGGCTTTCTAAAGGCAGTCCAGAGTTCTAGTTTGGACATATTGGCTCCTTTTTCTCTTATTTTCAGCCGAGCACTGATAGTTTTCAGTCCTGTACCTGACCGTTTTCTAAGGAATATTTATTTCTTTAGGATACAAACCTGCGTAGCAACTGACAGACAACTTAGCAAAGAACCAATTTTAAATTGTATCTTTAGAGACTTTTTAAAGTAACAATCTGTCAAAAAACACAATTTGAAAATCAGTGGCAACTGTCAGGAGAAAGGTCCAACAGTGAGTGTTTGTAAAACACAGCGGAGCCTGTGTCACGGTTTGGGGATCTTTTCCAAACTGATGGGATTATGAACATAGAAAACTGCACCATGCACGACCATCACCATGACAATGATCCCGAACACAACGTAAGTGCAGTAAAAGCAAACCTGCACAGGAAACACAAACTTAAACACTCCCAGTCAGGGACTGGTCTCCACAGAGCCCAAACCTCAACATTACTGAAGCGGTGTGGGAACAAAAGGCAGCGAACATCCAAAGAAGAGCTTTGAATGTCCTTTATGAAGCCTGGAGAAAGCTTCCCTAACAGAGTTCAGGCTGTGTTGAAGAATAAAGGTGGTCATATGAAAATTTGGCTTTCAAGCTGTTTTTGGCCTGTACACTGTATTTCCACGTATGTTTGCACATTTCAATAAATCGCTGCACATACTTCCCATTTTCAAGAAATTAGAGTCGGTTGATTGTACAATGTAAGAAGGGAGTTTTAAAAACACAGTGGCTTTGTTTGTCCTTATTTTGGACTTCTTTAAGTCAACTAATAAACAGTTTCTTTAAAAAAAAAACACAGCAAAGCCTAAAAAACATGCAGTTTGTATAAACTGTTCCCAAGTTTTCAGAGCCAAAGGTCTTGATTTTAAATATTTTCCCAGTCTCTAGTTTAAAAAAAGAAAAATACAATTACATGTATATATAATCAATTTCTAATCAGAGAAAATGAAGCAACCCAAGCACATTTTGTGTTGCTGTACTGTCTCAGCCAGTGTCAACAGCTTTACCAGGAAGCAGCCAGAGGAACGTCACACTACTGAGATTTTCTGTGTTCGACAGAATGAGACACACTTTGATACAACATGTCATTAGAGCAGGAGATCCAGTCCAGCATGTTGTGTTGATTCACTGGCTTCACGCTTCCAGACAAAGAATTGTGCTGGTAGCTAGAAAAACAACTCTTGACCTGCAGTATTCCCCGGGCGGTGTACAGAAGGCAGCCCCCCCCCGGCCGCTAACCCCTTCTTCTGTAGATTGTATAAATAAATGATGAGACAGCTTCCCCACAACCCTACCACACTCACCCCTGAAACACTTCACACATGCATACACACACATACACGCACACACTCCCCACCCCCAACCTCTTATATTCCCATAGAGGCGTTCTATGACGGGACTCCGTACCACCAGCATATAAATCCTTCATGGAGACCCTCTAACTCGCCGACCATGAGGAAGATTTGGAGACAAGAGCTGGAATATACCCGTACATCTCCCTACCTCAACTCTTTATATATTTGTTGATTTAGACAATTTTTATTTTCCTTTACGCTGTCGCATGCTTCATGTAGACGACTGATCGATGTTCAGGTTGTGTCAGGAGGACATCATCTCTCACTGTCTCCATAACTCCCCCAAAGCAAACACACACGAGCCTCTCCACACGCCAATTCTATGTCCTTCTTTTTAAGGTCCATTTATCCCATTTAACGACACCTCGCTGTGCAATATACACTACATTCTGATAGCATTACTGCCAGGGGAGCTGAAAAGGCCATTACATTATGATTGCCGCTGTATTAGCTTCACTTATCTCTTCCCTGCAAGCGCACAGGTGTAAATCCCAAACAAAGAGAAAGACAAACTGAGCTATAAAAGAGAAGAGGCTCGACTTAACTCAGATCTGATATTAATCTAGAGAGACAAAAAGAGTGGGTTCACATAAACAACGTCAACATCCTCTAGTGCCAGGCTGTAAGGAGGAAGCACAACAGTAAAACCAGCCAGAAACCCCCACCCCTCCACCTCCCTTCCCCCATCGCGCCTTTTTTTCTCACTTATTCCCATTCAGCCCTGCAGCCACAATTAATTCTACCAATCATCTCTCTCATCGAGGCCAGGGGAGCATTAAGAATGCACACTCACCGGGCTAGACTGCCAGCTAGGGAGGACCGGAGGAAGGGTGAGGAACTGCAGCAGCTCAGAGTTTATTGTGTACTATTTATACTGCCAGACTGCAAGCTAAGCAGCTCCCTAAAAAAATAAAATAGACTCATGTACAGTAGTGAAAACGATGCTACAGAGAGAAACACATTCTGCAAAGTGTTCATATCTTTGTCTCGGTGTGCGACAGATAGAGAAACAAAATGAAAGATTGAGAAAAACCATGAGGCACATGTGATGAGTAAATTACCAGCAGCCAAGTGAATACTCGACGAGAGGGAAAGAGTGCAAGCAGGAGGACAGATGGGGTGCGAGATGATCTTTGGACCCAGAGAGAGAAGACAAAACATCCAGGCACACTGGAAAATGATGAGAAAATTATACTGGGGAGACGAGGAGAGACAGGCCAAGAGGGGGAGAAACACGGGTGTGAATGAACTCTAAAGGCAGGATTTTAAAGAAGGTAGGTTTAAAATTTGAATCTATTTTTAAGGTTCTTCTAAGTGTGTATGCAGAGTTTTATATCTTCAGGGTGGAAGCTGGAAGAGAGAGACACACACGATGGATAAACTCTGCATTTAATCAGATTACACAGGCTTGAATCAAATATCAACTATAACCACTTTATGAAGAAAGCAGCAGCAATCATTCGAATTATTAGAGTTGAGTTTTGTACGATTCTAACAAGCTTGAAAGTCAGAGCTCTTCTTTGGATGTTTGCTGCCTTTTGTTCTGTTCCCTGTCAGGATGATCACACACTGCTTCAGTGATGTTGAGGATCTGGCGAGGCCAATCCATGACTGATAGCGTTCCACTGTGTGTGTTTTTCTAGCCATGATAGTTTTTATTGCAACGGTAGTGTGTCCATGATCATTGTCCCTTTATTTCATCCAGGCCTGACGACTGTAATAGTCTTTATTTTGGTATCAGCCGGGCTCTGCTGCTCTGCTTCAGCTAGTTCTGAATGCAGCAGCCCGACTCGTAAACATGACCATATTTCTCCAGTCTTGGCTCGTTTACACTGGTTTCCAGTACGTTGTAGAATTGATTTTAAGATGAATTGATGTTATTGCTTTTTTCTTAAGTCTCTAAATGGATTAGCTCCATCATACCTCTCTGATCTGTTAACTAAAAATACTCCAAACAGATCTCTCAGGTCAGCTGATAAGTTGCTTCGAGTTGTCCCCAGGCTAAAAACCAGACCGGGCCTTTGCGATTGCTGCGCCCAAACTTTGGAACCGTCTGCCTCTTCATACTAGGATCTCTCCAACACTCGACATTTTTAAAACCCGTCTGAAAAAACATTTTTACTCTCTAGCTTTTAATTGTGACTGAATTTGTTTTATTCACTGTGTGTGTTTGTTCTACTTTTTGCTTTTGTTACTATGTGCAGCACTTTGGTCAACCTGCTGTTTTTAAATGTGCTCATAATCAATGTTTTAGGTCTCACCCTGTGTCAACAGACCTGAATCAAATGATGAGTTCATTCCCAGGCCTCTGGAGAACTTCAGGACATGTTGAGGAGGTCATTTAGCCTTTAAATCAGCTGTGATGGATCAAGGACACATCTTAAACCTGCAGGACACCGGCCCTCGAGACCTGGAGTTGGACACCCCTGGACTAAAGCATCAGATGTATCTCTCAGGTCCTGTGTCAGGTCTTTGCTTTACTTTTTTCTACTTCTCAAGGGGATGACTTTCAGATACTGTTCATCTGCCGTAGGTAGTTTTTTTTAAGCCTGCTTCTTCTTCTGTCTTCCACTTGTCCAGTTTCCTCAAAATGTTTTAAGGACACACTCCACATGCTGAGATATGCCAAAGGTTTGGCTAATAGCTCTTTGGGAATCACCTTGTTGTTGCAAAAACACAGTTTTATGCCTGTCAAATGGTGTTCACTTACCATTTTTCCTTAGATTCAGCTAAAGAAAAGCAGGATAGTCGTAAAGTGCCTAAATAAACAATTTAAAAATGTGTTCTTTTGTAATTATCTATGTGTAGATACAGCACTGGTTCATCACTGGGTTATTGTTAAGTGTCTTAACAAACAACAAAAGCATCTGACTGGTGGTCGGGGAAACAGACTGGACTGAAAAAGTGAGCCAAAAATATTAGCCAATGTTCACAGGAAAAAACTGAAAGACTTTCATAAAGTCCTGAAGAACTCGTGCTCAAGACCACTTTAAAAAATGACAGCAAAGTCTGGCGCCTTGGGCCAAAGTACAAAGCGTGTAGGGCTAGCACAGTGTGTGTTGGATCTGTCCAAGGTACTGATGCTGGAGACGAAATGAGCTCAAAATGCCTCCTGTTAAAAAACAAACAAACAAGCCTGTCGCAGACAACAAAACAGACAAAGTGGAAGGTTCAAGACAGAGAAACTTTTACTTGTCAATCAAACTGTGTAATTAGGAGAACACAAAAGATGCAGAAAAGTTTTGGCTGTGAAGCAATGACCCCAGTGAGTCCCTAAACAAGACAAAAACGATACAACAGGCTGATGGACGCACGCTAATAGGCAAAGTTTCTGAGAACGACATGAACTGGGTCACATTTGTTTTACAGGCTGAGTTTTGTCCATAATTTGTCCTACATACATAAAAAGAGGACTAACAAGAAACAATGCAACTAAACTCCTAATGCATGAAATAGACCCTTGTTTTTTTCACTACATTTGTCTTAAGGCCTTCTCATATCCACTGTAAACTCAGGTGTACACACTTCAGTTGACTGCAGAGGAAAAAGTATAAATGTGGGGCAGAACAATGAAGAAACATCTCGCTGTAGGTCAGTTAAGGAGGAAACAGGCATGGCTGAAAGCACAGAGGAGGTTAACTGGGAATAAGGAAGCAACATGAGGCATGACGGGACAGAGAGAGAAGAAATAGGAAAAAATACAGTCCACACAGAAAGCAGGGTGACGACCAGGGGGCTGATGGGAAAGTTAATTAATGCCTGTCCTACTTTGTTAGAGGGCAGTAAATAAACTAAAAAAGCAAAGCAAAAGAAAAGTCAGCGTGTGTGCGTCAGTCTGAGCAAACGTCTTTATCGCTTGCCTTTCTTCTCCTCTCTCCCTCCCTCCCAGCCTCCCTTATTTTACTAAGCCGCTGCTGTGAAGTGTTATCGCTGACAGTCAGAGTGACACAAAGTTTGGCTCAGACCTCTCCCTCTCCCCTCCCAGCATCGCGCAGGGCCTTGAAGATCAGGTTAGTTTCTCTGAGAGTTTCCCTGCCTCCCTGCATCTACCTACAGGTAGATAGAGAGGGAAAAGGCAAACTGATAGCAGCACAAATGAAGCTGTCTGATTTATCTCATTGGGCGAAATGCTCGACTGGACTTTCCAGCTTCAGTCGCTCTCAGACAGCCTTTGAGATCCAGAATATAAGAAAAAACTGCCTGTGTGTAAAATCTGCTCTCAGGAGACTGTAGACTAAAATGAAGCATACACCAGATCTCTGTTTTGATCAGTAATATCATTCTGCTGTCGGAGTCATTTCTTAAGCCCGTGCTTGCTTTTTAATGCAATAGTTGTTATTAATATCATATTTCTTTACACATTCTCCCACAGCTTGGAAAATGCAGATTTTATTCCTGGCAGCAGTTCGTAGTTCAATAAAGGAAGCAGGAATTAGTATCAGTGTCTTAGTAAGCAAAGTCACGCAGCGCACAGATCAGTCACACAAAACTGAAGCAAATCTAATCTCACATCAGATCTGATTTCATGGAACCAGTCGCTGCAGAGTCAGTCTCTAAGGTAACGACTGCTCTGAGAGTCTCAGAGAGTTATTATTATAATGTTTATTAAAGATTTCCTCTTAAATGCATGTCGATTTCACTAAAATCACGATTTTGTAGGCACCATTATCACTCTATAGTTTTCTCTCCATTGTTGGAAAGACCACGTTACACACACAGCATCCAAAAAACTAAAGTTTCTGCAGGACTGAACTGAAGTCTTTGCAGCTGTTTACAATAAATGCAAATATTTCAGCTACATTACATCTATTTATCTGAATGAACTTGTTCCCAGTGAAAATGTGCTGAATTTTTATTACTTGTAACACAATTTTCTTTTAATCACAAATGGTCCAAAGCACTGATACTAAACTTCTATCCTTTTAACTGGTACAAAGAAAAGTGAATACAGCACATGAGGCGAGTATAGCCTAAAGCTTGAATACGTAGCCTTGGAGGTTATTCTGAAAATAAAAACCTCTTTTTTTACTGGTCTCAGGTTTTTAGTGGGACTTTCTCCATTATCAACCATTAGGGAGCCAGCATCTAATTAGTGCACTACACATCTGTTGCTCTGTGGATTAAAGGATGTTGTCACACTGATCGCCATCTCACTTGCAACATCTGGTCTCTGCATGCTAATATTTGCCAATAGCATTTAGCATGAATGAAACATGAAACACATGTCTGTTATGTAAATACACCTCCGGTATTTCACAGTTACAGTCGCTTGTTTTTGCTTTATATTATCTCACAGTTTTACAGTTTTGCACTGTTTGCAGTTATGTGGTTCAAAGTGGGGCTGCAAAGGTAAATGGATGAGGTTAGTGGACACTCACATCACTCTGCACAGAAAGGATAAACCGATCGCTTTCAACTCAAAATGATAAAAGCAAAAACCTTTCCCACAGTCTTCAGAAGTGAGTGAAGATTGCACTTCTCAATAGTGTAAATTTTGAACCACTAAAGCAGGATTACACCACACTATAGAACACTTATGCATGAGCCGGCAGTGACTGTGAGCAGAAATATGGCAGCACAGAGCTTCAGGATACAAAATACAAGGGCGCTCTTGGAAAACTGCTCCATGATTCACTGAGCTGGAAAAATGAAGTATATTTTGAGTAACACCTAATTAAAAAATTAGAAGAGATGTGGCAGAGGGACGAGGGGGGAGAGTGTGGGGGACAGCAGGGTGCAGGGCAGTAGGTATCATCAACATAGTCTGAACTAACTGCACAGATCCACAGCTGGAGGGGAATTCCTTTGTGTGTCTGTGTAAATGTGTTCAAGTGTCTCTTTCTCTCTTTCTCTGTACCAAAACACTATTTCTGAGCTGCTATCTGGAAGCAAAGATGTTGAGTAAACACAAATGTGAGAACTGTTACAGTACTCTGTTTATTACAGTACTCTGTTTATTACAGTACTCTGTTTATAGTAACCATTGTCCTTAATGTAAATATGTAAGAAAAATGGTGTATGTTTCTGTTCTGTGTCCTGTGTACTGTTTGTTTGTATATGTGTCTTTCTGGCTGCTGTTACAACCAATTAAAGGATTATTCTATTCTATTCTATTCTATTCTATTCTATTCTATTCTATTCTAACTGACCCAGTAACACTATAAAACCTTTTGTCCTGCTCCAAAGCTTTTTCACTAAACACTTATCTCCTGCATGATGACTAGACTCAGTGCAAAAATCTCACCAGCTGACAGCTTAACACCATTAGTCAGGGCTGGTTTACATGGTCACGGCTCATTAAGATAACAATAAGGTTTACGTTGAGCATCACACAAACGTGACTGATATTAATCATCTGGTCTGTGGAGAAAAGAGAGCGTCGGAAATGCTCGATTGTGCTGCTAATGTCTCATTTTGCCGCTCTGCTGGAGAGGCACGGAGGACTGGAACCTCTAACGTGTTGCTTCAGCGGCTCTCTTTTCATTTCTGTCTCCTTGGCTGTATCTTCATCAGGTCTTCTTCAGCTTGAGGAAAAATAGATGTTTATTTCCTCTCTCATCTCCCTCCTTCGCTGTTTCTCCTGTGCCCGTCTTTCCTCACCACTGAACTTATTCTTCTGATCTACATGCAGCCAAGTGGAAGGACTGAGTGTGGCATCCTAGACTCACTGCATTCATACGGAAAATGAGGAGCACACAGGAGCCAAGGAGGAAGTCGTCAGGGTCCAGTTTGCAGCTGTACTAAAATATGGTAGCAGTAAGATGGGCTGATCGGTTATTCAACTGAGAGAAACAATACTGAGAGTGTAATTTTTTCTGTGCATGTGCGCTGATTTACTTTTCAGCACCTGACAAAGACAAAAGAGCAACAGCACAGCCATCCCCAAAGTAAATACACATAACAGACGCTTTCAAACACGCTACAAAATTAATATGTCTCTTTATCGCACTTTGTCCATCTTTGCACGTGGTAACACTTTTTAATCAATATTACAGGCTGTGTGAAAAACCACACGACAGGGGAACAGAGCAGCTGTCCTGTAGATTTTGCATAACCTTACATCATCTGCACGCGCTCCACTGTAATCTGCTCGGTCCTTTCTTACATTGGAAGCGTGCGCGGTGTCGTAAGACAGAGAACTTCTCCGGTCAAGCTGACTGATGAAATAAGCTAAATATATCACCGCAACAATACGTGAAAAGTGATGCAGCTGAAGATTAGAAACGAGGCGAGATCATGAAGAAAACAAATTAAAATTGTTATGGAAATTGTGCATTGTGCACATGGGAAACAGTTGCCACCTTTGATGGATGGAAAGAGGAAATGAACTGCCATGTTTCAAGCACTTCTTATTCACTGGAGAACCAGAGCAGGCTTAATGAAAAGGGCCGATTTTCTTATTTAATACAGTGAAACGAAACCAGAAAAAGACAAAAGCATTTAGTGGCAAAAACCAAAGAATAATCAGGGACATTTAGTGCTGGCTGGTCTTGCAATTTCAATGGATACTTAAAAAAAATCATATGTTGATTACAGTACATGTAAGGTAAGATGGGAAAGAGAAATCCTTTATTCAAACATTAGAACTGGAGCCGAAATGACCCTCGACAGCAGAGCTGCTTTTGACAACTATAATAACACGGTCACCTGGAAGGAGGAAAATTGCTCTTCCATTTCAGCATCTAGGGGTGTGTGCGTGTGCGTGCATGTGCGTGCATGTGTGTGTGTGTGTGTGCATGCATGTGTGTGAACTAGAAATGCTCCAGCAGACTTGCATGAGTTTTAGCATGTGTGTGTGTGTGTGTGTGTGTGTGTGTGCGTGTGTGTGTCCTGCCCCATTTTTGAGCGCTGGTTGGTTGGGAGTGACATTGTCATTATCGACATCTCTGCCTGCTCCCCTGGATCCTGTAGCCATTAGCAACCGACTCCGGGAGTTGGCCTCTCCTCTGTTGCAGCCAATTGCTTTCACATCACTGTGTAACTGTGTGCATGAATGCGAATGAGCAGGTGTTCCTTCCTCATTTGTGTGTGTGTGTGCATCCATGTGTGTGCACGCATGTTGGATATGGCTCTAAGATAGCTCCATGATTGAATGTGTCTGGCTAGATTATTTGATAAAATGCAGTCTCACTGTTACTCATTTATTCCCAATTTATTTTGTGTCAAGACAAATGTTCCAGACCGCTTTAGCTCCGCAGCGAGAGAACAACAGAAACAACAAAACATGCACATATTCAAACCAGTCGTGCTGAGCAGAAAACTGCACAGCAGAAGAAAGCAGTCAGCATAAGATAATCAATAAGTCCTGATTAGTCCTACTCAGTACCTTTGTATTGCGTGGCAAGCAACAGCCCTTTCTGTGTGCGCCCGGGAATCAATACTGTGATCTCTGATTAGGCCGCGATGCACATCTCACTGAGCAGAGGGAAAAGAGCAGTATACACCAACTGACTGTGAAATTAGACGGAAAAAGCAGCAGTGCATGATAGATGGCATATTGCAGGCCACGTTTCCCAGAACACAAATTAAGCTGAATGTATGTTCCTAAAAGGCAGAAGAGGAGAGCGATTCAGCTGCAGATTTCCGGCTCAAAGCCCAGCTTCTAATAAGGAAAGTCAGCAAATGCACGATTGTTGCTGCTGTTTTTTTTCACGAGTACAATAACATATGTTCAACATGTCTTCATAACCAAGCTGCGTACTTTCATAGCTCTTTGCTTTGGAGCAATTTCTTTCCTCTGCAAGCCACCTTCTAACCTTCAGGTTGACACAGACACTTTGCATAACAGACTCAATACCCCGAGCACTTTTTGGCACAGTGACATGAAAATCCTTTTATACCGAAGGCCGAAGAAAATCTGTCAATTTTTTGTTTCCATCACCTTCATGTAAATTTCATTGTCATTTTGTAATTGTGTAACTATTCAACAAACAGAATTCAGATAAAGGTGAAGCAATATAACTACTTTCTATAGCACTTTATATAACTACTATATAAATTATCCATATAGCTCACTGATCTCAACTGCACTACTGTAAATGCTGTATAGACAATCATACTGTACAATAATAATACAACTATAATACAATAATTATAGTTTTACAACTGTTTGCAACTGTTTATTAATACTCGCAGTTGTATATCTACAATCTGTATAGTTTTCATATGTATAACCTGTTCATAGCCTGTACATACTTATAGTTATAGTATATTCATAACATACCTTCATACCGTGTACATTATAACATACCTATAATAGATCCATATTCTGTGATATATCTATAGTATTGCTAAAGCACTTTCTGGATGGATGCAAACTGCATTTCGTTGCCTTGTACTTGTGACGTGTGCAATGACAATAAAGTTGAATTCTATTCTAATAATTGTTTCATCAGACTCAGGTGTACTGTTGTATTTCTGAGTACACGATGTCTATAAATACTGATTTATTTTTGTATTTTTGATCATATTAACTGTTTTTGTATCAGATTAGACAGTTAAAAATTCCCCAATTTAAAATACATTTGTTCACCGCAGAAATGGATAAATGGAGACAAACATAAAGTGCTTATAAATTATGCTAATAAGTCTTTTTCCCTGTTACCATGGAAGCCACTCATGTGACAAATCACTGGGGTGTGCCTATAGGGAACTAAGAATACCAGTGAGAAGCGTGTGTGTGGGAGAGTGATCATATATTATAGCTACATTACTCGCTGGTGCACGAGTTTAATCAGGCCGGTAATGTAAGCAGAGCGGGCTGATGGAGGAAGGTCCTCTGGGAGTTGCAGCTCTTTGTGTCTCTCAAATCCCTCTGGACCAGGACAACCTCCTCCTCTCACCCCTACATTGCCATCTTTCCACCCCCATTTTCTATTCCTACCCCCCCTCTTCTCCCCCACCTCCCATTTCCTTCAGTTGTTGCTCGTGAGCAGCTTTTAAGAACATATAGTTCAAAACTCCCCCCCTCCCAATTGTTACACATCTCTTAGTGCCACTAACCATGCAAGCATGACCTAAGACTGTCATACAAACCACTCCCCCTTTTTTGGACACACTCCTATATGTCCCCCTCCTCTGGCTGGGCGCCACTCCCTTTGTGCTGTGTGGCCCCCGCGGCAGATGATCGATGTGACAGATCGGGCCCCGGCATAGCTGATGGGTTATTCATTACAGCAGGCTTCAACTGTCCTTTAAGGACCCTTAAATGCCACAGAGCAAAGCTGTGCTCAACACAAACAACCTTTATTGTGATGGATGTGACGGCATGAGCCCGCGAGCACCTACAGGTATCCACCCTGCTGCTGGCTGTGCAACAGGATCACAGACTGCTTACCTGAATATAGAAAGGTAGAGGTGATAATAAAAATATTTAAATGACACAGCGTATTTAAGTCAGTGTTAGTACTATTACTCTAACAATATAATGTTAAAGTGACACTGGACTAAATCACAAACTGAGGGCCCTCTTTCAGTTTGCACTTTCGTTTAAAGAGCAAATCTTTAATATTCTTTTTAAGCTTCTGGTTTAAAGCAAATATATCTCACAATATCATGTCTGATATCATTAAATGTATCATATATTTTTATTTAATGTTTAGATTTGCTGAAAAAAACTGAAATTCAGCAACAGAATAAAATAAATTTGTACGAGTTCAGAGTGCGCCGTAGCAAGCAGCTTGTACTTGGATCTGAGGTTCTTCTCCTTTTTCTTGGGGAGATGGATGGGGGGCAGAGGTTGTTAATACTGTAGTCTGCTTCGAGGAAAACACCTGTTAATATTTTACAAAGACAAGCTTGCTCCACTGAGGTGACCGGGTCACTGCCTGTGCTTCATGTGTGAGTGTGCACACGCTGCTCGCGTCGCAGCTTTGTCTGTAAACAACAGTAAAGTTTCCATGATTCAACAAACTGAGTCTTCACTCTGAGTTCAGGTTTGTAGTCGGGGTGATGACTCGGTTTGTAAAAGTAAGACAACAACTAAATGACGATGTTGTAGAAGAATCCATCCCATAAATGCACTGAGGCTGGTTGATGTGAGCTGTTCCCCAGTCACGACTTTCACACAGGAAGAAGTAAAGAGATCCACAAAACATTAAAGCATTTCTTAGGACCTGGCTGTTCATCGATCAGCAACTGTCTACATGGGAAGGAAAATGAGGAGTGTTAGCCTACTCTCTGCATGATGTGTAATCCTGAAAGAGGTGAACAAAAACCTCAGTGTACGAGCAGAACACCTGCAGAAATCACCACAAATGAAACAACTGATCTGTCTGTAGCTGTGGGGAGGGGGTTTGGGAGAAACTGTGGAGAAACCATTATAGTTTGGGCGCTTCATCAGTGCCTGTGCACCTTGTAGTTGCAGAGTGAATCAGCAAATCAGCCCTAAAATTCAGTCTCATCAGCAGCTACAGGACATGTCTGATGGAAGTGGTTGCTGAGAAATAACCAAATATATAAGTGCACGCTTACTTTTTCCAGCCTGCACGATAAATAATTGTGTTCACTGTGTTCAAAGACATGAAAAACGCAGCTTCTGTGTGTTATTGGTTTAGTTAAACAGTGTTTGTCTGGTGCTTAGATGAAGCACAGACCACATTTCAAGTAATCGAGTCATAAATTCAAACCTTTTTCTGAAAATTGTATTCAAAGCTGCTTCTCTGTAGTCCACAGACATGTAAACACCTGCTGTGAAAACAAAGGTGCATACATGCACCATGATTATTCCCTATAAAAAGTTCACACACTCAGCTGCACTGACACAGCCAGAAAGCTTTAAGGGAAACAGTCATCCATGTATTTGCCTGTATGGTGCTTCAGGCAACAGCAGACTTCAGGCAATAAGCATTTGTAACTGTATCTGTGAGAAGGTTCAGCCTGAATTATATTAGTCTCCTTACCAGACATTTCTTACATACAGTAACGCTTCCTCTAGCTGTCTGTTTAGTCTGCTGTTGCTCCTGCGAGGGAGCTCAAACTGCTTCAGCTCTTCCCTCAGTATAAAAAGTAGCAGTGACAGTGCAAAGGTCCTGTGTGGGCTGGCGGGCTAAAGAGGAGTGATTACAGCTGAGTGGACTTTGGCCTCAGGGCGAGCAGAAGATGGACAAGGGCCAGAAAATAGTGACAAACAAGGCTTCTGCTGAGAGAGGGAAAAAGCAGCTGGAGACTCAAGACAATTTATCATGAACCTAAAAAAATTAACTTCTATTAACGTCTATAAAAGAATGAATTATCAGCTATAAAAAAAGCATTTCTCTCACATGCATTCACCAGGAAAACCATCGCTTTCATGTGTAAATGCAGCAAATCACCACAGCGCGTTGTTTTTGAAGATACACGCTCTCCTCCTGTTTACATCCACCTCTCGTCTAATTTTACTGTGCAGCTCATGAAAGAGGAGAGCTTAGCTCCTCTTCCTCCTTTCTGCGACTCCTGATGAGGTGCTGTGTGTGTGTGTGTGTGTGTGTGTGTGTGTGTGTGTGTGTGTGTGTGTGTGTGTGTGTGTGTGTGTGTGTGTGCCATGTGTTTTGTTTTGTTTGTGCGTACATAACTGAATGGTCCAGCATCGCGTGTCTCGTTTTACTGCCGTGGATACAGCTGGATGTCAAGCTCAGGAATTCTATTACGCTCCACTGTCCTTTTGAAAAATCCTTAACAAGGAAGTCTTTGGGCCTATTTCACGTGCCATTACACACATGACAACATAATGGGGGGGAAGGGCATTCCTTTCACTCATTTACCAGATCTTAAGATTGTAACTAAAACATCAAAACATGATGTCCTAGCACAAATAATATATATATATGTATATTTAAGCTAGAAGGTTGCAGGAAGACATCAGATGTATTCCAGCTTTGTGTGACTGTTCGAGCTCCTGCATCTCTCTCATCTGGGACCCGAGCAAATGATATTCGAGTCATTAGTATTGTAATATCATTCTGATGCCATTTAGAAGGACTCCAGGGCCCAGACTGAGCTTGCTTTACTCCTTGTACACATGTCACAGCAAGGATGAGTTCATGTATATATACATCTTACATTTACAAGCAGCAGAAGCAGCAGTCATTTCACATGTTCAGACCCCTAATGTGAACAAGAGAGACCAACGAATGACAACAACACACAAGGTGAAAGGTCAAATGTTCCTCTTTTGGCTGCTGCGGGGAACACAAACACACACATAGTCCATCCCTCATCCAGCAGAGGGTAGATGAAAGAGCCTGTAGCTGCGGTTGGAGGATGGGAGAGAAGGAGGACGGGGATGGGTGGATGCTGGGAGAGTGAGAGGGGGTGTAGAGAGCGTGGGCGACAGACAGACAGACAACAAAAGACCAGCAAAGTTCAAAAGAGCCTTTTCAACAGAGTGTCTACCAGAGCAAGCGTACATACAGTGTGCATACGCCAAACAAACATGAAGTCACTTTATCTGCTGCTGAAACTGTATTTACACACAGAGCACTGTAGCATCCTCTGTAACACTGTCACAGTGGCCACGCTCACACAGGCTCTTAATTTACTCAACAACACACCAAGAGACAAAACAAACATCCTCAGCATGTCTGAGGAGACGACTTCAAAGTATTCTTTCAACAGATAATTGGCTCGTTCCTTCTGATTCGCTTTAGGGCCCAAAGTTTGGATAAATATAATAATTACCGTGAATTTATAGCTTTATATATCAAATACTTGTTTTTTATATATATATAATTTTTAATAAATGGCCCATCTACTCATTTCCAGCATGTTTGTTTTTCTTTCACATATTTTGAAACCTGTGAATCACTGAAATATAAATATCGAAGAACTTGTGAATGTGAATGTCAACAAACTGGATCCTAAATATGACAAACGTGCATATATTTAACAGATAAAAATGAAGTGAAAACATTTTGTTCTGTTTCTGTTGGACGATCGACTAACGTGCGTGTTTCTGTGACACAGTTTTTTTTGGGGGGGGATGAAAACTGTCACGTTTAAAAAATATTCTACACGTTGCCATGTAATAATGAAACTGCTGCTAATTGTCTTTTGCAATGTGTTTTTTTTTTCATTTATAAAAATGTTTGATATATGAAGCTACAATTTCACAGCAATCATTATAAAATAAAATTAGAGACTGAGCAGAAAAAAGACTTTTTGAGATTAAATAAACCAACTGTTTTGGGCCTTTGAACTATTTTATGGAAATGCTCTCACTAATTATTATATATGAAATATATGATAAGATATCCACTGACATGGCAACAATAACAACCAGATAAAACTAGTAACGGACCTTCGGACACATTTGCTGGAAAACTGCTGAGTCAAATAAATACCTTCCTCACTGTGAGCTCTGCAGGTGGCATCAGCTTTGTGGTCTTAGGTACACAACCAGCTCCCTGTGGACAACAACCATCTCCAATGTACATTTCCCAGTTCATTTAATCTGCACGAGCAACATCTGCTTCTGTGGGTAGACTCGTACGCAGGGACCGTCTCTCTCAGAAAACCTTCGAACTACGCCTGATTCACCATGTGCTGATGTATTTTCTCTTTTCTCTTCAAAGATCAGAGTTTTAAACACAGAATAATATTCAGTTTATCTCTGTTAGAAACACGTTATAGTTCAGTTTGTTTTTGATTCAGAAGGCGGCAGTGCTGCACAAAGAGGAGAATGTCAGGATCCAAGCTTTAGCTCTCCAAGGAAACATTTTAGGACCTGTGACCACTAATAATGAAAAGCCTCAGCCAAACTCAGCTGCAGCGCTCTGTTGGTGTAATAGTGTCAGCCCCTGAGAGTCTGTCTCTTAGAGACAGAGCGAAAACAAGTTCTCAGAAAATGCACAGACGTGCACGATCAGGCAGCTTTAACCAAAGCAATGCAAACAGGATTATGGAGAAAATGAAAGTGCAGCTGATATTAAAGAGCAAAGGATGGCTGAGCATAAAGAAAATACTCAAGAAATTAGAGGGAATTTGTTTCTTGAACAATATATTAAAATAATTTTTGTGTGACTCGAGAGAATCGACAAATATAAGCTTTGAGGTACAAAACAGCCACAAACACAAATTTCTTTTAGCAGCAAGTTCAGTTCTTTCTTTGGACAAAAAAATAAATTACACAAAGAGATGTAAGACACATAACAGCAAAATAACTTTCACATCATCAGCCAAATAAAATTAAATACTGAGGTTTTTGCAATCTGAAGCTTCTAAATGTGATTCAAATTATTAGATATCATATTACTTACTGCAAGCATCTAAAAACAGGTGAGTATCTGCACAATGACAATACAGAAAAATTAATATAGTGCAAGGTTTTTATAAACCAATTAACAAAAAATGAATAAGGAAATAACCCCATTTTTTATTAAATGTGATGCAAATGTAAAAATAGACACAACCGAGTTCTGGAAAAACTACATGAATAAACAATGAAGTGATTTTAGGCAGTGCACTGACCTTTATTTAAATATTTCACACAAATCCCTGTATCTTAAGTACATTTCATGAAATTGTTTATCTCTCTGTTGAACTCAGTTCTACAAAAATCACATGTAATAGACATGAATGGGAGGATCAGAGGCTCGCAGGACTACAACAATGCAGGACGGACTGCTGCAGAGCGTCAGGCTGGGAGCTTTTCAGCTAGCTATGTTTAATCTACAAAAACACTTTGGTTGGACAGAATTTACATAATTGTAGCACTTATCACACCATCACTGAGAAAGTAAGCGGTACCCCACCCAGTGAAAGAACAGTTGTCAAGGCAACTGAGGCAAGGGTTCAACGAGAGCATGTCACCGGCCTTGAGAGACAATCAGGGAGGGAGTGGCTGAGGTAGCTGAGGCGATGTCAAAGCTGGCGAGAGAAGTCATCGAGTTTCTTTCTTTGGGCTCCACACTGCAGTCCAGGTATGTTTGCTCAGGTCGTTTTCCAAGTGAAAATAAAACAATATGGTTGTCAGTCCTTGAGCTGTGAGGTACTCACCTCCCAGTCACAGCAGGCGATAAAGCAGGCTAACACACGCTGTAATGGGGCCATTTAACTACAGTCCAGCTGTGGAGAAGCATCTGTAGGTCTGCTAACGCTCCACTGACCACTGAGCACATTAAGTTTAATGAGTTAATTTACTTTGTGTGTTCACACATAAATAGCTGCAGAGCACTCGCATAAATCTGTCGGCCTCTCTCTGCTCTTTCCTCTTGCCCCTCGACCTTTCTCCCAGTGAAGGACGTGTCTGAAAGCAATAGGTTATTTAAGGTTTGCATGTCTGTATTTTTATAAATATCCACTAATTATTCATGACTTTAATATGAATCAGAATCAGAAAACACTCTCAGAAAGGCAGCGATGTGTGGCAGAGTTCCCAGAGAAACACAAAAACACTCTGACTACCGCATAGGCCTCACACAAATAAACACTGACTACAGAGAACTACACAAACAGACCACAAGTGTGCAGGAGCAGTCCTCTGTTTGTCCAGCAGGAGAAACACGTTAGTAGGTGGTCTGCGAGACTCGGAGGCTGGAGATCAGCCAGCGTGCAGCACTAAAGGAGGAATGCTTCAGCCAGAGGCCTCAGAGCCGATCAGAGTACTGTGCATCGTTTTCTGCTTTAGGTCGTAACATGCAAACAAAATGGCAACGTAGGAGATTTTATACATCGTGGATTTACAACAAACCTTTCTGGACTTTTCTTGCACCCTGTCTTTGCCTGTGTGTGTCTGGATTATTCCAGAGTCAGTCAACTTGCTCATCTACTGATTCGTATATTTCTGCATTACATGCGCTATATTTACTACTGGCTTCTCACCAGTTCTTTGCCAGTTCATTAGTTATATTCAGACTTTTGTCTCATGTGTATTGGAACTCTTTGCTCTGATCCACATCTGTTCCCCCACATATGTTAGAATCGCTTCCCATCTCTGACTGGAAGCACGCTCCAGCCCAGCACCACCCTAATCAGCTTCTTTCCATCCAGCAGCTCCACACTCGCTTTACCCCGGTTGCCCAAATGCCCAGTTCACTACAGCTTCTAGTCAGCTCCTCTCCAAGCTTGCAGCTCTTCCCACAGTAAAGTCATCCCAAACTTCAACAGTCCCAGGAATCGTGTCCTGGAGCACACGAATGTCTTCCTGACAAAAATGATGGATCAGAGAAATCATTATTGTTACAAGAATTTAAGAAAGTTGATCGCTGCTTCATTGTAAATCCTATTCAGTAGGATGGATCGGTGAAATGACAAATGCATGCAGTGAATAAAAGGCTGAGAACAAGCAGGATTAAGAGATGTCATGATACAAATAATGATAGAGATCCATTACACGGGCAGATAAAGAAATCCCCGACAGAATCAACAGACTGACAAATTCCTCTGCAGAACATTTATGCTGTCCGTCACTTTGCCAAGGCCACTAACACACTGAGGGATGGCTGTATCCAGGCAACTGGGCGGCAAGCATCAGCAGTCTGTATCTAACCACCATCAACCAATCACAAGCATCAATTTCCACCTTAGCCAATCATGACTGATGTCTTGCAGCTGCTGTGAAAGAGCCATTATCATGGCCAACCTGCTCAGTATACGCCCAAATGTATAGGTAGCTCTGTGAGTTTACAACACAACCAGCACACTGTATCAATCCAGACGAACTGAGGGGCTGTGGAAAAATATATTAATAGAAATTAATACTGCAGTTATACAGTAAAGCTCTGCGCCAATCATTCTGACCACTAATCTATGCTTTTATGATTTGTTTTTATGAGCCACCAGTACAAACTCCATTGCAAACACACACCGCTTCTCTGCAGTTCAATTATTTCTGCTTCAGTATCCAGTGCAGACTTTTTTTTCTGCATCAAAGTATCTAGAAAACTTTCAAACCTAACCCAGTGTTACAGAGTGTGGTCTCAACGCTGACACGACAGAATATGTTCACATATACAACAAAATGAGATTTCCACTCGGTTTCGTGGAGCTCTGACGATCACAAACCCGCACGGGAGATGACAACAAAACAAAAAACTATTCTCTTAGACTGTATTATTATTGAGGATGGGCGCAGGTCAGATTTGGTGTGTGTCAGCACACACCTGCTGACAGAAGCACCTCTGCGGAGCCCGACAATGTTTTCATGTGGTGAAGGTGAAATATCGTTTATCTCACAGATTCCCGTCCTCGCGTCTCTCACATGCAAATCACCCAACTCAGTCTGACAGACGTAAGTCCGGGCAAAGCAATCTGTTAGCCTAAACGTGGCTGACGGTTTCTGTGATGTCTGGTTCACTCTCTTTGTTTGATCTTGCAGGTACAGAGGAAGCGGAGCCTACAGGGACACCTCGTCTGCCTAGTCTCATTGGCTTCCTCTCTGATCTGCTGTGATGCTGCATAACAATACAAACAGCACCAAAACACAGAGGTAGGCGTACCTTCTGTGTAGCTGTAATCAACAAGCTGCCGTCTTTCTCTACATATGTTTAATTCTGGTATTTGAAAGGACTGCTCGTCGAGGTTTTCAGTTCTACAGCCGCGCTCTGAGAACTTGTACAGTGTTGCTTTACTCTACCCGTCGGTTCTCCTTATTGATGGCAGATAACACACTGCACTTTATTTACACTAAAATCAGCTGTGACACTTTGCCCAGCTGGAGCGCTGCTGTCTTTCCAGGCAAGCCCAGCTTCTTCCACTGGTCCCAGGTGTCCACTGCCAAGCAACCACTCACCTAGCCCTGCCACTACTATCAGGGAGAGAGCATTATAGTCGCCACACACTAGGCGAGCTGCTTTCCCTTCTGGTGTTGCGCCTTGAACCAGACTACCACCACATAACGCTAAAAACTAAGTTTATAAAACAAAGTTTAGTTTACAGTAAAGCGGTGGTGCAAATGGAACTGGAAGCCAAAAGGATTCACCTTAACAGCACCTGCATCTGTCTCCAAGAACAAGTGTGACCTGAGATGAGATGCAACTAAAAAATGTAGCTGAGACAACAGCTCGCAAACGTTCAGCAGCTAAATCATTTGCAAAAGTGACAACTAAAACTGGACACGTATACAGTCCAGGAGCGACCACAGAGAGAGACTCAAATGACCAGCTCGAGGTGACATGCCTCTGTGAAGCTGTTTTTGTCTGGACTCACAATAAACACTTCGACATAATCCAAAGATCTGATCTGATGAAACCAGAAAAACATATTTTTTAGATTTACCTGATCATGATTTCATCCTATTAGATTTGTTAAAAATTACAACCAGAGAAACGTGCAGTCATGTCACGGGGAGCTAGATAAGTTGGGCGGGTGAACTGTGTAAAACGCCAGCTCAGCTATTCTCTTAATCTTGAGCTTAAAGCCATTTGGGTCAGGCAGGAAACATCAACTGAGTTATAAAGAGTCAACGCCGTACACCGCTGTAGGCGTGTGTGTGTGTGTGTGTGTGTGTGTGTCGAGTGTGTTCGTGTGTGAGTGCGGCTGCATGCATGTGCCTCGGGTTTATAGATAGAAGCCACTGGACTCATAAAAACAAGATAAGTGTTGTGTCAATAGTAAAAACTGAAGCCATTAATCTAACAGAACAAGAGCTCAGGCTCCTCTACTGTAACCATGGCAGAAGCAGCGAGGCCGGCTCTGTAGAGGTGGATGAAATTCAGTATCCATTAAACTGCACGATGGCTATGTCATTAACAGAGGGGGCAGAGAGGTAACGTTACAGCCAGCACACAAACAGCAAGGATGTTGCTGTAGATTCAAATTCATCATCACCCATAAGACTAAATGTGACGGGCCATTATATATCCTCAGAGCTGTGCAGTATCGCTGCTTTGCATGCTATTTGTTTTGCAGCATCGGCTCCTCTTCTCAATTTCAGAGGCAGCATCAAAAATAGGCAGCGACAGTAATGGCAGTGGTACACCCGTGTAAAGTCCTGCATAAACACTATTGATTTTAACGTTCTGCTGCACTTGATCTATTGTCAGTTCTGACTGGAACACACATATATACACTGCCTGCTAGAAGGACAAACTCAAACTGACATGATTAGTGGGAAAATTGTATGGATACTCTGTGTTCACAGTATCGGTCTGCAACTTAATTAGTGGACAGCTAAATGAGCGGTCTTTTATTCTGAAAAGAGTCTCGCAGGTCTATCATGTTGCAGGTAAATATAACAACATGCTATTATTCATACTTGTTTAGGGCTGTATGCCTAGTCAGCTTGAGGACAGTGAGCCAAGGTGTGTGTGTGTGTGTTTGTGTGTGTGTGTGAAGATGTCCCTCCAGGCTGCCGTGGCATTCTCACAACACCAGCTGCAGCCTCTCGATAAGACTCACACTAAACGGCTTCACTTTGAGAACTGAAATGTTAGGAGAAAAACATTTAGAAAAGCACACCAACACACACACACACACACACACACACACACACACACACACACACACACACACACACACACAGTGAGAGAAACCTTAGACTCTGATTTGGTGTTCATTTATGTCTGTAAGATGGAAGCTCGCAGATTAGCAAGCATGAAACAAGGCATTTTCCCCTCTGAGAACAGGAACATGTTGTGCACCGTTCCTGAAAAATCCTTAGTCAGGCAGAGCTGGCACTGCTGCCGGCTCCGGAGCCGCACAGGCCAGTATTATGTCAAAAGTCACAGTGATACTCCAGGTTAACCCCGGGTCAAAAAGAGGAGAAGGTAAATAAGCGAAGGCAGAGGGAGGATCAGGTGGATCACAGAGGGAATGAAAAGTGAGAGGGAAGCGTGAAGAGGGGAAAAAACAACCACAAAAGGAGAGAAAGTAAAGGTGTTTGGGCTTCAAAGAGTCTTGGAGATTAAAGATGAAACAGAATCAAAATACGGCGCAATAAAGGAGAAACGTGAGTATACAAACAGATCAGAAGAGCTCGTGAATGTCTAAATACGTCTTACCAGAGCAATGCAAAGCCACACAAATGTGAGTGTAGCCTGTTCACTCATGTAGCACACTGTACCTCCAACATCAGTACTGCCAGAACATTAGGCATAGTGGACGAAGTAATTAGTACACAGTTGGCAGTATTACCAGTTTGTTTACTCAGCCTGATTATGATGATGCAGTTCTGGAGGTCAGCTTTCCCACTGGAAAAATCTGTTTCCATTTTCTCATCGCAGTCCTGTAACTCTAACTTATGAATGAGCGATCGTCCTGCTCATTCCACCTTTGCCATCCTGGCAGGGAGGAAGGAGTCCAATACTTAATGTTATTAGATTAGGAGCAATTTCCTGACTCAATCTGATTAGGAGCACACTGACCTTGGGGTGCTTCAGTGTTGTATCATTAACATGATTTACATGCACAAGAAGGACCCTGTTTTTCTTTTCGTTCACCTACATTAAAACAATATAAAACACCTCATCTGTCACCAATGTGTCTGTAAAAAGAGAAGGGGAACTTCATTTTCTCCTGCTTAATGTACTATTTGTGGTTTTCCATTAAAATACTATCAAATGACTGTTTTTTTATGCCTGATCTCGGTTGAAATTAAATCTATAAATAAAATCAATAAATGTGCCGATGTTGGAGATGTAGCCTCGCCGGTGGATCGACTACTTTCGTAAACAACAAGATGGATTTTCCAGAAAGGGGAAATTTATGTAGACCGTCTATTTGATAATGTTGTCTTTGTGATGCTCACAAAATAAAATGAGCAAAACATTACAAAATCAGAGAAGAGTCAGGAAGTTGAGAAAATATCCCCGTCGGAGGTGACTCAATCGCTCGACCTTGGCCACTGAAATTCATTTTTTATCTTGCCAAATTATCTGAGCCAGATACAGACTGAAGCACACGACGGGTTTATATTGTTGATGTTAGAGAGGCAGAAATGTGACGTTTGCATCAGTGCAGACATGCAAGGTCATCACGTTAGAACAACAAAGGAGATAAAATCACACCTTGAGATACACAAACGGCTTAAAAGCAGGGATTAAAGTTCCTGCAGTTTCATACTAAATCCTGTCAAACAAGATCATTTTCATGTGCCTGCACACACTTTTTCACTCCTCCCTGGAGTTTGCATGTTCTCCCCGTGTCTGTGTGGCTTCTCTCCGGGTACTCGGGCTTCCTCCCACAGTCCAAAGACAGTGAGTGGGGTTAGACTAATCAGTGATTCTAAATTAGCCATAGCTGTGAAGGTAAATGGTCGTGTATCTCTCTGTGTTAGTCTTGTGACAGACTGGCGCCCCTGCCGGGCCTCTTGTCCTATGGCAGCTGGGGTAGGCTCCGCCCCCCCAGCAACCCTGAATTGGATACATGGAGGAAGGTGGATGGATGGATGTTCATGCTGCAGATGTCAGTGAAGATGAGCAGGCATAAACTGAGTAACTTTCATATGGTACACAGGGGTGTTTGTGAGCATTCTGTGTAAAATATGCATGGATGGCACAGAAACTGAATGAACTGAAGTGTGAACGTTTTGAGGAGTATTTGTGATGTGCAAGGGGGTACGTGTGCGTTTGAGCAGCAGAGTTTAAAGAGCAGCGTGCAGAGGAGAGACAGAAACTGACTGTCAACCACCAGCAAACACAGAGCCTCTGAACTCTCATTCATCCCCTTCATGTGGCCTCAGTACAAACAGAACACCAAATCAGAGTCTAAGGTTTCTCTCACTCTGTGTGTGTGTGTGTGTGTGTGTGTGTGTGTGTGTGTGTGTGTGTGTGTGTGTGTGTCTTACTGACTGAGCCCTGCAGCAAACAGCATCTGGCTGATATTTTTCAGTGCAGATAAAATGACCCTTGAAAATCTGACTTGCTCCTTGTTAACCTGCGATTGGCTCGAGCTGATGAACCATAAACATCTCTACAGTCTGGATGTAAGTTTAGCCAAGTCAGAAAATTCAGAACCATCATTGAAAATCTGTATTTTAGCATTTTTACTTTGGTGAATTTTTTAAACGAACAACAACAAAAACATTTTGTCTAGGTGAAAATGTCGAGTTGATCCAATGGCACTTTCATATAGGTTTTCCACACAGTGCATATTTAACTTATAGATGACCAGAGATTAAAGATAGTGCCAGCCACCAGCACCACACCTGAGCTTCCTGTTGGTAGAAGCTTCCGGTGGCAAAAAGTACAAGTTCGGGAACACACCAGGTCATTTTTCACCAGGTTAAAAGATGCTCCACATTCCTTGTTTCATGGTGACTCAATAATTGTGGAACATCTTTAACACTCCCATCAATCATATCATTCTATCATCGTGCTGTGGTCTGAATATCTGCACGGTTACAGCATCTGACAGCAGAAGAGTTTTATATGATGAAAATTCCCTAAAAGCAAACTGGGAAAAAGCTCTGAATGTCATTTTGTCAAAAGACTGAAACAGTGCTGCTGCTATAGCTACATTTAGACTGTGCCATTGAAAAACCAGCAGATTTAAAAAATGCATGAATGATATATTTCCTGTATGATATCCTTCCTCAGAAAATACACCTGTGTCATGGTTTTTAAAGGGACCTCCCTCTCAAGCTACTGCATTCACAAGATTTCCTGTAAACTTGACTTCTGACCTTAACCTTAGCAGACACCAACGGTACCAATGTGAAAATCCTACGTTGCCTCGTTCTCAAGTTATCATGTTCACAAAATTGGATTTCCACGTCACCTGACACCTGCCCACCTCGCCGGCGGGGTAACAACAACGGTCTAAGCCTTTCAGGCTGAGGAGCAACAACAGCTAAAAATGAAAATCATCACCAAATGAAGTCATCACATTAAATGCAACAGACACTGGAGGTGTTAAAGCAACAACATGCTATTCAGCATGCCTACAGTACATGAACAGAAAGCATTGTCGTTGACCATTTAAATGTCAAAATGATAGTTTCTGGATATTATATTCCTTTGGAGTAATCTAAGGATTACTAGTAATCTAATAGAGTAATCTATTTTGTCATGTGGTCAAAGCCATGTGACTGCAAAACCCCAGAGTGCTCTGTGCATGGCTTTACAGTTTTTTTTCTACTCTTGGATCTGTGTGATGTCAGTGAGAGCAGATATTCATAATGTGGTCATCTCAGGTTTGAACCTGCTGTTCAAACCTGTTTAAAAAGGGGCAACTAATCAGCATAAAGGGAGAAGTGAGTGAGACAAAAGTCTCATTTTAGGACAAATTGAGGGGCTGCACAAAGGCTCAATAAATCCTGCAGAGCTACTCAAATAGAGTCCACTGCTGGAAATCAGCAACAAAGACACAAAAAGATTGTACGAAGCGTATTCGAAGCAACTATTAAAAAAACGAACACAAACACTACACTCAAATCCCGTTAAAGCCTTACTAGGGTCATCTATCTCATCCTCATCACCTATACCTGTTTTCCTTCCAACCTTATCAGGCTGGAACCTATCCCAGCTGTCTTAGGGTGAGAGGCAGGGCTAACACATTCCCACCTATGGGCCATTTAGAGTATCCAGTTAACCTTTCCCCACTAACTGCATGTCTTTGAACAGTGGGAGGAGAGAACCCACGCAAACACAGAGAGAAGATGCAAACTCCACACAGATCCCCAAATTGAACAGATTGGATTGGAATTGAACTCAGGAGCCTCTTGCTGCCACCGTGCCACCCTATACCTGTTTTGGTACCTCTGTATGTGTTGTGCTGTTAACGAGTATCAGAATGCTTTCAGAAGCAAACATTATAATTCCAGCGAATGCTCGCATCCTTAGTTCTGCCTGTTCTAGGTTTATTGTGTTTGGGTCCTGAATGTCACAGGAACAAAAAAGGCCTGAATTATTGTGGCCTCTTTCTTTGGCGTCATGGTAACTGTGATGGAGAAAGTTCAACACAGCTTAATGTGCAACACTGCAATGAAACCGAAGCTGAAACAGTGGCACTCCCTCCACCCTGGTGTCTTCATGCTTTTAAAAAACATAACTAGAATCATAACAGAGGATTTATCACAATGATATAGTTCTGCTACACAACATGTTGGCTCCAATTTGAAAAAAAAAAACAAGTACTTCTGAGAATAGCAATGCAACAGTTTAACTCATTACACATGTGAGTCTCATAAAAACTCTAACATGAAATCTACAATAATCCTCTTACAAATGGCTTCTGCACATGCCAGGGGAACAATAAGCTGCTCTCTGCTCAATTGAGCTGCATACTAATAGGGTGATTATGAGACCTAATTATCAGATGGCACTTGTCAAGAAGAGAAACCATGCAGTTTGCCTGAGGATGAAATGCAAAACAGACACAAACTGTTGTTTCTACTGAACGGCATTCGGGAGCGTCTTCCTTTTACAGCTAGTTAGAAGTCAAGAGGACACTTTTACAGAAGTCAAATCAAACACCATCATGGTGCAACACTGAGACGTGTAGTCAGAAATGTAACACACAGACAGGCCACGACCCTCACAGTCGGTCAACCTTACGCGCTGGATAATATTGACACGAGGCATGAATACATCAATCACATGTTGAAGAGGATATGAAATATGCATATTCCCTCAGTCCAGTGGTAGCAGGGATGGTTAGGAGGAGCAAGAATGATGAACATCAACAACCCTGACAGGAGAGCCTGAGACAGTGACTGAGCACGTGAGTGCGTGCACACAGTATGGTTGCTTTGCATTGTCTACTCTCTCCATCTCCCTCTAATATCCCCTAAATGTCTGAAGTACTCGTGTGCTAATTCAGTTCTGACTGATGCTTGAAGTTGCTCTGGTGCCCTTGTGTCTGCCAGTGAGTGACAGGGCAGTTTTTGAAGACACACGGGCATCAGGGGAAAGATTCACCACATTTCCAATCTCTCACTGAGTTAATAATTCAACATTTAATATAAAAACAGACGGGCTGTCCGGGAGGGAACAATAGCTGTGAATTATTGATCTCTCTCCTGTTGTCTCCGGATTATAAGAGGATATAGTGTAAATAAGGGGATAAATTATATCTGGAGCAATATTTTTTGCCCTCTGAAATGACCTAAAATGTATTAAACCTAAATTGCGAGTTATTGCTGCCATTTTTGGGATGCAGTTAAAATGTGAAGCAAATCCAAAGTCAGTGAAGAAGCAAATGAAAGAGTTTGAGCTCTCGTGTCTTTTCTGCCTCCAGTTCTTTTATTTTCACACATCTTTCATTGGAGTAATTGTAACGTTTGGGAGACGAGGCTCCCCGAGGCTTTAGCTTCCTTTCCTCCAATTACCACCAATGTCACCTCCCTTTCTTTTTTCACTCTTTTTATCTGTCATACAATCGTGGCTACCACTTCCTTCTGCATGTCGCTCTGCCCATGGGAAGACCGAAAATAAATCTATCAGGACCACAGGAAGTGCATATATGCCACCTTTGTAACCTATACACAAAAATGCAATCATGCACAGGTGTGCTGACGCCCACGGGGCCAGTTTCTATTTACAGTGACGTGAAAAAGAAAGTTTCTATAGGGCTGTATGGATTCCTGGGAAAAAAATAAATATGTGTATGACTTTATTGGCCTCTTATACCTCTTACAATGTTGCTTCAGTACATTGAGGTTCGTGGAAAGATGACTCAGGAGGTCCCGCGGTAGCATTCAGTCGGGTTAAGGTCTGGACTTTAACTCCATGTTGATTCTTTTCTTTTTCACCCATTCTGTTGTCGCTGTCCTGCTGCTTGACCCAGTTTGGGACAAGCTGTAGCTGTTGGACAAATGAACCTAAAATACTTTGGTATGCAGAAGAGTTCATGGTCTACTCATTGACTGAACGGTGCCCAGGTCCTGTGGTTCCCACCGCACTTGACAGGTGATGATCAGCCCAGAGCATTTTAACACCTACCCCGTTAATTCCCATGGAAGCAATAAGAGTCTACTTAATTATTCAAGGACTGATTTTGCACAGAATCCCTTCCTCACATGTACTTCACACTTTTTCATTATGATCTAGTTTTCAAATTGGTGTCTCCGTTTCCAGGTTTAGGGTGACAATCAGCCAAAAGTCATCGCAGTAAGAGCTAAGAAAAGGAGACTGATCGGTATATCATCATCGTGAATTTGTGCTCTAAGCCAATCTGTGCCAGGTTCCAGTTATCTCTCCAGAGAAACGATGCAATATACTCATCTAGTAAAGGACACTGTGTCCTCTGCAAGGCCCACATACTGTACAAACCCACCCACACCTCCCATCAAGCTGGCTGTAGTACCAGTAAAATGCTCACTAAAACCTCTATAATGTGGAGAAAATTACTTAAAAGCCGAATCAAAAAGCAAAATTAAAAGAGTACGGGTGTCAAACAAGAATTGTCCCGGAAAAGATGCTTTTCCTGTTAATAAAGAGCCCTCTCTGCCAATGAGGGCACCAAAATAATTAAGTGAAAGATCATTAATGACAAAAAGAGGCCAGTTTTTTCACCATCTACTACAGAAACGTCTGGGCTTTTGTTTTTGATTTATACTGATTTCACATTTGAAAAAAAGAGATATTTTCTGTGAATTAACAAAAATTATATAATATAAATAATTTATATGATATAAGTCTGGACAATGAAATATCAAATAAATACTCATAGTTTCACTGGTCCAGGGCTGGACGTGGCCCACGATGTCAAATTACTTTAGAAACCACACAAACCCAGTTTAAGCAAATGTTGGAAATGAAAACTTCTCATTCTGAATCTGCAGCCGGCAAAACATTTTTAAATAAACTGAGACAGAAGCATGTTTGCAAAATCTATCTCAGAGGGGGGAAAAAGGAAAAAACCTCACAGATGGGCAAGTATATTCATAAAATTATAAATAAATAAATAAATAAATAAATAAAAGCAGATTAGAGTGGACACTGTGTAATGATTTTATTGGCTGTATTCTAATTAAGGACTAAAACACAGAAATACAGCAGCATATGGCCCTGCTGTCATCACCTATAGCTCACAATCACACCCACATGCTTGTAGCATGCAGCTCCTTATGCGTGTGTGTGTATGCGTGCATCTCTGCATGCAAATATGCACAAGTGTGAAACCCTCTGCAAACAGTTGTATGTGAGTGCAGCAGAGACGGCATGAGAGGATAAAAACATCACGGCGCACAGCAAACACAAGGTCGCACGTCTCTATTCTTCTGTCCGTCATCAGCAGCCAGCTTTGTGTTCTTGTTGCATTTCTATCACTCAGACTGCTGAGCTTTAATCGTTGAATGCAGGACAGATGCTATTTGGGCGTGCAAATATGCAAATTGAAATTGAGAAATTCTGCCAAGCAATGCAATTGATTAAAAAAATGATTCCTTTTAATCCTTTAAAAACATTTGTGTGAATCTGGGCTAGATAAATGATACGGAGTCAGCTATTCCTGATTTGCTACGCTCAGCAAAGCCTGGCTGATCTGCTGGCTGCCAGCCAAAGCTGTCAATTAAACATTTCATCACTGATTTAAAAAATAACTCGCCTATAACAAAGGTTAGATTATAGCGTGGAAGCCCCTGCTAATGCCCAACAGATATAGTGGACCCCTGAGACGTCGAGGGATCTTTTCTAATCAAGAGAGACAGATCTCATTACAATGACGTGCTTCCCATGCTTGAGATTGTTGCGATCACTCTTGCAGCTCGTTGTATATGATGTGCAGTTGTTCACATGGCAAGCAGCCAGATCATATGATGGATGCGTTATGCTTATTTAACCTTTACATGATTGCATTCTCATTGGGGAAAGAAGCTGCATCTCATTCATGTGTTTAGTGTCCATCTCTGGGTTGGTGTTTCTGAAAGGCTCACATCATGTTCGTCCTCGTTTAAGTGTAAACACATATGTATGTATAAGGATAGATATGCATGCTGGATGAAGCCATTATAGGCATTAGTAGAAACCCTCCTAACTGCATTTCAGAGGTGAGAGGGTTTCCAGGATGACCTTGTCTCCTCTGAGTGCTGCTCACCTCTCCTTCACCCCTGTCCCTGATCAATCCCCCCTGTTCCTGCTATTTCTGCCTTTCTTTGCCAGTTTTTCTCCGGCACACTGCTTCTGCACCATTTGAAAAAACCTCCCAGACTCCCCTCAAACACCTAAAATCTAAAAATACTATCTCAGTTGGAGCTGCTGCCTCTGAACTCCTCACCCTTTTCAAACATCACAACACTTGGTCCTCTAAATCAGCCCATACCTTTTCTTCTCCTCTTCGCCTCCACTTTATTCAGGCGAGATCTAATTCACTGATGAATAATGGATGGATGGATAGGAGACTTTCATCCACCATGCTTCTCTTTCTCTCGCTGTCTTTATCTTGTGGGAAGGCTATAGTGCTAATGCAGGGCAACATGCATTGGAGATGAGCCCAGGGACCTCCCACTCAGTCTGTTTGTCTGTCTGCTGCCTGAAGGATCTCTCTCACACACGATTTCTCAATATTATACTCTTCCAGACTGGTCTGCGACAATCCTGATGTATATTGTAATTTTCCTAAATCTTTAATTTTCATTATTGTTTCGTAATAACGACAGCAAACATAAGAGTGGAGCGCTGACGATCCTTTCTTATCCCTTTCTTCCTCCAATTACCCATCAGTTTTTTCATCATTCGTTACCTCACTTCGATTCGTCCCTGACCTTGGTATAGCAATCCCAGCTTTATATTGACCCCGATCCTCCTCCTTCCTCCCCTCTAATACCCTCAGAAACCCCATCAAAGGACCAATCTATGAATTCACTGCTATGTCCACATTTCATTGCTTTGTAAGCTCAGCGATAGTTTAAACACCCATGAAGCCAAACCTTCCATGGGTGCTCAAAACATCTTGATAACAATGCAGCGTCCTGTATGTGGACTAATAGTCATGACAGAGTCTGCATGGCTCATTTCCTATAAATACCATGTGGATGTTGGAGGAGAACAGACATCGACACGTTACAGGCAGTAAAATTTGTCTGCACCGCAGATCTAAAAGATCTCACTAGGTTTGTTCAATTTATTCACAGTTGCACATCTCACTGTTGCCCCATTTACTTTTATTTGACTTCACATATCTGCTCAGGTGGCGCCCAGATTAAGGACTTAAATAAATAAATAAAACCCCAACCCCCACAAAATCCCAGCAATTAGTGTTTGGAAGCGAGCACAAGGAGCAGCTTGTCAAAGAGCCCATCAATAATGCAGGTGGGTGGGAGACCCTGGCTGGGAGACCACTGTCCTGATGAACCCTCCTGCCCGTCTACCTGTCTGTCTGCATGTCCATCTGGGTCTCTTCCTTTCGACTGCTTCTATCACCTCCTGCCGTCCTGCCAGCACCTGTTTTGCCTTTTTCACTAGGCACCGTTTGTCTGTTATGTGTTTTGGGCATGCATCCCTGAGTTGCAGTGTTGTTGTTTTTAAAACTACTGATCAACAACTGTTATGTGCTCAAAAAAATGGTGCTCTTTTAAAGATGTCGTTTTTAAGGTACTTGCCAAACATGCCATGTGAGTAGAGTGCGTCACAGACTCTTTGTGTAATCCCAGACTAACGATGGTTGAGACAGGCAAGAACTTTAGTGCTGGGCCGTATTATTATTATGATATTTTACAGTTAAATCATAAAAAGGATTTGCATGACAAACTGGACCAAAGTGGGTCAGGTTTTGGTCCAGTGTCTTGCAAAAGTAACGCACCACTGCTGAGGTGAATAAAACAAAGGCAAAACATCATTTTTAAAGCACAGAAACATGTTTGGAAGCAAACGTTACAACTACATGCTAAGGCAAGAAAATTGCACAAATTAGAAAGTCATTCGAGGCAGGGGGCGAGAAAAGACTTCAGCGGGGAACAACAACAGTAATAACAGCTGCTGCTCCATCGCATACGCAAGCAGAATAACAATCAGCGCAGGCTAGCAGCTTTCTGACTAACCTCTCATCATGGTCGTCGACAACAGCAGGCAAAATGGCGCGCAAGCAAACAGCTTAGGCAACAAAGGTATGGTGGAGATGTAGCTGTGATTAGTGGCGCTGCTTTTATGAAAGCATGAAACACCAACAGCTACACAAAAGTGATCATTAGAAAGTGTTTGGAGCCATGAGGGCTGCTGACAGATGTGAAGAGCAATGAGTTGGTGAACTGTCCCATCTTTTCATCAGTATATGAAACTAAAAAGAATTGAAGAAAATGATCATCCAACAGAAGCTGACACGCTGGAGAGGTGAGAGGGAAGCTGTGACGCTGTGGTAGAGGTATCAGGGCTGGAAGAATGAGAGCCAAGCTAATGAGTGACTGAAAGATTAAACATGATTCATATATCTGTATCTGTAGTGTAGTTTATGTTCGGTTATATCTTAGTCTTTGTCTTTGAAGCGAAGCTATGAAAGTATGAAATGAGGCCTGAGAGTAGTTTCATACAGCTCTCTGAGGAAATGACAAGCAGCACGATAGCATCTCAGCAAGAGATTCATCATGAAGAACCTCTGACTGTCTTCCTTTCAGCTGTGGATTGAACGAGCCATGGCTGCATTTCCTCATCAGCGATCGAGGACAGACTATGGTTTGAATATCACATATACAACATGAGAAGTTTTAGTGTTCACTCGTGGTATTTCAGCACAAATAAGCACCTTTCAGAGGTTACATGAAGGCTTCTTTACATTTTTTTTTCATAATGAAGGTAAAGTTCATTTCACCACAAAGAAACAGTGCAGACCTTTTCACAAGGCTGCGCACACAACACTCTTTATTTCATTGGATAAAACATGGAACGTCCTAAAGTTTGAATACCACAGCAGAGCAACAAATCTGAAGTGAAACCTTAAGTGCAGAAGGCGGTTAATGGTTTCAGATGCAGTGTAACACAAGAAACAATTAGCTGACTTGTCTTTGGTCTCATTTCTTCATTCAGAAATTGTAGTTCAGGAAAAATCTGCTCCCCTGAGTTATGAAGTCAATAATGTGCAACCCCATTCCTTTTATCAGACCCCACGTGTGCTCGTGATGGTAAAAGGGTGCCCGCCAGATTCTCAGTGTTTATCCAGCCCCCCTGTAGTCGAGCCCTGCACAGATACCATCACACTAATAGACTGCCCATTAAGAGAGAGCAGGAGGAAGGACACAAAGGAGGAGTAAGTGAATGAATGAGTGAGTGAATGAAACACAAGTGAATGACTGTAAGGAGCAGAAAACGTAACACGTTATAAATTACAGGCATCCATGGCATGTGATCATGGCCAGGAACATGATGATGATGATGATGATGCATTAATAAAGAAAAGCTGTGTGTTTAGTATCTGGGCCCATTGTTAAGAACCAGCAGGCTAACTGAATTAGATCATGGCACGACTCACTGTGATGGCTGGAACAGGGAGAACCAGAGAGCCAGCCAGCTGTTCTCCTTTTCCTGTCTCCCCGCACAGGAGCAGACTTGTTTTAATTACAATTATTCCAGGACCAATGAGAGATGAAAGGAACGAGAACAAAAGCCCTAACAAGGGGTGAAGGGTCACAGCATCAGAGACACATTAACGCGCATGTGTTGGTGCATGCCGTTTTGCAACAAGATCCTTTAATTAGTGTACATCCGTCCTGCTGAACTCAATGATAACCGAGTGAAAATGAAAGTGCATTATTCTGTGGCACATTCCTTCGGTGGCGATCTGCAGCAGGAGTGCTGAGTGAGGGAATGTTTTTTAATAAATAAATAAAATTAACCACACGTGACACAGCCTACGAGATCCTGCATCAAACTGTAGCACTCCCCGTATTTGCTGGTGATGTGCTGTCACAGAATCTGATAAGTGATGCAAAGGCTGTGACAGAAGCTTCAAATTGTCTGTTCAGTGTGATGTCTATGTTACACAGCTCTATCAGGTACAGCAGGGCGTCTAGTGAGAAAGCAGAGCGGGTGAGCAAGTAGTCATAACCCAGTAAACTGGTTCCCTCAGGCGAGGATTCATCTGCCGAATACCAAAAAGCTGCTTTTTATAAAGACTGAGGCAGGCGCGAGACAGAGAGAAAAGCAGAGAGAAGCACATCAGGAAATCAAATCCTAATATTTCCCTTTCAGCTTATTGGAACACTTTCTGATGAGGCTCCATCTAAAAATAGTTTATATGCTGTAATTACATTTAACATCATTAATTAACTCGGCCTTTATAGATCAGTTATAAGTCCCAAATTAAAACCAACTTTTCTGCTGTCAGGGAATGGAAAATCCTCCTCCAACATTAAAATGATGAAGGTTTAATGTTGGGCTTGACATTACAATGACTGCAATTCATTGTTAGCTACTCTACACAAGGAATGTCAACAAATGTGCTGCTCAGATATTAAGCAACAGTAAATATTAGTATCAGCTAAAGTCTCGAAACACTGATGAAGACTTTGAGGAATTTCCGGAGGTCAGTAGAGCGAAGAGTGAAGTTTTAAACACTTATTATAAAAATTAACCCCACACAAGTTAATGTTAGGAGTTTAACACTTGGCAACTACCAGGCAGTAATATTAGCCTTCTATTATTATTATGGTAGCAGCTAGGGCTAATGATAACACAGTAATGTTATAACTATAGCAAAGTGTACCGAGGCTATTTAATCAGCGTTTAAAATATGGAGCCAAGTCACCAGAAGCACAACATCTGCTTCAATCTAAAAATACTGTCTCTTATTTTTTGCACCACTAAAGAGAATCTTAAAATATTTCCAATATATACAACATAAAGTTAAATTACAGTACTTTTCTTGCACTACATCAGCACGTGACACTACACTTTAACTTACAATAAGTGGTGTAATTGTATCTGGGCATCAAGTTTCATGCACATTAAGACTTTATTTCATGTTAAAAATGCAACGAATACCTAATTTGGCCTTGCTAAATATATTCTGCTCATTTTCAGTTTTCTGATGATTTATAATGTGATAGCAACCAAACTGTCTCTATCAGCTGGTCTGTGAGCTGCACACATGTGACGCTGCCATCATGGACGTGACAGTAAGAAAGCAGATGGTGGGCTCATTTCTCGCTCCTCGTGTGCACGTGGAAAAAGTCTTCAGGAGCGACCTACAAGACTGAAATCTGGTCCTGGTGTTAAAGCCACCATAGCCTTATAATGTTTTTATATTAAAGCACTAAAAAAAGCTATAAAAGTCCAGTTGGTCTATTTTTTGTGATGGCATTAGGCCCCAGTCTGAATTAAATCACATTTGAAAGTTTTCGGTTCAGCAGATGATGAAAAAGTGCTACAGTAAGCTTTTATTTTATAACACATCCTAATATCATTTCTGTTATGAAAAGTCAACGGCCACAGGAGAGCGTGCTTTTCACGGCTCAATAATGCTATTTGTCTCCGCCGCCATTTTCATTATGGCTCTTATGCGCTTTCCCACCAAACACAACTCTGCCACAGACTTTGACTCTCGCACACATCACACTCCTTTCTTTGCACGTGCTTGCTGCAAAAATGAGCGAGGAGAAGACAAATCACTTTGATCGAGCAGGAAACTCTGTCACAATGATATCACATGGATGGCAGAATATGATTTTGAACGGATCGATCGAGCCCGTCGCTTTTCATAAGACATGCTCACCTATCTTGTGTCAAGTTGACAGAGGCAGAGCGCAGTGACCCATGAGTGCAGCTCAGGCCTGAGACAGGAAGTAATTCATCATCCACATCGAGGCTGCAAGGCGAGCTAGCAAGGAGACGCTCTTAAAGGGAGAGTCCGAGCTCGACTACTAACAAGCAGGGAATATCACTAAAGTCAAGAATATTGACACTAACACAGGAACTACTTTATGTAGTTTTAAAGTAGAATTCTTATTAGTGTTATAAATAATAAAATGTCCAGAAATTAGTCAAAAATAAAGTCAACAAATATGTCAGATTGATTTTTGAGTCTGAAGCTGACAGAGATGGAGCGCTCTAATCACTGCAGTCTCAGCACCTGTTACATCTTTGTCATTCACAGATAGTCAAACTCACATCCACACCAACCCCACTCAGCAGGAACACAGCAAAACACTGAAAAAGAAAAAATCCCTACACAGGCTCGCGTTTGATCCCGAGCGCGCGAGCTGCAGCCAAATGCTGAATCTACTTCAGCCGCATCATAAAACTCGGATGTTCCCCAAATAAAAATCAGAGTTTTCCTTCCATGTTTTTCACCTTGTTGTCCCACCTGAATTGGCTCAGCGATCCACCAGTGGGGCTCGCCCCACAGTTTAATAACCACAGCTCTCACATGTGTTTCATGTCACATCATTAAGTACACCCAAACCCTGCAACTGAAGAAAGTTGTTTACACCACAAACTGGTGTCTAAAATAAAAACAAATGGTTTACATTCTTTCCCACACTACACACACACTCCGAGGCCAAAGAGTAATTATAGCTGGCAGCCTTCCTGCTGTTTGGTGCACTGAGTGCTGCTGGCCTTCTCAGTTCTGGTCTTCCTTGTTAACCATCGATGCTTAGGATTTTTAACGCTCTCTGTTTACATTATATGAATATGAAATAAACAGTAAAAAAAACTTTGACTAAATGCTTAATTTACTCCTCAGCCCTTGCATGTGTTTATTACTTTAAGCAGGTTAGCCAAGACCTTGTTAAGTCACAGACTGAAGTGAGTGGCAACGTGTTAGCTGTGATTTACACCTATTTTTAGCAGGGCTGTTATTCTGGGGATGCCCAAAAAGGGGGTACATAAGTGTGTGTCTGGGAGTGTGTTTTCTTCTGTCTGTGTGTCTGGATTTCTTTATCCACATAGCGAGCTTCCTTACCTTCTATAGATGGAGCTTGGTCCTGGGCAGCATATAGCATATCCTTGAATGCCTGATGAGGAAGGAGAGAAAACAAATATGAGTGTCTGCAAACAACAAAAACAAAAAGCTGCTTTGAGCAAAAGACATTCACAATTTCACAGAGCCCGTGATTTCACGGAGATGGCTGCACATGTGCGAAGTGACTCTGGTTTGCTAATTGCTTGAATTACCTCATTATCTAAAATCCCATCAATTGTAAAGGCGTGTTTACAGTAGATAAATGAGGTGATTAGAGTAAACCGTAAGGTGCCGCAAAATTGTTGGAAACATCTGCATACAGAGGAGAAGGACCTTAAAAAGGACCCTAAGAGCTATTAAGCAAATATTTATTCTCTGGGAAATTACAGTAAAGACCCGACAGCTGTTAACATAATAGACAAAGTCTGCACAGCATAAGCTTCATTTTAAAACGCCCGCTTGTTGCTATGTTGTTGTGTTTGTTACACTGAGCACTGTGAAATCATGTGATTATACATTAAAACATAAAAACACATACAAACCCCGAACCAGAGGGATATGAGTATACCCAACCCTGCCCACTACCTCTCACAAAGTCCAGCCCCGCTCCAGGAAAGGTTTTTTCCAGAGACAGAATTTTTCAGCGAAAGAATGACTCAGTGGACAGAGCACAGGTAGCACCTTTTATCCAACGGTTCAGAAGAAACTCAGGCACTATCACAGAGGTCTGTGCATCCTGTGACCACCATATAGCACTGCTCTCTTCTGAACATGCAAAAACTGCACAAAAACATTCAAATCATACGTAGCCTTTCACATTTACCCTTTCTGAAGCCCTCGCTGCATTCAACAAGACTTACTGACGTTTATTTTCACTAGCACATATACTGATCTCCCTTTAGCCCATCAAAGAGACTCATTACAGAATGAAAGCAGTGCTCTTAGGTGAGCCTAACTAGAAATCTAGTCAGTATATCTGAGCCTCACCCACTAACTTGGGCTTATTTCCAACCAGAGAGGTGACATTCCACGTCCCTGTGGCCAAACTTGTCAACTGGGAATTGGATGCCAGGACCTCTGCCCCTGACTGCCACCTGATCCACATAGCACTAAAAGCTATGGCCCCTTCTGCAGGTAGTGAGCCCACCGGAGGGCAGAAGCTGGGCCCAAGACCCAATTTGGAGCAAATTAGCCCCGACTACAGATACTGGGATCATCAAGCAAATCCCATAGACAACAAAGAGGCAATTCACAGAGAGACAGTGGTAGTATAAAATATAATTGCCCTATGACTATATTATAATGTGACAATTTATGAAATAAATAATTAATGGAATAGCAGATTGACAAAAGCTGAGAGACAAACTGGCAGATACAAAGCAGAGACAGCAGCTGTGGTTAAATGGGGTCGCTCCTTTTCAGTGAGACTGATCTTGAAGATAATGGAAACAGACGACTGCATGCTGGCTCATTTGGACATTTCCTCATAACTTTTTTCACAATAAGGACATCTTTGTAACCAAACTGCTCCAGAATAAGAGGAAAAAAGGAAATTACAATTTTGGACTTTTCTTTAAAAAAAAAAGTTAATTTATTGTGAAGTAAAATCTAAGCTTTGCACCAAATTTCATGCTTCAGGTAAAACACAGGTGCCAATATACTGTGCTGTCATTATCATCTGTCTGGGTTCAACATGGGAGAGACAGCGAGGACTGTGAGGACTCCTGAGTGTGTGTGTGTGTGGGTGGAAACCACTCAGAAATCCAGTGCATTAGCAGAAGCCTGGACTGTTGATACTTGATACTAAGTTCCTCTGTGAATTATATGCAGTGAGACTGCAGCTCTGGAGCCTAATCCTGGAGGTAAACATTTCTTTATGCAGCATTCTCCAAATTTTGTCTGATTAAAATCACAAAGGGACCAACTGTGGACGCACTCACACACAGCTCGCTGATGTCCAGTTAATAACTAACAGTTAGCAGCTGATACGGTCGAGTGATATGTGGGAAGTAGAAATACAGATTCAGATGGGGGGGGGGGGGGGGGGCATTGCCATGGCGATGGCTGTGACGGGAAAGGGGGGCAGGGTGTCTCTTTGGGGAATGGAGATAAATTTGCAGTAATCATTGGTGAAACCTGTAACAATAACTAAGCCAAAGCTTTCAGGGTCATCAGTTAGAATTACTAAACATTAACATGACGATGTGGCATACTCACAGCCGCCCACCCCCATGACCCTGCACTGGATAAGTGGAAGAGGATCAACAGATTCATGAATGGATGGAAGAGGATGGATGGATGGATGGATGGATGGATGGATGGATGGATGGATGGATGGATGGATGGATGGATGGCCCGCACCAGATTTATGTCACTATTCAAACTAGACCTCTATAGCAGCGTATCCATGTTACTGAATGCTGTGTGTGGACTTTAATCCTTTAAATGCTGAATCATGTTGAGAGGACACTAGCCAAAATATTAGGCCAAATCATTGCTCTACGATGCTTGAGATCGTGCTCGAGGAAGTGCGGAGCGTACATCATTAGTCTGAAGGGATCTATGGATCGCTTCAATCTGCAGCTCAGCGTCTGAGTGGATGCCTGCATGTAAAGCGAAGATGGGAGGAGAGGATAAAGGGAGGGGAGGAGGGGAGCAGAGGGCAGGTCTGGTTGGGGACCAGATGTCCTCCCAGTGGGGGAGGAACGATGAGGTGAGGATGCAAGGAAGGAGGGAGGTATAGAGATGGGGCCTCTCAGCAGTTGCCATGCCATGCTTGTTGTATACATAATGTTCATATTGTTGCGCAGTGCTGATAAATCATACTTTCACTGAACAGGGTACAGTTACATTTCTGTAATGGCTACAACGACACAAAGCTCGCTGCGCTTGTTTAGACCTTTAAATCACTCAGATTAATTACAGAAAGACAAGACTTGACCTTTGAACAGTCACTGAAATCACACATGTCCCTGTTATTCTGCAACACTTTACTTTGATCGTTTGAATTGTAAATGTGAGTCTCTGCATGCACTCTCCTCCTCCTCCACATCTAAGCTTACATGAGTGATTAGGCTGCAGAGCTAAATGCAAAAGTGTCCTTGTTCTCTCGCCCACACACATACACGCACACACCTGAATCACTATCCTTCATTTGTTCTTATAACTGTGCTGCTCAATACAGCTGCCAAACACAATTGTTACTTACTGTCTACATCTTACCTGCGCTAATATATTCAGGTTTGAAAAACTCACTAAATTGTACCTGTTGTTGCTAAGATTTCCAGATTTGTTGCATTACATTTAAAGGGAAAAATCTTATCAGGCTGCAGTTTGGCATAAATCTGTGGTTGGCAGGACATACACACTTCCATATCAAACAGCTGTTTAGCATACAGGTTTATAACTGCAGTCCTACAGGATAAAGCAAACACCTAATTGCCCAATCACTCAATTGGCTTGTCAATGCTTCCACATTTGAATGAGGTGCCTTACTAACTAGAGCCTCTATATGCTGGAACAGCCACTTTGCTGCATCCTTTTCATCTGCATAGAAACCGGTTGACCAATCTGAACGGGCGCCACAGTTTTCCACACAAAAGTGCGATCTAACAAAAAAAAAAAAAAAAATAAAGTGTGAAAACTGCGCAGCAGGTTAATGAATTCAACCAGCACACAAAGCCAAGAACATAACTTCAAACCACCGTCAGGTTGGATGAGACTGACTCTAATGCAGCATAAGTGACAGAATGAGCAGAAGTGTCGCGGCTTCTACATGGATTAACCATGAAAATGACCCGTGCTGCAGGAATTATGTCAGTGTGTCATTATTACAATGCAACAGTCGCATCTGTGTGCGACGGCTTCACCAAAATAAGAGCCCACGAAGTGATGCAGCTTGGGTTGCATCACAGCAGCATATCAAAGCTTTTGCATCTCCCAGAATAAAAAATTAATTTCTGCTTCATCTAAGTGACTCACTTCTGTGAAGTCAACCGAGTTCAGTTTAGCTTCATGTTTGGCCCTATCTGCCGACTTGTTTCAGAGGAAAATCCAGTTCTTCTAATGAAGTGTCCATCATCTATAGGTGTGAGTCCTCTCCCACCCCGCCCACTCAGTGTGTGTTCACAGGGCTCGCACAAAGACTGAAGACTCCCACAATGACATAAATACACAAACACATTCTCGGTCAACACACTATATATAATTCAGATTGGAGCAAGACTATAAAGTGCAGACACAGGAGAGCAACTCTCCCACATCATTTAAAAATAGGAACTTACATGTGTGACGAGAACATGTTTGTAAAGACTGATTTTTTTTTTAATGGTTAAAAAATGTAAATACTAACTCCCGGCTACATGAGTCAGCATCAATGATCAATCACAGCTGTGTTTTAAAGGATTTATTATTCGCCTTTCAGTTCTCATGTCTAATTTCTGGATCACATGCAGAGACGATAAGAGTCAATCACTGAATACAATAAAGAAAAAAGGACATATTATAGAACTCAGCTGGCTTTAATAATAGTTCTTCCTTAATATTATCAACTTAAATGTCAAATTCAAGATTATGTCCCAGAAAAGAGCAACCATAAAACCAACACTAATCACAGAGAAAATATATCATCCATCTCAGGTCAGCGAGTGCTGCACTGAATACTGGAGGTGTAAAATGGCTGGTATGGCCATGCATCTGTCCCTGGGCTTCAGTGAGCTTCAGTCTGTACATACAAAGACAACATACTGCACTCGCATGCATGTTAATCACCATTTTTTAATTTTTAAATACATTTTCCCAGGTTTACCAGGTATGCCTATTCATTTTGTCTTCCCTTTTAATTATAGTGTCCAAAGGTGTTTTCATTACACAACAATGACAGCATATCATGTTGTCAAGAGCAAGAGATCCAAATGTCTGCTGTACCAACAGACCAGCTTAACATCATCATTCAGAGCAGGATACCAAAATAAAACCAGCGCACTGAGCTTCTGTTGAGTCTGGGCTGCTGAGGGTGAAGAGAACGGGGTCTTTGTCTATAATTCATAGAGTCAAATGGAAGTGAGCAGTCTGTCCTGTCAATGCATGTCTGCACTAAAGCTCTCACTGTAGAGCCAGCAAGAAGTGGGGTGTGAAATTAAAATACTCCTCAAGTAGTGTACAAGACTCAACAACAAAAAAGCATGTGTGCACACAAAGATGTTGCTCTAAATCAACAGATATCAAAACCAGACAGGTCAGACGAAGCCCTGCAGGTTGATTCACAGACAGCTATTCCTGGTTGACTGAGAAAATGATAATAAACATCGTTTTAGTCTCAAAGTCTTGCAAAAAAAATATGCTTTTTTATTCAAAAGGCTAGCAAAAACAAAGAATGATTAGAAATGTGAAATTTTGCAACAAATTGTACTCAGTTGGTGGAAGAGATATTACCTTTGTCTTTAGTTAGAGTAATGAAAATAAATGTTAATAATTTAAGGAGGTGATTTTTGGGGGGAGGGGGGGGGGGGTGTCATTGGACAAAGAGCGTCTTTTATTATTATTTTTTAACAATGCACCATCAGTTAACATGATGATAAAAAATGTGACAAAACAAAAAGAAATGTTGAAAATTGAGTTGTTTTGCAAAGAAATGTGAAAAATAAACACAAAGACAATCTTCAATTTTTAGTTTTGTATAAAGCTCTCCATAATATTTTTATTTAAATTTGTTGAAATAAAGAAAAAAAAATAATTTTACTTATTTTTCACAGTATGAAAAAACGTGTTTTTTTGTTGTTGTTGTTTTTTTAATCAAACAGTTATTTATGTTAATTTTCATATGTGTTAAAATCAACAAACAGCAATAACAAACGCTGAATGCTCCCCATGGCTCTTAACAACCGCAGTCAATTTCCCCTCCATAAACAATAGGCATCCCTTATCTTTCCCGTCGTTTATTGCCCTCAGGAGCAGGCTTTACTGAAACTGGGAAAAATAAATCAAACTTAAAACACTTTACATTTTTCCCTTAGTTAATCGCGACTCTTTTCTTCCAGTTTCCTTATGCACTATGAAAGCAGCTCCGTTTTGGTCAACGTCCGTTTCCACCTCAAATTCATTTTAAATAAACATAAATTCTGCTGTACCTCATACTGAAGATACTGTTTCCTCCACTCTGGAGTGATATGGGACGAAAGATGCTCCGCGAATTTCATTTTGCCGGAACAAGTGTCCCCCTCAAAGCTCTGTTAAATCCGAGCGCGGCTGTCCCCTTCCCCGTCGACGCGACTTTTATTATATCAGTCAACTTGCTGGCTCAACATGCGGCGCGTCAGCCCGGCACACTGCGCTCCTGCTCACTCCACTTCTGGCTCGTCCCGGTCTGCGCACTCCCAGCAGATCCCGTCCCACATACTATTTCATGGGAGGGACAACGAGAACAACAACAGTGGCCTCCGTTTAACAGGTGGTCGGGCGACAGGTTACTGGAGCCGGTGAAAGTGGCTCAGTGACTTTGCTCGGTCCCTCCCTGGGCAAGTCTGGGGACACTGCGGTCCGCCATCGCTATGAACCACTGTGACGTGGTTGCGTCAGCAGAGCGCGCAGTGTAACTCGGACACTGTTGGGACCTCGTGAAAACTGTTAGTGGTGCACCCTAGGACCCCCTCACCGTCTTCGCTTCACTTTGTTTCCTTTGGGGTTTTGTACAGTAGTTAGAAAGCCAGCTGTCAGCTGTGCGTGTCTACAAAAAGAAGAAGGAATAAAGTTAAATATATATTTAAACTGATCAACCAACAGTAATAACTCGTTTAAAAAATATACAGTTATTTCTTTAACTAATACGTGTCTGTGAGGCTTATCTCTCTGTCGTGTGAAGAAAAAGTAGACAATATGGCAGAAAGTCACGTAGACAACAAATTATACGCACTGATGCTTAATGTAAGCTGCTTGTAGCTTTCGGTCTAAAAACAGGTTTACAAGAACACGATAACAGGCTACCACTAGCTTCGTAAAACGATATTCATTAATACTGTTAATATACTGGGAAGTTCCCCGTGTTTACCGCATATGAAGTAGAACAGAAACAGAAAGATACGAAGCAGAAATAATTTGGAAGTTGAGCTTTTTCTCAAAGAGAAAAAAACGTTTAATTTAATAAAAACGTCATCGATTTAAGCTCAGGCTACTCGATTATTTCTCAGCTGAATCCATTTTCGTCCGGGTGAACGTGGTGAGCGAGATCATGTACTTGGGATAAAAAGTGCCAGACGCAAAAATAAAACATCTTTGTGTTAATAGCACCATCTGCTGGACACGATGTGCTAATACATTGTTGTCACAAAGAGTGCTGTGGCAGGTGTCGCAAACATTCAGGTTGATTAATATGTGCTGCAGTAGAATCCAAGTAGAATTTAAACATTTATTTTAAAAAAATCTGGTGGACAGAAAAACGTCGTTAAAAAGTTTTAAATTGAGGCCCTTTAAGGATTTTTGTACCCGAACGAATGTGACCGGAGTTTGCTTTAGAACTTTGATTTTATGCTATTTATTTATCCATAACTATTGTTGCAATTCATTACTGCTCTTTTTAAAAATTATTCTTTTTAAACTGTATTTATTATTTTTGAACTGTATTGCTTATTGCACTGGAGAGGCTGTTGAGAAACAGTATTTCGTTTCAGGCTGGGTGACACCATCCCAAATGACGATAAACTTCTTGAGTCTTGAGTCTTAAAATTAGGCTATTACCTTCTTGTCTGTAGTTATCCTAATGTTAGGATAATAAGAGTCCCTATAAAATAGAACCCATCGCATGCAGACTTCACACACAAAAATGTTCTACCAGGAAATGTCTGTGATGAATATACAGTACTGCGCAAAAGTCTCGAGAATGGATAAAGAATGGACGGATTGTTCATTCCCTACATTTTTCTTCCAAGTTTCCAGACCCTCATTTTTAGGCACTGTGTTACTAACAGTCTGTCACAAAAACACAATTTGTTCTATTTTGTGAAAAATGTCGAAGCTAACACAGTTTGACGGATATCTCGACTAGGTACCAACAAGGTGATTCCTAAAAACGTTGCATATCTCAGCATGGTGAGCAGCATGTTTGTTTTGTTTTGTTTTGTTTTGTTTTGTTTTGTTTTGTTTTGTTTTGTTTTGTTTTGTTTTGTTTTGTAAGGAGGAAGAAAAAACGGAGGAAAACGGAGAAAACCCGGACAAATATAGGACAATAAGTAGCAAGAAGGGAAAAAAGTCCAGGAAAGACCTGACACGGGACCTGATAGAAACATTTGGCCCTGCAGCTGAAGGACCATTAGAAATGATCTCTGTATAATAGCGGCTGCCAAAAAGACACCGAGGAAAGGCTGAGGTGTGCCTTATTATTACTTAAGAACTAGGAAATAGACTCGACTCTTGTCAAATGAAACTGCGAAAACAAAAAAGTACCATCCCATTTTGATCCCCCTTGCCTTAGCGCGACAGAGAACAGAACAACAGGCAGCCAACATCCAAAGAAGAGCTTTGAATGTCCTCCAAAGCCGGGAGAACTATTGCTGAAGAGTACTTACAGAAATGACGAGAAAGCTTACTACAGGGATTTCGGGCTATGAGGAATAACTGTGTTCAAAACAAATATTGACTTTCAAAGTCATTAGAATGGAACAGACTTTGATTTTGCCTTATAAGCTTTATTTTGATTTATCTTCGCAGATTTCTTTAATCAGTTGCTGTACCCAATTCCAATTTTCCAGCAAAATATAAAGAAATGGGTTAATGGCTGTCTCGAAATACAGTACTTTACGTAGTTTTTTAAATTATTATTATTTGAGGAGATTTCAATAAACATTTTTCCACCCAAAGTATCAACAAACCCACCGCAAGCTACTTTAGCGCTCGAGTTTTTCCTGGTTGCTGTGTAGGTTGCTATGTCACGTTATCGTAGGTCAAATAATAATATATATTATCTGGCTAACTTAAATACTTTATTTTCATTTAGAAAATATTTAGTTTTTGTTTAATCATTCATAACAAATATACAGAAAAGCGCGTGTTCGCGTGTTTACTTGTACCGGAGTCGGAACCTTTCTTACTAACAGCGATTTTTTACCGGCGCTTTTAAATTGACAGTACCAGACACGGACCAACGGCAGAAACAGATCCGACTGTCACGGATTTGCTACGATAACGGATTAAAATCCAAGTCTTTGCTGAAACACTTTGCAGACATAATATAAATAACAGGCAGCTGCTCTCCGTGCGCTTCTCAGCGTTTCTCACGGAGATCCGCGGCTCCCGTCGTTTGAGACGCTATAAACAATAATAACAATGGCTTCTGGTTCGCCGTCGTCCTCTCCGGACACCGCGACGGGCTCAGGTACGGATCCAGCCCGGCCCGACACAGGAGAGCCCCTCGGTGGAGCAGGCTCGGACTCGGATTCGGACTTGGGTTTGAGTAAATTTGACTGCAGCGCCATGGAGGTGGGGGACCGGCTGGAGGGAGAAGAGCTGGAGCGCGAGTTCGAGTCTGCCGCCGACCGCGTAAAAGACTTGATACAGACGGCCAGCAGGGACCAGCTGCTGTACCTGTACGCTCGCTACAAACAGGTGATTGTACGGTTAAATGTCACTGTGTGTGTGTCGGCCACACTCGAGCCTTCAAGTAGTTGCACCACGCAGCTTTAGACGGGACACCCCCACATGCCATGAATCTCAGCATTTATGTGACTCCTCTGGTATTTAATCGAGTCAGGCTCACAGCTGCAGGTGACATTAAATCAGATATGTAATGTGATTTTGTATCTATAGGTCAAAGTGGGGAAGTGCAATACACCAAAACCTGGTTTCTTTGACTTTGAAGGACAAAGAAAATGGTAAGTAGCCCAGATTTCACTTTGCACATATTTTTAAAGCCTTATAGGTCAAGTAAGTCAATTCAGTTCACTTTTACTTAAATGGCACCAAATCACAACAGCAGACGCCTCATTGTAAGGTAAAGAACCTTCAATAATAAAAAGAAAACTCCAACAATCAGACGACTCCCTACGAGCAAGCACTTGGCAACAGTGGGAAGGAAAAACTCCCTTTTAAACAGGAAGAAACGTCTGGCAGAACCAGGCTCAGGGAGGGGCAGCCATATGCTGTAAGGGAAACCAGTAATGTGTTTCTATTTTAGATTCTAATTCAAGTGTGTCTGTGAGGGCAACAGATAGCACCCATGATGGGATCCATGTTCAGATGCTTGATGAAGAAAAATGTTTCTGCTACTTAAAATAAACCACTATTCACAAACAACCTGTCCTCTTGCAAAGTATTAAAATGGTTCCACGCAAGTCAGTGAATCTAATAGTTCTATTTTCATGTTTTAGTTCACGGGGTGTGAAAATCTTTAACGGTCATTACTTTTGTAATTGTGATATCATAACAGGCAAGCCTGGAAGCAGCTTGGAGACATGGATCAGGAACAAGCAATGCAAGAGTATATTTCCTGTGTCAACATCTTAGACCCTGAAGGCAGCACAAAGGTAATTCCTGAGAATTTATTTTTAATCCTCATTTTGATTCCAAACTGAAGCAGAGGTGGGTTAATGTTCCTAAGGGGCCATACGAGAAACTGGGACTGTTGTGGAGGGTCACCAGTAAGTTTATAAAGAGATCAAATTAACCTTTTTATTGCAGTGGATCTTATGATAACATAGATTATAAAACATTAATTATACATTTATAACAGTTCATTTGCTTTCAGCTCAGCCTTTACTGCAGCAGTTTTCTTTGTGGTAATAATCTGATTTTATGGATGACGATCCTTTTGTAGAGAATGGTAATTGTTGAATGTCAATGTTAGTATTGCCATTCATCATGCTCCTTATGACTTTTATGGTCTTGGTTTTGAATATATGTAGAAAGAGTTTCTGGTGCTCGTCACTTTATACATTTTCTGGTTATGTGGTCGTCTGAAGTGTTTGAAAAGAAGGCAACTAAACCTTTTGCTTCTTGAAGATGTTTCACCTCCCATCCAAGAGGCTTCTGCTGTTCTAAAACAAGAGATTGAGAGTTTCAGGTATCTGACCCCTAGAAGAGGCTGTCCTCTTGGAGGTGGTAGTGATCCTGTGGGTCTTCATATGAGCCCAGGCCTGAAAAAAGGCGTGGGTCATTGTCACCAGGGGTCATTCACAGTGGACATAGATGGGCTCCTGTACTCCTTTCTCAAATAATCTGTGAAAAATCTGAACATTGGCATCATTGAAGAGTGTCCTTTCCCCTTTAAGAGAAGGTGTACAGCTGAGTCTTGACTGATGTGACTTTCTTGTTGTGCCATGCGTCTGTGGAGTCTTGTTTCTCTTACGTAAAGGTCCGAGCACTCCTCACATGGTACACTACGCTGTTGAGCTTGTGTTCGGGGGTGAACTAGTTTTTGTCTGAGGGTGTTGCTGGATCAGAAGTGCACTGTGATGTTTATGCGTAGAGAAAATTCTGAGTTACTTACCACATAAGGAACAACAGTGTCATTCTGTTTCTTCCTGGTTGTTATTTATTTCTGACTAATACTTTATATACCTGATAACAAAATCTGGAAATGTGCATGAACTAAAACAAACCTTTAAAGGTAAGATGTCTGAAATTAGGATAAAAAGGATGACGGATATACAACAGAACCATCCGTGTCATTGGTGTGCCCTTAAGGTGAAGTACCGGGTGTTTACCAGCAGGTGTCACTGTCACATTGTCATTTTGTTGAAACCGTGTTGCAGCTCATTTTCTGCACATTACAAAGAAAAATAAGCACTTTGTGCAGTTTTGCTCAGTGGCTGATATTTTGGAATAGTAATTATTTAAGAAATGTTAATATTAAGGCTGTTGGGATGTGGTAATTTGTATAGTGACTGTTTACATCTCTACACTCTTATTCGTCTGTGTCAGGAGAGTTGCCTTAAACATGTTGTTCTTTGGGACAACATTAGGTTTCAACACCAACCTTGGATGGTTTGCAGTAATGGAGTATGCTCTTCATACTGATAAAACACTCATTTTTATACTTTGTTTTATAGATGATCTGAAACTTGGAATGATAAAGTTTGTTGCAGCAGTGAGTGAGCACCAGTGTCACAGTTTAGTGTTTACACTCTCCGATAATCTATTAAAGTCACTGTTAGATATTGGGTATCTTATGCTGCCTTTGCTGATAATAGCTTTGGCCCGAGGAATTCTGTTTATGGCTCGTCTGTTCTTCCATCCTTCTTTTGTCCGTTTGGGAACCTGATATCACAGGAATGCTTTCTTCATGTTTGGCACAAACCTCCACTTGGACTGAAGTGATTAGTTTAGTGGTCAAGGTTACTGTGACCTCTCAAAACACATTTGACTCGATTCATATTTTCATTCATATACAATTCGTGTAGTAACGAGGACTAAATGTAACACAAATCTTTAATAGGACAAAGCTGATGATATTTTATATTCCAAAACTCAAATGTTCACAATGAAACACAAAACATGTCAAATGTTTAAACCGAGAAAATGAACCATTTTAAGAAAAAGCTTATTTAAAATTTGACGGCACATATTAAAAAAATAAATAAATTGGGACAGATCCATGTTTACCACAGTGCAGAATCCCCTCTTCTGTTAACAACAGTGTGTAAACATCTGCAAACTGAGGAGACCGGCTGCTGGACTGTAGGGAGAGGATGGCGTCCCGTTCTTTCATTCTGTTTGTTTGTTTGGTTTTTTGGCTTTTTTTTTTTTTTTTTTTTTTTTTTAAACGGTTCAGCAGTGAAGAGTAGACTAGAAAGAAGGGGGAGAGCGAGCAGGGGAAGACACTCAGCAAAGGGTCCCAGGTTTTACTTGAACCCGGGCTGAAGGGCGTCTGCTCAGCTGGTGCACTTTGTCTCACTCTTGTCTGATATAAGATTCTAGCTGCTCAGCGGTCCTGGGTCTTTGTCATATTCTTCATCTCATGAAGCTCCAAATGTTTTCAGTTTGGGAAACATCTTGACTAAAGGCAGGCCTCTTCAGCATCTGGACTCTTCTTAGATCATCATCGTCTTCCAGAAATATGCACGGCCGTCCCTGAAAGAAGCTCATCTGGATGGGAGCATGTGTTGCTATAAAACCTACATACACACCTTTCAGCCTTTCCAGATGTGCAAAGCACCCATCAGTACTGAAATCCTGAAACCATCATGTTCCAGTGGCACAAATGCGCTCGTTACAATCACAGATGCAGGATTTTGGACCTGCTCATCTTGAGTCCAGAGGACACTGTGTTCATGTTTTCCATAAATAATTGCAAGTTTTGATTAATCTCACCACAAAACAGTTTTACACTTTGTTTCAGACAATTTTAAATGACCTTTGGCCCGGAGAAGATGGCTGGATCATGTTCACATGTTCTTCGTATGATAGAGCTCTGACCTGCGTTTGTGGATGACATGGTGAACATTTTATTTCTGTAACTGTTCCTGAGCCCTGCAGTGACTTTAATGACAGTCATGCACCTGAAGATCACAGATTTCTTCGGGCTCATAGAACCTTTTAAGGATGTTGTGTCCTGTAGATGATAAAATATTTAAAGTCTTCACAATTTGAAGCTGAGGATCATCGCGCTGAAATTGTTCTTCGTAGATGCAGTTTTGTACAAATTGATGCACATCTTTACTTGTGTCTCTCCAAGATGCTCTTTTATGCCCAGTGATGCTGCTGACCTGTTGCAAGTTAACCTAACTTTGCAAAATCTTCCTCCAGCTCTTTCTTTTAACTACTACTCACTTTTACTCCTCCAACTCTGAGACATGTCACTGCCATCAGATTCAAAACGAGCTCATATTTTACACAAAATAGTCGAATGTCTCGGTTTAAGCATTTCAGTGTTTTCTGTATTGGATTGTGACTAAAATATATGTTTGAGACTTGCAGATCATTGATTCGCATCACGACTCTCGTGGAACTGGGGTGTCATTTTCATAAATCGTGTCTTTCTTTGAGATGAATGGTTTGCTGTGTTCGTGATACAAAGAGCACATGTGAACATGAGAAAGGGTGCACTCTTTAAACAGAGGGATGGGCACACAGTCACATATGCACAGCTATGCTTGGCTGCAAAGGAACACTGAAACATTCATTTTTAAAGGCAGTCTGTGCAACTTGCTCTTTTTCCCATTAACCCCCTCCCAGTCTTCCATTCACTTTGCTGCCCCCCCCCCCACCCCCACCGTCATTTCTGTCTCCCAAATAGCATCACTGTCAACCACATATCCCATCCTGACACATTTCTCTTCCACCAAGCTGTGGGGCAATACTCGCTGACTCTGCCCTAAGCCACACAATACCAGAGGTGGGCCCAGCAAAAGCACCGCTACCCTGCCTGTAAAGAACCTGATTCTATTAGTGTTAACAAAGCGCCATAGCATGGCAGCAGCTATTCTTTTGGAAGCACAGTTAAATGGTGTAAGTAGGAGTGCATAGACAGAGAAGCAGGGGAGAGAATAATAGCCACAGTTTGACCTCTGTTCCCGTCTCAATTGTTGAGCAGACACTGCCTTTATATTGCATTATACTGCAGAGGAGCAGGGCCAGTGCATCAGCGAATATTCTGAGTTTCTGAAGTGAATTAGGTTGTCCCAAAAGTGCACGCACTGTTTTGCTTCGCTTGTCATGTTCTCCCCACTCTGCCTATTTTCTGAAATCAGATTTGTGTGGGCTCTTTTGTGAGTCAAGGTTGGCCCACAAAGAATAGTCTGGGTAATAAAGTCTTGGCTGAGCTGAATGTAATGTGGGATCACATGAAAACACAGAAGATTAACAATAGTCACAAAATTAAGACATGATGCATTTAAAACTGTTGCGTATTTTGTTGGCCATTTATTACCAGTGAGGTCATATCTGAAGCCCCCGAAGAGTCGTTTCAGAGTTACACCTTCTGAACTCTTTGCCAGCTTTAGATTCTCAAAGACTAGAGGTAGGAGCCTGCTTTATAGAGAATCGATGGGCCCGAAACTTTTGTATTGGGTCCATACCTCTGTCACTGGAGAAGAAAACCAAGGCTGGTAAACTAAGCTAAAGAAGGCTGGGTGCTTGACAAAAGCTCTGACTGCACAACAGGTTTGTACAGTCACCCATCATTCCTCTGAATTTTACGTTTAACAATTTGTATTGTGGGTGTTCAACGACTTGGAAAGATGTTTTTTCGGAGGTTTATTGCCCCCCAAACAACATTTCTGTTGTATTAAAAACACATTTGGGTCAGTTTTGTTGGACTTATTGTGACCTTATGGCAACAAAAGTAACTTATTGGTATTCCTATCAGGGTGTCTGTAGCTCAGGAGGCAGAGGAGCTCATCCATCAGTTGGAAGGTTGATGGTGAGATTCCTGGATGCTCCGGTGTGCATGCCAAAGTATCCTTGGGCAAGATACAGAACCCCAAGTTGCCCCAAGTCTCCGACGCATCCAATGTGATGGTGTGATGATACTGGCCTCAGACATACTTATCAAAAGTCTTACTCAGTGGCTGTTCCTTTCTTTGGGTTTCCACAAAAACGTCAGGAAAGCACGGCAGCTTCAGCGGCAGTTTTAGGAATATGCTCCATCCGAGCCTGAAGCCTGGAGCTCAGGGAGAACATTCCTAACTATTGTTCCATAATTACTTCACCAGTTTCCTGCACTGTTTCACTTTTAGGCTGAATCCATTTCCCCACACAACCCCTTTACCCTCCCAGAATGCTCCCTGGGGCTGTAATCAGGATAAATATGAAGGAAACTGAAAGTTAATAAACATTCATATGAACAGAGACACATTGGGGCCTTAACATTATAGGTAGACGAATGAGACAGAAGAACCAGTCTGAAGGTGATCACGTCCAGGCAGCTGCAGTTCTCTCAAAGGTAACAAGGAAATGCTCAATATCATCTTCAGTTTATGTTTGTAATATTGGCTCAGGAGAGTTACTGACCTGACTCTGAAGTTAACTTCTGGTGGGGATGTAGCTGGACCTGTGATGGAGATCTCCGTCATCAGGAGCTTCCAGTGGGTCTGAATCTGTCGACGTGTGCTCAGTGAGAGGAGACGTGCAAGTCTGCATTTCACTGTTACTGCTACATGCTGTCACATGAAGGTTTGCAAGATCCCAGCCAGTTCCTTCATCAGCCGTATTAGCAGCTCAGGTCTCCACATGCTTTTCACCTATTCTAGTCTCTATTATCTCCACAGTGCATGTCTCAAAAGCACAGGAGGGGAGTCAAAATTAAAAAGGGAAAAACTGGTTTGTTGAAAAAGGACTGTGTCCTGAGGTGACTGATCCCACCACTGCTACGATTAATGAGGAACTGAGCTGGTTAAGGGTTGGGCTTTAATAATCAGACTCAACAGACAACAAACAAAACCAAACATTGAGCTGAGAAACAGCAGCTGAGATACTGGCTGATTTAGACACGTGGGGAGAACAAACTCTGACAAACTATCTAATATCAAAAAAGCACAACAAATAGTTTAATAGTTTAAATGAACAGAAATCACATCAAAAAAGAAAAAGACGAAAACAAACCCTAAATACTTATCTCAGGAAACAAAGAAAATAAACTGTATATTTAAGGTTAATGCCTCCAGTCACCCCCCCCCCATCATGTGGCAACACTTGGTATGTCCCAATCAGCATGTTCCAAATCACCTGTATTTAATTGGCTACCTTTCCTGGCAGCTGTGAGTGTATTTGGTACCAGCAGATCTCTGCAGCTGAACAGACCACCATCACTGGTAAAACAAGCAAAAAAAAAAAAAGTAAATTAAGAGTTGTTGTAAATATGTAAACACACCAATGATAACTAAATGTACAGTCTACAAATACAACTAATGTTCTTCAACAAATACCAAATAAATGAGTGTGATGTAGGTGGTTAAATATGTGTTTGTGTATGCGCACCAAAAGCAAGAGTACTCAAATATGCATGCTTTGGGTTTACTGCATTTATTGTTGTGTGGCTTCAGCCACAGCCAACACGTGTGACCTTCACCGTTGATGTCATCGTTTCTCATTGTTGTGGTGTTGTTACAGGAAAGACGGGGAGCGGAAAGGAGAACAGGCTTCGGAGCAGCAGTCAGTTCCCTATACCAAGAAGAGATGATCAGGTATCTGCATATATCAGAAATCAAACCCACTGACATCTTAACACAGACGGTTTCAGAAGCTTGAACAGACTCATCTTTTTCCTCCAATTGTGAATCACCGCTTATTTAATGCTCAGGTCAAGTCGGTCTAAGTCTGGCATTGTTGATGCAGTATTTGATTATATTCAACAGACCATAACTGCAGTTCAGGCCCAGAGACGTCATCCAGTTATGATTTATGTTAATGAAACACATTCTCCATTTACTCTTGCCTGGCAGACCTACTCAAGCTTAAAAACCTCATCCTCATTTCAATGAAAAAGAGCTCTATTGGAGATGAAAATGAGATGTGTGATTCCTGCAGGTTTTCATCATAAATGGCTGTATGTGATTAGTATGCACAGTCTTGGGAAGAGGCGGGCTCCCCTTTTTAATTATGGATTTATTTTTTTCATTTTTTGGGCCGGGGTGGGGGTGATGAAGACGACCCGGGTACAGCAGAGCGAGGAGGGTGAAGCAGGTTTCCCAGAACAGCGCTCCTCTTGGTGATATCCAATAGCAACGATGCCCCCACGGGAACCAGGAAGGCAAAAATCTGCACACTTGTGCACGCATAAACATACACTTTTCACTATACGTCGCTACGGGTTTTCATCCAGATCCTTGCACAACCTGCCAGAACTATCACACTCACCGCTCTGCTGCATTTCAATTTCCTCGTACTCGCACAGAAACGCACGCGGATCCTCTCCATATTAAACAGCTAAGCACCTGTTAACCAGACAGTTAATTGCATTGCTCGCTGCTCATCTCGACTTCGGAGCGTGTGTGTGTTTGTATACGTGTGTGGAGCGTGCATCGACAAAAGCAGGATTGATTAGCGATATCCCTGGACTACTGAGCTGATCACTGTGTGATTGAGGAGCCTTTGAATGCTACACTTGTAATTCTCTCCCCCACCCTGAAAAAGGATTGGGATAAACAATGGAAGCTTTGTTGTCCCAACACTCTGCTGGAAGCTGAAGCTGAGTTATTCGAGTTTCTCATACTTCTGTGGAACTCGGCCTCGTTGAGAGGATCGACCAGGGCCCTACAGGGAATGTGATGACAGATTGTGTAGGTGTATGTGTGTGTTTGTTTGATGAATGGTGTGGCCATGGTGTTGATCAGTGAAGCTCAAGCCAGGTAGATGAGTGTTCTCCACCACTGTGACCAGTTTAGCCTGATGGATGAAGGACATATCTGCCAGTACACCAGACTGGACACACACATGTGAGAGCGTTACGTGCTCACACACAAACACAAAACCATTGGTACCCCAGTGATGACAGAGTAGCCTGTGACCTTCCCAGCATGCTTTGCGGCGCTGTTGATGTCATGTCGTTTATAGGACCCACATTAATCATTAGTTTGTTTACTGTGTGTGTGTGTGTGTGTGTGTGTGTGTGTGTGTGTGTGTGTGTGTGTGTTCAGTGTTAATGGAAAGGATCAAAACGAAAAATTTTGTGCTTTCCTTCCTTCGTGAGCCTTTTTATTTACATTTTTAATAACCTCAATCTAACCCTTTAGCGGTCTGCATGCGCACATGCAGGGTTCGCTTGTGCTTTATATATGTCAAGCAAGCCCCGTCGACCATCGACGAAAGACTGATGAGTCGGCCTATTGATTAGTTGCCGGGGGAGACGGATGGCGGCCACACATCAGGGACATTTGGGGTCAGCGTGGCCATCAGACAAGGAAGTAGGTGGGGCCCAGCTTGGTGCCTCATGAATAAACATAGCAGTGGTAATCAGGACTATGCAAATGAATGTGCTCATACATAACCTGTCTGTGATAAAAGTGTAATGAGTTATTCATAATTCACCAAAGGCTGATGAGAAGAGGGAGGTGATGGGAGGCAAGGGGATGAGAAAGGGAGGAAGAAAAGGAAGTGCAGAGGAGCATTAAAGAGCAAACTGCAGATACAACTTCCTTTGTATTTTGCTGTGTCGGATTGGGAACAAGCTCGAAGCATAGATTGTGTTGATGGAAAGTCAGATTTATCTCCCTGGATGTTTGCTGTGCAGGAACTTTAGTGTATACTTGATCTCTGGTATCAAGATTGTGATACTGTGGCTGTTTTCATACATTAACTGCAGTCTGAAATTTTAGGACACCACACAGGAGAGAGCACAAATGTCAGAATCAGTCTGATTGGATGGTAAACTGTTTAGCTGCCCGGTTTCATGGTAAAAAGTGTGAAACCTGTGCGATGGTGACGAGACTCAGACTTATATTCTGCCGCCTTTATTGTTTGCTAGGGGTTGTCCTGTTTCCTGCATCCTGTGTGGTCGGTCCAGGCAGCTGCCTCATTCTTTAAAACGCTGAGCTCGTCATCTCCTCTGTGCCAAATGTGAAAGAGGACAACTTAGAACGTAAAAATCGTTTCTGAAACCCAAGTTGCTTTTGTGCTTGAATTACTTCAACCAAATCTGCTTCACATTTCTAACAGTAGACTGCTTTGGTTGTATAAGATTATACCTCACTGGGTGTAACTCAGACGCAGCTGTAGGTCAGGAGGTACAGCAGGTGTTCAGCTGATTGTGGTCTGACTCGTTCCCTTGGTCCACCTGTCTGTGTTTTTTGGCCAAATGCAAAATCCTCAAGCTTTATTTGTATGAATGTGAGTGCTCTGAGTGATCAATATGATTTTTATTTATTTATTTTACAAAAAGCTCTATATATGTACCGGTCCATTTAATCGTGAAAGCACTGCAGCCACATTCTAAGGTAAACACCACCCTTATTCTTCATGGGGGGAAATGCCCCAAAATGCCGTGTGTGCGTGCGTGCGTGCGTGTGCTCGCTCTGGGACTTTTGAGGCCCAGTGCAGCAGAGCAAGCTGGCGTCGGAGACAGGAACTGGGGGATTTGCCTTGGGGATGACTGGCTGTGTGGGAGCGGTAAAGCGGCAGGTATGCAGGGTTTCCTGTCGAACAATAGAGCACTAAATTGAATTAATCTGAATGGCCACCATGGGCAGAGGAAAGGGAAGGCGTAAAGCTCTAAATGAGATTTTGCCCCTTCTCTCCCCCTCACCCAACATCTCTCCTCCACCACTGCACCCTCTTCTCTCCCAGCATGCACTCCTGTCCCCAATGCCAAGAGGTGATTAGAGACACAGAGAGATAATTAGAGGTGGGATGGCTCTCTGTGTGCATGTGTCATATGCCAGTGCTCCCGAGGGATCTGGGACGCGTGGCTGCTGCTTTTCTATGAGAGATGTTATCTGTTATTTCTGTTTGCTTCACTATGCTAGTTGCTACCATATGTGACAACATGTTGCTTGTGTGGTGTACCCGTACTTTCCATATTAAGCATTTTGAAGGACCACATGACGAGCTACACAAACTGCTAATGAAAAGATTCCCATATCATGACCAAAACATTGAATGGATTTTGGGTTGTGGTGCTAAAGAAAGGGGCAACATTTGTTTCCAGAAACCTGTTGAAAGTAGTTTGCTTAAACTGCTTTGTGAATGCACAACAAACCCTAACCTGCTGAAATCCCAGTTTAAGGAGAACCATATTAATAATCATAAATATTACTGTAACTGACCCTTGTTCATTTTCCCCCCATGTTCTCAGGGAAGAGGATAAGAACATCTTTGACTACTGCAGAGACAATAACATCGAATACATCACCAACGCCATCACCTCCCAGAATGTGGACGTCAATATAAGGGATGAAGAGGTATCTGCAAAGCTCAGTCACACTCCACTGGTTGCATGATTGACTTGACAAAGTGTTACTTGAATAGATTGCCATGACAGTACTGTAGTTTTCATACATAATGCAGGAGAACAGACCTATAGTAGCAAATTCAAATCAGAGTCAGGAAGAACTTCATTGTATGGCTAACGTGTCTGTGCTGAATCTGTAACAGCTGCAGGGCTCTGACCCCTTGTGTGGGAGGGGAAGGTAAAAACGATCAGACCCGTATCATGAAAAATACAGGTCACTGGGGGAACAGCTCATGCAGCTCACGCAGCCGTCGTTACATAATGGTTTCAGTGATCTGTGGCCACACGCAGGAATCGCTGCTCTGACTGAAATGCGTAAATTGTATGAGCGGCTATTAGCATCAGGAGGTGTTTTCTGGATTGACCCTGAACTCCATTCATCTGTCCTTGATTGGTTAGCAGCCAGGCCAAATGGCTCACTCCCAGCCTCTTTCATCACAGCCGCTATTCAGATAAACAGGCAGTCGGCTGGTGAGTTCACAGTCAAAGGCCAGATGGCTGAAGGACCTCAGTGACAATGCTTTGTGTCCCCAGCCATTGTTGGCCTCGTAGCTGTAATTCAGCTTGCTGGACAGGAGAGGGCAGTAGTGAAGTTTTCTATTGGCAAGAAGCGATTATTTGCATCTGTGGCTCAGAGACAGAAAGGCTGTCTTCCCAGCATTCACTGTTTGGGACAGTGATCAAATACCCACCTGTGTTACACATTTCTAGTAGTAACCAACAAACAAAAGCTCTGCCTTAGAGCTCAGACTCTAAGGCAGAGAAATTTAAAAATGCATCAGAATGTGTGAGGCGAGCTCATCCTGTCAGAAGATTTTGGGATGTGAACGTTCTCCCTTTCTGATAAAATTCAGTGAAAATCTATCACTAGATAGAAAAATGCCCCCCTCATTTTTATTTATGTAACGCGTTCAGATTATAATTGAACCAAACCAACTGACAACTATTTACACAGTTTGGATGATAAATGGTGATAACCCAAACAGATCACATGTAGTGTTTTTGCTTCAGTTCTGATCCATAATATCTGTACATGTAGATCAGACCACATTCAGAACTGTTTTGATTATATTTTTTTTAAAAAGCTCCATATTTAAAAGCATCATCTGTGAACTTATTACAGTCGTGTTTATATAAATCTGGTTTGTCTTTAAAAATCCAGCAGTATTCATCTAAATTAAAGTTGAGTCACTCTGAGTCAGCGTGTCAGGAATTGGAGAACTTTTTATGTGGCAACAGTGAACTGAGAATGTAATTCATAGTTGGATTTTCAGCACATTAAGTGGTGGTGTTACATTTGGAGATTAGTTGTAGTGTGAGCATGCTTCAGAGCATGTTTGAGCGTACAGCATATTTGTATTCTAGGAAACACTAAAGGCTCCTTCACAATCTCTGCAGCTGAATCTCAATATCTTATGTAGCTCGGTTGTGTTAGCTGCTGGGACGGTGGGGTAAATGTTTTGGATACTGTGGGTTTGTGTGCTCAAAGTGTTTATTGGGACTGAGTGTATAAAAGAGGATGAGATGGAGGACATAAGCAAATATATGCATGTTTTTTTGTCTCTTTTCTTCCTTTGCTAATGTCTTCAACTTTTTGCAGAGGTGCACTTGCAGTCTCCACACTGGTCAGGAAATTAACCCATTTTGATTACAACAAAGAAGTTTTCACTTTGACCTATCAGAGCAGAGTGCCAGCACAAACGTGGGTTACCTTCTTCAATAGCAGTATATTAGCCGTGATCAGAGGTACTGCTTTAAGGTTTCTGGGGAAAAAGAGTAATGAAATTTTTAATTTCACTATTTTTTTTTTTTTTTTTTTTTGTTGATGGTAACTTTGACTTCAAACATTTTTGGCCACATTTTAATTTAAATATTAAAAATCTGATTATGACAGAACTTAAATATCCACAAATATCCAGTGCTGCCATGATGATCTGCAAAAATACTCTTATGGCGATTTCACATCCAGTTTGGAACAAATATTGTGTGCTGTTAAAGTCCTTCAGTTTCACAACATGGTTCTTGATTAAAAAAAGTGACAAACTGCATCTGAACTTGGAGTTCCACAGTTTGTCTAATGTCCCACTGGAACCTGCACACTTTGGTCTTCAGTGAAAATGTGGGCAACAGTCAGCAGAAGCACACCTGGGAGAGGGAGGCCAACTTATTGGTATTCCAGCCCAGCTTATAAGTATCCATTTTAACATGCAGCCATGGTGATCAATATAATTTAAGCAACAGAATTGGACTTGGAGAGTTAGCTTTACCTAATTGGCCTCGCTGAAAAATGAGGTTGTGTGGTTTTATTAGAGCAGGATCTTGGACCTAAGGAGAGGATGGTGCATGAGTTTGAGGGAGGGAGAGAGAGAAGGGAGGCTACTCATGTTTTGTGCACAGCATCGCATCAATCAACCTTTGCAGCATTCTGCAATTCGCCTTGAAGACTTTGGACTTTGCTTCAACCGCGTACAAGTTTGGCCTCATACAAACACTTGTATGCACAAAGTCCACGTCTCTATACGCAGCTCATTATGGACCGGTCCAAAGGCTCTGATTTCTGAATGGGCGTTCATAACATGTTTTAAAGCTTGATTGGCTAAATTCTTTTTCTTTGAGGTAGAGAAAGAAAAGAGGTGAGGAGGTGTCTTTGTATCAAGCCTGCTTGATTTGGTCTGACCAGACATGACACTGAGAGCATCACGCTACTTTAAACGCATCCTTGCCTTTGGAAGTTCGGTCATCCCTGCATGTGTTTGTGATGTTATAGTACACCCGTTATTTTTTTATTTTTGCAGGGCCGGGCTCTCCTGCACTGGGCCTGTGACAGAGGCCACAAGGAGATGGTGTCTTTATTACTACAGCACAAAGCAGACATCAACATTCAGGTGAGGAACACTTTTCCTTATTTTATATATTCTAAAGAAAGTGTTTTGATAGTAAAAATGTCCTTTAACCTCCTAAGACCCGAACTTCTTCATGGTATACATTTTTAATTTCTCTTTGCTATTTGGGCTGATTGGGGCCTGATGAATGTAAAAACAAAGAATTACCAGGTTTTGTTTTTTGTTTGTTTCTGAGAAAAATGAGAGCCACATATGAGGACACTCGCTTTAAATTTTGATAGAACAGTGGCAGTTTAACGTCCTCGTAGGTGGATATCAGGCCCTTGTAGAGCAAAATTGAGTATTTTGGTCTAAAACCCCAAAATGTGATGTCCACATATGTGGACGGCAGGTCCACATATGTGGACAAGGCTGCTCGTTTGTACATGGACAGGTAAACTAAAAGAAAATGGTGACATCTCCTGCATCACCACTCCCCTCTTTCTTTTTCTCTCCATGCTTTTCAGAAGGTCACCTTTAATTCACTTTGTGCCACAGACAAATCCCTCAGGGTTTTAGCCGACTGAGTTAGCTGGTAGCTAACCTAGTGTTTAGGCTCCCTGAGGTTTAGTAGCATCCAGGAGGCTTTAGCTTTGGTAAGCTGGCTCAGCTGCACATCGGAGAAATTACTCCTGTTCCCCTGCACGGCGGCATGACACAGTGCAGTGCAACAGCCCGCGCTGAGGTTTTAACTGTAAGGACGAATCAATTGGAAGTAATCAGGCAAATTGTTTTACGTTGCACAACCCACATAATCAGGACATTTCACAAATGACTTTCTCTTTTGTGGTCATGCGTGGCTCTTTTGTTTCGAATGCTCGCAGGGAGGTGGTAGATTTGTGTCAAATGGCTCATAAAAGACTTAACAGCAGGATAACTGCAAAACACTTCACTGATGATTTACTGCATATCAGGATAATGACAGCAGGAGAGGATTGATGTATAGATGGAAGCTTGTCCTTTTTGTTTTTTGTAAATGTAACTCATTTACAGTCATGTATCGATCTTTAAAATAATACATCTAAGTGAGAAGACGCTTCAGCAGTCAAAATGGGGAAACCTCAGTCTCTGCCCAGGTCGTGATATTGGATAATGGATCGGCTAAATTTGGGCACACTGAATTTATTTCATGTTTTGTTTACTTATTTCCTTCTTCCTCCTGAATCAAACAGAATGAAGATGGCATTAGTGAATGACTCAAACTGATCACATTCAGTCTTTCAAATCTTTTTTGTGGAAACATGGGTATAGAAACAAACACACATTTCAGAGTCAGGATTTTTGTATCTGGGCACAATCGCAAACTCTCCTGAATTCATGTATTCAGGCCACCGGGAATGTTCCACCTGCTCGTCTCTCAGGTACTGCAGCACGGCCGACAGTCTGTGCAGGAGGCTGAATATTAAGAAACTGGACCTCAGTGTCAGAGCTGCTGGAAGCAAATTTATGAGGTGGCAAAGAGGTGGCTCAGAGAAAAATATAGTCGGCTAAATCATGCCACTCTGTTGCAATGCCAAATTATCTCACTTTGTAAAGCTTACAGAACACAGGGTTCGTACGGGTGCTTGAAATCCTGGAAAGTGCTTGAATTCTAATGTCCTCTTTTCAAGGTTGGGAAAGTGCTTGAATTTCAGATGTGGTGCTTAAAAGTGCTTGAAAATGTAACTGTATTTCATTCACAATAAATAGCTATCTGATTGAATTGTTTTCTTATCAGATAGAGAAATAAAATGAGTCACAAAAAGCAAAAGCAAAATTTCCCGCCTGGGCTGCCTTTATGTCTGTTTTAATATGTGACCCCGCCCCTCCCTCGGACGTTGGGGATGAGTGCGCTAACATACCTGTAGGTTGCTGTTTTAATGCTTTTAATGTTTTTAATGATGGAAAACAACAATGGTGGAGTTTGCGCTCTCTGGTCGCCTGATAGGTGAGTCCTAGTAAATAATTTTCCAGTACGCGACGCGTACGTTACACATGCTATTTTTTAAAAAAAAAAAAGATTATTATTTTGCTAGCTATCAAACTCGCTGGAGAAATGATTGAAATGCACTGAGTGTGATGCAGTATGGCAGCGCTATTACGGAATATGCTGTGAACTTAGCTAACATTACTTAGCAGTAATATGAGTAATTTACTCAAGTGAAAGCTTTAAACATTAGCCCGATACATAACTAGCTAACTTAAGGCTTTCTGATTAACCCTCTGGGGTCGACGGACCCAGAGTCTCCATTTCAACTTGGGTCGAACGTGCGGACTTCAAACTGTATACCAGTTTTTAAATTGTGTTGATAGGCCACGTAAAACCGATGTTTTTTTTGTTTTTTTGGGGGGGGGGGGGGTCTGAATACAACAGTGGCGTTTACTCCGGGAAGAAACGGTAAAAACTGTTTTCTAAGGAGAGCGCTAGCAAACACGCTTTGCTTGTGAGTGAAAAAAGAAAAACACTCCTTCCCTATTGGTGGGAAAATGTACCATGTCGACCAGTCAAAAAATGATACGGCAACATGTGGCATTTGGTTGTTGGGAAGAGAGGGAAGAGAGAGAGCGATAAAGAGAGAGAGAGTTTTGATACGTGAGAGATTTGTGACGTTTATCGTGTTTGGAGTCTCAAGTTAGTGTGTTGTCTTGTGTAGTTAGTGTGTAGTGTAGTCGTTTTGTGTTTTGTGTGTCAGTTCTACTAGTGAACGTTACAGTTGCTGCAAAAAAGCCACCAAAGGCAGATTGCAGTGTAAACGCAATCAATGACGTTTAAACGAAAATAATGGTAATATGAGTGATCCATATGGTCACAAAGAATAGAAGAAGTTCCCCGGCTTTCATTCAAAATGTGTTTATCGCCACCGACACATTAAACTACTTAAACAGTCAGTGCTGTTCTCCATGCCTGTCTGACTTGATGTTATTAGCACAAACACTTTAAAGGTGATCATTTAGGACTTCAGCAATAATACACACAGCAATGTAGTTAGCAATAAAACAGTTTTATTGGGAAATAACTTAAAAAACAAACAAACATCTGTCTCCTATTTTTTTGGCACACAGGAAAGAAGCATCAATATCTTATCTAACTTACTTCTTTATTTTTCGTTTTTTTTTTCAACAGGAGAAGAATATCTCTAACAAGTTGATTTGTTAACATTTGCACATCTTAATTTTTAAGTGAAATCCTTTTGCATTATTTTTGTGTGGTGCGTTTTTCTATGTCTGAACAAAAGGGGAGCTAAGGTGTCTTTTCACATGGTCTTACTGAGGTGATGCGAATTGAAACATGCATTCTTTTGGGGGCGGGGGGGAGGGGGAGGGTGCTGGAAAAAAAGCTTAAAAACGGATCTTGAAAGTGCTTAAAAAGTGCTTGAATTTGACCCTGAAAAAAGCGTACGAACCCTGAGAACAATATGCCTCCCATTAGAACATGCTGGAACGTCCTTTTGTTGGTTGGTCGTGGGGTTCACTCAGGAGTGGAGAAAGTAAGGGAATTATTTTTGTTGCACTGAGGTAATATGAAAAATGTAACGGGTAGTTTTAATGGTTCATATTTGTTTTGTTTTGGGGGTTTTTAATACAAAGGAAATGTGAGAGGTTGTTCACGAGGGGAAACGGAGGCATGTTTGGGTTGTTTGTAGCCTATTAGTGCGCCCAGTAATCTCTCTCGACCTCTACCAACTGCCGAGCAACCAGTAAATAAAGATCAAACATGATTTATGCTTAATTTGTTGATTAAAAAAGGGGAGGGGGGCTTGGAGTTAAAAACAAAAGTATTATCATTTGCTTGGCAGAAGAGGGAAAATCGTTTGAAATTAATCAACTGATTGTTTTAGTGAATTGTTCCCAAACCCTGGTAACCTGCATTAAGGGCTCGTTTGATAGTTAATCCAGGATCAAGGCAGGGAAGGGACCACAATAGGTAGCTGTCTGTGTTTGAATACACGGATCTGCCAACTGTAGATCAGGCTCTGGGTATGGTGCAGTAAAACCTGCTGCTCCTCCACTGCAGCGCTGCTCCCTCGACTAATACACCCAGAGCAAGTGGGGCAAGCAAGACAAATGCATTTTAATAGGAGAAATTAAGACTTTAATATAAATACCACCTTAGTATTTATATTAAAGTATTTAGCAAGTTGCAGTTTAGGACTTTCATTACATCCCAACACTGGGAGAAATTGATCCAAACAGGAGAAAATTCATTGTAAATTTGTTTAACGTCCTAAGACCCGAACTCTTTCATGGCATGCATTTTTAATTTCTCTTTGCATTTGGGCTGATTGGGACCTGATGAATGTAAAAACAAAGAATTACATGTGGGGTTTTTTTTTTTTTTGGGGGGGGGTGTTTTTGTTGTTGTTTTTAACCTGATTTTTGTTTCGGAGAAAAATGAGAGCCATATGAGGACATTAGCTTTAAATTTCGATAGAACAGTGGCAGTAGAACCTCCTCGTAAGTGGATATCAGGCCCTTGTAGAGAAAAATTTAGTATTTTGGTGTAGACAACCCAAAATGTGATGTCCACATGTGGACGCCAGGTCCTAGGAGGTTAAATATAATTAGTATTACAAATACCTGAATTATGCTTTGATAAAAACTGGAATCATTTTTTGGCAACTACTTAAAGAACATATTACCAATCTGGAAAGCTAGTGCCGAGTCTTTGTGGATTAGTTGTTCAGAGACGTCCTGCCCGGTGCATTGGTCTCTAAATGTAAGATAAATAAAAAGCAAACGGTAGCCATGAGTTCTGGGATTGCAGTTCTCTCTTTTGGTCAACCAAAGTCTGCTCAAAGGAGATTAGTCAAAGAACTCTGTCTATACGTGAATACCAGCAAGTCTCCATAGTCAAAAATCTTGTCCGTTGCTAAAATATTTTATTTCATTTGCAGATTTGATTATATGCCAACTGATTTGACTTTCTTGCTCCATGGAAAGGAAAAATGGTCCTACGTGATCTTGGTTGTAAAATTGATACTTGCCAGTTGTAGCTGTTAAAATAGTCTTTCTTTTGACGACATTCATAACGCACTTTGCTAAATAAAAGGCAGCTAGCAAAGTTCTTTTACGGCTGCTGCGTATGAATACACGTTTAAACACAAACGCACAAGTTTTGTCAAAATAAATCTTCAGAGGGAAACGCATTCTGAGCACAGGCTGGTTTACCATTTCAGTCAGCCCGCCTTGTTGTCTGTATTTTAACAAGTTCAACAGAAATCATCACTAACCATTCACTCTGTTTTACCACAACACTGTTCTCTCAATATTACCTCATTGATTCAGTTTGGTTCCTTCAGTTTTCACCTGGAAAAAAATAAATCAAAGCAAGACAAGTTTCAGATATTCAGTTACATTGTTCCCAATCAAGACTTTTGATATTTTTCTTTTTGTTCACCTTGAAGCTTAGGAGTATGTCCCACACGGCCCCACGTGGTCATTCGCTGTCCAGATGCTGTAATCTCAAACCCCCGGCTAAGCCTCATTGCCCACACACAGACAACTTTTGCTTTTCAGGTGGAAATCCCAAACACTTTAATCTTTGGGTTGCTACGGAAACACATTTATAAAAAGGGTATACTCAGTAGTGGAGGAGTTAAGAAGGTACGGCTTAGGTCCAGACTAGCAGGAATGGTCGGGGTAGACTTTCACAATGTCGGCCTTAGACTGGGATTACTAAGAGCGTAGGTGACAGAGGGAGGATTAGTTTAACAAAGAGGACAGACAGGTGACATGCAGGTGAACCCAACAGGCTCTCAATGCGCAACATGAAGTGAGCATTAAGGGTAGGTGATGGGAGGAAAAATGCAGCCAAAGTTTTAAGCACCACGGCCGCGTCTCGCATTCTTTCACTTGCTTTTTGCCTGTCCCTCTGCCTCTCTTTTCCCCTCTCCTCATCACTCTCCCCTCCCACCCAGCCAATGCCACCATCCCCTTCACTCCATCCCTCTCTGCCTCCGCCTCTACTTTATATTAAAACAACATGATCCATGAGGCAGCGAGGGCGACTCACAGCACCGCTAATTCTAATTAAACCAGCGTGGTAGCGTGGCCACGGCAGGGCCCAAGCACTCCCAGTCTATCAGTCTATCAGATAGAAATTCATAACTTAATTGAGGTCAGAGCCTTGAGCCAGCAGAACAAAAGTCTTCAGCCAGGACCAGCGAGATCAATAGTAATAAATATCTGACTGGGTGGCCTACAATTGGTGGTTGGAGTGCACACAAGTCGCATACACACAGCCTGCACGTGGGACCTGCAGATGTCTTGTGTGAGAGAAGTTTGGCCTTTGAGATGTTTTACTTTATTTACCTTTTTTTAAACGTTTTTATTCCAAGAACTGGGCAGAGCACGCCACTTGTGTAAAACTGGAAAGGGCACACTGTGGCTTCAAGTCTGTATAGCTGATTTGTAATGACACGGTCTCTCCAAGGATGCATTGATTTGATATTGTAGTGAGTGGAGTGGGTGGACTTAAACTGAGGTGGATGTTGATTTATTCATTGAGGCCAAACAGTGAATTTGTCTCCATGGGACACCTCGACTTTGCTGAATGTCTGCATAGATCAGGAAAGAACTTTAAATAATCTTTGAAGATTTTCCACATTAGCACTTTGTGCATTTGTTCTAATCTAAAGCTATTAGCATGTAGACATTAGCTTATAGAATATGTTGGCTTCTCATCTTAAACCATTCATTCACCAGCAAAGAGGTGCATGCTACACTACTCATTTCCTGTCAGTTCATAAATGCCCCAACTGGAAAAACCAAATGTTAGTTATGTCATGCATTTTTGTTAAACCAGTGTAATCTAACTAATCCACACACCCAGCTTTAATAAGCCTGCAGTCAGACCTCAACTTGCTTTTAACTACATCTTGTAGTTGTGATTGATTGTGTACTATACACAATCAATCTTGTCTTAACATACAGGTGAAGGGCCCTGATACATAGCCTGTAGCCAAATATTCACTCATGCTTCAGAGATCCTAAGTTATGACAGTAACCTAAAGATTTGTCAAAAATTCAAGACGTTCTAACTCAAATCAAAAATTATAATGCAAGGGAAATGTGTCAGTTATTTATTTATACACACACACACACTGCCAAATGTTGGCACTGCGTTGGAGTAAATCCACAGGTTGAAGGCTTCAAAACTAGTTGCAACTGATGTGTTCATTACCAGATTATTCCAGTTATTTCTTTTCTCCCCTGTACCTCCCAAAACGTACTGCATTTATCACTCATCTTTTAGTGTTCATAATTTTTCCTTCATAAATTCTCTAACATAATTTTCCAAAGCCGTCCACTTGCCTGGATTTGAGTCTCTGCCCGGTCCCTGATCTAAACCGTTTTGAATTTAAAGAGAGAATGCATTTTACAAAACCTGCAAAGTCTTACTTTTGAGGAGGCGGACCCAAGAAAATTGGCCTTAGCGACAAAGATCTACAAAATCCAGGAAACGGTCATTTTGCTTCTTGGTTTAATAATCCAGACTTGCTGTGGATGCACTGCATGTTTAATTAATTTAAAAATATAAAAGGTCAAAATGGAGCATAAATAAAAATTACAGTGCTTACTGAGAAGTGCATGACTGCCTTTTTTCACAATAGAAATATTTTTGGTTTGTGCCAATTCCCTGCTTCACAAATCAAGTGGCACATCTGAAAAACATTTCATTTTAATCAAACCGAACAATCTGTGCACATTTTTCACTAAAGCACATTAAACCTGTATCAATATTAAATCTCCCACTGAATTAGCAAAAACATAAACCTCCTCGTGGATCTGGTGCAGCTCTACAGTAGCTGAGCGTTTTGCAGTGAAGCAGCACAGTCTTCTCATCGGTGTCCTCTGCTGTGGTGTCGGCTGCTCGTGTGATCAAAGTGGCAAATGCGCTCACACACACCATGGCGGGCTGATTGAAATTCTATGGTGGAGGTATTATTACACGTTTGTGTCCCTCCCCTTTCCCAGCACTGCCGCCTATAACTAATGGCTCAGTCAGCCCAGTCATAACAAATATCCAGCAATATTTGTCATAATTGTGTGTGCGCGCATGTGCATGCGTTTCTGTGCATATAATTGTGCAACCGATCCTCCAGAATGTATAGGATAATTAAGAAAATGCACCAAGGTGGGAAAGGTAAGGAGGGAAAAATCAATGGAATGAAAATGGATAACACAATAAGGTGAAGGCAGAAGGTGGGCAGAGTAAACAACGATGTGAGATGGACACTAGTGAGGTCTGATAATGTGATGCAACACTGACCTGACCTCAGGGTTTGCCATACTGCCAATATTTGTCTTTCACATTACTGAGTGTATTGGGCTGTTTTTGGCAAAGTCGCAGTTCAGTCAGCATGATTGCTCGATGGCATTACTATACAGTATTTCCAATGTAGCAGAACTTCCAAGTATTTGCATTGCTGGATAAGACAAAATGGAAATGCTTAGGTTTTTTATTACTATACAAGAGCCAATGGGCCATGAAGGGTAGTAAGGAAAAGGCAAGAAGGTAGATTTAAGACAGAATGAGAGTAAATCTGCTTGTTCGTGGGTTTGGGTTGCAGCACGATGATGGTATGTTTAGAATGGATGCACTGAACTTGACCCTTAATGGGACACCAGCACCCAGGTTTATCAGATCTGCTAAAGACTTCCACTTTTGCCATGGTTCTCGGCTGGAAAAGGGTGGGTTGCCCAACTCCAGGTCAGGGACAAGTTGTTGCCCCAAGGGGAGGAGTTAAAATATCTCGGGATCTTTTTTTCACAAATCTGATGGGGCAGACTGGGGCTGCATCTGCAATATGGGCGTTGTACTGGTCAGCTGTAGTGAAGAAAGCTGAGTGTAAAAGCAGAGCTGTTGACTTTACTGGTCTGTCTACATCCCCACACTCGCCTGTGGCCTCTGTCTTAGAGAGAGGGCGGAGAGTCTGAGTAGGGTGACTAGTTGGCGAGGTGTTCCAGGCACATAACACAGGGAGGAGGACTCAAGGTAAACCCGGGACACACTCTGAGATTAAATCTCTCGGCTGTCCTGGGAACGCCTCTGTGTTTTCCCCCTCCCAAATGAGCTGGGGGAGGTGGCTGGGGAAAGGAAGGTCTGGGCTGCTTAGGCTGCTGCCCCACAACCTGACCCTGGATGAATGGATGCATTACTGCAGGTTTGGTTTTGTTTTTTTTGTTTTTTGCCTATAGACCTGATTATGAAGATATAAAGACGACTTGAAGATGTTACTCAAGTGTTGTCTTTTTGTGCATAAAGTCATTTAAATCCACGATGATGTCCTTTTACCATAATTAACTAAACTCGTACATGTTAGCCATTTTCAAGCCAGCCTGAATCGGAGCACGTCTCTGTAAAGGATACACACAGGGGATCGTTTCCACGTCACACAGCACTTGTCATCTTAGCAGTCACGCAGTAAGCTGCTGTTATAGGATACATATTTAGTACTTGCTGCACATTAGCCGGACTCGATGAAATAAAAGCTGTTGCAGTGCGCTGTTAAAAAGGGCCTATCAGACACCGATACAGTTATGAATCTATAATATGAGCACTCAGAAAAGAGCCAGCTACTTGACAGTAATGGTCCAGCCTAAAGAGCCATTCCAGCAGGTAACGGTCCTCTTTGCCATCATCAGCTGTTGTTTCTTTCTTATTGGCCACTCACTGGGCCTTGCCTACACTCAACTATTTGATTTCCATCGTTCTTAACCGTCCACATAAATTGTCAGGAGCATTAAAGCTGTCCTCGACTGTTGCAGACAGAGGGGGAGAGGAGAGTGAGAGAGTGGTAGCTGGATAGAGACAGCGAGGGGAGGGGATGGGGTGAGGAGAGAGAATAAACAAAGTAAGTGTTTTGCCTTCCATCAGTCTCCTGCAGTACTCAGCTTTATGAGTCCCTCACTCCAAATGCCTCAGCCAGAGCCCCCACTGCTTGCCCATTGATTTTCATATTACACTCTTTTATGTATTTATTTATTTCATATATTTCTTTTTAAACATCATCGATGAGCCGCAGGAGGGCCTCTGGCGATGTTAATTCTCAGCCTCAACCCCATCTTCCTTCTCTGATGGCTTTAATGGAGGCTAAGGTGTCCCATGGGAACAAGCAAGCTTTGCGACATAAGAGGGGCGAGACGTGTGGAGGGGAAGACGTGGATGAAGAGATGGAGATTTAGTGAAAAGACTTTTTGCCTTTCTCTGTAGCAGAGAGGAAGGAAAATGACTGTTAAAGTTCTTTAACGCGGAAACTGCACATAGATCTGCAGACACACTGTAACCCTCTTTAACTCATTTAATATCAACAGTCACTTTTTTATGTCTTTAGGCTTAGCTGCTTGGTGTGATAGCAGATATAGGAGTGACAGAGATGGGGAAAACCCAGGAAGCTGAAGGACACTCGCAGAAGGTGTGAAGGGCAGGGAGTTTGGTGTTGGGGCTAATTTGACCGTGGGCGGCAGTGCTCACACACTGAATGGCAAGGTTACCTCTCTCAGCTCAGAGAGGAGACCCAGATTCAATTAAGGCTGGGCCCGGTCTGCAGATCCTTTTAACTGGGGGCCTTCCCAGTGCACATGTCAGGATAAACGTCCACAGAAGCATCAGCAGCAAACAAAGGCAGCCACACAGCTGTGTGACGTCTTCAGTTTCACTTAATTTATGGATATTTTAATGTAAGATAAAGACACCAAAACATTTAAGGGATCCAGTGATGCTCATATTTATATTGCTTTAAAGCATGTTTTAGGTTTTAGTTTCTGCTGTTCGTCTGTTTTTGTCGCTCATTATTCGTCACAAATCTGTTAAATTTCATTTGGATGGAACATGAACTGGTCATAAATCAAAGTATAAATATCAGCATACATATATTTAGCCTTTAATCTGCGTAACTTTGTACTGCATTTTTGCTTTTCCATCATGTTTTTGGAGCAGTCTACTTATCAGAGGTTTTGCACGTCAATCCCTTTATTGTGTAAAGAATCAGTGTCTTTGAATAGATTTGGCTTGAAGGGTAGAAGCGATACACAGTGCCCAGGACACTGAGTGCTGATTGCATATGTGTTTTGGTAAATGGCTTTCTGCTGGTTGATATGATTGATATATTGTGCATTTAAGTTGTCCAAGAAGTCCAAGGTTTTGGGACACAGTAGCTGCTCTAGTTTTAGAAGGAACCCACTGAAGGAGGATCAGCTTCTCAGTCTGGGCTCTTCTTTCTGATTGATGGCACCTGCTCATCATAATGCTATCTGCTGGAATCTGCATACCAATGATCCCAGCCGCCTATCGATTCACCCCTCATCTACCCCACACACACCCTGGAGACCAATACACACACACACACCCACGCGCACACATTCATCCACTCCATCTCCCTCCCCAACCACTGTCATTATAAAAGTCAGCAGCTGCTGCTGCATGCATTGATCATAAATCATAATTGCTTCTTCATTTTTCCCTACTTGTTTAATGTTGCTGTCAGGGACAGTAGGGGGAGAAAAGGAGGAGGCGGAGAAACGGAGGAAGAAAAGCCCAAAGAAAGTTTACTGAGACGCAGAAAAATGAGATTAGAACAGAGAGCTGAAGGAGAAATGGTCTCCAATCTCTCCACTGGCATATTGAGTCCTCTGGCCTTTAAAAGAGCAGCAGCCTGACATGTCGGCATTGGCTCAAGAATTTAAGCTGTTGTTTCCACTTCAGAGAGACTAGCCGTTTTCCCTATCGGGCATTTTTAAGCAGCAGTTTGAATCTTAAAAACTGTAACTCTGCTCACATTAAAAGAGCCAAACTCTGATAGAGTGCTAAATGGTGTTTTGTTTTGTCTTCATGAGGATTTATGGAAGTGACTAAAGGCATTGTGTGCTAATAATATGCATCAGTGTTTTAGAGATGCTGTTTTATTTTGTTTTTTTTAAATATAAGATAAATGGCCCAGGGACTCAGCAGACCTTTGTTCCATTCGTTTCCCTAGCTGAGCTGAGTTTCCACCTCTGATATGTCCTAGATCCTCTCCTCTTAATCCTGGAGTGAAGTTGAGCTTTGGTTGAATGTTTTGGAGTATCCATTGAAGAAAACAAGTCTAAACTGCTTTACAGGAATGAACTCAACATATTTGACTGTCCCCTTCTCCTCTGCAGATAAACGGAGCTACAGACTCTTTTATTTGTTCCCTTTTTGACTTTTGAGGTTTTGACAATCCTGTGCTGATATTTTTAGGAGGGGCTGGTACTTTATGATAGACATGAAAGAATAAAATATATCTACATCCGATTTTTTTTCTTTTTCTTCTTTTTTCCCCACTTTTGAGCACTTGTGGACTAGTTACACTATGTTTGATCTTTTTAAAAGTACGACTACATGCTGCATCTCTGTATTTCCTTAATTCACTCCTCCTCTCATCAATCTTGCTTCACATCATTTGTGTGTTAGAAATGATAGATTGGTGTGACTTAAATTCACCAAAATTGCAAGTGTACTGATAGATCAATCCCTATCCATGCGGCTCCTAAACGTATTGCTCCACCCCATTAGGGTGATACACTACACAGTGCTGGATCTCTCCTGCTGCCATTGTGCAAGCAGCTGCTTTATTGAGCACTCTGCTGACATACAGCCCAGCGTTTCTGCATCGCAAGGGGAAACTTTGGATGACATGTAAAAGCAGAGGTTTGGTGCAACATGCCTCCATAATGGGATGGGAACTTGGGTGCACGAGTGAGGTGGGAGGGGGGCATGCTAGCTGCAGGTATTGTGGGGGGGGAAAGAGTGTCTCTTCCTGGCTGCTTCCAAAGCAAATGGAAGACAATCCAATTTCCTGTGATTCCATCAAGCCTCCGTCCTGGATCCGGGGGCATTAGGGAACACTGAGAGGACAGGCCGCTGACCCCCTCACATGAACATGCAAGAGGCATGTAGGCTGCACACGTGCGCTGGCATGCTCATCTGTGTATTGTTAGGTTTTTGGTTTTTTTTGGCCAGTGTTTTATCAGTCACATATTTTCATTTACGAGCACACACGCGTCCTTTTATGCTGCTGAACAACAAACTGCAGATTAGCGCTGGAGGCAGATTAGAGCTTAAAGCCGTTACACTTTAATTATAACTGTATTTCTGTGCGTCGTGGTCTTTCACTTGGCCCTGGCTGTAAACATCTGCCACCCTCCCACTGTGCTCAGTCTTTGTCTGTGTTGTGAACTAAAGGGAAAATTGGTTGAGTTTAATACACTGCAGCATTATCTTATTTACACAAAATGCTGAGAAGATTAAAACATGACCCTCTTGTTGTTAGATGTATGTACACATATATAAATGCAGCTATTTTGCTACAGGTCTGCCTGCTCTTCTCCAGACTCTCAGACTGACACGTTTTCTGCAGTACATCACAGGTTGTGATTTGACTCGCAGTCAGACAGCATTGTTGTCTTGGGTTAACCGCTGCACGCTTTCCACGCTGGTGGCGATTTGCATCTGTTCTCTGTGATCCACCCAGAGGGAATAGAAAGCTCTAATCCAATCAGCAGGTCCCTGAAGTGCTGCCCCTGAGAGATGGAGAGAAACACAACAATAGGATCACTCTGCACTGGTTTCAGCAGGAGAAGGCAGACAGGAAAGGGAAGGAAGGGAAATGAGGGATTGTAGAGGAGAGGGATTAAGTATGAAGAAGAGACAAGGAACGAACGGGGACGAGGCGAGGATGATGGGTGAAATAAGGAAATGAGATGAAGGAGGTGTGGCTTGGTGTAACAGGAAGTAACAAAACAGGAAAGACTAATGAATAATTTTACAATAGTTTGGATCTTTTTTTGACTGCAGTGACATGTGAGCTACAAGAGCCTCCTTAATTTTAATCTCTTATTTGAAATGATTCAATTTGGTTCAACTACTGCTCCTGTTCTAAGGCCAGAGGCAACAGTTTGATCATTTATTACCACTGAGGTGCAAATGCAGGCTGGAGCAGTGATTTTAAAAAACTGAATCTCCTGTTGATAGTGCCTGTCAGAATTGTCTTTTATATCTACAGACACGCATGGGCGCATTTTCCCCATCGCTGTCCTCAGTCTAACACTTCACACAAGAATTTATATCGCTGCCGCTGACCCTTTGACCACAAGTATCATCTGTTCAAAGAGCATAGACACAATGTCGAGGTCACAAACTCGTGTATCAGATATGATGCACTTGATGTTATAGGGATAAACATGGTTACTTACAGATATTTTTGGTTTTTTATATGCATGTTTCTGGCTCATCTTTTAAAGATTTATTTGGTTGGGGCTGAGTAACAAAGTAGCCATGAAAGGGGTGAAATGTGAAGACTAATGCAATGTATGTAAATATAGCCAAAGTCCAGTGTTAATAGAACTTGACCTATTTAAAATCCATAATATGGATAAAGGTGCTGGGACATCTACACATTATACCTACAGGAGCTGCTTTGGTGTGGAAACATGTCACGGAGCTCCTAGCAAATAGTTTTTGTGCAGCATTTGAGTTCTTTTTGTTTTAATTGCATGCACTTTGTGTCTGAGCTGCTGTGGTTCCTAAATGCAGTTAGTTGGTTGTGACATTTCGTACCTCCTAGATATTCCTCAAACTAACTTGATGGTGGGGGGAAAAAAGTGCTACACTTAAATTTAGTGAGCTCTTTAGAATAAACCAAATGTTTAAAGGCAGGCTGCCCGGTGAGTTGCTTTTTGTGTTTGTGTGGCAAAATGACGGAGAACACCTGAACGCCAACGTTAAAGGATCCGGCCTGCTCATTGTCCATATAGTTTGATTTGTATGAGCTTTGACTTATTAATTAAGACTTCGAACAAGCCATACAATAGTCTAATTATAAAAAATAAAATAAATAAAAAATAATTTCCAAATCAGCATAAACTTGAGTGAGAAATGTTCCCTTTCTTCCACTCAAACTCCATAAATACAGTATCAATGCATCGTTTTTTCATCCGGTTTCGTAATGGTCATATAAACATTACAACTAAGGTTGGAAACCTGCTGTCAGCTGAGACGCCCACTGAAAACATCCAGATGAACGGAATCAATCTTTCGGTAATCGGTTTAGATTCGGGTTGATGCTGGATGGGCAGCTATGACTGAAGGAGGGATGGCTCCGCTTTTAATCTGAGTTTTAGGTTTCAGATTAACCAGAGCTGGAAAAAACCTGCAAGCTGAAAGTTTAGATTTTTCAGGTCACACGTTTCTCAAGTCAATATCTCATCGTCTTATAATTCCCCTTTGGTCCAAGCAAACATAAACACAGCACCCTTTGTCCACAAAAAATATTTAATTTGTATTCTATCAGGTGCGAGTTTCCCTCTTGAAGTTTGGACAAAGTGACAGCTTACAGCTCACACCAAATGTTGGCAGTATTTCTGTGTTAAGTGGATATTGTTTGAATGTGCACTCAGTGAAGTATTTTGTTTTTGCTCTGTCACAGGTCCTTTGAATTAAACACTTGTTTTTGGCTTTTTGCAGGACGATGAAGGACAGACGGCGTTACATTATGGTAAGAAAGCATCGTGAACACTTTCCTTGCTGTAAAGCTTTTTGTGCCTATTTTTCAAATTGGCTCATCTCATTCCACATTTATTCTGCACAGACATCATTATGTTGTCTGCGTGCACACTCTCACTTTATTTACAGCAGCTTGTTTTTTGTGCGCACGCCTTCTTTGACTATATTTTGTTTAAAATTGATCATCTTTAAGTCCTGCTCCTCCCGCTCTATCCTTTCTATTCCTCACTTATTTTCTGCTGTTTTTCCACGAAGTTTGTCATTCCTTCCTTTTTGCTCCTGCATGTGTGTGTTTGTGTGTGTTGGTCTGTGTGTAATAATCACTAGACCTCCCAGAGGAAATCAGCAGTGGTCCTTAGACTCCCCTGACCCCCTCGTGCCCCAACACACATGTCCCTGAGGGGCGTTTCCCATGTCCTCTGAGCCTCTGTGTGTGCATGTGGCTGCACCATCTGTCCATGTGCTTGGTGGCATTGGAGTGGGCATGCTGGATTACCCACTGGAGATCTACACACACACACCCACACTCACCAGAAGAAGCCCTGAGGATGGGGCATAAAAAGATGACTAATAAACATAAGCGATGAACTCCAAGAGACAAATAGCAGAGAATGAAAATTCATTCCCACCTCTCTTTGCACAGGGCCACACTGGCTGGCAAGTGATTAATTGAGGGTTTACTGCTCACCATAAATTGTTCTCCTCCTCTACGGCTCCCCCGAGGGCCAGCCACTTTTTACAGCTCAAGGCCCAGGCGAGAGACGCGCCGCACGCACACACACAAGGCTGGCTCAGTAAAATACTGTTTAGAGTAACAAGAGGAGGGCTGCAAGTGTGGCTGGGGGGGAGAAACAGTCAAGCTTTTCTTACTCGGTTTTAGCTGGAAGATTAGTGATTCTTGTGGCTTTGCACACTTACACACCTCATACATTCATTCATAGCTGCAGCTTGAGCATGCACACAGGCTTGCTCTCACACTCGCATGCATTCCGAAGTAACATCGCATCCCGTGCGTGCACACTCCCACCGGCCACCTCTGAGCTGGAGGTTAAAAGGCCTTGCTGTCAATCACTGCGGCTGCTGACATCAGCGAACATGGCACAGCAGAGTCTGCTCTTTAAAAGCAGCGAGCGATAGACGCCGGGAGGGAGTGTGTCAGAGGGGCAAGAGGTAGATCGGGAATGAAGGAACCCTCTAACTGGGTTAAGAAAGTGCACGCTGCCCCCCCGCCCCTCTCCACTCTACACTGGGAGGGGAAAGACCCTTTTAGTGGGGTACAAATTGCCAATGGGGCAGAAATGAAGTGTTTGAGGGAAGCTCGGGTCCAAGCCAGTGTCAGTGCTGGGCCTGCAGATTAGCTTTTCATTAACTGCAGCACTTTACATACTGTATTAAACCACAGTATGAAGAAGGAATAAGGCAAATTCACTCTAACCCAGTACATCATAACAGTAGTTCAGTATTTCATTAACCAGTTAAAACTAAATGAAACGGAACCGCATTAACTCTGTTTGGTTAAAACTCATTCATTAATAAAATATTGCTAAAGCTGCAGTCTCAGTGATTCGAGTTGATAAAACTGGACAAATGAAACTGTTTACCTCCGTGTTGTCAAAGTGTTTAGTTTATTCATCGTTTCATACGAGGACTCGAGTTTCTGTAACGCCCATCTTGGCAATCCATCCAACAGCTGAGACCTTTCACTAAACACACATGAGAACCTCATGGGGATAAAAACTCAAGGATACTCACCACTGATGGGATGGATAATTGGAGTTCTATGCATTTGTTCTCGGGAGACGAAATATTTAAAATATCCTACATTTCATGTTGTTCTTTCTATTTCCGATGTGACTATGTGACTTTGTTTTGTTTTTGTAGCCTCGGCGTGTGAATTTGTTGAAATTGTGGATCTGCTGCTGAAATCTGGAGCTGACCCAACTATCACAGACCAGGAAGGTTGTCTTCCTGAGGAGGTCACTGAATCCCGTGCGATCTCCCTTCTCCTGCGTGGGTACACTACTTCGAAAGGCTGAATCGGCCTTGCGTCCCACCACCCTGTTACTTCCAATCTCCTAGTCTCATCCCTGCTCCCCTCTTTTGCCCAGCCTTCCCATAATCCCTCATTCATCCCTGCAGAGACTTCTTTCCCCCCCTTTTAGCCCTAACAGTCTGTAGACCTGGACTGCAGAAGGGTTTTGTTTGTTTGTTTTCCATTTTGTCTTTTTTTTTTTTTTTTTTTTTCCTCTCCCCCACCCAAATTGTTGAGGTGACTTTGATTTCATTGGTTTAGCTCTTTTTGAGCTACGGTTGTAAACATTAGTCATTCAATTTAATACACAAGGGCACTGCATGTATTTTCAGTCTTCTATATACTGTATTGACTGTCTGCACAGTAGGGTTGGGTGATATGACGGTTACTGTAAGACAGATTTATGGACTGATAAGGTATAGCTACAAGACTTTTACTGGAAATGGTGCAATTAAATGAGCTGGACAGCATATTGGCAATATATAAATGACATTGTGTGCATCTGTGTGTTAAAGCATCTGTATTTATCAGGCATCACCAGATCAAGCAAAAACCGACATTCCCATTCACTTATCTATAAACGCTATAAGATATCACAATATGTATCATCATCACCACAACATGGTGTAACGTCCAGATCCATCAGAGAATCCCATACATATCACCCACTCCTACTGCAACCAGCCAGGCCTTTTAATCAGTTTAGTCTGTTCTGGTGGTTTGTTCATGATTCTGTTTGGTACCAAGGAATGCTTTCCTCATGTTTCATTAAAGTGTTCGGCAAATCTGCGTCCTTGACTTCCTGTTATCTGTTCAAAAAGAAAGCATAAGCACTGTTATAGAGTTCCCCATGTGAGCGATGTAACCCGATTCCACTTGGGCGTCTTTCTCCACGTACATGTTTACATATGGACCAATGAGCCTGTGCAATGGTGAGGCGTCTGCCTGTGCCTCCTTCACAGGTGTCGTTACTCCTAAAATGTTGGGTCGGATTTTAGTGAAACCTGCACATGGTCACCTGATTCAGATTGTTCTCATGGTCATGTTTGTCGTTTTACGGGCGCTCCTAGATTCATATTTTTGGATAAATCAATTTTGGAAATCAAGAATGCTCACAACAAGTCTGTAAATACAGCATTGATGATCTGCTTGAATCCAGGGAGGGCGCATTGCTATGGTCAGTGTTGGGGAGTAACGGAATACATGTACCGGCGTTACGTATTTAAAATACAAAATGAGTAACTGTATTCCATTACAGTTACCGTTTAAGAAGGTGATATTCAGAATATCCATGCATCCGCTTCCGCTTATCCTTTTCAGGGTCGCGGGGGGCGCTGGAGCCTCTCCCAGCTGCAGAGATGGGCAACGCGTTACTGTAATCTGATTACTTTTTCAAGTAACGAGTAATGTAAGGGATTACCATTGCAAAAACGGTAATTAGATTACCGTTACTTTCCCGTAGGAACGCTGCGTTACTGCGTTACTAAAACCGTGATTTTTTGCGAGAATGTCTCATGACAGTGACGTAAGCGAGTGCGACGTTCGTGACAACAGCTGTTCACAGATCAACAATGGATAATATATCGAGTGCGGGAGAGAGTATGAGCATGCAGCGTTTAAAGCGTGGAAGTACTGACCTTACTTTGAGTTTGATTCCATAAAAAGTGACAAAAACATTAGTGTCCGTTGTGCGTGGGAAGAAAACTTATTTTTACAGCGAAAAAAACCCCTAAACTTCCAAGCAAGCAGCGAGTGTACTATGACGTAATGGGAAATTCACAGAGAAACTCGCGGATTCTTCCACTGACCGCCGCGGCACACCTGCAGCAGGGTAAACCTCCGCCTACCCCGGTCCTGCTTTACAGGTGAAAATAGAGCAACAGGACCGCTGAGTCTTTGATTTTATTTATTTTCTGCTGTGTTTCACTTGCATCTATTTGAAAGAGTGAGTGTAAACACAAAAAAATATTTTATTTTATGTGCTGGAATGTGCAGAAAATAGGTTTAAATGTTAAACAAATTTCTTCCAGTCAGAGAATGTTGCATATAATTAAGTTTTTGCTTGATGCATAAAGTTAAAAGATTTAACGTTTTAAAAAGAGACGTTTCCATTTGATTACATTTTGTATGATGGATTATGCAGAAAAAGTAGAATTGGGCTGAAAGATCTATCGCTTTATCACCTATTCAGGTTGTAAATTATGTTTTTAAAAAGTAATCAGTAAAGTAACGGGATTACTTTTGGGGGGAGGTAATCAGTAATTAGTAACTGATTACTTTTTTCAAGTAACTTGACCAACACTGCCCAGCTGTCATCAAGCTGCATGTCTTTGGACGGTGGGAGGAAGCCGGAGTACCCAGAGGGAACCCACGCAAACACGGGGAGAACATGCAAACTCCACACAGAAAGACCCCGGCCTGATGGTGGAATTGAACTCAGGACCTTCTTGCTGTGCGGCAACAGTGCTAACCACCGTGCTGCCTTTTTCACACATTCACACACAGGTGATGGCAGCTACATTGTAGCCACAGCCAACCTGGGACGCACTGACAGAGGCGAGGCTGCCGGACACTGGCGCCACCGGGCCCTCTGACCACCACCAGTAGGCAACGGGTGAAGTGTCTTGCCCAAGGACACAACGACCGAGACTGTCCAAGCTGGGGCTCGAACCGGCAACCTTCCGATTACAAGGCGAACTCCCAACTCTTGAGCCACGATCGCCCTCTCTATTTTTAGTAATTCCACGCTGGAGGAAACCCAAACAAAACACACATTTAGAGGCTCTAATGCCTGTGTCTCAATCTCACCGCCATGTCACCTCTATAATGACGTGAAGGCAATAGGCAGAGTGTTACAGGCATGGCCCTAAAGAATGCAGCCTGATGGGCAGTGTAGTCCGTGCTGCAGGGAGAATGGACTGCCATACCCGTGATGTGTCTGTGAGCGAGGGAGGGAGAAAAAGGAAAAGTCCGAGCTGTCACCGAGCAGAAACGGGAGCTGGAAGCATGTAAACATAATAATAACCACTGCAGCCAAACAGAGTGCCTGACGAGCCCAGTTGTAAGTAAGCTCGACTGTACACTGTGTTCGTGTTTTCCTCCGAAACAATAAGTTCTGTTGGAGCAGCCTTTCAACGCCTCTCTCTGTCTGTCGCAAGCAAAGTTGACCCAGACAACAAAGTAAAGCTAGTTTTCGGCTCCGAGCCCGACATGAACCCGACGTATTAGCCAGAGGTCCCTTTACTACGGTTTGGAGCCGCGGACCTGTTTTATATACGCGCGGAATAGTTTTCTATACAAGATCACTGCAAAAAGTGCAGCCTTACCTAATGTCCACCTACTGTTACTCATTTATATTAAGATTTAAACATGTAGTTGGTATTGGTATGGCGAGTAACCTTCAGTAATAGTAATAAATCACACAGCAATAGTACATTCATGTAGTTGTAAAAAGCTTGATAATATATTAAGTAATCCAAAGTATTCAGAATACCTTACAAAATACATTTTGTAAGGTATTCTGAATACTTTGGATACATTTTGGGGCATGTAATCTGTAATCTGTAGTGGAATACATTTTAAAAGTAACCTTCCCAACACTGGCTGTGATTAAGTGCACGTGCAGCTGCACATACAAAACGCCTGATCGTTAACAGCATTCCACGTTACTGACCTGAATATTGACTTTACGGTAGAAGCAGGCCTCATTACAATAAACTTGATCAATAATCAAAACCAAATCTGGGGGAAAAGTTTTATATATTAATAATTAGTAAGACGACGTTTGCTGGAGCTTAAACTTCAACTTAAACACATGCACAAAGTATTTGTTCTTTTCTAACCTCCAACAACATGTTCGGTTCAGTACCTTAGGTTTTGGTTGCCTGATGGACACGATTGTTTTAATTCAAACATTTAAACCACGTCCCCACATGACCTGCAGAGACATGTAGTCCACAGAGCATAAACACAACATATTGTATATAGAGAGCAGCCTGCGCATGATTATGTCATATAAGGAGGAATCTGGATGTTCTCCAAAAATAACCAACACATGGTCAGAGTCCAAATCAGCTTTACTGGTCCTCAGCTCTATGACACACACACACACACACACACACACACACACACACACACACACACACACACACACACACACACACACACACACACACACACACACAGAGTGCAGCAGATGACAATGCACTAAGTCTGGATCCTGCTTAACTACAGATTCATGAAGACGCCGTGCACGTTTTGGGGACAAAGCTTAATCCTTTACTCTCAAACACACAGCTTTGCTTCCCCCACCCTCCTGCACTTAAAGCCCCACTGTGTTGCACTGGAAATCTGCTCTAACACACAAGGCGTTAGATAACTGTCTCAACATGTCAGTCACTCGCAGATCTGTGACAGCTTTACATGGTCTGGTGAGGATCAGTAGTCATCGCTTAGGGGGGTAGCAGTTCAAATTCGATTTTTCGTCTTGACAGGTGTTGTACAGTGCTGGCAGTAAATTCAGATGCAAGTGAGGTGTGCTGTACACGAGTTGAATTAAGATCCCTCCACATGATTTCGAAATCTGCATCCGTGTCTCGTTCAGCCCTGCTTTCACAAGTCTCAACGGGGAAGAGGCCTCCGAGTTTTTATTTCATCTTCCACTTTTCTAGACTCCGGCCAAAGAATCTTCCTCAATGAAATTTTGTCCATCTCAGCTCATGAATTTTGAGGAGGAACCCTGCATAAGCTAAGACGGAGCCTTTTGAGTATTCAACATGAGTCCGAGACATGATGCTCTACAATCCCACAAAGAGACAACCGCTGACCATCTCGTCGTTATGAATTCTATCCACATCCAGCCATTAGGCTGTTGGTGTATCTCTAAAGCCTGTTTGGGTCTCAGCGTTGTCTCCCCGTTGCTTCCTAAACCCCGTTATACTTGCTTGAGGTAAGAGAGAATGACGGCAGTCGTGCTTCCCTCCCGGCTCGTCTGCGAGACTCTGACACTAAGCCCATTATGCTTCCATTATGGGGCTTCAATTTTCCTCTGAGCTTTTCACTTCTGACACGGCAGCTCCCTCCCTCCTCAAACCGCAGACTCATACCCCCCAAGGCCCAGTGCTGCACGGCCGTTCATTTAGGAACTTCAGTACATTTTTAAAGTGCCAGGACTACTTTCTTATTCAACAGCAGTTATTTAAAATTGCAGTAAGATGCATAATATAACAACATTACATGCAAGCAGGCGTCAACAACAAAACATAAAAGACAAAACTAACTTTGCACAGTTATATTTCAGTAAGCTTTTAGGGCAACTTTAATTTGACAGCAAAGTAATTCACACTTGTGAGATTCAGCGTCTTCCTCAAGAAGCTAACACGTGGAGAGGGCTGCAAAACTAGTGAGTACAATTAGTCACATAGCAAACCATATAATTTGTAAAATGTTATTTATAAAGACACTAAACCCACAAACATGATAGCAGTGTAGCTTTGCATGTACCTGAGGCGAGGCCTAGCATACAGCTAGTGGCCGAGTTGGCACCCACCTGTCACGCCGGCCCAGACCCATCTTTAACTAATTTGGTGATCACGTGGAGAAAATAAAATCCAAATGGATTCTCACAGGGAAAACAAAACCTCGCTATTCCTGACTGTGGGAAACTACTGCCCAGTCTTCAGAGGCAGATTCTGGGGCGATTTTTCAGTTTCAGGGTGAGCCAGCAGGTATTTGGGCCAGGATTTCAGTTATGAATGCGCTTGTGAATATAACATGTTAACAAGCATTATTGTCAGCATTACTAACACCTGCATGCAACCAAAGCCTCCTTAAACCCGACTATAAACAGAAACCCAAACTTCTTGTTCCTTGGCTAATAAGTGCACAGAATTAGTCAGCAAAGAAAAGCTGGGATGTTGAGGAATTATAGCGCCATTCTGCACACTGCCTCTCCTTTACTTTCTCTCTCCTGTAAAAGCCATACCATGTTCTTGCTTTGGCCCACTCTTAATGCAAGCCCCTACCTCTCCACAGCCCTTCCTCCATCTTTTCTTTATGCTGCAGCACACCCCCCACACCCACTCTCAGCAGCAGTGTGGTTAGGAACCCAGCAGTAAGCAAAAATCCCCCTGCTGCTGAAACACTCTCCACTAATACCAGATTGGTTTAGTGGTGGCTTGGACTGTGCTCATGTGAGTTTGTGTAGGTTTGTGTGTGCTCCGCTCTGATGCCTATGTGTAGTTTGTGTTGATGAAGAAGTGTTACCACTAACTACCAAAAAGTTGATGTTTAAGACTTAAGGCAGCAAACAGAGGCTTGGTTCTGTGTTACATTAGAGAGTTTTCTTCAGTACAGCTACACATTATCATCTACCTGATACACATTTGGCTACCTGTAACCTATCGGATTTCTGTAACAGTGACTGTGGAGTGGAAAAGTCGCAGTTTCACATTAAACAGCATTGAGCTCACAACCTTGAGGGTGTCATTGAGAGGCCTCCGTTTGACTCCAGCTCCTCTTTAAGACTCACTCCGTCATCCTGCGGATCATTGTTCACTGCAGGCTGGATGAAGTTGTTTGGGGAGAAAAATGCCCTGTCTCAACGCTGCAAGATTGACTTTCGGTCTGAAAACAAATCCTATCTATTTTGCATGTTAATTTATTCCCTTTTGCTTGAGAAGAAAAAAAAAACAGTTTCCTTGAGGAAGTTTGTAATAAAAGCCTTGCGATCGATGATAATGGCATTTGTGCTTGTGTTTGTCATCTTCGCAAAAGCAACAGTGGTGGAGTTTCCACAGATTTATTTGTATACTAGTGCTGTAAGTGGCGTGTAAATTATCCTAACTGTCTGTGTGGCTCTTTATCTTTGTAAGCCAGTACTATTAGACCCTATCCATTAATGCCCATAACCCAGCCAATCAATGCTTAAATAAAAATCAGCTCAATTTGTAGCATTTTATGCAAACGTGCAAACTCCAACCAGGCTGACTCTTTGCTTTTTGTTTTTATAATGCTACAGGAATAGCTAAAACACAAAGGAATCGATATCACTTACGTTTGGGTTATGTTGGCCTGCTCTCAAACAAATGCTGCACGTTGCTGCATAGAAATTAGTTTCATACGGATGTACACTGTGGTGTAATTTCATTATAATTCTATACATGCTGTGCTTAGCCAACACCATAGTCACAGGGAGTAAATCCATTGTAACTCGTGAGCTTTTATCAATGCAGAAGGAACTGCATGTGTGTATGGTGAGTGCCAGTTACAACTAACGACGCTGGGTTCATGTCTGCTGCGCTGACACGGAGCTGACACATGACTGTTTTATGTTATTTCGTGGTAGCGTCTCAGGGGTGACAGCGCCGATCATTCTGTCTGCTGTTTTGGTTGAAATGTGTGAATTTTAACAATTTTGAAATCAGTGTCTATGAAGCAGCTTCAGCTTTACTTTATGTTGTGCACGTATTAGGATGCTTATATGCTAAACTCAACCTGCTCACCCTCACGTTTCCATTGCAGACTCCTGCTGGGACTCACTGTTATTTTCTGTTTTCACATTAAGTACAGATGAAAATTTGCAGAGGAGGCCTTTTAGGTAATAATTACTGCAGGTAAAATTTAATTTAATAACTAAATAATTTTTTTGTAGTATTACGGTCATGTTGGGGTATTTTTTTAAAGGCCTCTCAGCGAATAGTTTATTTACCAGCTCGACATGTGCAAGCACGCTGCCTGCATGTGGACCATATTCCCGCTTTGCCTGACTACAAAGCACATTTGCCTATATTTCACAATTAGTTAACAGCTCAGGGATTAAGGGTAGATTTGACAGTGCAGTGCTGCAATCTGCTGTTGTGTCTCTTTAGCACTGAGAGGATCAGAGAAATAGCCAGCGAGCATCTGTTTCTGCACTTGTTTTATTTCTCTCTCTCCCGGCTTTCTTTCCTTAATCTCTTCATGCATCTTTCTTGTCACCCCCACCCCCCCACCCATCCGGAGAGCGAGAGCGGAAAGCAGTATCAATCACTGTTAACTGACTGACCACTGTCTGTTGGTGGTACTAAATGGATCCCCACAATTGAATAGAGGCCTAAGTGTGTGGTAAATGCTCTCAATGGGTAAATGAATTTGCGGGTTAACTCGCTCTAAGAGCGTTTCAATAAGGCAAAATAATAAAAACACCTACAGCACATATTTTTCTTTTGATATATTAAAAACAAAGTCCAGCTGAAAATCTTAAGTCTCACATTCATCACTGCAGGCCCGGAGTACGAAAAGAAAGCAGCCGAGGGTAACCCAAACACAATTCAGCTTTATTTTCCTCATATAGATTTGACTGTACACAGTTCATACCATTACACAGAAGGCATAAATGAATAAATTCAGTGCTCTCTTTTACATCTTTTTCAAAGACACATGGCAATAATAAATAGCGCTCATGAAACAAGACGATCAACACGTTTTCAAACTGTACAAAATTTACAGCAATTAAGATGCAAAGTTCGGAGGCAACACAGACTGAATGAAACTGTCGTGGTAATATGTTTGTTATTTCATTTTACCGTAAAACTTGGATAAAAGCTCAAACATTACACTGTAATTATGGTGCACTGATCCTGGGGGTAAAAGATTTTTACTCATGGTTGATGGAGACATGAATTATAGACTGCATCCCTTTTTTTGACTGTCACATAATGAACAATTGTAATCTTTTACAGTAGCTCAGTAAAACTAATGTTTTGATCTCCAGTACATAATTCTTCTTTCAAAACTTTGTCCACGTTGCTTCCAACTGTCATTTTTAAGTGATAACAGAAATAATCAAATATGAGCACTTTTACCCTGATCTTCCTAAATTTGTTTGTTTTTTCTGCAATAAATTTATTCTTCGTTGTATTGGAATTTAATTAACTTTAATACATCTAAATGTTACCCCTGTGTTACATTTTATATAGTTTTAGTTTTATCAACCAAATAATTACGCTGTAATTTTAGAGCTGTAATCTAAAGTTTCTCTGAATGGTGTCACTTTGTATTTCTTTATTTGCTTTCTGGTATTAAAAAAAAGGGTTAACACTTGTTTTTTTTCCTCTCTTTTCCTTGTTTTTTTTTTTTTTAACAAAAGAAGTACCCACATGAATAAAACTTGATTTCTCTTTTGAGGAGAAACAGAAGCAGAGATCAAATCTGAATGATGGTTCCTGCATGCTCAACAGGTCAAGAATCAGAAACACCGAATCGTTCCACTGTTTCAGTTGTTGTGGGGCTTTAAAGATGCAGCTGTGGGAAACGCATCGGCCCAGCAGTCATGCCAGCACTGACGCTAAAGCATCAGCCCTGAATGTGGGGGACTATCGGTAATCCCTCTGACATGCAGGCCAGGCGGTGGGAGAACAGGCTGACGACACATCTGGGGTCAGTAAGTAGGTTGATAGCAGGCAAAGCTGCACTGAGTAGATTACCAAGAGGAGCCTGGATCAGACTGAAGAAACTCAAGAGAGTTTTTATCTGTGTTCCTGCTTGTTAGCATTTTTAGTGTCAAATTTATGTTTGCTTTTCAACGTCTGCAAAAGAATCTGCATGTGCATACAAATGGATAAGATGCGGGGCGTGTGTAGCGGTTAGAACTGAATATTTCCAAACCCTATACATGTCCTGACTTTGCCTTAAACATATAAGCTTTTTATTCCTGGTGAGTCTGTGTCTGAGATAATTTAATACTGACGGACGTCTGCTTCCAGACCAGCTTTTACACAGATGAGAACAAGTCAAGCACCTATAAATATAGAAGAGAGATCTGCTTTGTAGCAAACAGTGATCGCCCTCATTCAAAGAGGGGAGACATAAACTTCTAAAGAACAGACAGACGGACAGAGGAAAGGACGGGCAGACCAACAGTCATCTATTTCCTAATAATTTGTAAGTTTGAGCACTATGTTAAAAACAAAAAAAGCATCAGCGTGGTTCAAAATTAACACTTGTGCCACTCTTTTTTTGTAAATTTCTCTCCCAATGAAACACTGTTTTTTGCCTTGTGCATACGTCTCTCCTCCTTTTCTCTCCTTCTCTCCCCACATTCCTGTCCATACGTGAGAGAGACGAGGAGAGTAAAGTGCATTGCCAATGTGATGTGGCCGTACGGCAGTCCTACTCAGTATGAATGAGAAGCATGCAGGTGACTCCTGGGTTTCGTAGGGATCTGGATTGTGTAGCCCTAATGTTGTGTGTTTATTTCAAGGGATGAGACGTTTCCCGATCTCCCCTGTGAGCATCACTCCACCGATATATTTGAGATCCGGTCTCACTTTCAGAGAGTGAACGAACAAAATAAAGTGTAACAAAAGATCGTATGATACAGTGTTGACTCTGAGCATTCAGTGTGGAGGCGTTCTTCGCTGCTTCTGCTCAGACTACATATCTCAACCCGATGGCTACCTCACCAACTACGACTGCTGCGGGACTCTCCCTTCTCCTCTTCGCCCAACATCGCACCCGAAACATACCAGCTGTGGACCGTGGAGAGCGATAGAAAGAAATGTAAAAAGCCTTCTGAGTCCACTTTGATGTATCCCCACAGTACTTTTTTTTTTTTACCATGTCTGAGACTCAAAACTGGGAATGGTCCATCTCGTCCAGCCATGAGGCGGGGCTAGTGGGGAAGTCAGGGTATCCCGTACTGCTCCCTGTGGAGAGATCTGAGGTCGGGCCTCCTGCCATGGCCCTCAGAGCCTGTCCCACACCACCCGGCCCCCCCTGTGCCACCAGGCTGTCCATGTTGAAGCTCAGGTTGTTGAGGAGAGGAGTGTGGCCGGGCAGAGAGGCGATGGAGGAGGGCGACTGGGGGAGACCGTAAGGGCTTCCCGCTCGGATGTCGTGGTAGGGCTGTCCTGCCGCGTCGACGGAGAAGCCCCCATTCAGCGTGTTGGTCACATCGCCGACGCTCCCATAAAGCCCGTTGGTGTGGCCGAGATCTGACAGGACCTGGTCGTCTGTAGAGGAGAAACCGTCACTTAGCATGAGGAGTGTAAAAACTTTGAAACATCAACAGCGCCGTCACCTGTGCGAGCATTATACAGTTGTTATATTTCAATACAGTTAAGTGCTTTTACGAGTCAGATTTATTGTGGCACATTTCATGGAGGTACAGTAAATGGATGAGCCACTGAAGTCTTTGAAACACTTTTCGGTTCTCTTAGCGAGAAAGTGAGAAAGGATGCTCTTTCTGCTTCATCTCTAACCGAGCAATTACTGCAGCACAAAATATTTGTTTCCATCTCGTCCCTCCCCTGGGTGGCTTCAATAACAACAACGCCCCAGAGCGCTTTCTCTCTAATTGACTAAAAGCCTCACATGCTTTATAGAGTTTCTGTCACCATGTTTTCATTTCTCATAAAAATAGCCTTCTTTGGCTTGAGGACTTTTATGACTACCAAAAACGGGGTGTGCAAACATTAAATAACATGGGATGTCTAAAACGCCGTTTGCATCCCACTAAGGACCCTCTCTCTTTTCCAATAAGCTCCATCATGGTGACAAACAGAGGCAGGAGGATGCGTCAGCAGCCACAGGGGTGTGTGACGCGAATGTGAAATGAGAATGCCATTTTGGATTTGCCCGACTGCGACGCCACGCGTTGATGAATGCTAGAAAACAAATGAAACGCCACAAAGACACTTCCAATTGCCGTGGCGCTCGTGTCATTTAGCAGCTTCTAGGCTCCCTTGATCCCATTAGCACAGCGGCATGACTGACAATTCCCTTCGGGGATCTCACTTTCAAGCAATAAAAGTTGCATACCTCTGAAGCTCAGCTCGCTGTCGCTGAGTCCTGCGTCGTCAGCTGAGCTCTCCTTCTCCACTTTGGTTCCTCCTCGGCTGCGTTTGACACTTTTATAAAACTGAGTCCAGCGATGCCGCCCTGCGTCTTTCTTCAGACGCTTTTCCTTCGCTCGCCGGTTTTGAAACCAAACCTGTTGAACATGGTATTTATCGTTAAGTGCAAATGAAATTATGAAACACTGGAAGACATCTCCAACTAATAATAAATGACAACAGGAACGATACGTTCTCAGTCTGACTTCAGCCTCGGTCTTTGTTTAACATAATGTAGCGTGACTCTTTAAAAATGTGTTTATTTGCAACCTGAGCTTTTAAATTAACAAATAAACTCATCAAATTTTAATTATCTCACAACAGTCGATACCAGAAATTTTAGGTAGGAAAAACAAACGCATGACACTAAAGTGAGTATGTGAAAAAAATTAAAGCTTTGCACGTGGATTCTCAATAACATCTGATCTTTTTAGCTCTGAAACACTCTACAATACTAAATATACTCATTTAAATTTAAAATTCAAGTAAAATGGATGAGAATTATGTTGTTTCCAAATATGTATTTGCTTTTTAACATTTTTATCAGCACTTGAGAGGCCTGGATTCAGTGATTCCAAAGTAACTTGCTTCACTACAAAAACTGCATCTGGTCTGAAGATGTCTCGATCCCCAGTGAGTCAGCTTTCTCAGGGATGTGGGGACCTGCAGGACATAGCCAAAATACTCTACCTGCACCACTCTCATGTCTAACCCCGTCTCCGATGACAGCTGCTCTCTGACATGGCGTGCAGGCTTCGGCGAGTTTTTGTAGGCACTTTTGAGGGTCTCCAGCTGTTTGGCGGTGATGGTGGTCCTTGGTCTCTTGGTCCCTGCCTCTGAATCATCTGAAAACACCACACACACGAGCGTGAGTGACTTCTTCCTAGATTTGTCATGTTGCCTTAACAGGCACTGCCCTCAGGCCTTCACACTGAGCATGTCTGTGTTCAGTGAAGTGAATGGTCATGTATAGAAGTGTATAATTGTCCTTGTGCATCTGTCCCACTCCCACAGCAGAGGACATAAATCTATTCACTGCCGGAGGAATGGAGTGATTGGAACAGCACCATATAAGAGCATTGCTTCACTTTGCATAATCAATCAGAGATGCATGGACATCTCAGGAGAGAGGGAGGGACAGAAGCAGCACACACCCACAAACAAACAACATAGATCCACCAGCAGGAGTCGTATTACTGCTTTGCACGGTGAATACAACTTTATCCATGATTCATAGTGTTGTGATTCTGGTGTAGTTAAGTGAAGTCATCAGCACTAAACCAGGTGGATAAAAACTGGTAAGAGTTATTGAAACATATCTTTTTCCTTATTTTGTAAGGAAACAGAGGCTCACACAACACTCGTTGTAGCCTAACATTGAATACTCCTGCACACCTACCATTTTGTTTGGCGGCCTCGTAATCCACCTTGCACACCAGCCTCCCGTCTTCCATGAGGTAAAACTCGTCCCCGGTGGCCAGCTGTCTGCTGCACATGATGCAGGCGAAGCAGTGCAGGTGATAAACAAAGTCCTGCGCCTTCCGCACAACCTGTGTCGGCGGGATGCCCTGCTGACATGATGCACATTTTGTTCCAAAACGTCTGCAGGAAAAAATGAAGGAGAGAGAGACGCCATTAAAAAATTTGTAAAACGTCTGCAGGGTGGATTGATAGAAAGAGTGCGAGCAGCTGAGATTAAAATTTCACACACTACATGACTATTTCTTCATCTGCAGCCAAGAATGATGGCACAGTGTCTGTATTAATAGGAACTCCAGCTGCTGAGGAGGGAAAAATCATCCCTGGAATGTGTTTCTGTTAACGGTAGATCTGCCAGCAGACTGATAGATGGACAGGATCAGTGCACTGTGTGGGTTTGAGTGTGCATCTGCATGTTTGCATGTTTATGTGTTTGCAGATGAACTACTGACAGCTCTAGATGAGGAAGAGGAAGAGTAAAAAGAGAACAAGAGGAAGAGAAAGAGGAGGAGAAGGAGGAGGAGGGGTGCTCACAGTAAAGGCACCCCGAGGAGAACCAATAAAACACTGACTCAGGAGAGGCTTTAAATCACAGCACAGACACACAAAAATAAAAAGAGCAAGGTGAGGCCTCCAAATCACCTCTGGGAAGCAAACACCAGCAAAGCTATGTGTATGTATTATTTAGTATGTGTGTCTGTGTGTGTGTTTGAACATGCTACAGCCCCCACCAGCACCAGCACTGCCCCCTGGGTCACCTAACACAGTTAGCTCCCAGTGAGACTCCGGAGCTCTTTAGGTCTCTTTCAAGCTTTGAGCATTAAAACCTTTCAAACATGATTTAGTAAAAAGCCCCAATATGCCGATCGTGTTATGGATAAAAGTCAAACTCAATTTTCTCCTGCAATGCCTCAAACATCCAATTGTTGAAAGAATAAATGGCAACTAGACTGTGAAATAAAGGGATTTTTAATCTTGCCTACAGTGTGACGGAGCTGCCACTACACTGGGAATCAGGCAAACTGTGCACATTATGAGGGCAACCAGCGCCACACATGTTCAGTCAGAACAAAGAGGAAAATACAGTGCAGCGTGCGACCATCAGCGTCCAACCCACGCAAAAACACCTGCAAGGTGTGTTTCTGTTGTTCTTCATAAATTAGGGGAAAGTGGTGAATATGTATTATAAAATAATAATTAAATAATTAAAGGTAAAGCCTAATATGCATGTATGGTACAATGTTATGTTGCTAGCATTTTAACCGTGTTAGCAAACGGAAACTAGTTGGTTGCAATACTAGATACACCGGAACTATTACAGGTCACAGTTGGATTTGTTCGGATTTTTGTCAAGGAAAATAGTGATAGCGCTCTCTCTGCAGGCGCCACTCGGGAAAACAATCCACGCGGATGGTAAGAGGAGCAGCATTAAAGCGAAACCAAAGGAAGCAGCGCACTTACTTGAAGAAGTCCTCCTTGCAGTAGACGCTTCCTGCCCGGGAGAAACATTTGTCCGCCAGCGGTGTCTGGCAGTCGGCGCACTTGAGGCACTTGGAGTGCCAGTGTCTGTCCAGCACCTTCAGGATGAACTTGTCCAGGATGTGCTGACTACAGCCTGCACACTGAGGGATCTCTGTGACGGAAACAAGAGCAGTGACACACAGTTAACAGAGAAGCAAAGAGAGGTAAAGAGAAATAAGCGCTTTACGCGAACGAAAGGGGCGTTCGTTTAGTTTTACCATTACAAAAAAAAAGAAAAGGTAAATTACATTCATGGTTATAGAAAATGTTTTCGCACACTAAAACAAGTCTTCGGGGTTTCCCCTAAATCTGCAAGCCTGTAGTTTAGTTTTAAAACCCGAAGAGCTCAATAAACTCGGGATTCACTCATATTTCCGTGTAGATATAATAACAATGAAATCTGGAGGTATAAGATTATGTGCACGGATGTTTATTTTCTAAAGGCCCGTCATTGTAACAAACACTGTGATGTCATATCATATCGGTTTCATTTGTTTTTAAACGGCTATTTATTTTGCTTCTGTTTATATTTTTATTTTATTTAATTACGACTTATTCTGATGTTGCTATCACAGTTAAACGGGACAAAAAATATATAAATTGCGCGTATTTGTGTGCTTTGTCAAAATGTCCGTCTCTGTCCAAGGTGCTGAACTCAGAGCTGTTCGCTTGTAGGGCGAAAATAATTTTCTGACAAAATATTGATTTTTGTTTCTCTTAATTTCGTTAGCCAGATCTAGTTTGACCCTAATTAATCTCCTAATGATTTTATGGGAAGCGTGGTGGCAACCAGTGTTAGAAGGTGAGGCGGTTTCTGGATGTAAATCAGGGTCAAGGGGAGATTAAATTTAATTTTTGTAAATGTAAAAAAAAAAGAGGGGAAAAAGTGTCTTGGCACAGCACACGTGCCCATTCAGAGGCAGAATGGTTGATATTAGCAATTAAATTTGGCATCGATGATATACTACAGGTAAGCTGCACATTTCAAGACATCTTAGAAAGCGAAATAAAATCAAAACATAATTTCTTTCAAAACAAAAACCGATTTTCTGTCAAAGTAGCACATTTATAGAGATCAAACAGCATATTTTGGAGTATTTTTTATATTTTAATATTTGTATTTGTAACATTTTTATTATTACAGTAAATCCTACTTCTTCTATTAAATAAAAGATTGTAAAATCCACCTGGAATGCTCCATAAACTAACATCACGTCAGCATTTTTCTTTAAAGACCTATAGACTGTTTTTATTCTCGGCCTCTCTTTGTCACACATCTGCATGATGTTACATGATATCACAAATCAATACTGAGAAAAAAAAACAAGTGACCGGGGCCGAAAACCACCATGAAGCTAAGACACCCACATATCATAATCTTTTTGCTGTGAAGAGAAAACATATCGGCCGTGAAATCATCTTATAATAACCGTGTAAAGCGCCGGGTGCCTCATGCTTAATCCCAACACACAATACTGCCTCTGCACCGTGGAGGCGAGAACACGCACATTTTAGAGGTTTTTTTTTAAATGTGCTTCTCTTAGTACCTTTGCGCAAATTTGGCATTTCTGTGATTTTAATTTACATTTCAAGGAGGAGAAATAACTGTAACTCAGTGAAAATGAGATTTAAAAAAATAATAATTTTATTTTCAGTATTCATTCATTTATTTTGAGAAGAGTAAGAACAGATAACCTCATGGAAATATTCGGTTCTTATAGCAGAAGCTTAAAAAACCCAGAGCGCACACTGTTCCACACAGAGGAACATTCCGGCACAGACACAGCTTGGACTGGCTTTGTGTCTCCTCGGTGGCGAGGTAATTCACATAGAAAGGATAGAAGAAGGCAGTGAAATTATTATGAAAGAATGGCCTGTGTCTCGGACTTTTAAATGGGAAAGCATTTTAAATATCCAGAGATAAGTGGTGGGTGGGTGAAGCCGAGCGGGATGGCTTTGGAGAGAGAAGTGGTGCTGAAAGGAAAGCAGCACGATTCTTGGCAACGACAGGGCGTTCGCCATCCAGCTTCTGTGTGTGTGTGTGTGTGTGTGTGTGTGTGTGTGTGTGTGTGTGTGTGTGTGTGTGTGTGTGTGTGAGAGAGAGAGAGAGAGAGAGAGAGAGAGAGAGAGTAAACCTCGTGTATTCAGGAGGTCTTCTTCATATCTTATTATCTGTTGCCACCACTCTCCACTCTTCACCACGTGCAGTCTCATCGCTTTGGTCATTTCACACAGCGGGTGAAACACACTTTCAGACTCTTTTAGCAGGGATGTTGTTCAGAAGAAGAAACGAAAGGAGGAGGAGGAGGAGGAGGAAGAAGTGCACTCTGGCAGCCTTCGGTTGTCAAGTGATTTGTGTTAATTAAACGTGAAGTAAACACTCTATATCAACGACTAATAGCCTGCAGGTTAAGGTGTAGGTGTAATTGCCCTGAGTCAGCAGAGCACTCTGTGTGTGATATAAAATGCTCAGATATATTCTGCTTTGCTTTTATTCCTGAAATAATCCAGGTTTAAATCCAGGATGCCTGCTTGCTCTGCAGGGGGCTGAGTGGCAGGATCTTTATCCAAACTTTTAATCTGTCTCGATTTATAAAATTAAAGAGCATAAGCCCACCATATAGAGGCTTCCCCCCCAATTGGTGAGCTTTAAATACTTCACTGAACAGGCTGGAAGTCTTAGATGACCCTTGTCACATCATATTTCACCGTTGTTTACGGTTTTTTAGTTGGATAGGAGCAATGTGAAAAACGTGAAAGATTACCCTCAATTTTGTTCTATAGTTTTAGCTATTTGTTAACAAATTTCAAACCTTGAATGTGCGTCTTTAAATGTGCATCATGAGTATTTTGAAAACAGAGAGCAGTCCAGTAATTTCGCTCGGCGTTATCCCGTTCTGTTGTGGATTATTTTTGACGTTACCCTATTAGACCCGGTCCATCTGTACATTGTTACTAACTGGCATATTAAATAATTAGGTCAGAGCAGAAATGTATCCAGTTGCACTTCGATCTTGATTGCGCGAACAGATTGCAAAAAAAAAAAGGAAAAAAAAGGCTTGGCACAGATTAACAGGAGAACAGATGTAAAGCATTTCTCTCCTTTGATGCTGGAAGGTAGAAAATACATTGAGACATCGATAATTAACTACTAAATATCTGCCCTTATCCTCAATGATAATAATAATAATAATAATAATAATAATAATAATAATAATAATAATTTCATTTTATTAGTGCTTAAATTGTAATAAATAAAAGTGTTTGAAGCTATTTAATTCGACCCAGTGATGAGTGTCAGTCAAAGTCAGTGTGTTTGTCTGATGGGTGATGACAACTGCGTCTGATCTCTTGACCATGCAGGCTCTTTTACAAATTAACAGCTGGGAGGCTCAGTGTGAGCCCAGCAACCTGACGGGGGAAGTTAAAGGCCAAACTAGGGAAACATAAATGTTGCCTTTCACGAGAAATCATTTTTCACCCAGGATGAGTGAAAAATATCACAGTTTGCGTTTCTACTCGCAGCATAACCGAGAATACGTCTTCGCTGTGTGAGGCTGCGAAGATTAATTGGACATGCGGGGTGGCTGTGAGGCCGAAGCAGAATCGTCTATGAGGCGCTTTTGCACCGTGAAATAAAGACTAAGCATGGCACATTAGTGGTGTACGTGACAAACTAAGACTCCCCAATCTCGCTCGGGTTGCTGGAACTAAGCCCCTCTCCCTACAGCCAAATCCCCGCAGCACCGGTTGCGCTCGCCAACCAGTTTCCAGACCGATCTTGGACAGAAGAAGAAGAACAGGAGAAAAAAAATGTCTTACGCTGCAGTGGCACTCCGAGAATCTCCGGTAAACTCTTCACAGGACTCTCTGTCGGTAGGACCGCCGCACTTTGCATCATCGTGATCCAAACCGGGAGACAAGCGCACGCACATACACCCGCAAAACGGTGGGCGCACTCCCCCGTCCTGTCTCGTGGAGAAAACAAACAATGATGCTGATGTTGTTGGGCCTTTCTGCGGTTTGGAGGCTGATCTCTGTCGCTGTCCCGTCTAGCCTCTATTCCTGTTATTTCCCTTTTCCCGGGATGGTGTCCGTGCTGTGCCGTGCCGTGTTGAGCTGTTTTGGAGTGGATCAGACAGGCTGCTTGGTCCATTCAGCGCTGCAGGGGCGGCGGGGCCTGACGTCACCGCGGCAGAGGCTGACCGGGAGCCAATAGGAGAGCAGGAAGAGGAGGCCCCCCGAAGGCGGAAAGCATCCTCAGTAGGTGTACAAGGAAGAAGGAGAAAGGAGAGGAGCAGGGGAGTCTTACATGCTATATGACAAAGTCTCTGGAGAGGCGGGGCCTCGCTCCCGTGGAGACCATAAATAGCTCACTGCAGTGGCTTCCGGAGGGTCCCCGGGCAAGCAGGGCTCCTTTAGGAGAGGAGGAGAAGGGACCCGTGTAGCCAGGAAAATTAGAGTTCAGCTACATGACATTTTACTTTAGAAATAATCCATGAAGCAATAAAAAAGAAAGCGTGTCTGCTGTCCACGCAGATTTCCCTATGGATGGTCCAGACTGCAGTGTTGTTTCTTCAGCACCCACGTCTGTGACCAAATGCAATGCAAAAATTAACTTTTATAGAATATCAGCAGGTGGGATGGCGACATCAGTCAATTTAATGGAAGTAAACGCATTTTTCTTCATTTTTATTATTTGGTGATGGGATTGATTGGCCCTATAAAGATGCATGTAGGTACCATGAAAAGCATCCATGTCTTTAAAAAGAAGATGTAATCTGAGCTTTTACTTAAACTAAGGGAGCAAAAAAAAGGGGAAAATAATAAATGAAGCCACACCACAGAAGGAATATTATTGGACACGTCTGAGTCACATTCACAGCACCGTCACCTGTAGCCCTTTTCCCCGGCAGTGGCAGCTCCCGTGCAGCTGCTCTCTCAGTGACAGGTAGGATTAGGAGTCTGGGCGCAGTCCTCCTGACACTGCTCGTTTCAAACCCCATCGTCTGAGACTGCTCTCCCGGATAAGATATTCCCTCCGGAGGGCCGCTAGTTCAGGCTAGATGAACTCAATCTTCGCTTCCAATTTACTTCAAGCGTGGAAAGAAAAGCACACAGTGGCGCTTTGCCGCCGCGGTCCGCCTCCAAACCAGCGCAGGTTGTTTCCATCAACTCCAAGTCCGTCTGAGGGTCCCAGGTGATTGTTTGCAGCTCACACACACACACACACAATGTTCAACTACAACAAAGCCAGTAATTTTTCTTTATTCCAAAAACAAACAATAAATGAATGCATTTCCTTTTAGTTTATTTACCACTTGGCTATTTTAGGTGAGGTTTTAGTTCAAGTGGTGTATCAATTCGACCCAATTATACTCTTTAATATCCAACACATATTTTAGATATTCTATGATGTGACACAATATTTTGCACTAGTAATAGATCAAATCTAGCGGACTATTTTATTTGGCTTTGCAAATATCAGAAAAAAGGAGAACAAGCTCTGGCAAAGTAAATTTAAGTTGTCATATTATGCGTATTTTTCCCCTTTTTTGCCCCAAAACTGCTTCTATCTCTGTTTATTATTTATTTATTTATTTAATTTTTTATAGCCCCCCTATGGTGTTTGGACCCACAATCCCCTTCGCCTGTATGCGTGACGTTTCCAGATATAATTTAGTAAAATGAAAACGGACATCAGGATGATTAAAAGGCAGGCTGTGATATTACAGGAATTTTATCCATCCATCCATCCATCAGTAACGTGCACGTGTGGCTAGGGGATCATATGGTCTCACTTTATTTTCATTATACACTTTTCCCCTCAAGATCATTCAATTTATTCGACTATTCAATTACTCTGATTGTTGGAATCGAGGCCCTTTAGCTGTCCTAGAAAACAATGCAGATAAAATGCTCTTAAACTGTCAGCAAAGGGCAACACAATTAGAATAATTGACGGATGCAAATGCAGCGAGAGAGAAGATACGAGCGTGCACATCTGGTTTAGTGGGACAGTAAATGATGAGGTGCGTTTTTCATCTTTAAATGAGATGGCAAGGCAACGTGGCTATTAGTCGACTGAATGATGTGCAAAACAATCCACATTTGGGGGGTGATTGTTTTGCATTTTACAAATATATTTATGCTGCACACAACGGTTAAAAAATAATAGTAATTGAAGTGTGAAATTACAGAGAAGACATATTTAATTTTATTATCCAAGGGGACTAAAACGGCTTCCGCTCTGTTAAATTTGCCCGGACAGTCAAATGAAGTTTAATTCGTAAACATTTTTAACACAAATCAGTAAAGATGTTTTTGATTTTTCTATTTTTATGATACATATTTCGAAGGAGGTTATTTATCTAAATGAATATAATCTTGAGAGCAGGCAGCTCTCGGACAATAACTCAAACAGAGGGCGACTCCTTTGCCACCGCCGTTGACCCAAGCACCTCTAATTAGATCTAATATTTCAGTGGATGAGTTCATTGTCACCAAAGCGCAAATCTGCGATTCATAGATCCATCTTAGTGAGAGCAGGGAGTCAGAATACAGAAGCACACCTATCTTATGTGATCAGGCTTTCATGGAGCGTGATTCATTTGTGGGATCAAACCCTGCAGCAGGCCTGGCTCATAACGAGCCACAGCAGAAAAAGATTCATTTGAGTGTTTATTAGTTTTGCGCATTTAAATGTATTATTTGAATGTTAGTCACACAAACCAAAGCGGATGTCAGCTGAGCACATTAGCAAATTTACCTCGCAATGATGATAACACGGTTCAGAGCACAAATTCAGATAAAATTCATCGCAGAGACAAATGCGTTATGTTCCAGTGACTTGCCTTCATGCAACACTTATACTTTAGAAGTGCGTAAATGTATTCTCGACTTCCAAGACGAATTACAGCCCAGCGCATCGTGCAGACCTACCTGGCAGTCTGTCTCCTCTCCGCGCTCCCTCCTCCTCCTCGCCTTCTTCTTCTCCTCCTCCATACCGCCGAAGCTCGTTTCAGCGGGGTGAGCCAGAGCTCGCAGGGAAACTGCAGCAGTCAGTCCACACTTTCTCCGGCGTCCACCCACAAAACAACATTAGGTAGCAGTGGCACCGTGTCCCCACGCATTTGGTCCGAAAGCAGGAAAGGAACAGAGAGAGGGAGAGAGGCAGAAAGCGAGGGGGAAACCTTAGGAGAGAGCTCGGAGGAGAAAATTAAATTGCACTTGGGGGGCAAATTCTATTAGGGAATAGTTATTGTCTCCTGACAGCTCCTGTCCATTTGGGTAATTAGTAGAAGAGATTGGTTGAACAAACGAAATCTATTCCCGTCAGAAATGATATTTTCCAATTCCCTGATTGAACCTGACCCTGTCGTGCTAAGACGAGGCGGTAATAGGCTCATTTGACTCGAATAACTACAACAGTTTAAGCCAAGCCTGCCCGCAGAAGGATTGGATTTTGCTTTATTTTCACGACACACTGATGAGGTTTACGGTTTTAACTGAAATACTATTGATATGGGGTTATTTATTTATGACAAGATAAAGACACACAAACAGGAACATTCAGCAGGATCTCTCTTTAACTGAAAGCCATTTTTAGTTAAATCATCCAGTTTCAATTATAAGTCCTGTGATGCACTGGCACCCGCCCAAGGTGCTGGGATAGACTCCCGACCCTCATGAACTTCATTAGATAAGCGTGGAAAGCAAATGGATATAAGGATGAATGAAAGCTGAGACCTGAAACTTAAGCTGCTCTTGCAAACCAGAGTGCAAAAAATAATCTGGATTCAGGTGAAACCTCCAGATGCAAAAATGATGTTAATGTGTGATTAGCAGAAGTCCACAGACCTGCAAAAACACATTACAGCTCCTACAAGATTACAGTTCCTCTGCAGTTCCTCCCAGAGAAGAAAAACAGCTCCTGTTGTTTTCTCTGCATCCTTAGATTGAAAATAGGCATTCTGAATTAGTTCGCATTTTCACCGTTTATGAAGCACACACAGCTAATGCATATCATTTAAAATACCAGACTGGTTTTGACCAAAATTATTGAATTAAACTTTTTTTTTTTTAAATTTCAGCAAATAAAACCCAAAACAAAATAAAATGCATAAACTCCAGTGTTGTATTTTGATATTTCTATTTGAGATAACTATCAAAATCTGATTATTTTACTGCAGATGACTGATCATAACAAATTATACTCAATAAAAATGTGTGAAGGCCCGCATCCACAACCTAAAGATTTCCACAGAAAGCCAGTGTTGCATCTTTGATGCTCGGTGAAAGGAGCAGTGTTGGCTGAGTGAGTGAAAGCGGTGTGACTGACAAGTGTTGGCTCCTCTCCAACTTCATTATCCAAGCACTTCCTGTAAGCTATATGCTAACTCTGGAGGGGAAGGGGTGGGGGGAAGACAGGAGCAGAGCCCCGTTTCCCAAAATCATCTATAAGGTAGTGTCATTGTAAAGAAGTACAATGGGACTGAGATGATCCAGACTTAACGATGTTTTTGGGAAACTGAGCCCAGATCAGCAGAAGTGAAGGTCAGGGTTGTGTTGTCATGCAAATGATGCAGTGACGTGAACTCACAAGTTTAAGTCCTGAAAGTTAAATTATGAGATTAAACAAGCATGACGCAGTGAAAGTGATTATATTGGAGGAGTTTAAAAATAGTTACTTAAAATGATATAAAACCCATGGCTGCAGAACATTTATTAATGTGGAATGAATCACAAATTCATTCGACTAAGACAAACGCATCGACCTGGGTGTATTTCACAGTTTCATCTGGTGTAACTCTGGTGTTGTGCTGGTTATGCTGGTTGTGCTGGTTATGCTGGTTGTGCTGGTTATGCTGGTTGTACTGGTTATGCTGGTTGTGCTGGTTATGCTGGTTGTGCTGGTTATGCTGGTTGTACTGGTACGGGGTCTTTGGGAGCAATTTCCAAAACAAAAACTCATAATCTGTGCTCATTCATCAGCCTTTAATTTGAGTGAACTGACAGAAGTATGTTATTGCATAAACCTTGTTACAGGCTGCATGAACACTCACTGAGATGTTTGGGGATCTGGGCAGATGAGCGTCCACATGAAAGGGGGAGGGACTGCAGCAGAGAAATGAGATGGGTCTGACCCTGCGTGACTCCTGCGTTTAAAAGGCTGCATGTTTAAAACCCGAAAGGGGATCTGGCTTAGTTAGGATGCAATGTATACCAATACCATATATTAACCTCTTTTTCATAATTTATTCACCCCAACCCAACCCACCCCACTCCACCCCCACACCCGCATTCTCCCTCTATCCACAGCAGGAAGCTTTATAGTATTATTAAAGTCAGAAAGAGAGATGACAGAAAAATGCATCAAGCCCCTCCTGCATTTTAATATCAATACCGGCGGGGTAATAAACATCGAGGCAGAGAGCGTACAGGAGACGAGTGACTATAAAACTCTGCATTGTCTAATTTATGGAAGACAGCAACAGGGCAGGAAGGTGAGGTTTTTACCCTTCAGTCAGTGGTTTCATAACGCAACTTTGTCTCAGTTCAAAACATCAGTTTTAGACAAAACACACAAAAAAGTTTAGAAGAAAGTAATCAGCTCGTATTACTCCAAGAAGATATACGGTGGCAAGGTATGCAGGCAAAGCTACGCCATGACGGTCTCACCTTAAGCTCCATTTGCTGGCTGTTTTTGCAGTTTGTATGGTTGCTTTTACAAGCATTTGTTGTCTTTGACCTTGAAAACACAAACAGATTTGTAACAAGGTCAATCGGCAACAATGCAAACTGAACAAACTGAGGTTTTCAGATGTTGGTGGACTGCAGAAAGCTTCCTGTCACACAAGTCAAAGAAAAACATGTAGATGAGTGAAAACACAACAACTGCAGATTAATCTGTACAGGGATTTATGTTTCCTTCCAGTCTGCGTGCGAAAGAAATGATTATTTCTGAGCCTTCTTTTAATGCGATTTACTCTTTTCAGCGTTAAATATGAAAGGACAGGCAACAACACATGAACAAACACTAACAGTTGGAGTAATTCACTGATGAGGCCAAACTACTATCATGTCTGTCCATCACATATGAATCCACCCGTGTACAGCTTTATATTAAACTGCAGCTACCATATGGATGGTTTTCAATAACCATAACTAACACTCACTAATTAGTTATGTCTTGTTTAATTTCCACAAAGTGATAAAATAAGACGCCGATAAGACAGGCTCATGGTGATAACCCTTATTTTGCGAGATTTGTGCCCAGCTTTAATAAAAACATACTTTTTTTTAATTAAAGCTGCTTGTTGGTTGTTAATCTGTGGCTTAGTTGACTCCATTACAGTAGCAGTGTGGACTGTGTTTACCTTTATGCATAAGCACCTACACAGGTCATGAGGGCAAAGCACTGGCCCAACACACACTCTACACACACTAACTATATTCATACTATCACATAACTGACATTTTGTGGTGTGTGTGAACTCGATTAAACGGTGTAAAGAGTGCAAACAGCTTCGAATGTGTCCTAATTTAGATTTGAAGCCTCTGTCCTCAGTGTGAACTGCTCACCTCAGCCTTGGCGAAGCTGCAGACAGATATTACACTGCTGCCAACTTCCTCATTAACCATCATTAGTCTGAACCAGCATAACACTTGCAGCTCACTGAAGCTCAAGACACCTGATAAAGGGCTTCTGTAGCGTGAGCAGCACAAAGCATGGCTGACGCCAATCCTCTAACAAACACAGGTAAACGTTTAAACAGATTAACTGATCGCATGTGCGGGAGAAAAGTGCTTAAGAAAAACAATGTTTCCAAGATTTTCATGATGTGCAAAAAGTTTAAGGATACAGAATTCCTGCTTCACTCTGATGGTCTTCCATCCCAGCCGATATTTAAAAAAAGTGTCATGATGCACTGGATAAAAGGCATAAATAAATACCTTAAGGAAGATTTCTTGTGATGAACTGCTTTTCTCGATCCAGTCTGGCAATCATAATGTGTCATTGAGGATCTAATTGAAAGTACCTGAGAGTTTGATTAAGTCACACAACCACAGCTGCTCAGCTGTGATGCTCCTCTGCTTTAATGTGGGGCTATTAATCACCCTATTGTGTGTGTGTGTGTGTGTGTGTGTGTGTGTGTGTGTGTGTGTGTGAGTGAGGGAGGGAGAGAAATTGACTGCCTCAACTCACCTATGTCATCATCAAAACTGCAAAGGCTGAACACATGGTTTGGATGACGGGATAGAGCGGGCTATAGGATAAGATCAGAGGGTTTATCCACGTATGCGTTGGTGACAGGTTGGAAGGTGGAGGTAAGGGGCAGGAGTCGAGGGAATTCAAGCTGGCGTTCCAGGAAACACAAAGCTCAAGATCAAGCTTTGGTTGTCCTTCAGCTGTGCTGGTTGTGATCTCAACATCAAACCCTCATCCTCCATCCATCCATCCATTTATCCCCCCCCCCCCCCCACACACACACACAGTACTCCTTTCATCCACCCCTCATCCCATCATGTTACCGCCCCTGAGGGTCCGCCGTTGCCCTTCCCCAGCAGAGCCCACCTCTAAGTGTGTGTGTGTGAGGATGGAAGAAGCCTCACAAAAGCCGATTGCATTTTAATAAAGTTTATTATCTGCTGGGAGCTAATCCTCAAGGGTAATCTCTCCTCTCTAGTCCTAAAGGAAAGCTGGATTACTCACTTGCTATAATCCCAATGAAATTGTTAGGATTTAGCTTGCGCTGCACAGCAGATGGCAACAGGCTTTTTCCTTCAACCTTGCATGGTTTAACCCCCATTTCTACATTTCTACATCCTTCTTGCCATGTCCTGATTGTTTTTTGTTTTGACCTAGAACAACAGGAAGTCATTTTCAAACCTGTAACAAAAACATATTTCGACATTAAAGACAACACAGACGGCATTTACGATCACATGTTTAACATGACCGGCACTTCAGAACAAGGAAACAAAAGACGAAAATCCTTATCAAAAATAATTTTATTGATTCCGACCAAAGCAAATGGAAACATCGAAGAAGAGCAGCGCTTCATCATTCATGACCCCAGCCAAGAAAACAAAAACAAAACAATCCTGATTAATCCAAATCCTCGTCCAGTGTCAACATATTCCTCACTTCACTTCAAGAACCAGAGTGGCTATTACGTGGACTCAGTGTGATGTAATATTCACAGACATTATGTCAAGCTCAAGTGTAATTTGGACCAACGCAGCTCATCTGCTTCTCTCTGGTCGAGTCACAGTTTTCAGCAATAATTTAAGATTCAACACGACTGCTCTGAATCACTCAAAGTTCATTTAACCGTTAGTGCGTGAATTCACAACATTGTGACTGAAATGAAAAAAAAAAAAAAGCAACCAAAACAAATGTGACTAAATTCCCAGCCACACGACACCATTAAGGAGGGAATCTGACAGGAAACAAAAGCAGTAAATTTAAAAATCCACCAAAAGTGAAAGAAAACCAAACACAGCTGAAATTTATTAGACCACCCAGTACAAGTTTATGCCATAACTAACAGTATTGGTAATTTCCAAAATCATCTGTGTTTCTGTTAATCTGACAGTTTGTGCAAGCTCTTAAATCAAAACGATATTGGGCCAGTCTTCCTCCCATCACCCCCAGTCAGTCGCCATGGCCGCCCGCTCTCTCAGCCCGGCTCTGCCCGAGGTTTCTTCCTGTTTCCTTCCCACTGTCACCCAGGTGCCTGCTCAGAGGGGGTTCATCTGATTGGTGGGGTTCTCTCTGTATTATTGTAGAGTCTTTACTTTTATAATATAAAGCACCTTGAAGTGACTTGTGATTTGGTGCTATATAAATAAAAATGAACTGAAAATAAAATCGTTGTCATATGAATTTTCAGATTTACCGTTTTACAAAAAAAAATACAATAATAATAATAATAATAAGATAGTAAAGCACATCATTTTTTGATCAAGATGTATTTACTTGCATTCCTGCAGAAAAAAAAAAAATGTTTTGGGGGTTTAATGTTTTACTCGATTCATTTCTGACTCCTCTCTGAAGTCCACTGTGCCCGCTCAAATTTGGGATTAAAAACGTGAATTTAGTTTATTTTGCCTAATAAATAACAGTTGTTAGCTATAAACAAGCTTTTCGATAGATGTCTAACATATTTGTGTTTTCTTGTTTTTAACGACATGTGATCGAATAAATTTAAGCACTGTATCTATATCAGAAATCATTTCAGCTCATACTGGGGTTTAGAGTGGTGACAAAAACTGATTTTCCTTTATTTAATGTAAATATACATCTATACGCACATTTTTCCCCACAGTCAGTGTGGCGCCTCAAATTCCCTGCAGGCTGCATGGAAAATAAAATCATGACTGTCCTGATTTTTTTGAAAGAAACTTCTCCTCCTCTCTAGTTGGACAGAAAATAGTGAAATTCACAGTAAAATGTGTCACTGCAGGTAACATATAGTGGACAGTTATGGAGGGCAGCATTTTTTATTTGTGTACAATGTGCTCAAACTTAGGAGATGCTGACCAAATGAATGTTAGTCTTTGTTATGACTCAGGTGAAACTAGCACACATTTTGGCTCAGGGGAGGGAGATTTTAGGCCGCCGTCGTCTGAGGCGGTTTTTGAAGAAAAGGTACATGACTAGAAGACACAGGGAGGACAGGAAATAAAGGAAGACACACAGGCTGATGTCCACTTTCGAGAAGCCAATGCTCAACACGGATATCAAGCGTCCCTTGTGGCTCAGCTCAGCCTCCCGATCAAAGTACTGGCCCGCCACGTCCCGCTTCTGCAGCCGCTTCCTTGGCCGTGCAAAATCCAGATCAAAACCTGCATCCATTGGTTCCAGACCCACCATCCCCAACCCTGCGCCCAGCTCCATGCCGAGCCCAAACACAGGCCCGGGCTCCTGCTCTTCCTTTCTCTGCAGGCTGCGTCGTTTAACTCGGGTGGAGGAAGCCATCTGCAGCGCCTTGGCCTTGTAGTGCTGGTTGACAAACGAGTCGAGATCCACAATGTCCTCCTGTGGGTCTCTCCTCATTCGCACAAAGCTCGGTCTCTTCCGAGCCTGCCGTCGGCCATGACCCAGCTCCATTTCAGGCTTGGCCCAAGGCGTTGGCTCAGATGATCTTCCTACCATGTCACCTGCTAGTCCATCCTCTTCGTCTTCCTCTTCTTCCTCTGCTGCCGTTTCATCCTGTGGGCCTTCTTCCTCTTCCTCCACCTCCCCACCTTTTTCTTCTTCTTCCTCCTCCTGCACAGTGGGTTCTGTTTCCAGAGGATGTTTTCTGAAGTCCAAGGCCTCCCTGGCTCTTCTCTCAGCTATGTGAACTACCTGCTGGCTGGCATGTTTCTCCCTCTGTTTTTCCAAAATCTGGCTTTCACTCTCCAGGTAGTCTGATGAGAAAAGGAAAAAAACAAAACACAAATAAAACCTATGCGGTTCTCCCTTCACCAACTTTCTAAAAATCACAGTCCATGAATCTATGACCAACTCTTCTCAGCTGATATGAAGGAACATTTGATCTCTTAACTTAAGATACATAGTTACTAGTTCACACTTAGAAATTTAGTATGATTTAGATCTCTCTTAAAATTTAGCAGTCAGTCATTAAATGCATTACAAATTCAATTAGTAAACAACACTGCTTTATACATGTGTCACAGGGATCCAGGTGTTGATGAACAGGTATACAAACTGCCCAATGACATTTTTTGGAATAGGTTTTTGAATAAGTAAGTTTTTTTTTTTAAGTTTTTACTTTTTTGGATCACTCTAGTTTCTGACCTCCCAGTTTGGTAAAGTTCTTGAAGTTCTCAGCATAAAACGTTTTCAGTCAAACCTGTGAGGATTCTGTCGGAGGAGAAGTAGGTCAACAGGAACTTGAGAACCTCCGTCTGGTTCCACATGTGCTCCCTGTTGACCTTTACTGCATGGCAGGCTGAACACATGTCGGGTGGAGGCCACTGGATCTTTGGAAATTGAGGATCTTCACTCAAAGCACCTGCAAAAGAACCAGGGTGAGCAGATCGTACAGTGGAGCCTTAAGCACTTTGTTACTGGGAGAATATCAAACATGCAACAACAGACAGGAAATAAGGATCAACTATCACTGCAAGTTACATGCACTGCACTGTCAGAGGCCTCAGAATTAAACCTCACATCTCCCTTCAACATTTATGACCATTTCATTCAGAAAGATGTACTAAACTTTATTATTTATATCCTTTTTTATCCCCACAACAAAGAGAGAAATCTTACAATTAATGTTACAATTTTAACATAAAAATAGCCTTTTTTCTGTATTCACACTGCTGACAGAACTCAAGTATTCAAGAGATTTTTTTTATTTTTTCTAAACGCAGACAGTCTCAATGGCTTCTTTCACAGCCTCAGAGTCACACTAACAAACTCAAAGACTGTCTGTAGCACATGAAGCAACTTCCAGTCAGATGCTTCTCCTATTGTTGGTGCACACTGACAGCAGGATGTAAGTGCTTTGAGGACTGGATGCAATCTGCGCTGAACCCATTTGATCTTGTCACAGTGCTCGTAAAAACTAAGTGCCTATATGCATATGTGTATGTATGCATTTAAGAGTGTATATGTAAATCATCTGTCTGGGTTTGTGTGCATGTAATCTATGGATTGATATTTTTGTGTGCGCGCTCGTATGACAGGGTCTAACAATGATCAATGGGCTTCTGGGATGTCCCAGTGGGAGGGATGGTGAGATAATAGATGTGGCCAAAGTGGACAGCTTCCCCGCACACACACACGCACACGCACACGCACAGTTTTCAGGCAGCAGACCTTGGTGCTCTGAACCACCTGTCTTGTCCCTTTACACCCCTTTGAAAGCAAAGTCCAATCTCCAAATTGAACATGAGACCAAGAGAAGCCTCAGCGGGGAGCTGCTCTTCTAATGAATTAGAAACTTTCTCCTTTAACATGTTTTCTTTTATGTAGCTGCTGCCCACCAACGCCGCTCATCACTCACACATCACTCGGCCTTTGTATGCTTGCAAACACACTGGCAGAAGACTCGTACACCCACACACAGGGCAGCATCTAGTAATGAATTGCCTGTTGTCACCATCAGGCCATTGTGTGTCCGAGTGTGTGTGTTGGTTTGTGTTGGAGAAAAGAAGGGCGGGGGGGTGCAGAGCAGCAGGTCTGTCACTTTACAGGACTGTCAATTTACATCCTCCTCCACCACCACCTCTACTCCCCCTTCTCTCCACCGCTCAAGATTAATCTCAGTCATATGCATGTGTGTTTGTACTCTGCATACAGTACTTTACATAAAGGATACATCACTTTTACTGTGTGCTGAATGGGTGGCTGTGTGTGTGTGTGAGAGAGTGAGAGTGAAGGGGGGCTTTTAAACATTTCAGCAGGTGAGGGCACACGTGCACACACATCCAGTATGCCTTGCATCTCCTTCCTTAGTCTAATCAGCTCGCCACGTTTGCAGCCAGGGTGACTTTAGCCATAGTAGCCATATCCAGATTGCCACAATAGCCCGTCACAGAGATGTCATCACTGCCAGGCATACATATTCATCAGGTATAAATATGTATTGTTCAGCACGTCAAACTAGCTTCTTCAGCAATAATCCCGCAACCACACCAACAGTGTATGCCACCAGCATAGCTTCAGGTCCAGGGGTGTGGGTGGAGGGGGCTAATAGTCAAGATTTCGTGCTTATTTAAATAATTGGAGAGGAAAAACTCATTTAGGGATTGTTTATTGTATATCAGAATTCTGCTGGGGTTGGGTAATGAATATCAATATTTCTTGTTTTAATTGAAATGTGTGAACATCTAGCCAGATTCATTCTGGTTACACGAGCTCTTTATGGAACTACTTTCTGATTTTTGCTCATTTTAGATCACTTCATTTAGCATACTTTGTATTATGAAATTCTCTCATTACCTGGAAAGATTTTATTGGACAAATATTTTTGGGCAAAAAAAAAAAAAAAAAAAAAAAAATGTTGCTTAAGCAAATGATAAATAAAAATGTAATGTTAAACTTTTTATTTGTTTGCAATAGCTGCACGTTCGAGTTTATGCTATTTAACCAAGCTGTCGTCCTGTGTGTGCGCGTTATGTTTACATTTACTGGGACGTGCACAACAAGCCAATTCTGATTTGACATGCACTTGTGATTTTGTTTAAAGGGTCAGATTTACAGCAAAGCTCAGTAGTATTCATGTATCTTGAATAGACTGTGTGGGCAAACAAGAAAACTGCCAACGTTTCAAATAAAGGCACGTAGCTGTGCTCGCACAATGTCCGGGTAATGACGCTTTAACAAAAACAGATCAGCAGCAATAGTGATGATTTTAATAAATAAGGAACATTTTTATGTATCATTTGTTGTTTGCTTTTTTCTTCATTTTAACTTACTGTTAAAAAAATATTACACAAGTGTGATATTATTTTAGGGGAATCATCCACAGCCAACAAAAACATCCCAAAGCACACGGTCCAGGAGGCAGCTGGACCCGCTGCAGCAGCAACGCTATTCCATCTGTAGAAATGTGAATCAGCCTCAGCTGTTGACAAGCAGCAACAGGACTGAGCTGCCACCAGTCTTAATTCTGCCAGTGCAAGAAGGCCGAGGGCCCTGGGGCCTCTTTGTTGCCAGCTAAATTAATTGTTGGGCTGCTTTACAAATAGCTGCTCTTTCATGCATGGCTACTTCTGAAAGGAGGGGCGGGGAGGCCTGCTAAAGAGCTCCACTTTAGGCAAAGGGGAGGGGAGGGGTTGAGTGGATGGAGGGCGCTTTCCTCACTGCAACAAACGCTGCCAAACTCTCGGCTCCTCCCTCGCTCTCCCCTTCTGATTTGCGACAACTTGACCCATACGGAGGAAAAAGGGAAGAAGAAAAAAAAAAGGAAGTGTGTGTGGCTTGTGTCAGGGTGTTTGCCACCTGCTGTCACACATCACCCTGGGAATTGTACACAAAGCGGGCCGGCTCCTGGGGGACACATCCTGTGAGGATGCTGCACTATTACTTGTCAAGCAGAGGATATGAGTCCCAGGGGATGGGGTGAGTGGAAAGAGTGTAAGCTACAGGAATAGAGGAAAGATGGATGCATGAAGGAGGAGGTTAGATGGTGTTTAACTGTCTGAGGAGCTGCGGGGACGGGCGTACTGCTGGCCTCTGCTGCTGAGGACACAAGCTGCCCCTTAGATAGAAGAGGGGGGCAGTCAAAGAAACACAAACAAAAGGCAGTGATTTAACAAAGTAGGCTGTTAATGACAGCGCCACGCCTAATAAAATCATGAACACAGAAAAGGGAGGAGAGACCTGCCGGAGCTGTTTAGCACTCGTGCCTGATGTGAAAAGCAGAAACTGAAAGATTGCATTTAGAAATCGAGAAGGACGGACAAACCTGGAAATACAGAGAAAGTTATGTTCAACATTAGATATGGATTTTATTTTGTAGGCAGCAGTAAAAGATATTACTTGATTAGGCAGAATATAAAACAATAATCTGGCATGGATTATAAATAAGGAATGGCCATTCAGACAACAGTGGGGGTACACTGGGTGTGAGAGAATGGGAGGTGGCAGAGGGGGGTCAGGAGAAAATGGGCGAGGTGGAAGCAGATGATACTTGGAGGGCTAAGACGTAGTGACAGCTGGTGTCTGATCTGAGGATCCATCCTTCCTCCCCTCAGCCTCTTTTAGTCGTATTACGAAGACTAAGTGACCACGAGGGGAAGCTGGACACACGGACACGCGCGCGCACACAGAAAGGCGATAGCCATGATCCCATTGATGTGGATGAACGGAGGCAGAGTAACGAAGAAAGAGGGAAGTATGTGATGGGAAAAGTGGGAGGGAGTAAAGTAAAGTTGAGACTTACTTTGATCTAACGTACATTATCGCACATGGATTAATCAGTGATTAATCAGTGATTAATCCATGTGGTCCAGTAGTGAAAAATGCCAATATAATGTAACAAGTGCAGCATCTTTAATGTGCTTGTTTGTCAGATAAACCACCTGAACGTTTCACTTTATCATCTCCAAATTTAAGCAAATAAACTGGTTTTAGGTTACATGGTTTTTCAGTTTTTCAAACAGTTCTCTTCAGCATCATTCAGTCCATTAAACATTACATCACCAGTTTAAACACCAGTGGCTTGGACTGCATTTCTCATCTTTTTTTAATTGTGGGTTTCCACCACGTACAACTTGGCTGTCTGTAAGTTTGTGTAATATTTGTTAAACCATGCTCACTTTGGGGCGACTCACACTTATATTTAAAGCAGTGTTACTGTATGATAGTTTGTTTTAAATGAGAAATCAGTCCCAGGATAGAAGGTCAGACACATTTGCTGTAACTGAAAGAGGGAAAAGAAGGAGGCGACAGATGACCGAGCCAGCTCCTACCTGCCAGTCTGTTGTTGACCACGTTGTGTCTGGACCACAACCACAATACTGCTGTGGGCAGTGAGTCCACCTCCTCCAGACTCTCTGCCGCCATGTTCTCAAAGTGTGCCGCACACTCCCTGCAGCCAAAGAAGTTGTGGACGTAGCTTCTCATCGCACGCAGCACCTCCTGAGGATCTGAAGGGGAAAAGCAGACGAGGAACAAACTGTTGCTCGTTTTTTCTTTAAATACAGTGCACAATGCTTTAAAACACTACAATAAGTTTAAATACAACTTTACTGTAGCATTTATTAAATCTGTCGTTTCCTCCAAAGTCATTCTCAATCACAGGCACGTCTAAATGCGGTCACAACTACAAAAACGCACCTGAGCATGCACCTCCTGAAGGTTTGCCAGTGGCAGCGAGGATCCAGCACCCGCTGGATTCCCACGATTACGTGGGAGTCACACAGAGCTGGGTTAACCCCCATATTGAGATGAATGGGATAATGCAATCTGGAGATTAAAGGCCGTTAACGCTCTATGTGAATAGTGGCCCGGCTGTTGTCTCAGGACTTCAGCAGCCCACAAACATATTTCCCTTCAGCCGTTTGCTTTTGTTCTCAGCTTAGCAGATCCTTTAGATGTTCACCCATCAGCTGGTGAGAGCATGGACAGGAGCTTTGTGCCTTTTCTGAAAATAACCATAGGCCTGTGGAAGACACCTTTGATACTGTATGGTTGTATGCAGATATGAATAAATTATATTTTCTCTGATAGTCAGAAGTGTGTGTTAGTGTGTATGCATGCGCCCTTTAAGCCGTGGTGGTCTGCGGTGGGCCAGATGGACCCCATTTTTGGCCAGTCCATCTGCAGGTCACATAATGGTCTGTAAACCTGGGGATTAACCTTGGTGTGGACGTATATGAGTGTGCATGTCTCTGTGTGCACTGAAGGGAGATTAACGTCCCTGCCAGGAGCGGAGCCTCTGGTCATCTGCCTCTTATTTTTATTAACCACTCACATTCCACTAATCTGAAATAATCCCTTTTCACACAAACAATTAGGCTCAATTTGAACTGTTAAAAATGAAAATATAAACTAACTCATCTCTGTCAGATCAGCTCACTGTTGGGAAGGAAAAAGACCCTCCAGAGTTCATGTGTTTACAAAGCTCTCTCATCCTCAGTCTTGCACTGCATTTTTGACCTCTCAATGACCTTTTAATTCATTGCAACACAAACTGTGTGTGTACCTGAGCCTTTGCTGTTAGCTTGAACAGTAAGAACATGGAAGAGAGTCCACACCCCACAGGGATAACGTCTGAAGTGGGGCTCTGAACCCTGACAGCCCACCCACCTCACGCCGTCTGGCAGCGTCGAATTTGGAGACTGAGAGAAACAAAAAGAAAAACAGAAGAAAAATCAAATTACAGATAAATGTGAAGTAAGGACAGGAAACAAACAAACAAGCTAAGTAAAAGAAATCACATTTTCTTTCCCGTCGTCTTAAAATAAAGTTCTGTTGAACCGAAGCAGGAGGCCTAATTTATTATAAACCTGCACGCTGATCTCTTATTCCAGTGAACATGAGATCTGCTGCATCTCTGCACGAACCCCTGCAAACACCTCTGGACAGGCTCGACTCTGCAGATGAAAACCTGAACAAATGGATTACTTAACCTCGTGTGGTCACTAGAGCTTCTTGGCAAATGCTATTCAGCTTTTTAGGAAATGTGGGGTTTTCAACAAAAGGGAGACCCATTTTATGATTTTTCAAAGGAAAGAAACTGTCTTAGTGTTCAGAGAAGCTGGAAAGTATCACCAGGCTTTTCCTCTAAATGAGACAAAACTCAAAAAGGTCCTCTAAAAGTAAAGAGTCTCTCCAGTATCTCCAGATCCGTTCAACTTAATGAAAGCTGTTGCGTGGAGTTTCCTGATCAATGAGAAGTCAATCTCAGGTTAATGGCTCAGCCCTCCACTAATGAACAGAAGCTATCCGCATCTCTAACCACGAGCCACAGTTGAATTCAACAACATATTTTCTCTGACATAAAGTCGTTGCACTCGTTGCCATCACTGGCTTGATTGACAGGGTTACTCAGATGTCAATAGTAAAGATTTGGTGCAGAGTCCATTTCCTCTGAGGCGGAGTCTATTCATACCTTCCCATTGATTCATTGATCCATTGATTTGCCTGCTAAAAGCTAATGATGTAAGTAAGTGAGTCTTTCAATTTGTGGGCGGCTGTACACCGGAGGCACGCGGCTTCATTCCAAAGACAGCACGTAGATTTCCAGCTGCATGCGCTGGCACAGAGACGAGCGCAAAGTAGATACGGCAACATCTGGATGCTCATCTTTAGGAATATTTTTCTACCCCTAAACTTGTACAGCAGGGGTTTTTTAAGATGTATTTTTTATGCCCATTTTGGCATTTCTTTGACAAATTATTGTGCTGCCTCTGAACTGATTAAGTGTCCAGACTGACAAGTGACCTTGTGGCTAAGCAGAACGACGAGGCTACTCCCAGCCAGACGCTCGGACATCAGTCTGGGAGTATTTTGTGATGACCTGCCCTCTGTTCTCCCTGCAGCTGCTCATCTGTCTGGTACTCTCTCCTCTCCCTTCCTTTCATTGGCTGCTTTGGCTAACAAAAAACCTGTTCTCCGTTTGCATTTATGTACTTTCTAAATGTAATCTGCAAATTACAAACTATTTTTGAAACCAGTGAATGCTACAGACATAAACAACGTTACTACAAATAATTCGGATGCATCAAATTCATTTTAATAATAATGAATGTAATCGGTTGTCCCTGTCAGAGCTTACCTGTGCATCATTTTCCAGTTTTTCTTTAAATGCTTCGTAGGAAATGCGATCTCCAGTCTGCTTCTGTAGCCAGGAGTTTAAATCCTTCAGCAGGTTCGTCACTATAGGACGGCCTGGGAAGTACTGCATACGGGAGAACAAAAGCACAATACATACAAGGAAAAAAACTCTAATGAGTTCCAGTAAACAGACTAGAAAATGAAGGCATTTTTGGGAATAGTTGCAGGTTTGAATCCGTCGATTCATTACTGGAATAAGAGACTTATCACTCAGGCTGTCACTGCATACGTAGTTTGAGAACCAGAAATCTCATTTCATGCATGTCACTCACTCTAATTACATTTGTGTTGTTAGACTGCAGTATAGATTACATTAATGCAATAATGAATCCAGCTGAAATTTAAATGCTTTGTGGTGTTATCCACTTCCAATAACATGCAAAGTTTCTACAACTAATTTAATTCATATTGTTGAGCTAAACATGCAACTTAAACTAGAGCCAAAATAATCCATCTTAAATGAAACATCTGTTTGTATCCATTACATCCAATTCAGGCTGATTCATTAAAACCCAAGTCCTGAACACGTTTCTTACAGTGCCACTCACCAGCTAAAACACGTTTTCAAATCAACATCTCAGTTTCAACCAGCAGCAGAAATACTGCAAAGGTTCTGAATAATACCTCCAGATTATTCGGATTATTGGAACTGATTGTATGCGTGCCTAAATGATGCAGTTTGATGGAAAACACCATGGGCTTCCCATTTACTTCAAATGTAGTTTTTTGCTGATTACTTTGAAATCTCCAGACACCCCGTACTGCCCCCAGACCCCTCAGAGAACTGCTACATGTCCAGCCTTAAAACAAAGGGGGAGCATGCAGTCGTGGTTTTAACCTCAGTGATTATATTTACTTTTAGAGCAAACCACTTATATCTCTGTTTAACAAAATAAATAAAAGAAGTTTGGCTTTTTTTAAAGATAACATCTTTACACCATCTTTAATTATTACATTTTTACTTTTAAAAAACACCCTGTAGTTCTGGTTTAGAAAGATGCTGTGGAAAGAAAGAATAATATAATGATAAAAACAAGCCATGTGACAACACGGGTCTTAAGGCTTCTCTGAAATGCACACGTCTTCACCCGGGCAGAACTTTTTTTCCCTAATATTTCACAAGCTTTACAAAAGATTGTGGTTTAAGGTTTGTTCCTGCTCAGCACCTTTAAAGAAATTCAGTAAATGTGACAAAAGCCAAGCTTAAGCCTCTTCATTCATTAAGATCCATTTCCTAAGCCACTAACAACCACTTAGGTGTTCCTCACTCGGGCTTTCTCCTGTTGTACATTTACTCCTCACGTCACCTTGGCAACAGCCACAGCTGTAAAGAAACGTGACACTGTAACTAGCAAAGTGGGTAAACGAAGAGGGAGAGGAAATCCAGCTGATGGGTGTCTGAGACCAGTGATGACAGCCTTAAGACACACACAGAAAACACGTCTTCACACAAGCGATACTGACAATAGAAACAGCTGAGGCCTGGGGCTGTCTGACTGTCAGAGAGACAAGACCGCTTTAATAAACTTTGGCTTAATGTGCTTCCTATTCTTACATTAAGCCTCTCTCTGGAATAGGTTATGATAACGTCTCGTTTCTCAGAAACAGACACAGCAATGGGATAAAGCTTTTTCCAAAACGTACCACGTCTACCGTTTTTACGAACGCACTGGGCCTGTGGCAGCAATACGAGGCAAGAACAACAAAGCAGGGGAGGATGTCTGTTCATGTGAACACGCCCGCATACAAACACACATAGCAGCGCGCAGTATAAGGCTCGGCCTGCTATTCCCCACACTCCACCGCGATCTGCGCGTTACTCCCACTTTATCTGACCTGCTGTCAAACATCTGTCACTTATAGCAAAGCACTAATAACTGAGCACAACCTTTCACTATACTTTTTTTGTAATTCATTAATAGACAAGTGTATGACTGAGTATACACGGTGAAACTGAGGGTTTTCTGCTGTTTCAGAGTTACTTGTTAAGTAATTATTTGGAGACAAGATCACTGTTAGTCAAAATCTTTGACTGCCTTATAAATAATTATATAATTACAAATAAAGAAACCAGATGAGAGCACACATAATCCTGTAGCCTGACAGCTTTGAGTGGACCGACTCTGACTCACCAAGCCCCGCCTCCATACACACATACACAAAGTTGGAAAGTTGGGATGTGAAGAGCAGCACAAAGGTTTGTGACGTTTGCTGCTCTGCTGGCACAGTGATAATAGGTTTAGGTGTGGATCCAAGGTCTGAATGCCAACTGGTTGGAAAAGCTCATTAAACAGCCATATGAATTTAACCAGAGGAGAAAACGCAGATGTTTTCCACTAATGGGTTTAGGTCGGCATCACCAAGCAGCCCTATTCATGAGCTCTGTAGGTTTGGTAATCGGGTGAAAGGAAAATATAAAAAGGAAAAAAAAAAACAAAAAACCCCGACTCAGATGCTTTCAGTTTGCTCGCATTGATGTAAATAAAGCTTCATCCTTCCTGTCGGCCTGGCCTGGTTCACAATCAGTCAGTTTTCACCAACAGCTGCTTAAAATAACGCAGGCAACACTGCAGCATTTGACAAGTGTCCTTATTTAAAAAAAAAGTTAATTATTAAACTAAAATGTCATTGTGTGCTTTTTCTTTTTCACTTCATAAATATTATCAGCAACAGTAGTTTGGCATCAGGAGAAATTATACTGGCAATATATTAACAAAATAAAACCAGTCAGCTGACAGGACGATTAAAATGATTCATTTGTGGATGAAATTCTGAATGAGGGCCCCCTGCTGATTATTGATTTTCTTTTGCTACTACTTTTATGATCTCTGCATCTCTCTGCTCCAGAGATCTTCATCTGTATCTGTCCGCTGTATCTGCACAACGTGCACAAACACTTCACCTCCTTCCACCCTGCACCCCCTCCTGCACCCATCCCAGTTGGACCATGACAATCCCATTCACCCTGGCAATATGTCATTCCTGATCCGATTAGTATCAGCAGCACTTGAGAAACCGCAAGCTCCTTGTGGTGAGGGTCCTGAGAGGGAGGCATCTGTTGGCTCTAACAGGGGAGACCAGGCCGGGCCGCGGGTGGAAGCCAGGGGTGAAGGCCCTCGATAATCTACTGCAGACACGTGCCCGAGCAGAAACCAGAAAACAGCAACCTCATCCTCACACACACACACACACACACACACACACACAGACACACACACACACACACACACAAAATACATCAAAGCGAATTGACAAATTCTGAGGGAATGCTCATTAAATCTGTAATATGATTCATAATTATCTGGACAGCTAATTTTAAGAAAAGCCAAGGCAATCTTGGCAGCAGAGGCGCTTTTATACATTATGTCCTGGGCCGTGGCGTGAGAAGGCAGAAGTCTGTGTTGCTTTAAACGAAACCCCTCCTCTTAATTCTTTGTTTTATTCCTCAGCCCCTTTGTCCCCTCTGGGCTGAAGGGCTTCTTTCGAGAAAAGCAGGATAGAGGTGTAATCCTTGAAAACCTCGCTGTAATGCTCTCATGCTTCCCAAGATCCACTTTTTTAATCCTCATATACATGTAGAGGATTCATAAATCCGGCTCCAGCCTGACAAGATAGTAAATCTAGTAATATTATAACTGGGTGCAAAAACGAAAAAAGAAAAGAGTGAGGAAGAAAAGATGTCACGGTTGCCATCTACAACATGTGGCACAGAGATGGAAGTGTGATTCTTTGACAAAGCAGACTAATTAAAAAAATGAATCCATGAAAGAAGATGCTCAGGAGGCACAGGACACACAGTTACTTGTATAATAAGAGTCAATTTTATATATTTAATGGTTTTACTGTCTTAGTTGATCAAAAATTGAACAATCATTAGAATCCCTTAAAACTATAATTTTCAGACTTTTTAGACAAATTAATTAACTGGATACGCAAAAGAGAATGACAAATGAATATGTTGATTAAATTAATACTGAAAGTATTACTTGTAGGCTTGCTCTCACACACACACACACACACACACACACACACACACACACACACACACACACACACACACACACACACACACACACACACACACACACACACACACACACACACACACACACACACACACACACACACACACGAGGCTGTGCATGGAGCTTTCCACTCACTGTGTGGTTCAGTTCACATTAAAGAGTCATGATTAAGGAGCATGACAGCAGAGTGAAATAACACTCACAAAGGTCAGGCCATCGTGAGTCACTTTCACGATGGGTGGCTGTGGCTGATGGTGGCAGAGCAGGTCAGCCACTAATCAGAAGGTCGGTGGTTCGATCCCAGGCTGCCTCCTGGCTGCATGCCAAATATCCTTGGGCAAGATACTAACCCCATGTTTGCCCGGTGGCGCCAGTGTCCGGCAGCCTCGCCTCTGTCAGTGCACCCCAGGGCAGCTGTGGCTACAATATAGCTTGCCATTGCCAGTGTGTGAATGTGTGAGTGAATGGGTGAATGACTGAATGTAGTGTAAAGCGCTTTGGGGTCCTTAGGGACTGAGTAAAGCGCTATACAAATGCAGGCCATTTACCATTTCACTCTAATCTAATCACATGACTCACACGTGGCGCTCAGGTGTTGTGTGTTTTTGTGTTTCGTTTTAAACGTAGCGCTTTAGTAATCAGGTGGCGAGAACAGGTTGAAAATGAGGTCATCTTTATTAACAAATCAAAATTTTAGACGAACCAAAAAAGCGAGTCAAAGATTATCCAGCTGGCTGTGCTGTAAACATGACCTGCAGGCATTTTCTCTGCTCGTGTCCAACCCGGTCTCACGAACCACAACTCCTAACACGGAGTCTGGCTTAAAGCATTCTCACCATGCAGCGAGACCTCTCAGTCAAATGTCAATAAGGGCCGTCGAGTGGCGGTCGGCTGTAACAACGACGCCCTCCTCAGCTACACAAAGCCCCGCTGAGCTGCCGCTCCATTCTGGTAAGGGGTGGGGGCATGCTAAAAATACCACTGGGACCTGCTGCTATTCACTAAACAAACTGGAGCTAATAGGAGGCCACAGTGCTCTGCCACACACACACACACACACACACACACACACACACACACACACACACACACACACACACACACACACACACACACACACACACACACACACACACACACACACACACACACACACACACACACACACACACACACACACACGGCTCTCTACGATGCCTCCCTAGAGAGCGAGATATAATCAGAGAGATTGGTGGCGGACTAGGGCAGTGAAACAGGCTGGTCTGTAGCCAACAGGAACAGGGATAGCAGGTCAGGCCTCATCATCACAACATGTTTGCCTGGCTGGCACACTTCACACAGAAAGGATTTAACAAACAGAGGTGTAAGAATGCAGCCAAAGGTGGTAAAGAAAAGTGGAGACACTGGTGTTTTGGGGGAAAAAAAAAAAAAAAAAAAAAAAAAAAAGGAGAAAAGGGTAATAAATGATAGTGAGAGACATAACATTGACATGCACCCAAAAGACTATCACGATCACAAATATTTACAGAAATGCTTGTGTGAAACCACTAGCAGGAATAGGGGGGGGGGGTTAATCAGGCCTGTGTTTAAAGCCTGTGGGCAGCAAGCTGGTGGCAGCCACGCTTCAATTCCCCTGAGAGGCACCGTCAAGGGGGTCGACAATGCCCACGAGAGTCTTTGGACTTCTGTTCTAGTCAGTGCCATTCACTCCGGCTTTGACATGTTTTTGTGTGTTTATGAGTGTGCATACAAACAACAGTACACACAACAGGATACAACTGTAACAAAGTAACGGAGACCAAAGTTAATAAGGTACGAGAAGGAAAACAAAAGCCAAACTCAAATCTGCAGCGTGAAACAACATTCTGCTGTCTCAATCGCCACCTAGTGGTGACCTGCTGTAACTGCAGGACTTGAGCTACAACATTGCCTGATGTAGCAAGTTCATGTTCAGCAGATTTGCTAAAATTGATTATTTTTAGTTTATTTTTATCAATATCTGGAAACAAACAGTTTTTGAATGCATTTAAAACGCTTCTTCAGGATTCTGATGTCATCTTTTCTGACCACATCAATTTTCAGTAGTCACTATACGTCAAGATAACAATTTCAGCCAGACACTGAGGAGCAAACTGCTTTACCAAAAAAAAAACAAAAAAAACAACCTGCTGTTTTTTGTACTTGCTGTGTCTGAAAATTCTGCTAACTGTACCTTTGCCAAGACAGAGATGTAAGCCTTGAGAGAAGTCAGTGCCTGCCCTTGGAAAACAGACTGCGTGCCCAGCTCAACACGCAGGGAGTAGTGCAGCGTTGACTCCAGATCTGCCATATACACCCTGAACCTGAGTGCAAAAAGCAAACAATCACATCAAGGCCAAATATGACAAAGCGTCAGTAAAGATGTTTGTGGATGTCGTGTCTCATTCGTACTTGTCGAACGGTCTCCAGGGATCCTCTGTGTTGTTTTTAAGGAGTTCGGTGGAGACTGGTGGAGGCTTCCCTGACCGCACCACCCCCGGTAGCCTCTGGAGGGCATAAGAGTAGAAGGTGCGAGCCTCAATGTCACTATGGGAGAAAGGGATAAGTGAGGCCATCACTTACACAGGTTAATATAGGATGTTTAGATTCTTAGTGGAGTCTTCAGTGTGAAAGTGCATCTGTGCACACTGAGAAATGCAACAATCACACCTGAGTACCATTAAGGTGTCCAAATCTGCAGCGAACCTCAAAAAGCAGTTTTCTGTTTAGTGTTTTTATTTCAGTTTCAATCTTTTGTCTCAGCAGTCCAACGCCATAAAACCCATTTTACGACCTGTATTTTTCACGGCCATATATTTTACACACTTACGGGAATGCATTTTAAATACTAGGCAGACGGTGCCAGGGTAAGTAGGAGAGAGAGGTATGGCTGATCATTTAGGCATGTGATAACCCTGCAACTGGAACCACAACCATTAATGCGCTCACCACCCTCCATCCCTCACATCCTCCCCTCATTTTCCTTCTCTCCTTGTCACGGACGGAGAGAGAGGGAGGGAGAGGGAGAAAGAGCGAGCGAGAACATCGTAAAACTTGAACAGGATGGTAATAAGGAGGATGGATACTCGGGGCCAACGCTCACTCACACCAGCCTGGGACCCAATTACACCTGCGTGTGTGTGGGAGTGTACAGATGTGGAGGGAAAGCCATTCATCCAGCGATCCCCAGGGCCAGCAGGCACGCATCAGGGTGAACTGAGAGGGAATGCATTCACCTGGGAGCAGCACACATTACATGCATGACGGATGTGAGACGCCACCCGCATGCTCGCGCGCAGACACGCAAACACAGGCACACGCACTGTGCTCTCCCAGGATCAATCAGACATTCAGCGATGATGGGAGGCCATCTGTCGCCGTGTGTGGCTGGGGCTTGTTTGGCAGGTGAAGCCAGAAAAGCAATGGCATTGTTTTCATGCAAGAAATTAAAAAACCTCCCTTCTGTACAGTGATGGAGATGAGGGGGGCTGGAAAGGGGAGAGATGGAGGGTGAATAAATAAAACAGCAATAAATCATTTCCTTTTTGCATTTGTCAACTAAAGAGTCCTCTTTGCATGCCAAGTTATTGAAACAGCCAAACAAAGAGGCATAAACAGCAGATGAATTTGCAGGGTGAGGAATGATCAGCGCCGCTTTATGATGGTGAATAATGGAGTGATTTTGATGCTCTGATCCCATTAAGAGGCCAGATGTTTAAAAATATTCTCATGAATAGCGTTCAGATAATGAGAACACTACCAAGCTTTTCGGAAGAGAGCGGCGCAATGACAATGACAGCCAAAGGGGAATAAACTTGGTGTTTGTGCAACTCTGACCCAGTTTGAAAGGAAAGAAAACAGGTAAGAGATCCATGCAGGGCACGGACCTTTAGTTCCACAATATTCACGAGGTGGCAGATGTTTCTACAGCCAGCAGTCCAAAAACAACAACGCACCTCAGGCCCGAGGAGAAACACTGATGTTGGAGTGAGTTGTCCCTTTACAACTATTACTGTGTGCTGCTGTCGGGCTCACTGCCTCAGCTCAGCCATTCACGTTAAATAATCCCTCCAAGAAAGAAGGAAAATGGCCTCCGTCAGAGGTTTTCATTAAAATAATGCAGAGAATCTGATCTTTAAGTTTTGTGCGCCTGTTTTGCGTTTGATTACTTTGGGCAATGAACAACTGTGTTTAAAAACTGTTGTTCTGAGAAACAGACATTTCTGCTCGAGCCTTAGCCTTTCTTACCTTCTTGTTAGAGCTTAGCCAAGGTTACTATCACATTTTAGCTGGCTGCCTCCATTTATATGTTTACATAGTGTGGTCAGTTTTATAGTGGTGCTAAACTGGTGGAGTGCTAGTGGAAACTGCGCCCGTGAGTCTGCACTGGTGCTCACTGCTACCCTCTTTTCTCCCCTGTAGTAACTGTACAGCGAGGCCAAAGCGTCTGAAGGACACGTCGTACAAAGACCTGTAACTGCCCTTTTATGTTTGTGCTGTACAGTCCAAAGTTCTGCCCACCCACAGAGATGTTTGCAGTTTGTCATTGATTAGACCAATTCTCATGAAGTCCAAAAGTTTATACGGAAACAACAAGGTCACCAAATAATGAACAATAACAAATAACAGTCAGAAAAATCAAGGACGCCCCTGAATAACAAGGTTCATTAGACAAACTGAGTAAAAACATTAGATAAGGAGTGTGTGGGTTGTTTCAAATATTTTGTTTTTCCATAAGATCATCAGTATTATTACAGAGTATGCTGACTGCCCTTTCATTTTCCTCATACTAGAAAAATGTGTTTTATAAACTTGATTTTGTCACTTTTTCTTAAAGGAAAAGCAGTTTGATATGCAGTAGATACTGTAAAGACTCTCACACTCTGAGTCTGGTGAAGTTGCCTCCAGGATAATAAAGGTAACAGGATGGAAACTCAGTGACGCCCAGCGTGGTCACCAGGCTTTCCTCAGTGTTCAGGACCCTGCGCACCGCAATGCCCTCAAACTGTAACAGGTCCAGAGTCACCTAATGTACAAAACACACACACACACACACACACACACACACACACACACACACACACACACACACACACACTTTACCTCGCCATGTTTCATAACACTGACCTATTGGATGTTATTACCCCGCCATTTGACAACAAACACTGCAAGCGTTTCACATGGTCACATCTGTGACGTGTTACCTCTCGGCCAACGTACGACGTGGCATCTTCAAAGATGAGTGCCAGGTGTTTGACATCGTTGGTCTCAAAGAAGACGTCGACCTCCATTTGGCTGGCGGGGGGACAGAAATACCATAAAAATCAACAAAGATAAATAAATAAAAATGATAAAATAAAAAGTGCATCATTATGTGTCTAGAAGGTCTTAAAAGAAAGCATTTAGGGTGCAGGATGGTATGATTGTGTTAAATACTTTTCAAGAATTTATAATAGTTTATTTTTTCAAAAGAAATATAAACCAAGTGAAAAACACAAACAAAAACACCACCTTTCTTTCATTTCTCTGCCTCCACCTAAAATACTAAAACTTTACAACAAAATCTTCTCCACTGGCAAAAAAACCAAAAAAAACAACTGCATTTCTGAATTTCTGCTCTAACATGACGCTTTCACTTTAAACATGAAGAGAAGACTTCCTGGGCATTCCCCTGCTGAACTATGTGTACTTTAGTTCATGTGTCTGTATACTGTATGCGTGTGTGCCACTACGTAGGCACCAGGGTGGCCATGTAGTAATAATGACCTAATGAAGAGTCTTCTGAGTCAAACTGAATTTGTCATAAACTTTAGAAATCAACTATTTTAACCTTTTATTTAAATTTAAAGTGAACAGTTCATTTTTGGGCTTATAAGAACAATTCTTCCACTAATGAACTAAAGTCCACAGAAAGTTGAAGATATGAAGTTCAACAAAAGAAAAATACACTGGGAACATGACAGATACTGGAAAGGCCAATTTTACTGACTACAGACAAACAAAGGTGTATATACAGTAGAGTAATGGGACAAAAACTAATTCAACACGAGTGATATTAATGAAAGCAGGGTAACAGGAACTGCAAAAGAAAAATAGAACTTGTTTTGTTGAAATATATGTTCTGTATGCTTGTAAGTATGGGACATGTTGTGGAAATACATTTTGTGGATGTCATTGTTTTAAAATTAAGGTTATAAGAATCTTTGATAAGTTGCTATATGCACATTAATTCCTTCAGCTGGTCATTTAAGCCCCTTGGTAGGTGGTTGCTAGGCAACACAGAGACATAATATCATATTAGATGAGAACCCTCGGGGGCCTAAGATGCACCTGTGTGCCAAGCTGGGCTGCTGAACCCCTAACTGCATAGGAGTTACTACAGATACATCAGCTGGGTTCAGTCGTGAGGGATGAACAGATGATAAGACTGTAACTGTAAAACTGCTGATAAAAATAAATTTACAGAAACTAGAGTTTCTGCTTGGGTGTTTACCTGGTGGGCTCCAGTGGGGGGCAGGCAGGGGGCCAGGGTTCACCATGGGTTTCCAGGTTGTCTAAGATCTTGTGACGGAGGTCTTGAACATTACGGCTAACGTCTAAAAATAAATCAATCAAAAATGCATACATCTTATTACAGATAACCATAAACTGACATAAATCTGTATTTACCAAAACATCAATATAAACGAGTCTAAAAAAGGTAACTGTACTCTTAGGTTTATGAAGTAAACGATGCATAGTGCATACAGTACATGTTTGAGTTAACCCAAGACAAAATAATTAGAAACAAAAAAAAGGGGGATGGTTAAGCATATTGAAATAACACCATGACTGCACAAGACAATTTATGGTGGAGTTTGCAAGAAAACAAGCTGAAGGCTCGCTGAGTGTCCTCTCTGTGTGTAGCAATACCTCCAAAAGGCAGTCCTTCATAATCAGGCTTGGAGTAGGCATGGAAGAACTGAAAAGTGAAAACAAAGAGGGAGGTCTCAGTTAAGAAAGAAGACGAGAGAGAGAAGTGAGATCTGATCAGACGGGCCTCACAACTCTGAGTGAAGCAAAGTCATGTTCTGTAATATCTGATGGGGGGGCCCAGCCCTCCTCTTGACCTCTTCCTGGTTAAAATGAGAAGCAGATGTTAAAGCTCCAGTGCAAGTTCAAAACAGAAGGAGCTCTTTGTTTTATTGGCTTTTGATGCGTGAGCAAGAGCTGAGGCTTGAACACACTCTGCTGACTAATCAAGTATGAATGCAATGTTTGAATTTCTGCGATGTGGCTGCTGATCATGCAAACGTTGAGCTGTTGCACAGCATGTGGCAGACTGACGAGATACTGTTGCTAATACAAGAATAATTGCCCCGTTTTCAAAATGACTCCTTGATGTTGAGACTACTAAAAGACAAACTACACAAAATATTGTTTGTTTTTATATATACACAATTTTCATACTGCCTTAAAAAAATATGCATAATTACAACAGTATTAAAATCTAGAACACGGACTGTTGCTCATGCAAAGGTTTAACCAACAGCTGCAGAATATGATAAAATCTAGGCATCACTGTTGGAAGAGCTGAGAAGGAAAAGCATGGAACTTCATGGGATCCATCTCCATGTGCCACCCCTGCATGGGGAAATGTGCTGGACTCATTTCTAAACAGGATTCTTTAATGCAAATAGGGCGAGCAGATCCCAACAAGCTAAATGTAGGACAATGAGTATGTTTGTATAACACAATTTGCAGTTTCTCTGATAGTTTTCTAACAGTCATGTGCTACTTTTTTTTTTTTCCCTGTCTGTCTGATAATCATCTGGTTTTTGTACGCTCGTACACTGTGACACGTCATCATTTCCCCAGTGCAAAACTGAAAATTGAATAGAGAGGGGGGGAAAAAAGACAAAAACATTGAGTAATAGTTGTAGGTTGTGTCAGCCTTTATGTTAATAACATGTCTTTTTCCTCTGTGAAAGTTTCCAGCCTCTTCTAGTGAAATGTGGACACCTGTGACTTCAGCACAAGCAGCGAAACAGTGACAGTCTGTGATGGCCGTCTCTCGTGCTTTCTTTGTAGCCACTGAATAAAAGCCAGACTTGGTAAAGTGTCTACTTGACTGTGTTTACTTTTGAAAACTAGAACAAAATCAAGATGTGGGACATCGCCTCAGTATGTGGGACAGGGTGTGGGGGTGGGGGGGATAGAAATGCTGCGTGCTCAATTCTAAAGGGGGGGCTTTGGTCACCCTACATGCAAACTGTTACATAAAAGGCATATCAATGCTGAACCATGTGAAACTGAGGAGTTAACAACAAACTGCCTTTTCAATTTCTTTTCAACTTTCTTATTTTAACAAGTGACCAAAAAAACTTTCTTTATGTTATCCTTTGTGGATCACTGTAGGGATTTTAACTCTACCTTTAACTCATAGTGAGCGTGCTGTGGTGCAGCACCTGCAGACCAACTACAGCTCTAAGTTCAAGGGAACTGTGGGAGTTAGTTTCTCCTGAGAAAACCTGCCAGAGCAAAGGGGGGTAAAAACAAGCGAACCACACAGAAACATCCTGCCACTGAGGGGGTTCGACCATGAGACTTTCCTGCTGTGACAAGACAGTGAGCCACTGTTTTTAGATGCCTAATTCAGCCTCTTTTTCATATAATTCGTCATATAATCAGCAGCTTTAGTGGAAAGGGTGAATTTCCACACAACAGCCATCATAAAGGAAGAAACGGCCATGCAGACAGTTCATATATAGCATACAACCTTTATTGTGGGGTACCCTTCTACTTTGTAGGATTTGCAGAGCGCTGTGTTCTCCTGATCAGCGCAGTCTATAGCTGCCAGATCCACAGCCGGCTTCCACTCTGAACAGACATCAAACAGAGACAGACCCACAGTAAATATTTATTTACAGTCTACTTTGCTGTGTACAGTCCATCAGCACTGGATGGGGCCACGAATTAGTCTCGAGCCATATGAATCAATATAGAGGGCACGAGGCTTTTTAGGATAAAAACCTCTATGCTATAAGCAACCTGTCAGCTGCTACAGGTGAGCAGGATTTTCCTTTGATATTCATTTTAGAAACCATTTCTTTGCTTCACAAACAGGATTGTGGCAGTCCACACACCCGACAGAGGTCCAAGGCTCATCCGGCGCTGCTCTCAGTGTAAAATCATTACATTGCGAGCATTCCTAATCCCGCCACAAATCCTCCTGTGAAATTATTTTGCCTCCAAGGCAGGCCGTTTGATAGCATGCCAAGTCATGGATGCCACTGTGGACTGTGAGTGAAAACACTGGACTGAAATACCCTGTGACTGTGTTGGACCCCTGCCATCATCAGAAACTTTGCCCTTAACCATCATCCTAATTATATTTGCTCGGATGGTTCTGTGAGATTTTCGTTGGCAGCGGCTGCAGGAGCAACTCTGAGTTGGAGAGGATGTGAGAGCAGCGAGCAAAATAAAAACACTTTCATTAGATCACAAGCTTTAATTAACAGATGGAAAGTGCAGCTTGGTGTTCTCATCGTTTCCGCGCAGAGAAGAAGCTCGGGAAATATTTAAAGAGACTAAATTATAGATTTTTTTATTCTTAAAATGTTTAGCAGAAACTCTTTTTTAGACATCGAACAAGGCCAGCTGTGCAAAGCTGGAAGTGGACACATCGAGAGTCAGAATTACTGAAAGCTTTAAAATGTTGCTGCTGCTCAGTACACACCTTTAATGTCGCTGGCCAGTTCTTTGTACGTCGGAGAAAAGGCGATACAGTGTCCGCACCACGAAGCGTAAAACTCCACGACCATAGCAGCTGTGGAGTTGATCAAAACAGACTTCACATTTTCCTGAGTTAACAACACGATCTGGTCCGAAGCCGTGTACAGTCCGGCCTCCGCGACAGACGGAAAAAGGAGACACAAGCACAACCAAACCGCAGATGTTGCCATCTTTCTGGGATGTGTTTGTATTTCTTCACACCGAGACGTGGCACGGCCGAAGCGCCGCGCCATCTTCCCCCTCCGAGCTGCTGCTGCTGCTGCTGAGCTCCGAGTCGTCTCTCTGAGCGCACACACTCACTCCGCTGTCACAAAACTTGTCACAACTTTTGCTGCCTCTGCCTTTTTATGGCCACGGGCTTCGTGGGTCCTCCCCCTGCCGTGCAAACCCAAAGTGCCATACGAACACCGCAACTCCGCACGGTCGCCCATTTGTCGTCGCTTTAAACGCACGCTGAAATAAGATGAAACTATTAATTCATGACGATTTAAAGTCACGTGCAGGACACGACTCTATACAGGAAATGTCATTTAATGGCTGTACAGACTTTAACTGCGAAGTAATGTGCGTCCGAGCACACGTTTAGTTTTACGTGTTTTGTTTGTGGTTTTCTGCAGAAGATAAAATTTTGTGACGAGATAGTTTTGCATTTTGAGGGCGGGTGTCCTTCAACAAAACAGCCACAGAGACACACAATATTCAGTTTGTTTCCAGCTTTTTATGTATAACGTAAACACACTACAGTAATGAAGAAAGACCCTAACAATAAAAACAAAACAGTCTTTGAGCAAGCGTTTGGCAACGGTGGGAAGGAAAAACTCCCTTTTAACAGGAAGAAACCAAGCAGAACCAGGCTCAGGGAGGGGCGGCCTTCATAGACTCACAAAGACTAGAAAGTTAATAAATCAACACTGAATAGGAGCAGAAATAGAAGGAAACCTGTGCAAAACGCACCCCTAACAGAAAACAGACACATGCTTCCATGTAGGGGGAGCGTGGACACATTTTACAGGTCTGTGCAAAACAATTCGATTATTTTGAGCTGAACTGAGTTCAGCTTGCTGATGCGGCCCTCCACAACAGTCCCACCTTCTCATGTGGCCCCTTGGAGAAATGAATGTGAAGCTGCATTTGAGTGTTCAGATATGACTTCATTAGAAACTTACTTTGACATAGAAAGAAACACAGCTAAGAATCAAACTGTATGTTAAAAAAAAGAAAAAAAAAGGAGACCCTGTCGTATGCTTGTTTTGACCAGACTCGTATCCTATAAGGTGAAATGACCCTTGAAAAGTTACCCAGGACACACTTTGTGAGTTGTTTTCAGTGAATTTAAGAAAACGGATAAAACATCAATGATATCAGTTTTGTTTTGTTTTGTTGCGACTCTATTTTAGGGGGAAAAAAAGTGTAGTTTTACTGAAACTGTGATAAATCCAATGAAACTGATACTCAGCAGTTAGGAAAAAACAAAATCTCGTGCTAGTGTCACTTGGGTTGATATAAAGTTGATTAGTTTGCAGTTTTTAGACTAAGCTTAAATGTGTTTTTCAGCCCTGAAACTAAAGTTAGGAGTGCTCATTATGCTGGAAAAACAAAGGCCACAATCTTCAACACAGCCCTGCGAATTTTGAAGGCCCGTAACTTTAGGCATGGAGCTTCAGTAAATATGGTAAAGTTATTTAAAAACACAATCTTCATTTTCCCAAACTTGGTTGATTTTATGTTGAATGGGTTTTTTTCTCTTTTAAATGAAAACGAGTCACTGATGCAGTGAGATGGTTCTCCAACTCTTCTGCTAATTTGCAGATAGCTTTGCTACAATAATAGCCTCACGACTGCGCCCTAAAACAATGTGACACGACCATCGTGAAAGCATTCAGACGGAGAAACCAGCAAACAAACCTCCACATCTTTGTTTGGTCGCACAGCTAAACATTACAGAGAGATTTGTTATCCTGCCGTCAGCACTGTAACAGCAACATGTGGGAGCTACGTCTGCACACCCTGAATTAAAAACGAAAACACATCACAACACATTCCTTTAGAAACAATGAAAGCTTTATTTACAGTTTCAAATTTCATTTAGTAAACAAATATATACTATGTACATATTTGCAAAGTAAACAGTGTTTTTTTTCCTTTTTATACAACAATCGTTAAGGTTACGGTAAGTGTGGGTCAGATTGGACAAACAGTATATTTACACCCATAAAAGAATTGTACTAATTTTCAAGTGCACTTGCAGCACACTCACAGCACATTATTATAAATATTCAGGGAAATCTAATCAGACTTGTCAATATGATACTCAAACATCTTGTGCCTACTTTTTCATTTAGTTACAGAGATCAAACGGCAGGTGCTCCGCCTCCCTGTGAAGACCTCGGACCAGACGATAGGAACGACACCGCTACACCAAACAGCTTCAAGCTACTTGAAGGCTTAGTTAATCTACAGACTACAGCTGAGGTCTTAAACTGTTTGGTCCAGACACACAAAACAATAAGTACAACCAAGTACTGCATAGTTACAGAGGGGAACTTAGCTTCCACCAACATACAATCAATTGAAGAGGACAAAGACGGAGGAGCTGCAATAAAGCCTTGCAGAAAACGTTTCTAAGATACTAATCATGTCACCATTACAGACCAGACTTAAATGTCATATATAGCAAGGAGAGACTGGTATCAAACATTTTTGGTCTTTTCCTACATTATGTACAGTTTGAACATACACCTTAACACGTATTAAAACACCATCAGTAAGGGGAAAAAGAAAAGAAAAAGACTCAGTTTAAGGTCACTTTAGCTCCAAACAGTCAGTGAGAATTAACAAGCTCTCTCATACATGCCACAATGAGTCTCTACAGTTTGTTGGATCAAAGCCACACTGACAGTGGGACTAAAAAAAAAAAAAAGCCCTTAGATACAGTCCTACGTGCTGAACCACATCAGCTCAATGACTCACACTGTGCAGCCTGTCAGCTTGAGCCACTTGTTCCTGATACAGTACATCAATAACATGACTCAACAGTGTCTATATGCACAGACACATGGGCTGGCCTGATAAGAAGCAGGTTAGACGCAAACATTTCCTCAGGCTGAGGCACAGAAGCAAGAGGAGATTTAAAAAACTGTCTCTACTACACAGAAATATCTATAAGGCAGAAACTGAAGCACTGGTTAACTGGTCAGAAGAAGAGCAGCCTTCGTAGGATCCTTTATAAAACGGTAGTATACAGCAGTTTAAGGGAGACATTCGAAGAAAATAGGTCCAAATGATGCAGAGAGATCAAGAAAGTCAGTTCGAAACAAACAACTCAACTTGAAAAAGGCACTTGAACTGAATATGGAGTAAGACTACTTCTGGCGACATCGTGATGCCTCGTTTGAACTTGTCGATGTCTTGCAGCGGCCGTGGTTTTACATGACAGGGTGTTTATTTTAGGGCAAATGTTATGCAAACAAACCTTTCAGAGAGTAAATAATAAAGAATCAAGAGAACCACGGGTGTTTTCTCAGATAAGACAAAGTAAATGGACCGTAGGATAGCTAAGGTTCAAATCCAGCATTTCAGTACTGTCCCATAATGTAAGTGTAAAAACATCAGCCTACTGCAGTTGTTTCTCTTCCGCTTTCATGCTACATACTAAAGTGTCGGTTGGGTTCACACCTACCACATAGAGAAACCAGTTGATAAGGTTTCTCTATGTGGTCAACACTGTGCTACGATGTGAACATGCTTCCTAAAATTAGCATACAGCACGGAGGAGGAACGCACTGACTGTGTTGACCAACTGGACAGCTGTGGCCACAACAAAAAGTCACACAGTTTAGTCAAACAGATTCAATCGATTATTAAGAGTACGCCTTTAAATATTTAAAACACATTTCTCCATCTTCTTTGCCTGGATTCTCCTCCCTAATGTATTGCCATATTCACATTTTTTATTTGTGCTTTTACAATAATGTTAGACTTTCTTTATACAAAGTTTAAAGGAGCTCTTCTCTGTATGTTTACTTACAAGATCATTTACAATTCTGAATGTTTTTTGTGCCTCTATTAAACATTTTCACGCAATAAATAATTAAGGAGGCAAACATGTTTCATAGACTATTTGAACTCAGCGGTCCAACACAGCAAAGTCTGTCCAGATCTGATCAGAGACAAAGTGTTGCAACTCCAGATTTGTAATACAGCACTGACTATTTAAAGGTCCAACTCTCTGCTTTAAAGGTGTTTGATGGTCTTTAAACCGTAATGGCTGAAATAATTTTTCATAGACAGAACGTGGAGCAAGCCTTTAGTAAACTTGCGGTCAAAGCAAACCATGAGCTTTGTGAGCCAAAGAGTTGAATTTTACCATTACTGGTAGACAAATCACTTGACCCGAGTCCAACTAAGCAGGTGCTGTATTTGCCAAAGACCAGAAAGCGATCTAAAAGTCCCCGTAAACAAGCACAAACATGAACCCTGCAAAGAGGACTGTGAATAAAAAGAGCTACAATTACCCCCCAGATCACTGGGTATGGATGCGAAACCTTCAAATTAAAGCTTAGAGTTGGTACTTTAACCTGTTTAGTTTCAATGTGCTGCATTACAAAGCCAAGGCTATAATGTATCACTGTCAAATCAGACTGCACTTTATATTGCTCATTTGTTATTCTATTACAATTTTTGAATCCACATATATATATATATTTACCTAAAGATTTAACAATTCAAAAGAATTATCTACTACTGTTGTGAGTGGATGTTATTCCAAAGTCCACGACAGAACGATCAACTTAGCAGCATTCATGGACTTTCGCATGCTTGCAAATGGCACAGTACATCGCATCACCACATCTACCCATTCTCCAACTGAGCAGTCTGCAAAACGGTCCAGGTGAGAGCTCAGACTCGTTGTGTTAAGGTTTTAGAAGGCGGGATTGCTCAACAGGCGTTTTGAGCGCGACCGTTGTCGCTATTACAGTCAGCTGATGCAATTCAGCCAATGAATGTCGGAGAACTAAGGACAATTTGTTTAGCTGCGAGGTAATACTGGGACTGAAGGCATCAGAGGGTTGCTGTTGGCACATCAGCTGGTGGAAGCCCGAGCAGCGACAGGTTGGCTGGAGTTCACCGTGGTGGGGAAAGAACGGGATTGAGCTAGAAGTTGTAGTTTAAATCCGAGCAGAAAGCCATCAGGAGAGGGTGTCTCTGTTGGCCCTCTTGTCAGAAATTAGTGTGAGCACATTCACTGTGTCCTTAAGTAAAGAATCGAAGATGCTGTCTGCTAGCTGCATTTTGACAAACAGCTCGTCCTCGTCATAGTTGACCCACTGGGCCTCCTCCTCGTGGAGTTCCTGAACCTGAGAGACAGAAAAACTGGTTTTACTACAGAAGCACAGTGACTGACAGCTATTACAAAGAATTAAGAATATATAGTAATGTGGTAATCTTACTACTATGTAAAGTAGTCTGAGGTGACAAACACTGTGATTGGCACCACAGAAATAACATCAGAGACATTTAATGGAGCAAAGATAAGAAGTTAATGTTCTGTGTTTATGTAAAAATCACCCGTGTGCTGTTACTGTAACACTGACTGGCCTTCTTGACTCATTCTTACATACAAGATATTTATAGATGACAGTAGTTTATCTGTTATCCTGGCTAAACATTAAAACATAGCATGATAAAGAGCTGAAAGACTTTACAATAATTTCTTTGCTTTCTTGGCACAAAGAGGGAATAAATAAATTAAAAACAAATAAAACAACTGTTTGTTTTAAATATCTGCCCAAAACTTTCGTCCGAGCACATCTATCCATCTGGACTTTTCCTCTCAGGAGTCATTTCCATGGAGCTAAAAGGTTCCACTGTTTGTGTTTCCACTTTGGTGAAGGCTCATAAAGATTATTATCAAGTCAGCTTGCTGACACAGCTGTTCCACACAGCACCATGGAAAGCAAACTCTCTTTCACATTCTCTCCTTATAAAAACTTAGCAATCAGTCTTACTACTTCCCCCCATTCTCTTCAAACGCACATGTCTGTGTGACGGCCCGTACACAAACAAACACAAAGCAGCAACAGTGGACTCGCTGCTTATAACCTGCCCTGTGGTAACAAGCTGCAGCTCCCCACAGAGAACTGGACCATGGCTACTGTAAAACAATCAGCGAGTCACAATGTCTTTATTAACACCATTGTTTGGCTGACTCAACCACTAAAGCAAAAATCTCTCTACATTTAAATCTGTGCCACAAAAATTCCTCACCAATCCATTTTAACATGTTAACATCTCTTTTCTGTTTATTCTATCTGGTTTCAGATAGTTTCCTGCTTTTTTATGGTTATGTGTTATGTGTTTCAGGGGCCCTGAAAGTAGAACTTTCTCGCATATTCATTTTGCAGTTATAAATGAGGGAATTAATCCGGTGGGAAAATGGTTTGGGCTTTCCAAAAACCATCTGACAGTTCCTGTTGTGGAAAATGGCCTGTTTGGATCACTTTGGATCACTTCTCCTGCTAAAAACTGCTCCTCTTAAATAAACCATCACAGCACGAGGCTTTTCAGGCAGATTATGTTCAACTTCCTGTAATTTTAATAAATCATTAAAGACTCTAATCTGCAATGCATGTTTTCTTAACTCTAAGTAATCCTATTACCTCTTTAAAGCTGTTGCTGTTATTTAGTGGAAATAAAATAATTTCTCATAGTTCAAAATTTGCAATTTGTGTTTACTTCTAAAAATGATAAAGGCAACAGATGACGGAAATGCTCCGTTTTGGCCACAGAGAAATGCAAATGGAATTCGGGGGCCTACCAGTATGTGATCGACTCTGTCCCGCTTCTTTCTTCCAAACTTGAGCATCTTCTGCCAGTCGTTCTTCTGGTTCTGGTCTTTTGTCAGACCATAAAGCTTCAGTACTTCTTCTGTGATGAATTCCTGAGAAACAGCGTAAGGGGGAAAGAATAACATGTTAGGCACAATGCTGGATTTGAGCGACTGCAAAATCTTTATTAAGATTTTTTGATTTGGTGGTCAAAGGCCACTGTGACATAAAAATAATGCTCATGAAAATGATTATAGAACATAGGTCAACAATGAAACAATTTCACAAAAATGTAATTATTTTATAGTAAAAAATATCAACAGTCAACATCACTACAGCATCTTTATTGTCACTGTTCAACACTGTAACAGTTTCTCTCAGTGTTGCTGCCATCGGTCTTTTACCTGGATCTTCTTGATGTCTCCTGGTGTCCTGACATTGTGAAATGAAGAGGACTTGACTCTACGCGGTTTGACCCACTGAGGCTGATTAGTATTGGGGTCTTCAGCATAGATCTCCTGAAGGATCTCCCACGTTAAGTCATACACAGCCTGAGAAAAGAGCAGAGGTAAAAATATAAAGTACTGTATGAAATGTACCATAAATAAAGCTTCTCAAGTAGAATAACCTCAATTTAGGTGGTTTAGCCCAAAGCCAGCTTTGGAACTTTAAAACTACACACAGTGAAAACTCACACATGACTGACATTTTCATGGGTCCACACTTCTTATTTTTACCTTTCTGTAGCTGCGAATGGACAGTGACTCCTGGTTCTGGGTGCTGTCCTCTTTACCAAGGTATTCTTGTGAAGGTTGTGGACTTGGCAGTTGTCCATGAATCAGCGTTCCCTTGTTCCCGAGGTCAAAGCTGTCCCAGAGCTCCTGTGTGGCAGCATGGACCATCTTCTCCACCTCTACAGCTGAGTGGGGTACCACCATGGCAGGCTGCTCAGGTAGTTTAGGAGGCAAGGGGAGAGGCAGCTCCGGTCTAGGTGGCGTCTTTACCTGGGGTTCTCCACCTGATGACGAACCCATTTCCCCCGTAGCTGGGCCAGCTGATGAGCTAGATCTCCCAAATCCCGCTCCCAGCCGTGCCTCTTCTTCTTTGAGTTTCTGCTGTTTCCTGCGGGAGCTAAGGCCAAAGTCTTCATCAAACCAGTCCTGATCATCACCGAGGTCATCGAGAAGTTCACGGCTCAGTTCCAGCTCTGCTAGACGCTTAGCGAGCTCTTCTTGACCACTGGCTCCCAACACTGGACTCTCCTGTGTTGAAAAAGTAAAAATAAAAAAAATAAAACATCAACATCATGCTGACATTCAATTTGCACACCTCTGATAAATATTAACATCTAATTGCAACATCACACCACGAGACCTACAATAAGTTTCGGTTTTGCATTTTAGTGTCAAAGAGTTATTTTCCTTACAAATGTTTCAGACACAAAGGCTTTCAGCACAGACCACCAAATTCAATGAAGTCTGTCAATATAAAGTTGGACTTTGGCTGAACAAATCCAGAGAACAGGCTCAAATAAACAAGTCACTATCTTGATGTCATCACTGCCAGTCGTTCCTTATTACAGTTTAGCTGACCACTTTGATCTTATTATTATTTTTACCCAGAACTCATTTAAAAAAAAAAAGAAATAATCTGCTATTAAACTGTTAGAAACAGACTCACCGGTCGGTTACACAGTTCTGGAGAGGACAGTTCCTCCTTTTCAACTGGGAGAAAGAAGGGTAGATCATCTTTTTGATCCACTGTAGATTTCCATTCTTTTTCTTCTTCTTCTTCAGCATTTTCACCAAACAGGTCTCCATTCATCTGGTTGGCAGCTTCAATCTTCTGCTCTTTTGCCCTTTTAATTTCAGCACACTGTTTAAGAGCGTCTTTCACAAAGTTGTTGACAAGCCTGTCTGCAACTGTGTCCAGCAAATCCTTGCTCTTTTCTTTCCTCTTATCATCATGTGACTCTATGTCTTCTTTTTCAACAAGGGCTGTAATCTCCTTTTCACTCTCCATCACCTGACCTGTTTTATCCAAGTCAGAGATGATGAGAGTGTGCGATGCATCTTCAAAATTCAACATCATGTCCTTAATGTTCTCATCAGAAAATTGATGCTTAGATTCTTTGTGATGTTGTGAATTGAGCTGGGGTCTCTCCCAATGTGGATCCTGGCTCTTGAGAATACAGCCATCCATTTCCTTCTTATCATTTGACCCAGTCTCTTTGTGAGAGGTCTGTTCATTTTCCCTGTTGAGATTTTCTTGCATTCGGAAATTGCCGTCCTCAGTTTTAGGTTCATTTCTATCTTTACCTGACAAGTCATCAAAGAATGAGTCCTCATCTTCTGTGGTATCAGTGTAGAGCTCAAACTTGTCCGGGAGGTGTGTGATTTTGTCGGGTGGAGCGAATATACCATGGCGCTCTTCACACTCAAAGTATACTACTCCATCGTAAGTGCCATTGTTGCTCCCTTCAGACTTGTCCAGCTCCACACCTGCCCAGAAACCATTGGCGAAACTGGTTGGACCTTTGAATCGCAAAGTGCCGGGCTGAACACCACCAACAAGAACTCGGTCTCCAATGTAAAAATCCGGCATTTCATCTATAACAGGAGAGAGGGGGACCTGCAGAGAATAGATGGTTTGTGAGTGTCTGGAATTAATGCTCTCATTGTCCCGTTTAAAATCTACTGCCTGCTTATTGAGATCCAGCAGTCTTCCAGATTTATGGCTAGGCACACTGATGCCAGAATGGTGACTCAGATCTTCAGCTATTTCTTCCTCTACAATTTCATCCGGGCTGTCAAATGCCAGGCCCCTGCTAGATGTGTCTTTTCTTGAACCCTTGATTTCGTGGGAGAAAACGTGGGAGGTTTGAGACTCAGCCTTGGAACTATGATGTTCTTCCTTGGATGAAGAATCCACTGATGACTCAAAGTCATCGTGATAACCATCTGCTACTGGAGAAGCCTCAGTATCTTTTATGGAAGCCTCCTTCATTGAACCAAAAGCATCTGAGTCTGGGGACTGGGACTGGTCAATAGATGCAGAATTGTAGGTTTGATGCGGTGAGGTTTTGAGGTCCGCTACCGCTGAATGTGGCTGACTAGAGGCAATAACGTCTGGCTGTAAAGGTTCCTCTACATCAGATACTTCACTCTGCTTCATCTGATTTCCCTGTTCAAGGCTAACAGTTGATGAATGTTGTTGTTCTTCATCCACAGAAGAGGAAACACGTTTAGATGTAGGCAACCTCTCCTGAGAGTCAAGTCTGTCTTCATTTTCCAGTTTTAGAAGATGCTGAGTTTGTTCATCCTCGACTCTGGAGCTTATTTCCACCTCCAGCTCTTCCTGAATATCAGATCTATAATCAGACACAATATTCTCGTCTGCATATTCTGACTTGTCTTCTGTGGAGTGCTGCCTAATAAGATCTTCTGTAGACTGATGATTCCTCTGTCCTGAGGTTGGACTTTCTGGGCTGCCGGATATTGCCACACCCGGAGTGACCCTTTGAGGCGCCTCAACAGACACGTCTCCAGGCAATGAAGTGGATCTACTTAGATGTAGCTTAGGAAAGGCATCTGTCATAAGAGTGGGGAGAGCCACATTATTACCGGAAAATATTTGTGAAAACACATTTTGAATAAACACTCCACGTAATCTATTTATTATAATAAAGTATTTATTATGATGACTTTAAAACACTCACGATGATCTAATGATGCATCAATTTGTGTCCTTTCAGACCCTGAGATTTTGATGAGTTCAGACCTGAGAAAGAAGCATTTATTTTTAACTGCACACCATTCATTTGAAAATTATGAAGAAAAATATCATTATTATTCTCTATACCTGTGTGAAGATGGAAGATGCTCTAAAACAGAGTTGGACTCGTTGATCTGGGAGTTGGTATCAAGTGTTGAGTCTGGCTCCTTGTTAAGTTCTGCCTTAGTTTTCTCAATGAAGTTGTTATAGTTCTGTAAAATAAAAATAAAAAAACAACAACACAGGAATGATAGCAGAGATAAGAATGAGAATCTGTTAAACATCCACAGAATAAAAAAAAGGATTCAAATCTAACTGGATGTTTAAATGTAGTTTACGCATCATGTTTACCTCCAGCTGTTTCAACAGACTCGCCTCCTCTGCCTTCAGCCGCTCCTTATGTCGCTTCTTCTGCTCCTTCTTTAGCTGGTAGGCCATTAACTTACGTTTTTTGAGTTCTTCCTTGAGCGCCTTGATACGGCTCTCTATGTCACTCTGGTCTGAAATGGTTTCTACAGAAAAATGTACATGACAAATCACAGCTACAATGTGAAAATGGTGCCAGACCTCTGATTAGCAATGGGTAATCCAACCTTTAGCCCACTCAAACACTAACCCATTTTTTCAGGGATTACTGTACATTTTCTTTATCAGGAATGTGTAAAGTTCATTTTCATAAACACAATGAACAAAAAGAGTATTGAAAACATTTAAAAAGTGACCTGGAAATGAATAAAGCACTTTCAGCTACAACACGAGGCCAGCACAACAGTTTTCACTGGTACGATAAAGTGCAATGCAAAGAGTTCCCGTCTCCTATCACACAGTTAAGCTTGTTAGGGAGCAGGGAAGTGGTTGCATAATGCATTTCTGGCATCATCACATTCTTCCTGCCTACACAGCGCCAGCAATATAGCTGCATTATGTCAGCTGTCTGCTTTACCCATCCTTTCGTCTCTAAGAACTGTCGGGAGGAATTTTACACTCCAAAAATGTTACAATCTCAGCGTGGGTTTTGCACACGAGTAACTCACCAGATTGTGTGGCCATTGGAGGGTCGGTGGGCTGAGTGCAGGGGCGGATAGGTGTCCGGGAGGTGGAGCGGAGCTGCATCTTTGTTTTACTGCTGCCCTCTGAAGGAGATGCAGCAGGGCTGTGGCTCCCTTCAGGAGCATTAGACTAGATGGGAAGACAGAGGAACACTCCTTCAGGACATGACACATGACATCACAGTCAACAGATGGTATGCTTACATTAATATTTTACAGTCACAGTAAATTAAGTAAGGCTTAGTGAACCCTTTTCCTAATCCTCAAGAAGTATAGCAGAGGAAAAAACGCAGCTGTAAGGTTCTTTCTCCTGTACACAGATGTGTGTTCATTTTGAAACAGGTAAAACCCAAAAAACTACAGTGAGTATCAAAGCAATGAGTTGAAACAATAAAATACAAAAAGTTAAAAATACAAAATCCATTACACGTAGTTGACTTGTAGGTGACTGTGATGCTGAAGTGAAGTCCTGGGTGTAATTTGCAGGGCTGCCCTGGACGGAGGCCAAAGTTATTTCAGAGACTGAGGCAGGGGGAGCCGGTCCCTCTGTGTGTATACTGGACTCGGGTGTCACTGACGAACAGTCGCCCTCGCTAACATCCTCTGAAAAATGAAACAAATCAACATTGTTATGTATTTTACTCTTACTCCCACACCATGCTGTGTGTTTTTTAAATTCCATTACGTTGTTATTTTCAGGTTAAACCATGTTGTACACTTGAAAATAAGAAAATTCGGCAGCTTCACCTTTCTCGCTGTCAGTTCTGGGCTCTGAGCTTCGGCGGTGACTGGGTTGGGAGCTTATATCAGAGATGTCCTTTTCCTGTCCCTCTGACATGTCAAGATGATTGTCCCGAAGTGTTTTCTGGTCCCATGCAGCCAGGGCCTCTTTCTCCATCCTTCGGACCTCTGCCTCCTCTTTGTCCAGTCGCTGCTTCCACTGTAGCAGCTCTTCAGCATGGTGACGCCTTTGCATCAGCTGTTGTTCTCGTTTGGTCAGGAACCTACAGAGGTGGATGCGAAGGAAGAAATGGGAAAGAATAAAGTGATGAAGAGAAAGTGGAAGAACAGTTAAAACAAAACAAAGAGAGGAAGAAGATGAAGTAAGAGAGTTGAAGAGAAGCAGTACAAATACACTGAGCATTAGAAAAGGTTAAATATGACCTGGCAGAAGCACGAAAACCCAGAATCACCTTGACATTCAGTTATTACTGCAAACTCACCTCAAACGTTTTTCCAGCGCACACAGACTTAAAACACACATCCAACACATGCCCAGAATAATCATCCAAATGCAGATATGTACAAGTACCCATTATATACAATAAGTGATGAAATGTCACTTAGGAGAAAAGAGGAGAAGGAAAATAATAGTGAAGATGTCAGATTCATGCATCAGATTCAAACCCAGGGAGCAATAAGCAAAGTCTCACTCACACACACCTCAAACACATCAAGCAGTTTAAATATGATTTTTTCTAGTTCTAAGAACAGACTCTTCAGTCTCTGAGTGTTCCTTTGTGTGCCTGTCTGCAATTACTGCACCTCCTTATATATCAGATTAACAACTCAAAGAATAGTTTTGTTGTCTCGCAAAGTGAGAAGACTGTTTAATTCTTCAGTTCAGTGTATATCAAGGACACTAACACATACAAATATCTGTCAAAATAAAGTGCAGTCAGGTATAGCTGTTTTGTAATATGGTCTCCCACAGCTATGGGTGCCATTACAGTGCAGTATTATTTAGCCTTGATCTAATTTAGAAGCCTTTCTCTTGACCTAATTTATACTGATGACAGCCCAGATACTAAAGACCAAGACTGGGGAGATTCTTTAGTGCCTTCCCAAACTCTATTAGAGCCAATGACCATCTGTACTTATTATCCCATCCTATGCAACAGTTACATAATAAAAGCGCTAGTTAAGATTTACTGGGCTCATTAAAGAGATAAACCACTCCATCTCTGGTCTTTTCTCTGAAAACTCCTTTACTTCAATGTCACTGTGCGGTTTCATTTCTAAACATTTTATTTTGATAACTAGGCTGCAGCTCTCAGCTAGAAGCCACAATGTAAAGAATAATTTCCACTGCAAATTTCGCTACTTCATTCCAAGAGGCAAGAAGGAGGGAGGGAAATAGTTGTAAATTAAACATGACACAAATTAGTGAAATCCCAGTTTTAAGTCTGAGATTCTCATCCGGCAAGGAAGGCTCCTACTAAATAACATAACCTTTGACCATCGCAAATCAAAAGGTTTCTATTTCCCAATTTTCCCTCATGTTTATTGTTTTACACTCGACCAGTGTGCTTTAATACCTTGTCTGGTAACACTGGATTTTTTTGTCTTGCTGATGCCACAAATATCAAGGACTAGAAAAAAAAAACCTGTTTAAGGTTAGCTTATTTCAGTAAAGCAGCTTTCCTTGGGCACTTTAAGCTTTCATTCAAACTCTGCCCCCACACAAAACCCCATCCTGAAAGTTACAAACCTTGAAATATCCCAACAAAGAACCTCAGACATATCAGCACACATCATTCACCATCCCACCCCACCAAGGTCCCAGTGCCAGTGGACGAACACAAGCATGTTCCATGGGGTGGGGGTGGATTTGAGGCAGGGCAGGGCAGGGCTAGGTGCATAGGTAGAGAACACTGTACAGTACCTGACCAACTGGTTGTAGATAAAGAGCTGGAATTTAGGGTGAAGGTTGGGAAGACAGACACTGAGGGAGGCCCAGTGATGGGCCGTGAACACAGAGAAGAAGTAGTGGACAGGAGAACAGTGTCTACAACACACAAGCACGCAACGGACAAAGTCAAAAGAGCCACACAAACGAGGATACATTTACAGCACACACGCAGACACACGTACGTAATGTAAAGAAAACAGAACAAGACGCAGAGGAAAGAGACAAGCAGAGAGAAAGGGAGAGAGTGATATGAGAAAATGTAGTTTTATCGCACCCGAGGTGTCAAGCTGTTACGTTTAAAGCACTTCTTCTCATGTAACAGTCCTTTTATCAACATTTGACTCAGTGTGTGTGTAAAGGTAACCTTGGGGGTTTGTCGGGATCTCATTGCTGGCTACTCTGCTTACTGAGGCAGTTAAATGACAAACTACTCTATAACTATGACTGTCAAACAAATTAGTGTCAGTTGACACCGTTAGGTGAAGTTGTTACTGGGTATTTTGGGGCTGTAAAGGTGTAATTGCTTTTGCCATTGTTAACAAAACAGCAGATTTGGGGAACAACAGGGAAAAGGTCGTCTAAATGATCTGATTATATTATATATATATGTTATATATTACCTACCTGAAGCCTAAAACATAATAAAACAAAACCACAGTAAAACCGCTCAGGTATTTTTTGTTGTAAGCGTGTATTTGAAGAATTGAAGCCCTAAAAATTGCTGAAAAGGGGTGATGGAAGGCTGGTCTGTCACTTATACGCAAATTATAAATCCCAGAACAATTCACACTTGTTTGCACCATCTAGATTTGAGAGGCTCAAAGTCAGCTGACCAAAGCTGGTGACCAACTTTAAAGCTTTAGGTGACCTACAGCTACTGCAAGCCCATGGCCAATATGAGAGTCAGTGGGTGTAATAAAGTTTATGGAATACAAGGCTTACGTATAACTGAATGTTGCAGTGCTAAGGTTAAATGGTACTGTAATTATTTAGGGTGTTTGATTATTGTCTGATGTTCTTTCTTTCAAACATATCAGTAAGAGAGCTTTTTACAAAGTAGCTTATATAAATCGAAACTCAAAGATGTACTGAGGGAGTGTGTGGCTGCTCGTCTAAGCTACAGAGAGCACGCTTATTTTCAAATCCACAACACTTTAAAACAGCAAGAGAAGCACGCCGAGCAGCGAGAGAAAGATGCCACACTGTTTCAATTAGTGCTAGATAAGGTCTCCCACAATAAATGTACATCTCTGTAGGGATGCACCGATCCCGATACTGGTATCGGGGCCGATACTGTAAAATGTGTGCGTACTTGTACTCGTAAAAGTCAACCGATACCATGAACCGATACTAATGTAGCCCGGATGGGAATTTGGGAGTAGATACTCATAATTCCCATGGACTTGAACGCCACATAAGGTGTTCACAGTTCACAGAAGAGAACGGCATGGAGAGATGCACGAGGTTAGCTGAACCAAAGTGAGAGACTCGGCTAGTTTTACTGAGGTTAACTAGCACAAAAGAGTGTGTGACTAGAAAGCTAACCGTGTGAGAGCTTCGCAACAGAGTGTGGGTGAAGGGACTTTTTGTTTCAACGGTCGCACCACCGTGGAAAACTGTGTTTCCAGCCATGACCGCCGAGGCTAAAGGCTAGCCCGGACTGCTTGGTTGCGCCACGGAGGCAGGACTGTCGGAGAGCTGGACAGTGACTGGCTAACGCGCTGTAGCAGAGACAGCATCGGGTCCGCAGGGAGTGGATTTAGTGTGGGACTGGTGAACGGCGACCTACCGAGCAACGGAACTGTAAGTCAGACTTTTGTGCTCTTACTGGGGAGAAGAGGATTTTTCTCCATCGTCCGGCGTGAGCAGCAAACAGGCCTGCAACAAGTGTGAATGTGAGTGTGTGTGGGGCCCATGTGTGAATATTGTATGTTTAGTGGATTTATATAACGTGTTTTGGAGTGTATATTAGTGAGTCACTTACCAAAAGGTGATAACATAAGTTGGGTTGTTTAATATAATTTGAAAGGGAATTATTTCATTTATACAGTGTATTTCATTTGGTTAAGGAATTGGAATATCATTTGAGTTTAAAAAGGGATGTGTTGTACAGTATTTGTCTCTGCCCTTACGTTCAGTAAACGCTTTCGCTTTGTGTTAAAGAGTTGTCTGGGGTCGTTTTTTACTACTGGTTAAGTTTAACTTGTGTGTGGTAGAAGTATCGGTTTTGTACTCGGTATCGGCAAGTACTCAGATCCAAGTATCGGTATCGGATCGGTTTGAAAAAATTGGTATCGTTGCATCCCTACATCTCTGTCTTGTATCCTGTCAAACTAATATTAAAAAGAAGACATTCATAAACTACGATACCTTTTCTTTTTAATGAAGCTATGCTATCCAAGAATATAGCACTAATGGAGGGATGTCTTTACAGGCACATACTAAAAGCAATTCAGATTTAAATCAAAGTAAAACTAAAGTTATGTTGAAAAATAAATTAATACATGAATTCTTATCATTCAGTGGGGGGGCTTGTCAATAAGGAGACAGCCAAGCCCAGTTAATCCATGAAGATTAAATTAAAGTCCTTACTTTTCATCCATGTGAGAGCGCATCTTCTTGAGCTTCTGCATGATGCTGCTAGTCTCACTTCCAGAGACAGAGAGTGAGGGAGAGGGGCTGCGGTTATCATCAGCATGCCTCATATCTGGGGAAGCTGGCTCAGACCCTGGGGTTTCTGACACCGGGGTCTCCTAGAGGATGATCGACATGCGCAGAAAGATTGAGAATTAATAAGGGAAAAAAGAAAAGAAATGAGCACACCGACATGTCTGGTTAAATGTACGCTTTCTTCCTGTATTTATTCAAGACTACCTGTCACAAACAAACGACGAACTGAACTGAAATCTCCTTAATTCGCTTGTTCTTCTACAGGAGCTGATAAATGACCGAGCTACTTACAGGAGGCGCTTCAATCCCAGCACACTTGAGACGTTCCTTCAGCCTGAGTGTTGAGTTTCTCATCCGTTCAATCTCCTCCTGCTGTTTCAGCAACAGCTGCCTTTCCTTCCTCGCAGCTTTGTTGGCCTCCTGAAGTCGCCTGATCTCAGCCTGAGAAAATGAGCACAGCGAGAGAGAACACTGCTTAGTAAGAAATGGTTAACATCACAGCATTCAGTGAAGCTCCCTCAATGTAACTGTGTTTTTGCCATCCCCAGTACCTGCTCCTGCTGTAGCTTTAAGAGAAGGCCTCTCTGCTTCTTCCTGATTGGTGGCATTTTGTCATCCTCTCCCTTATCTCTCAGCTTCTTTTTCAGGTGCTCTAGCCAGGCCAGCTCTGTTCTGGTCTTCTCCTTGAGTGCTTTCTGGCGAAGACGCAGCAGAGAGCTCTGGTGCTGCAGTCTTACCTCCTCATCTTTCATGTACTGGCGAACCATGTCCATGGTGAACTGGGAAAAGCTGTCCTGTCCACCAGAGAAGGCTATATTTGAGTCCTGTGACTGCAGGGGAACGTGAAAATGAGAAGACAGTGAGATATAAGAAGGGACAAAGAAGGAAGAGAAACCATAAGTTCAGTAAGGAACAGGTAAAGAACAAGTAAAAAGTGATTTCAGTTATATAGCTGCATCAAGTGATTGTGCTGGCCAGTGTTTGGACTCTCACCTTAAAAGAATTGTGCAGCCCTGGTCCTGAAACCAATGTGCTGTGATTGGCTCCATCATCCTCCGACTCCTCGTGGTGGCGGGATTTTTTCTCCATAGTTCCCCGGCGATGTGCCTCAGATGGCAGAAGAGAGCGGAAGGAACGCTCTTCTATCTCGTCTTCTGTCATGGACTCGTCAAACTTGAGCGAGTACTCTGTGGCCACTGATGTACTGTCTCCTGAAGGGGGAGAGACCAAAAAAAAACTCGGGGTCAAGTTTTGTTTTCTGACATAAAAATCAAAGGTGGGCATGATGTTTTTATATTTTCCTCTGACAGTGGTGATATCAGCATCTAGCTGTTGATAAGGGGGAAAGAAAAAACTTAAGTGCATGTCGAGTTTTTAACTTTTACCTTTTTCATCCAGTACAGATGGAATACTGTCACTGCAGATGGAGTCATTTGCTGCTGCTGCTGGAACTTCCTCTTCTATGGAGCTGCTGGCTGCTTCCTGTTTTGGCCTTTTCTCAAGTCCACTATTCCTCCATTTCCCCTCTATGGCCTCTTTTTTCATCTGCTCCTCATGGTTTGATAAGTGATGTGATGGGCTGTGTTGGCTGCTTGAGGCAGATCCACTGAGGGAAGGGAAAAAAGGCATATTGAATGGGTTTGTTTCAATTCGTATTCCACAAATATAATGAAAAAAACAAAAACCTGCAGACATGGCACTGCATAAAGAGACTGACTGGTACCTGAGATTCGGTTTCCTGAATGATAGTGAGTCAGAAGGACTCGCGCTCAGTGAAGAGAGGGGCTCCTCTGACCTGGTCCTTCTGTTTGATGGTTCACTCTGAAAGCTGTAAGAGAACAAGATTATAAATTTAAGCCTTCATGGGTAAAAGGGCTGACAACACTTGGGTTGTTAACCCTAATGCATGTCCAACTAGTTGTTTATTATTATTAGAGAATAGTGAATATTTGAACAGTTCAAAGGTGTGTCCAATAGTGAAAACTCCACCAGTTAAGGCTAGCATGTCAAAAGTCAGCCACAGCTTTGCACAGTCATGTGATAACATGAGGTGAAGGGTAATCTTTAATTCGTCAAGCGGTTCCCTGCAAAAGCATTTTTGCTTTGCATGCCCATCGCTGTTACGAAGGATATAAAAATCAGAAACTGACAGGGATCGTTTGGAGTGTACCTGTCAGAGTCTACGTTATCCTGTCGATGCTCCATCGAGAAAGTGTCATTTTCTTTTCTTTGCTCCACTGTGGAGGAATCAGTGGCAACAGGAGGGACAATCACACTTCCTGACATCTGCGAGCGGACTAGTTCTGTCATCTGATGAAGTAAAACACAATGAGGCGATCAAAATGTATGACCTTGTGACTCTTAGGCTGGATGTTATGCTTTTTCTCTTCTTCCACTTATTTTTTCCTTTACTGTTATTCAACAATCAATCAGCTTTTGCTGTACAATTAGGACAGAGGCTTTTTCCAGGCAGGGAGAAGGGAACTGATTGCTAACCTCTTTGATGTGTCGGGCAGCATCGGCTGTGTACTGCGCTGCCTCAGCCTGTTGAGTCATCATCTTAGTAGTTGATTCCTGGAGGCCTTCCAAAGTCTCTTTTTGAGATGCTGCCAAGGTTTCCTGCAGTTCTATATGAGCCTGGACAAAACCATATACATACATATACATTACACAAACAGAAAAGCAAAGTACTCATACATTGGAAATTAAAAGGTTATAAAGCAAACGTTGAATCTATTATCCACAAATACATAAACATTTTGTTGATTCTTGCGAGCTGATTGTGTGCAGTACCCTGGCCACTCTCTGCCGGTTTTCTTCCAGCTGTAGTTTTGTCTCAAGAGCTTCTCGTTCGGCCTTGATCTTCAGCTCGTAGAGCTCACGTTCATGGCGCTGCTGCTTGGCCTGCAGGGGCAAAGTTCACAGAGTAGGTCAATAAAGTGAAATACAGTAAAACAGCAGGTAATATTCTTGGTTACACCACAGCTGGTGCTGCAACTAATACAATATTTGGAAATAAAAAGAAAACTTGGAGAAAAATATATTTAAATACTGACCTACGTTCAAAACATTAAATCATATTTCATGAGTCAGAAAGATTAGAGAAAATTTGTAATCCTCTGAAACTTGTGATAGGTAAGGATTAATGTCACAGCTAATATATATCTCCGGCTCTCTTCCACAGCATGTCTTTATCCTCTCTTCCTTCTCTCACCCCAACCGGTCGCAGCAGATTGCCCCGCCCCTCCCTGAGCCTGGTTCTGCCGGAGGTTTCTTCCTGTTAAAAGGAAGTTTTTCCTTCCCACTGTCGCCAAAGTGCTTGCTCATAGGGGGTCATATGATTGTTGGGTTTTCTTCTGTATGTATTATTGTAGGGTCTACCTTACAATTTGAAGCGGCTTGAGGCGACTGTTGTTGTGATTTGGCGCAGTATAAATAAAACTGAATTGAACTGAATATATCATCACATTAGTATTTCATAGGAAACATCTCCTGCTTTACCTTGAGCATTTGGGCCAACGATGCACTCTCCTGCTGTGCCATGGACACACCCATTAACCTTTCCACATCCCCCAACTGTCTGAATGACTCCTCAATTGAGTCCAAATAATGGAGTTCTGCTGTCATACGTTGCTGCAGGACACCAGGTGAATACTGTAGTTCACCTGGGAGAAAGGAATGAGACAAAGGGAGTGAGACATACATAAAAATAGATATACAAATAAAAATAAATAAGCAAAAGAACTTTATTTTTACCAGTGGACTTGGTCTCTGCTCTACCACCAGGAGCTAAAGTGCCCGTGTTCTGGTTGGACGCATTTCTCAAAAGCTCATTGGGAGATTCTGCTGTTGGAGGAGACCGGGGGATTGGAGAACTAGTAGAGGAAACCAATCTGGACCTGCAATAACAAAGCGATGAAACATCATCAGTATATAGGGTTTGGTGAGCTGAAATCAGATGTAAATGTCAGAGTTAGCAACATGTTTTAATACATTATTTAATACTGAGAACAGAAGGGGAAGTGGGAAAAGCAGGCATCTGATATTTCACAAATTGTTGCAAAACTGACATTATGAAACTGGCATTACATATACAAGATATGTATAGATAATTAAATAAGGGTTTCTAATATTCACTTGAGCATGCTTTACAAAAATGGTTGCCTGTTCTGAAGAACAGGAGCAGAATGGCAAAATGATAAAGAGCGAAACAGCCTGGGTCCTGCAAAGGTTACAAAATATCTCTTTCCGGCTGTGAGAGGTCAGGGTTGTGAAATATGAATAGTTTTTTCAGAAAGAAGGGGCGCCTAAAAAATAATAATACTTTCTAAATCTGTACAAAAAAAGAAGACAGTGGCACTTTTTTTTCCTTTGATCAAAATCTGCACAAATTACCGTAATATATCATAAATTATAAACAACGTCAATATTAAAACAGCTGTCATATGCATGGATAATGACATGAAACCAACTTGTGAAAAGTCAAAATACTACAGAGGGTGACTTCCCTTAAGAACATTTTTAACTGTTTTTGTCTCACCGAGTTAAAGAAAAAAGAAAAGAAAAGTGCATTATCAATAATAAAAAGTTTATAATTCTCTCATAAGTTTCTTCCTTTATTGTGGAAGACACACAGACCGTGCAGAATCCCAAGAATCTGCCACCTGGGCTTTGGAGTACCATTAGGGGGCTCAAATATCACTGCTTCACAGTGGGATTAGAAGGGAAAAAAGTCTCTTTCCTTCTCTCTGGGAGCAGGCCCAAGCGGTGGTGAAGCTGAATGACCCGATCAACAACCCTGTGGGCCTCCAAAACAAAATAAGCAGTGTTTTCTGTCTTGGGTTGAACTACAGTGCGGTCCTGTTGCTGGGCACTATGCGGCTGCTTAAACCCTCAGGCCCTCAAGAGAACAGCAAACCACAAGACTGCTTAGACTGGCAGCCTCAACTGAGGCCCCTCAAAGTGTAGTTTAGTAATCAGTCATGCTTAAATACATTTACTTTTGGTTAATAAATAACAGTATATGCGCCAAGTGGAATTTTCAGAGTGGTTGGAACAGCAACAACTGAGGTTGCCTAGTTCAGAAAATATCCAAATTATTCCTGAGTGCACATTTTTAAGAGAATTTTAGGTTAGTTTGGAAATACTCTGGGAAGCAAACAGTGTAGCTGGTGTGTGGCTTCCTAGGTTAATGTAAATTTTACTTCATACTTGACCTGCATCCAGGAAAAAAAATAAAATTAAATGTTTTAGTTTATGGAGCTGGGCTGCATCCAGAAATAAAGAAATATATTCATGCTGTGATCCTAAATGAAAAATATATATATAAATACATCTATAACCTACCACATTCAGACAGCAAATATATACGTCAGTGTAAGCCAGAAGAGCCACCATGACACAAAAGCAGTGTGGCATTAAAGCTTACTGAAAACCAGGGAGGAAGGAAATACCAGAGATAACTGAATGTGAGGGCAACTTTAATTTGTATGAACAGTACGCACCATTCACATCCTGCCCTCAAACAGTTCTGTACATACTTCAGTTGGATATCTTGGAAACGATCTTAACAGAAAAATCTGCAGATTAACATATCAGGTGACATATTTGCAGCCTTTATAGCACTGAAATAAGCTTACTGTTGGTGAGAATAGCCTGAAGCTTCCCCTAGTGTGTCATTAGAGTGGACACTCTTGGCCTGGGTATGGGAAGAGTTTTTGTCTGAGCCTCCCTTTCTGGATTCAGACGATAGTGCTTCCGAGGGTGGAGAGCAAGAGCTCCTCTGCTCCTCTACAAGAGTGGTGTCACTCTGATCTGATACTGTTCCTGCAAAGAGACAAAGCTTTGTTCTTTTGCCACTTATGACTCCAAAGACAATTTAACTGAAATTCAGTTAATAAGCTTAAATTTATTAATTAAAAAAAGTTTACAACCTGGTCATGTCGGAAAATAATCATTACAAAAATTAAAAAACAAAAAACTTGCCTCTTTTTCTGGCAGCGTGCCTGGAGAGGGGCGAGGAAACAGGTGTTGAACCAGAGGAAAGGTGCTGTGAGTGATTGGATGACTGAAAGGATGAATGGTGGGAGTGACTGCAATCTGTACTTTTTTCATAAGGTGACCTCCTCATCAGTTCTTCAAAGTGATTATTCACACTAACAAAGAGTGCAGAAAGAAATCGTGAGTATTGGACTTCTATCAAGAGCATATCTCCATTCTGAGTTCTGTTCACTCAAAATTTACAGAAATACATTGGTTGAACACAAATAGCAGTAATATGTTGTCTTCTACTATAATACATGGAAATATGGATAACATGACTTCAATAATAAGGATTCTATTTATCAAGTCAAACCTTTGTGAGGACACACGGATCAGTTTTTAATCAGTTTCAAGGTCTTTGATACGACACATACAAAAATAAAGCAAGGAAACAAAAGTGATCCTGAAAGTTGGTCTTTACTCTAAAAAGCTGAGGAGGACAAATGTTTGTATCTGAGAGGGCTGGAGAAACCATCCGTGTGACATGAATGCCACCCAGTGGTGACTTTGAAGATGTCCTCAGTTACCTGGGGGAATTGGAGCTTCTCTTTATTTGCCCACTGGCTTTGCTGCTATGTGATGATACAAAGTCATCTTCATAGACTGCTGCGTCTCCAGGTCCATTTCCAGAGGCCACAGAATGGGCGGAGGGAGAATTCCTCTCCACATTTCTATCACTCACTAAAGAACAAGTTGGAGACAGAACACACATGACCTTATCTAAACTGACTGCTAGTGTTTTGCATACATTTATATGACCATTATGGTTTTCATATTAAAGGCATCATGGGAAGCTATTTTATGCATACTCACATGTGAACTCACCTTTAACGTGGCTGTGATGGTTTTTAGTGAAGATGTTGATTACGCTCAGAGGGCTTCCTTTGTTCAGCTCTTCCCAAACTGCTTTGTCCCGGTCCTGCTGTGCAAAGGATAAGCTAAGGCCTGAGCATTTCTCTGCTTCCCGCTGGAAATCCATCAGTCGCTGGTAATCCTTTCTTTGACGTGCACAGTAGTCCGCCGCTTCCAGGCGATCTGCTGGTCTAGGTACATAATTATATCTAGAGGGGTGAGGAGGACTTTGCTCATCCTCAGAAAAACTCCCTTCACTCAGAAGAGGACCCTCACTAATAGATCCACCACTCGAATCATGGAGATCTGTCCTGTTCTCCCCCTCGTCCATGATTTGTTTCCTTTCTGATATTTTATTCATTCTTGCTTCCTTCTCCAAGCCATTGACTAGCTTCCCCCTTTCTTGTGTGTAACTGTTAAAGATGGGATCGATTACATCAACAGAAGTCTGTTTACCATTCTTCAGCTTCTGCTCCCTGAAGGAATGCAGACTGCCTGCTCCTGGCAGAGCTGTGCCATTGTATGAACTATAATTTGTGGTAGTCAAAATCTTCTGGATCCTCAGAGCCATGTTATCTTTTTCTGTGTCACGTGCTGCCGTTCCTGCCCATCCATCAACAAGAACAGAGGGCCTAGGCGCTAAAACAGTATCCATATCCATTGATGTTGCATTACCGTAGTTGATGCCTTCCCCAGCAAGCTTCCGTGCCTCACTTTCTATGCGGTTAGAGAGGGATGCAGCTGTGGCCCTGATGGCTTCGATGCGGGACATTTTGGACCGGGACCTGCCGGAAGGGGCTGTGGCTGGTCGCAGGGTTTTCATGCTGTTACTAGCAGCCACTTCTGCCTCTATTCTTAAGAGTTGAGAGAAGAGACGGTCATCATCAGATCCTTGAGCAGTGCCGCTGGGTCCAGTCAAAGGTCTAACAGGTGGGTACAAACGTTCGTGATGAGGCAAAGGGGCAACTCCAAGATCAAGATCAACCCTGTGACAAAAAACTTTTATTAAAATGTAAGAAGACAAAAGAAGACTAAACATATTTAAGCGCAACAATCATGGTAGGTAAGGTAAGCAAACGGCAAAACTTCCACAGACAGTAGTTATGGTTTAGAATTAGTTTCAAAAGCTTCTATAGAAGCATTTCAGAGAGTCCTCCACTTCATGTTTTTAATGCATGTGAATGCAGCCATTCAAAATAATCATCCTGTACTTTGGTGGTAATAGATGGTAAAAAACTGATAGCAGGCTATGAGGCTATTTGTTTCCAGTCACTTATTGCAGATGTTTTTTATCGTGCACTATTTTTGTTTGTTCCTGTAATAAAACACCCGTGGGTTATTGCATGCGATGCTCATAAAACCAAACATCTGACAACAAACTTTTTTTTTGTTTTTTTTCAACAGCCAGATGATTTCCTAGTTATCAAACAAAGATCATTTCAAGAAGACGGAGGACTGCGTGTACTGGCAGGTTGTTGTTGTCTATTTGTGTTCAATGTAGTGAGCTTGTTACTTGTGACAGAGGTAAACACAGTTTTGTACTTGGGTATGAGCATGAAAGTACCTAGTTAATGGAGGTGGTGGATGATCATTCAAAGACCTATCACTGCTTGATGGGCTCTGGGGTGCCTCTAGTCGTTTGTTCTCTTTGTCCGACTCTCCTGAGGGCTGGTACATTGGTCTCTGTAAAAGAATATATCAACAACACTTATTTTCGTTTTATTTTTCCAGTACACAAGTGATCACGCCTTTGTTTTTTTTGATCCAAAGCAGTTTCCATGGTTTTATAAATGACATTACCATGTATCTGTGACTATACTTACCAGCTGAGTAGAAGGAACTGCAGGGAGTGTCTGCATGGCCCCTTCGCCCAGCTGGGCCTCCTCCATCAGCAGTTTGTTGTAGGTCTCTTGTAGTCGCTTTTGTACAGGGGCCACAGGAGTCTCAGTGGGGATTGTCACAGTTCTAGCAACCTCTCTTTGCTTCCTGTAGAGCTCCTGCAGTCTCTGGTGTCTCCTCTCCGATTCCTCCCTCATCGCCTTCTTCTCGTCCGCCTGACGCCTTTTTCTCTCTTCTTGTTGCCGGGCAATGTACTGGCGTACTGTATCTGCATCATAGTGCCTTTTCTTGTGCTTTGCGTCAATTATGTTGGTAGTTTCTGGATGATGTGTAGTGGGGCTGGCACTGCGACAAACTCTCGATGAGCCATATGCTGCCGCAGTAGTTCCCCAAGTAGAGACGGGCGTCCTTGTTCGTGACCCTGAGCCCCCTCTCCCTCTCCTACCACTGCTGCTACCCCGGGACCTTTTTCGGGCCCTCTCGTCCTTCTCAGCTGCTTTGCACTCCAGCTGAAGGTCATCCAGTATTCCCTGGATGTCTGCTGACAACAGGTCTGAGCTTAATCCTCCTGGAACCTTGTCCTGAGGGATAGATGTTGGTGTGAGGTGGCTTTGTGACTGTCCCTGAAATCCACTGCACGGCCGCTCTGTGCTGTTTGGGCGTGATCGTCGCTTTGATTCTGAGCGTAGATCTGAGCGGTGGCGGGAATCTGGTGAATATTTCCAGAAAAGCAGATATATCAGTAATTCATTCACAATGTAAACAATGACGCACACTAAAACAATGTGTTGTGTTGTTAAATGACTTCAACCAAGAAAGACTCCTGTTTAATAATAAGTGTAATATCAACTTGACCTTTTATTGTCATGTTTCGGCTGTGTGCAGGCAGGAGAGGGACCCAAACGCAAAGCTCACCGAGACAAAAGTGAACTCAAAACACTGCTTTATTGCAGGCTAGCACAAAAAAATATAACAAAACTAAACTGGGACATGGATCACTAACACACAGGAAAACACAGCCATGAGGGAGACTACGACACTGACAAAGAGAAAACACAGGGCTTAAATACACAGAGGGATAACGAGGGAATTAGACACAGAAGGAGAGCACAGCTGGGAGTAATCGGGCTGGACGAGACAAGGGAAGCAAAACTAGAAACACTGACATGAGACACGGACCTTCAAAGTAAAACAGGAAACACTGACTGAACTCTAGACATGTAACTTAACAGCAACTGGGGAGACAGAACATAAGAACCTGAAACATGGTACAGAAAGGCACAGAGGCAACATGGAACACACAGGGAAGCCATATGACAGAACTTAAGAACTAAACTTTTGATAACCCTAATTGAAACCTAGGGAACAACAAAGACAGTACAACAAGGACTCAAAACATAAACCATAATATACAAACACAAGATCTCTTCAAAATAAAATAGGAAACATAATGAGACGCAGACATGACAACCAGAACTTGACAACGTAAGACACAGACATGAAACACATGAAGAGCAGGGGAGACTTAACAGGGGTTGGAAGACAGGGGGAATCTAATAACAAAGAACTAGAAAAACTCATGAGCTTAATCATATAAACATCCAAATAAACTAAACTCAAAACACTGGGTCATAAGACCCAGGACCGTGACATTTATGCCAATAAAATGAAATATTTTATGATAAATATCAATAAAAACAGGTTCATCTCAGCTTGAAAAATGAGAGATCCTCCAACATGTGTCTGCAGCTGATTAAAAAATTCCTAAGCTGAAGAATCAGACATATGCATATGCACAATAAATGAGGCTTAGGGGAAGGCGTGCTATGGCAACTCTAATCTGGGCCAAATCGAAGATTCCCATGTCGTATCTAATCCAGACTTTTTTTTTGTTAAGACTCCCCTGACATCCCCATGGTACATGCTGCATGCACTTGGGTCAGCCTCTGGAAATCAGGTCATGTCTTGTGCATCCAACCAGAAAAGCCAGTCAATTTCTATTCCTTCCGGTCAGTGGTGGCCAGTACAGACACAGCGAGCAAAGACAGAGTGAGGTGTGGCTGTATGTAAGTGTGCAGCAGAAGCTATGGACTTTATTTAATGATATTCCTTTGGTAGGCTCTGTTTTCTGCATTGCTGTCAGATGTTCCAGACAAATGAAACTACATGTCTTTGAATTTCCTTATAATATTTTCAAACTACTTCATCACAGATAATAGCATCGAGAAATGTCTATGTATTTCAGGAGTTAAAAGGCTTAAAGTGACATAGTTAACACAGGCAGATTTAAGCAAACTGAAAACAGTAGATTTTTTTTTTTAAATGAGGTGCGAGAGGGTTAAAAATCTGGGGTACAACCTAGTTTACACTTCAGTGATTCTACACGTAACTGAGTGGAGTCACACTGACACGCTGTGGGTGAGTCTTTAATGTTTAATAGACTTCTAATGATCTTTTCTGTCTCTATGCTATTCAATTTAACTTCTTTACTGTTAGGTAAGAGCTTAGGTTGCTGTGCTCACCTGTTCGGCTCAATAAGTCAGCTGCATGTAGACTGTCCTCCTCTCTGGGCAGCTTAGGAAGTGGACCTAGTACCATCTTCACCAGCTTCTGGCCCTCTCGCCATGACGCAGGGCTGATCGCTGCAAAGTAACAAAGTTCACACGTGAGACTGTGTGCTGCTGAAGAGCAACTGAGTATTGTCGCCCTTGGCCTCATGAAACATAAGCATCTATAGATCCACCACCAGAATAGACACACAGCTAAGAGAATGAAAGACAAGCAGCAGTCTGACTTTCCTTTAGTGGGATTTAAATGATTATTCAATCAAATACTATTACAATTAAAAAAAAGTTAAAAAGTAGTCAGTTTCTCTAAGTCTATTTTTCAAATCACTTAAGTTGCTGTGTGGAAGAGTTGATGCACCAAAGGAACAATGAGTGCAGAATACTGATTTTGCAAAACGGATATTCTCCTCCTTGCCTTTAGTGAGTACACAGCAGGTACAACACTCTCAGCACAAAAGCAATGTCCCTCTATCTGAAATCTCTAGAGTACTCTCCACTCTGTATTCTCGTGAAGAGCAGTTCTCGGTAATGAAGCTGTACTTCTGCTCACCCAGCAGCTGTTTGTGCAGGGTGAAAGAGCACACTGAACCTGGCCACAGATCTAAGAGGGCTATTTATAGAGTTGTGAAGGAAAGAGAAGAAACCACAAGACCAAAGAGAGCTAGAACACAAGATAAAGATCTTTTACAGCTTTTAGGGTAGCTTGACTCTGTTTTTTTCAACATCATTATTTGTTTTCATTTTTGCCGTGGAAAAAAAGAGGAACTACATGAAACAGGATGCCAGTTAGAGTCAAAAAGCTGAAGTTGGTGTCTTAACCTTTAGTAAGCTAATTCTGCACCAATAGCTGACAAATCAAAGGGCCTATACCTCAAAGCAAGATTAGTGGGTTATCCATATCTTAATGTAGAACACTTTTAATGAAGATAGATTAAGCTCAAATGGTGACCAATCAGATCTCTTAAAACAAGAAATCACACAAAATCCAAACATGTACACAGGAGTCTATTATAAAGAGAGACATAATGAACAGCAGACAGAGACATATGTGACAACTGAGACAAACTTGTCTGTCCCACCCTTTCAGTTTCGTGCTGACGAAAGAAAACTTCCTTCCAAACCAGTTCTTTAAAAATGTAGCTGCTTTTACATTCTTGATTCATTACAGCAGCTGAGAATACCACCGGAAGATTTTACCATGATAACTTTAAAAAAAACAAAGTGGCACATCCTTTGTCACTAGAAAAATAATCATTTAGCACTCTTTGAGTAGTAATGCGACACTTTGGTCAGGCAGACCTTAACATTACTTTCTAATTATTGAAGATGGATAGCAATCAGACACATTAAATATGTACTTTGATGGCAACTTGTTGAGGGGGTGAAGCCCTGCTATGATCAGGTTTCACCAGTGTGTGGGCACAATTCTACTATGCTGGTGTCTGTATGCTACTAGCTGGCCACAAACTGCATGTCACACATGCTGGACATTTCTTGAGAGGTTCGAGTCTTAACACTGCACCAGCAGCCAGCAATACACTGCCACAGACACACACACAGACCTGTTAGAGACAACTACAAAGATCAAAAGAACACACTAAATACTAAAGCACAAACACTTGCAGGATGTTTGGGCAGGCTGCCTGCATGTAAACAACACCGATTAAAAAAACGTAACATTACTCTGATTGTGCCAAAAGTTTACAATGTGAAAGCTTCGAAATCGCTACTCAACTAAAACTCAAGTGTGCGGGGTAAAGCAACAACAACATCTATGAATACATATAAAAGGGAATAAAGGTACATAATAAACGCTGTATATACCTAGAGTGCAGACAGGAAATGAGCAAAGCTAGGGGAGAAGAAAGTACCACAGAGATGGTTCAACATTTGAGGCTCTTGGTTGGCAGCAAGTTCACTGACCCGTGCCAAAATCCTACCAGACTGTTCCACTTGCTTAGCTTTCCCACTGTCACTAATTAAAAATAGATCAGAGGGCCCACACATAAAAGAGGATTATTATACCTGGTTTTGGATTTAGGTCAGAGGCAGGGGCAGCTCTGTGGACCTTCCTAATGGTTTTGGGAGGCCTCCTCTCTTTGGACCTGTCTGCTCTCTGTTCCCTCTGCTGTTGGTGCCTATGTCTGGTGCTCTCTGAAGACATAAAACACATACAGAGTATAAGCTATACAGCCAAACAGATGGCAAATTCTAATATTTAAACATATGGGATATTGTAAACCAAAGGCTATGCATAAATCTAGATTTATGCAGAATCCAAAACACTTAAATACAAAAATCGGTTGTGTTTCAAAGCTCAGATAAAAACATCATGACATGAAAAGTGTGTTTTGTGTTTACCAGCAAACTGCTCCGACAGGTCTCTGTAAAATTCTCTGCTGAGGTTATGGAAGTCCTCTTCCTTCCAAACCTTCCCATCAGGAGTCCGGATCTTTGTCTCTGTACTGTTGAAACCTGTGAATAAAATGATGGTTTAAATAAAACACAGCATCCTGTTCCCTGCCATACAACTCAAATCTGTCAGAAAGGTTGAATATGACGAACCTATCCTACAGTGGAGATACCTTTGTATATAGGAGCAGGTGGTCCAGCTGCTACTTTGCGTATTTTGGCTGTCGGCTTGTTGCTTTTACCAGCATCATTAGTCTCAACAAATGTGGCTAAAGGCTGTTCCAGATTCCCCATCAGCTTCTCCCTCTCTGCAGCCTCCTCCAGATGTTGTCTCTGCCTTCGAATACGCTCTTTGAGTTTCTCCAGCTTGTCGTCGGGTTGATGTCGTCTTAGGTTTTCCAACCGCTGGGAAGCTGAACCAGGGCTGGTGGATGGCGTGCTGTCCCCTTGTCGAAAAGAGCCTGGGGTGGAAGCAATACATGGGCTTGACTGTTGGCTATCCATGCCAACTTGTGCTTTGGGGCTGCTTTCCTTAGTCCTTATGCTATCCAGGGCTGGCTGGTCATTGAGGTAGCGCACCTCAGTGCTCTCCCGACCTGAGGAGCGTGTGCTGTCTAGGTCCTTGTCAGCCTCCTTGTCTATGGTGTGTTTCTGGTAGACCAGCTGGCTGGGCAGAGAATCCAAGCGGGGAGGAGAGGATGGGTACAAAGACCCTGGCACCAACTTCTGACTGTAGGCCTCTGGCTGAGAGGAAGGATGCGGTGGTGGGGTGGCCTCTCTGGACAGAAATCAGATTACATGGGATCAAGAAGAGGATCAAGATTTACTTTTAATTCATTGCTCACTGAGTTTACAGAAGAACATACTTACTGGCGACTATGGTTTATAGAAGGCTGGAAAAATGGACTCCACCAAAATGTTTAATGAGAAAAACTGAAAACCTGTGACAACACTGAAATAATGATTTGGATATATTAATTTTTAGTAATAAATCTTAACACTGCCCGCAGTGCACAATGAGATCGTATGTGATGCTTTCTACATATCATGGACCATTAAGTACATACCAAAACAAAAACAAGTCTGATCCAACTTCTTCCACTTCCCATACAATATTGATACCTCCCAGTCAGTGTTAATATTTAATGAATTAATGAATTAATCATTACAGATGTTGAAGGACCAGCGTCAGGCTTGATTTAGTCAATGCTTTCCTAACACTGTAAAATAAAATGTAAAGGATAATTACATCCAGAAGAAACTGGTCTGACTTCAGTTCAGTGTTAGAGTAACATCAGACTGCATAATGCTAATTTCTCCTTTTTCTGCTTGCACTGAGAGTACATGTGTACGCCACGCACGCCACACACGCACGCACGCACGCACACTAACTGAGTTGACGACAGGTTATGTTACCATAAGTTACTACAGAAGATTCCCAGTAACTGTTACATTGTACATAAACAGAAAAGGTGAGTAGGAAACATCATTGTGGGAAGTGTTAAGTCACCTGACCCCACTCTGCAGTGACGTAGAAAATTATTGCAAACGTACAAAGAAAAAGCTGCTGGTCCCGCAGTTCACTCTTTGCTGTTAGCATCTTCTATGCTACGCCGTTTCTCACACTAGTAACATATGAGTAACTTATGCGCTGTATAGTATGCGCGCGCACATACACACACGCAGTAGCAGAAAGCATTAACAAGACACCATGTGCATCTCACAATATGTCAAAACTCCTCAACCACTTTGGTCTAGAGAGAAAATTCAAATGGTTCCTGAAAGATGAGTTATTTTATAATTTTATAGCCAAAAGCAGCCAGGCGGCTTTGTAAAGGGTAATCGATGTTTCATGAATGCATTTTAGTTAATTATTAGTACCTGTATGAGGCCAGCGGTTCCCTGAATTCCACGCTGTTGTTTCTTCTGACATTTCTGTCCTGGGTGGTATTCCTCAAGGGGCTACGTGAGCTGCTCTTTTCTGGGCTCTGCTGACTTCGACCTCTGGGCTTTGAAGACCCTCTGATGTCATCAACTTGTCGTCCATCTATCATAGAGAGCAATCTCATTAAAGATCATTACAGAACTCACAAGTGACCTTGTATTCAGACTGTAGTATACCACAATAAAAGGAAAAGCCAATTAGCCATAAAACAATTTACAAAGGACAAGTTTTCTATCTTAGAATAACCCACCTCTGTGGTGGGCCCTAGAAGATTTCTTCTTGTTAGAGTCAATGACAGAGTCCAGGATAACTCCTGTTCCTGGAGCTGCTTCTATACGATTTTCTATGTGCCGCAACTACAAAGAGGAAATACAATTGTCAGACTGTGCGCATACTGCAAATTCGATTAAACTGCTTCTACAAAAAAGACAATGATTTAGGAAGAGCTTACAAAAAACACAGTTTCAACAGAAAACCATTTCAGTTGTACTTACAGCAACTTTGGACTGAGCCAAACTTTTCCATGCAGCTGTCAGCTCTGTTAAAGTGTAACAGTGAACATAAAATGTAAATTCCAAAACCTGTATCACCCATTTAGCTTACAAAAGGTCAAATTAATTTAATATTTCAAAAAAACAAAAACACCAAAATTAAAAAGGAAATTCTTCTACACACCTGTGCCAACATTATGATCAGAAAGGTGCTGAGCAGAACTTTTAAGAGATGCCTCAGTCCTCCTGCTGCTCCTCATCTCTCCCACTCACCTGCAGTTAAACAAATTACTAAATATATTACTGAAAGAACCAAAAAAGTGACAAACTGTAAGTGAGATCCCCACAAAAACCAAACCAAAAACGTTAACTGAAACCAAAACGAGGAACAAAGTACCAAACACAACACTGAAACAAGTCAGTGACAAACAAATAATAATTTAAAAACACGAGGCACTACAGTTCATACCCAACATATTAACAAGTTTAAATGCAAAGTAGTCATGGCTTGGCAAAGGTATGCAATTTGTCACACAGCAACAGCATAACACTGCTACCCTGCCATTTAAAACGGGTTCTACAGCCTCACATTCCTAAAAGGTAAGCACAACTCAAAAATGTGATGTTTACTCAAAACACCTGTAATGCTAGTCACATGTCTGCTTTAATGGTAGGCACTGCATATATCAAGTCTGTTAGCTGTTTTGTCCTGAGTAGGAAAAAGTCTTCCACTACAGCATTAACGATTGCCAATGTATTCAGATAATTACAGCACAGATCTGCGAGAGTCAAGTCTAGTCAGTGAGACACTTAAGGGTGTTTTGTACTAACATTTAACACTTGTTGAGTCATGAGGAATTCTTGAGAAGTCATGCCTTTGCCTCATAACAATCACGTGACACAGCCCTGGGGGCGAGATTGGAAAAAAGAAGAAGAAGAAGAAGAAGAAAACTAAATCCACTCTTTTTCAGTGGCCCTCCCTGTTCTGTTTTCTGAGCCATAAACAAATTACTGATAGTATACACTCGACTCTATAAAGTTATTAAAAGACTGCTTTCTACCACAGACCGCTGTATTTGCTGTTGTGCGAATCCAAAACGCCACACAAAGAGCAGCTAAACTCTGAAACATTAAACTTTTTGTAAAGTTAGCAAATTCACAAGGAAATGTCGTTTTGCTGGGCTGTCACATTCACTACGGAAATATGCTGACGTTGGCTAAGTTTAGAAAAACTGCACACCCCAGCATTTTTGAAACACACTCTTTTTCTTTCACAAGTTTATTTAACCCAAAGAACAGGGGGATTTCAACCAAAGTGAACTTATTCTGCCGATTAAATGTAAATGTAAAACCCAGACAGTCTACAGAGGGCAGGTTTAAAATACTACTGTATAACGGAATGATCCTGTATTCCTGTATAAGTGAACACACTGCTTTTAGACATTTGGGCCTTCTAAAGTTTGAAAACGAAAATATATTGAGACCCCAAACTTCCAACAGAGAAATCAAACTCTTTGGCAACATATCAACGGAGTAAAGGAGGATACTCTGTGAGAATTTAATGACAAAAACACTTTCACCGATAGAGTGGAGGTGTTTTCACCACTAATGCCGTGTAAAATCCAAGATGGCGCATAACTTCTTCTCGTTAACCGATTGACGCAGCTTTCAGCAGCAGCGGCTCGGTGCTGCCGCACACGGGAAGAACCTATATTACAAAAACACTGACACAGGGACATTGACTGCTGCAATGCAGCTTCACGCCACATGTGTCACTAGTGTACAAAAGGTTACTTAACAGCACCTCAGTCGTTCAGCAAGGAGGAAATAATTGGCCATCTTCAACTTTACATGAGCTGTATTGACTTACGCGTAAATCATCAGGACTCGATCTTAGTTGTGTTTATAGTCGCTTTAGAGCCACCTGGAGTTGCATTTATGCCGCCGAATACGGCGCCAATAAGTTTACCTTACCTTCAAATAAAAATATCATCTTGTTGTAAAATGCCGAGTGCCCGAAATACACGAATTCAGACTGAGCGCATCAGGAGATATCCAAACGCTATCTGTAGTCAGTATTAACAGCAGCCCTGTTATTATCGATTCTGTTAAACAATAACTATGCGAAACAGGAAGTAATAGTAAACTCAAAAGCCTTTAAACTCAAAGAATATAGCTAACAGTATCCAGGAATTATTCGCTCGAGCAACGGGACAACAAAACTAATCTTATATCTCGTATTGGGTGTTAACTTAGAACCAGGGTATTACGGATTTTTCATAATTATTGTTTTTCACAATAACTAAGTTAAGTCGTCCAATATACTCTGCGTGCGCTCAAAAATCATGTTTGTAACTCATTATACCGTCTGACTTAAAGATGAGGTACCGCGTAATGTCTTCGGTCCAGTGAATAGTCGGAGCCGCCAACTCGAAAGAGTGAATAATAACGCTAGCTGAATAGAAAATCATGAATGTACTTGGCTATTCCAGTTTTAGGAGAGTAATAATATGTACCTTCAGTGAAACGATCCGGTGCGTCTAGATGTCCGCATTTATGTCGATATCCTCATGATAAGAAAATCCAAAGTTCTCCGGGCGACTTCTTCAGTTTCGTTCAGCTGTATGTTTGCTAACGTTAGCATCAGCTAACGATGTGGAAAACCAGTGTCAGTTAGCAGTTTTGCCAACTAATCCAGCAACTTTTTTCTACATTCACCCATCGCCTCAGAGTTAGTCCAGAGAACAACGTCTCCCGTGTTTCGCTGTGAGATTCCTTCAAAGAAATGTCGCCACCCGCCTCCGAGGTCGCCTTTCCCGGGTTACTATGATGATGTTTCTCAACAGTGAAACTGGAGTATCCAGGACGTGTAGGTAACCGAGACACCGAAATCTCGCGAGAATTCAAACACGAGAAACACCGGTAAAAGCCCACCTCCGCTCCCATGGCAGCAGTAATAATTTTAATTATATAAATAATGATTAGAAACATACCTGATATACTTGAAGTATCTGAAACTTAATTTATTGAACCAGTTTGATTATATTAAATCATAAAGTCTAAAAAGCAGCAGTACAAAAAACCCAGAATATTTCACAGAATAACGAACAAAAACTGAAATCTGAAATGCATTTTCTAAAAGTGCTTTAAAAAATGAAATAAAAACATATCTGAGAATTGAAGGGCTTTAAAACCAGAAAAGACTTCTGAACTCAAGTTATTTTTGCCTATGTGGAGCTGGACGACATTGCGTCAAGAAAAGTTCAATGAACTTCACCAACATATAAAAGAAAAGATTTTTTTTTTTAATTTGTTCCAGAATTATGTGATCAAAATGGACAGCTGGAGAGAATGGAGACAGACTGTGGGAGGCAGATGAAGCAAAATGTGTTTATATAGATCAGACAGATTGCGCACACAATAAAAGGGCCAGCGACTGTTTCAGGTAGCTACACAGATCTACATGAAGTTTTCAAAGGTGTACCCAAAATGGCAAGATGTGTACCTAATAATTTAATCAGAGTGAAAGCATGCTGGCAACACATTTCGAGGGTATATGTGTGTATTTTTCTTTATTTCCTGCTTTTAATATGTACATTACATCAACACGCCAAATAAAGTTTTTATTTATTTTGATTAAATTTAAACTAGCTATTTGTTGAAACGCAGTAAAATATTGTGTGCATTACTGTAGCAGGATGGGCAGAAATCTCTTCAGTGAAGTTGGGTTAACCACTTTTTACTCATTGCCAGACAAAATAAGAGAAAAAGTCTTTGAAAGTCTTTTTAATTTACATCGGATTACACCCTGCCAAACTAACCTCAAGCAACCAGTTTTACTGTGTTGATTCGCCTGTTTGCACAAGTGTGACAATAGATGTATTGAAAAGACCAGGTACTCCCTGAGGCTTCAATCTTGGCATATAGGCTACACCCATGAATATTTCAACGCTTCCTGAACAGCTAGTCAAGCCACACAGCACGGCAAGAAGAATAACGCTCAACATATGTGCGATTACTGCCCCCTTGCGGCTCGATTGTGTATTGCACACAGACATAAACTGCTCCTTGCATGGCGTCACCCTGAATGCTCCACTCATTCAAGAAGTTACCTCAGCCCACTTATCTTACGTTCAGCTCATTTAATTCACTTTCCCCCCTTTCCCCCCCTCGATTGATTTTTATTGTTGGCCACTCAGACTTGGCGATTGGTCTCTATGACAACAAATGGAGTGCGCAGAGAAAACTGGGCAGAATAGTTTGATGATCTGTTCCCAGTGTTAACAGGTGAGTCATAAATATAAAAAACTGTACAGCAGAGATTGCCATGAAGGTAGAGATTCAGGTTTCCAGGTTATGGCTGCTCGTTAGACAAAACAGAAAGCAACAAGTAAGTAGCCGTGCTTAATAACAGATTACGAGTACATTTTCTTATTGAAGTAAACAAATTGTCAAATGGCTTTAATTAACATATGGGATATTTAGTATTTTCAGTAAAGATTTGCAGCTGGCAGCTGCTCCAGTTCCCCGGATACCCTCTTGGCAAATAACCTGACACAGTCTCTCTCTCTTTCTCTCTCTCTCTCTCTCTCCCTCTCTCTTTCTCCGGGCAGGCAGGATAGTACGTCGGACGTGGTCGTGTCTGCTGCTACATTTTCATTTTCTCTGGAAAGGTGAACGAAATGGAAAGGAGTTGTTTCTTTGTAGGTAAGGAATCCGGCGTTTTTCACGTCAAACAGGTGTTAGGTGAGGAGAAAAAAAAGGCAGTTTCGCGACTGCATTCAGCTTGTAGCCTAAACCTTTTGTTGGCAGATGTTATGTTTGTGAAAACCAAAAAGAAAGGGTGCAGAATTCCTAAATGCGGAGTATCTTATCAGTATTCATTGATGCTGATTAATGGCAGATAAATCGTGGATTGTGAAGGTGTTATGCGATGTGACTTGAAAGTAGAATTCGTTTGCTGAATGGATCTAGACTAATTAAAGTATGTACTACAATTCAACATAAATGAACTTTAAAAATATTTTGTGTGTGTTATATATACTATATGAACGTGATATGCTGTATGTCTTTTTCTTTTCTTTGTTTCTTTTTTGGCAGGAAGCTGTTTTTCAAGTCCACTCCCTTTGTCATGTTTGCATACATATCATTCAACCAACATTATCCAATTAGCAGCGTGCTAAGACCATTACAGAGCGCCAATCACTCTTCACTGTGGCTTTTACCAGTGTAACAGATTGACAGGACAGTGGAGTGAGTCATTGGAGTCACAGGGATGCAACAAGATAAATTCAGAGTGCCAGAGTAGGTGTCAGTATTAGGACCATGTGGAAGCAGGCTTTAGCCAGGTCCTGCTAATATTTAGTGGACCTATACCAGATAATGATAAAAAAATTCTAATGTAGGAAAGAGACTCTCTCTCGCTCAGTCTCAGAGGCTGTGGAAAACAGCCATCATTACCTCAAGGAGGAGGAATTAATTAAAGTAGAGAAAATCGAGAACACATTTGCTGCAGTGAATAGGAAGAAAGTGTGCCTGGCATGTTGTTCCGGAGGTTTTACCTTCTAAAATGTAATTTACTTTCATCAATCACTCCTTTCACTGCCATATGTTTCTTTGACTTGAGACTTTGGGGATGTAAGTTTGTCATTATCTTCTTGAAAGAAGAACCCGTGTTGAGACCTGTTGCAGTACAGTCAGATAAACTAGTCCCACAGGAAAACCCATCAGTCTGTTTTCTAATGTAACTGGAGTTTGACAGTGGAGGAAGAGGCAACTGAATAATCAATGGGTGTATTTTAAATCACAAGCTGCTGGTGCCTAACACTGTGTCGTCTCCTTCACTTCAAAGATGTCTTTGTCGTGAGCCAGTGCCAGTTATTTCTCCCATTGCTGCCCAGTACTTCAGCAGGCAAGGTCATAACCTTTAATTAGAACTGATCAAATTATTTTATTCACACAAGCCATTGCTTAAATCAATTCTCTCAACTGTCTTCCTAAATTGTTTCATCACGACACTTGTCAATTTCCTTTAACTGGACTATGTTAATCCTTTCTTGTCAACAGCTCTGATTGTCCTGATTGAATAACACCCCTCTCCTAGCGGGTGTAAATTGGTTTTCTTGGTGTATAAATTAGTGCCTGTGATCAGCACAAAACTGAACCTAATGAAACCTCTTGAACCCATTTTGCAAGACGAGCTGTATGTGTATTGTACCACCTGCTTCACATTTCCTGTGATTCATCTTAAGTATTTTTTTTGTTAATTATTATTTTAAAGAACAGCGTAACCAGAGAAAGGTTGCTGTTAATCCTGCCCTCGTAGGCGGGTCTCTAACGGTAATGAATTTTTAATCTCTAGACTAGACTTTTACCTCTTTAAATACAGGGAAATGAAAACGAATGGCAAATACATACACAAGTCCCTGATCGAGTGTACTGGGAAAAAAAGAACAAGACTCTTAGTCAGCTATAAAATTGTGAGCAAGGAATGATTGGTTGGAATTAAAGCTAAGATACTGCCTGATAAAACATCAGTTCACCTTGGAGAAAAGAACAGCTCGAAACAGGAAATATAAAACTGTGATTTGAGGCTGTCTCTTCAGACTGTCCCTGGTCTGGAGGCTGGCGACTCAAAATTGGTTCGTTTTTTCAGACACTGCTCGCTTTGTGTTTGTACTTTGAACCACTCGTGCACTTTCTTTGGGTCCTGTTTGTAGTACATACACTAATGTGGTTATTCACTCTGATAAACCGATGTGGCAGAGCACTAACATAAAGCCGATGTACTTTTCATTCACATATGCCAAAATGTGACCAGTTTCCAGTAGTCCCATTATGTCCAGCAGAGAGAAATGAGTGTGTCTGGCAATAAATCCATAAACTGCTATTGATTTAATTTCATCCCAATGTACAGAGTGTTGCAGCTTGACTATGAATCCAAGTGAATCGAGCACATTTTTCCACGTTTAGTTTATATTTTTGTTTAGAATGGCTGCATGTCTTCTTCTTGTGGATACAATTTGCAGAGGCTAAATGTTAGTGCCATATGCTCTTTGTGGACAATTGTGCGCACAGCGATATTGTGCAGCAGACTGTTCCTAATAAAAGGGCGGATTATGGGATGCAAACCTTTAAAATGATTTGCAAAACATTTCGGAGTAAATTCCATCAAAGCTTTTTATCTAGTGTGCAACTGTAAACCAGTGACACTGCAGATTCATTTGTTTATACCAAAAGCAGCGGCTTCTTTCGCTCCTTACGCTGCCTGCTGCAAGCTGTAAAATATGATTTACCTGTAATGGTGAGCCGCTATGTTTATAGCTTTCAGTGATTTTATAAGGCCTGGGGCTCTGGGTTTTCTCACGGTGGTCCCGCACAGACATAGATGACAAAGAAGAGTGTAATCTTTCTTGACCTCTCTGTTCACCCAGCATCGAAACATCATGAAAGATGGATATTTCCTCTTGTGATTGTTTGTTGCTTCATTAATTCATAAATACATTATTAAATAAAGTTTGCAGGTTTTTTAGATTCTAATATTCCAGCCTTTGCTCTGGTCCCCTGAAGCCTCTTCACCTTCAGGTGATTAGAGCATAAGTGTGAAGTGTTCCTATTAGTGATCATTACTGATCTAAAGGGTCACTATTGCATAATGGGCTTTGCTAGAAGGTCATGATAGCAATAGGATCCCTCTGAGAAGCATCTTTTCATCTTCTAATGGCTCTGTGCTGTGGAATATGTGGCTTCAGTAAAAGACATAAAAAATGATCTAAAAGAATATTATTTACTTTTAGAGTCTGTGTGCATATCAAAAGTCTAATCTAAAGAACAATACTGAAACTGATCCACAAATAGAGTTACCCTGGGTGCTGTCAAATGTCCCTGACTCTGGTTTCCCACAATTTGATCTATTCTAACCGAGGTCATTCAGTGTTTATGGCCCAATACTTACAGAATGAAAACATGAAACTTTAATGAACCCTGCAGGAAAACCAGGCCGTTACTATTGCAGAATAACACATCACATTGGTAGAATGAAGCAAAGAAACGTGGAATAAAAATACAATTAAACTCAATGGATGCATGAAATAAATGGCAAGTAGAGCACCGTGCAGACTCGGAGTAGTAAATATTAAATAGAGGCATCTGAATGGAAAGTGTGCAAGCTGCATGCTGAATGACAAACATAACGGCGCAGACAGCACATGAAGGAGGAAACAAAAGGGAATACATATAGGACTTAGTCAACATGAGAGCAAAAAAGATGAGAAAAGACCAGAAGGTAATGGATTTTATTTGCAATAAGTCCACAGAAGGCGCTGCGTGAGAAAAACAAAAAAGAAAAAACCCCATCATTACATACCTTTCATTTTTTTCCCAAATACAGAGGAGCTGAATTAATGATGCAGAGACAACAATAGAGGCAGAGGGACATTTCTGTGGGTGTGAGTTGAGTTGGCAAGGCACAGTGGAAAAAGTTTATCTCGTTTACATATTATCTGGCCTCCTCTGTTATTGTGGCCTCAGCTGGAAACTGTGCATTAGTTTCATAAGTTTTAAAAGGCGGACGATATTCTGCCTGTCACAGTTAACATTTGCATGTTTTGCTGCTTCTAAGGGCTCACTAAACTGTACCACAGTGTGTTACCGAAAGCTGTAAATCTATTATGTAAATGTTGGCACTGCCGAATGCACTCAGTATAATTTAGTGCAATAATATGCAGTTACTGTATTTCAGATAGAGCAGCTGTTGAAAGTCAGGGGCTAGCTGAGATTGAGGAAATTAGACTTCTGACGCAGTACTTTCACACTGTACACTTTTCTCCAGCTCATACAGTATTTATAAGTGTCAGAATTTGTCCGTCTTGGCAAATTTCAGCTGGTTTTCATTCTTCTTCTTGTGTAAATCGAATAAAATGTTTTTTGTTTTATTCTGTCATCTTGTTTCTGATAAATGCACGTGAAATATTATTGCCAACTGAGGCCGCTGCTGGTGGCTTTTATCTCCTTGTGGAGTTTTCCTCAGGTGTTGTCCTTTTATTTAATCTCATTCCCCTCTTGTACTCTTAATGCTTCCCTTAAGCTTTCTCAACACTGACGCTGAATCTCCTGAACCTCAACTACCAACAAGATGGTTATTTTCAGCTGGCTGAAGTGTTGCCACTGATTTTTCCCTCAAACATACTGCCCATTAGTTTCAGATGACATAACGCTTCCTGAAGCATGTTTGGTTTGGCCGCTTACCAGGCTGACACTCCGGCTGGGTGGAAGGATATGGTGAAATATGAGGTGCAATGAGGCAGTTGTGTCGGCTAATGGGGGCAGCAGGTGTGAGAAGGCTTCTCGCCTGCCTCAGCCTCTCCTTCACTCCTCATTATGAACCTGGAAACACCTGGCTTTCCAGCAAAGACCGTAAAAACTGTTTGGCCCCTGTAACAATTTCATTCCGTTTTAGTGAAAACTAGCAATTTTTTTTCTTTTCTTTTCTTTTCTTTTTTAAAAATCTGACGCTAAGTGACTGAGAAGTCGTCAAAGGCTGTGAACAACACATTAGCTGTTCATTGAAAAATTCTGATTATGGGAGTGAAAGTACAGCCAGTCGACGACCACCTTTTAAAAGCTAATTTGAAGAATTATATGAGCACACAGTCAACTTTCCTGGCTGTAAGGTTTTGATAATTGTGAGGGGGAGCCACAGTGCAGTGGAGCCTTGATGTTTAAGCATGAATTGCAGTGTAGGTGTTTTCTAAAGCTTTGTGGTCAGTGCCTGTCTTTGGGTTGGTGGCATTTTTGTGTAATAATGGTCCTGATAATGGTTATATTAGAGAGCTGGCTTACATAAATGTTTCTTAGAAGTCCAGCCTGTTTTTTGTTTCCCCCTAATGATATAAAAGCAGGGACAAAATGGATGGATGGAAACAAATGACTCCCTCTTATTCTTATTCCTGTCATCAATCTTCATTCTGACTTTTTTTTATGACGGGTTTAAATGGCAGGGGTGACATTTTAGGAACCATTTGGCTCTACCTCGAGCACCCCATTAGCTTAGATTAACATAAAACGGGATTCAAGTTGCTAAGCTAACTATCCAAACATCACAAAGTCTCTTCCTATGAATATCTGTAAGCACCAACGGGAAAACATTAATTAATAATCAATTAATTAATCAAAGTGGAATAACTTGTGTACCTTAGAAAGCCCAGGGTAGCCATTTCCCCCTGGTGGGTTGTGAAGGTACTGCAGACAGACCTCAGTAATAACATAAATTCAGTTTAAATTGAATGTATTTATGTATTTATTCATATAAAAAATAAGTTCAAACTAGTAATAGGAGGTTGTTAATTTGTGATTACTGCTATTGTTTTGAAGTTTGTGTTGAAGTGGCAGGTGGGTCACACACTTCCCTTATATGACTGGGTATATTAACAATTTACAGCCAACAGCCTGTGTTGTTGATGTTTTTTTTTTTAACAAACATTTAGATTTTTTTGTTCTCTTTTTCATCTTTTTTGATTAGAGTAAACATTTCAGATCGTGTGGGCCCCATGGGATTTTTAGTTTTTTACGTGGGATCTACTCCGAGTCTTCAGAATCCTGAATTTGTGAATGGCTGCTGTGCAGATACCTGGAAGTTTACTTGTGTTTCTTTTTTTAAAAAAATGCCCATTAACTGCCTAATAAGGCACTGATGGGTATTGATTAAAAGTATACACTCATATCAAAATATACCTTTAAAATAGATACAACGTGATATCAGCCTGTTCATGTAACTCTTCACAGTATAAGACTTATTTTTCCAGTTTTTGTACATTTAAATCCAACTCAAACTATTTTAGAGGAGTGCAATGTCACTAAGGGGATTATTTAGGGTATCCTACTCATATCTGTATTTTTTTTATTCATGTTTTAAAATCTTATTGTATCTGTATTGTATCTTAAATAGCAGATGGTCGGCGCCCATAAAAAAGTCACTTTAGAACTGAATAACCTGTAGCTCCAAAACCAGATCTATAGACCAATATGGTGAAAATGGCCTTTCCCTCACTGAGCAGTAGATAGGCACTCACTGTTTGCTGATAAGGCCTGAATTGACTTAACCTCCTAGGACAGGGGTCGGCAACCTGCGGCTCCGGAGCCGCATGCGGCTCTTTAGTCCTTATACTGCGGCTCCGCCTGGTTTGGGAAAATAAATTAGAAGTATTTAGCTGAAGCGTATTTTATTTATGTTAGTTCTTTTTAACTCGTAGTTCTAAATTGGAAGATTATTGTGATATTGAAATATAAAAATAAAATTATATTCTATTATTTTTTCATCGCTCAAAATAAGCGTCACACTCGCGGAAGCCGGTGTACCCGCCGAAACGCCGTGCATTTATCGAGACTTTCAACCCCAGGTAGGCCAATTATGGATCTTCGGATCCACATTATGTCAGCAGCTGTTCTCCACCGTGAACTATGTTAAAGACAAACACCGCTCACGCCTGACAGATGACAGCTTACAGTCCTGCGTAAACTGACTTCGTATAGCCCCGATTTGCGGACTCTGTGCACAGAGGTTCAGGAGCAGAAGTCCCATTGTAAACAAATCACGGCAGACCCGACGATGTTTCCATGAGCATGCTTTTGAGAATCTCTTTATTGAGCACTTTTCACACACGGTTGCTGTACGCATACAGCCGGCTGTAGCTTTTCAGCTCACAGCCCGACATACACCACCAACACAGCACAGATAGCGCAGACGTAAAGGCAGCGAGGCGTGATTGCGGGTGTCGCTCAGGTGCGTCCGCCTCCCCTGCAGCGGCGCTGCAAACCACGCCCCGCCGCACGCATTAACCAGGTAAAATACATATTTAGGCAGAATTTTGCAAATATCTATTTTTCATTTTTCAGCAGCATAGTGCTTTTTTCCAATTATTTTTTAAGAGTCAGGTCAAGGCTCCAAAAGCCCAAAGGCGATATAAGGGTGGCGGCTGACAACAGTTTTTGTTTGCTACATGGATCATTTTAGTTCAGCTGGGTGTCTTTGCTTTTGTTATATTTCTTTAAGAGTTCAAAATGTGTTGATTACATAAATATAATTTAATTTTCTCTGTAGCACTTCATGGATTTCATAAGCAGCACACCTTAGTTGTTCACACAAAGCATAAAGATAAAAAAACAATATATACAGTGTTATCTTCATTTTAGATGTCAAAAAGTATTTGCGGCTCCCAGTGTTTTCTTTTGCGTGGAAACCGGGTCCAAATGGCTCTTTGGGTGTAAAAGGTTGCAGACCCCTGTCCTAGGACCTGGCGTCCACATATGTGGACATCACATTTTGGGTTATTTAGACCAAAATACTCAATTTTGCTCTACAAGGGCCTGATATCCACTTACGAGGACATCATACTGCTACTGTTCTATTGAAATTTTAAACGAATATCCTCATTAGTGGCTCTCATTTTTCTTAGAAACAAAAAAATAGGTAAAAAAAAAAATCTGGTAATTCTTTGTTTTTACATTCATCAGGTCCCAATCAGCCCAAATATCAAAGAGAAATTAAAAATGCATGCTGTGGAAGAGTTTGGGTCTTAGGAGGTTAAAGTAGCTTTGTGCTTTGGAAATGTAAAGTCAATGTTTATTGTCATATATTTCTTACCAACATCAATTTCTGTGTGAAATTATAGCTCTCACCTTTTGGGAGCTGCTATTTTGCACTCTAGTATAAACTATATTTATCTTTAAAAAAAATCTTTTTTGATGTCATCTAAGTGTTTTATTTTATTATGACCGACCACAAAAACAGTGCCTTTCTGAGTGCAAGTCTTTGTTTTGTTGCATTTTCTTATTAATATTGCTGTGAAACTTCGTAGAGTATCATGCTCAGTTCTAATTGTCTCAGTGTGAGCATCTGCATAAATGATCTTGCTGTGTGGGCAATCCTGTTCAGCCAGTTTGAAAACATAATTTGCTAAATGGATTCTGTAACCCGCAGATCAATGACAGTTCTCCTGCCATATCTAAGGCAGACCTCTGCCTACCAGGAACTACACAATGGACAATAGTATTCATAAGCAACTTCATATATTTGTGTATATATATCATGTAATTTTGCTAAGATGGGATGACTTTGCACTAGCTGTTTTCTTTCTGTTTTCTTTCTTTCTGTGTCAAAGGCTCAGTTTATATTTATTAAGCACTTTACCTTTGTTCCCATCAGTTTCACTGTTTCAGAGCTCCAGCTTTGTTATTATACATCATTAACTCCACAAGGAGCAGAAAATTGAAGATGTTAGATGTTACAAGCACTGTGAGTCAGAAACTATAAAAAAACGCCTGACTGTGTGCTTTAAAAAGAAAAGCTGTTAACGTGAGCTAAAGGGATTGATTGATAATTGATAGGTCTTGCCAATCAATAAAGACCTGCAGGAATTTGATTTGATTCCAAAACAGCACTTCCTTTGTGTTGTGTGTGTTTTTACTGAGAGACTGAGAGAGAAGGATGAGCAGCAGCATTGTGGTTTAAAGATGCTCTGGCATGTGACAGTTAGCGTAAGAACTGAACATTGTTACCGATTCTACGTAGTTATAACTGTAACGTGACATTTGACGGGACGTCATCAGCTCTTCTTTTGATTGTGTTGCCAGATCAAAGCACTTTTGATCATCGGGACTCGTTGTGTTTTGCGTTGCAATAAGTTGCACTAGATTTCCTGCTGTTCAACAAATAGTCTCAGTTCAGATCCACCGCTCTGTTGAAGCCCAAGTTTTCCACAGAAGAGTTCAAGTGCCTCTTCACTTTGCTTGGCAACATTAATAAACTCCCTGCCACAGATGACTTGGGCACCCCTGGTCTAGCTGAAGCCACAACACACAGAGAGCAATGACTGTTTAACCAAAATGTGGGTCACACCTGCTTTTTTCCTTTTGTCCACATTTGACCTCGGCAGACAGTGTTGGCTTGTGGTCTGCCGCCACACCAAAATACAGTGCTGTGCAAAAGTCTTGACTCACCTGGAAAGTATCTGCTGGCAGTGTTTTTTTTGTTTGTTTGTTTGTTTTTAGCATGACAGTGATCCCAAACACACTGTCAATGCAGTAATAGCAAACCTGGATAGGAAAACACACAATGGAACACTATGAGACATGGATTGGCCTCTCTAGAGCACATGGATCTCAACATTACTGAAGCAGTATGGGATCATTTTTAAAAGGTAGCCAATGTTCAAAGAAGAGCTTTGAATGTCCTTCAGGAAGTCTGGGGAACTGTTCCTGAAGACAAGAAGGCTGCTTTCATAGAGTTCATGCAATGCTGAAGAAGAAAGGTGGTCATACCAAACACTGACTTTCAAGCTCCTTAGAATTGTTTAAACTCTGTTTTTTATTTTCCTTATTTACTGTATTTCCATGTATGTTTGCACATTAATATAAATCGCTGCTCCTAGTCACAACTTTCCAAGCAAAATGTAAAGAAAAGAGAGGAGACTTAAGACTTTTGCACAGTATAATATAAGGTGTGTCATGCCATTTGATTTACATTTGGTACACGCAGCACCTGCCATTACTCATGTCAGGCATAGCTCATTATATTTAGATGCACACAGCACAACTATAGATTAAGCCCACATTGTTTTACCAGAGTTTCTCATTTCTCTAGTGGGTGTTTTGCAGTGCTGGTTACTTTTGGTTCGCACTACACATGAAACACACTACCCCCCCCCACACACACACACACACACACACACACACACACACACAATTTCTGTTATTTAATGGTTTTACTCTAAAAAACATCACTAAACAATTGTTTAGCATATAGAAGTTGCCTCTCTGTTAGAAAGTTCCCCCCAAAATAAAGAAAAAAACTATTTTAGATAAAAATTCCATCATTATAATATATAATGTTTGGTCCCAAAGACTCCACACCTGGATTCTTTTGTAAAAGAAAGACGTAAACCAAGTTTTTCTTTTAATGATTCATTCACTTTGGTTGATTAATTTAATATTTTCCAATTTTGGGACAGCAAGTAGAGTTTTAAACATCAGTACTTTATTTCCTTTTAAAGCTAAAAGTGGAATAATGACGTACAAGCTACAGCAGACAGTATCTGACAAATTTCCTCCGGAGGGAAACATCTGGCTCTTACTTTTTAAAAATTTCCCTCCATGTTCATCACATACTTGCTAACTTCTGGCTGTGGCTGTGTGCTATTTGGTGCTCAGCAGCAAGTGTACACTGGGTTTACTCAGAGCTCTTTGCTCAAAACACAAATAGGGGGGCAGTAAAGTGGGATGTAAAATAAAATAAAATGAGCTAAAAGATGGTGAGAGAGAGTATATTGTGAGACTTTGTAACAGTGCAGCTAAACAGCATTTGTACAAACACAAACACCAGATGACCCACTTCCATTATCTCTTGCTGAGTGGAGACAGTCATCCTTGCCTCAGGAAAAGATGAAAGTTGAATACTTAAATTGTTGTATGTTTGACACATTTGATTTGTTTTGTAATAAAATCTCTGACTTTCTGCCTCATGAATTTAATATGTAAACAGATTGCAAAATCTTATTTATCATGTCATAAAATCAGCTTTTTGTTGTGCTCCTTCTCAGCTTCAAACCTCTATTTCAGAGACTTTATTCTCCACAGGTGAAAAAGTACTTCATGAAACTATATTTTCATTCAGTTTGTGACAAGTTTTCATATGTGGAGGCGTTTGTGGGGACCTCTTAAGGAGGTGTAGATTCCAGTCGTCATCAAATCAAGCCGGCCTAGCAATGTTCAGGTGTTGACCTCAGACTAATGAATGAGTAAGAATACTGAAGCAGGCTGAACACAGTATAGTTCCTCTTCCCTCTTATCAGCTAACTATGCTCGTTTTACTGAGCAGCAGCTTCACCACACACAGTTATTTAGAAGCTTTCCTCTCAGAGGGGCTGTAAAACCAGCGATCGAGCATTTGCCAAACTGAAATGGTGAGGGCTCCAGCGTGATGCAGAAACATAGAGGCTGCGTGATGTACAAGTGAGATGTGCAGCATGTGCATGTCTTGCTTGGCGCGTACTAAAAACCAGACTAATTATCCTAATATTTATCATAACCACAATAATCCTACCAGATACAGGAGAGGATGGGTTGATAAAAATTCTCTCCCTCTCAGTCTTTCCTCTTCTTAATTGCACAATTAAACACAGCCCTGGCAGCATTATATTACCATTTGTTTTGAAGTCTGTATTATTACAGCTTAGCTAATTGGTTCTGACACTTGGAGGATTGCTGATATTTTAAGTCGGCTAAGGACACTGAGAGCTATTGGGACACTGGCAAATTGCCTCAGGAGGTTAGCTTAACAAATGCATAGTTATACAGTAGCCGGATGTCTTCAGGCTTTTTTACTTGTATTGCCACCCACCCAAACAGCGAGTGTCTGTGTTTCCAGTGGATAGAAGGTAGATGCACAAAGTCTGTTTCAAGAGCATAAACAAAGCCTCCCTTTGTGTCTTTGTTTTACAAAAAATGTTCATATTGTGTGATAGAGTTAGCTTTAGAAATACAGTTTTATTCAGAACACATACTGTTTATGATCTAGCTGTGAATGAATATTGGAAATAGAAGACGTTAACAGTATGAGAATACTGAGTAGCCATACTACTGATACTGGAAAGAGCTCCCAAACCTCAGCTTACAGGTTTCCTTTCTACATTCAAGTCATGTCCTCATATATCCCAAGAAGCCTCATAAGGATAGATATTCAAAAATGAAACTTTTTAATCACGTTTGTATTTGCTTTCATCTGTAATTAGTGTTTCCACTGCTATTTCAGCTGAATATCAGATCCAGACAAAGTATCTGTTTGATGGTGTCTTTGATATCAGTGATGACTGTATTCATTTTCTACGTCTCTAACTTCTCCTTTCACTGCATTCCTTCTCCTCTCTGTTGCAGCACTATGCTGAGATCCAGAGGCGCTTCCCCACCATGCTGGAAATGGGCTCCTGTTCGGTTAGCTCTCAGTCTCTGACAGGGAACCACAATGCTAGAAGCCCAGGAGGGCCTGACTGTCCAGTGGGTGGTTTGGCTGTGGGGGCAATGTGTGGTAGCAGCACCCCCCGGCACCACATCATCCGCCCATCCCCATCAGACTGCGAGAGCTGGCAGAAGCATCGCACAGGACTGGCTGGAGGGTCAAAGCTGTATTCTGAATCCCACTCCCTCCTGGAGCCCGAAAGCCTCTCAGCCAGCTATGACACCCTCTACCTCTCACACGTGTCTGGCCACGCTCCTCCTTTACACCCAAACCGTCTCGGTCTCACCCTTGATGTGGTTTCCACTTTTGATGTTGGAGTCGGGATGCTTGGGGTGGATGGAGATATGGCAGTCAGTCCTAATGTGATCAAGAGACGGCGGGGCGGACTGATTGAGCAGAGAGACATTGTTAAAGCCCACCAAGCTCATAAGATTCAGAGCACACCTCAGGCGCGACGCAAGGAGTGGGAGTAAGTATAAGGCTGATGATAAATACACAATCTTAGATCCCTTTATCTTACCTGCTAAATTACCATGAAGTTGAACTTAAAATCCAAATTTTAAGGGTTTTTTCCCCCAATACTGTTCTTCAGAAATCCAATGCTCTAAAATCCAGCACTCGTATCTGCCTGCAGTTCCTATAAAGAAAAAGACCACAACACTTTTTTAAAAACACCATTAAAAAATAGCTACACACAAGTTTTGAAATTTTATAGTACCATTACTATGTTGTGGTGTTCCAGCTGGTTTACTTACCTTTGTTGTGACAAAATCCAATCCCCAGAAGATTAGTGGCTAGGTTTCAAAAGTCAGAGAAGCTATAAAGCAGAAACAGATTTAGTGTACTGTAAATTGCAGTTTCTCGTCTTTGTTTTGTAGACTTGCCTCTGTGGCACACCAGGTGTCTATTTATCATTCTGTAAACAGAAATGTCAGTCCTCCGGGGACCAAATTTTATTCTGACAGAGGGGGCAAGTCTGCAGCAATACTAGTAAAACCAATTCAGTGTTCAGCTTTGTTGGGGCCGCTATTTATTTTTGTTTGTTATTAGAAACAGGTCGGGAGTGTGAAACCACGTCTCCTATTTAAATGTATAAAACAAATATACAGTACATGTTACAGAGCCTGAGGATTAAAGCTCACATCAGTCTCAGCAAAAGAATATTCACAACTAGTGAATCTGTCATGTGAGGGAAGACTCACTGAAGAACATTTGTTTTCATTCATAACATCAAACACACACTTGCAAATCAGTCAAGAAATATTTTAGAAAAAAAATACTCTTGCACTTATACGAGAGTTTCATGTTTTTATACGGACAACAGTCACTTAGCTTAATATTAGGACTGGGAAGCTCAGACAGGACCACTCGAGCTACAATCCGAGGAGACTTGTTTATACCCCACAGACGGACAGCATTTGGGCAGAACGTCCTTTCTGTCAAGGGTGGCCATCTGTGGAACAGTCTTCCTCAACCCATTAGAGAATGCTCTACATTCAATTTGTTTAAGGCACAGGTTAAAAACTGGTTATGGACAAATCAAGTGTGTGATCATGTATAAGTTGTATAGTTCTAATGTTTTATTTGGGAACAAAATGGTGTGTATGTGTAAGTTTGGTGATGGAGTTTTTATTATGAATGAATGATGAATTTTTATGAATTATTATGTCTATTTTTTTATGTTTAAGAAAACAGATGGAAATTAGCCCTTGGCTATAATCTGGTATGTTTACATTCATGTAATTTTTTTTTACATTTATGTTCATTAACATGCACTGCCCTAAATAAATAAATTAAATTAAATTAAATTAAATTAAATTAAATCTGCATAAAGCAACAAAATTGGTGCCACATTTACAGCTCGATCGTGCTCCATTGTGGTCACAGACATGGACAGCTGGAGACCTGATGGTCGAGTTCCTGTTATACTTCTCTGAGGTCTGGGGCGGATCCATAGTCGCTGCACTGTAATGTAAATTCTCCTGTGGTTAAAGAAAAACATCCGCACAGATCGTCACTGTCTGATGGTGATACTGACATCACTTGGGCCACTCAGCAGTTAACATTTTGCTAAGCTAGCTAGCTTAGCAACTAGCTAAGCTAACTAGCTAATGGCAATGACTTTGTACGGAGCATACACAACCCAGGCCCTGCCCACGTATGCATGACTATTTTGTTAAAAGTCACACTTTGGCCTTTTGTCCAGCATCAATGCTCTTTTTGAGGGTGAATAGTTTCCTTGTTTACATGAGTTCGGGGCCTTTTTTTCTTTTTACCCTCTTTGTGCTCCGTGGTCTTTTGTTGGCTTTTGATTAACCAACTGTTTCACACATTTAGGGTTGCTTTGGCATGTTTTTGACATAATTTTCACATAATTGTTTTTTTTTACATTTTGTTGGTGACAGAAATATTTTTGTATATAAAAAAATACCCATGTGTGTAAATGTATCACAAGAATAGATTCAGTCTCATCTAGCAAATCATTTTATGTCACTTTTGCACATCTTGTGATTGTTTCCTGTTTTAGTTAAAGCGAGTCTTTCATATGTGAAGGTCTAGTAAATACTTTTCATTCAAACCACATTTTTAACACTGAAAACGTGTTAAAAACACCATCTAATGCTTACTCAGTGAACAATCCAATAGACTACAGTGGCTTGCAAAAGTATTCGGCCCCCTTGCACTTTCCCACATTTTGTCACATTACAGCCACAAACATGAATCAGTTTGATTGGAATTCCAGGTGAAAGACCAATACAAAGTGGTGTACACGTGAGAAGTGGAACGAAAATCATACATGATTCCAAACATTTTTACAAATAAATAACTGCAAAGTGGGTGTGCGTAATTATTCAGCCCCTTTGGTCTGAGTGCAGTCAGTTGCCCATAGACATTGCCTGATGAGTGCTAATGACTAAATAGAGTGCACCTGTGTGTAATCTAATGTCAGTACAAATACAGCTGCTCTGTGACGGCCTCAGAGGTTGTCTAAGAGAATATTGGGAGCAACAACACCATGAAGTCCAAAGAACACACCAGACAAGTCAGGGATAAAGTTATTGAGAAATTTAAAGCAGGCTTAGGCTACAAAAAGATTTCCCAAGCCTTGAACATCCCACGGAGCACTGTTCAAGTGATCATTCAGAAATGGAAGGAGTATGGCACAACTGTAAACCTACCAAGACAAGGCCGTCCACCTAAACTCACAGGCCGAACAAGGAGAGCGCTGATCAGAAATGCAGCCAAGAGGCCCATGGTGACTCTGGACGAGCTGCAGAGATCTACAGCTCAGGTGGGGAATCTGTCCATAGGACAACTATTAGTCGTGCACTGCACAAAGTTGGCCTTTATGGAAGAGTGGCAAGAAGAAAGCCATTGTTAACAGAAAACCATAAGAAGTCCCGTTTGCAGTTTGCCACAAGCCATGTGGGGGACACAGCAAACATGTGGAAGAAGGTGCTCTGGTCAGATGAGACCAAAATGGAACTTTTGGCCAAAATGCAAAACGCTATGTGTGGCGGAAAACTAACACTGCACATCACTCTGAACACACCATCCCCACTGTCACATATGGTGGTGGCAGCATCATGCTCTGGGGGGTGCTTCTCTTCAGCAGGGACAGGAAGCTGGTCAGAGTTGATGGGAAGATGGATGGAGCCAAATACAGGGCAATCTTGGAAGAAAACCTCTTGGAGTCTCCAAAAGACTTGAGACTGGGGCGGAGGTTCACCTTCCAGCAGGACAACCACCCTAAACATAAAGCCAGAGCAACAATGGAATGGTTTAAAACAAAACATATCCATGTGTTAGAATGGCCCAGTCAAAGTCCAGATCTAAATCCAATCCAGAATCTGTGGCAAGATCTGAAAACTGCTGTTCACAAACGCTGTCCATCTAATCTGACTGAGCTGGAGCTGTTTTGCAAAGAAGAATGGGCAAGGATTTCAGTCTGTAGATGTGCAAAGCTGGTAGAGACATACCCTAAAAGACTGGCAGCTGTAACTGCAGCAAAAGGTGGTTCTACAAAGTATTGACTCAGGGGGCTGAATAATTACACACACCCCACTTTGCAGTTATTTATTTGTAAAAAATGTTTGGAATCATGTATGATTTTCGTTCCACTTCTCACGTGTACACCACTTTGTATTGGTCTTTCACCTGGAATTCCAATAACATTGATTCATGTTTGTGGCTGTAATGTGACAAAATGTGGGAAAGTTCAAGGGGACCGAATACTTTTGCAAGCCACTGTATGTTGACTGTGTCATGTCTGCGAATATGTGTGTATTTATTCACATGTTCGTACCACGTGCGTGTGTGTGTATATATTTAATGGTTTCCTGCCCTGCAGCGCTGTGGAATTTGTAGCTGATTATAGCAGTGATGCCCCCCTCGGTTTCTCTGCTGAAGCTGAGGCTTCACCTCTATGAGGGGAGGCACCCTCTGTGCCTCCCCTCATATCCTCTTCACCACGGGTACAGGATGCCACGTCTTAACCTGAGCTACTGTATATCTATAGTTAAAGAGATGAAGGACTGTGGAGAATGACAGCACAAAGTGGGAGGACAGATGGAACAGAGATGACGTACATTGAATGCAGGAAAAGTGTGAGTGGGAAAGAGACTAATGTGAATTGGTTAGAGGAGCGGTTTTCATTGAGAACTTTTCCTGCTTTAATTTGCATTTGATATGTAAATCCATGTGACAGTAGTGTGGAAGTGGGTGATAACCGTTCAAACCAGGCCTGTGGAGATGCTCGGCCATGGACTAGATTACTATTCACTGCCCTGCCTAGTATAATTATTACAACACTACATGACAGATCTATAGTTGTGCTGCTGAGGGGACAATGACTAGAGTGAGTCAGGAATCATTACAACCATAAACATCCACCTCTCAGAGCCACTTAGCAGCAAACCTGACACGGAGGATGGAAAATGAGATGATGCACCTGAGCCAACCTGCACACCTGCTTTTGTTTTTCAAAGCAGTTTAGTCTGATTTCAGACCAAGCTGCAGCCGCATCTCATGAAAAAAAGCTAAATTCATCATTAGTGCCATGCTGTATGAATTTAACCAAATTTGAAAACTCTAAAATATCTTTAAGTCGTTATAGTTAATGAGGCAAGTATTTTTTGTTGTACTTTCTACTTTTATTTCAAATTAGTTTATGTGGAATCTTATTTCCCCACTGACAAAAACATGTTTTTGCTTTAATAACCTTTAATATCTAGAAATGTTGTTTAAATTTGTGAGGTAAAAATCTGAGACATCAAAGATGAATTTTTTTTAATGGCCTAAAAAGCTTCCATAAAACATAAAGTGTAGGATGGACAAGCTGAAACATTTCTGTGGTGTCAACTTGAATCCATACGTTCAGTTAATGCTAACATTTCAAAAAGGGAAAAACCAATGCCATTAAGTCTACTGTGGACGTTTGTAGTCCACAGTAGACTTTATTGACTCTATTGTGATTCATTTGACGGGCATGTTTATGCTCCACAGGGGGAAAGAAACTCTATAGTGTAGACCAGCAGGTTGTTTGGCTCTAAACAAAAATAGTCACTGGACGGTTTCCTCTGAACACTTTGTTCTGTGAAAAATAATGAGCTACTGATTTTGTCTTTTGGCATTTTTATGTAATTCCTGTGGGAAACCTATGAAATATTAGCTTGTCACACAGCTTAGTTGAAAGACAGGTTGAAACAACAAACACTTGATACCATGCTTTGTACAGGAAGCAATTAAGCATCCAAGACTAGTAACACATCTTTTAATCAGGAGTGGACTGTGTTTGTGTGTTTGTGTGTGTCTTTGCAGGTGCATGTGTGTGTTGCATTTCAAACGTAGCGGTTAGGATATTAACATCCGTTCGGAAGCGCTTAATGAAATAGCAGTGTTTGGAGTCGGCATTAACTTGATGCTGATGACAGTGATCAGCCAGAATCAGTCTACCATTAGGAGCAGAGGCTGGTCACACACAGAGGAAAGCACCAAATGTGTTTCTGGCCCTGCTTGATCTTCATGTTGATTTGTGTCTGAGTGTGTGTGAATGAAATGAGTAATGGGTGAAATTGTAAGATCAGTGACTCTATACAAAATATGCACGTGTTTCCATATTTGAACATGAGGGTGCAGTATTCAACTAATGGTAGCAGGTTAGTGTAACCAGTTTCTGCTTCACCCCGCTGCAACAGGTCGGCCCAAACAGACTCCTCGACTCTGTGTTGTGTTTTTAAGAAGACAAGGAGTCTCTGATTGATTGTCGCCACTTTATTTCCTGAATGGAAACAACGGTGTTGTATCAGTGCAAAGGGCTCACCACACACCACTCCGCACAGCACACTACGGCAGAACATCCCATTAGCATTCCGCTTTAGCATACAGTTTTACACAGTATTAAACAAATGAAGAGAATGTGTCCACTAAGCAGTTAGGTGCCCATCAGTTGATCAAACAAGTTTTATGTGTCTGTACTACTTGGACTACATTGTGTACGGAACAATACAACTCACCTGTCGTATGGCTACGCCAGACTGGCAGCGATTACTGCAGCAAGCCTCACCTAACTGGCCACACCGAGGCGGGGGGGGGTGTCGCTGTTTCCCCATTACACTGACATTTGTGGCAAGTGGAATAATACCACATAAACACTGTAACATTAGCAATTCACAAACAGTATAAAAGGTGGACGGAGCTACTGTAGCTGAGTCCTAGCTTTTACTTTCACAGCGAACATTTCAGGTTCGTGTTACACTCTTTTAACTTTTCTACTGCTCGACTACTAGTTTTTTGTTTTTGTTTTGTTCCTACAGGCCTACCAAAAAGCTCTGTGAACAGCTCCATTTTTATTCCATGAGAATTGACTTCCAGTCCTCAAGTGGCCATTAGAGGAGCAACACTTTTGGAGCTGCCATGTTGGCTTTGTTTTTCTCCTCCAGTGATTGTCGCTTAAGTCAGGTGGATATTATGATGTTTACTCCTGTGGCAGGGCATTAACTGGTTGTTTTAATTTTTGTCTATTTTTCACACATTTTACAAAAGCACGAGTGCACCATTACAGTATTCAGTGTCATTGCACAGTTTAAAAGTTGGCCATGTTTTGACGATGGCATTTAGATGCCCTCTGCCGAGGTCCCAGGATATACTCATGGCTTTTTTTAAAGGGCTTGTGATTATATTCCTTTCAAAATTAGGCAATTCTTTCTAGAAGAAGAGAGGTTTATAGGCCTAAAAACTGGGAGGATTACGGCATAAAGTTGGAAAGCACTTGTTTAAGTATTCAGCCCTTCTATTCTTAAATATATAATTTCCATGGATGTAAAATTGCACATTTGCTAAGGAATTACAACTGTTAGATAAATGTATTTGAATAAAAGTACAAAATTATACCATGAAATCCAGCAAGTGTGGAAAAAATGTTCTTTGTTGTTTTCCAGCACTGATCAAGACAAAAGCTTATTAGCAGAAAGCAGCGGCATTAGGTGCTGCAGACAAAATCCTAATTTCCAGAGCAATCTTATTGAAGTGAAGAGAGAAACAGTAAAAGAAGAGCTGCTGGCTGAGTGGGAATGGTGGTTAATTTAAATGCTGCAAGCCACAGATTCAAGTCAGTTAGAGCTGTTAAACTAATGGCAGCATATGTTGAATCCATGACTCATTAAGCTGAACTTGGAAATGGAGGCTGAACAGGCTTCTGAAAGAATGGCATGAAGATCTACCGTAAGCACAAACTCAGTATACAAGTGACAACACTGAAATTAGGCTTTACGCCTTTAGCATATTCTTGGAAGTCTGGGTAGTTATCTTTGAAATGTTTATTGTGTGTGGATTCCAGGTGTAACCCTAATGGTGACTTTAAAAATTGCTTTGATTTCCAGTTTTCTGGTTCCGGTATCACACCTGGATCTGGGTTTGATATGTTTCTTCTGCTCTGAACTCTTTTGTCTAAGGGTCCTTAGACCCTCCTAAGTTCTGCCAACCCATATTTATGGTAAATGGATGCAGGATTAATGAGAATTAAGTGGCTGAGTGCAGTGAGGATACAAGAGGAGTGTTCAGTACACCAGTAAATACCGAAGCTTCATCACGGTGATGGAGATTTCAAAAATGGGTTAATTGCATGTTTATTTTCTCCCCTTCACAGATGCAAAACTGAGCACATAGAGTCAATATAAGTGATCAAGTTCTTGTGTCAATGTTTTCCTAAAAACCACTGGTTAAAGAAGGAGGCGTGTTGAGAAACTGCACTGTTTTATTTACTGACTTGGCACAGAGTTCATGTTGTGAATTGGAACAAGCCACAGGGCATTCATTAAAACATTTTCAAAATGGAACCTTTCCAAAAAAATCATTAGCAATAAAACTCAAAAAACATTGAGTCCTACCAGAGAAAGCAGAAGGCACAGCGTACTCCTCTGGTTGATCAGCTCTGTTTCACATGAGATTTTCACTTTTGCTTTTCAGAGAATGTATTGCAACAGTTACGGAGTTGAATCAGTCATACACTATACCGCCCAAACTATGTACTGATCTGCCTTCACACACATATGAACCTGAGTGGCATCCCATTCTTAATACATTAGGTTTAATTTTATATCGGCCCACCGTTTGTAGCTGAGTATCGGAGTGTATTTAGGGGAATGTTTCACTGTCCTTCCCCAAGTGAATTTGTGAGGTCAGACACTGATGTTGGATGAAAAGGCCCGGCTCGCAGTCTCCACTCGAATTCATCCCGGTGGTGTTCTGTGGGGTTCAGGTCAGGACTCTGTGCAGGCCAGTCGAGTTTTTCGACACCACACTTGTCCAGTCAGTCATGTTGGAACAGAAAGGGGCCATCCTGAAACTGATCCCACGACTTTGGGAGTATGAAATCATCCAAAGTATCTTGGTCTGCTGAAGCATTAAGAGTTCCTTTTACTGGACCTAAGAGGCCAAGTGCAGTTCTTAAGAAACAGCCCCACACCATAATCCCCCCCCTCCACCAAACTTTACACTTGGCACAAAGCAGTCAGACAAGTAACGCTCTCCTGGCAACTGTCAAACCCAGACTCGTCCTTCAGATTTCCAGACGGAGAAGCGTGACTCGTCACTCCAGAGAACACATCGTGGCTCTAGAGTCCAGTGGCAGCGTTGCTTACACCACTGCAATGCACTGAAGCTTTGCATTGCTCTTGGTGATGTAAGGCTTGGATGTAGCTGCACAGCTGCGGAAACCCATTTCATTAAGCTCTCTATGCCCTGTTCTTGAGCTAATCTGAAGGCCACATGAAGTTTGGATGTCTATACGCCCCACCGAGCCTGCTCTGTGATTTTACGTGGCCTACCACTTTGTGCCTGAGTCATTCCCAGTCGCTTCCACTTTATTATCATAATACCACTAACCATTGACTGGAATATTTAGTAGTGAGGAAACACTTGCAGACTTATCACAAATGTTTTCATGACACAAGTTACTGTCTCTGTAATGTGATTCCTTGTTTTTCTGCTGACCACACGCATTAAAAAATCAGCACCCTGAAGACATATCGAGGGACGTCAAGTCAAGAGTTCATGCAATACTTCACAGCACTTCACATCCAGCAGTGGTCATAGCAGACGAGGACACAAGTGCATCATTGGCGCTTTGCATTTGTGTGTGAGCGCATGTGGTTTTCTGCACAGGCCTGTGTTTCTTGTACCTGTTGTTAGTATTCCTGGCAGAAATGTTTACAAGATTGGATAAATTGTGTGATATTTATTTCCTATGATTACACTCTGATTAGAGCACACCATCCATTAAGCGAGCATGTAATTCCATCCCCCACAGATGAAGGTGAAAAATTGCCTGTTTACAGAAGTGTCAATGTCTGGTTCTTCACACACTGGGCACAACTTAATTATTTATACAGCCGCTTTAAGAAGAAAGAGCTTATTAGGTCTTGTGGTTGAGTTTTTTAATTGTAGAGTGTAAGACCATATTTCATCAATTTTAGCCATGCTACTTGGAATAGCTCTTGGGGTAACAGTGTTGATTTGTCAGAAGTGAAATATCTCAGCCTGTTGACATGGATATGCATATAATTTTCTACCATTCATCACTGCAAAGTCTGCCTGACTCCTTAGTCTGTTTGCCTGTTGCATTAACAGAAGGTTCACATTTCTGGGCTGGAGTTAAATGCCTCGGTAAATCTTTGATGGATTGCCATGAAATTTGGCTCAGACATTTATGTGATCCTCAGGATGAACTGTAATTGCTTTGGTGGGTCTTTCATTTTCATCCAGTCATCATCAGGTAAAAATTTGTAATACAATATAATAATTTGGTCTATAACCCAGATCAACAAAACAAATGAAATCAACATCAGCTCTAGTTTAATTTCCTTTTAATCTTAATGCACCACTGTGCAAAGAGCAAGTATAGCATGACTTTTACCAGCCATGTTAGAGTCAAGAATGAAACTGTAAAAGTTATTAATAAATGATAAAAGTTATACTTCAGTGAGTAATTATATTTAACAATTAAATCTGAATTTATGATATTTACTGATAATTAATTATGTCGTAATTTGATGAAATAATAGAGAGGCTGCACAGCAGTTTTTGTGAAAATGGTTGGATGTTTTTCCTTCGTTTAGCTCGGTAAGCCTGTACAGCAAGACTCAAAGCTCTGCTTACCAGTTTTATCAGCGGTGAGAGAATTCAATGCTACCAAGGCAAGAGCAGTCAGTACACTGCTCCTGTCAAGACACAGGTCCATGCCAATAAATCCATTGGATGAGGCAGGAAGCTGAGGCCAAAAGAAGCAGTATTGGAGGCAGAAGTACACTGGAAGGTCTTCCAAGGTTGCTTGGTCCTTGAAAACTATGGCACAGAGAGGTGGACCAAGTGCAATACTGAAGGCAGGAGAGAGCTGGTGTGATGCAGAGTGTCCAGGAGGCAGCAGCAGAAGACTGTCGAGTGAAAGCGATGGATCCCAGGGCCTTTGGATGCAATAGACCCAATCACTTGATTGACCAATATCCTGGAAGGAGCTCTGGAGCATCAACCAAGGCAAGCTGATCAGACTACCGACCATGGCTGATCTCTTGCCAACCCAAAGCAATTTAAAGATCTGGGGGAAGGAGGAGAGCTCATCATGCCTGCATTGCGGAAAGTCAGTATTTGATATGACCGCCTTAATTGTTCAACACAGCGTGAACTTTCTTAGGCAAGCTTTCTTGTTATTCCTTTAAGTAGTCTTCAGGAATAATTCTCCAGATTTCTTGAAGGCCCTTTAAAACTCTTCTTTCTATAGGCTGCCTTTTGTTCTGTTCTCTGTCAAGATGATCCCACGTCGCTTTAGTAATGTTAACGTGTGGGATCTGGGGAGGCCAGTCAAAGACAGTGTTCCATGGTGTGTTATAGTGTGTTCTATCAAGATGTCCAATGCACTTTAGACACTTGCCAGATGTTGCTGCATGGTGCATCAAATTCTAAAGCTACTTTTCTGCATTCATAACTCAATCAATTTAGATTCTCAACACCACTATTTGAAATGCCAGACCATGACAGAGCCTGTACTGACTTCTTACAGATGGTTGTAGACACTCTATGAATCAAAAATTTCAAATTTTGTTCACTGAATAAAACCTGATTCGACTGATTTTCAGTCCAATTTTTGTGTGATTTAACATACCTCAATTTTAACCTGGATCATAATGTTTTTAAGACAAAAAGTAGCTGTGTTTCTTAAAATAAACACAAAAAATCAGCTAGCAAAATCGAAACAAGTAATAACAGAAGTAAACAGTGAGTGAAACCAGTCCCAGACCAGTGTCCTCCCTGCAAGGTATTTATTAACCATTTATAAAGCTTTACATAAATCAGCTGCAACTTTATATTTTTAATAACCTATTAGTTGGCCAGTTAGTCAGTATTGTTGTCATTTAATTTTAAGAATTTAAAAAAACAATCAGAGTTTAGATTTTACCAAGAGAAAAGACACAAGGAAAAGGCTATATTGTGACAAAGTGGCACAGAAGGGAGAACCAATACACAAGAGAGGGAGAGATCATAAAACGCAGGTGATACAAATCAGGGCACAGCAGGTAATCGGAGAGGAGGGAAACACACAAGGGAGGAATCGTAGCCTCTAAAAAGACGAGATTAATGGATCAAAATGAAAGCAAAGCAAAGTGTAGAAAAGGGAAAAAGGTGCAGAAAAAGGTTTGACAGTAATCAGACTCTTCATGACAGTAAATTAATCCATGAATTCAAAGTTGAATCATTAGATTTTCTCCTAATGTTTGCACACAAAGCAATACCACAGGAAGAGCACTCTGCACTGTGGGGCCCTCAGAGGCTCTCACACATCAGTGCATTTGCAGCCTGGGAGGAAATAAGTTGTTCTGCAGCTCATTTACACATTCTTTGCCCACATTTGTCTCTCATAAGCTCAGGAGATGTGTGAATACAACTCAAAACTGGACACAAATCCCCAAAATCTAAAAGTCATGAAACGCTGCTTGCTTTGGTGATTTTACCGCCACATTGAACACTTTCTGTTTAGCTTCCTGTTTTTGTCCTTAGAGTGAATGAAACTCTTCTTTGGCTCCATTTTAGGTCAGCGGTTGAGTTCTGTAAAGGTCATCACAGCTTCTTCCATCAGTGTTTTACGAGTAAAGGTTCGACACTATATTAGGCCTGAACCTTTCTAATTGCATCAGCTCACAGCTGAGAGAGAATCTGTCTCTCCCTGTGTTGGACTCCTTTTCCTTCATAATTGTCTCCCTGTCAGTGTCAGGCAGACACCCAGTGCAGTTTAAATGTCAGAGCTGTTTGTCATAAGTGAATTATTAATGATGACATGCTGAAAAGCTATTTTCTTTGCCACAAAACCATGCGCCTGTCAAACCACATTCAGAATGGAGGAGGAAGTGTTATTAAAATAGAACGTGATTCCCGGGAAATCCATACGAATGGTTTCTCTTTCACACGGTACAGCAGTGTTTTCATTCAGGCTGGCTTGTTTGCTTTTACTACAAGAAATATTTGTCTGTGCTGCGTTTAGGATGGAGAGCTTCTCATTTAGTGAAAAAATGATGAACTGTTTCATTAATTCTCTCTCTCTCGGTTCGCTCTGTTTGGTTTACAAAATACTGAAAGCTGACATTGATGATGACCATCAGAGAGATGGAAAGAGGACTTGAGTTTGAGCGATGTGTGACCTGTCAGTGGATGATGGTTTAGGAGTTTGACGAAATGTTGCTGTGGGGTGCAAAATAAGGAAAGAGTGATAGGAAACCTTGTGAGTGAATCAAGGACAGAAAGGTACGAAAGTGGTTTGAACTTTTCTGATTAAATTTGATGCACCATTGTCTTGAAAGCTGTTCCCTGCTCAAAATGAGTGTCAGAGGGACGAGTACAGCTGAATGGTCTGCATATACACAATAAGACTGTTACCTTACATAACAGAAATCTATTTCTCTGATTACTGTGGTAATCATTTTCTTTTCTTCAGTAAATGAAAGGCAATCTTACAACATTCCTTTGCTTTTATAAGCCTGGACAAATGTTTTACCAACCGCCCACCCATTCCCATTTTCAGTCTCTAATATCACTATAAAACATTTCAAAATAATCTACAAAAGCAAAACTACACTTACACAATTGGTGTTTTCATGTCATAAATGCTCATAGTTACAGTTTAAACATGGTGATGTTTACCAGGTATGATGGTGCTGATAAGACCCGCGATCAAAAGTAAAACTTCTTTTAGACTCGCAGAAAATGTCACATTTAGTTGTGTATTTCACCAAACTTTGTCACTTCACCATTTATGCAATTTAGCACATTTTATCAGATGATACCTCATTTAAATCTTGAAAAATCCATCAATCTGCCTTATCTATCTGTCTTAAGCATTACTAAGCCAGCCAGTGTGTCCTAGGTCTGCCCTGAGGGCTCCTGCCGGTGGGACATGCCCAAAACACCTCACCTAGGAGGCCCCCAGGAGGCGTCCTGTATAGATGACTGAACCAGTTCAAATAGGTCCTTTTGATGTGAAGGAGTAGCAGCTCTACTGCAAGCTCCTCCTGGATGACTGAGCTCCTCAAACTATTCCTAAGGCTGAGCCCAATTTTTGTCACTAAAATCAGTGAATAATTGTGATTTCAGTATTGAACAAAATAATTTCAATTGTCATTTTGGCCTCTTGATCTACTGGGATTTTCCCTCACAACCATCTGTAGGGGTCTAACAGGTCATAAGAGAATGGCCAGACTGCTTTGAGCTCATAGGAAGGCAACAATAACTCAAATAACCACGCATTACAGTCAACGTATGCAGACAAGCATTTCTTAATACGCAACACGTCAATCCTTGTAGCAAATGAGCTGCAGCAGCAAAAGACCACACCAGATGCCACTTCTGTCAACTGAGAGCAGGAAACTGATGCTGCAGTTCACATGTGCTCACCAGGACTGGAACATAGATGTCTGGAAAAATAATGCTTACAACAATAACCTACAAAGTAAAACAAGAAAATACCAAAAGACAAAAACACAGACAAGTTTAGTTTAGCTTAGCTTCACTTTATTAAAGACAGACACGGGTCCATGTAAAATAGACTCACACAGAATACATTACACTAGATATAATAACAGAGACAGAGGAACAGCCACCTTTAAAACAGGAGTAATGGAGGGAAACAGAATTAAAAGCACAAGAACAAATAATTAGCTCAAAACAAAAACCGAAGCCCAATAAAAACCAGAACTCAGATACTCAAATAAGTCAAGAGCTAAAGCCCAATATTACCACAATGGCAATTAAATCAAAACAGGAATGGAAAACATCTTCAACACACAAAAACAAACAAAAACAATCACAAACCAGCTCAACGCTGAAAGAAAAAGAGATTCTTCACCTTCAGTAAAGTTGATCTATAAATAGGGATTTCCTTAAGTTAAGTCGTCAGCAGGGTAAGTTTCATGGGGACATCTGTTTAAACTTGCTTATGCAAAATACTGGGCGAAGTGAAAGGATGGGCATCACAAATATCAATACAACTGTGTGATAGTACTGATCTGACCTGCTGATGAAGCAAATTCCATGAATATGGACAATGTTGGTACTTGCACCAAATTTGTGGACAAGCCTCAAATACAGTCTCGATCCAAAGTTTAAGACCACTTGAAAAATTGCAAAAAATCATATTTTGCATGTTTGGATCTTAACAAGGTTCCAAGTAGAGCTTCAACATTAAACAAGAAGAACAAATGGGAGTGAGACAAAACATTTTTTTGAGCATGCAAATGATTAAAAACAACGCTTAAACAGAGACAGGCTGTTTTACAGCTGATCAAAAGTTTACGACCACACCTCCAAAAAACCCATAAACTCCCCAAAACAGAAATCAAAGTTCCAAACATGAACTCAGTAATGAGCAGCTCCACCGTTATTGTTGATCACTTCAACAATTCGTTGCGGCATATTTGATGCTTCCATTCCCAAAGGTTCTCAGTTGGATTTAGATCAGGAGAACACGCAGGATGGTCCAAAAGAGTGATGTTAGTCTCCTGGAAGAAGTCTCCTGTCCTGTGGGCATTGTGTGCTGTAGCGTTGTCCTGCTGAAAAAAACAGTGGTTACCTCATACTCGACGGCCCTCAGTCATGAGGGATGCTCTCTGCAACATCTGGACATAACCAGCAGCCGTTTGATGCCCTTGCACCTCCTGAAGCTCTGTTGTTCCACTGAAGGAAAAAGCACCCCAGACCATTATAGCGCCCCCTCCACTGTGGAGCATAGAAAACATCTCAGGTGGGATCTGCTTGTCATGCCAGTAACGTTGGAAACCATCAGGACCATCAAGGTTACAGTTTTTCTCATCAGAAAATAAAACTTTCTTCCACCTTCCAGTGTCCCATGTTTGGTGCTCAAAGTCCAAACGGTCATTTCTGTGGCGTTCAAGGAGACGAGGCCTTTGAAGACGTGTTTTTGTTTTTTAAGCCCTTCGGCCTCAGACGCCGTCTGAGGGTTATGGGGCTGCAGCCGGCACCAGTAACGGCGTTAATTTGGGTCGAGGATCGTCCAGTGTCTTGACGGACAGCATATTGGATCCACCAGCTCAGTGTTGGTGAAATTTTTGGGGATCTTCCACTTGACTTTTTTGTTCCACAACCCTCAGGATCATTTAAGAAATTCCAAATGGTGCCCACCTCAGCAAAGATGGCGTGCTGCGAGAGACTCTGCTTATGCAGCCGACCACGTTCAAAAAGGAAAGGTTTTTTGCCTTTGCCATCAGAACGTCAGAACACCTGATAGAAAATGACAATAAATCCACATTTTTGCACAGATTTTTGCACATTCCCTTTCAAGGCATGTGGTCCTAAACTTTTGATCAGCTGTAAACAGCTTGTTTCAGTTTAAGTGGTGTTTTCAATAAACTGCATGCTCAAACAAATGCTTTGTCTCATTCCCATTTCTTCTTGCTTAATGTTGAAGTTCTGGGGCGATCGTGGCTCAAGAGTTGGCAGTTTGCCTTGTAATCGGAAGGTTGCCGGTTTGAGCCCCGGCTCGGACAGTCTCGGTCGTTGTGTCCTTGGGCAAGACATTTCACCCGTTGCCTACTGGTGGCGGTCAGAGGGCCCGGTGCCGCCAGTGTCCGGCAGCCTCGCCTCTGTCAGTGCGCCCCAGGGCAGCTGTGGCTACAATGTAGCTGCCATCACCAGTGTGTGGATGACTGAATGTAGCGTAAAGCACTTTGGGGTCCTTAGGGACTGAGTAAAGCGCTATACAAATACAGGCCATTTACTTGGAACTTTGTTTAAATCCAACAATGCAAAATATGATTTTTTTTTTGGTTTTGTTTTTTTTTTTGCCATTTTTCAAGTGGTCTTAAACTTTTGATCGGGACATTATTTAGCAAATATTTCAGTTTAGGTAAAAGTCAAAGAAGGGCATAAACAAAACAAACAAAACAATATTCCTGTTTTGTGATTAAATGCCAAGATGAAGGTGTTCGGCTTGCCACAGAAATCTGCCTGCACTGCGTGCTCCCATTTTTTTTTCAGTGCTGCAGTTGCTGCTATGGATGTTCGATGCCCTGCTTTGCTGCAGCTAAACGTCCTAAGGGAACTTTGTTTGAAATATGGCCGCCGGTACTCCTGTCCAATGCCACATGACATCAGCATGCTCGCCCATGCGCTGTTGATTCAGATTCAGCGCGGTGAACAACTTCATGATGGAGTCCAAGTAAAGACGGCTTGCCAGCACCTTCAAAATTCAACATTTATTATCTGTTTAATAATTAATGATCTCCAGCATGCAGATAACTAACTTACCAGAAGCAATATCTTAAATTGATGTTTAAGGCTTTTTGCTGCTGGAGTTTTACTGTCAGTTCACAATTTTACTGGTTACGTGAGTGCACTCTATCTGTCATGACTGCTTTTCCGGAAAATAAAACAGAAAGCTGCCAGAGGAGCATGAAGCTAAATCCCAAGTTACTCAGAAGTGTCTGAGCATTGATTGAAGGAATGCATGATGTATTGATCCAGAATAAACTGCTATCAGCTTCTGTCAAAATAAAGTGCCTCCCATGAATTGTTAATATCTTTACATGAAACGACGCGAGATTATCATTTTAAGTGGATTTACTGGCTCTTTGTCTTGCTTAAAAACCTATTTCCAGAATGAATTTATTTTTCATAGCAGCTGGTGGGCTTGTATTACTGCTCTGTGATATTGAAACCCTTTAGTGCAGGAAGCAATGCAACCTGTCAACCAGTTCCATCAACCTATCAACGGGTATGAACTTGCACAGAGACAAATAAAACACGCTTATGTAATTAAGTTTGGTTGGAATGAGCGTCCCTGTTGACTTTGGGGTTGTAAAAAAATCATATTAAATAATTTATTCCAGACACAACTGTATGAACTCCACGTTTAGAAAACAGCAAAATATAGATTTTAATTCATCTTTTCCAAAGGTTTTATTGTTTTAATAAGGTAGAATGATCCTTCATGTTTCTCTATTTTATCTATGTCTACAATTAGATCCATAACTTTTTGGACAAAGGCAATTAAAAAAAAAAAAAGTCTCTTTACAGTGGATTTTGAGTCAGTCAATTAAGTGTAGATGTTTAGCTTTAATTTAAGGGGTTTAACACATTTTCAGAGGCTACCATAAAATTAAATAAGGATTTTTTAATACTTGGATGGCAATGCAGCCAATGACTGCATGACGTCTAGAAGCCACAGACATCACCAAAGACTAAGTTTCCTCCCTTGAGATATTTTCAGTTGCTGTTGGGTCTCTTTTGTCCTCAGTAACTGAAAAGCTGCTCTTCTGGGTTAAAATCAGGCGACTGACATGACAGTTGAAGAAAATCCCACTCATTTGCCTTGAGAAACTCTTGCAGTGTCCTTTGGTTCATTATCTATTTGCAGAATGAAACGCTGTCTAATCAGTTTTGCAGCATTTGGCTGGATCAGCAGTAAATGCCAGTGGCTGCCGTACATTTCCATGCCATAACATTACCTCCATCAAGGTCTCCATAGTTTCTTCTTCTCATCATTCTGGTACAAATTCATCTTTGTTTCATCTGTTTTTAGACGTTTTCTGGCAAACTGGCACCTTGTCGTAAACCCTGTTTCCATTCATGAAGGCATCTCCTGAGGTTAGCGTTTGACAGTGGAACACCGACCTCCTCGAACATTTTCTTGACTTGATTAGATACTTTGAACGTTTTTTTCTTAATTAACCCTTTAAAGCCCAGCGTATCGTATTTGATGTGTTTTTGTGAGTTTTTGAGACTTCTACATCATCAGCGTGACTTTGCTTTACCCTCAAACAATGATGTAAATTGCATGACACGTTTTTAATGACTAAAATGCAAAAATATGGCTTATGTAGCAAATGTGATACAAATTAAAACCCTTATATATGCAGATTAAAATTTGATATATATTGTGTAAAGGTTCAACAAATACTCCATTATAGAATAGAATAGAATAGAATGCCTTTATTGTCACTATACAGTTGTACAATGAGATACAGAGCATCTCCTACTCAGTGTAAACATGCTGGGGGGGGGGGGTACAGTTCTGCAGTGCTATATACATATGGACAGTATTAACATATGGAAGAAGATGTGTATATATATATAAAATGTACAAAATTAAAGATTTCTGGCAGTTATTTTATGGTTCAGGTTTTAAAGGTTAAGGAAAGAATTCTGCGATCATCCACGTTAGTTGTCTTATGTGCTCTTTCAGAGCTTTTGACCGGTGCATTCATTCTTGTAAACTTTTTGCTATGCCTCTGATGGATTTATTTTGGGTTTTTTCAGCCTAATGTTGGCCTTCCTCACTTGCACTGAGATGTCTGGAATCAGGTCCAACTCTTTTATCTGCTTCATTTGTCATGAAGTAACAAGGGAGCAGGCCTCGTCCAGCCATTAAATTGCCTGTCAGTCAGTTGTCCAATTACTTTTGAGTCTTTGCAAATGGAGGACTAAAAATGTGTCGTCGTCATTGGAACGCCAGTGTGTTTGACACTGTAGCTGTCACACGTGTCTTTGAACATTAAAGTGATAACACCCTGAGGGGGGATGAATGTGAGCCCTGTCACAGACCTCGAATTCACTCCCTGCTCATTCATTCAAAGCTTTAGATTTAAATATCAAAGATGATTGTGATGTGCTCTGAGAGTTCAATGCTGTTAGCTTATTGGAGCAAATAACGCCTTTGTAGTGCTGTGGGATTTCTTTCAGCCGCTGGTGCTTTCAAACCAAATAGGCTTAGTAGGAGCCTTGGCTGTAAATTGCCTTTTTGGCCCATGTTTTGAGATTACAATTCAGTGTCGGGCTGGCTAGTATGTGGTCAGCATCAATATTCTGCCATTAGCTTTTGTTTGAGGCAAGTATATCAGGCCAAACCTGTGTGTGTGTATATGAGAGATATTCATCACATCCAGTTCCTCACAAAACTAGAGAGTGCTCAGTTGTTGCAGCAGCATGACTTATGTTGCTCCAGGAGGGACTAGTTCTAACAAATGGGGTGAAGGATGCTGGGTAAGCAAACTGAATCATCATCAATATCCACCTGAGGTGCAAACTGTGATTTCAGCGTCATGACTGTGACCCCTACTGGAGCTCTAGAGAACTGGAGAACCGCTCGCTGTACAGTCAGACTCATGCATGCATTCATGAGACAAATGGATCGTGTGCTGCCTGTGAAGTGAACATTTGTCATTAAAGGGGTTTCTGAATCATTCTGTAGGCATTCACAAGAGAGGAGCGATAATTAAAATAGATTTTTCACATGGAGATAAAATGCAAACAAGAAGCTGAGAGATCACACATTTGGAGCTCTTGTTAGGTTTAATATGACACCTTGAAACCCCTCCGCATAGTTAAACACTGATGAAGACGAGCAGTGATGGAGTCTACAAACACACAGAACTGATGAATCATCGTTCCATATTTTTCATCTCAAGCCAAAGTTTCAATTTATCCTGTGTGTTAAATTAGCGTCGTGCATCCCACCAGAGGGCCTTCATGATCCACGGTCTTTGTGATTCACTGCAGCCTCAGTCAAGCTTGTCTGCACAGTATGTTTTCCAGACCAGAGCAGCTGCCACTTAAGAAGGGATTAGGTAATGATGTGGGGATGTACTTTCATGTGGAGTAAAAAAATCAAGACTACGAGTTCTGCAGCTGCTCCCCCAGTTTGTCTAATCAGAGTGATTTAAACACAGTTATCACATGGCCTAATTTTCACTGCAGCTTTTCCTTTCCTTTTCCTTTCCTTTCCTTTCCTTTCCCTCCATCACTCATGCACATTGCATACCAACCTATACTTGGGCCTCAGTGGTGCACCACCTTCCACCAGCCTACAGGCCATCTGCTGATAACCAGCCAGCTCTTGTGCACCTCTGTGGTAAATTTACAGCCGCCTGTTGACAGTATTGATCTGTGGAGCTGCCGCTTTGATAATAAACACTCTTTTCATTTACTCTAATTTTACGTTTGGTGGATATATGGATATATGTTTAATGGTTTAATTTAAAGAGTAAATGGTCGCAGCGCTGAACAGTCACTGCAAATTTTTTATTTATAGATTTTTTTTTATTAGTTCAAGATCTGCTTCTTTTTCACTAAATTCCATCAGGATTTTTTTATTTAGGGTTTTTACTTATTTACACCAAGAAATATCTCTAAAGCCTTGTTGTGTAAAACAAACAGACTAATGTGTTCTGAATAAATGACATTTTATAGTTCTTGTTCTGTTTTGTTCTGCAATTCCCATAAAGAAACATGGCTTCTGTATCCATTTGGATAATTTTGCTTTCAGAGAAAAGGCTCATATTGCTAACGGTGCATGATTAAAGGAAATCGCATTTACATTTTTATAACCAACAAGCAGTTTTAGATAGTTTAGTTAATTACATGTAAATTAATAATGACTTAATACAATAAAATGTTAATTAAACAATTAGTTTATTTTAGATTAAATAAACTCTTTAGACATTGCCGATCATAACGTGTTTTTTCTTTATTTCTTTTTTTAATGTCCCTTGGGAGGGCAGGACAAGACTTTGTCCAATTTTCATTGCATATTATTGGATTAAAAAAGCCCTCTTGCCAACTATTGCCTGCAACTCCATTCAAATAACAAAATGAAGGGGATGCAGGGGAAAAGTTCTGGTTTCACAAGGAATTATATAAGGTCATTTTTTGGTTTATTGGATATTGTACAAGGCACTGGGGATGATTTAAATAGAAATCTTGAACTCTAAAAGCCTCGTCAGCAAAGTAAACCTCCTTAAATTTGGTTAAAGATAATGACCAGGTTATCCACACAGCCATGCAAGCACATTTATTCCTAAATGTCACCCTGTCCTGCTGACTTTCTCTGTCCATTTTTACTGTGTGGTGCAAATCAGCCCCCCTGCCCCATTTTTTAAATTATCCAAACAGATTGAAATTCAATTTAATGCCCTTTGTATCATTTTTGATACATGAGTTTCTGAGACCTCGATCTCATCAGCATGATCAATACTTGCCATAATTTCAAAATGTTATGGACTAAACTGTTTTTTTGTCTAAAATTAACATTGGTCGTTTTTGGAAACTTTTTGTTAACAACAATGTATCAAATGGGATACAAAAACAAATAAGAAATATATAATAAAAATATATCATACACAACATGATATAGAAAAAAAACCTGTGGATTTTGTTATAAGGGTCATTATCTGTTCTATTAAATAATGTAGTACCCGTGTTTGCCACTAGATGGCGGTTGCTACCCAGCTATCTTGTTTTCCAACAGGGCTTTTGACTTTATCCAAAGGAAAAGTTATGCAACATGCAACAGATTTTAGCATTCATGGAGCAGCTTGGTAATATTAGGACACATATGCATAGGGATTTTAATATTGTCTTTTATTAGATATATTAGACATGAGCCTAAAATTTCACCTGCGTTTCATTTGAGGGCTTCACTTATTGATTGAAACAGTTTGATGAACCTACAGTGACATTGAGTTTTCCTTGGACAATTTGTTCTCCAGTTTGCAGCATAATGATGCCCTCCAAAAAATAAATTATTCATCTAGATTCTACAGTTTTCCACATTTTCCTTGTCATCAGAGCAAACATTGTACGACATTGCGTCATATTAATGCTAAAACTATACATAGTTGTATTCAAATTTACTATAAAATGTGTTGACATGCAAGGATTAATCCCAGATGGGCTTCAAAAATGTATATTGTATGATGTGAATAATACATTTATCATTCAGGCAGTGCTGGTGTCAAACACTGCATTGCGGGGCTTTTATTTGAACTTTCTTTGGTTGTGACATGTGACAGCAGACATCTACTGGAAACGGCAGGGTTCAACTAATGTCTAAAAACACCTAAAACATGCTTCCCAACTGTTGCTTCAAGCACTCGAAACTCGCAGTACATGTTGAAACCAGGTTAACAGCACGCCTAGGCAGAGTCGTTCTCCGAGACACATCGAACATAACTCGGCTCCCCGTGGGGAATGATGATTTATATGGGCTGTTCCATAAAATCTAGGGTTGCAACAACAGATTTGCTGGGCTGAGAATAGGGGGCATGTCAGTTCAGTTGCTAGGAAACAAGTGGAGGAATACAACAGTGGAAGGCAGAAATCTTGGCTGGAGAAAGAGGGGGAGAGAGGTTAAGACAGCTGCAGAGATAGAGGTTGGTAAGAGAGAAAGAAAGAAGAATGTGCCACAGGGTAAATGTGTTTCATCAGATTTCCTCTGGGCGCTGAACGAGGCCCGGAAAGAAACAGCACTGCTGCTATTTCCGTTGTGTGTTATTACAGATGGATGACTACTGATCTTCCAAACCCACTTGTAATTATTCCTGTTTCCATGATTAAAAACAAACTCTTTTCCCAATGTAAAGCCCAGACGTTCAAATGATGGTTCCTCTACTGCTCGTGATTAACACACAGCCAGCTTCACACACAAGTCCTCTCATGTTTCAGCCATTACCATCTCAATGAAGCTAAATATAGTCCAGTCCCCTGGTCCCTTCATCTCAACACATCAATAGGTTGGGCTTTGTCGTCTGTTGGTTCGTCTGTGTTTGACCTGAGCTTTTCTTTGTCGCGTTGAAATCTGGGCTCTGGGCGATAACACGCTGACCCAGCACAGCTGCTATTCCCGGGAAACTTCACTGGTTCACGTGTGGTTCTTGGAGATTGGAGTGTTTGATATTTAAGCTGTTGAACGTGAACACTTTTGACACTTTTAGCATTAAAGTCTTGTACTCAGAAATATTATATCATTAACCCCACACAGCTGCTGTGCTGCATGTGAAACTGTGAAAACTCTCAGAAATTATACTTGGCAGTACAGTTATATTTATATTAATTAGCTTGTTAGACTGTGTGAATGAAATGTTTTGTGTTTTCTGCGGTTAATTCCAAAACTCTGTGTTATCATTTTGTTATGGTCTCGTATACGTGATGGTCCATCGTGTGCAGGACTGCATGTTGCAACGATGACACAGACAAACTCACAAGATGTAGAAACAGTTTAAGCAGCTGGTGATAACACACTAACCCTCAACTTTCTCCGTGTTTTCGCATGTTTAATATCATTTATTGGTGCATTTTGTTGCCACAGGCAAACACACTACTGTGTACATAATGTAAAGTAGTTTGTAGGTTTTCTACTGTATCAACATTGATCCTCTTGGAAGCCAACAGGCTGCAAGGAGAGATTCATCGTGTAACTCAGCTCACCTGAGACTTCAGGCTATAAAAGCTGGTCCATGCTAGTCTCTTCCACAGCACAGATGAAACACATCCACTCACTGCTTGCATTACTGATACTGCAAATGTCCTCACTTCACTATTTTTTGCGTTAGTTTAATCAGAATATGTTGCATCTAATTTACTTAAATCTTGCATGCACCCCCAGTTTGTTAGAGTTTTAGGTGAGATCGTGTGATTAGAAGAAGGGAATGCAAAGGTTTGTAATTGTTGGTTCTGTTTGTTTTCTTACTCTAAAGTGCAGAAACAAGTTTACACCAATACAAGAGGAGGCTGTGGTGGGGAAAAGGGGAAAATTTTAATCAGCCAGTATTCTTTGGAGACATACGCTGAGAAGGAGAGAGCAGTAGCTCCAAATAAATGAAGACAATATCTGACTGTGTTAGAGCGTCAAACAAAGAGTAGACAGGGATTCATGGCTCTGTGCTCATTAATCCTCAACTTGAAATTAAATGTGATGTTGTGCTGCCTCACTCAGGTAATGTTGAATACATATTGTATTTTTACAAGGAGGCTGCTGAGGATTTTGCAGTTTGCTGGTCTGGAGCATTCAGGTGTATGTTGATGCAATCTTCACAGGAGGTCCCAGCAAATTCTCCCCAAGGTCAGACTGTTCAATACTCAAAGAAATAAAATAAAAAAAGAGCTCCATCTCACACTCAGCCTTCAATTAACATGATAAATGTTAAAATTCATGACAGTACGATTAGAAAAAGACTTAAGGAGATGAAAACCTCTTCTCTCTGTAAAGAACATGACAGCGTGGTTTAGCTTTTTAAATTTGTTCTTGAAAAACAGAACAAGACTTTTGGAACAAAAAGATGTTTGGCCATAATGTGCAGCAACCAAACGCCTCATACCACCTGTCAAGCATGGTGGTGGTGGGGTGATGACAGGACTCACAGGACTGGGACACTTCACATGCACTGAGTTGACCATAAACTCCTCTGTATACAAACGTATTCTAGGATTTGCAGACATTTGTGCAACAGTTAAAGCTTGGGCAAAGTTGGGGAACAGGTGAACGGTCACAAGCACGCATAAGTCTAGATCTAAACTCCCTCTAAGCCGGTGGCCGTGAAATGCATAAACTAATAACCAAAATTCCTCCACAACAATCTAAGAGATAAAGTCGTATCGTAAAAAGAAGAAGAATCATAGGATGTAGTTAGTTTTCGCAGGAATGCCTTAAGCCCAGTGACATGACTGCAGGCTTGCACAGCCCAAAAAGGCTCAGCAGAAGGTATTTCTGTGTATAGTTTGAATCATTAATTACAGCAAAAGCTGGATCCATTTAAAAGTTCACATAATGTTAGGCAGTTTGCAAATTTCATTTTCAAGCAAATTGCAAGCACACAGAGATATTTCTTCGATCTTTTGTAGTGTGTGTGTGTGTGTGTGTGTGTGTGTGTGTGTGTGTGTGTGTGTGTGTGTGTGTGTGTGTGTGTGTGTGTGTGTGTGTGTGTGTGTGTGTGTGTGTGTGTGTGTGTGTGTGTGTGTTGATGGCACGCCCCCGTGACATTTCCATGCTCTGTAATAAACAGCAGGACTACTATAAAGATTTAAAGCACTGAGGCGAGCTGATGATGTGTGAGGTAATATGGTGCTGATGCCTTAATGTGTGACTGCAGGAAGAACAGCTGTGCTATTGTGGTAACTAAATGTTTCTCAAATTAGGCCCAGCCGATATGAATAAGGCCACTTTTGTTTGCATCCCAGGATGTAGGACGATGCAGCATGTGACATCATCATACAGGGGTTCGCCTAGAGCGGCAAAACTTTATCTCCTCAAAGACCCAAGGCTGTTATGTTCAATCAAAGCTGTTGAAAATACTTGGCTGTATGCTGCGGACTGAGGTTTATAAAGTGAAGTGTCTACTTCCAGCAGTGTGATAATGGAGTGGAGTAATGGAGTAAAATAGAAAAACAATTATGAAACTCTGGTGACATGTTATGATGGTATTGCCTGGGTGTGTTTTGATCTGCTCTCTAATACCTGCACAATAAAGCCCCTCCCATGGCTGTCATCAGCTGCGCTCTCCACACTGATGAAACTGTGCTGACAACTCTGACTCACACTCGGATTCCTTAAATTACGTTTCTGTCTCTCTCTGTCATGCACACGCACGCGCACGCACACGCACGCACACGCACGCGCACACACACACACACACACACACACACACACACACACACACACACACACACACACACACACACACACACACACACAGAGTAAATAATGTGTGTAATCTGCTGCATTAGCTTCCAGCACTTACACCGCTCCAATTAAAATACTTCTCATTTAGCCAGTGATTAATTCTTCGTTTCTTTTTTTCCTCAGAGTTCACATACTGGGCTGTGTTTTGCAATAAAGTGTAACTAAAGATGAAAAAATAGACACCTAAATAAAAATCTAGTGCATACAAGTCATTTATAGGAGTCTAATTTACGAAGGATACACCACTGCTTATTCCTAGTAAACAAATGGGACCAGGCCTTTCACATTAGACTCCTAAACTTTGGAGGTTTGCCTGTTAAAATCAGCCTCTTATTGACTGTCTCTTAAATGTATTTTAAAACATTCTTCTGTTGCGAGGCTTTTATGAATTGATTAGCCCATCTTAGCCTGTTTATTTCCTTTCTGATTTGTTGTTGTTTATTTTTTTGTTTTAAAATGTCTTTATGGATTTTTTTATTCTTTCTATGGAGCATCTCAAAGCTTTAAGTAAACCTCTATTTAAACATTTTCTTTCTATGATGGAACTCTACTATCCTGCATTCAGCAGCAACCTTTTATTTACACCACGTTGGTACAGAGTCGGATCCCCTTTTGCTTTCAGAACTGTCTTAATTCTTCAACAAGGTGCTGGAGACATTCCTCAGAGATTTTGGTCCATATTGACAATTCAGATTTGTGAGCTGCACATCCGTGATGCAAATCTCTTGTTCCACAACGTCCCACGGGGGTGTTCTAATGGATTGAGATCGGGTAACTATTCAAGAAACCAGTTTTAGTTGATCTGAGCTTTGTGATGTGGTGTGTCATCAAAGATCGATATGCTGTGGTCATAAATGCTCAGCGTCAACACACAGATAGGCCGTGGCTTTTAAATTATGCTCAGTTGGTACTAAGAGGCTCAAAGTATTCTAAGAAAGTGTTGCTCACAGCATTAGAGTAGAATAGAGATACAATTATGAGATACAGTTCATTGTTTTAATGGCATTTGGATGGAAGCTTTTCTGTAGTGAGCAGGGATGGGCCCTTATTGATCTGCAGCACCTTCCAGACGGCAGCAGATTGAAAAGATGGTGCATGAGAAGAGTCCTTGATGATGTTCTGTAGATGTACTCGAGTGAACGTAGCTGACCGTTGGTGGTCCAGCCATGCTGTCATGTTGTCTGGGCTAAATTCTGACCCTACCATCTGGATGTTGCAACAGAAATCGAGACTCATCAGACCAGCGGCCATTTTTCTGTTCTCAGTTGAACAGAGTCTTTTGCTGCTGTGGCCCATCTGCTTTAAGGCTTAATGTGTTGTGCGTGCAGAGATTCTCTTCTGCATGTCTTGGTTGTAATGAGTGATTATTTAAGTTACTGTTGCCTTCCTCAGAGCGGTCTGATGGTTTGTCTAGCACAGACCCACTGCTGGAACGAGACAATTCTACTACAACAGCAAAAGCAAGACGCAAGTCACCAAAGTACTTTGTGTTACTCGTGCACGAGGGAGACCCGACTGGAGCCGAGTGTCGTTCCGCCCACTTGACCTTCGTCAGACTCTCAGCCAGGTTCCCTGTAGCACTCCTTTTATTGTGGCTACATGAATATGCATAGGTTCATTAACAAATGACATCTTACATAGGTATACATGTAAACAAAGAGTACCTTGTCTGTGTGTGTGTGTGTGTGTGTGTGTGTGTGTGTGTGTGTGTGTGTGTGTGTGTGTGTGTGTGTGTGTGGTCAAGATGTGACCCTGTGAACGACTCCCCTAAATCTGCTGGACATCTAAACAAGAGGCACTTATACTAAAACAGACATAGATGTGTTTACTATACCATAAAACAATAAAAAGAAGGCATGACCTCTCTCATGACCCCAGGATGTGTGTGTATGCCAGAGTGCTCTGGGATGCACACAGAGTCTTTGCAGACTGTTAAGGATCACACATCCTATCAATATGCAATCAATTATACACCTCTAAGAATATATGGTTATATATTTCTAAGCACAAATGACAATCCACAATATAAACCTAACAGGTCCGTCCATTCTCCTCCAACATCAACAAGACACCCAGAGAACTGGATCTTTACTTGTTTTCAGATCTGTAAACCCTGGAGATGGTTTTGAAAATTTCACCCAACCAACAACAACTCGTTCCACATTCAGAGTCACTTTTCTTTTTTACCTTTCTTCCTCAGTGAGATCTTCTTCTCATTCAGTTTGATCTTTAGCGCTTCGTCTGAAACATGTCTATATGTCTAAATGCACTGAGTTGCTGCCATGTGATTGGCTGATTGGACATTTGTGTTAATGACCCGTTGAACAGATGTGTCTAATAAAGTGGCTGCTATATACTATTTAGTGTTAAAGTTTTAGCTTTGAGTTGAGAATCGGGAACATTTTATGCCCCAAAGTCTTTTTTGTGCCACACTGGGGACCTTTTTTCTTGTTACACGTTATGCTATATTAATTTATGTCTCATTTCTGTCTCGTAATTCTGTTTTGAAGAGCGCGTGTGAGCTTTATGTCCTTGCTGACTTAGCACACCATGGCACTGAAGCTGTCCCAGCCTTCCTAGATATTTTTGCAGAGCACAGACAGTACTGCCTCATAAATGTGTTATCTTCTTACTGCTCTGCTCCAAGTCACATTTGGACTGAGTTTTAAAAAAATCAATCTATCAAAACCACAATCTTTGTCATTATTTGTTGAGGAAAAGTCGTAGGGTAGAAAGTTCATCCTTTGGGCATTTTTCCTTTTTTTAGATTCAGTTTATTTCTGTGTTTGTATGGATGGATACTGTCTGGCTTAAATGGAGCACTGTATCATGAAATTAGTTCACGTTCATGACAGAAAGTGGGTTAAGCAACCTGAATTCAACACATGGGAGCTTTGTGGAAATATGTTGCTGAGCAATGACGGACTAAAAGTGTCAAATGAACGTGTGTGCATGAATACATGTTTGTTCATGCGTGTGCTCGGTGAGTAGGGTAAGTTACAAACCTGTTAGGAGAAGAGAAACAATAATGTCCAGGTTTCAGATAGATGCCTGCCAGGTATCTCCGTTCACACTTCTATTTTTGAACCTAAATCTTTGTTCACAACTCATTCTGTGGCACCAAGTCCCATTACGGGAGCAGAGACTGTCAACCTGCTGTCATGGCCGTGTTCCTGATGTAGATTTTCTGCAAGCTACACTCCTTTAGACTTTCCAACATTACCAACATGTCTACAATGCCAAAGTAGATGCCTGTTGTCTAGAATATTTCCCTTCAGTAATACTGTTATCATGGTAAAGCGTAGGGGGGCAGGTTTGAATCTGCTTTTGTTAATACAGGAAGCAGGAAATTTGGCTTTTACAGATTATTAGTTAAGGTCTCCCATAAACTTCTAAATGAGCTTCTGGCGTCCCTGTAAGAAAGATCATTAACTGATTTATGTAATTATTTGAGAAGCCAAAATCGACTTTAAGACTGTGTAGTGGTTTACACATTTGCCTAATGAGTGAAACAGCCCCGGTTTGATCCCGGGAGGAGACACAAATCCCTTTGGGGTTGCGTCAGGAAGGGCATCCGGCGTAAAAAATCTGCCAACTCAAACATGCGGCGCTGCCTGCTGTGGCGACCGCTTGTGAGTAAGGGAGCGGCCAAAGTAGCTTTTATGAGACTCATTTGTAGCTGCAAAAGAAATGCAATGAAAATCATTAAAACATTTGAAAATCTTTGGACACATTAATACTGAGTTTGTTTTGAGCTGGCACATCTGATCAGAGCATTGCCACACACACTTTATATCTGCATTTGAAATAATATTTAGAAATAATAACATTTTATTATCAATGTTTTAATTTTTATTCCCAAACCTTTTACTGATAGATGTAATTACCATGTCCTCCAATATGATGTTTATTTCTCTTTTAACTTCTCCAATACAAAATAATAATGATCAGAAAATCCCTCCTAGGACTGTTCACACAGTCTGGAAAAACATGGATAATCCAGCAGTTAATTTATATAAATTGACAACTGTGTGCTCGAAGAACCATTAAAACAGCCTTTATTACATAAAATGTACGTTCATGACTGCAAATGGAAAGTGGACTGGTTCTTATATAGTGCTTTCTACTTTACTTGAGCACTCAAAGCGCTTTGTACCACATTCACCCATCACACCCATTCAAGCACTTTTTTCCCTATGCCTAAGTGCTTTCTGCTTAACATTCACACACATTAATTAACATTCACACTCCAGGGGATGTATGGGAGACTACTTGGGGTTCAGTATCTTGCCTAAGGATACTTTGGCAAGGGGACTGGAGCATCCGGACATCGAACCACCAAAAGTCCGATTATATACCTTCTGATTTACAGCAGCCCCAACTGCCAACTTGATAGCTGATTAGAAATTCAGTTAAAATGATACTAACATTTCCTTCTGAACAGAAAAGATAAACACCAGCTAGATGGATTTTTAGAAATCCAGTCAGAATGCTTTCCAGCAGCTCAAAATCAATGAAATCAATCAAGACCCTCGTTCGTTTTTTGTCCAGAGAAGATTTACTGTTCCTAGGTCAGCACCATGCACCATTGACCAAAAAAAAAGGAAATGAACCCCACCAAGTCCTCACTGTAGTTCTTTTAGTTTTGCGTCATGCCCTCATCAGAGCTGAAGGGACTGTTTCATCTGACTTGAGTCAACAAAGTAAGTTTACAGCTAAAAGTTTATTGTTTGTTTGTTTTTTCGTTAGAGAGAAACTGAACTGAAAGCAACATGTTAAACAAAGAAACTAACCTTTTGCTTGCTGTCTTTTCCAGGAAGGAGCCGTCACCCTTCCCTCTAATCATCCCTGCCGCTAACACCTAATTACCATAATTCACCCCTCACCTCTCAGCTAAGAAAGCTGTGACTGCTGCTGCTGCTGCACACTCCGGCAGAAACAATGTAATGGTATCACTCGCTTAGCGGTGCACAGAGGAAGTGGCAGAAGTAGCATTTGTGTCAGACAATTAGTTGTTAGAAATAAATAAATTAAGAAAACAGCTACGCTCCATTTTTTTCTTTTCTTCCCCAAATAGTTTTGGCTCATCACTCCAATGGACTGTTATGGGGAAATTCGAGGCGTCTTTTCAGCTTAAATGTCAGATATTTTTGCCTCTTGTGCGTTCTATTTTTAACGCCTATAATGTGTTGGAGCACTAATGAGTTGGAAGCCACACACCATTGATCACTGCCTTCGTCATAGCACCATTACAAAAGCCCCATCAGTGCCGGTGTCGTGGTTAACTCTCCCCTGTGGTTCCTCTTTTCTTTGTCTTCTGTTTCCATCATCATCCGTTTACTCTCTCTCTCTGTGTCAGTTAGAAAAATGATGTGATGATAGCCGGTGGATTTCATTTTTGCGTTAACTCCCTCAAATGTACCGTTAGATAACACCTTTTAAGGCTGAAGTTATACATATGAGTTCATATATTTTTGGGCAGGGGCTGTTTAGAGTCTCATTACCAGCCCATCAAAGACGAGGCTGTTTTTATTTGAACATTTGTCCCTATAGTTACAAATCTCCAAACTACTAATATGTCAATCCTCATCTTGGTACTTTGACATTCTTGCCTGTCTGTGGCTATTTTAAAGCTCTAAAAAGCAGTCAACAAATATCCATTTTTTATTAATTTCCTAAATCCAGTGCATACTGTAGTCTAAGACAGTGGTTAGGGGCTATTTTCAGCTGTAAATTAATTAACATTTGGTGTGATAATGAGTAGCCTATTTAAAGCACGCTGATGTGTGTGAGACTGATACATGCAGGATTTGCAAAGTAGAAGTGTCCAGCTTTTTTATGATGATGGAAATGTCATCCAGTGCAGTTGCTCATTATTTATTTATCTGTTTGTTTTTTTTAACAAGAGGAGGGGAAAAAATTAGCATGTAGAGGGAAATGCAACAGGGCGCCTGTAGCTGAAAGGTGAAAACAATCGCACAAACACATTTCTTCAACAAAACAGTTGAAACAGACTGTGTGTGTACATGTGTATGTATATATGTATGTATATATATGTATGTACATGAGCGCAGTCCTGGGAACAGCTAAGATACTGCGCAGGACCCTCAAGCTCCCAGGCCTATATGTATGTATAGATATATATATATATATATATATATATATATATATATATATATATATATATATATATATATATATATATATATATATATATATATATATCTATATCTACACCAGCTACTGGTAGACAGAACAGTCAGCCGAGACTGCAAGACCAGACTGACCAACCTGTGCACTGCCTGGATTGATTACAAGAAGGCCTATGACTCAATGCCCCACAGCTGGATCCTGGAATGCCTAGAACTGTACAAGATCAACAGGACCCTAAGAGCCTTCATCAGGAACTCAATGGGGATGTGGCGTACAACACTAGAGGCCAACTCCAAGCCTATAGCACAAGTCACCATCAAGTGCGCGATCTACCAAGGAGATGCTCTGTCCCCACTGCTGTTCTGCATAGGCCTGAACCCCCTCAGTGAGATCATTAACAAGAGTGGCTACGGATACCGACTACGGAACGGAGCGGTTGTCAGCCACCTCCTGTACATGGATGACATCAAGCTGTATGCCAAGAGTGAACGAGACATCGATTCACTGATCCACACTACCAGGATATACAGCAATGATATCGGGATGTCATTCGGGCTGGAGAAGTGTAGTCGGATGATAACAAAGAGAGGGAAGGTAGTCAGAACTGAGGGGATCGAAGTACCAGAAGGCAACATTGCAGACATAGAGGACAGTTACAAGTACCTGGGGATCCCGCAAGCGAATGGGAACCATGAAGATGCCGCTAGGAAAGCTGCAACCACCAAGTACCTGCAGAGGGTCAGGCAAGTCCTGAGGAGTCAGCTGAACGGTAAGAACAAGATCCGGGCCATCAACACCTACGCCCTGCCCGGGATCAGGTACCCTGCTGGGGTAATAGGCTGGCCAAGGGAGGAGATAGAAGCCACTGACATCAAGACAAGAAAGCTCCTTACCATGCATGGAGGGTTTCACCCCAAGTCCAGCACCCTGAGGCTGTACGCTAAGCGGAAGGAAGGGGGCCGGGGACTGGTGAGTGTCAGCACCACAGTCCAGGATGAGACAAGAAACATCCACGAATACATCACGAAGATGGCCCCAACTGACAGCGTGCTCAGTGAATACCTCAGGCAGCAGAAACCCAAGAAAGAGGAGGGAGACGAAGAACCATCATGGAAGGACAGGCCCCTGCACGGTATGTACCACCGGCAGATAGAGGAGGTGGCTGGTATCCAGAAATCCTACCAGTGGCTGGACAAAGCTGGACTGAAAGACAGCACAGAGGCACTAATCATGGCAGCACAAGAACAAGCTCTGAGTACAAGATCCATAGAGGCTGGGGTCTATCACACCAGGCAAGACCCCAGGTGCAGGCTGTGTAAAGATGCCCCAGAGACAATCCAGCACATAACAGCAGGGTGCAAGATGCTAGCAGGCAAGGCATACATGGAACGCCATAACCAAGTGGCCGGCATAGTGTACAGGAACATCTGTGCCGAGTATAACCTGGAAGTCCCGAGGTCAAAATGGGAGATGCCCCCAAGGGTGATGGAGAATGACCGAGCTAAGACCCTGTGGGACTTCCAGATGCAGACGGACAAAATGGTGGTGGCTAACCAACCGGACATAGTGGTGGTAGACAAACAGAAGAAGACGGCCGTAGTGATCGATGTAGCGGTTCCAAATGACAGCAATATCAGGAAGAAGGAACACGAGAAGCTGGAGAAATACCAAGGGCTCAGAGAAGAGCTCGAGAGGATGTGGAGGGTGAAGGTAACGGTGGTCCCGTGGTGGTAATCGGAGCACTAGGTGCGGTGACTCCCAAGCTAGGCGAGTGGCTCCAGCAGATCCCGGGAACAACATCGGAGATCTCTGTCCAGAAGAGCGCAGTCCTGGGAACAGCTAAGATACTGCACAGGACCCTCAAGCTCCCAGGCCTCTGATAGAGGACCCGAGCTTGAAGGGGCGTGCTGGGTGGTTTTTTTTGTGTGTGTGTGTGTATATATATATATATATATATATATATATATATATATATATATATATATATATATATATATATATATATATATATATATATATATATATATATATGTCCGAATGACATTGGAATGTCATTCGGACTGGAGAAGTGTAGTCGGATGGTAACAAAGAGAGGGAAGGTAGTCAGAACTGAGGGGATTGAACTACCAGAAGGCAACATTGCAGACATAGAGGACAGTTACAAGTACCTGGGGATCCCGCATGGCGAATGGGAACCATGAAGATGCCGCTAGGAAAGCTGCAACCACCAAGTACCTGCAGCGGGTCAGGCAAGTCCTGAGGAGTCAGCTGAACGGTAAGAACAAGATCCGGGCCATCAACACCTCGCCCTGCCCGTGATCAGGTACCCTGCTGGGGTAATAGGCTGGCCAAGGGAGGAGATAGAAGCCACTGACATCAAGACAAGAAAGCTCCTTACCATGCATGGAGGGTTTCACCCCAAGTCCAGCACCCTGAGGTTGTACGCTAAGCGGAAGGAAGGGGCCGGGGACTGGTGAGTGTCAGCACCACAGTCCAGGATGAGACAAGAAACATCCACAAATACATCACGAAGACGGCCCCAACTGACAGCGTGCTCAGTGAATACCTCAGGCAGCAGAAACCCAAGAAAGAGGAGGAAGGCGAGGAACCATCATGGAAGGACAGGCCCCTGCACGGTATGTACCACCGGCAGATAGAGGAGGTGGCTGATATCCAGAAATCCTACCAGTGGCTGGACAAAGCTGGACTGAAAGACAGCACAGAGGCACTAATCATGGCAGCACAAGAACAAGCTCTGAGTACAAGATCCATAGAGGCTGGGGTCTATCACACCAGGCAAGACCCCAGGTGCAGGCTGTGTAAAGATGCCCCAGAGACAATCCAGCACATAACAGCAGGGTGCAAGATGCTAGCAGGCAAGGCATACATGGAACGCCATAACCAAGTGGCCGGCATAGTGTACAGGAACATCTGTGCCGAGTATAACCTGGAAGTCCCGAGGTCAAAATGGGAGATGCCCCCAAGGGTGATGGAGAATGACCGAGCTAAGATCCTGTGGGACTTCCAGATGCAGACGGACAAAATGGTGGTGGCTAACCAACCGGACATAGTGGTGGTAGACAAACAGGAGAAGACGGCTGTAGTGATAGATGTAGCGGTTCCGAATGACAGCAATATCAGGAAGAAGGAACACGAGAAGCTGGAGAAATACCAAGGGCTCAGAGAAGAGCTCGAGAGGATGTGGAGGGTGAAGGTAACGGTGGTCCCCGTGGTAATCGGAGCACTAGGTGCGGTGACTCCCAAGCTAGGCGAGTGGCTCCAGCAGATCCCGGGAACAACATCGGAGATCTCTGTCCAGAAGAGCGCAGTCCTGGGAACAGCTAAGATACTGCGCAGGACCCTCAAGCTCCCAGGCCTCTGGTAGAGGACCCGAGCTTGAAGGATAAAAACCGCCCGTAGGGGCGTGCTGGGTGGTTTTTTTATCTGTATATATATATATGTATGTATGGAGAGAGAGAGAGAGAGAGAGAGAGAGAGAGAGAGAGATAGTAACAATGGGCCCAAAAGAGACAAAACTAGTTTGTTGAATCGATTAATTGCTGGTTTTGTGCAAGATTTGTTGACCGAAAAATAAACACAAAATCATCCCAGGATTAACTTTATAAGCTGACTCTCATTATTCCTTGTTCCACATTAAAGTTTGTGCCACTATATAAAGATTTTATCCCTTCATTCTGAAAACGTGTCATCATCCTTGTGGGAGTAGATGCGGTGATTTCCAGCGAGCACACAGCAGCGTGACTCGCCCTCACTACGTGACTCGCAATAGTGGGTTTTGAACCCTGTAATTAGCCAAAGAAGCTCGCTGCTGTACTCCTGAGTGTATTTAACAACAGGTGTTTACTCCTCGCCTGATCTGATGCGTGAGCAGCATCCGGGTTGCTCTCCCTGAGGTGTGAACCGAGGAGGGTGAACAACAAAAGTCAAAACAAATATGACAGCGTGGCCTCTGTTCAGATAGAAGCTGACCAGCCGACCTATAAAGAGCCGGAGTGATCCTACAGTGAACATTAGTGTTTTAAAAAGGCTGTTGCGCACATTTTCACTGAAACCATTAATCCGTGTGTGTTATGACTTATGGCTGTATCAAATATTTGCCTTTGGAATAAGTCGTTTACAGGCGTTTACCTAATGCTTGATGTATGGTTATACATAATCTCTTGGAGATTGAGGCAATGCCGCCGAATAACTGTTTCCATTACATGCTGACATTATTTATTCCACCCGTGACTCGTGTTTTCCCTGTCTTTCTTTCCTATCAGCACCCGATTTGTTAACTATATTCACACCTCGCAAACTGCATAGGTTGGACAGAGGTTATTAGTGTTGATCCTGTCGCATTAGGAGACACAGTTCACTCCTCCTGCTCTCACACTGCGGGGGAAAGACGAGACGCTTCCTTTACCTACTATCCTGCTGCAGACGAGGCGGATTTTTCTTTCCCCTCTCAGAGACAGTCAGCTTGTTTTGTTGGCATGGAAAATGTCAAAGTTCTTTTCCCTTCGTGCTCTTAACGCACGCTCTAGGTTGCTCTGCTGGTAGGTGGTCAGCAGAGAAGAGGAGACAGGAGATGTGCTCTGAATTAGTCAGTGGACTGTTGCTAGTTTATTTAAAAATCCATGGATCAACCTGCTCTTCTGCTTTTCGCGCAGGGGACTGAGGATGGCTGAAGACGTGACCTGTTGCAGCTTTTCTTTCAGATTTTAGTGTTTGGATGTAAAACGGAGAAAAATGAATCCGTTTTCTCGGTGTCATTTGACGCGACGGATTGTTAAATGAAGACGAGTTGAATTACTTTTTGGGACTTGTGTGTTTTTACGCAAAGCGGCTTATTTAGGGAAATCGACTTGGGGTTTTGTCTGGGCTGCTTACTGGAGCGATTCTTTGATTTTTCTTTTCTAACTTTAAGAGCACCGATCGCGGTGTTGTTACAAAAAACCCTGACGATGGTCTAAAACTGATCAGGATCTCGCCACCCCGCCGCTGTCACGCCGAGCGCGGTACCGCGCCCTGCTTTCTAGGAGAGTATAACCTCATTTTCTCCCCTTTCTCATCCCACCTCCCGTGTGGTTTGCTTTTAACAGAATGGCCCGTTTCGGAGACGACGTCCCGGGCTTGTTGAGTTCAGGGGATGGAGGGTCAGAGCGCATCCGGAACCGCGATGGCGCTGCCGTGTCTACAGGTGGTATATCTCCAGCCTTCAAGCAGACCAAAGCGCAGCGTGCCCGCACCATGGCCTTGTACAACCCTATTCCGGTCAGGGAGAACTGCTTCACCGTCAACAGGTCGCTCTTCATCTTCGGCGAGGACAACGTGGTCAGGAAGTACGCCAAGAAAATCACTGAGTGGCCATATCCTTTTCAGCTTCACGGTGAAAGCACACTCATCCAGTATCTGCACAGACTCGTGTAAATAAAGTACAGCGGTGAGTAAACTGTTATCCAATTGGTTAAAACAAATCAAGTTTATTTGTGGCCCTACAGTCTCAATACTTTCTCCTTATATTTCCACAAGTTGTGCCAAATTTCACAGAGGGCAAAAGTCCTTCAGTATGTTGCCCTCAGTTTCTCGGTGCAATAGAAACTCAACCGTAAATTTCAGCACCATGGACAGCACACATGGGACAATATGTAAGAAATTATTTTTCACCACAAAAACAGCCACACCTGGTTCTTAGAGTGCAGTAAGGAAAAAAGAGGAAAAGAGCAGGATACAAAACAACAAGTTAAAACCAGACTCTTTTTCAGACTCGCAGGCTTAATTTTGCTATTATACCAAAAATACAAAATGACTGAAGTTCTCTATAGGATTGACAAAGATTATGGCAAAAGCAGCTTCTAGAGGGTGTATAGTGGGTGTCAATGGAAAGTGGATTAGAGGAACATGAAAGTTCATGTCTGTAAATCTTCTCTGTCAACAATAAGCCATGACGGCCTGCTTTTTCCATCATATCCACTGCCTCAACTCAAACTCAAGCAGACGGTTCAGTTAAACGATTAGGTAACCCACAGAAAATCAATTCAGAGGTGCTTCCATTACTCATTTTGTGTTTTTGGTCACTTTTTACAGCAAAATGATACCCAGGACCTGATTGTTACGCCTCTCTGTTTCTGAAAGAAACACTGTTATCAGCTTGTTGCTGCTGGCGACAGCACACACAGACACACACAAAACAACTGTCCATTGGTGACATGTTTGTGCTTCTGCTGCTGCAGCACAGCTCACCAGGTGTCCTGGCCAGGTGTGGCCTCTTTACTGACTATTGTTCTGCTCCATTCAACAGCTTCCTGACTGACTGACTGGCCTACTGCTGATTTAAAAAACCCAGCAAATAGAATGAATCCGCTTCTATTGTGGAGTATTGTGTCTATTGTTGTTTTCTCTGGGTTTGCTTCTTTATTGAGTTGATTAGAAGGAGATTTCAATCAACACTCGGGGAGGAAAAGGATTATAGCGTGTGCGTTTATTATATTACAGCTTCCGAACCTGCAGGGGCTGGGTTATTACCAATATTGATACTATAACTGCACCAATGAGACACATTTTATGTTCTGCAGCAAGGAATGAATTGTCTTTAAATAAAAATAAAGCGTGCGCTGTAGTGACCAAAAAGAAAAAAGCAATGATCCAGAATAACCTCCAGGTTAATGTGTCGCGGTGGAGGGAGTGTCTAGTTACATATAATGAGCTCTACTGTATCTGATTAACAGACATTAACAGGAATTATATGTAATGATGTCTGATCGTTGTGTCATGTGCATTACAACCAGTCATTAGTCACTGACTCATACTATATTACACTGTTTTCTAATATTGTTTTGAAGAGAGTGATGCTGAGCTGACTGATGCTGTGTTCTGGTCAATATCGTATGTGCCTGTTCTGATCACTGTTCTGAGTATGAAGGTTCAGGCACAGCAAATACACAAGAAAGCACAGATAATGCAGAAAGTGCAGTGAAATGTTTGAGCAAAGTGTTTTCAAAGGAAAGGTTTTACATTTTGGGAGATATTGGCGCTTATTTCCTTTCTTCCAAAGACTTGAGATTAGACTGGTCTTATATTAAAGAGTAGCCTAATAGGCCGTTGGTTCTCAAACTGTGGGGTAACAAATAACAGAATTTGCTGAGATTTTCTTGCTGACTAAACTAAAATTTGGATTAGACACTTTCATACTTATAATAATTAATGATGAAAACATTGTTTCTGGGCAGAGGCTTGCCAAAAAATGGTTGTCAACCAGTGGAGTAGCCTATTAGACAGAAAAGGAGTTGGAGAACTGCCTCGCCCTGTACAAGGACAAGTACCAGCACCTCAAAAGGTCAACCATTAATGTGTTATATGTCTCTTTTCTAATCCACTCAAGTCATGGTTTTACATTATCATGTACTTAACTACTTGTTAGCCAAGAACACTGACTTCCTGGGAGCGAGTCATCACTGTGAGATTGGCAGGAAACCTGCAGATGTTGTGGTTTTGATCTTTTCCAGAAACCGTTTTTGTTGTTATTCCAAAAGTTGCAAACTTTAAATAGACCAAGCAAAGCACCTCACAAATGTCCTTGGTGCAATGGTTTACAACTTGTACTGGTCCTCTCAGAGGTTGAAGTAAACAAATGCACTCACATATATGCACACAGTCTCTGCAGGACATCTGGTAAAGGTCAGCCTTATGGTTGGAGCACAACTTGCAGCTGTCACCTCACCGTAAGAGCTTCTTTTTTTCTTCTGAGTGCTCAATTAACAGCAGATGATCAATTGAGGAATTATCCAGAAGCTTCCGTGGCTGGGTGTGTAAGGATGGAGCGAGAATGGTGTGTGGGCTTATTAGAGAACATCAGATTGTCTTTTAATGGTTATCTGCATCCATGATTTCTTATATGGAGTACAGTCTCTTTTTGGAAGGTGTGGTTCAATGTGCTTGTGCAGTCGATAGAAGCCGATGGAGGTCTGGTCTGATAAGACAGTTATAATGAAGTTGCCCAGGTCCAGAGTTTAGCGTGGCAGGCCTGGTGAGGACTTGCAGCTGCTCCTCCTGTCTGATCCCCACTGGGATCCCCCACAGTGGGAAGTTTCCCATTGAGAAGGTATACTTCTAAATAATTGATTGTTGGTTTTAATGGTTTGTTTCATCAGTGATGCACACAGAAATAATCATGTGAGAGCTAGTTAGCACACTTTGAGCTTCTAAGTATAAAACGGTGCAAATATCCTTCCTTATTAGAGATATTCTGTAGTTTTTGCTATGAAATCTAACTAAGATTTAAAATACAATCGCTAATTTAACCAAGGGGGCATTCGGCTACAAATGCTTCTAGAGTCAGCTTATGATTAACTGATCTAACTGAACTGCATCCTAATAACCTTTACTTACACTTACATGCTGTGCGGTTAGTCTATTTTTTTGTCCAATTCAAAAGTCAGATTTTTTTACATTCAGACTTTTTTAGTGAATGAGAGCAGATTTCTAAAGTGAAAGTCTCTAGCTGTTCACATAACCAGTATACAAAGCAAATATGACATATGTCTCACCCTGCTACAATGTGCTTTATCATAATTTATAGTAAATCTGCGTGTTTATAACTTAAGAGAGTGGTATAGTGTATATAAGGAAGGGCTGTAGCTGCGAGTTCACAGTTTGAGGGCTAAGCTGCTGCATATAAACATAACTGACTGAATTATGTCTGCATTTATTCTCAAGATTGACTGGCGAGCTCTGCAAGCCACTGAAGTACAGAGGCGATGTGAAATTAAATGGAGATTTGACTATGATGCCATTACATCCATCCTTATGACAATAATTCAAGTGTTTTGCGCATTTTAATAAATATATAATTTAAGTTCTCCATAAAGATTATTTCTCAGGCTTAAACAGAGCTCTCCAAATGGAGATCACACCAGTAACTTTCTTATGTGTTTGCGTATTTAATGCTGGCCTCTGTCACAAACACACGGACCTATACACATATGCCACAAATAATTTACAGATTTCCAATAACGCCGGCTCAGATGCCTGTGATTCGTTTTGATTTTCACCTCCATGCAATGACAATCACAGGGGCTTGGATCCAATCTGGGCATGAACGTATTCTCAGTTGCACAGGGCACCACACTCTGTCTCCATTTCTATTTTTACACGCATGTTTGAGTAATCAAGGCACTGTGCCAGTGTCACTGTGACTTGGGATTGCTCACAAGATATCTTGCTGCAAAAGCTGGTAGACAAATCATGATCGACGTCACACATCAGCTGACACCCAGAGAAGCACCAAGGAGGGGGAAATGGGTTTGGTTAAGGACTTTTGTTAAATTTGTCCCTACAAGTGAACCAGAGATTCAGCTTTTCACTATTCCTTGGAGAATGCAAATCAATCCCTCATGGATCCAAGGTTTCCCAGCAGAACACTGCTAGCTTGGTCTTCTTCCTATATTGCATCCTGGTGCCAGCACTTCCTCACACATGAGGTAAAATTATACGTCATTTATCAGACAAGGCTTCCATTCATAGGAGGTGGTTTCCATGGTGGACGGGGTCAATATGGGCAGTCTGATGTGATGCAGCCCCATATATGCAACATTCGAACCAGTATTAAGGTTTTCAGAATTATTCACAATTAGAAACAAGACAAGAGAGAAACCATGGACTGTGCAAAATAACACTAATAAGAGTTTACTATCATCCGTCCGTCCGTCCGCCCCCCCCCCCCCCTCCCTCCCTTGAGAGTTGTGGTGAAATTACCTTCTATAGTAAATGTTTCACATGTAGGTATGAAATGTTAAAATACCTATAAAACTAAAACATTTACATTTTCAAAGAGCAGCCTTCACTCACACATCAATGACCCTGTTGATGTAAACTCATGGTCATCCAATACCAATTTTTTTTTAAGCACAAAATAAGGAAATCTACGTTATGTTTAAAATGTTACCTGGTTTGACATAATATTCAATTCATTCACTGTTGTCCACATATCTGAAGTTGGGTGGTAGCAGGCTAAGCAGGGTACTCCAGGCACTGTCCTCCTTAGAAACACTTTCCAGTACCTCCTGTGGGATCCGAAAGCATTCATACACCAGTTGAGATATATCATCTCTCCATTGGGTTCAAGGTTTAATTCAATTAAATGTTATTTATATAGCACCAAATCACAACAGCGGTTGCCTCAAATCGCTTTACATTGTAAGGTAAAGACACTACGATAATATAGAGAAAACAGAGAAAACCCCAACAATCATGTGACTCCCAATGACCAAGTTCTTTGGCGACAGTGGGAAGGAAAAGCTCCCTTTTAACAGGAAGAAACCTCAGGTAGAACCAGGGAGGGGCGGCCATCTTGCCATGACCGGTGGGGGTGAGGGGAGGAAATTGGGACAAGGATACGCTGTGAGAACCAGAGATTAATAATATCTAATTAGTAATATCTAACAAGGCCACTTCCTCCATTTGTCCTTTTCGTTGGAGGTGCTTTCCATATTTCAATATGAAAAAAGGTGAGTGAAGAAGAAAACTCAGTGCATTATGGGAGGGCCCCAGCAGCTTAGGCCTATTGCAGCATCTAGGTCTGCAGCTGGGTCTCCTTCCAGTTGTACACATCCAGAAAACCTTCAACAGGAGGTCCCCAGGAGACATCCTTTTTAATAGATATTTATAATAAAAAGAAAGTTAATAGTACTTACAATAGGCCATACACTGGCCAACATTGTTTCATCACACACTAGTAAAACACACAGGACAGAAAACAAAGTTCACGCTGACCTAAAATCAAAACAAAAGAAGTTTTGTCAAGACTTTAATTTATTTGTGTGTTTGTAGTGATAACACCTCACAGATAGTTGAGCTGCCCAGTAACCGTTTCATAGCATTGACTCTTGTCTGCAAGAGAAGCCTGTTGCCGTGGATACCTCTCTTCTTTCTCTTTCTATCTTCATTTTCTCCCCCTCTCTTATATCCTCCTCTCTCCCCCTCAGTCTCTCTCTTCATCCTGTCTCACCCCTCCTCCAGTTTGCTGCGAGTGTTTCAGGGAATGTGGGGTGTGGCGGCTGGCTGCTGCTCAGAGCTTTCAGTGAGCCTAAGGTGATGCTAGTTATTGCAGGGAAGTGAATCAAAAGATACACTTAAAATACAAATAAAGCGTAGTGCTGAGATGTTCTTTTGGGCTGTGTTTTCCAGCTCATTTATGGATTTGTTTATCCAAAATCTTCTGGGTCAATCTGTGGTTCAGCCTAGGTTTAAGCTGGCACCCCTGCAGGCTAGTGGGAGTAAGATTGCATTTGCTCTGTTTATTTAACTTCTCATCACTCACATGTCCCAGAGTAACCCTGCTAGCTACAGCTGCCAGCACAACATCGATCCGTCCAGTTTCTTATTTAGCCTCATTCACTCCTCCTCATCAACCTGTTTTGGAAGCTTCTAACTCTTTATATAACCATCATCTTCTCCTCCACCACTCGTCCCCTTTCATTTAAATTGTCACTTTCTCCTGTTGGATTCTTCCCTGTTGTCTCTGCCTCCTCCTTTCTTCAACTCTCCATCTCCTCTCTGCAGATTTAAGCTCCCTTCCTTCCTTTCTTCCTCCCTCTGCTGCACATAACTAGGATAGAGGGGAATGCCCACGCAGAGCTTTAGATAAAAAGCACATTGCCGGCTTAGTTCAACCAAAGAGGGGCTGGAGTTGAACCAACAACCAATATAGGTCTCACAGTACAGGCAGCGAAGCTTGAAGTAAGAGCGACCCTGTTTATAAGATCACAACCCAGGTCTTACCTGATAAGCCTTCTGCTACTCTGGCATGTTTGTTTGTGTGTCTGCATGTCTGTGTATCCCTGTCGGCTCAGGCTGACCTCAGATAGCAAAACTAAAGGGCTTACAGCATGTGTTACCATGTCAGTGTCCCTGCTGCTGGGTTCGATTCCCTGTAATTAACTTAACTGCATCCATTTGTGTTTGCTGGGAAATTCAGGTGTCACTTAATTAAAATACTTAAATAATTAAGAATTTTTGTCAGCAATGAATCGTTCATACTGAAAAGTCTTGTCTGTGTAGTCGAATCCTTATGTAGCAAATTCCTGCCAAAGAACTCGACATACATCAACCTGCTGCTGCACTCCACAAGAGCAATACGCTTTACTTTCTGTGGAGCAATGGTGACGCATTTAGAAAGCTTTAAGATAACAGACAAGTATTCTAAAGGAAAATCAAAGTAACCAGTACTTTACTTGAGCTACCCCTCGTCTCTTTATATTTTGCTTCCAAAGACTTTCCTGTAATTTTTAAAAGTGGTTCAAACAGTTCTCCAAACTTTTTTGTACATTTGTACTTTTTCACTCATATTCAGTCTGTTCCTTATACCTGACCATTTTCAGTGAAATGTTTTTGTTTTGTTTTGTTTGTTGAAAAACTGACCTTCAAATCATTCAAGCATAAAAACTGTACCCAACTCAAGAGATGAATCAGTGTTGTATTTACACAAAATAGACAATTTAACAAAGAAACAATATTTAAATGTATCTTTAGGCACTTTGTTAATAGCAGCTTATAACAAAACACAGCTTGTTCCCATTTCTTTAGTTGAATCTATGAAAAATACCAAAGGTAACACAGGTTGATGGGCAAAAAAATATTTTCTGTACCAACAAAATCATTTTTCATCAAATACTTGGCATATCTCGCCATGGTGTGTCCTTTAAGAAACTGGACATTTGGAGGACAAAGGAAGAAGTGATAGGCCTAAAAAAACATGAACGGGATCTGGAAGTCATGTTCTTAAGAAATAAAAAAAAAGACCTGACACAGGACCTGAGAGATGCATTTGGCCCTTCAGCTGATTCATGGGCCGTTTGCTGAAAATTAATCAGAAATGGTCTCAGTGCAGGGGTGGCATTCAAGAAGCCATTCTGAAGCATTGTGGGATCATCTAAAAAGAGAACAGAACAAAAAGGCAGCAAACATCCAAAGACGAGCTCTGAACGTCCTTCATGGAACCTGGAGAACTATTCCTCGAGACTAATCAAGGAAATCACAAAACGTCTTGTCCAAGAAAGTTCAGGCTGTGTTGAAGAAGAAAGGTGGTCAAACCAAACATTGGCTTTAAAGTTTGTTATAAGGGCACAAACTCTGTTTTTAGCTTGCAGACTGTATTTCAGCATGTGTTTAAATCATTGCACCTATTTCCTATTTTCAAAGCAAAATGTAAAGAAATGGGAAAGAGGTTTTGCTGACAGTAAGAAAAGCATAGAATCGATAGTGTTAGTCTTTAAATTAGGATATATCCAGAAAAAGGATATTAAAAGCTATGTATCCACTGCCAAACTCCCGGTCAATAGGTTTTTTAAAATTATCAATCCATCCATGTTTCTGTTTTTGGAGTATCACGAAGGGACTACATTTGCAATTTCATCTCACAACTTTATGCTGCATAATGAAAAGCAAACTGTTGACATTATCTGAGCCAGTTGCTCCTTAACTTTAGCCTTCCACTCCATTTGAGTACATGATCCTCGCCACCATCATCGCCAACTGTATCGTGTTGGCTTTGGAGCAGCACCTTCCCGGAGAGGACAAAACACCCATGTCCAAACGACTGGTGAGCTGCACATGATCCACAAACACAGTCACAACTCATAATCTCCTGTCAAATCAAAATATAAGACTAGACTGCTCAAAAACACACGCCTGACACTTTCATGCGCAGCAGCTCTTTGTCAGCTCAGTGTGAACTAATAATTTCTCTCTTGCTTTGTACTCACAGGAGAAGACAGAGCCCTACTTCATAGGGATGTTCTGTTTTGAGGCAGGCATAAAAATCATCGCCCTGGGCTTTGTGTTTCATAAAGGTTCTTACCTCAGGAATGGGTGGAACGTCATGGACTTCATTGTGGTCCTTAGTGGGTGAGTCCAGCAGTGTGTGCATGTGAATGTGTGTACATTTACAGATCTGTGAAACAGGATTAGCATCTTGAATTGAAAAGGCTGGTGATTCTATGAGATTTATGGTGTGAAAATACAGTGCACAGTGTTCTTAGCCTCTTCTTAATTGTTTAAGGATTTTTTTTAAGGAGCTCGCAGTTATTTCTAGCACCATTGGCTTCAAATGCTTTGCCTACTTGTTGCTTATTCATTGGTAATGTTTGAAACCTGAAAATCTTTCTTTTATTGTGGAATTTATGTTGCTAAAGCTGATCAGTGAACCATATAAAAGTCACACAGGAAGCCTTTTGTGTACCTTATAATCAAAGTGGGGCGGTGGGAAAGTAAACCTGTCACAACTGGTGCAGGGACTCAAGCGCAGAGCGGGTAGTCAGTTCCAACACAGAGTTTTATTTCCAACACCAAGTGCAGAATATGTACAGTGGGGGAAATCCGGGTAGGAGAAGGGTCCCAGGGAAGATCCAGGGGAAAACGCTCGTGCACTCGTCTCCTCCTCTACTCCAACTCACACACAACCACACAGCGGGAGGTCACAGGTCCAGGGAGAAAACTAACACACAGGAAAAGGCAAGTTACACCAAGTCACTAATCTCACACAAGCTAACGTCACAAGAGCTGAGAGGGTCACTAACGTGTTAAGCACAATCATCCAGCGATGAGGATCTGTGTCCCAGCCTCAAGTAGTGCTCCTGGTGATGACTGGTGATTGATGACAGGTGTGTGGGCCAAGGGCGGGAGCCCGCAGTGAGCTCCGCCCAGGCAGAGAGGGAGAGAGAGAGAGAGAGAGAACCAAAACAGAACATGTAGCCTTGTGGGGCTGGCCGGGCAGGCACGGAGACCATGACAAAACCTCTTCTAAACCAACTGTTATTTGCTCTTTTTGTCTAAACTTAATCACATTATACTATGAATAATGCTATTGGTGCCTTGCTTGGGAAAGAACCAGGTGAGGATGAGTGTGCCATATCATATTTCATATTCATAATATAGGGCATGTACCTGTGTATACAGCCAACAGTGACCTTTATCCAAACATAAATTTCAAAAGAAGGAGAATAAAGAACATTTACATCGTGTTTTTTCATTCCATCAGTACGTGCAGAGTAACAGTTGCTATTTGCTTGAATAAGTTGTGCAGTGCTTAGTATTAACATAAAGGTACTCTTCTGTTTTTATGTAACTGATTAAATTAACATTAGAAAAAAAAGTATCCCAAAACTTTATTTTCTAGGAAACGTACAGAAATATATCATAATGCAAAAATGCAAAGCAAGGCTTCAGCACTTGTTAAACATGGGCTCATTTAGTCTGTAAGTCTGGGATTATACTCGACTGTGAGAGCACAGAGGGACAGATGTGGAGAGTCCAGAGCTAAACTGTGGAGAGCCAAACACTCGGTGGCAACTACTGTATATAGTCTCCTGGCGCCAGAGGCGAAAACTCCAGGGGGGGCTCCAATCAGCATTCATCACCATTATGTTATAAATAATCTGACACTAATAGAGCAGAGCTGGACACATCAGGCTGCCGTGCTAGTTCTAACTTCAAAATAAATGAAATAATTTCATTTAATTTAATAAATGAATAATTTAAGTCTCCCCCACAGTCGAGGCTAGAGAAGCAGCATTTAGTTATTTAGCTTTATGTTTAATCTGTTATCTGCTCTACTCGCCGCCGTCTTCCTCTTTTATCGTCTCTCTTGTGTTGTTGTCATTATGCTTATTTAAACAGAATGCATGCCATTTGCAACAGCAATGAGTGGAGTCAGGTGACTGTCATTGCAAAGTTTGCCACTGCTGTAGTTTAGCTTTTGTCATTCCTCAGGGGCCCCACACTGGCCTGAGCCCCAAGCAAGTTTCTGTCTTGCCCGGTGGTGAGCAGCACCTTTGTATAAACTACTAATATCACTGTTACCAAAAGTGGCTGTAATTTGCTTCTAGCTAACATTTCACTGCTGCTTCTGTTTTTTTGATATGTGAAACTAATATGGAAATGTTACAAATTTGCTTGTAGTGCTTTATCAACTCTGCTATCAGAAAGGTGTTTTAGTGCAATCAAATGTTTTGTGGTTTCTTGCAGAGTTTTAACTATATCTGTTGTTGTGAAACCCACCAGAAAAAATATCTAATGAATGTTAACATTGTGGCCTTAAGAGGACCTCCCTCGCTCAAGTTTTGGTCTGTTGTAGCACAGCTGGTCCTCGAGTGTCTGAAATTACGCAAACAAACAACTTGTCTGATCAACAGGTTGTGATAATGCAGTAAGATGCTGCGCTCTGCCAGCACAGGCAGGGAAGCTAAACATGAATGTGAATAAACCTGAATGTTAAATACTTAAAGCAACAGATTTGTAAATGTTTAATGAGGAGAAAGTACACTTGTGTGTGGACCTCAAGGATATAGCCAGTCAGTTTTGCTCTGTGAATGTAAACATGACCAACCATGAATTTCCACACACCCTTAACTTCAGTGTGCTATGACCAGAACACTGTGCTGGAAGCTGACTCAGCTGTTGAAAAGCATCTCGCTGAGTGTACTTACAGTGCATCAATTGCATGAGAGTTAAAGACTCTGGGGATGCTCAGCCTGCTCTGTGGTGGGAGAAGGTGTTGCATTATAGTGCATTTTACAGCAGTTAAATTCTCGGGAGACACGGGCGCCTCATTGTCAGAGCAGAGAGGGAAATGCTTATGGTTCAAAGGAAGAGCTTGATGAGACAGCAGATTAGCCTCGACACCTGTCTCTCGCTCACTCGCCGTCTCTCACACACACACACACACACACACACACACACACACACACACACACACACACACACACACACACACACACACACACACACACACACACACACACACACACACACACACACACACACAAATGAAATATTAATCAAGTCACAGGATAGAAGTACAAAGGGTGGCAGACACGGTTCTTAGAGAATTCTACATGATTCTGGCTGTTCAATTATTGATGAGCTCGGGCTTCTTAATGATACTCCGCTCGCTGTTGGAGAGAGGAAGGATGTGAAGTTTGAGGAGAAAGATGGAGGAGAGGAGGGCACGGGAGAGGGGCGGCGTGGAGAGATGAGTTTTGTTCCCATCTCAAACCTGTTGATCGGCTGACACCACTGTCACACACTCTTGTGAGGACACTCAACCCTGAAGCCATATTCGCTGCGACCAAGATTAGAAGCTTATTTTTCTAATTCCATGTGGGACCAGAGAGGAAGAGACTGTCTTTCCCTGAGCTCTGTGTATACAGGCTGTCCTGATGTGCTTGTATCCTCTGAGTTTTTTTCCTGGTACAGAGCTCAGAGTGTGCTGGGCTCCAGTCATGTAAATGTAAATGAATTCATCTGCGTGTAATTTTCACGTGATGATGTTTCAGATGAATTACATCTTTACCAAACAGATATTTGGGGGAAAAAACAGATAAAGGAAGTTTTATAAATGTGAACAACAGCAGCTGCATTTATTCCACTTTTGCATGCTGTGGGTTGTGACTTAGGGCAGAGACATGCTCGATCTGGCTGAAATAGCCTCTAAGGTTTCACTGTATTAATATTCATCATGATGAAGTGAGCTGCAGATAGTTCCCTCTCTAAATTATGATTTTAGCCCGTGCAAAGATAAATTAATGAAAATGTTCTCACCGTGTCGCTCTCTCCCTTTTTCCTTCCACTCAGAGCCTGTTCAACACTTCCAGACTTCTAGGCTATCACTCTAGGTTTGCAGCTTTATTGGAAAGCAGATAAATGCTATGAGATCTGGTTGGTATTATGAGATGTACCACCAGTTTTGTCTATCAGTCAGTAATTAGGAGGTCTCTACAGACAGGAAGAGTCAGAGTGTGTTGTAAATATTCTGCATATAGATGCTTTCAAATACAAACACTGAACTGTATTCATATTCCATTACAGTCACTTGGCAGCGTCCCTCTATTTTCATTGTGGTCATAAAGCGACACTTTCATTCATGTAGCACTGCAAAGAAAGTTTTTCTGCAATGAGGCCGCGACAGCTGAGCTAAAGTAGGAGCAAGAAAGACTGAAATGGTGACCAGTCAAGCGATTTTTATCCCTTGGCCACAAAAAGGTTGATGGGGTGTTGGCATCACCCCGGCAGGTCAGCGAGCAGTGCGGACACACAAGTTTATGAATATAATAACTCGAGAACGAGGCGACGTAAGATTTTGAAGTTGATACTGTGGGTGTGCTCACTAAAAGTCTGGGACAAGTTCAAATCCTGGTGACCTTTACTTCAAGGTCAAGGTTAGAGGTCAAGTTTTCTGAAACATTTGTGAGGAGGCTGAGGGGTAGCACTGGCCTGACACCCTCTGTCCTCAAAGGATGCCATCCAGAAACTTCAAGAAAGATAAACAGGCAGAATAAATGTTGATAAAAGTACCAATAATCAAATTAACATATGGAGAAACAAAACTAGTGAACATTTAAGCCAAATAAAGCATCACATATTTAAAAAATGTGCATCAAAGAAGACATTAAGCAATATTAGATGCTGCTAAATGTTTCAGGAGTATGTGAATGTTGACCTTAGAGTGCAGTCAGTCAGTTAACAGTGAAGTAAGAGTGTGCTCTGTGCTCTGTATGAGCCCCAAAGATATTAAGTGGGGAAAAGACGATTACATATTTTGCTTTACTCACATGCTAAAGTTGGAAATAAACAGTTTGACCTCCATTTTTGAAAAAATGATCATGTGAGGGGATTATTGGTTTTTATTTACCTTGTGGGACTCTGAGAGATTCTGTTTATGTGTGTTGAAGCCTGCAGTCACCAAAACGCTCATAAATGGCAACTTCAAGTGGACTTGACTTACAAGATTATGAGTTCTACCTGCACAAATAGTGCAATTACAACAAGCCTGCAGTAAATCCACTACGCTTTCAATCACACAGGCGGGAGCCCTCATTTAAAACTTCGCCCGTGGAAACACAACACATGAGTGTTAGCTCAGACTACAAAACCTTTCCTCAGTGAGTACCCCTGACTCACTCAACATTTTGTGTGAACATGTGTAATTATGGAAGCATTTGCTAAAAGTGTCAACGCTGGAGGCCGTGATTACCTCAGCAAGCTTCCTTGGTGTTTCAAGATGGCCTGTATTACACAGAGAGAGCGAGTGGGAGGGAGGTATGAAAAACCAGATGGCACTTACTGTTTCCTCAAAAGCTGTTATCATGTAACGGAGGGCTGTTGTGGTGGAAATTGGAATAGAGGGTTTTCCTCAGGCCCTCTCACATGGTTCACCAGCCGGTTACTCCTGCTGAAAAAGCAAGCTGTGAGGCAGAGACGCGAGGAGGAGAAGCATGGGAGAAAGAAAATAAGTGATGAAAAAGAAAGTGAAGAAGGATGAGATGGACAGAGCTGGAGGAAATGCGAAGAAAGACTATTTGCATAATCGCACATACTAATTGGTATCGTGGTCGACTCGTTGGCTGGTAAGCCCTCCATTAGAGTGGCAAAAGTTGGCAGAGGCAACGCCCACCACGGGTTTGTTTCATCACTGTGTGCCAGACCCTCAGGGGGGTGAGGAGGGGGGGTGGTTAGCGCAGAGGGAGCTGATGAGTGTAAAGATAAGGAACCTGGGAGATGAGCATTTCTCTGTGGCTCTTATATATAAGATAATGTTTTTATAGACAGACATTGCTGCCAAGTTTGTTATGAAGATTTTTTCTTTTCCTCTTTACTTCAGAAAACACATCTTCTTTTTTTTTATTCATTTGGATCCCCATTAACTGTGCCCTAAAGCTCAGCCAGTCTATAGAGATACTGCCAGCTAAGTACCTGAAATGTAATTTTAGAACACCAACAAGTAGAAAGAGGAGAGGAAGGGCTGTTTAGAAAGCCTGTAATAGGAAAATATCTGAAGCACAGAGGAAGGGAAAAGATACTCGGGAAAATAAATGGTGTAATATGGCTCTGATGTAGCAAACACTTTAAAATATTGTGTTTTCAAGACTTTGAGAAATCTGTCTGCCAAAGCAAAATTTCAAAACGGCAGCTAGTTATCTTGTTAATGCGACGCTTGTCTGTAAATGATAAATCATTTAAAATGTTGCACTGCAGATGCTGAAATATATTTCAACTCTAAATTCCTTAATAAAATATTTTTAGGGCAGTCAAAGAAAATGCTTCCTAACTCTCAGTCAAAAGAAGAACACAAGTCGTACTTTGATTATTCAGGTTTAGTTACATAGAAATCCTGTAATGTAATTTTATTCTAGTGAAACAATCACAAGTAACAAAAGTGAATGTAATGTTTATCGCTCACTTACCATTATATAGACTCATTTGCCACTTGTTGGATACACCAACACGATTATCTAATCAGCCAATGATCTGGCAGCAACTCAAGATATTTAGAGATGTAGACAGGATCAAGAAGACCTGCTGAAGTTCAAACTGAGCATCAGAATGGGGGAGAATGGTGGTCTAAGTGACTTTAAATGTGGCATGGTTGTTGGTACCAAAGTACTTCAGCCGGCATTTTCCCACCAATCATCTCCGGGGTGAAAAGAGAATAAGGAAAAAAAGAAAAAGAGAAAATATCCAGTGAGGAGCAGTTATCTGGATGAAATGCCAGAGGTCAGAGAAGAATAGGCAGACTGCTTTGGGCTGAGTGGACAACCCAGTATCACAGCAAAACCTGTAATAGACACACTGGTCCACAGTGTTCACTTCACACTCTGCTTCTCCAAAACATGGGATGGACACGCATGCAGACGTTACAGTTACATTATTTAAATGCAACAGTCTACCTGAGTATCCGTGTCCTTCCCTTTCTGACCGCAGTGCATCCATCTTCTGATGGCTGCTTTTAGCTTTGTGCTCCATGTAACAAAGCTCAAATCATCTCCAACTGGTTTCTTGAATATGAAAATGGGTTGAATATACTTGACTATAAATGGTCTCCATAGTCTCCAGCTCTCAATCCAGTAGAGCACCTTTAGGATGTGGAGAAACAGGAAATTAGCTTTCATGGATCGTAGAAAACTACAGTAACATTTCAATATGGACCAAAATTTCCGAGGAATGTTTGAGGGACTCTGTCTCGATTCTTCTTGGAACAGATTTAACAGTTCTGAAGGAAAAAAGGAGGTTCAACATTTTGCAAGGTGTATCTAATAAATTGTCTGAGGAGTGTAGTCTGTAGAGCCGCTGTCGTCAACATTATGTGGAAAATTAAGTTGTTGGCAAGCCCAATTATCTGTGGTCAAAAATATCTGTCACAATTTGTGTAATTAGGACTCAAATGCAGGACACAAGCAGACTGATTAACAAAGGCGAGACATCTTATTAAGAGTAATTTGAGGAGCTGGGTAAGAGCAGAAGTGCTGTAGGTGACGTCAGACGCCGGAGAAAAACGAATGGTGGCTCAAAATGAAACAAACACATTTTGAAACTTAAGTTACACCAAACAATTGATGGACAACAAAACATATCATTTCCAACACCCTGGAGGAGAATTGGACACTCCGGGCTTTACACTGACTGGTGTACATTGACTAGAGTTCCTCTTCCCCAGCCAAGCACGAGATGCTGTCTTCCAAGAGAGGTCGCCCGGCAGACTCCCCCAGAACAACATCACTGACTCAATCGATTAGCGATTGTCCAGCCTCGACCGCAGGTTGTTTCTGGTCGAAATTCTTCACCGGGAATTCCAGTCCCTAAGAGAATCTTTCAGCAGGAGTTGAAACCGCCGCGCTACAGGACTCAGTCAATTCTGTAACTGAAAATGTGACTCAGCTCAGTAAAGAAAATTAGAAAATAAATGGGCTTGTCAACGATCTCCAGGATCATAGCAGAGAGATAACCGGGTGTTTTCAGGCATCCCAGACTCTGCTGAGGAGGACGCAGAAGTTAACATTAAAACCTTCATCAAGACCCAGGTAGGTCACTATGGAGATGGACATTCCCTAGTGACATCATCACTCTCACCACCTTATGCATTGCTAAGAAGACTGTCTTCATGAACTGGAAAATAAAAATAATCTTAGTATTAATCAATATAGAGACCTTTTGTTCAACCATATTGGTCTTGAGACAGCCTCATCCACCACATCAGATCAATCTCTATGGGCTCCTTTGTTGGCTCCATTACCTAGTGGGGGTGGTGGTTCGTGGTTTTGTGACCGTTGCTATTGCAGTCGGGGGGTATTTACTTGGGGTGTCTGGAGGTTCCTTAGGGGTGGGTTGGACTGTGTTCCTGATCTGGATGGGGCTTTGGTGCTGCTCCTGTGTGGGTTGGGGGCGGGCTGGGGGACTTCTGGGGGCTCTCCACCTCCAGGCTGGGATTCTGGCTTTGCTTAGGCACTCGGGCTGCGGCTGGTGAGTCGTCAAGGTTGTCCCAGTAGGACCAGCGCAGGGACAACCGCGACCCCCACTCAGAGAAGAGCAGAAGAGAGCACTCTATCCCTCTTCTTCTCCTTTATCCCCCCCTCTCTTTCTGCTAGCTTTCTCCCCAAATTCACTTTCTTCCTTTTTCTTTTCTGTCTATTATGGTTGTAATAATCCAAAATAAAAAAATCCTAATAAAGTTCTAATAAAATATGACTATCAAGTGGACAATTATAATAAATGCCATAATGCCCCACTTGTACTAACAATTCTGATTGCTGCACTCTGTTGGACACGACAGGAGGAAAAGAGTAATAAACCTGAAGCATCAAATGTCCAGATGGTGGAGAGAGAATCAAAATCCAAAAAGACAAAGTGAAATCACAAACTGGCGCAAAGAAACAAAACAAAAAATAAACTTCTTATTGGCCATCAACAATACCACAAGAAACCAAACTCACTTCCAGAGTAATTAATCAAACCATGAGTGCAAAACTTCATAAATACTAAAACATAACTAGAAATCAAATGCTAAGAACTAACATTCAAGATCTACCAAGATGATAATTAAATTGAAATAGGAATCAAAAAACCTCAAAATAATAAAAACTTAAAAGAAGAGTAACAATGAACAGAAAGCCTAAACCAAGAGACCAAAACCAGGACAAGAACTTTATAAACCTGTTGAATTATTCTGCAATGTTATCTCGTCGTTTTGTACATTAACTTGGGAGAAAAGAGAAAATGACAGATTTATACCTTTAACTGACAGAAACAGTTCCTTTTGCTGTGAGAGCAGTTATATACTGCAGGCATCAGACTTTATTCTGACTATTTCCTACTCTATTACTACTGCCGACCGGGAGGGAGAGAGAGCTTCAAATTGATTTACATCAGTGAAGCCAACACCCTTAATATCAGCCAGCATGGGATATGCTATTTGTTTCTCTCCACCTCTTCACTGTATTTCTTCACCTCACATCTCTGCCCTCTTTCACTTGCTTTTGTTTCTTGGCTTTAGTTAAATTTTATTCAGTTTTTAATACATTTCTTAAGTTTCACTCTTTAAATGATGTTAATATCCCAGATAAGTTGTGAACATACATCACTGTACCTGACTCACTGAAGGCTGTGAGCACAATCTGTCTGGTGTGTGTATTACTGTTACTCATGCATATGAACCAAATGTGCCACTACTGCATGTCTTTTAGCCAACGCTGTATGTCTGCTTGGCATTCATGCACATGTTAGAAGTGACTATATCAAACTGTCTCTCACACACACACACACACACACACACACACACACACACACACACACACACACACACACACACACACACACATATTCACACAGACGTGTCCTCTCCAGTCTTATTTTCCATCTGTTGTCTGATCGATTGATGAGTTCAGACATAGCAGGGGTGGATATGTCCCCCTGAGCTGTTACCGTGGTGACTGAGAACCCCGCCCCAGGTCAGGCTGTCACTGGCTCCAGTCCCGCTGCTACAGTTAGTCAGAAAAGGACAGATAAGTGCAGATACACCTGTTTCTTTGTATGTTTATGTGCGTGAGTGATGGCAACGCTCTTCTCTCACATTTCATTTTGCATTTGTTTTAAAATAAACAAAGTGGAACATGATTAAGATGAAGAAAGAGAGCAGTTAGTGACATTTGAATCCTCATGCAGACGTGGTGTTTTACCTGTGATCTCATCCCGAGGCAGTGAATGATGATCATGATGCCGAGGAAGGTGACAGCCTAACAGGTTCTCTCTCTGCCCCTGTGTGCCCCCTGTCTTCTCTCTCCCTCCTTCATCCTTCTTGATACTATAAAGATGATGAATGGGCTGCGAAACAAAGACCGTGTCAGGGGTCTTTGTGCAGTCCAGTCTAGTATTTGATCAGAGATGATGAGGTGCTACACTGAGATCAAACTGGTTCCTCTTTTTGAAGGAACTGAAGTCAAATGAAATTCAATTTGCAACTTAAAGTTACACAAACTGAGGGAGGGTCAGGACCATTTCTCAGTTGTGACCTGGCAATTTGTCTTCACAAACTCAATTTTACTCAGACAAGCCTTTTACAAGAATTTAATTTTTGCTTGCAGTAAATCCTTTTCAGTCTTACATTTGTCTCTGAACAAGATCTGGTGAAAGACGTGATTGACAAACTACAAAGGGAGTACAGTCACAACTGACGTCTCCTCAGATGATGTTCAGAATGAAATTGCATTTTTCAGAGATAAACAGAAATGCATGTGCAGCCGGTGTCAGCGCCGAGGACCTTACTTAGCATACAGTGAGAGAGACTGAAACACACATGCTACCAACGTTACAATGCACCGGCTAAATTTGAATTTATATTTCGAGTGCATGAGTCATAAAGCAGAACAGTATAAATGTGTTAATACATCAATAAAGATGTTACATTAAAAAAAGTTCATTGTTATTGGGCACATCTTTGCTGGGTTTCTGTGTCCAATTAGATCTGAGAGATGCTGTATAGCGATTTACATCACACCTTTGGTCCTTTATGAATAATTCCAGCAAATATGGCTGAATTTAATGGCTGAATATAGAAAAAGGTTATTATTAAAAATGGAGTGATTTATCCACTCAACATGGAATTGTTGTCTTAAATCCAAAGTAATTTTGGTGTTTTGTGGTTTGGGCTTATTATAACTCCTTTTACAACATGAAACACACACTGGAGCGTGCCATTTTGTAGGTTTCTAGGTTCTATGCTTCCTCCCCACCTAAGCAGCATATTCACAGGAACACTAGAAGCTCGTTAGCTTTCTGACATATATGCCGTTAGTGATTTGTTATTGCCTCTCATATTTCAAAGTGAAAAATGCGGCTGAAGAGAAGATTTGTAACAGTCCAAATACATACTGTTTAGATTACAGCAATCATTGCTGTGTCTGTGAATCTTTGTTTTGACCACATCTTCTAAGAGGAGTCAGAATCAACAGTTATGTTGCCAAGAGAGACTACTGACATTAACCTGAGCCTGAATACAGACACCACGCTCACCTCTGGAGGTTTTCACTTGTAGAAAATCCTCCTTTGATCTCTGCTGGAGTCTGGCTGAGGGGGGGGGTCAAAGTACCTGACTAACCATTAACCGTGAATTTGCATTAGAAGATTGCTTTCAGTGTACTGTGTAAGTGGCGCTGTGGTTTGTAAAAAGCTATAAACTTCGACCTCAGATGCTGCTCGGTGTTTCTTAAGGGCGCTCTGGTTTGTCACTGTCAAAATGATGTCAGTGTCAATGGAGCTCCTTAAGCCATATTGCTGTCACAGTTGTATCACTGCCAGGAAGCGGTATGTAGCACTGGCTTTGAGACAGAAGGCAACCTTCAGCCCAAACACAGTATTTACTTCTTTATATTTGTATCCATCTCAAAAGGAACACTTGAAAAGTCATTGTAAGTTTGCTATTGGGACTATATTTTTTATACTTTATATAATTGTAATATGATAATACAGTAATTCCGATTATCATATTACAATATTATAATAAATACATTATAAAATTAATAATTTATAAAACATCCTATATTATAATTTACTGAGATGCGCACACATGTGCAGCTCCCTGGATAAAAATGTACTGTTGATGTTAAAGGAGCACCTCCACGAGCACCAGATCTCAATCCAGGAGAACACATTTGGGCTGTGTGAAATGGGACAGTCGCATCACGGATGTTCAGTCGACAAATCTGAGGAACTGTGTGATGTTATTATGTCAGAATAGGCCAAAATCACATTAATGTTTCCAGCACCTTGTTGATGGGATTCAACTGGGTACCAGTGAGGTGGACCTATTAAAGTTGTTAGAAGTGTAGAAATTTTTTTGCTGCATAAGAAGTATTTGTACTATCACACCATCAATACTTTTCATTGATGGTGTGATTTTAATCAATTTTACCAGCATCTACTGATACTCAAAATTGTCCCTTTATGACTTCATTGTGAATTAAATGATAGTCATTTATAACAGGTGTATGTGAGTGTGTGTGATGTAAAAAGTCTTGGTGTACTGACTCATGTCTGCACTAAGCTAAATTAACATCTCTCCTTCATTCACAGTCTCTCAGTTTCTCTGACTTCTAACAGATGGCTACTAAATCATTTACCCATATTTATTATTCATTCTGGCCAAAGAGCAAACATTTAGCTAACTGACATATAAACCAATATGCAGGCTGATAAACCCGGGCCAGTATCTCAGGCTGTTGATTTAAGGAATGGTTCCATCCATCCATCCATCCATCCATCCATCCATCCATCCATCCATCCATCCATCCATCCATCCATCCATCCATCCACTGATCTTGCACAACAAATTGTATTTCTTATGTGCGTGCGTTTGGGGTTCCTGCTGTTTTTCGGTGAGGAGGAGAGAATAAAAAGGACAAATGAGGGGGGAGTTAAAAATGAGTGAGTACACTGTGGGAGGCACAGAGGCTTATATCAACTAAACCAACCAGAGCAGCACTGTAGGAGTTTTTTTTCATGCAATTCCTTCTTGTGCACACACCACCCACCACACTGTGAGCCTCTAGAGCAGCGGTTTTAATTGATTGTCCTGCAGAATCTTACATCTCCCTAAACAGGAACCCTGTGATGTATTTTTAAAAAATCACGCTCAGCTGTTCCTTCCTCCCTTCCACAGGTAGGACTGTGTTGTACTGTAAGTGAAAAACTTTGAGGAACTGTTTCTCTATTGTTAGAGTTTTCACAAAGATTAAGACTCGTGCTCAGGGACACATCAGCTGGGAGGATATTGGCTGGGAAGGCAGTTGGGTCTTACTTTAAGATGCTAGATTTAATTAAGCTATTCTTTCAACATTTAGTGTAATGCACAAAAAATGGTGTTAGTCTTCCTGCTGAGACAAAACTTTCTATCTCCTTGCAAGAATTCTCTTTCATGAATAGTAACATGTGTATACTGTATTGTACTGCGTGAACTTAGTTGAAGCCTCTTCTGACAAAGTCCCAGGTTCATTCCAGGTGATGGGAGAGATGATTTGGAACAAAGTGATTATACAGCTTGAAGCGTTAGAAAATAGCAACTGCATAACCAGCAGTGACGAAATAATTCAATAATTAACTGTGACAATAAAATAAAATCGCAGCATCTGTTGCAATAAATCTGCTCATTTCCAGTAGCCAGTGTACCTTATTAACTCTTTGTTCTTGAGTAATGTTTAATACCCCTACAAAGTGCAAAATGGCAACAAAACACCTTCGGTATCAGAATCTTTGATTAATTCTTATTGTTTAACATCCAGTTTTCTTAGCTTCACCTCATGCTATGTTTCCTGCGTAGTGCTGCTGGAGTCTCTCCTCCTGATGCAATCTACTGGAAACTGTACACATGAAACATTGATGACTGTGTGCCGTACGCGCGATTGGGTTCTTCCATGGAAGTAAGGGCAATCACGACTCTTCTGTATCCCTCAACATTACAGAGGTCCTTCAGTTGACTTTAGGATATTGGCTGTGTCCAGAATCAGTCACTCCTCACTATAAAGTGGACTGTTTAGAGGTTGCTACTTTTTAGTGTTGTCCAAAAAGGGAGAATAGTGGACACGGAGCATCCTACACTGGCATGAAGAGTATAACTCCTGCTTATTACCCGTGATGATAAATCAACATTTCAACCCAAACAGAAAGCCCAGGTTGCACTTGCACTGAGTCAGACGTGCACAAAAAGCCAAACAAGAAGTGCAAAGAGGAAAAGGTCATAAGGAACACGTAAACTACATCAAACACTAATAGGAGTAGGAAGTACCAACACGAAAGACACACAAAGATCTAACCTTCAGAATAAAACATTAAAAAAATAAAACATCCCCACTGTCCAGTTAGATCATGTTTCTGTTATTCTTAGTTAGTAGTTATCAAGTTATTCTTCTTTTTTCCTGCTTTGCTCTGGTCAGCACGTCTCTCTGGTGTCTTGTTTTCAGTTTTACTTCCTCAGCAGTTTTGTGGTTATTATTCAGACCTGTGTGTCATTACCTTCCTGGAGCCAATTCCCTGATTACCTTCATGTGTATAAATAGTCTGGTCTTCTTTAGAGTCTTTGTCAGATTATCTCTATCTTCCTTTGTGGGCACAGCTAGTTTGTGGCACTTGGCTCTGAAGGGTTGTTGTTCTTTCTTTCTGCAGTGAGAACCGCCACTGAAAAATACACTTTGATTATAAAGGATTTTTGCCTAGAAAGAATGAAAAGAAATGAACTGTATTTTCTTAGTCTTTTCTCCCAGAGACCAATCCTCATATGGCACCATCACTCATCCTCCTCGTTTAGGATTTTTACGACATATAAAATTCTCTGCAACTGTCACTGATCTTGGCTGACTTGAGGTAGAAACTGATGATAATCTCAAATTCTGGCAATGCATAGAAAATAATGCAAAATTAACTGTAGTTTACCTGAATTAATCAGTTAATATAAAAATCTGATTTAGACAGCTCGTTTAAATTTGTGTTCTTCAAGCTCAAAACTCGTTTTATCAGAGCACGGTGATATTTATAGTTAACTTTCTAAACAAAAATTCTAAAAATGTGCCAGCTATGAGTAAATGATTTCAAATAAAACCATAGACCCATCGTTCTTCTTTTAAATGGTAGATATTTTCAGTTAGAAGGATAAATACAGATGTAAATAACAGTGCTAATGACAGAGTAACCGGTCTCTGTGGTGCCATATTGTGCATGCTTGCTTGAGGCACTTAAGGCCCCCGCGGACCCACACAGGTGTTTTTAGTTAACATGCTAATTACACCTGTATTTTTTGTGCTTTTTTTTTACTATAACAGTATTAGTCAAAGGAGTTTGCAAAGAAAAGCGTCTGGACTTCTTTAAGTTGCTTGAAGACGTTTCACCTCTCATCCGAGAAGCTTCTTCAGTTCTAAGGTCAAATGGCCGAGAGTCCCAGATTTAAACTCAGTGGGAGTATCCCCCCAAAGAGGGACAAAGGACTCCCTGGTGATCCTCTAATCACATGAGCCAAGGTGTGAAAGTGGGTGTGGGTCCTAATCAGCCAGAGTTTCGGGTGAGCTCATTGTGAAACCTGGCCCCACCTTGTCATGTGAATTCCTGAGGTCAGATGGCCCAGGATGTGAGTGGGCGTTAAGGCGTCTGGGGAGGGAACTCAAAACTGGATTATAGATGGCAGACAGTTGGTGTCGTAAACCACCGCCTCTGTTCAAAGATGGTCGCTCATGGTCGCACCTTCTCGGATGAGAGGTGAAACGTCTTCAAGCAACTTAAAGAAGTCCAGACGCTTTTCTTTGCAAATTCCTTTGACTACGATGACCTGGATGACTGAGAACCTTCACAGATATAACAGTGTTACAAATGTAATGTAACAAAACCGCCAAGCACTAATAAAATAATAACAGTGTACCTATCCTAACAGGTGCAACAAAACTCACGTGTCCATCAAGCCCAACTGGCAGACGCCCACACAGTCCTTAAAAGAGCTTTCATCAGTCAGCATAAGTGAAAACACCTGCGTGGATGCGCTGTGGGGTTTTAATGGAAGGAAATCATTAAAATCATATTAATGTTCCTTGATTTTCATGCTCTTGCTGTTGCAAGGGTTCATTTTGGAGAAATGGCAAATGCTGTAAGTGAGGAATGGCTCTCTGAATAGTGTTAGAGGTGTTGCAGTGTCAAATAATGACACGTTACAAAATACAATATGGATTACTGTGTGTGTGTAACAGAGTCCACGGCAGACCTGATGACATGCTCATGCTTTCCAGTATAATCTTTATTAACACTCACGGTTGCCGTACACAATCACACGGCCGCAGCTTTCCAGCTCAGCCGAACACTCCAACAACAACATGACATCAGTCCGCACAGAGGCGTGATTGCGGATGCCGTGCAGGTGCGTCCGCCTTCCCTGCAACAACACCGCAGACCACGCCCTGTCACAGTGTGTTGTACACATTGAAAGTTATTCCATAACACATAATCAGTCATTTAAGAACAATAAAAGAGGATTTTCTTCTGCTGGAATATAATTAGAATTCTTATTTTAACACACAAAACTGACCCTGTGACTCAAAAGCTGCAGACCGGTAATTAATGTCATTACAATATCCAGGTGCGCTCACATCACATTCGTTAACAGCTCAACAGTGACACAGAGCATAAGTCACAACGTTATCAGTATCACGGCACGACAGCTGTCACGCCAGATTTGTCACGCAGCAGGGAGCTGTCACCTCTGCAGGGTATGTCATTGTTACTCACTTATCATGGCTGACAACTCTGACCAGGGCATCGGCTAAGTTCACTACAGTGCGTCTCACATAACGCTCGCAGATATGTTCAGAGTGAACAGACACATTTCTCTGTCTGACAGATACCAGTGACTAAAAGCGACTTTATTAATTTTCAGAAACACCAGTCACCTTTGAGCTTTGAGCTGTCCCCTCGATCAGTTAGGTTGTCTAAAAATTTATTACAAGGGTGCAAAAACCCAAACCCCCTTGTTGCCATAGGACCCCCTACAGTTGTAGGTGTAGCCCTGTGAAAGGCTCCCGAATTAATTTTATTTTGAATCTTCTTTTCAGAAATCTATTGAAAAATTAAAAGAAACTGCTGAATAACCAACACTTATTTGTGTTTGTTTTATTTCATCCTTTAACTCTGGACCACTTCACGGTGTTCATGAATACAATGGTGACTAATACCACTAAAAATGAATATTCCTGCATTACCGAGAAGGAAGTCTACTGGGAGGTGCCAAACTCCTTCTTTGAGCCAAATCGGCCATGTGTTGTGCTTCCCTTGGCTGATTTAAATCTGCCACTTTCTGAGGCCAACCTTCACCTTCCTCATGTCCATCACGTAGGTGGTGCCAATGGCCAGACGGCTGTAATGTGCAATATGTCTGTAACAGTAATGAGTAAAGCAGGCTGTGGGACAGAGGGAATTGTTAGTGAAAGCATGTTTCTGCAACATTTCATTAGGTTTTTTTCTAATAAATCTAATAACATATAGGCTAATTTGGTGCTATGTATTACCCAAAATATTGACTTACAGATGGCATTTTTTTTTATCTTTTAGCAGGGGAAACAAGCTTCTATACATCTGTGTCTTAGCTCTAATGGCCTCAATCCATTTTCATACTATGAGTCATTTATTTTCTGTACTGGTAGGCTTTAGCAGTAACTACCAGTATGCTTAGTGTGGCTATAATACGTTATTTGGAAATGTTGTCTCACAAACTAACAAACAAGCAAAACCTTTTACCCCAAATATGGTTTTTGACTTTTCTAACTGCGGTTGCACCAAGGTCCCAAAACACAATCTAACTTCTGCAAATGGTTGATGCTGCAAAACGAAGCCTGGGACGTCCTCTGAATATCAGCGGACTGAATGAGTCATTTTTAGAGCCTTCATCGCCATAACAGTTAAAGAGCAGCCAGGACTGACGGTCTGAAGAAAGATGGAAAGATGAGGGAAGTCGAGGATGAAATGACGGCGGTGTCAGGAGGGAGCGGAGCGAGTGATTGGATTAAAAGGAGGGAAGGAGACGAGAGAGAAAACAGGAATAATCAGAGCGTTAGTGAACTGTTGAGGCTGGGATGAGGAGGGAGTGGCTTCAGGTGTGAATGTAGTTCTATTTCTATATCTGCGTGGATGACGGGGAGCTATTTTAATCCTCCTCATCCCCCATCTCTTTATCTTTTTTCTTTCTTTTCATAATTAAATCAAATGACACTCCTTGTCTTCTAACAGTACAGACCGAACTAATTCTCACCACTCTATCACAGGAATGTAATTGGGTCTGTGATGCTGCGTTTCTAGCTGTGTGATAACCAAGTATGCAATTACTGTTGAGCAAATTACTGCACATAAAGATGATACCATAAATCATCTGTGATAATCCACCTATCAGTTCGCTTAGCTCGTCTGTCTTTACTTTTTGATCATAAGTACGGTCCTGAAATAAAATGCTGTATCAGTCTTCCCTTAGCAAACCTATCTTCTAATCCCGTTGCACTGCTTTTCTTTTGTTTATACCTCACTTCTTCATCCTTCTCTGCCTCCCACTCTGCAGGCATCAAGGTGAAAGTGGAATAAATGAGTGCTCAGGTCGGTGGACAACGTAAAAACAGAATGAATCAGAGGTGGAGTATAATTGGGAAGGTGGTTGAATGGCAGGTAGAGAAGAAGAGGGGGAGAGAGAGGTTTAGGGATGAAGGGCAAGATATGAGGATACAGAGAAAGGGGAAGCAGGAGGGCAGACTAATGAGAGACCAGGGGTGAGATCACCAGACACGATTTTTTTTCTTTCTTGTCATTTTGAGGACTGAAGGCCACAGAGGTGTTTTTTAGAGAGAAAACAAGACAAACAAAGTGAAAATGAAAGCTGTGAAGGGCTTTGTGTAGAGCATAAAAGGCTGGCGTGTTTGTAACGTGTCCACATGTGTGTTTGTCCGCGAGCTTCGCGTCCCTGCAGCCTGAGGGTGTCCTGCCTTCTCCTGATGGAGCTGCTTTCTTTGTTCTCCCCCTAAATAGCAGTTGTCACGGCCGTCCTCCCACACAGAGGGAAAGAGCCAAAAGTCCCCCAAATAATCATTGTTGTTGTTGCTCCTCTGTGTTGTGTGCCTGCTGGAGACCCTCTCGTCATCACAGTCGCTATCTAAGCGCTGCAGCCGTCCTCCGACACTGTGCACGCTGGCCTCCTGTTTTTATTTTTTGACACGGCTCCGCGCAGCCTACAGAGCATGAAATTGTGGTATTAATGTGCATCTGCGAAACAGTGACAGTCCTGTTCTTTCTCTTTGTCTTCTGTTTGTGTGGGTTTACACATGCACACGCGTTTGCTCGTTAAGGATCCTGGCTGCAGCAGGGGCACATATGAACATCTCAGTGGACTTGAGGACGTTGAGAGCTGTGCGAGTACTTCGACCTCTCAAGCTGGTCTCGGGCATCCCCAGTGAGTTTCACGTATACTAAATCAATATGCTGTCGTTGTCCTTTTCATCTGGATCTATGTATGCGCAGGCTGCTCGTGATAAAGAGGATTAATGGGTAAGCTTAAGCAAGTGGCAAAATAAAAACAACAACCCCATTATTGGCAAATACTGATATTTGGTATCAGCATAAGGACAGCTGTTGTTTTTATTTAAGGTATTGCCTCGTAGCCTTCTGGAAAACTAATCAATAACATTGTAACAGTCAAACAAGAAGCACTCAGAGAGCACAAACCTCCACAAAGCAGCTCGCTTACTTTTAGGGGAATAGTAAAGTGTCGTGTTTTGTATGTAAACATTATGTCGGAGTAGATAATAGATAACAGCTATAACTGGACGTGAATGACTTGAGCTTATTATATAATATTAAACTACAATATATTTCTAACTAGGCAGCTCATCCGTTCTCTTCACAAAACTTTCTTTAACGATATGACACATTTTGGGATCAATTTGAAAGAAAGGCAGATGTAAAATGTCAAAGGTGAGGTCAGAGGTCACATGTGATATTTAGAATCTCCACATAGAAGTGTCATTTCCTGATATAGCCAGTAAAACAAAGGCAGCAGCACTTTAGGCAAGGTTTAAAAAATAAAATACATTTTCTTGAAATTTTGACCTTTTTGACCGTAAAGAAGAGGTCAAAGGTCAAAAGTAACATGATACTTAGAATCACCACATTATCCCTGTCCCTGTATCCATATATGCTGTCACATTAATTCGCTCTATGTTACATTATCATCACTTTGACTTTCAGATCAATCTATTGACCTTGCAGAAGAGGTCAAAGGTCAAATGTGACATAATATTTTAAATCTCTATACAATACTTTCTACATGTTGACAACACACACCACACTTGTAAAATTCATACTTGAACTTCTCTTTATTTTCCACCAATAAATCATTTAGCTGACCTTGTTTAGTAGATGTCAGCTAAAATTTGAATTGTTATTAACATCACCCCCACGCAACACCCGTACAAAGTTTTATCAGAACTCATTCAAGACTGTTCAAACTATAATGTTTACACACACAAAGAACTACATGCACACACACAAACGATACCAAAAGCATAGCCTCCTTCTTTCAAACATCATGTCCTCGTTCATCTCAACAGATTTGCAACACTTTTCACTTTGTAGCAATTTTTCACTAGAAAGAAGTCCAAAAGGATTTTATGAGAAGCTTCAGCTGATGCATTTAAATTGTTGTGTGTGTGTGTGTGTGTGTGTGTGTGTGTGTGTGTGTGTGTGTGTGTGTGTGTGTGTGTGTGTGTGTGTGTGCTCTCCCTCCAGGTCTGCAGATAGTCTTGAAGTCTATAATGAAGGCCATGGTTCCTCTGCTACAGATTGGTCTGCTACTCTTTTTTGCGATCCTCATGTTCGCCATCATCGGTTTAGAGTTTTACAGCGGCAAACTCCACTACAGCTGCATCCCGAAGCCTGGGATCCTGGGTACAGACGCTCAGCGTTCATCTTTGTTTCACATATGTTAGTTACTGTTAGTGCAGTGACTTATCTCTTTCACTGTTTGCTATTTGGCTATTATCTTTAAGAAGCCATTGCACTTTCTATCCAAGTAACTATAGGTCTGTTACTCAGTTGTACACACATGAACATAGGGATGTATATGCACATTTTTACCTCATTTCTGAAAGTATTAAGATATTTCATTTATATATCTTTGAATGTCAAAGAGACAACATTGTCTCATAGATAAGTTATGTTTGTGTGCAGCAGTCTCATGCATGTTTATGCCCCTCTTTAGGTAGTAGCTCTGCACTCATAATCACAAATGCATACACACATGGGCACAGACACACACCATACTAGGCTGCACCTGGAGATGTGATCAAACCAAACCCTCTTCTGTATAATTAAACCCAACAATGCAGGTTGGCACAATGGCTCATTGTACATTCATAGGTATCATTAACCTCTGAGCAGCTCCTGTCACACACGAGCTGAATGGACAGTCTGATAACACAGACATACTCGAGTATTTTGTGTCAATAGATGGTCAGATTACTAGAAAGTGGACATTGATTGGTTTAAGCGGTTCATGCTAAATCCTGAAGTGGACCAGATCAGGTTTTTCACTTTCACTGTGAGTATGTTTTTCTCACTTTTCATCTGTCTGTTCAGAAAATGAGACTATGGACTCATCTGAGGTCGAGTTTCCGTGTGGCGTGCGTAAGTGTCCCGCCAAATACACCTGCAACGATACCTGGATCGGGCCCAATGATGGCATCACGCAGTTTGACAACATCCTGTTTGCTGTACTCACCGTCTTCCAGTGTATCACCATGGAAGGATGGACCACTGTACTCTACAATGTAAGATAGCTAACACGCACAGCTCTGCCATTCATAGTATTTCGCTGGATTGCTGCAAATTATTAAAGCATAGCAGTAGTTTATTACAATTCAGACTCCATTAACCTCAATGAGCAGAAAGCAGCTTTAGCTGCAGGATGTTATTGACTGCTAAGTGGATGTTTGCGACCTCTGACGTAGTTTAGCTGCGGATGGAGAATATGGGGGAATATGTTAGTAGGTGATGGTTTTCTTTAGTTCTGATCCTGCCATTTTAAGACCTCTGGACCTCCTGTGAGTGTTGTGAGTTGTCTCAAAAGTTTAATCTAGAATTCATGACTCTAACCTCTGTTATGTGTTCTGCTTACCATTATTTTTATTCAGTTAGTAATTGAATAAAAATAATGGCGAGCAGGACTGTTTGTGGAGGTTTTACTGTTTTTCTTCAATATGAAGAACACTAAAAGAAAGGATGCATGACATGCACAGGCTTTAATTGTTCATTTTTGCTTGTATGCTTTTGCTTTTATCTCAGTAAAGCAAAACGCACGCTGCTGTGCCAGGGTGCAATTTGCGGTCAGCTGCCTGCTCTTTCACTTTTTATTGAGATGGATGGAGGCATACGATTTGCCAGACTGATTGCATTATGTCGTCTAAAGTGATGGTGAATGAGCTTTACCGATGAGTGAGGACCGACAGAGGACAGAAAAGGATGACATCAGCGCTACTGTGCTGCTGAAAATGATCTGCGGACAGTGAAGGCGTACTAGGGTTTAAGAGAAATATGCACCTGTGGTGTGTACACAAAAACTAAAGCCACTTGAATAAACAGCAGTTATGTTGTCATGCTTAGGTCCTGGTGCTATAAAATAAAGAAACAACATGTTATCTAATGATGTCCAAGAGAATAACCTCTTCCCCACAGATCTATGGACACAATACCTGTATCGGTTCCTTGCCTGCAGACCTGAACCTTACACCTGTGTCTTTCTGCTGTCTTTCCCTGTGGCAGCATGGGTCATGCTCCAAGCTGTCTTCAACTAGCTAAGATTTTTATATATATATATATATATATATTTCAGACCGACGATGCCTTGGGCCCCAGATGGAACTGGCTTTACTTCATCCCTCTAATCATCATCGGCTCCTTTTTTGTCCTGAACCTGGTGTTGGGAGTCCTCTCTGGGTAGGTCCACTGACATTTTTAATCTGTTGTGGGTTCAGCCTGTTCCAACACTGATGTAAATTTAAGGGGATTTTTCTTTTCTTTTCTTTTTTTTTAATTCACTGGCTTTTTCACTCCTCGTCCTCCATCAAATAATTTTGAGCTAGAAGAAAGGGGTGTCATCAGCAAACAGCCAAATTAAAGATTTAGAATAGAAAATGAAATTAAAATGACATCTTCCTGGTTCAAGTAAGCGTTTAGTCAGTCTACACACTACATTTGTTTAGAGTTACTGTGTAGTTTGCTAACAGACACAGGTTTAGGGCTCTGGTATTCTACATCTGTGTTGGCCTCATCGTTCCCTGAGATGGGCTGCAGCCATACAGTCAGCTTGGTTTGTTTGTTGATGTTAGACTTGCTTTGTTCACTGATAAATAGAATTACTGACAAACTAGCTGCTGCCAAATCAAACCGTTTCACTAGACGGTGTCTATGCAAGTTAATTAGTTTTACAGAAAGGTCAGTTCAGGATCCATTGTCATTATCTCCACAGGGAGAGAGAAGAGATTAAGTTCAAGACAACAATAGCTTTTTCTTCAAGAGGAATACTGTATCCCTGTGGCCTTTAAAAGTACGCCTTTTTTGTTTGTTTCTGCAGAGAATTTGCCAAGGAGAGAGAGAGAGTTGAAAATCGCAGAGCCTTCATGAAGCTGAGACGCCAACAGCAGATTGAGAGAGAGCTCAACGGCTATCGGGCCTGGATCGACAGAGCAGGTGGCTTTAGTCCCAGTCACAGATCAACTTTTCCTCAATGAGAAATAAAAATAATAATTTCTTTCATCTTCTATAATCCTGTCAGTTGTGACATGGGAGGTATTCGATGCAACATATAAGCGTTACATATTGCAACAAAAATGCTGTAAATATATCACAACAGATGGCGGTAGAGCTCCTTTATGTGAACCATCAGCTGCTCAGTTCTGACCATACTTTTTTTTTATAGAGGAAGTTATGCTTGCAGAGGAGAATAAAAATCCAGGACCTTCTGCCCTTGATGGTAAGTCAACAGGGATCTTTGTTTTTCCTGCCATTGCAGTACATGCTATCTTAGTTCATGCTGGCAGATATGCTTTAAAAAATGTATGCTATTATTTTTTGCACTGCGGATGGGCTTTAGATTGGCACACACTGTTTAAGATTCAGATATAGGAATAAGAAGTCTTTATAGTGAAATGTATGTCTTTGTTCATTTTTGGCTTCTATTGTGGCTCAAGCTGATCCAGACTGTTCATTGAAATCCGATAATGACTTTATTCTTGCTTGTAGAAGAACTAATAACTTTAGTAATCCTCTGATTTTTCATCACCAGCATCCAGTCAAAGTTTCAGTTTGTATATGTTTCAGTTTATGAATAAAATAATGACATCTTAACTGTTACTATGCTGAGTTAGCATTTACTCAGAAAACCAAAACCAAGATCTGAAAACCAATGACCTTTGACGTGCATTCTTTTTGAACTCATCTCATTGCAAAAAGTAGTCCGATTGTATGATGCAGGATTTACAATACTGCGTTTGTGTGCGTTTGTAGGTATTTACCTACACAGAGTTGTTTGCGTGCAGTCCTGAAAAAACAAAAGAAAGAAAGAAGACAGCATGCAGCTCACCAAGGACGATGCTGACTGGCTGACAACATCAGGGATTAGAAAACTGCACAAAAAGCACAAACGGTGGCTGCTGTGGTGATTGTTTGTTACACTTATTTCATTTAAGCTTTTCGTATGTTGTAATTTTGCTCGACGCTGCAGCTGGCTGAAGAACCAATGACAGCACAGGCAGCTCACAGTGGTTTGTGACACTCCAGGCTGGTGACAGCAATCAGTCGACAAAGTTGAACTTAGGCAAATACGAACACAAACGCAGTGCCGTAAATCCTTTATCCTTAAGACAGAGTCTACATTCTTGCTGTATGACCTCCTGTTATATATGGACTCAACTGCAAGTTTAAAAACTTAGCGAAAACAATATGGTGGCTACCTTTTGACTGACGAGGCGCTGCTGTAGGAGCGTGCAGCGCTCCGTTTGCCTGTCACATCTGATTTATAAAGATAAAAAGATGGCTGCAGCTAAAACACTCATTTTGAGGTTTCAAAACAGGACTTCAAGAATCAGTGTGTGTCCGTCTTTTATATACATGCAGTCTATGCTCAAATTGATGATCACCTGACTTGAGCACCATCAGCATCTGAAAATGCAAATTTCTCTAGTTAATAGCTGGTTACCAAATACCTGTAAAAATAATAACACTAATAAATTAAGTTAGTGCTCATGGTAAACATAATGCTTTGTTAAGATCAATAGGTAAGTTTGCATGCACAAAGTAAAATGAGGAAAACGAGCTTTCCTGTCAAAGCCTTAAATGATGCTGTGATGTATTATTAGATCCTGAAGAATATCAGGGGATCAGGATGTGCCATAAAACATCTTTTTATACTATTATGTCATTATGAAAATGTACCGAGCTGACTTTAGCCTTAGGCTCACATTAAATAGGTGGGAACCCATCTTTATATCTACTTCTAAATAAGCAGCACAGTGTAGAAGTTCAGGATGTGAGGTGCTCAGGATGTGTTGCTGCTGTCGTGTATTTGTAGAAATTACTCATACCATACCATCTGTCTCAACAATTGCCACACAGAGAGCACTGATAGTGTGAAACTTGTCATTAGATACAGTGCCCAACGGATAGCTTAGTGCTGCTCTGACTCTGACCCTCTCAACACTACTGTGACCTTTACTCGCTGCACTAGCAGGGCTTTTTATTAAATGTTGATTGATTGGCAGCTCTCAGGAGGCTCCCAGAGTGGAGTACAGGTGGTGTCTATGGTGAGAACCGTCCTCTCTTCTGCACTTTGCGTAACCCACTTCTTACCCCATTTTACCACACACAAGCATAATCACAAACACACACATCTGTGGCACTAATAAGCAGAGAAACAAACACTTAGAGAAAGGAAAGAAAATCCTTCAAGGATGTTCTTCTACAAAGACACAGTGGTTACATTTAATTGTGCAACACAAACCTGTAGCAGAAACACACAGTGGCTGCAGCTGCTGTGATGACAATAAATGCAGATGCTCTTATAGCTTTGATTAAAAAGAAAGGTGGTGCACAGCAGTTGCCTTAGCAACCACCAGTCTCAAAAATGCAGCCGTATGGATGTGCTTGTATGCATGTGTGACTGAGTGTGAGTCTGGTCTGCCATTAAAAACACTGCTGTGTGCGAAAAGGCTGCGTATGTGCGTGCACGTTTGATCAGTGGTTTATTAAAAAGTCCCCAAGCAAATATTGACTACAAGTAGATTCAGAAATCACAACACAGAGGAAAGGTGTGGGAAGCGGTAGGATAAGATGAAAGGTAATCATAAACACATCCGTCAGTGAAAAAGGTCAAAACAGGCTCATCACGTCCACTTCCAGCATGTGTGCGCTGCACGGCGTGTGTGTGTGCTTATGCTGTACAGGAGCACTCGGTAACGGCTCAAAAAAGAGGAATGCATGGACTGTTAAGCAGCCTCGGAGCATGGTTTGCCATGATGAAGAAGCATCCGAAGATTTGCATTCAGCTTTTTGGATCATTGCACTAACATTAAATGATCATTTTTGTCTCATTTAGCTGCAGCGTTATTGAGCTGAATTTGCCCTTTTAGCTGAAACTTCACAGACTGTAGCTTGACATGCATATTACTCTCACTTTGATTTCTTCTCATCATTTATTTTCATTCTTTTCATTGCATACTTGCATAATGACTTGGTCCAACTATGGACGTTGTTTTTTTAAACATGAGGGTGGTTATGCACAAGGCAGTTTAGGGGTGTTGTTAAGAATTCCTCTACTCAAAATATTCAGTACAATAGCAAATAGTTAATTCTGTTTTCTGGCCACATTCACCCAAAATCAGCCTTGTGTCGCTGCCCTCACAGTGTCATTTCTTATATTTGACATGTGCAGCTTGTTCTGGGACTTTTTTACATTTCTGCTCTGTCTGCAGTGTTGAAGCGAGCCACCACCATCAAGAGGAGAGGCATGGATGTGGTGCGTCAAGGGCAACCAGGGGAGGAACAATATGGTGACATCTCCTCTGTGGGTGAGTGGGAGTGCGCAAAGGCTCAGACATATGGGCACAGAAAGTCAAACACCAGCAGGTGCACGCTGAGCCCTGCTGCAGTTTTAAATACAGATTTTTCTAAGACTCAGAGTGGGAACATGCTACACTAGATCTATTTGACCACAGTTTGTCTCCCTGTCCCCCCCCAAAGGCATCCCCATGACCAGAACAAGTATCCGGAGCACTAAGCGAGGTCCGACGGCATATTTCCGCCGTAAGGAACGTCTCCTGCGCATCTCCATCCGCCGCGTGGTGAAGACACAGACTTTCTACTGGACTGTGCTCGGCCTTGTGGCTCTCAACACGCTGTGTGTAGCCATTGTTCACCATAACCAACCCTTATGGCTCTCCAACTTTCTCTGTGAGTCACAACTCGTTGTGGTAGCATTTTGCAACATGAGACATGCTCAGGAAGTCAGTCATTTGTCCAGCTTGAAATCTTTCACTGTCCAGTTTTAAAAACAAAGGTTGACTTTGCTCCGAATAATGAAAACATACAAATCTACAAATAAGAAAAAAGAGGAAAATAACAGACTGCAGCTAATAAATATATACAGCGCCTTGAGGCGACTGTTGTTGTGATTTGGCGCTATATAAATAAAATTGAATTGAATTGAATTGAATAAAAATGACAGCTCTTCACTACAAACTTCCACTCACAGCCACCACTTGAGTGACAGTTATAGAAAACATGAAACGACGATTCATTGTTTTAATTGCAAGAAAAAGAAGCCATTAGTGTAAGTTAAATATAACCTAATCATTCAACCTAGGCATTAATTAAAGCTTCTCAGTCATTACATTCGGTGGTGGAGGGCACTGATTGACATAACTTTGTTATTTATGTTTCCAGACTATGCAGAGTTTCTGTTCCTCGCTCTGTTCCTGACTGAGATGCTCCTTAAGATGTACAGCTTGGGCCCACGTCTTTATTTCCACTCCTCCTTCAACTGCTTTGACTGCAGCGTCAGTACTCCGCCTCCCTCTCTTCCTATTTGTGCTTGTGTTTTTAAATTGTGCTGCATCAGGTCCTCTCGTCCTTCATGTCTGTCTCTGCACCGTGTTTGCCTCTCCTTTTCTCCTCTTCACGACCCTAACATCTGTCCACTTGTCCTTTTTTGATCAATATGCTGCTCTTTGTAAACTCGCTGTAACTTGCCTGCATGTCTCATTAGGTAATTGTTGGCAGCATCTTTGAAGTGCTGTGGGGTTTCTTCAGGCCTGGCACTTCCTTTGGCATCAGCGTCCTGCGTGCACTGCGTCTGCTGAGGATCTTCAAGATCACCAAGTTAGTCCTGCAGGTTTCCTCACTCTTCGCCATCTGTTGAGATTTTATATCATTTGCATTTCCCTGTTGACCAAAGCCTAGCAGTATTAGTAACATGCGTAAATTTGTAAATTAAACTACAGAGCAAGCCACCTGGTACCTATATGTTTGATAGTGTGCCACTGATTTGCATTTCTATAATAACACTGAGCTAACAGTAGACAGTTTATAATCCGAGTTTAGTTTCTTTACTCCACTCCATCATCATCCTTGTTAAAATGTGACACCTGTATTACCCACGATGCATCTCTGCATGCTTTCCTAATCAATCTTACCCTATATAAACTCAACCCCTCTCGAGCAAGCTTTGTTTCAGAGTTTGTTTTGCATTTTGAGCCTCTAGCAGGGATGAGGAGCCTCTTAAACTCGCTTCGCTCTGACTGTGTGATGCTTTTTCTTTTTTCATTCAAACTGGTATTTTTCAAACACTGACAAAAGAGACGACACTTGCAGTTATTTATGAAATTTTGTTTTGCAGCTTCCTCTGGAGAAACAGAGAGGCTTTGTTCTCATATGCACATAATTTATTTCACATTATTTTTCATTCTCCAACAACAGCCGTAAACATATTCTTTAGATTTAAATGTTTCCCTTTAAGTTCTCGTTAATGGGGTGATAGACCGCACAAACCTGAATCCAACACCTGCACATTTTTATCTCCTTTACACTGATGTGGTGTTTGATTGCTTTCAAGGTACTGGGCGTCTCTGAGGAACCTGGTCGTCTCTCTGATGAACTCCATGAAGTCCATCATCTCCCTCATATTCCTTCTCTTTCTCTTCATTGTTGTCTTTGCCCTCCTTGGCATGCAGCTCTTTGGTGGAAGGTAATACTCCACATAGATTCATAGATTTGTTTAAAGTAGATCTATAAAACTTGTGATCTGTCATTTATATACTTTATTAAACATATATATATTAAACATGGCAGGAGTGTCTAAAATCGAGCTTATTTTACAGTAATCCCTCTGAGACCAAAGATAAACCTTCAGACTGCTATAAACAGTCTGTTTCGGACTGTTGTTTTTTACCAATCATGGAGCTTTATGACGTCATAGCCATTTCAATCATCTGCTGATGAAACCTTGTTTGTGAGGGGCAGCCAATGAGAAGAAAGATGGCTTAAGGGAGAGGAACTAGAATAGCTTGCTTCAGGCTGTGGATCAGCAGACCGGCTGCGTCATTGAGCAGTGAATCATGCAAAGCAGCTGTGCCAGAGCGCAAGAACAAAGATATGGAGTTGAAAATGAGAATAATAGAATCTCTTTAAGTAAAATTCACATTTTGTAATTCAAGTTTCCCTCTCAGTAAATTCACATTCACAAACATAATGATAAGGATGAAGCAGACTTCATGGTGTCGTAGATTCTTATTTACTGAACTGAGAAGATAATAAATGCAATAGATGCTCCTATTCACGGTTGTTTTTATTATACCAAGACATTGTGTGAGCTCAGTAGAGATTTAAGACTCTACATTTGACAAACACACACACACACACACACACACACACACACACACACACACACACACACTGCTATTGTTCGTTGGTTTCCCCCTGAGTCAAAGGCCCTTTCCCACAAGCTTTTTCCTCAATAAAAGCTGGCTGAGGTAGACAAGCATGTCCTTGTGATAAACCGACCTCTAGAATTCAAAACTGAGAAGACAAATACATAAAAGTCTGTTAGCCAGACTGTCGTACGTTGGATTGTCATTTGTAGACTGATTTTTATGCCTCTGCACAGGCAGCCGTTATGGCTAGATTCATTCACGTTTTCGAGTTATTCATCTGACTTCACTATAATTGTGATTGCACTGTCTTAGGAGTGCCTGGTGGAAATTTATTTAAATTTGGTGATAGGTTTGTAGCTTGAACCTATCCGCTGGAACGTTGAAGACAATGTAATTACACAGCAAAGCAAGACACGAGTAGGCAAAGTTCTTCATGTTTCCGTGCACAGGAGAGAACCGGACAAACGCCGTTCCTTCGCTTGACCCCAGTTGCTCTCGTCCGCTCCCCCGTAACACTGCTCTTTTATTGAGGTCACATGAATATGCATAGGTTCATTAACACGTCTACATACACACAAAGAGTACCTTGCCTGTGCGTTGTGTAAGTGTGTGTGTGTGTGTGTGTGTGTGTGTGTGTGGGGTCAGAGTGTGACCCCATAAACGACTTCCCTAAACCTGCTGGTCTGGAAGTCCAGCAGTTCATCTAAACAAAAGGCACTTAGCCTAAAACAGATATAGATACATTTATCCTACCATAAAACAATAAGAGAAGGTATGCCCTCTCACATGCTCCCAAGATGTGGGTGTGAATGCCAGAACACTCTGGAATGCACACAACGTGTCTCTGCAGACTACTAAGGATCAAACCCTACGACTAATTATAAAACTCTAAACATATATGAATAGATATTTCTAAGCATAAATGACAATCAACAATACAAATCTAACATTTGGCACAAACATCCTATCAAAATTAAGGACAGTTTAATTCCTTTTTTTTTTTTTTTTGCACCAAATCATAATACCAGCCACTCCAAGGGGCTTTAAATTGTAAAGTAAATGATAATTCTGAGAAAGGAGACAACCCCCTGTGAGCAAGCACTTGGCGACAGCGGGAGGGAAGAACTCCCTTTTAACAGGAAGAAACCTCCAGCAGACCAGGCTGAGGGAGGGGCGAGGTGAGGGAAGGTTTAGTGCAGAGGTTCCCAAAGTGTGGGGCCCGCCCCCTAGGGGGGGCGCAGAGCCATTGCAGGGGGGGCGCTGTATGAAAAGAAAAAAAAAAAAGAGCGCTTGGACACTGTGGACAGGTTTTTGACGGGGCTCCCACACAAACGCAAAGCAGGAGATGAAGCATCGCCAAATATGTTTCCAAACCAACTTCCTTCCAAGCCAAAGACAGGAAAATATGGTGAAGCATATCTTCCTTTTGGCTTCACCTGCACAAGTGCCAAGGTAGGTCTCCCCTGCAAAATTAGTTTCCCTGCGTCGGGAGCAGCGCTGTGCTCTCCAAATCACGGACAAACAGGATCCCACATTCTTGATTTTTAGTTCACACTTCTTGTAATAACTAACTACTCCCGACATTAAATGTCAGGAGTAGTTAGTTATTACAAGAAGTGTTTGTGAACTAAAATCAAGAGCTAACATGATGTTAGCTCTTTATGCAGTAAAGTTACAGCGGGATACAAATAATATCAGGCTGATCCTGCCGTAATTTGTTCCCCGGTTCAAATCACGGACAAACAGTATCCCACAGCTGTTTATGTGTTTAAACCCATTTTGCACAGAGAGGCATTTTTGAAAAATGTATTGACAGCAATGTTGAATATTATTACACAGGAAAAAAACAACTACACGTAAAATAATTACACCGTGACGCCTCTGCCTTTGTAAATGGAGGGACAGTAACTGCGTGTGTGAATGTAAGCGTGTAAAACCTGAAGATAATCAGATTAACAGTAACAGTATTTTGTCTCTATCTGCCATTCTGCAATTCATCTCATGTAAACAATAACGTGGCGCACAGCGTGACGTGAAAAGAGGCACATACCTTTGACGTTGCGCGTGGCGAACTCTGTAATCCTCGTCCACACGTAAACGCAAAAAGGAGTTTAAATAATCTCCGTTTTCGGTGAATCGCAACGCCGTTTACGTGTTGACGAAAGGCCCAAACGCATAGAAACAGCTGCGTTTTCAAAAATACCCGTGTAGGTGTGGACGTAGCGTAAAAGAGTTAGTAGTTTATTTTATTACTACCTGTAATTTATTGCCGTTTACTTGTATTTGCTTAATTGTTTACTAAATGTTTGAGGTGTGAAATAAACCGCAATGGAGTTTGTAAACAAAATATGGGTGTGTGTGTTTGGAGGATGTGTTTGTGCGGGGGGGTTAGGTGGGGGGGCGCGAACATTTTTCTTGTAAAAAGGGGGCCTGGCAAAAAAAGTTTGGGAACCACTGATTTAGTGGAAGAATTTTTCACTGATTGTCACACAGTTTCACACAATGGTCTAATAGAAATGTAACATCCCAAAGGTCCAAATTAAAATTTGGACAGACATGGGGATAAATGTATCAGGATCAGAGTACTTGATTATAAATGTCACTTGTTTTTTACAGGTTCATCTTTGAAGACTACACTCCGACAAACTTTGACACTTTCCCTGCAGCTATCATGACCGTCTTTCAGGTCTGCAAATGAACCTGACAGTTTCTGTGCTGTCTACTTTCAACACAGCTTTTACACATTTTTTTATTACTATTAATCAAAATATATAGGAAAATTACTTTTAAGTATACATTTTGATAAATGTGGACCTAGAGGTGATTCATCAGCAAAGCTCTGCATGGTTGTGTACTGCTGTGGGTGTGTTCTCGCAGATCCTTACCGGAGAGGACTGGAACGAGGTGATGTACAATGGTATTCGCTCCCAAGGTGGAGTAAAGTCTGGCATGTGGTCTTCTGTCTACTTTATAGTTCTGACCCTTTTTGGAAACTGTATCCTTCATGCCAAAAATAACAGACAGCCTACTGTTATTATGTAACGTAGGTTTATTCTAATGTTTCTTAATTGCACCTGAAATTGTAGCCATTTTTTCCATTGTTCACTCTCCTGTTTGATCTCATGTGTAAAGCTTAACATATCGATTTGTGTTAGATTCTTGAATTCTAATTAAGACAGTGGAAGACACTGTATACAAACAGACATGTGAAGCAGACAGATCAATAATATTGACCGTCTGCTCGATGTCCTTCATGAACTCCTTCTAGTTGTCCTTTGTCTATAGGAGGAGGAAGCGTTTTACATTTTTGGAAATTTCTCTTTTACCAAACGGACAAAAACTATCTACAGCTAACTAGAAAGTGGTCAAAGTAAAGAACTATTATATACATTAAGAACCATATACATCATTTGGTCTCAACCAAACCTACACTCACTGGATCTTTCATTAGGTACTCCTTTCGAGTGCTGGGTTGGCCCTTTTGCCTTCAAAACTTATTTGTCTTATTTGTGACATAGATTCAACAAGTTGATAGAAACATTCCTCAGGAGATTTTGCCCCTTACTGACATGATAGCACTACACAGTTGTTGCAGATTTATTGGTAGCACATCCATGATGCAAAACTGTCCCACCATACCCCAAAAGGATCGAGATCTTAGTACTGTGGAGGTCATTTGGACTCATTTTAATGTTCAAGAAACCAGTTTGAGATGATTTGAGCTTTGTGACATGGCGCATTAACCTACTTGAATCAGCCTCCAGTAGATGGGTACACTGTGTAAAGAGGTGGTTAGCAGCAATACTAAGGTATGTGTTAAATGATGCTCAGTTGGTACTAATAAAGAAAATATCCACCATACCATTGCATCACCTTCCTGAGGCACTAACAGAAGGAAGGATCCATCCATGCTTTAATGTTGTTTGTGCTGAGTTTTGTCCCCACCATCCAAATGTCTCAACAGAATTCAAGACTCATCAAACTAGGAAATGTTTTTCCAATTTTCTGTTGTCCAGTTTTGGGAGCCCATGCAAAATTGTAGCCTCAATTTCCTGCTTTTAACTGACAGAAGTGGCATCTGGTGTGGTCTTTGCTGTTGTAACCCATCTGTTTCAGTGTTCAGTGTCGTGTGTTCACAGATGCACTCACCTTGGTTGGAGCAAGTGCTTATTTGAGTAACTGCACAAAGCAATCTGGCCATTGTCCTCTGACCCACTGGTATTACTGTAAGAAGGCATTTTTTCCCAGATAATTGCCGCTCGCTGCATATTTTCAGGTTTTTTAGTTTTTTGGACCGTTCTCTGTAAACCCCTAGAGATGTTTGTGGAGGAAAATCTCAGTAGATCAGCAAATTGTAAAATCATCCAACCAACCCATCTGGCGCCAACAATCGTCCCTCAGTGATGGTCATTGTTGTCAGACATTTTTGCACAGTGCTGTTGCACAGGTGCAACGTGGTTTTTATGATTTCAGTCTGCAGTACTGTGGTGCATCTGTCTCTTAACAAAGAGCTAATCTGTTAGTCCTTAACACAGGTGTAACCAGACACTTTGCTTAATGTCTTCTTGGCCATTGCTGTGGATAACCTTGCCAATGCACAAGAGCTAACAAAGGTAATAAAACATGAATAACAAAAAAGCGTAATTTAATCCAGCTCTCTTTATTAATGCTGAGTAGTTTTAATAATCTCCCCTCTTTCTTTTTTGCTATTTGATTTTATTCCATTATTTAAAATTACAGATGTTACAGCTGTTAATTTCCTCCTCATCTTCTCTTCTTTTGATCAGGATGAAGAGGAAGCAGAGGCAGCGTTCAACCAGAAGCATGCTCTGCAGAAGGCGAAGGAGGTTGGACCATTGTCCTCCTTCATGTCCTCAGAGTAAGTGCTGTATGCAGCCTCTCCTGCCTGACCTTCTCTCCTCCCTCTGTCTCTCTCGTCCTCCCTCTTGTTCCCTTCTTCAGCCAAGAAGTGTGTCTAGTCCTCCATGTGGTGCAATAGATTTGGGATTACTAATAAAACTACAGAATGTAGAACAGTTAGATGTGCCATCAGTACAGACGATGACTAAATCGAGTGTCTCTCAGTGCTGGCTCGTAAAAGTTAAACATCACTTAGAGGTTGTCGAGTGAATCAGTTTTAGGTGCTGTCCCACTCCAGACTTATTGGTACGTGTCCACTGAAAGGTCTGCTATCTATCCTCTGCCTGATCCCTGCTCTGTAATTTGCTCCTAATTGAAGTCTATGTCTCCATGGTTACTGGCTCCACTCTGGGGTGGGAGGTGCTGACATAGTTGTTATGGAAACAGGATTACTTAGGATCCAAATTAAGGGTGGTGTGTCCATTACAGTAATACACGCCTGTGCCTCTGCAAAGCAGATGTTTTCACTGGAAAATGTTATTAATAAAGTGATGTGACCTTATTTTCTCAGTGTCCAGGTCTCCAGCTTTCAGAATAGATGCTTTTGTTTTTTGTCCTTGGGAACTGATTGAACATTGCTTTGACATAGTTGGTGGAAGTGCATGTGCATGAACACAGGTGGGGACCTCCTGCTCTGTATGCACGCTGTGTATTGAGAACCAAGCGGTTTGTTGCATGGGCATGAAGAAGATTCTATGGGAACACAGAATATTAACATAAATTACTTACTTTATTTATTCTGTCTCTGTCTTTCATTCTTGAGACCTTGCCCTTTTTGTTAAAGGTTCTTGATGAAGAAAACAAAGATTAAAACAAAACAGAAGAAAATTGCTGAGTATTAGCTTCACTTGAACCAGACGAGGGTCCAGGTTCTTATCAGAGCCCGTAGAGAAGACTGGGAGGGTCAACTTGACAGAGGACACTTTGAACTTGAAGGGTTTCTGGTCTCATCTCTGATGTCAGCAGTGAAACTGTAGCAGTGTCTGCTCCTGCTAGCCCTGAAGAAACTTTTTGCATGGCAGCATTTCCTGAGTTAAAAGTGCAAGACGCTGCACGTTGGAGGTTGATTATTGTCTCATCTTGGGAAACGCATGCTTCTGGTCAGCATGATCAAAGGAAGAAAAACAGAAATATGCACGCACACTCACCCAGAATGGAACATTTTGGTGTGTGCTCAGTTTTTCTTTCACCGGGAAGTCTTTAATCCCACTCTCAAACACTCCTCAGTATTCCGAGTATTTTCAAGCTAATATTTAGAAGCTCGGCACTCGAATTCCCCCGTTAGCTCTACTAGCATGAATGCTAATTTGTGAGTGCTCTGAAGTGGCAGTCGTGTTCAGAGCTGCATCCCAATGTGCTGGTTTTGTTCAAAGGGTGTCTGAAAATGTACTCTTTGTTTGCTGACGGAGCCCATCTCTGTGTTTTCTACCTGTCCTCATACCGTAGCTCAGAATGTGTAACATTTCAGTCTACTCAAGATGTCTTTTTTATCTATGTTGTGCTTACTGTTAATGTTTATTAATGTTGTTTAATTGTTTCTGATACTGCTACCATCTTGTTTGTCAATGTGCTGCTTGGCTCCAGCGGAGACACACACCAAAGCATCTGGAATCCATTTAATCTCATTGAGAATATTTCTTTAAAGCAATGTGTACAATAGAGTCGAAATAAATGTGGCATTAATATTTCATTTTATTTATGTGTGCAGAATTCAGAAAATAGTTTCTTCCCTCCAGCAATGAATAATAAATTCACAGCAGCTGGTAAATGGCACGAACGCCTTTGTATGAGGCGCCAGTTTGCTGTGTGTCTCCTGGCCTGTTTTGTCTCTGCTTACAAAGCACTAATGTCTTGTTTTCAACCAATCGCTCATTGATAACACGGATCACACAAGAGTCCACGCTCCAGTAAGTAACGCTGTCTGTTCAACTCTCTGAATCTCTCACTCATAGATTCATCCTGTGTGGTGTTCTGTCCGTGCTCTGTCCTGTACCTTCCGACTCTCCAGCATCATTTGAAGCTACATTTTTTTCTAAGACTTATTCCACTGACATCATTTTGCATCTTAGCATTTTTGTTTTTCAAGTCGCACAACAATTCCTGGCTTATTTTTTCACCCAACATCTTCATCGAAAAACAAAAAAGTTGCTTCATGTTGGATGAAGTTTCTCTTTGTAACTGGTAAATCACTCGAACATCAACCCCAAGCACTTGCGGTGTGCTGTGATGTTAATGTGATATACATGTTTTGACTGCAAACGTACATTTCATAAATCAAAAATTAAAAAATGAAGAGTTTCAATCAAATCACTTGTTTTGTAAATATGCAGCAAACGCATGACAGACCTAGATCTATACATTAAGACAGCTAAAATAAAAACAGCTTACAGAAACCTTATTTTAAACCTGCTTAATGCGCTCTGTCTACATATGCTGACATCGTACCTCATTTTCCTTTTTCCAGGGGAAGCCGCAGGAGGCGGCCCTATCTGTACAGGAAACGAGCCATTCACCGCAGCAGGCCTACCTATGCCTGCTCCCTGGAGGAGGCCCGTGGCAGTGTCAGGGAGGGCCGCCCACCCCCACCACTCAACCCCTCTAACTCTTTCATGTCCAGGAGAGAGAGAGGGAAGAGGATGACCATGTCAGTGTGGGAGCAGAGGACCAGCCAGCTGCGGAGACACCGCCAGATGTCCAGCCGAGAGATCCTGTTCAGTAGCCCCACCGAGGAGAAAGACGGTCCTCCTGCCTCGAGCCAGGCTCATGTACGTCCACTTTCGCTGCACCGCAAGGCCATGCAAACACCGTCAGGGAGTATAAAGCATCTGACAGATCCCCTAGCTTCCCCAGCCAAGACCCAGCCTTCAGGCTCTTCCATATCTGTGGATGTACCACTGGATGCAGCACTGTCTGGTGACATACCCGAATCAGTGGAGCCAGAATCAGCAGATCCCACCGATTCTGTGTTCATGAACATACCAGATCCGCCTGAATCAGTGCTCATCCCTCAGAGCAAAAACCTGGATGTTAATCAGAGTCACAAACACGTCAGTGAGCGTCACAGCCCCAGATTGAATGGTGAGCGTCAACACAGAGCAGTAAAGAAGTTCAGACCTCCAGATAATGGGGAGGCACTGACTCCAGACGTGGGAGGTCGTGGTGGAAACAGGGGCAGGAAGGACTTGTATCACTATGACCATCAGACCAAGACCAGAAGTCAGGGGTCTTCTCCTGCAAACGGAGGGCAGGCAGCAAGCTGCTCTGTCGTCGGGGACAAGAAGAGTAACCCTGGGAAAGCAGAAGAGCATGCAGAAGATGCTAAAAACAAGGAGGGAGATGTCTCCAAACATCAGGAGAGCAGGTGAGACCAACAGAAATGTCTTTTTAGTAGCTGAGGTTATTTGGCAGATAAAGTTTAAGGCCGATGGAGTGATAAAATGGAAATGGAGAATACCATCCCAACAGAGAGCCCAGGTTAGATACAGCCCAGGAGATCACATTGTAATCCCAATACTTAATTATATGACTTGGAAAAAATGTAGCAACATGTTATGTGGATACAATGGAGAAAAAACATAACTTCTAATAAGATAACAAATTAATATCTGTAGCTTTTTTTCTTTCATGCACCTTTGACCATTTTAATGAAATTCAAATCTAATTTAATCTAATATTAGTTTTCAAAAAATAAATTAACGTTTCTGCAAGGAATTATTGACGAGGGATGACCAAAGTGTGCGTGGATTTGCAGTTGTTTGAACTAGCATGCCAAAGCTTAAGGTCCTTTCGTCAACCATTCATTGGCACCTGTACATAAAATTATCTCCCTATTCTCCATTCATGTCAGCAAAGCTGACAAACGATCTGGCAAACAAGATGTAAGAGACAATCTAATCTGTCATGGTTTTTGGTCATTTCATGCCACGTCAGAGATGTTGAAAGGACCGAGGTCAACATTTCACACTTGGCTTTAAACTGCTGTTTTAATTGATCTCAGTATGTTTCATTTAAGTCTTTATTTGTATTGTGCTATCATAACTCTCTTTTGTGCGACCAGTGACTGAACTTGTCTTTTAAGAGTACTACTCTAATCTCTTCTTATGTCTTTTATACTCAAAGTTTTATTTCTTCTCCAGCTTTGGAGTCGATAGATTCGCAGCTGTCCTGCTGCGAGCGTGTCACAGCAGGACAGCCGCTGCTCACATCTGTCCAGTAACGTGTTCCTCTCTGCATCTCCAGACTGAGTGATAAGAGTGCAGAAGGGGACAGCGCTCCAGCAGATAACCAGAGCCACACTGGTGACCAGTGTCCCCAGAAGCAAGAAGAACCTCCTCAGCCTTCAGAGCCGCCTGCGCCTGCTGTCCCAGCGGACAACAAAGAAGAAACAGAGATGCAGCAGGAACAGGATAAATCTCAGCTAAGCTCCAGTGTGATCATCGAGGTGCCCAATGTGCAGTCATCTCTCGAGCTCTCCACAATCAAAGGTAATGGACCAAATGTAGATTTGTGATTTTCAGGTAATTTCTTGTTTTCTCTAATGACTTGTGACGAGGCTGCTCGTATTTGCAGCTTTGTCTGAAAGCTCATCAGTGATCGTTTACGTGGGACTGGTTTCCATTCTCACAGGTGGATGATCTGCAGCTATTATAAACTCAAAAAAGCATTTTTGAAATGTTCTAGTAATGCTCTGAGTAAGGATGCAGTTATAGGGACGAACTTGATCTCATATCTATTACACTTAATTTACATTGTAGCCTCCAGAGATAAAGCATTCAAGGAAACAGTGAGTCATGTCATCACCTAAGCCAGGCTCCACAGTTCACAGCTTACCGCTGCTAGACTTCATCACCTCTCGCTGGATTTTTCGGGTTAAAAATCCCCACAGAAAACTGAGCTTTCAGTTTTTAGGTTGGCTTTCTGAGGCTAATGCTATCCTAGTGGGCAGACTGTGATAAAAACAGAATCTCCTTCTCCTGACCTCCTGCAGTCAACAGTAAGGACCCAGAACAGTGTAAGTCAGAGAAGGAGGAATCAGAAGAGACGAAGCCGGCCAACTCTGTGATCCCAGACAGCATGTTCATCTTCAAACCTGACAACCCGTAAGTTGCTGTCTCTTACTTGGACTATTTTATAACATCTGTGTGATAGGGGAATAATAGTGCAGTAGTAGTAAAGCAGCAGTAGTAGGATTGCAGAGAGAGTTTGATTAGAAGGTCAATTGCACTCTCGTGTTTCAGAGTCTCCTCTAGTTGCCAGACAACCTCACAGTAAGTAATGCCTCAATGCCTGGATTATCTGGGCTTGAGCCCATTGGATTTCAAGCAGCCAACTCTCAAAATGCTTTGTAAAATTAACAGTGCATTCAAGTGCACCTTGTAAACCCAAAAGCCAATAATTAAATGGAGAAATAAGTAGTTTAATATGGCTTTAGGTGTCAGTGGTTTTATACATCTGGCATTTTCTCAGTCTTAAATGAAGACCAAGGGGCTTGTGTTTAGAGGTTTCAGTCTTTAAAAGTAAACAAATCATTAAATTAAACAGCTAACAGCTGCAGAATATTCATGTATTCAGGCTGTGAATGTGAAAAACACATGATTGCTGTCAGTGTAACATGTGTAGAATAATTCATGACACTTTGCAAAAACTGCTGGTCCAGTCAAATGTAGCGATACACTTGGATTCAACCCTTCAAAGCCAAGTGTATCGTATTTGATTCATGAGTTTTAGTACATTTTTGAGATTTCTGTATTATGGTTTGTTTGTTTTTTTCGGACAAAAAGCAAAATAAGCAAAACTAAAAATTGCAAAAATGCCAACAATATGATACACATTTAAAATATGCAAATTAACATTTTCTCTAAATTTTTTCATGGTTCAGGCTTTAAAGGGTTAAATCAACTTTCCACTGTTTGTTTCGTTACCTGTGCCACTTAACTTCAATATTTAATAATCCCTGTGCAACTGTTCCTAACACAACGCTCTGCAGTGTGTCACCCTTTAATACCCACATATGGAAATCTCCAAACACTGAAGGAAGCAAACCTGTCGCATTAACTGAGATCAGCAGCAGATTTTCAGAGTTCATAAATTAAAAGGCTCTGTGACATGTTATCCATCGTCATGAAATGACAGTCAGTAACATTTCTTCAGAGACGCCTTTCATAGCAAAGTTTTCTAACTATGAGATGTCGCAGACAGCAAATTGAGGAAGAAGCTGCAGCTCTCACTCTTGTGTTCTGATAAAGATGATCAGGCACTCAACAGAAATGTTTCTAGGATTTGTCATGACTCTCTAAATCCTCTTCATTTATCTTTTATTTAGTTGCTGGTAGTTTTCAGTCTGAAACAGCGCAGCCTGGTGACAGAAGGAGAAGTTGGAACCGAATGGGATATTTGTTTGAAATGAACAAAAAAGAAAACAAAATGTTGATATTTTTTTAATTCTCCATTTTCATATGAATTTGTAATCCTTGCATATAAGTGTATAAACTGTGGCTAAACGTATAGTCCTCTTCTTTGTAAATAGGGTATCAATCTGTGCCTCACGTGGTCTCCACTCTGCTCTCTCCAGTGTGCGTCGAGCGTGTCATTATGTGGTGAACCTCAGGTACTTTGAGATGTCCATCCTTCTGGTCATTGCTGCTAGTAGCATAGCACTGGCTGCTGAGGACCCTGTAGCCACCTCGTCGCACTGGAATAAGGTTTGTGTTCACACTAATGTATGAATCACCTGTCTGAGGCAGGTGTTACACGATTGTCTCAGTGGAGGATCCAGTCTTTCTGCTTTTTTAATCACTCTCATCCTGAGATATGAGTTCAATCACGCTTTATCAGCACTGCGGGTTTCTTAGCTCCCCTCAGGTAAGCAGATTAAATATCATTAAGAACAGAAGGGAAAAAAATCCTTAAACTGTTTTGCAAAAGGCCGCTTGATGGGGGGGCAATTATATCTGATGAGTGTGGCAAATGAGGTCTGAAACACACTGAGCCTGGTTATTCACTGGAGGAGCAGGGCTAATCCTGTGCTGTATTAATGTAATTTGAGGGGACTTTTTCCTGCTAAGCAGCTATCAGGAAGCATATGAAAGAAAAAACATTGTGAAATCGTTTTCGCTCATTGTTTTCTGCGCCCTTTGTGTGTCATCTCTGATAATTCTGAAGCGTCTCTGGCTGTGACTTTACAGGTTCTGCGCTATTTTGACTACGTGTTCACTGGAGTCTTCACATTTGAAATGATAATAAAGGTGAGTTATTATGTGAAAATGTCAAAAGAAATGGTGCTGAATCATGTAAATGTACCAAATGGATTTAAATTCAAAGACATCTTGTGGTTTAGCCGGATGAGTCCAGTAACAGATCACAAAACAAACACAGAAAAACAGTTTCTTATGAAAACATATCTGACTACCAAAGAAGTTGAAGTAACCGGTTTTTATGTTAGAATCAGGACCCTCTGCTGTGTTTTAGCCTTGAAGTAACAAACATGAATTTATTGCAGCAAGTTGAAGGGTTGTAATCTTTCCTCGCTGACTCATTATCACCTCTAACTCACCGCGTGGCTCTGTGCTGTCTTCAGATGATTGATCAGGGTCTGATCCTCCATGATGGCTCCTACTTCAGAGACCTGTGGAACATGCTCGACTTTGTCGTGGTGGTGGGAGCGCTGGTGGCCTTCGCCCTCACGTCAGTCACGTGATTTATTTTTATTACTCTCATGAGCTAATCATATGTCTTAACACAAAAGTGTCTCTAAATCAACTGTAAGTTATCTTTTGCATCACAGTCTGATCCATTTCCTTTATGGGTTTGTAACTGTTGTTATAAATGTCCCTCTCTCCTGCTTTAACTGTCTGTGGATGATGCCTCTGTGGGATTGACCAGCAGCAATGTGATGGGGTAAAAGACTAAGAAAAGTCCTCTCTTATGAAAAATACTAACTTTAAATGTAGTCATTTAAATTTCTGCAGAATGTCAAATTAGTAAAACATGTTATACATGTAGTGACAGTGGGTTAAAGGTGAAAAAAAAACAGTTCTTCGAATAAGAAGAGGCAAAAATGGGACATTAACAGATGTTGACGCTGTGTGTTTCTGTACAGAAATAACAAAGGACGGGATATCAAAACCATCAAATCTCTGAGGGTGTTGCGCGTCCTCAGACCACTGAAGACCATCAAGAGACTTCCTAAACTAAAGGTGCCAAATGCTTTTGACTATAGTTGGCTTATTTGTCTGTGTTGGTTTTGATGAGGCAGTTCATTAAAAAAAAAGATTTTAAGAGTTTAAAGTTATACCAAAGAGAAATTAAATTAAATTAAAATTTAAAAGACAGAATTAAAATTTGGTAAAAAATTTGACAATCATATACATGATACAAGCGGCGGAAATGGGCTTCATTCCGAAGAGTGGCTAGACTCTCCCTTAGAGATGGGTGAAAAGTTCGGCCATTTGGGAGGGGCTCAGAGTAGAGCCGCTGCTCCTCCACATCGAAAGGAGCCGGTTGAGGTGGTTCAGGCATCTGACAAGGATGCTTCCTGGGCGCCGCCTTCCGGGCATGTCCCACCGGGAGGAGGCCCGGGGCAGACCCAGGACACGCTGGAGAGATTATATCTCTCGGCTGGCCTGGAAACGCCTTGGTGTTCCCCCGGACAAGCTGGAGAAGGTGGCCGGGGAGAAGGAGGTCTGCCCCCACGACCCGGCCCCGGATAAGCGTAAAAGTAGCAAGGTGCTCTGGCTTCCTGGAAGCTAAAAATAAAGAAGCGGAGACTGGCCATGGTTGATCAGTATCTGAATGTAAGGCTTTCCTCTCTTCCAGGCGGTGTTTGACTGCGTAGTGACGTCTCTAAAGAACGTCTTCAACATCTTAATCGTCTACAAGCTTTTTATGTTCATCTTTGCCGTCATCGCTGTTCAGCTCTTCAAGGGGAAGTTTTTCTACTGCACCGACAGTTCGAAGGACACAGAGAAAGACTGCCAGTAATGCTCTCTTATATCTCTAAATGTTATATATTTAATTATAACTTGAAAATATTTGAGGAGAATGGGGTTAATAAACCTAAATATGTAAGCGTGATGGTATGAACGTCTGTGTGTTGAGTTGGCTGTGGTTGAAGTTGAGGCTGAGGGTGGGAGGTGAAGCAGGGGGCGAAGGGAAACCAAGACCAGTGACGACAATGACAAAAACAACCTCATCATGATGGTTGTTTGGTTGTATTTTCCTTCAGGGGTTACTATATTGACTACGGGAAAGACAAGAAAGAGGTGAAGAGAAGAGAGTGGAAGAGGCATGAGTTTCACTACGACAACGTCATCTGGGCGCTCCTTACTCTCTTCACGGTTTCCACTGGAGAGGGATGGCCTCAGTGAGTTAAGTTAGACAGAAATATTCACGCCAAATTCAGCTTCTACTTGTCAGCTTTCTTTCATTGGAGCCTTGTTTAATTTTATGTGCATTTATAACAATTTACCATCTGGCTTGTCCTCTGGGTCCAGTATGACCTTTCATGAAGAAAATTTACTAGATGTGATTCATTCAAGAACTATGTTGCCATTTTTTAATCTTACAGCGAGGCTACAGATTAAATGGGGCTCGTGGGTTTGCACTGTCCCAGCCCTTCTTAATTGGCAGTTGGCAGGAAATAAACCTTTGGAAATGATTTCCTCAGCCACTTGGGAAATTGTATTTGCTCTCCATCCTGGCGAACAAATTCTTAAAAACAATTTCAGAAGAAAAAGCTGCTATAACACATGATCTAATAATGTTCTCAAAGGGTAACAGTTCAGAAGGAGAAAATTTCCTGCACAGAGTAGAGCTTTCTGGCACAACTTCACCTACTTCCAGGAGGCACGGAGAATAAGGCTGAAGCTCCAGCAGCGCATTTTGGTCTGCAGCCTTCATCAGGGGCATCATCGATGACGAAACGTGTCGCTCTTTACATTACAGGCGTTGCTGGAGCTTCTTCAAAATTCCCTCCACACACCATCTTAGGTTTTGGGGGACCGATATGAAGGCTGTTTGTTTCTTGTTGGTCATGGTTTGATTAGCATCTATATCAGCATTGGTTTAGCATTGCACCGCTGCTTTCCCAGGGTTCTGCAGCACTCTGTGGATGTGACAGAAGAGGACAGAGGTCCGAGCCACGGCAACAGGATGGAGATGTCGATCTTCTATGTCATCTACTTTGTCGTCTTCCCGTTCTTTTTCGTCAACATTTTTGTGGCTCTCATCATCATCACCTTCCAGGAGCAGGGAGATAAGATGATGGAGGAGTGCAGCCTGGAGAAGAATGAGGTGATGACATACAGCAAGAAGGCATGCAGGAATCAGTATCGGTACAATCTAGTGAAATGTAATATGCTCGTTAGGATGCTGCTCGCAGCTCTTCTTGGCAGTCAATAATGTTAGAGATCAGACATGGAAAAGCCCCATCAATCAAAAATACACAATTGTTCTCTTAGAATCAGTGAGTGTTTTGATTTTGTCTAATCAGAATTTCCTCACATTTATGTTACAGGACAGCTGATTCTTGGTGCTTACTGCCGTGTTTTAACTGTCGTTCTCTCTGTATTTCAGAGGGCATGCATAGACTTTGCCATCAGCGCCAAGCCCCTGACCCGATACATGCCGCAGAATCGGCACACGTTCCAGTACCGTTTGTGGCATTTCGTTGTGTCGCCTTCATTCGAGTACACCGTCCTGGCCATGATTGCTCTCAACACTATCGTGCTGATGATGAAGGTGAGGAAAAGGAGGAAACGACAGGAAAGAAATCAGAGAACTTATTAAATTTTACATTTTTTAATGAGAGCAGAACATTAGATTAGTGATAAATGAAAGCAGAAGAGCGATTATCTGCATCACGTCTTTCCTTTCTCTGCAGTGACTACTTAGTCTGTGTTATTTTCCACACATCCGTTTGTTAATAGGAAAGCACACCTTGCATCACTTCTCAGCAACATATTCTGTGATGAAAGTGCGACTGTTAACACTTTGGGTTTAAAATAAGCCGAGGTGCGTCACTCTGCAGTAAAATAAAGGATGTGCTCGTCTCTCGGCGCCGCCTGAATGCGCTGTGATGTTTGCGTTTGGATCTGCTGATGTTTTACCAGTATTTATTTTCTGATCTGGCCTCTTCTGGGACTGTGCTGGTTGTTCAGACAGACAGGCGCTCAGTGACTCAGCCTGTATTAAATATTGATCTATAATGTCCGTGCGCTGCTATTTAGCATGACCTCATTAACTGTGGCCGCCGCCCCTAGAGGAATGACTCCTTTTATAGTGCGACAGACGAGAGGTGCAGAGACAGAGGCACTATTTATGGGTCTGGAGGAATCTTCCATCAACCTGTAGATCTACAGAGTGCAGGGCTAAAGTTCACACACATCAGAGAGGAGGTTGATGCGCAGTGAATAGGCTGGAAAACGATCCACTTCTTTAGCTTCCTCATAATAAAGATCACTTTATATTTACATGTGCCGCTTTTGTGTTTTCAGTATTACTCTGCCCCGCCGGCGTACGAGGCTGTGCTGAAGCACCTGAACACGGCTTTCACTGTTCTCTTCTCTGTTGAGTGCATCCTTAAGATCTTGGCCTTTGGCTTTCTGGTGAGAGGAGACAAAAACACGCAAAGCCTTAGAGTGAATTCAACAAGTGTTTGGAAATGACTCAGAACAGCTTTCCTGTTTCAACAGAACTACTTTCGAGACACGTGGAACATTTTTGACTTCATCACCGTTTTGGGCAGCATCACTGAGATTGTTGTCGACCTGCAGGTAAAAAAAAGCTGTATTAAATGTTCCTCTGTTTCAGAACATTGCGAAATCATGTTTTTGCAGAGTTCGTAAAGGAATATGCTGTCACACTATTCAACTTCTCCCGTCTTGTGTTTCTCTGCCAGTTTGTTGATACGATCAACATGAGTTTCTTGAAGCTGTTCCGAGCAGCCCGTCTGATTAAACTGCTAAGACAAGGCTACACCATCCGTATTCTGTTGTGGACCTTTGTTCAGTCCTTTAAGGCTTTGCCCTACGTCTGCCTGCTCATTGCCATGCTCTTCTTCATCTATGCCATCATTGGCATGCAGGTGAGAAGTCCCCCTGCATCCTAAGTGTATTTTTTATGGTGAAATAAATCCTGCAGAGTAACAGTAAGTTTGTCCTCTTTTGCCTGTTTGTGTGTGTCAATCAGGTGTTTGGGAACATTAAGCTGAATGAGGAGACGCACATTAACCAGCACAACAACTTTAAATCCTTCTCTGGTGCTCTGATGCTGCTATTCAGGTAGGACACTTCAGTACCTGCAACCTGATTAAAATAGATGCACTATTGGAAGCTATGTAATCTAAACATGTGGGTTCACAGGTAACAGCACTCCAGCTTAGCTGCTAAATAAGTTTCTCTATTGTAGTCTGAATTATGTTGCAGGATTACAGTAGCAAAGAGCTTTACTGTCCAAGTGTCCCTGGGGCTACCCTGTGTCAAGTGCACTGAACTACTTACCTCGTTATCAAATTGCTTGGCAGACACTTTGAGAGTTTTAACAGATTAGTGTCGCCGTTAATGAAACAGATGTCTGGAAGAAAGCGTTGAGTGATTGAGTTGTGTTGATGTCTCATGCTGCAGTTCAACATTGTTCTCATGTGTCATAAATCTCAAGCACTGTGTGGCAGGTAAGGTAGGACCCAAATGCAGGAGAAACTCAGAAAGTAAAACTCCGAGGTAGCTTTACTACTGAAGTAGACAAAATAATTCTGAATAAGCAGAAACTAAGAACCATGGACCACACGGCGCAGACAGGAAACCGAGACAATATACACACACGTGAATGAAGGGACAGGCAACAGGTGGGAACACAGCTGATACTAATAACAGACTAAAGGGAAAGCAAAACATAACACACAGGACAATGGACTGTCAAAATAAAACAGGAAGTAGAAAACACCAGGGGTCCAGGACTAAGACATGCCAGCTTCACAGAGCTAAACAGGGACACAGCTGGGGAGACAGCGAGGTAAAAAACTGTAATCCTGTGTAAAAAGTAAATAAGAACATAATGCAATGGTTTGAAACTCTCATCTATATGTTATATACAATAGAACACACAAAAATGTCTCAGGAGAAGCTGGGGACAAGAAACTAGGACACCAAAGGAAACATGAGCAAACAAGAAAACATCAACGAAAAATGGGCCTTTAAAGCTGAAACTGGGTTATTGACTCATACATTCAGAACATGTCAAGGTTTTAGTTTATTTAGTGTAACACTTAGAAACATTAACAGGGCAAAAGAAACAACTGTATAAAGCATTATCAGTAAAAATAGGACAACGTCCTCTTTATAGTAAGGACAAATCTGTGCTTGCCCACTAACTGCACTCAGTTTTTTTGCCGCAGATAGTTGTGGTGATCAGCTGGTTGTCCAGAAGTTTAACGTGCACGTTCATTGGACAGGGTCGCAGTAATTTTCTCTATCCAGTGTTTTCCGTCGTGTGGCTGCAGTATTCAGTATTATCCACTAAACTACTAAATCTTGCATCTAAAAGCTGTTTCTGAAATGGAGCTGCAAGTCTTCCTCTGGTTGCACGCTCCAGATGGCAGGCATAACTGTGAATAAACTGTGACCTGGACAGGGTGAGTCCTGACAACTACTCCTCCCCCTGGTGTCCTATAATGTTTGTATCCAGGAGTGCTACTGGGGAGTCGTGGCAGGAGATCATGTTGTCTTGTCTGGCAGGACAGAAGTGTGAAACGGACCCGTTGCTCCAAGCAGATTCGACAGACCCAGAAGGGGGCTGTGGTTCCGACTTTGCCTATTTCTACTTTGTTTCATTCATCTTTTTTAGCTCCTTCCTGGTAAGAGACAAAAACATCTTGGCCATTGCTAATCCCTTTATTTATTTGCAACAAGAATAATCATAATTTTTCCCACAGCACATTTGGCACATGTATGTAGCTTGTGCTTTCTCCATGTCTTGCCTTCCATTCAGATGCTGAATCTGTTTGTGGCTGTAATCATGGATAATTTTGAGTATCTCACCCGAGACTCGTCCATCCTGGGTCCCCACCACCTAGATGAGTTTGTTCGAATCTGGGGGGAGTACGATCGAGCTGCCTGGTCAGTATCCTTCAGTCTTTACTCCAGTTTACACACAAAAGTTGAACTACTGCTGGTATTATGATTATGATATGATGTGAAAACCTGTGAAATAATACAGCTTCCTCGACCTTGTCATCGATTTTGGTACACCACTACACCACCCAGAACTTTTAAAGGCAAAGACCAACTTGTTTAAATACATGAACTGGTCTCTGACACTTTTAAAAGAGCACGTTCACATATTTTACTTTAAGGGAATAGTGAGATTTCATTTCAACTGCCCACCTCCTCAAAACATCAGCTCTCTGGTAATGCTCATGAATATTCCCTGTGAGGAGTAATGCCTGTTAATTAGACAATAGGAGAAGAAAGTTTCTCTGCAGTCGTGAAAAATGGTGAAAAATTCACCACCAAATTAGCAGGACACTTACAACCTTCACAAGGATGATGCAGAAATGTGAAGCATGAATCGCACAGAATGGCCTTATACACAGGAGAGACCTTAAACGTGCGAACAATAAACATATTTGGATATTAATGGATTCAATATTTTTTGTCTGATATGTCTCATTTCTAAGATTCAAACCAGACTTTTTTTCAAACATGCCTGGATAGGATCCATGATTAGAAGATAGCAGGTTATGATTACACAACCCCAATTCCAAAACCTGAAATGTAAATAATAACAAAATCCAAGGGTTTGTCAGTCTCATACACCTACATTTTATTTACAATAAAACACATAAAATGTCATTATTTAATGAAAATTATGAGCTCACACGTTGAGCAAAAACAGCTGGAAAAGTAAGTGTTTAGCAACTAATTGCTGGGTTAGTTAGTAACCGGTCAAATACATTATTGGGTCTAAAAAGGGATCTTAGAGAGTCTAAGGAGCTTGGAAGGAAAGTGTCTGGACTTCTTAATTTCTTCTTTATCACATGAGCCGAAATTTCGGCTGATTGTGACCTACACCCGTCTTCACACCTTGGCTCGTGTGATTAGGTAGAGGATCATTTAGGGGGTTCATTGTCCCTCTTGGGGGTGACACTCCCACAGGGTTTAAATCTGGGACTCTCCACCATTTGAACCTACAACTGAAGAAGCTTCTCGTAACTTAAACAAGTCCAGACGCTTTTCTTTCCAAGCTCCTTAGACTACGAGGACTTCACAGGCATCTTAGAGAGGCAGAATTATACAGAGGTTCAACCATTTCCAATAAACTGCATCTAGAAATGTGGAAAATTTTCAAAATATCCATCCACCTATCGATCCTGGTATATCTGTTATAATCATCCTGTGATATCTGTTACGTTAGATTCGTAGCGACCACAGTGGGTTTAACAAAGCAAAAAATAACTAACTCTCTTTTTTCAGGACTTGGCGAATGTGAGAGTGACCCCGTGTCTGCTGGAAGTATTATTGCTTTGTTTAAAAATCAGACGATTAAGAATCAGTTGCCATTATTTGTGTGTGATTTATTCACTACGAGTTTATTGTTGCAATTTCTAAAACTGCTGAGTTAGAGGACAGCGCCTCATTCGCCCTTATTGTGCACTAAAGTATGAGTCTGTAATTACACCATGACTAAAGACTTGTATGTTTTTCCCAGTGGTAGGATCCACTATAAGGAGATGTACAAAGTTGTACGCACTATCTCACCTCCCCTGGGCTTTGGAAAGAACTGCCCCCACAGGGTGGCTTGCAAGGTTTGGTTCCCCCATATCAACAAACCTCCCCTCTGCCTCTTTGATGTTGGATCCTTCCTGACTTCCTCTTTTCCTGCCTTTCCTTCCCTTCACCAACTGTGACCCCCCTCCCCGCCGCTTGATCGTTAGGGGCGTGTTAATCGGGTCAAAGAATGACAATAATTCAGTCTTAGGGTACTAAGGCACATGACGTTCCTCAATTTCCACACAGCTGTAAATCAGTAGATACACTTTAATTACACTAAAACTCCTCTGTGATGGCTGCGAGTCTAATTTTGATTCAATAATTGACAAATTTGAGGGAGTCCTGTGTCTTTCTACCTTTTGGATCTGGTTTAAAGATGTTTGTCATTCTTCCCCACTCCCACACAGCACAACCCAACGTAAGTATTTAATATTTACACCAGATCCAGCAAGGCTGTCATTCCTTTTCTCATCCTGTCCAAGGTTTTCTCCTTTCCCAGATTTCTATGCCCCGTTGGCAGCATAGAAAGAAAACAACCTGTTTTATTTCTCCTGCTTCAGTCTCCTCGTGTGTGATTGCCTTGGAATAATCCTTTCTCTTGTATCTCCTCTATTCTTCTTCCTCTTTTTTACCCCTCACCCCCTCCCGTGCTCTTTTTCCTCCACCATCCCTCGGGACTGCACTTCCCCTACAACTCCATCGTCTTTCAATTTCTCCTCCACCTCCAACATTGTCCACTTCATTTCCCTTCCCTTTCCTCTCTTTTCGTCGTTCCCTCATTCTTCATGGCTACCTGGCGCCCCCAGTGGTCGTATCCATTACACTGACATGTATGAGATGTTGACCAACATGTCACCACCTCTAGGCCTGGGCAAGAAATGCCCCTCCAAGGTGGCATATAAGGTAGACTGAACACCAAGACTAACAGGCACCACCTTCATATTTCAGTCAGCAGAGATGAGCTCTGTGAAACATCATTTTGTATGTCCCACACTGAAAAAGGCAAAGCATTTTTTTGTGTGTCGATCATATGATGCAGTATTGCTTGTTAAAGCAGTTTTAAGTTTGTGTATGTGTCCACTGGGGCATGGTTGGCGCTACAGTAATGATTTGCCTGTTTGCTTTGCATCTTGGCAGAGAACTCAGACGGATGAACGACAGATTGTTACTGCTGTTGATTATTTAGCCAGAGAGGAGACGTAAATGAGAAAGTTGTTAAACATCGACATTCTGGATCTGCCGGCGTCTGTTGTCAGATGATCTCATGGCGTTCATACTTTTGTTTCTTCCATCTACCTGTCTGCATGTGCCTCCTGCCGCAGCCTCTTGTTGCCTCGTTGTTTTGTGCGCTTAATGCATGCTGTTTGAGTGAAGCTGCAAGCATGCTCCATTGCATGTGTATGTATTTTTTAACCTCCAAGTGTAGAAGGACAAGAGAGGGCAAGTAAAATAATATTTTTTTAGGCTATCTGTCTTATTTCTCTCTTATTTTGACATTAAATACAAATGTTGTCTTCATTTAAAGAAATAATGATCCACTTGCCTTTTCTCTCCTCCTGTATTGATCACAGTAATCTTATTCTAACTGGATTTAACTAAAACAAAATTAAAGCTAAGCTACAGGGAAACTGGTTTCCATGAAAATGCTCCAGTTAATTATCCCCATTTCAGATATCTAAATGAGGAGCACTGATATAAAAGTAGTTTTTTATAATGAATGTGATGTTTTGGCCTTCGTAACTGTTCATCTCTGCAATGTTTTGATTTTAACATTTGCTAAATTAGTATTTGGAAAATTAGCTTGAGTACACGTACCCCTGCATCAGAATTCATGTAGCGGTAATGGAAGCAGTTGTTCGTCATTACTCAGGTTTCATATTGCACTGTGCCATGTTGTGCCGTTGCTCGCTGGTATTGTGAATTATGACTGACTATGAAACCTTCGCTGATGTCAACAGAGACTAGTCCTGATGAACATGCCTGTGGACGATGACATGACGGTCCACTTCACCTCCACCCTGATGGCGCTCATCCGCACTGCCCTTGAAGTCAAGATAGCCAGAGGTTAGACAGAAACAGACACACAGTACATTTATTCTGATGTTTAAGTGAAAATGTGGCTCAATTTCTATGTCTAATTTTGTGTTTTTGGCATTTTTGTATCTGAAGGAGGGGAAGATAGGAATCAGATGGATTTGGATCTGCAGAAGGAGATTAGTGTGATCTGGCCTCATCTCTCTCAGAAGACGCTGGACCTACTGGTTCCAATTCACAAAGGTAAAATCAACATCATAACTTACCAGTAAAAAAAATATATTGCAATACAGTACCAGCCATCACCGGTGTTATTTCAGTAAAATAGTTTTCAGTTTGATAGAGACGGACAATGTCTCACTGCTTTCTGCCTTCTCCTCTACAGCCAGTGACATGACCATAGGTAAGATCTATGCTGCCATGATGATCATGGACTATTACAAGCAGAGCAAAGCCAAGAAGCTTCGACAGCAGCTGGAGGAACAGGTGCTTTTTTTTAAATTGCTCATCTTGCTGAACCACCGTTCACCCACCGATGTTAATTTGTCGTAGTTACATATTAAATTGAGCTGTCTCTTAGTGTTATTACTTTTTAAATTAAAATGTGCGTCACCTCCAAGCCCAGTATTAAAGTAAAACTTAACTTAATCAGACTTGGGTGAGACAAAATATAATTACATGTGCTGTGGTTTGCAGAGAAAAAGGCCCAAATGCAGGATGTGAGGCAGGCAGAATAAAAGTCCACATTCAGCACATCCACACGCTCGCAGGAAACCAGGAAAGGAAGAGAGCAAACACATGTTACAACAAAGACATTACACACTCACTGGTCACTTTATTATTAGGTGCATCTTTCCAGTAGAGGGTTGCACTTCAGATCCAGATGCTGGAAACTGAGATTTTGGTCCATATTGACTTGATGGCATTGCACAGTTGGTGTGAATCTCTTGTTCCACAGCACAGTAAAGGTGCTCTACTGGACTGAAATCTAGTGATTGTGGAGACCGTTTGAGTACAGGGAATTTATCGTGTTTGAGAAACTAGTTTGAGATAATTTGATCTTTTAAACACAGAAACCAAAATCCAGTAACATCCCCAAACTGAAATGCTTCACAGCAAAGGGCCTAAAATGAAACATAAAGGCCAAGACTCCAGTGCCATCACTGCACTCTGCATACAGCTTCACAAAAATCTGAACCGTAGAACATAACCATGCCAACACGGCCACAAGATCAGCAACCACGACGAACCACACTTATACCTGCAGCTTCCGTATTCTTCACAGCTGTCGAGGACCTTTTACAACTTTCACCTTATCACGATAAATGAAGATTATGACAAAATGACGACCCTACAGAGGTTAAATGCCTGGGACTCTTCATCAGTTTTTATAAGTGATGAAGCCTCTTGGATCAGAGGTGAAAATGTCTTGAAGAAGTTCAGTTGCAACTCAACTCAAGCTCTTGAGACTATCACGACCTATCATGACCCGAATGACCGAGAACCAACACAGACATTCAAAAAATGTTTTAAAAACAGCACTGAGCCACATAAAAACACATAAAACAGCTGTTTAAATATGTTTACATATGTATCATAAGCAGTGTTGTTAGGGGGTCCTTTCATTTTCATTTTCCTTACCCTAGTGTACTTATCCTAGTGACCTGTTCCTGTTTCCATATGTTTCTTTGTCTCCTCATAGAAACACGCTCCTATGTTCCAGCGTATGGATGCTTCCTCTCTTCCACAAGAAATCCTATGCAATGCCAAATCCCTCTCATTCCTAAGGCATAGTGCTGGATCTGCTCTGTAAATATTAAACTTTTAATCTCCTCAAAAAGTTACTAGCTTTCAGTTATTTATGATGGCAGAGACTGAAAATTCTGGTTGTTGAAGCAAACGGGCTGCATGATATTTTTCTGCATCCACTTAGTACCAGAGGAGGTTTTGTGGCACTCAGCCCCATCTCTCCCCAAGAGATGTTCCTGCAACCGCTGTCCCGCCCCAGAGAGGAGAAAGAGGAAGACGATGAAGATGATTACCATTCACCCTACCACCCCTACCGCATTCACCACCACCATCATCATCTACACACACTGGTAACAACTTGCTGTTATGAAATCCAAATCATCTGTTCCATTAAAAGTTGAGAAAATGTTGATTTTCAGCTTTCAGCACTGTCTCGTAGCAGAATGACAGTCCGGTTGATTCGATGTTTGAATGTCGAGTCTGAGCAAAAGCAGTGTATAAGGTTTACTCAGCCTGCTCCTCTGTGGTATTTATGCAGGTCCCAGAGGTAGTAGAGTATAACCAAGTGATGCAGCAGGCCCGGCAGGACCCAGCGCTAATGAAATCACCTCAGCGTACAGCATCTATCAGAGCGTCGTCCATGCCCAGGCTGGCTGCTGATCCTCAGGTAATAAAGAGTAATAACCTTTATTCAAACCTATATTCAGTAACAAATCTTATATTAGTAGGTGCTTTAAAAATCAATAAACTATTAAAATCCACACAGGGCGCATTTAGTATGCTCGAATTTGCTCCTTGACAGCAGTGAATAGAAACAATTTGCCCGCACATTTTAAATGACTATTACAGACACCAGAGAGCATTTGCGTGCTCGTTGGTGTCATTCCTGGTTACTTAAATAATGCGTCTTCTGGTTGTTTTGCATGGATATAGCCTGGGATGTCTGCAGACAGTAAGCTGATGAAGCGCTCCTTCTCTACCATTGGAGACCAGTGTGTGAACGGCCTCTGGCAGGAACAGCACTCTCTGGAGAGGATCAGCCCTGATGCCACATACAGGCCCCGACAGAGGAGCTACAGAGGTCACTAATTACAACCGTGAAGCAGCTGCTGTGGTTTGATTCTGATTCAGAGCAAAGTTTTGGGGGGAAACTGGTCAAAAAAAGACTATTGTGCAAAAGTCTTGAGCCACCTCTCATTCTTTATATTTCGCTTTCATTTTTTTAAGTAATTTTGAGCAAATATTTGTAGTGCATTACAGCACAAAAGCAATTTAATGTATATGTAAATAATTCCTTCTTCAACGACAGCCACATCCTGTTAGAGGCTAAAAGAATTTCTGACATTTCTTCTATTTACATCTTTGTTTCAATAAGTTACTCAGTGAAAAAATACTGATTCCATGCCTAATTTATATAATCTCTATATTTGCCACATACACTGCCAACACCCAGGCAGTTGGAGAGCTTGCTCTGCACTGAGGAGTAGTAGAAGGGAAGCAGCAGCTCCCGGTCTGGGTGATGAAAGTGCAGCTGCTGTTGGGCCTTCTTTACCAGGGCGTTGGTGTTCTGGGTCCAGGTGAGATCAGCAGAGATGTGGGTGCCCAGAAACCTGAAGGTGGAGACAGATCACACCCATTCTCCATTTATGGCGATTAGAGGACCTGTCTGTGTCTCCTGAAGTCCATTATGAGTTCTTTGTTAAGCCTGTACCCTGTCTCATCATCTCCATCAGAGATGAGACCAACCACGGTGGTGTCATCGGCCCACTTGACGATGGCGTTGGTTGGGTGTGTTGCTGTACAGTCATGTGTGTACAGGGTCTACAGCAGGGGGCTGAGAACACAGCCCTGCAGCCATCCGGTGCTGAGTGACAGTGGGGGGGCGTGGGCAGGCATGATAGATGTACATAGGCTGGATGTAGGAGGAGACTGTTGCAAAGTCTTGGTGCCACAGACTCAAAGGCACGTTAATCTCTTACCCTCAGGTCCTAGAATCAACCACAAAGAAACAATTAGTCACGAGAGAGGGCGATCCAAGGAGCGCCGCCACCTGCTGTCCCCTGATGTGTCGCGCTGCAACTCTGAGGAGCGGAGTCGAGACCCTTCGTGTGAAAGGAGAAGGTCCCGCTCACCTAGCGAAGGACGTACACATACCTTACAGAAACAGGTGCTTCAGTCTTTCCTGACCCGGCCACTGCGCAGATCTGTCATATAATAGAATCAGGATCTGTTTTCTACTGCTGGATGAGAACCAACAGTCCTTCTCTGGCAAAGTCTGTTACTCAATATTGTTTTTGATTTATTTGCAGGTGAACACATCAGACAGCCCTGCCCACTCAACCTCAGAGTCTGGTACTCCTCGTAATCGCCGCCAATTGCCCCAGACTCCCTCTCGCCCACGGCCTTACATCTCCTACTCTCCTCTCGTCTGCCGAACCCAAACCTCTTCCACAACAGCAGCAGCCGCAGCCTCCAATGAGGGACAGAGCCAGCCTCAGGACACTCCTGCTGGCCCCACAGAGGCCTCACTGGGGGTTGACAAGGAGAGCAGGCCTTTATCTGCAGTCCAGGGGTCATCCGGAGTTCACGTTTCAGGACCGAGCCACCCCTCTCCTCATCGTTACATATCGGAGCCCTACCTCCCGTTCCACGAGGACCTAAGCAGTGGCGAAGCAAGCGAGAGGCAGGACACGCTTACCTTTGAGACTGCCGTGGCCACCAGCCTAGGTCGGGCCAATGCCATAAGCTCGGCTCCTCAGCTCAGACACTCCTGGCAGGTCCCTAATGGGCATTTCCGAAAGCACTTGGGCCAGACAAGTCCAGCTGGCGCCAGCGAGCTTTTAAGTGACACAGACGAGGATGATCGCTGCTAAAAACAACAAAAAAATGAGAGAGAAAGACCAAGAGGATGCACAGAGGAACTGGGCACCTCAGAACAGCCCACGTGGCACCACAACGCTTTAGCTCCACAGTGGCCCCGAGAACCCGATGTTCTCAGCGCCAGTAGCATTACGAGCAGGACTCAGTCCCACTGCTGTTTATCTGGATGCTGGTGTCTGTCTGCACGTGTCCTCGTGTCCGTTTGTTGTAGCTGGAGGAGACTACATGTGTGGACACGGATGTGATTTCTGTGTGTGCGCTCTTAATAGAGATTTTTTTTGCCAAATCACGAAAACAGCAGAGACTGAAAATACCATTAGTAGCTCACTGCGGGCAAACCCACATGTTGCCAAGCCTTCCCACGCAACTTTGTGTTTTGAGTGTTATTTGAACAAAATATGGTGAGATGTGGAAATCTTCTAGCTGAATCCAAGACACTGATTTAAGTGCATTTTCTGTAAGTGAAGCTTGAGGTAGCATGTAAACATGTAATAAGATGAATGTATTTTAGTTTCATGTTCAGGTCGTTTGGGGAGGTTGCTGTTAGTCCGTGCATTGTTGTGCATTGAAACAAAAAGATTTTTTTGGCAAGATTTTGTCAGTTTATAACGGGCAGCCAGCCATTCCCAACAGTTCCTGTTTACAGCAGATTATCCACAAGATTCATGGGCATTAATCAATCAATACAGAAAATCAAGTACCAGATGTTTAGTGAACTGAACAGCTGTAACAGAGTTATTTTTTTGCCACAATCTCAAAGCAACAGTAGTGTATATGAAGGTGGAGTATAGTCCAGGGTTGTGTGCAAAAAGATGATGAGCAGATCACACAATAAGAGAGGTTTTGTCTCAGGATACCGGACCATTGCATTCTGAAATCCTCTGCAGAAAAACACTCGCTCGGGATCTAAAATGAAATCAGAAGGACTTTAAGTGACTCTTTACTCTACGGGTCAGTCAACATAGTAAGATCATGACTAACATAAGAACTGAACAGATCCTATCGTGTCCATCTGCTCCGTTTGTGGACCACAAAATCCTTGGCATGAGGACAGCCATCCATAGGACAGATAGCCTGGGTGTTGTTACTATATGAAGCCAAATGGATGTTCAGTTTCCACATGTCTGTGCTGAATAACCACTGCTGATGTGTTAGAGATGTGACAAAAGCCATGTTCCTCCTGTACATAGAGCCGGGGATGTGTCCTCTTCGGGGCGGGTTTTCTTCTTTCGTGTAATGACAGAAGTGATGGGAACTTGATGTCTTTTATACATGTGATGCAACATGAATGCTTCAACAAAAGACCAACCAAAGCTACTGTTTGGTTAGTCTCTCTGTTAACTGCCACATCACTCCCACCGCATCACTTTCTGTCAGTAAAAAACAAACAAAAAGCAGGCATTTCAGTGTTTTCATGCTTCAGAGTTCTAGTAATTTACACATGCATGATCACGGTGACAGCGATAATGAGAGACGGGTGAGAGAGCGGTGTCCTATAGCCGCCTGATTATTTTTGTTTTAGTGTGCCCATGATGTTAACTGAGATTCATTTTGCCAACAATGTGATTATGAAACAAAGCAGAGAAATGTTTATTCCCGGCATTCCCTCTGCAACATTCCAAAATTATAGATGATTTGTCGTTCCCTCTAAATGAGATGTATATTTATATCATGTGTTGTTGTGTTGTTATAATATGTTGAGTTTGAAATGTGAAAACGGGATTTATCTGAGGGGTCAAAGTCACCTGCTGACGACCTGAACCTAAAGTCCCGCCATGAAGAAACGGTGTAATTTAGCAACAATACCACCTTTGAAGTGTGCTGACTGCAAGACTTGAGTTATACAGTGTACCAGTTAGATTACCTGTAGTCTATAAGGCCATGCTTAGCATGTACAGTGCAGCCTAGGACTTCACCTTACTGTCTGTCTGTACAGAAGAGCCTAATCTGTGCCTGGGGAAGACTCACCCAAAGAGTTCCCTGTCAAGCCTGGATTTCTTAGATAGAGAAGCTTTCTGGTAAATATGTAGTATAAACTGTACAAAATAAATTCATGTTTAATTTATTGCAATCTTTACATTTTTATTTTATCCATGATGCCTGTCTATGAGCTTAACAAAGGACGTGTTTACATATCTGTTCAAAGGACAATTAAAAAGCGATCACCTGACTTTTCTGCACTGAGTGATATCACTTCCAAGAATTTGGCTGCATGCAACCAAATCAGCCAGTGATCAGCACTGTTGCCTCACAGCAAGAAGGTGCTGGTTCAGATCCAGTAGCCAGCTGGGGCCACTGGGTTTGGATGTACGACCGTTGTTGCATGACTTTCTCGTTATGCTTTTTTTCCCATCACTATTAAATGAAGGTGAAATACCTGCAATTCTTGTAAGAGAGCATGAAAGTGCAGTGAACAATATACACGAGTTGGAAGCTCGACTGACTCGTCTTGTTGGTAATCATCTACACAAGTAACGCATTCATAAAATCCAGATTTTGCCTGAAATTCCCATTTTTCAACACCCACGCCTGAACAGTAGATAAAACAGGAAACCAGAACAAGTCAGTGGTTCATTTGCAAAACATTTAACTATGTTTAGTTTTTACTCAAATTCCAGAGAAACATGTTTTTTGTGTTTATATTTTGTTGTTCACATATATTCCCGAAATAAATACGTGTGAAGGATTAAGCAGGTTGAGGCTTTTAAGTGACGTAGGTGAGATGTCGAGTTTCTTTTGTGAGCAGACTCGGACCCACTACTCAACAGCCATCAGCCAGTCTCCTCTCACACAGTCATCACATTCAGTTTTAATGGGTAAAAAGTGGTGCTGTCCCACCTCATTTTAACGAGATTAACGCTGACAGCACCAGTAAAAATCAGCCTTTATAGCCTCATCAAGGTTGATTTGTATATCCACAGTGGGTTTGTGAGTCATTCGCTGTATATTAGTTGTATAAAACATATTTGCTGCTATAATATCGCATGTTCTGGGAGCTGGATATTCAGACACCTTATCAATAATCCGTCATGTCTTGCCTCTGCTGAGGTGAACATACTGCTGCTCCTGGACCAGCACTCAGCACTTATTACAGGATTTTAGCATCAGAGGATGTGAGATGCTGCCACACATATCAAAGAGCAGTGGCAGCATTCAGCCTTCTGTAAATATTACCAGTGAAATGCAACACAGAAACTTGTTAAACGCATTTTCTTCCAGGTATAAAGTTTTGTGGTGTTTTTAAAGCTAAACTAGACTTCTAACTGGGACTACCTTTGCTGCACAAAATCCTTGTTTGCATTACTGCATCCAATAATTCAGCATCAGTCTGAAAAGTAATTGGCTTAGCTGTAATAAGCTACTGTTTGTTTTCTCTAAGGCAGAAACCCATTAATGGAACAAAACTACTCACAAATTAACATGCAAACTAAGTAGAGACTGTCGTCTCCAATAGATAAACAGATTATGCATGTTCTCGGAAGAGACTTCACAAGGTCACACCTGACTGCAGTGGGCTTGTTTATCTAGGATGGATTCATTTTCCATGATGTGCAGCTTGAAAGGATTTAGCTCAAAGGCGTGGTGTTTAACTTGACCTTGAATGTTTCCATACAGAGTACTAATGCCCTGTGAATCTGACAGCTTTGTGATATACTTGACATCAACACGTGAAGCAGCTCTGAGGAGGACACTGTTTAGTTTCACTATGATGCCACAACCATGGACTTAAAATCTGTGGACTCTTCTGGAAACTGTCCGTGTGCATTGACTGCATGCATGCAACACGTCACATTTCACACAGATCGGGGAGCACGGTCATGGGTCTGTGTAGGTTCTCTCCGGGTGCTCCAGCTTCCTCTCACAGACATGCAGTTAGACGGGTTAGATGACTGGTGATTATAAATTGGCTGTAGGCGTGAATGCAAGTGTGAGGGGTGTCTTTCTGCCTGTGCTGGCACTCAGACTGGTGATCTGCCCCAGGTGTACCCCACCTCTCGTCCTATGGCAGCTTGGATAGGCTCCAGTCCCTCCCCAAATTCATGCTGTACTTGGACTGTTGACTATAAAAGAACACACCCTGGTGTCACGGTCTGGGACCTGAGATCAACACTTTGAACTTGATCCTGCTGGGAGGAGCTTTCCGTCACCACATACTCTTTACTGTAATCCCAAACCGTGGTCACAAATCCCCTTCTCAGGCAGCAGCCCCTCACTTTTTTGATCCTTATGTCACATTCCTCACCTGGGCCACAGTCCTCCCCCTCTGACCCTGGACAAAGAAGACTGAGGTGGGGGGAATGGGGGTGTTGGATCAGTGTGAAGTTCAATGGTGAATTAGGCAGACTGGGGTGGATTGCATGACAGATAAGTCGTCCTTGTTACTTTTTGTGTCCAAAAATAAACTTTATGGCAGAGAAAATGTAAATCTTTAACACTGGTCTTAATCATGCTTGTGAATCTGTGATTCTCCAGGTAGTAGTCTTATTCTTCATCCCAAGTCCAACTCAGTGCAGTGGTGTTGTCTCACCTCAGACAGTCTCTGCCACATGAGAAACAAAGGACTTGCACCTTCTGTGCAGCAGCAAGCTTAGCTGAAAACACCCCCGAGTGTCTGTCATTGTTCACACTGTGAGATCTGAGGCGCTTGCTGAAGATCAAAGACACTGGCGTCAACCAGCAGATGGATATGTTCATGTGTTTTTGTGCTGCCACAATGTTTAAATGAGACATCTCTCTCATGCTGAGCCTTCAGCTGTCTCGTTTGGTCCCTTTATTTTATCATTCCTCCAGCCTCAAACAAATGGACAGCCAGGCCAGTGCTTGGCTCAGGCCTCCGGGGGTTCAAGTGCATCCTCTGGTGTTTATCAGGCAGACTGGAGCGCTGGCACACAGTTCAGACTGAGGAGTCCGGATGTTACCGTTACCAGAAGCCATGCAGGGCTCTTTTGTGGTGCTGCTGCTACTGAGCTATGTAAGTCTGGCTGCATTGAAATGCTTTTATCTGTAAAAATACTGCTGACATACTTCTGTTTAATTTTTCCAATGGACTGTCAGCTAGTAGTAGAAGCACAAAGTGTAATTATTTCTGTTTAGGTTAAGAGTAAAGGTACAAGGCTCTGAAATTTAAAGGAAAAACTGGATCGCTGTAGATTTTTATAGTGCATTAATTTACACTAAGAATCACTTTACTTACATTTACTGTTTTCAGCTGCCTTTGCTCCTTTTCTGTTTCTCTCAGTAACTGTAGCAATTAAATTATTTTGTTTTATTAACACATTTCAAGTAATTGGCTCTTGTTATATGTGCAAATGAAACAATCATCAATGGTGGAGGACTTTTACTTCAACTGTAGCAACATAGCGAATAAAATATTCTCTCTGCAAAAGAATAATTTCACCCCTTAAAATGTTTTGACCTTCATATTAGTCACAGACAGAAGAGCCGGAGGTTTGCCAGTGTGCTAAAAACTGCCTGAAGGACGGATGCATGTTTTCACAAAGGAATAGATTATTGGTTATTTTTACCTAACATACTTAACGTCCATGCAGATAATATTTTGGTTTTGTTTAGTTTTTCTTTGGTTATGAGAGATTTTCTTCTTTGTCTGCTTTTTCTAGACAGAAAGAGCAACAACAAAATAGCAGCATTATGTGATCTGCAGGACAGTCAGACGATGAAGTGTTATGTTATTATCTATTATTATGTCATAATATGCTAAATACAGTAAAAACTAAGGCACCACTGAATGGTAATGTATATAAATGTAGTAAAACCTCTGAAGTCTGTTTGTGTCTGATATTAATATTGCTGATTCTGGCATCCCCTAGTGGCCGCCACAGCATGATGTCCACCATAATAAAAACAGAATTCACCTTTTTAAACTATAAGTGAGGTTTCTCTTCTGGTATTTATATGCGTTTATCATGCATCGACTTCTGGGAAGCAAAACAAGCCACCCAGATGTGAATTTATGGCAAAGACTTGGTTTAAGGTTAAATCTGGGGTCAGGATTAAGCAAGTAGTAGTTATAGTTGGGCAAACCTCTGGGAAATAAATCTTAGCGACTCTAAATGATGGCTATATTATTGAGAGTGTGTTTGGGCTGTGGGTACCATCCAGCTGATTATTTTAGTCTGGGGGGGGGTCCTTCAGCAGCTGAGCATCACTGTGGAGATGAGAGCATCATGTGCTCATGTCTGACAGACACGAAACGCTGTGACAGTCAACAAACACTTCATTTGATTTCTGACAGTGTCTGTTTTATTTTTCCTGTTATCAGAGTTTAAGGTGTCTAAAAAACACACTAGATCGGTTGTTACTGCTGTTCTGCTCATCCTAATATATATGTTCCTTTTTGTCCCTATGATGTCTGTGTTATGTGGTGTATAGCATTATTTGGTTTCTATGCCATAACTTTCTTAAAGTAATCAAGAGCTACTAACAGTTATACAGACATGATTTAGATGCCAGTCTAAGCCGCAGGCTTTCAAAACTGGAATAAGTTACAGGGTCAGTAATCTCTACACAACAAGGCGGAAGATATCTGCTAGGATTAACTGGTGCACACCCACGCAGTATAATTATCTGATAGTGTGTACGCCCTTTAGTAATCTCTCCTCAGCCCTACAACATCACGCTTTAGGTTCATAAGGCCACACTGTGCTGCCCTGTGTGCTTTTCTGTTAACAAATAAGTGTGAATCTATGACATTTAATAACTTTTTTCCACAGTACTGTCTGTTTGTATTGGACCGGCCTGTCTGGGGGAAGCCGTTTGTCTGAGAGCTGAATTTGACTTGTTTCGGACACTAACTGTGCTTTGGACTTGTGTGTGAATCCACGAGAAGCATTTTACTTTGGGAATGTCATTTAGGCATCACATGGTTTCATTAAATGTTGTGAAAAATGAAAACTGCAACATGGTTGAAAATGGACTAAAATGTGAAATAATTTCACTGTGGTTAGATTTCCCTGCAGGCTGGATCTGTAGCTGAGACAAACCTTCAGCCTGGAGTCAGAGTATCATCCAGTTCAGAAAATTCCCCTCAAAGCTCGACTTTGCAGGCTGGTCCCACTGAGGTGACACCAAGGCTGGATCCAGTGAGCAGCGCTTCCCCTTTGAAGTCACATCCTGATCCTCCCGTACATGATGGAAACGCCAAAGTATTGAACAACCATGCAGATCTAGATACAAATACTACAAGTTCAACCAACAGAGAAGCAGACAAGCCAAATCCTGAACCAAGGCCTCGCTCTTTGACTGGAACTGAGCAGCTTTCCAAGTCACGTCTTAACATAACTGGGACAAAGAGCTCAGAAGCCCAAACTGCCGAGATGACAATTGCCAGCCCTAACACTCAGTCCGAGGACGCCACAGCTGCAGTTGCCTCATCAGGAACTCACACAGAAACAAAAACAGAGACGGTTTCATCTATTGCTGCTTCAGGATTCACCACAGAATCAGCTTCTGTTGCTTCCACTGTGGACCCTTTATCAGAAAAAGTGGAAACGGGCGAAATTAAACAACAGGCTTTGTCATCAGTGGTTACCAGTCCAGTCCCAGTTGTCACTGTTCCCTCCTTTAAAGACTTCAAAACAACAGAGGAAGACATGTCACTGGAAAGAGCAGCTACAGAGGTCTTTGCTCCACCTCAGCTTGACCCCACCCCAAACCTTATGCTTTTAACCCCCACACTACAAAGTGGAGAAGCTCTGAGTCCCAGGGTCACAGAAACTGTGATGAGTAATGTTTCAGCCAGTGAGAAAATAGAAAAGGAGGAAATGGAAGACAAGTTTGAGACTGTTTCACCCACAGGAAAAACAATCCTGTTTCAAGGTGGAGATGGAGTTAATGGGACGGAGACGGATGAAAAGGAAACAGATCCAGAGGTGGAGGAAGGACATGCAGACAGTGACAGGTTTTACAGTCAGCCCTCGCCTGATTTGATCTCCCAGTTTAGCACCGTAGGCTTCAGCATCCAGTCAGAGAATGAACCTCCACAGCAGACTGACAAAGCAGCGAATCAGCCTCCTACAAACACAGTCAGACGTCAAACACCTGGAATCAGAGGTCAAAGGGTAGGAATTTGTTCATGCTTTGCAGTAACTATGTATGAATAAGACTTGATTTCACTACTGTAGCTATTTTTACCTTTGTGGGTCTTGGTACTATAAACAAAAGATTCATTCACGTTGATTTAGAGAACAGAGTTTTAATGAAATTATAAACAAAGCACACAGGAAATTTTAATCACATTTGTCTGATATTCTCGTCTTATTTACTGCCGTGTCCTTGGATGAAATTGAATTTGCACAAAGCTGATTTGATGATTACGATGACAACATACATCTGTGTCAGTTCTAGCACCTAGAAAACCGGGTGAGTGTGCAGAGGAGGGTGGTTAGTCTCTCCAGTGAGAGGCACTGGCTCCCTCCTCTGGCTAAACTGTGGCACTGTAACCCTCAGGCGTATTTGTAAGGTCATCAGCTACACTACACCTTTTTTCCTTTTCCCCCAACAAATATACATTTGGTTTATTGTACATAACACACACAGTTACACTCATGTTCAGTGTGTCATCGCTTAAGTACAGTTTCCAAGTAGCCCCAGTAAAACCCAGTTTCCCCAAAAGAAGAAAAAATGAAACTAAAAGAAAGTAATAACTTGCAACTACTTAGGTTAACTGGCAACACTGTAGAGAGTCTTTGTGAGGGAAATATGGAAAAGGTTTTAATATAATGTCAAAATGCATAATATAATGTAAAGTTTTGGAGAATCTTGAGAAACAGTACGGGGGAAACTGTCTGTGGTATGAGGCATCACAAAAATTCAAATACTGGTGAAAATCATGGAAGCCAGCTGCTTGAGAGGATGGACCGTCTGACTCGTTGGCAGTTTCAAAGCCAGCTTCCGTGATCTGCTGCAGTGCATGTTTCAGAGGTTGTTTGCACAAAGATCCCAATAGCATTGAACAACAACCCTCAGGAGGAACCATCCAGACATCATTCTCTCCATTAAAGGTCTTGCTTATCTCAGAAAGCCAATCGTATAAAAATAACATGGCTTCACATTAAAAGCTCCCATGCAGAAGATAAAATACCTGCATCCACTCCAGACGTGTAGAAACATGTGTGATAAGTCAAAAACTAGTGCGACGCCACATGCCTGGCATCACATTCATAATGAGTGTGTATTTAAAACAAATTTTAGTTTTTCCCGTCACGTTTACGTTGTAGTAATCTTAGTTAAAATCATTTTGGGATTCACATGATCTAATGACTCAGCTCTACTCTTTTTTTCAGGGATTGCACGGTTTACCTGGTCTACCGGGACCACTGGGACATAAGGGAGATAAAGTGAGTGTTAAATTAAACTTAATAAGCATTTCTGAATAAAATTCATCTTGGTGTAATTTTAAGCACTTGTTCATAAATAGATATTGCAATGAGCTCGGTAGCATGGCTTGCAATTGCGTTAATCCTCTTTTTTTGTTTTTTAGAGGCGTGAGTTTGTTTTTTTTCTTTTCACATTCACATGTTTGCACAAATTTTGTTGTTTTTTTCTTGGTGGTAAATTGTCTTCATGAATCTTTAATAAACTTTAAATAAAATGCCAAATTCTTGTTTTTGCTCAACCATAAGACAAAAATGGTTTTGTTTGGGGGGGTTTTGTCTTCTAAGGGATACCAAGGCATGATGGGCAGGACGGGGCAGACTGGATACAGAGGCCCTGTTGGTCCTGCTGGGATGCCGGCTATTGTTGTATTTAAAACTTCTGAAGAAGAGTGGGAGGCTTTCAAGGTAAGCTGCTGCTGTGTTTGTTGAAATTAAAACTATTTTAACAGACATTTTTCAAGACTGAGCATATTTACCTATTATTAAATATTCATATTAAATGTATTGTTTAAATATATTTATTTCTTGAATGTATCATTTTTTTAGAATTTTGTTAACATTAAAAGATACTTTTGCTTGACAAATATATAATGAACTGAAATAACTGAAATCAGATTAACTGAGAGACAGGAAAACACAAACGTGATCCTTCTGGATCCACTGAATCATTTCATGTGTGATCTAGAAGGGACTGACTTTTTTCATTTGTACTGACTATGATATAAAAACAGTTTTAATGTCAGTGGATCTTTAATTTTTCAGTGTCTACTTGTGTTTTATTATATCACGTTTGTCCACATTCACTGCTCGTGGAAAGGTTTAACTGATGCGTTCTTATAACTGTGATAATTTAAATCGTTAATTGTTCCAGAGCTTATAATTACCACTGCTGTGTTATTATTTTTACAGTTTGTTTTTGTCAGTGTACGTGTGAATAAGCTTCTCTTTCTGTGTGTGAACGCTCAGTAATCATGATTAAAAGGAATCCATTCGTCACTGTTTTCTTGCAGAAGAAGCAAATTTACAAAAAGCTGGTATCCTCGTGGCCGGTAGGCATTTGTTTTATAACACGAATTCACCTAAAATGACTTTTTACAATAACTCCTTTGTTATAACAGTCAGATAAAGGCTGAACTTTGGTACTCTGAGAAGATTATTTTTTAGCTTAATCAAAAAATTATTCTTTGCACATATACATTTTCATTTTTATGTTATAATAAAGACACGTTGTGCCTGAGCTGTAACACTGTGTGTTTTTCTTCTCAGAGACTTAAAGGGCCTCCGGGTCCTCCTGGACCTCCTGGAGATGATGGACCAATTGTAAGTAGACAAAGACATTATGGCTAAATTCAACTTTCAACTTTTACATGACAATACAAACAAGGACTGTAAATAGACTTCAGTGGCTACTTTTCTCCAGGGACTACCTGGAATTCCTGGAAAGCAAGGACCTAAAGGAGTTCAAGGAATAATCGTACGTTTCCCTGATTTTTTTTTTTTTTTTTTTTTTTTGCATCTGATTATTTGAGTGCAGGATCATGAGGCTCTCATCATCACACCTAAAAATAAGTGTAAGGCAAAGAACATGCTATGTGCACATATTGCAAAATGAGATGATTAATGTTTAGGTCGTAGCAGCTGACTATGTAAATATCAAGTGGTTTTTAGTGCGATTAGGACTGATCAGTAAGGTGAAAACTTTTGTATTATTATGGTGATATTATGGTGGATTAAGACATTAATATGATGCTTAAGTGCAATGCTGGCTTGTTGTGGTTGGTCAGGACAGAGGTTTTAATATTTCCTGGATATATTTTAGTAATAACAGGAATTCTGGGGAGAAGCTAAGTTGTATTGAATGGAGAGGAAAGATATTACTACTATTGTCTGTAATTCTGCTCTGTAATGTCTTATGATTATTCTTCTACCTACTTTACATGTTGCGTTGTACTCCAGGGCAGTCCTGGTCCACAGGGTATCCTGGGTCCCCCAGGCCGACCTGGAAGAGACGGGACCCCAGGACACAATGCTGACCCGGGCCCTCCAGGTTTACCTGGAGAGCAGGTAAATCTCCTGGAAAACATGTTTTTTTTTTTTACTTTTATGCAGTTTCCATGTATGGATTTAAGTTAGTCATACTGGTGCCTGGGGAATTAACTCCTTACTTATACTTACTTATGTCCTTATAGGGTCCCAAAGGCTACAAAGGAGAGCAGGGCAGCAAAGGGGAGCTGGGTGAGTGGGTAAGATTGTCCTAAACTCATAATGTTATCAGGATTATAACTATGGAGGCTTTAGCATGCATGTGCATAGACAGTATACATTCTCTGGTCTCTTTATTAGATACACCTGTTCAACTGCCTGTTAAAGGCAAATATCTAATTAGCCAATCACATTGCAGCAACTCAGTGTATTTAAGAATGTAAACATGGTCAAGATGACCTGCTGAAGTTCAACCTGAGGTTCAGATCAGGAAGAAAGGTTATTGAGTGTATGGCATGGTTGTTGATGCCAGAGAGGCTGGTCTGTGTATTTCAGAAACGCCTGATCTTCTGGGGTTTTCCCAACCATCACTAGTCTGTACACAGAGCTGATAGGAAGGCAACAGTAACTAAGATAACTTATTAGACCTGAGATACGCAGGAGACCGCTCTGGATCCACAAGTCGAATCTTGAAAGAGACGGGCTACAGAAAAAGACCACACCAGCTGCCATTACTGTTGGCTGATCTGATGAGTCTCACCTATCAGATGGTAAAAAGCATGGATCCATCCTGCCTTGTATCAACAGTTCAGGATGGTATAATGTTGTTGGCTCTCCTGGTCCCCTCAGTACCAACTGAGCATCGTTTGAATGCCACATCCTGCCTGAGTATTGTTGTTGACCATGCCCAGCCCTTATTGACTGGCCATCACAAAGTTCAAATCACCTCAAACTGTTTTCTTGGACATCGATGTAATCAAATGGCTTTCACAGTCACAAGATCTATATCCAACTGAGCACCTTTGAGATGTGGTAGAACGAGAGATTCACATCTTGCATGTGGATTCAACACATTTTCATAAACTGTGTGATGCTGAGTATGAATGCAAATCCCTGAGAAATGTTTCACGTACAGTATCGAATCTCTTCCATGAAGAATTAAAGCAGTTCTGAAGGCAAAAGAGGAACCAACCAGGTACTAGAAATGTACCTAATGATTTGGCCAGTGAGTGTATATCTGTTTCCTTTTGCATTCAGCGACAGCCACTTATTTGTGCAGCTAGCTCATACTATTATAACTGTATATGTTAAAGTCTCAAAGATTTATATTAAGAGTCAAACATTTTCTCTGCCTGTAGGGTTATCAGGGCGAGGCTGGATCACAGGGAACCAGAGGACAGAAAGGAGACAAGGTCAGATGAGTCATCTGTAGAAGTACTGTCGTTTTCCAGGAGGGCTGCACGGGATTCTGATCTGTGTCTCTTTGTGCCTACAGGGAAATAAAGGAGTCAGAGGCCACGCTGGGCTTCCTGGCTACATAGTGAGTTCAGATGACCAGCTCCATTCGCCGGCACATTCAAAAAGTTGCTTTTTATTAATTAATATTTATAAAACAGATGGTCATTAAGTATGTACATTTTAAAGCTACATCTGAAAAGTCCAATGTTTACAGGGCACGTCCGGAGCAAGAGGTCCTCCCGGTTTCCCAGGACCATCAGGGCCTTCGGTCAGTGTCACACAAATAAATAGAAAAAATGATCCGTGTTGGTTTTCTACTAATTCTACTGTTTCTACTTTGCATTCATTGTTGCTTTCATTGTTTTCAGGGAGAAACTGGGGCTTTAGGCTTCTGTGGTCCGAGAGGCCCTCCTGCAAGTTATATCCTCCTACGAAACCATCACACTGAAAATTATTTTTAATTAAAGATGAGATATTATTAATGAGCATCTATTAATCTGCCTTCTTTTCAGGGCAAAATGGGTCCCAGAGGAGTAAAAGGTGTCCGAGGAATTAAAGGACCACCAGTAAGTAAAGTAAACAAAAAATTAATCAACATTTAATTCAAAGGTGTTTTTTTTAAAAGACATTTATAGAGCATTTACTTCAACTGTCAGGGTCATCAGGGTGAAATGGGCCCCAGAGGAGCAGCTGGGTCACAGGTGAGAAAACACTTATATATGCTCACTTTCTAGCAGACTTTGAAGAAGGATAACTTTGTGACTTACCTCAATAAATGTCCATAATATACATACGTGCATTGCTTTAGGGAGAGCCCGGTCCGGATGAAACAGTTGGGTTTCCTGGTGTTCGTGGCCCTCAGGTATTAGTAAAGCTTTTGTATAGCATGAAATGATCACGTGTGAAACAACCAACACGTTATTCAGCGTTTGGTAAATGCAAGTTGCATGTTTTTGGTGTGGTCACGTGTAGTTTGTGAACAAAAGAAAACCACGATAGAAGGTGAACATGAGAAAATATTACTTAAAAATGACAGTAGGAAGATGGAAATAAACCTAATGTGACCTAAGTAACATTAGGAGTAAAACAAAAAGTTCACATGTTGAAAAATTAATTGTGAATAAAACACACTTTGATCAATGACCTTACAGGGAAACCCAGGCCCTAATGGACCTCCAGGTCCTAAAGGTAGCACTGTGAGTATACTCAAAGACAGAAAATGTAAAACTGGTTTGTGAACTGTGTGCAGTTACCAGTTCGGGTCACTGCCGTTTGAATTTTCTTTTTTTTACATTTCACCAGGGTGATCCAGGAGATGAAGGGGAAATAGGTCAACCTGGACCACCTGGACTAAACGTAAGATAATAAGGCTAAAGAGTAAGTGTGCTGTGCAGCGTTTGTTTATGTAGTGAGTTTACCTGAGTAATGTCTTTTTCTTCCCCCTTATTTTAGGGAGCCAATGGGAATCCAGGAAAACCTGGATCCTCAGGTGATCCCGTAAGATTACTTAAAAGAATTTAATTTCTGACTCTTGCTAAAATGGTTACAACCTTTATAACACATGACATTAATTGATGTTCCCTTTTGGTCTTCTGAGCTGTTGTTTTCTGTTTACTTATATGTGTTTCTGTCACCACCAGGGTGTCAAATCCAGGAGAGGTGAGAAGGGGGATCCAGGATTCAAGGGAGACCAGGTACTTTAGATTCTTCTTGTCCATCTGTCCAGTCTGTGGTTGATCTGTTTACTGACCAGATCAGTGAATCTGTTAATCAGCTTGTTTTGTTTGTTCAGGGTCCTCGTGGACCTCCAGGTAAACGGGGATCAACGGGGCACGCAGGGCCGATGGGACACGAGGGACTTGGAGGACATGCAGGGCTACCAGGACTTCCTGGACCCACTGTGAGTCTAAAAAATCAACATATATTTAAATAAAACATGCTCACTTATGATGCTAAAGCTTCTGTAATATCAGATCTTATTTCATATCTTCATCCAATGTTGTAGGGCTTTGATGGCATCATGGGAGAGCCAGGGAAGCAGGGAAAAGATGGCTCCAAGGTGAATTTGAGAAAATAGTTGAATCTGTTTATCTTGACTGTTTTTCTTTGCTGAAAAGTGAATTTTGTTGCGCAAATATGATGTGATTTAGGGAAACCGAGGACCAGCTGGTATTCAAGGAAGTCCTGGACCTCGAGGCAATAAGGTAAGGAATCTGAAGGAATAATTCATATCTAATCTATAAAAATAAATTAGCGCTGTCAGCGTTAATCTCGTTAAAATGAGTTAACGCCATAACCGCATTAAGGCGGCAAATCTCCGTTAAAGAGTTACTGCGGATCACCCCGTGCGTGGGGCTGCATGGCGTCAACACATTAGCGCGGGTTTGCTACGTTAATGCAGTTATGGCGTTAACGTCATTTTAACGAGATTAACGCTGACAGCACTGAAATACATTCATATATTTGCACAGAAATTTTATTTGTTACATATCTCAATGTGACCTTAAAGATCAGATGCCAAACTAAGCAAAGTCAACATAAAATTGCAAAGGAGGTGTTTTTCAGTTTTTTCTTACTTTTAATATTTCCAAAAATATGTGAAATGTAGTTTTGTAAAGGGAGCCGTGTTGCAACATTTCCAAACCATTAACAGTCATTCCTATTGTCAAAGGGTCGGGAAGGTCGAGCGGGATTTTCTGGAATCCCTGGTCCTATTGTGAGTATAAGTGACAACATGTTCAGTGTAGATATGTATGTTTGTGCTAAAGCTATAGTATTATTTTTTTATTTATTTGTTATTGTAGGGACAAATGGGGACATCGGGAGAGAGGGGACTTCAAGGAGAACCTGGTATTAAGGTTCCTATATGGTTAAAGTTCTTACTCTGTTCTTGCATGACTGCGCTGTTAATTGTTTTGTTTTTTTACATCTGTGACTGAAGGCATCGACCAATCAGTGCCTTCAAAAAGCTCTTACTATTGCATTAAACAGAGGCATGTCAAAGAGTTCACATTGTGTTTGTACCTGACGTGTGTACCCCATCTGTTTAGGGGAAGATTGGAGTCCCGGGGACGCCGGGTTCAAAAGGCCTGAAGGTGACCATGCTTTACATTTAAACATTAGACAAACACATGTTTATAACTTTAAAACAGAATTGATATATCCTCCACACATGACATCTGCTAAAGCTAGTATCCAGATAATGGCACTATTTATATAGATTTCAAACATATGGTCAATTTTATCTCCTTTTTTTATTCACACTAGAAAAAAACAAATAGAAAAAAGGAGATATTTCTTTCCCTTTTCAGGGATTTAAAGGTCATCTGGGCCACAAGGGGCAGGACGGCAGCCGTGGAGCCTCGGTAAGACTAACCATGGGCTGTTTTTGGAATAGAAGCCTCCCTTATTAATGTGAATTATTTTTCTTTTTATTTATTTATTGTTATGGGTTTGTTATTCATACAGAACAAAATGGGTTAAGTGTTCCAGAATCGGATTTGGTTAAATCTGATCATTTCTTCTTTAGGTTAACAGTTAACATTTAATCTGTCAGAAATGATACCTGAGCAGTAATATTACCAGGGTAACCAGGATAAGGATATTTGATGAACTAATATGACCTTTGCCTCAGGGACCTGTTGGTGCAAATGGAGTAAATGGAGAGGTCGGACTTCCAGGACTTAAAGTGAGCTCGTCCTGTTATATGACAGCAGCATTTGCTTATCCTGGAGTGGGACAAGTTATCATCTCATGGTCTCATTTCCACAGGGAATGCCTGGAAAAACAGGACCTCCTGGACTCCAAGGCCCTGTAGGAAAGAGTGTAAGGCAATTTTTAAATTCTTGCTTCATGAAACATGGTTAGTATTTTTTGGAGACTATAGGAGTGACTGTAATAAATAAATTCATTTTATTTATTCACATGAGGATTTAAAGTTTTATAACAGCATCCTGTGATCCCTCAGCATAGAAAATTATGTGACGTTAGGATTACAGCGTTGTGTCATTCGATTTCCAGGGAGAATCTGGCAGCAGAGGAATGAAGGGGACATCGGGAAAGCCAGGAAAGAGAGTATGTTACTGTGCAGCTTGTATGGAGAGTACTCCTACGCTTGTTGAAAGAAAATAATGAAGCCTTGAAAATTCAACCCAAATGATGATATTTGAATGTAGACAATCTGGAATTTGTGGCACTTTCTTTATAGCCAGACAAAAAATCCAATCCTGATGTTTCCTTTAGGGAGTTGTAGGTAAACAAGGCCCCAGTGGACTAACAGGAAGTAAAGGATTTAAGGTATGAGCCTCACATTTTCATTACTAAGTAACAGGTTTATCAGTCACTCAGTTATTTAGCTCCTCATATGCTATGATAACGTTTGTGCTGTGAAGGGTACAAGAGGAGAGGAGGGACCAAAAGGAATACAAGGCCCCCGAGTAAGCAAATTATTCCTTTATTTTCTACTATCGCCTGTTCATTATTTATAAGTGTTTCTCTAACTTCTTACTAAAGTCAAGTTCTTGTCATTCTTCAGGGAGAGATGGGCATGCCTGGACCACAGGGATACAGAGGACATCCTGTAAGATCATTTTAATTATTTATCCATACAAAACATTCATCCAGTCCTTTGTTTACACATTCTTTTGGTCAACTTATGTTTTTGATTTTATAATGGTAAATGTCTTGATATGTGATAATGCTGTGGCCCAGGAGGTTAGATGGACTCATAGGTCAGTGGTTGAGTTTCTACACGTCAGCATTGGTTTGTGAGTTAATTAGAGAATTAGATGAAGGCAGGTAGGTGGAAAAGCAAGTTTTTCATTGGACTCTGTGCAGTCCTGTCATAAAGTGCCACCACCTTTAGCAGTAGTAACTTGAAGTAATAGTTTTCTGTATAATTTTCAGTTTCTCATGTCGGAATTTTGTCCAACTTCTCTTGAACTTTATTTTAAGGTTGCTTCAATTCATTGAGGTTTGGTAACATTTGTGTCATGGTCTGTGTGCAGGGAGGCAGGAAGGGACCCAAAATGCAGACTCAACGCAGCCTTATTGCTGGACACGAGAGAAAACTAAACTTGAATATATAAAATAAACTTGGCAGACAGAACACACAGACATGTATGAGGGAGACTGCGACACTGACAAAGAGAAACACGGGGCTTAAATACACTGAGGCATAACGAGGGGAATGAGAGACACGAGGGAGACACAGCTGGGAGAAATCAGACTTAACGAGAATGGGGAAGCAAAACTAGACACACTGACATGAGACACAGACTTTCAAAGTAAAACAGGAAACATGACAGGCACAGACTTGACACTGAACTAAACCTACATTAAACACGAGGGCACAAGAACAAAATCTAAGAACTCAACTCTTAACCAGAATATAACTGAAACATAGGATAATAATATTCAAAACAGCACAACTGGAGAATCAGAACAAACCTTAATACCCAAACACAAGAAACTGAAAATGCTGGATCAAAATGACCCAGAACCGTGACAATTTGTTTATGGACAGCTGTCTAATGGTTCCACCATAACACCACGGTTCTTGTTGTGTGATTATTGTCCTGTTACAGGACCCAGTGTTGGCCAAGCTTTCGACAGATGGCCTCACATTTGACTCTGTACACATTTATTTGTGTACAGAGGAGTTAATGATTCAAAGACTGCAAGCTGCTCAGGTCTGTGGCTGCAAAACAAGCCCAAATCATCACCATTCCACCACCATGCCTGACGTTGTTTATGGGCGTTTTGTGGTGCGGTGCATAATGGCCCAACATCATCTGGTCATTGTTCTAAAATGCTTATTGTTTGTCTACATGCAGCTTTGCAAAACAACTCTTCCAAACAAGCGATACTTGTTCACTGTTTTTCTAATTTGACTGTTATGAACTTTAATATTCAACATGCTAACTGAGTCTAATATGTAGCTCTTGGAATGTCTTTGTATTGCATTCAAAAAATTCAAAAAAAAATTGTGGCATTAAGTTAGCACACACCTGAACGCTCCAGACCAACATCTGCTTCTATAGAGATGGTCACACTTGATGATGACCACGTAATCAAGTGCATTTGATAAACAGTAGCTTGCTGCTACTTTTGCTCTTAAACTCTATGGAAGCTCCAAGCGTGGGCTTTGTTTTTCACATGACTGCAGTCCTGTGCAGTCATGTGTGTTTTCTACACACAGCATGTGAACGTCCATCCATCCATCCATCTTCATCCGCTTTATCCGAGGCCAGGTCGCGGGGGCAGCAGCCTAAGCAGAGAAGCCCAGACCTCCCTCTCCCCAGCCACCTCCTCCAGCTTATCCGGGGGAATACCAAGGCGTTCCCAGGCCAGCCGAGAGATATAATCTCTCCAGCGTGTCCTGGGTCTGCCCCGGGGCCTCCTCCCGGTGGGACATGCCCGGAACACCTCACCCAGGAGGCGCCCAGGAGGCATCCTTGTCAGATGCCTGAACCACCTCAACTGGCTCCTTTCAATGTGGAGGAGCAGCGGCTCTACTCTGAGCCCCTCCCGGATGGCCGAACTTCTCACCCTATCTCTAAGGGAGAGGCCAGCCACCCTTCGGAGGAAGCTCATTTCTGCTGCTTGTATCCGCGATCTCGTTCTTTCGGTCACTACCCACAGCTCGTGGCCATAGGTGAGGGTAGGGACGTAGATCGACCGGTAAATTGAGAGCTTCGCTTTTACACTCAGCTCCCTCTTCACCACGACGGACCGGTGCAGCGTCCGCATCACTGCAGCCGCAGCACCAATCCGTCTGTCGATCTCCGGCTCCCTTCTCCCATCACTCGCGAACAAGACCCCGAGATACTTGAACTGGAGGCCTTCACCTGATGAAGCCAACAGAACCACATCATCCTCAAAAAGCAGAGATGAGATTCTGAGGCCACCGAAGTGAAAGCCCTCCGCCACTTGGCTGCGCCTAGAAATCCTGTCCATAAAATTATGAACAGAACCGGTGACAAAGGGCAGCCTGGCGGAGCCCATCACCCACCGAACGAGTCCGACTTATTGCCGGCAATGCGAACCAAACTTTGCAACGGTTGTATAGGGATCGAATGGCCCGTAACAATGGGCCAGACACCCCATACTCCCCGCACACCTCCCACAGGACACCCGAGGGACACGGTCGAATGCCTTCTCCAAGTCCACAAAACACATGTAGACTGGTTGGGCAAACTCCCATGCACCCTCAAGTATCCTTGAGAGGATAAAGAGCTGGTCCAGTGTTCCGCGACCAGGACGAAAAACCGCATTGTTCCTCCTGTATCCGAGGTTCGACTAACGGACGAACTCTCCTTTCCAGCACCCTGGCATAGACTTTCCCAGGGAGGCTGAGGAGTGCGATCCCCTGTAGTTGGAACACACCTCCGGTCTCCTTCTTAAAGATGGGGACCACCACCCCGGTCTGCCAGTCCAGGGTACTGCCCCTGATCTCCACGCAACATTGTAGAGGCGTGTCAACCAGGACAGCCCTACAACATCCAGAGCCTTCAGGAACTCGGGGCAGACCTCATCAACACCAGGGGCTCTGCCACCAAGGAGTTGTTTAACTGCCTCAGTGACCTCGCCCCGGAAATTGGCGGGTCATTCCCGTCATCCCCAGACTCTGCTTCCTCCTCGGAAGACATGTCAGTGGGATTAAGGAGGTCCTCAGTATTCCTTCCACCGCCTGACAATTTTCTCAGTCGACGTCAGTAGCGCTCCACCAGCACTATACACAGTGCAGGTAGAGCACCGCTTTCCCCTCCTGAGACGCCTGACGGTTTGCCAGAATCTCTTCGAGGCAGTCCGAAAGTCTTTTTCCATGGCCTCTCGAACTCCTCCCACACCCGAAGTTTTTGCTTCAGCCACTGCCCGAGCCGCATTCCGCTTGGCCTGTCGATACCTGTCGGCTGCCTCCGAGTCCCACAGGCTAACCAAGCCCGATAGGGACTCCTTCTTCAGCCTGGTGGCTCCCTTCACCTCTGGTGTCCACCATTTGGTTCGGGGATTACCACCACGGCAGGCACCAACCACCTTGCGGCCGCAGCTCAATGCAGCAGCTTCGCAATGGAGACGCTGAACATGGTCCATTCGGACTCAATGTCCCCAGTCTCCCTCGGAATGTTGTTGAAGCTCTGCCGGAGGTGTGCGTTGAAGATCTCGCGGACTGGGGCCTCTGCTAGACGCTCCCAGCACACCCTCACTACACGCTTAGGTGCACCGGGTCTGTCCAGCGTCCTCCCCGCCACCTGATCCAACTCACCACCAGGTGGTGATCAGTTGACAGCTCAGCCCCTCTCTTTACCCGAGTGTCCAGAACATATGGTCGCAGGTCTGGTGATACGATTACAAAATCGATCATCGACCTGCGGCCCTAGAGCGCCCTGGTGCCACGTGCACTTATGGACACTCTTATGTTCGAACAAGGTGTTCGTTATGGCCAAACTGTGATTTGCACAGAAGTCCAATAACAAAACACCGCTTCAGATTCAGATCAGGGAGGCCGCTCCTCCCAATCACGCCCCTCCAGGTCTCGCTGTTGTTACCCACGTGAGCATTGAAGTCTCCCAGCAGGACAACAGAGTCTCCAGATGGGGCACCTTCCAGCACCCCCCCGAGGGACTCTAAGAAGGCTGGGTACTCTGAACTGCCACTCGGCGCATAAGCGCAGATGACAGTCAGGACCCTTTCCCCGACCCTAAGGCGCAGGGAACAAACCCTCTCATCCACCGAAAAAACCCCACGCATCGGCAGCAAGCCGAGGGATATTAGAATACCCACCCCAGCCCGCCGCCTCACCAGGGGCAACTCCAGACTGAGACAGAGTCCAGCCCCTCTCTAGGAGACTGGTTCCAGAGCCCAAGCCATGCGTAGAGGTGAGCCCGACTATATCTAGCCGGTACCTCTCAACCTCACGCACTAACTCAGGCTCCTTCCCCACCAAAGAGGTGACATTCCATGTCCCTATTGAGCATGTGAACGTCTTTGTGTATTTAACTAACAGACTTCAATTAGATTGTATAAAATCAAGAAACATTTTTAGTCTATGGACCTCTCACTTGATTTTCTCTGTTTTTTAAACATACATTAATCCAACAGGGTATCCATGGCAACATTGGACCATGGGGTGAAGTTGGGCCCCGTGGTCTTCCAGGCGATCAAGGTCCACAAGGCCCAGTTGGTCCTCCTGGAGTTACAGGTTACTCTGTAAGGTTTTTTTGCTTTTGTTTTCAAATATAATTAGAAGTTTTGGCGCCTAATTGTTTTATTTCATACAAAACCTTTGTGATACTGCCAATAAACTGAAGCTCTGTAAGTCTGTCCAACATAACTGTCAAGGTTGGCTGTGTGGCAGCCAAAATACAGAACTCAGGTATTTTACATAATGAGGAGATAGGAACACAGCTGGGGTTAACTAACATAATGACTCTGGAGGAAGTTAACCAAGACAAAGGATCCAGAGAAGAACAGTCACCAAAATAAAGCACGAAGCGAGCCACAACTAAAAAGGACGCAAGACTAAACTGACACAAGTTACAAATCATAAACACAAAGATGAAGAAGAAGCCAGACGGGGAAACATAAGAGAGTCATGAATAATCAGGGATACAAGGAAAATAATAAAAAAATACAAAACTAGAAAAAAAAACCAAAATCCCAGACTCAGAACACTGGGTCCAAAACACAAAAGCACAGGCCAGCATCTAGAAAAAATATTTCAAACAAGTGCAGATTATTTAGGTATTCTTACAAACTGACGAGTATGTTTTTCTTTAGCACCTATGGTCAAAGGAGTTTGCAAAGAAAAGCGTCTGGACTTCTTTAAGTTGCTTGAAGACGTTTCACCTCTCATCCGAGAAGCTTCTTCAGTTCTAAGGTCAAATGGCCGAGAGTCCCAGATTTAAACCCAGTGGGAGTATCCCCCCAAGGAGGGACAAAGGACCCCCTGGTGATCACATGCGCCCAGGTGTGAAAGCGGGTGTGGGACCTAATCAGCCAGGGTTTCGGGTGAGCCCATTGTGAAACCTGGCCCCACCTTGTCATGCGAATTCCTGAGGTCAGATGGCCCAGGATGTGAGTGGGCGTTAAGGCGTCTGGGGAGGGAACTCAAAACTGGATTATAGATGGCAGACAGATGGTGTCGTAAACCACCGCCTCTGTTCAAAGATGGTCGCTCACAGTGGACATAGATGGCCTCTTTCACTCCTCTTTCAAACCATCTGTCCTCTCTGTCCAAAATGTGAACATTGGCATCCTCGAAAGAGTGACCTTTATCCTTAAGATGCAGATGGACTGCTGAGTCTTGTCCCGTGGAGGTGGCTCTTCTATGTTGTGCCATGCGCTTGTGAAGTGGCTATTTGGTCTCTCCAATGTAGAGGTCTGGGCATTCCTCGCTGCACTGTACAGCATACACCACGTTGTTAAGTCTGTGTTTTGGAGTTTTGTCTTTCGGGTGAACCAGTTTGTGTCTGAGTGTGTTGCTGGGTCTGAAGTACACTGGGATGTCGTGCTTGGAGAAAACTCTCCTGAGTTTCTCTGATACACCGCTACATAGGGGATGACAACGTTGTTGCGTCTGTCTTTCTTATCCTCCCTCGCTGGTGTCTGATCTTCTTTTCTGTGCCTCTTTGCTGACTTTATGAACGCCCAGTTCGGATAACCGCATGTTTTCAGTGCTTCCTTTACATGTGTGTGTTCCTTCTTTTTCCCTTCAGGCTTAGAGGGAACATGTTCTGCCCGGTGGTGTAGGGTCCTAATTACTCCAAGTTTGTGTTCCAGAGGGTGATGGGAGTCAAAGAGGAGGTACTGGTCCGTGTGTGTGGGCTTCCGGTAAACTTCAATGTTGAGGTTGCCATTCTCTTCACATCTCAGTGCACATTGAAGAGAACGGCAACCTCAACATCCAGGTCGACTACGATGACCTGGATGACTGAGAACCTTCACAGACATTTAGCACCTATGCTGCTTACATCAAGCCCGACTGCCTTGGCTACAAAAGGATCATGGGCTCTGATAACAGTGGCAACATTCCAGTCATTCAACCATGACAGTGAATCAGCCTGTCGTTAGTCACACTTTGTTCATCAAGTCAAACTGTCAGCCACGTGAAAGGTCACAGAACTTTCATGCTAATTTCGCTGCAGTTTTGCTTAACTGCAGGATGACAACAGTCCTCTTGTGATAATTGCAGAAACACTCGGGAGCGAACAGACACTTTCTTTCTTTCCAGTTTGCCATGAGTTTATAATTTGTTTCTCTGGGTCAGTCACCAGACCAAGTCAAGCCCGGTGTCGCCAGATCTGTTGGAAGGATGATGATGTCGGGTTTATTTATACTGCATTTGAACTGATTCGAAAACTCAGATAAGCCAACGCATGAACGATTGATTTTGGACTGAACCACCACTCACAACCACCAGCACTTTATACAGCCTCTGTAGAAATGATCCACATATCTCACTTATCTTAACTGCACTACTGTATAGTTCTGTGTAAATAATCATTCTGTACATACAATAATTTTTAATCCTACAACTGTTTATAACTTGCATAGTTCACATTTCTGTATAACTGTAAATCTCATATTTCTGTATAGTTTTTTCATATTTATATCCTGTTCATAGCCTGTACATACTTATAGTTATAGCATATTCATAACATACTTCACACCGTGTACATTATAACATACCATAATAGACCCATTTCTGTAATATACTTACATATCTATATTATTGCTAATATATATTGTAATATATCTATATCACGGCTAAAGCACTTCTGGATGGATGCAAACTGCATTTCGTTGCCCTGTACCTGTGCATGTGCAATGACAATAAAGTTGAATTCTATTCTATTTTCATGGTTTTAACCCTGCTCTTTTAAAAAGACACATTCACCATTATAATTTGACAACTTTTGGTTGTATATTATGGTTGTTCAGGCAAATCCAGGCAATTTGCCACCGTTTTTTGTGAGATATTGTTAATATTATTAATTTTCAAGATATCTCTGACAGAAAAGTGCTTTTTACAATTATGCCTTGGCATTAATGAAGATGCCTGAGCACTTCGACATTTCAATAGTAACGTTGAATTATAATCTATGCTTTATTCTTTGTTGTGCATCAAATTATAGAACAATTATTTATGCAGTATTTGGCATACTGAACATGAAGCAGATACATCCCTTGAAATTAAAATTCGAAATACATTTGGTAAAAAAAACCTGCTATACCAAACTACAAGCTCACTAAGACAGAACTGTCTTCTTTTTTGACCTATGTTTCTTTATATTATATCCCTGTTATTATCTTAACACACAGGGTAAAGATGGAAGTCAAGGGCCATCTGGATCAGGTGGTGCAAAAGGAGATAAGGTGAACCTCTGAGCTTCTCTAAGTATCTTATTGCCTACTTAAATTCAGAAAAAGCTGTATGCAAGTGCACATCAATAATGGTGTGTCATTTGAAGTAAATTAAGACACAGTTCTTCTTCTTCTGTTTGTCTCTACATGTCCTGTGTTCAGGGATCCAGAGGACCTGTGGGGCAGGAGGGAGTTGCTGGTCTCGATGGTGAGGAGGTAGATTGATTAGCTTGGTCATGGATTCAACTGTTTCCATTTAACATAAAATTAATAAAACCTAAAGTAAGAAAACTAGAGATGCGTAGAGTACAGAAAGCACAGACAATACAAGAGAAAGAAAGAAAATCAAAGAAAAATGAAAGACCTAGAAGATCATAACTGTTAGAGTAACTACAGGAATATGAGCCCATGAATCAGGACAAACTGAAAGAGCTTTGTTCTTGTCTTTAGGGTCCAACTGGACAGAAAGGATTTCAAGGGCCAGCCGGCCAAAAGGGCATATCTGTGAGTACAACTTGTATGGAAACTACAATTTCAATCCCAAAATTAAGAATAAAGGTTAATCTTGCTATCAGTTTACTACAGTATTCGTGAAAAATTGTTTTACTTATAAAACTGTGAAAACTGTTTCACTTACATTTCAGGGTGTTAAAGGAAACACTGGACCTCCTGGGCAGAGAGGCCCAAAGGGGTCTGAGGGTGAAAGAGGAAACCAAGGCTCACAGGGACCGAAGGGGCCACAAGGGACACAGGTATGTAGGAAGTAATCCTAAGTATAGTTTACTGGAATACTGTAACACAACTGACTTCCATACAGGGATATTAATTCACAAAGAGCAAATATAAGGAAGACTGTGTATCACCTCTGCCTTGTCTTTACTATATGTGCTTTTCCCAGGGATACAGGGGTGCACCTGGAGATAGAGGACAACAGGGGCACCCGGGACTCAAGGTCAGTCAGTTTAGCTCATACATGTAGAAACGATGGAGAAAACCTGAGAACTGGTGTTGCCTGTAAACAAAGTGTCTAAGTCAAAACCTGATAGTAATAATGATGATTTGTTCACAGGGTGAGGCAGGCACCAGGGGTTTATCAGGCACTCCTGGGCCATTTGGAGCTGGAGGCAAAACTGGGGCAGCAGGAACCAAAGGCCGGAAGGGGCTCCAGGGACTTGCTGTTAGTACCCGAGGGGGATTCAATCATGTTAAGCAATATGTGCTGTGTCTATATGTCTCTATAGGACATGCATGTTTGATTTTTATGCTGCTCAAAAACATCATTATATTTGTTTTTCTTTCAGGGTCCTCCTGGTAATATGGGCCCTCCTGGACCAACTGGACCATCACCAGCTGTACGTTTTACTTTACCTAGCATTAACTTTCCATTATTATACTTACCATGTGCTAAAATGTACACTAAATGTTTGATAGTGGTATCACCTCGATGTGTTTATGTTGAATTTGAGTTAAAAGTGTTAACTAAATCACATACACTCTCTGGTCACATTATTAGATACACTTAAAGTACTGGGATGAGCCCCCTTTTGTTTTTAGAACAGCTATAATTGTTTGTAGCATAGATTCAACAAGGTGCTGGAAACATATATTGATATTAACATGATAGCAGATCTGCTGGCTGGAGATCCATGATGTGACTCTTCTTCATTTGAATACAGTGATCTCATAGACATGCTCAAGAATTCAGTTACTGTCCAATTTTGGTGATTGCATGCAAACTGTAGCTTCAGTTTCCCGTTCTTAGCTTCTAGGAGTGTCACCTGCTGTAAGCTGATGCTACCGTAGCCCATTTGCATTTAGAGATGCTCTTTTGCATACCTTGTTGTAACAAGTGATTATTTAAGTTAGTGCTGTCTTGCACCATGTCATGGGCTAGAGCTATGACCCTGACTGAAGGGAACATGACTCAGATCACCCAGTCTGAGTCACCAGCCGCTCTCAAAGTAATTTAAATCACCTTTGTTCATCATTCTGATGCTCAGTGTGAACTTCAGCAGGTGTCTAGCTGAATAGATGTCTATGTTAATGTCATTTGAACAGGTGGACCTAATAACGTGCCGTGGATAGGCAACAGTGACATATTGTGGAGCATATTTAAAATATATAACTTAATTGAGGCCTGAATGTGAAATAAGGTTTAGTTGTTTCAGTGATATGTAAGTTATTTATACATTATGTGTCTGTTTTTAGGGATTACCTGGCACGAGAGGTGCTGAAGGTAAAAGTGGAGTCCCTGGAGCAAAGGTATACTGTACCTTTCACACATGTTAACTGTCCAGCTAAAAGATTTCACTGGTTTTTAACTGTCTCTGTTTGTTTTTCTATAATTCAGGGCAGTCTTGGTGAAAAGGGTATGCTGGGTCTTCCAGGCATTAAGGGAGACGTGGTGAGATTTCATTATTTGTTTCACTCTGTGGCATAATAAATTCGGTCAACCATATTTAATATCATGTGTGAAAACACAGTGATGCAATGTGTCTGCATAACTGTCTTTGTTTCCCAGGGCATCAGAGGTATAAAAGGCATAAAAGGCGAGCCTGGAACACGAGGGAAAGTGGTAAGAGAGCATTCTTAAACATTTAAATTGCAGTTATACTTAACCTCCTAAGACCCAAACTCTTCCACGACATGCATTTTCAATTTCTCTTGGATATTTGGGCATATTGGGGCCCAATGAATCTAAAAACAAAGAATTCCCAGATTTGTTTTTTTTTTACCTTATTTTTGTTTTTAAGAAAAATGAGAGCCACAAATGAGGATATTCGTTTAAAAATTTGATAGAACAGTAGCAGTATGATGTCCTCATAATTGGATATCAGGCCCATGTAGAGCAAAATTGAGTATTTTGGTCTAAATAACGCAAAATGTGATGTCCACATATGTGGACGGCAGGTCCTAGGAGGTTAATAGTAAGTGCTATAAATGACTAAATGATCTTACCGGATCATCTGACATATTTCAATTCCATAAATTAAATAAAATTTCTATACTATGCTGTTGCTATTATAGTGTGATTCTAGAAATTTCTGAGTATATTTCACTGTAATTTTAGGGTACAATGGGGAAGATGGGGGTCATAGGCTCTCCAGGTCCTAAAGGTCAAACTGGACCTGGTGGCCCTCCTGGTCCTCCAGGAACTAAAGGAATCCAGGGGCCAAAGGTAAGAAGAAAGCGTGGCTCAAACCATGTAACTCTAAAACAGTTTCTTAATTTCCTTAAATAAAGCTGTCATAGTGAAGGTAGTTTTTTACCTGCCTCATGCAACTTTCATGTCACTGTATTCATTTTCAAGGGAAAAGGTGGTGAGACAGGAAGTAAAGGGACAAAAGGAGCTGCTGGGGAAATTGTGAGTTTTGTTTTAAGCCGAGTGTCCCTTCACATCTCAGACTGGAGTTCAAAGATTAATTACTATGACAGACTATTGTGAAATATAGTTTATTTCAACATATATGGATAGTATAAATCCCACATGCACTGGGTGTGTATCATGCTCTTTTACCAATTTGATGCTATTTTTTTTTAACATGATTATCTGGTGTCTTAATTGTTGTTCGACACTGTGACTGTTATGTCAGTGAAAAGCACTATCTAAAAAAACTTTACTTACTTACTTACACTGAGTGTCTGATAAACACAGATTAATTATTCAGTCTTCTGTAAAGCCTAATTAATGATTCACTCAGAATTAAATAATAAACAATTAATGTTAACAGTAAAGGTTAAGCCGTTTGGGCCTTGATTTCATCCAGTGAAGTTTCTTGTCTCTTTTGCAGGGACCTGAAGGCCTGCCTGGGAGGTCAGGACCTTCTGGACCACCTGGAAAACCTGTAAGCACCCCAGCTAACAAATGCAATTCTTAACACGAAACACCAACAATGCTCATTTCGTCTTTCGTCTTTTTTTCTCGTTTTTGTGATCATATTCTCAGGGACTGAGTGGTCTGGATGGGCTGCTGGGAGTTCAGGGTAATGAAGGAGATCCGGTAAGAAAGTCTGCCTTACTAAAATTGATTTTAACACATTTCACACATTTTTCATTAATTTCTTTTCCCCCTGCCAACTTCAAAGGGTGACGTTGGTTACAGAGGAGCTCCTGGAACACCAGGCAGGCCTGGCAAGATGGTAATTTCACTATGGAAATGAATGACATGCAAGTCTGCACAATTACAAACGGAATAAGTCTTTTGCAGCTAAGCTTTTCTTACAGTTTATTGCATTATGTGGTATTAAATACATACATACCTTGCAGGGAAAACCTGGATCTCCTGGGATTAAGGGAAACGCTGGAGAAGGCGGGGTTAGGGTAAGAAATCATTTATACATTTCAGGTGGATATTATAAGCACATGTTTACTATTATAGTGTGGTGGTGCTTATAAAATTGACTTTTTTATTATGTTTGATGTAATGCATTGTTGAAATGTTTCTTACTAAGGTCTTATTAAATATCTCAGGGTAAAAGTGGTCTAAACGGAACACATGGGCCTCCTGGACCAGTTGGGCCAAAGGTAAAATGATTAGAGAGCAGAATGTGATGGCTAAAAAAAACCTTACCCCTGTTAGTGGGAACATTTGCATCATCTGCTGCTATTGGTTCAGGGTTTTCCAGGGCTGAGAGGGGAGAAAGGGGAATCTGGAAGTCTTGGCACGAAGGTCAGTTACATATTTTGTGCATATATTCATTCAATATGCCAGAATCTCATATAAAATATAACTGCATTATATGAGCAATTTGTAACTCCTTTTCATTTCTTTTCTTTTATAAAGGGTCTCCCAGGTGATACAGGGATACTTGGACCAATAGGTCCACCTGGATTAAAGGTGAATTGTAGTTAATTTAAATATAAAATGCCTTAAATGAAAAAGCCGGATTTTGGATTAATCTACCACATGTCTGACTTGTATATCAGGGGAATCCTGGTTTGCAGGGATTTAAAGGTGAAAAAGGTGATAAGGGGAAACAGGTCAGTTACGCTTTGCTCCCATTATTGCATTGTTTTAATTATTTGTATCCAATAAGTAATCAATTAACCATTTACTACAGGGGGACACTGGTCCTCGTGGTCCACCCGGGCAGGAAGGCTTCTCAGGAATCCCTGTAAGCTGCTTTGATGTTCAGTTTTTTGTAATGACTTACTAAAATATCTTGATTAGTGAAGTTTTACTGAACAATATTTTAAAAAATTGTCATGTTGTAACCTAAAAACTTTGTTTGATGCACTCGTCTCTGTTACAGGGCCACCTTGGAATGAAAGTGGGTGACTGACTTTGTATTTCTATAAAAGTCTTAGCATTAGTCAATTTGTATTCAATGTTGTTCATTGCTGAATTGTGTTTGGGCCACTACAGGGGATGAAAGGTGTCCGAGGCAGGAGAGGTCCAAAGGGAACGAAGGGCAAACCTGGACCTCAAGTAAGAGTTTGCAAACACAATATAAACGAAAAGCTTTGGACCTGATTGCTGAACACAAATGCAACGTGTTAGATTGTTTTGAGATGTATGTAAAGCTTGAATTATTTCTCTAAATATCCTGAAAGTTTGTATCATGCTGTGCCTTTCACAGGGAAAACCAGGAGCCCCTGGCAAATGGAAGCCTAAGCAAAGACCTGTTAAAAAATATAGTCTTCAAACTGTACAGCGTTCAAAGCAAAGCCCCGGGCTCCTGAAGCAAAGCGAAGGGCAAGAAAAAGTTGGTACAAGCTTTCTTATTCCGTACAGATTATATACAGTCGCAGAATGTCCTCATTTGCAGTCTAGCTTTATATGTAAAACATGTTAAGCTGACTGAGTGAATGCTGAACACTGTTTTCCTGTAGCCCAGGGGAGTGACAAGGAGATGGTCTCAAGAAGATGAAGCAGAGGAGTTTTTCAGCTGGCCCCTGGGCACCAAAGACGATCCTGGAACCACCTGCCATGAGCTGAGACTCCTACATCCACATCTAAATGATGGTGAGTATCTGATGATCTTATTACGTTTTCCCTTATATATTTCGGTATGTTCCATTCATTTTTTCTTTTCAGGTTACTTTTACATGGACCCGAACCAAGGCTGTCCCTGTGATGCCTTGAAGGTCTTCTGTAACTTCACAGGAGGCGGAGCAACCTGCATAGAACCTCTTCACTCACAGGTTCAGTCATTTTCACCTGTAAGGCTTAACGTTATCAAAGAACTAACTTTTCATCATTATCACACAATATCAGCTACAAAACATGAAACTTGAGAATGTTTGTCGATACTTTGTGTTGTATTTATGTCAGATTATTGAAGGAAAAAGTAACCTGTATGTTGCGAATAAAGCAATTGTTTCTTTTACTTCTCTGATTAATGCTGCTACAAAAATCTTGTGTTTTTACGAATGGCTTCATAAATATACATCATATCCCATTCTTTAGATGAAAATATGGAGGGACCCAGAAATGAAGAACCTGAGGACATTGGAAAGATTTACTCACCACCAAAAAGTAAGTATTAAATAATATGTGGCTAGATTAAGGAAACTATTATTTCTAGATGTTCTTTCTGACATTAATGCTCTTTCTGATAGTTTGATTATCCTGGCGTGGATGCTGTCCAGCTAAAGTTTCTGCGGTTACACAGCCACTCATCTTTCCAGCACATCACTCTCAGCTGTACAGAAAACCAGACAAGTACTGCTGCCGCAGATTTAGCCGGTCAGATTATCCACTTACTGGGAGACTCTGGCAAAGAAATCGATTCACACTTTGTCACAGTGTCCAGAAAACACTCTGAGGTAAGACTAAAAGATTTGTGACCGTTTTCTGGGGGTTTGTCAGCAGCTTTCTTCAACGGTGACTGTAATACAAACAACACATTAGTTTTACATTGTTGTGCATAAAGTGTCTCAGAAAAAGAAGTGGAATCGATTATTTTCAGGAACCATACATCACATTTGTGTCAGAGTCCTTTTATTGTGATGGAAATTTATGAAAGAAAACACCAGTCTCCAAAAGATAAATAAGACTGGTACAAATAAATCAAACACTGTCTGAACTATGAGAACTTTTTAATTTCAGCTTTTGTACAATAGCCTTACAAAGTAAATTGCACACATTTTATAGTTACGGGAATAAAGGAGATTTAATAAAACAATATTAGACTTGAGATTGCTCAGAAATACCATACAGCTGCTAAAAATCATTTCCCTCAACATGCACAAGGGTCTAGTCTCTGGAATTAGTTATGAATCCAGGAAGAACAAACTGAACATATCTTCTTGTGTTTGCTTTTTGTCTGCTTCTTCTCCAGCTGGCGCTGTTTGTGAGGGTTCGAGGAGATATGGAATTACTTCCTGTCAGACATCTGGGTGTAGAGATGAGCAGTGTCTCCAAGCTTGTCTCCGAGATCTCTGTGGTATTGGGACCCATCTGCTTCTTGTGACCGGTGTGTCTGGGTGTGATGAAAGTCTTAAGAGCTCAAGAAAGAAGGCAGCTGGATGTCTTTAGGATTGTGAAGACATTTCACATCTCATCCAGTATGCTTCTTCAGTTCTTAAAGCAACTGGTGGAGACTCCCAGGAAAATAAACCCCAGTGGTGGGTGTCCTGTGTGGTTGTTAACCCAGTACTGATCATATGAGCCAAGGTGTGATAAAAGGCTTTATTATTCCAGCTTTCTATCATCCAGAAAGCTGGAATAATATAAAATATCTGTATTTTAAATGGATAATAAAAAAAAGTGCTCAGTTTTGTATTTTGTTGTATATTTATTCAGTTGTAAAATTGTTAGATTTTTGGCATACGTAACATTTTTGTTATGAAAATGTAGCATCAAATGTTCAGTTGAGTTTGACTTATAACTTTGTATTTACACTAAAAGTCATCGTTTTTTACTTTGTCCTCAGCTCAGGGGAATGCCGTCCCGCACTATCAAAATAAACGATGGCTCTGAATGAAACCGAGCCCTGTGTTTTGTTTGTACTGAGCCTGCGCACATCACACAGTAAGGGGTCATCTTCAAATAGTTACAAAGTAAAACCTAAGTAATTGTGTTGATGTTTGCTAGGCCTAGCGCCACATCCCTACGTTCCCAGTATTGTGGAAGCACTGGTTTGTGGACAGGTTTGCAACTTCTCAACCATCCAAGTGCGGTGATGTCAACAAATTTTAATATTCTTGGGAGAAAAAAGAGTGACTGGAGTATGGCAGCTGGATTTGGCTGGGTTCACAATAGAGAGAGACAACATGTCTTTTATAACAAGCCTGTTGGGAAATTCTTCCATTCTCAGTGTCCTAATTCACTCTTGAGCCTTTGGAGAGACTTAATCATGTGCATCACAGACCACAGGAAAATCCATGGTTATATGCACCATCCTTATGATGTCTGATACAGTGAATGTCTTGTTGTCTCTTTGAAATTAACCGTTTTGCCACAGTAGGCTCATGAGACCAGTTATATGAAGGTTTGACAACATGTCACGCTCTACTTAGAGGCGCTCCATCAAAAATGCGTTTAACTTGCACATGGGCTCCAAAACTGTGTTTTGAATGAATGGGACAGTAATTTACAAAACAAAATCTTGTGAATATTTCCCATGAAATGTTTTTATAACTTGGCATATCTTTGCTTGTTTAGGCTTGTGAAATTAGTGTAAAGATGTGGAGTGTGATAAAAAGAAAAAAGTATAGCATAAAATAGTAAAAAATAACATACCGATAAGCCTTCTGTCTGATTGTAAACATTTCTCCTAAAAAACAGCCAATTCTTCCGAGAAATATGTTTTGATTTGGTGGTGGATTTACTGTGCGGATATTTTGTAACGTATTTCTGGAGAGAAGTACCATTAAAACAAAATACCAACAAACATGACTTGAAAAGGTGGATGAGTGACCAAACATCTCACTTTATGTTAGACTGCACAGCATTTTTATCCACTGTCAGAGTTTGTATAGTTTTTATTTTTATTTTGTTTAAAATTTCTTTTTAATTCAACAAACAGAGGTTTGCTTGTTTCATTGTATTGTTTATTGTTTGAAAACGTTCAGTTTTAGCTTACGTTTTAAGACTTTTAGGATTACTAATAATATTTTTTTGTATTATGGTATTTAGGGCAAATATTAGAGGCCAGATTTAGGAAAATCAGTTGCTATTACAATAAAAACAGAACTTTTTGAAAGCAGGTGATTCACAGTCCTGTAGACATCCAAGTCTCAATTAACACATCCACCAAAAACCTCATTGGGCAATACTTTTTACCAAATTGATAAATACTAAAACTAGAGTTGTTAAAGAGTTGTTTTCTCTATATTCATATTTTATTTTAGTTCACAAAATTGTTTTTTCACTATTGAAACCTATAGGTGATTACAGGTTTGGCCTGTTGGCAAAGGGAAGGGAAGGGAAGGACGAAGGGAATAGATTAGTGTACAGAATTCAATAAAAACAAACTTTAGCTTACAATTTCTCTTCATTTGTTAGTGTATTTATAAGTTAGGAAAAGTGCATTCAAATACAATACAGCATATTTGACTTTCAAATGATCAATGCCAAAGCTTTAACCTGCATTGTCCCACACAAAGACTGTCACACCTCTAGTGTGTTAGGATATGGTCACCTTCAAAGGCTGAAGTATATCAAAAAATGTCATTTTATGGATGGCATCATTGGAGGCTTGTTGTACTTGCTGACTTTGACATGTAAAAAAAAAAAACAATAACATGTCTGTTAAGTTAGTTAAGTTCTTTTCATGTTCATTATACCAACTCAGACCTATACAGCCAGACGGCAAGAACAGCTGTTCAGAAACACCAAAGAAATAAATAACAAATACATATATTTCTTCTTTGCAAGCAACATATTCGTTGTTTAAGACAATACAATCAGTTAGAGCTACAATTAGCATCACTGTTTGATGAACACTTATTTACAGATATGCATGACAGCACATCCCAGTGACCCCGGGAATGACATTGCACTAAAAGTAGTTTAGCAAATGTATTTACAAACAATTCAATTCAATTCAATTCAATTCAATTCAATTCAATTCAATTCAATTTTATTTATATAGCGCCAAATCACAACAACAGTCGCCTCAAGGTGCTTTATATTGTACAGTAGATCCTACAATAATACATACAGAGAAAAACCCAACAATCATATGCCCCCCTATGAGCAAGCACTTTGGTGACAGTGGGAAGGAAAAACTCCCTTTTAGCAGGAAGAAACCTCCGGCAGAACCAGGCTCAGGGAGGGGCGGCCATCTGCTGCAACCGGTTGGGGTGAGAGAAGGAAGACAGGATAAAGACATGCTGTGGAAGAGAGACAGAGATTAATAACAGATATGATTCGATGCAGAGAGGTCTGTTAACACATAGTGAGTGAGAAAGGTGACTGGAAAGGAAAAACTCAATGCATCATGGGAATCCCCGGCAGCCTACGTCTATTGCAGCATAACTAAGGGAGGATTCAGGGTCACCTGGTCCAGCCCTAACTATATGCTTTAGCAAAAAGGAAAGTTTGAAGCCTAATCGTAAAAGTAGAGATAGTGTCTGTCTCCTGAATCCAAACTGGAAGCTGGTTCCACAGAAGAGGGGCCTGAAAACTGAAGGCTCTGCCTCCCATTCTACAAGTAAGCCTGCAGTGCGAGAGCGAAGTGCTCTAATAGGGTGATATGGTACTACAAGGTCATTAAGATAAGATGGGGCCTGATTATTTAAGACCTTGTATGTGAGGAGCAGGATTTTGAAATCAAACAACAAGTACAGGTAATGTCGCAGTTTATTTTGAGATCAGCTACCACACATAATATATTTTTTTAAGGATTTGAGTTTTAGCAAAATAAATCCCAATGGTTAATTTTATAATCCTGCTACCCTGGGCAGTTTATACATATGATACATATAATGAGTTTTGTCTACAGGTGGGTGGATCCAGATATTATCTACTGATTGGTGGTTCAATTCCTGGCTCCCCCAGCATGCCAAGTATCCTTGGGCAAGATACTAAATGTGTGTTAATGTTAGCTTTGAAGCATCGAAAAAGCATAGAAGATACGAATGGGTGAATGTGGCATGTTGTATAAAGCGCTCTGAGTGCTCTAGCAGAATAGAAAAACGCTAAATAGGAATCAGTCAATTTACAACGATACCAGTGCTGGCATTGGTATCGATACTAGTGCATTAGGACCAATACTTTGTTTCTATCCTTTAAGTTTAAGATGTAGCACACTAAATTGTGTTAAATGAATTGGTTTTTTGATATATAAAAATATACCTCAAACATTCCCCATATTAATGAATATTCATCTGACTCGATGTTCTCCCCTACATAAACTGTCTTTATAGGCTAAAAGTATCGGTATCGGTAATACTTGCTGTGTATTTATATACTTTACAGTGTAGCACAACACTAGTTTAAGAATGATTAACGCTTGGAAGAGAAGTTAGGGAAAAGACACACATTATAATCTATTATAATAAGATTTTGATTTTGAATCTAATTAAATTGCGAGACAAATTATTTCAGCTTGCAGCAGGAATACATCGCTCCATTTATGTCTTATATATTTGTTAATCATTAAAAATTATAACTGTTTTGTTTGTTTTTTAATAATATTTCTTACTAAGCAGGTGACGTTTGAGAGTGACCGAGCTGGTCAGCAGTTTGGCGTCGGTGACGTCAAAAGGAGGAGAGACTTTCGACCAATCAGAATCGTGGGTGCTGCTCATCTTCTATAGTGTTTATAGAATGGGGAAGGTGAGCAGCGTCTCGGACTGTGGTGATTAAAGGAGTTTCGCATCTGGGTTCGCTCCCATTAACGTCAGAGAGAGGCTTGAGAAGAGAGGACCTGGCGGTTGAAACGAGTAGGTATTCAGGAAATTGTGCTGCCCGCATTTTTACATTTCTGTCAGTGTCGGTCAACCTGTTCCGCAGTAGCGGACGATAAACGTCAAGTTGGCTAATTTGACTAGCTTTAGTATAGCTTTTATTGTATGCTAACAATATCCGCGAGCGGTATATGATATTAACCCAGGTAGCGATTTAGTTCAGCGAGCTCCATGAATTAGCCGCTGCCTGTCTCATTGAGGCTTGATGCCAGTTGGACAGGAGCTAACTAATGTGTTAGCTGCGTGTCCGTGTCATGTGAGCGTGATCTGTTTGCCCACTGGGTTTGTTTTGTCAGTCAGAATCAGCATTCCCATCGATGTTAGGCGGCACAGCAGTGAAGTGCTAGCTTGTCTTCCTTGTGTGTTCTCAGGGCATGGCTCGTTTGTTCAATAGCTGCCGCCGGTTATTTCCCTTGTTTTAATCATTAACCTATCTGCTTCCGTAGGATGGAGAGCGAAGATGACTCTATTCTCCGGCTCCGCAGCCGAGCCATTCCCACGATGCCCACCTTCCCTGACTTGAAAAGCTCTTTGGATGGGGAGCTCAGTCCGGGGAAAGGACAGCAAAGCAGTGAAGACAACCACATCACCAGCAATGGTGAGAAAATCTCAACTCCCTCATTAGTGGGGCCAGCCGAGAGGGCAGTGACCTCTGATATAGTGAATCTGTTGACTCAACAGCTCAAAAATCATCGTTTCAGTAAATTTCCCCTCTTGGGTCAAACGTATGACTAACTGAAAGTTTCATGTGTGATTAGTTCCTCTTAAGCAATCATCGTGATCTCTGGTTCACTTACTGTAGTGTGGCTAACCCGGGGAAAATGACGCCCAAGTTGGTCATGATGATCCAGTAAAGACAAAATGTAAAGGTGACTGACCTTTACTGAGAAATGACTGTGAAATACTGGTCTGACACCTTACCTCGGGACTATATTAGTCCTTTGTATGCTTCTATGAAAGAGCTAAACACAAAGCATGATAATACAATGCACGTCTTTGTGACAACGTCAACTATATTGTTGACTTATTTTGCTTGATGGGTGGAAAGCTACTGTGCTTAAAGTCATTTGTGTGACTGACCTCAGTTAAAGTAAACAAACTTATTCATCATCAGACAGCTGTAAAGCCTAACGACCTACAGTAACCTTGACCACAATTAATTGTATTTGCTTAGCTTTCCAGCCACAGGACATGTGATTGTACTTGTTGCATGTTGTCATAGGTGTGTCTCCTTTTAGATTTTGCAACTTTGGATTGGAGACTGAAGACTTGTATAGTGTAACTTCTGCTATGTATGATGATGTAATTGACACTATTGCCAATTGCTGTGCCCAAAAAACAGAACTACATTTTAATATAAGAAGATTACACTTACATATGTTTTTTTTGTTTGTTTGTTTGTTTTTTTAAACACGTGTGTCAAATTCAATTTCAGGGAGAATTGAAGTGGAACGTGTCATCAGCAAAAAACTACAACTGAAAAAGAAAGCAGAGGTTAGTAGTTTTTTAAAGAAATAACTCAACATCCATGTCTTTTTTTTTCTTTTCTTTTTTTAATTGCTTACTTAAAAGTGTAACAAAGAAATGTGAGCAATCATGGATTTCTTGCAGCTGATGTATTTATGGTCATTAGCCTGGGCCAACACATCCCCGCAGTCCAAAACTTGCTTGGGTTATTTATTTGATATCTTCTGTTACATTCAAAGAGACTTAATTTAAACCATTTAAATGTGAATCCTTGCTAGAATGATTGACATCAAGTTATCTGATCCCCTCCTGAAAATGCTTGAGCAAGTATTCTGATCAATTCAGACCTCTTAAAGGTTAAATAAGAACATCACACACTTAGACATTGGACAACACTGCAAGCTATGCCTCTAAACACAGCAAGAGGCAAGCTACGCCTCTTGCTGTGTGTTTAAAATGCAGTGATAAATGGCACTGAATGTGTCATAATGATAACACAGAGCTGTTGCTTTTATGCACAAACTCGGGTTTGAATTTAAAATGCAGTCAACCGTGCAGTAAATCGACTCTTGATTAGAGCATATTTATAATCTGTAAAATGAGTCGTTAAAAGTAGCGGTAAGGTGGGAAACTAATTTTGCATATACAGAAAGAAAATAATTATTGGCACAGACTTTCTGTATACTTAAATCTATTTTGTAACTGAATAACAATTTCTGTGTTCTTTTCTGTTGCCCAGCACTTGAAGAGTGACCTGATGCGTCAGTTTGACACGCAGGTCAATGATTTTATGGACAGTCTTATTGAGGAATCGACCAGCCTGGAGCCTGCACCGGTACCTGCTGTATTTTCACCTCCAATGTCAGACAAGGAGCGGAGCAAACTCAAGTACTGCAGCTTCCTATCTTACCAAATGAAAAGCTGCGTCTGGTTACAGCTGATGTTAATGCCCTTCTACTTCCCACTCTCATGTTAAAAAGACTGATCGCTGTGTTTTTCTGCAGGCACTTTCGTCCTCCTCACGGTGAGGGAAAGCTGTTTGTAAACCGCAGGTCCCTCCTAGAGTAAGATGCCACGTTGATGCAGTCTCGATACTTTATAACTCGTGTTTGCTACACTGCTGTTGAAAGGTCGTTTGTTGACTTCACAGTTACTCACTTTGTCTTTTATTTTTCCTCACAGTGAGCTGTTTGAGGTGAACCACATCAGGACCATCTACCACATGTTCATTGCCCTGCTCATTCTTTTTATCCTCAGTACACTTGTGGTAGATTTCATTGATGAAGGCAGGTAATATAAACCTGCTATGAATCGTGACTCTTTTGATTCTGTGTTATTTGACTGTCTATTTCTGTTGCTTTTGTTGAGTGACTACTGACGATTGCTTTATCTCCTTCTGCCTCAGACTGGTGCTGGAGTTTGATCTGCTGGTCTATGCCTTTGGCCAGTTCCCTCTGGTGGTGTGCACGTGGATCTGCATGTTTTTGTCTGTGTTGTTTATTCCCTACACCCTGTTCTACCTGTGGGCACAGAGCCACTCTGGCTCCCACAGCCATCTCAGGTTGTATTCTTTGCTGTTTGGCACTTTATTCCTGCTTTACCAAGCTCTGGGTCTAGGATTCCTGCCCACCTATACGGTGGTGACCAACAGTTTCCCGCCTGCATCCTGCTTCATCATCATCCTGGAACAGGTAGACGAATAGTCTAGTCTGTTCTCTTCTGATCAGAATGGCTTAGTTCATATTTGTGAAGAGTCTTTGCATATATCTTGACATGCATAAGGCTGCCCTTTGAAATGTAGCTTCTTTGATTTTTATCTATTTTATTTTTATCTATTTCAGGTACGTCTAATGATGAAAGCTCACTCATTTGTCAGGGAGAATGTACCAAGAGTCCTCGCATGGTGCAAAGAAAAAAATGGTAGGTTTCCATGTACATTTGTTATCAGACAGTGTGCTCATTTTTTTTCCCCCCCTGATCACTTATATATATTTTTTTTTCATTGTTTGTGTTCATATATTTTCACTGTTATCTGCAGGCCCTGGTCCAGTGGTCCCTCAGGTTTCTCAGTATCTCTACTTCCTGTTTGCACCCACACTCATCTACAGAGACAAGTACCCCAGGTGCTGTGTTTTGTTCTCTCTCGTGGAATATAGAACACTGGGTTTTTTGGGGGGTGGGGGTTGCAGTAACCTATTAAGTAGTGCTGTAAAATATTATTTTTAACATTGTAAAATTTTATTTTTTTCTTGCCTACTACAGGAATCCAGTGATTCGGTGGGGCTATGTGGTCTCAAAATTACTTCAGGTACCGACCTCTGACACATTATAGCAACTTTACTTAAATGCCCAAGCAGCTCATTACTTTTAAATTACATTTACTTTCTTAACCACTCCCCCTCCACAGGTACTTGGCTGTCTGTTTTATGCCTATTACGTGTTTGTGCGGCTATGCATACCTCAGTTTCGCAGCATCAGTCTGCAGCTGTTTGATCTGCGAGCCATGGTTCTCTGTGTCTTTAACTCCATCTTACCAGGTAAGATTAGAAACAAACTTTTGTGAAAACCTCATGTTTTATTTTTATTTGATGTTTTTTTTTTTCTCATATTTGAAGGCGAGAGATGTATTATTGCTGTTTGTTGACCTGTCATGTGTTTTTGGCAGGGGTGCTGGTCCTCTTCCTGGGGTTCTTTGCCTTCCTCCACTGTTGGCTCAATGCTTTTGCTGAGATGCTTCGATTTGCCGACAGAATGTTTTACAAGGTCTTTGTTTTACTCACATTTTAAAATTTGGACCAAATCTCTTCGTTGTGCTCAGTGTTTGACTCGTGTGATTTTGACCACACGTTACAGGATTGGTGGAATTCGACCTCTTTTGCCAATTACTATCGCACTTGGAATGTAGTTGTCCATGACTGGCTGTACTACTACGTGTACCGGGACTTCCTGTGGGTAAGTGGCTCTTCTGTTGATGCAACAGAGACTTTAAAAGCACACAATTGTAAAAATGCACCAGCAGTATTCATAAGTTTGCAGCTTGTTCAAAATAAATAAATTAATGCTAGTGTTTTAAAAGCGCAGTCAGTAATTTACTGAGGGTATTTAGCAGGGATAGAATGGACATTGTACTCATAAATATACATAGATCAGTGTGTAATTATGTCTTCCAATAAATTGATGCATTCTCATAAACTGTCAATTAATTTATTAAAAATACATAATGGTGGATTTGTGGTTTGTGGAAGCTGCCATGTTCCCTCACAGTATTTGAATACAATGGTTGGGAAAGACCTCTCCCTTCTGAACAATCGTGTTTTACATATGTGGCTAGAGAAAGGCCACATACATAAAAGTCTCAGGCATTTGTGTGCCATGGATGTAAATTCATGTACGCACCTTCAGACTCAAGCTATGCAGCATCATATCTGTGGAGTCCCCTTCACCAAAGAAACAAAGGCATGAAGGAAAGAGACTCCACCCACCGGCATATTTGTAAATTGTCAAAAAACAAGGCATAAACATGCTTGTTTATTGGTGAAATTTCTTGTTGTCAGCAGATTAGACATACATTCATCCTGGCTAAACAACAAGCAGCTGTTTATAAGTTGACATTATGCCAGGTAGTCTTGGGCTAAAGTGTCCTAAAATTCTTACATTCTATGAGTTTATTCATTAACAAAGTCCAGTGACTGACTAAAACATGTTTGTCGAACAGCAGTCGTCATAGCTAGGATTATATTAAACTCAGACTGCAGTCTGTAATGCAATGGCATCTAGCAGTGGGAACTTTACACACCGTACTTTAAAAAACTTAACGTGGACCGTGCATTTTGTTTTTTACCATTTGTGTTCATGTGTCTGTTCTCTCTGATCTTTCCAGATGTCTCAGAAGCGCTGCCGACCAGCCGCCATGCTGTTTGTGTTTACAGTGTCTGCAGTGGTTCATGAATACATTCTTGCAATTTGCTTTGGCTTCTTCTATCCTGTGCTCTTCTGCCTCTTCATGTGCTTTGGAAGTAAGAGACCTCGTCGCCTCTAATAAAAATGATATCACTTGAGATTTGTGCTGAATCAGATGATTATGGTATCATGTCTGGGTCATGTAAACCCAGTCAAGTTAAATCTGTATGTCAGTTTTTGATTATCCTTCCACTCTTATCTTCTCTTTTTGTCGTCTCACAGTGATGTTCAACTTCATTTTGCATGACAAAAGGAAAGGCCCCATCTGGAACATCATCATGTGGACGTCCCTGTTCCTGGGTCAGGGAGTCATTATCTGTCTGTACTCTCAGGAGTGGTATGCTCAGCGCTACTGTCCCCTGAAGGAGGTACACGGCGCTGCTTATAAAAATCACATGATGTGTATTCTTTCCAAAGATGCAGTGAACTTCAGTTATTCAGAGTAAGTGTAGACACAAATTCAGCTTTTAATTGTGTTATTTTTGTTCCAGCCTTCCTTCTTTGAACTACTGAAGCCTCGCTCTTGGAGCTGTGAGAGGCCTGATGACAGACTCTGATTGGCTGTGACCTACAGCTGAACTACTGGGACCAGGATTATTGCTGATCAGTATAAATTAGACCAGCCTGTCTGTTACTGTCATAACTTCTGGACTTTTGTTTGTTTTATTTAAGGTTCATAGTTTATTTGAATGTATGGAAAAAGTATCTGCCAAAAACAGCCAGCAAAGTTATAATGATGCCTTATTTGTTTTAAGTTATCAACTCCAAAACAAAATCATCGTTCACACAACAGATTTTATTATTTTTATTCATTCTTTAATTTTCTGACATTTCCATATTCCACTTTGCCTCAATCAACTGTGAAATCTCTCCTCGTGCCATTATGAATGTGGCAATAGTGACATGGCAGCTGAATACAAACATTATTCACATATGCAGTAAAGTCTAATATTTAACAAAGTGTTTACAGTTGCTACTCTACTGAAGGACAGTCGGTGTCAAAGGATCTGTTCAATTATATCTAATTTCAGTGCCAATAAGACTCAGTTTGGAAAAGACTGCCACTGTTTGCTGTTTTGTATAAAATCTTGATGTTTCAGTCGGTTTTCTTTAAAGAGGAAAACAGTGGTGACGTTTCACTCACTAAGAAGTGGAACCTGTGCCGAGTTAAATGCACCTAAGCTCCCACATTTCCCTGTTTTCTGTTGATTTCCATGTATCAAGACACAAGTTGGAAGCAGGACACGCAATAATTGTGTTTATACATAAAATTGTAGTTGTAATCTAAAAATTCTGAACATGCAACGAATGTAAAGTGTAAAAGCAGAGCTTTATGGATCTATTAATATTGTGTGACTGGTGGATGTATTAATGATTAAGTTAAACAGGTTTGAGCATACGTTTGTAACTGAGGATAGCTAAGTGATGTGTTTTGTTCCGTGTTGCAAGTGGTGCACAGTGATTTCAGAAATGTCTACTTCTGTAAAACTTGCAGCTGGCTGCTACAATGTTTTAACACTGAGGTTGGAAGGACACTTGATCAGCACCAAGGGCTACAGCATTGTTATTTAAAGTGCACTATTATGCATTTTGTTCAAGCCATTTCGGATTAGACAGACTTGGTTTCTGCTTTTAATTTTGAATGGGTTTCGGGCACCATTTGCATTATTTTGAATCAGCGGTCGTCAGACATTTAAATGCATGATGACTGTGTTTATTTGTATGAATGAGGCCCGCCATACAAAGTTAAACCAGCAATAGAATGATGTGCTCTTCTAAAAAGTAGGTGACCACAAGGTGGCACTGTTTTAAAGCGTTTGTTTTTTAATCTCTGCACATTTTAGTGAGAGATTTCCAGAATTTTTTCCCAAAATAATCAAATATAATCACAAGAAAACTGTTGTTATTATTAATATGTACAGATAACGCAGACATTTTTAAGGAAGCTTTCACCCAGCTTCATGCCTTTACGATTTTGTGAATGAATTTATTATAGTGAAAGGCCAAATTGCATAAATCCTGTTTATTTGCATAAGAGGTATATTTTTGGGGGACCAGAGCTTTTCCTACTTACTGTGGTGTTTGTGTTCATTGTTATGTCTTCTGGCATTGAATCGACATAGGTATTGTGTCACGTGACATTTTTATGAATCATGTCTATTTTTGGATTGTAGACAAAGATCTGATTCATTCTTTGCGCATCATGTACAAACTGAAGAATTTAAATAAAATGAAAGTATTTTATTTACACCTTTTATTCAAGTGTATATAATAGCCCATGTGGAAAATAAATAATGTCTTTATTGTGTTGATTCACACGTTTAAATTTCAAATACAGGTATCTACGTATAAATAACCTCTTGAAATCTGAAGAATATATGAAAAGGTATGCTGTTATAACGTGCATTGACTTCAGATGTTTGAGCTGTATTTTTTTAATAAAGGAAATATATCCGTTTAATATTGATGAGTACATTGACTATATCATCTTGGTCATATGTTAATTAAACTTGTTAATCGCATTCTTTTAAAAGTGGGGAAGAAATTCTAAACTTTTTAGGTTTTCTACATGTCCCCTGTGGGGGTGTAGGGACCAGGTTGGAGCTGGGGAGGTGGAGGATCACGCTGACAGTGGATCGTGGATCCAGGCGAACCCCCCGCCTTGTGCAACACACATCTTCTATTCTGCGGTAAAGATGGCGGCGTCAGAGGGGGCGCGCAGCGGCCGGATAACGGCAAAACGATTCTAACTAGCTTCAGTTTGACCGAATATAGCCAACCGGGTGTCTTTTATTACTACTCGGATGCCACCCGGAGCAAGGAATTAGGGGCAGTCGCTGTCACACGCCGGGGTTGGGATTTTATTGTTAAAGGCAGGGTGGGTGGGTTTCACTGATAGCCGCTAACGTTAGCTAACGGGCTAGCTAGGCGAGCTAACACGGGCTAGTTTTACTTTAGCCCACTGAAAGAACGGCGAGGAGGGGATTGAGGAAGAGTATTCGGGCCAGGCCGCTCCAGCTTTGGGGGAATGTGAACCAGACGCGCGGAGGGGGGTTTGCTTGCTTCGTCCTCACGCCAAACTACCGGGATGGGACAGCAGGTTGGCCGAGTCGGTGAGGGTACATCGACCGGGCTCCAGCCACCACAGCCCCACGCGCCCCAACCACACCAAGGGAAGGGGAACCGGGGGAGCGGCGTCGGGAGGAGACCCCGGGAACCCGGCAGTAGCACCGGGACACCACCAGGCAGGACAGCTCCAGTCAATGTGCCCGATCCAGGCATCAATATATTCACGCAGCATTCAGGTAAAGAGAAATAAATACTTGTCAACCTACAAGCGGAGGTAAAATCTTATTTGGATTTTTTTTTCTTTTCTGCTGATTCGCTAACCGACTCCATGCTATTTGACAACGACGCGTTAGCGGAAATAGCCATGCCATCCAACATTAGCTTTCCATGCCTCATCCATTTTACTGTGTGTTAATTTCTCTATTGTTTGTGTATGCACAGAGAAGCGAGTTATTTACTGAATAGCGGTAACAAGATTGCCGTGATTTCACGCCAAGTCATGACTTTGTTGGGGCGTATGTATGTGATGCATGTCACCAAATGATCCGAAAAGAGGTCTACTGTTCCTAAAGAGAGGAAGAGTCTTCTGTGCTCGATTCAAGGGGTCATATCCAGAGGTTAACTTGTTTCCTCCAAGACCCCTCTATGTGATACCCTGTTTGGAAACACTGATTCTTGCCTCCGGTGGTTGACTAACAATTCCACTCCATTAACTCACAATAGAAACCACCTCAGGCTCACGTTACAGCACCTAGTGGGTTTCACATGCTCGCTTCTATCCTCTGTCTACTGTTACAACACGCTCAGCAAGATGACTGCTCAGATTGATCTAATGGGAAATGTGTCAATTATTTAAGTGACCTTCTGTGATTATATGTTGACACAGAGGAAACGTCAAGGTTTAAGACTATTCCTTTCTTGTTATACTGTTTTTGTCATGTCTGTCCTCAAGATCAGATAATACATAAGGTAACTCATGATTAAAAAAAAAAAGTAATGTGGGTTTGGGCCCCACAAAAAACAGAAGAGGTGCTACCCGTGTTTCAGCTTCAAAGCAGTGTATTCAAGTTGATATCTGCTTGCAGATCTTCAGTATCTTTCTGTTTTGAGTCATTGAGAGTCGGCGCGCCTTCTTCCTCAAAGCCCTCTCAGCTGGTTGCTTAATGAGACTTCTGGGGTTATAAGTAATGGAGGCTATAGCATATCCATTAGGTTTGCATGATCTCATATTCATTATAATGTATTTTATTCACAAAGAGCTTCTCCTAATCGTTTGCTCACACATCTTGATTGAACACTCGGAGCGTAAACTCTGTCAAAAGTTTGATGTGTACATGCTGCTGGCTTGGTTTCTCATTCGTATGTGCCCTACAATGAATGTTTACGTCACACATGCCGCATATATGTAAAACTGCTGGCATAACTCGCCTAGTTTTTTCCACTGATGTCCCAGACCAAACGCCCTCCCATCACTGCAGTGAGCAAGGACACATGGAAGGTGCAACCTTTTGGGAATGGAAAGCATTTTCAGTTCCTGGCTCTCACATCTCAAAAGTAACAGTTCTCAGCTTGAAGTGCATACACAGACAGGCAGACCCACTAAGTGCAACACCGCTCACTGTCGGCACTGTTCTGTTTTCTCCAGTGTCGGGGCAGGAGTAGCCTTTTTATAGCATCCAGGATGCAGTCACACAGCCACTCTGCAGAGAGACTGCTACTCTTCAAAGCACACAATAATAGAACAAAGACTCTTAAGTGAGGAAGCTTGGAACTGTGCTCTGTCTTTCACTGAATATAAAACTGCCTTTTTGCTGGTAGTCTATTCATGCGATAATGATACAGCATTATCTTACATTTTAAAGGAAGCCCTTTTGATTATTAGGAAGTATCTCTTACCGTTTAGGCTAAAACAAAAATGATTGCTAGTTTGTTAATAGCATTAGCAAATCCAATATATTTGCACTTTACAAGCTGAAATGTATGTGTCACTGGTGCGGTTTTAGTATGACCAAAAGCCACAAAGCAACTTGTTATTTTTGCATAATGTTTTGTGAGGTATGAAAGCTCCTTAAGTTCATATTATTTATCATTATTTTGTGGGAAAATAAGTAAATTATAAGTTAGTTATATAGTTTGAGATTGCTTATCTGTTCATTTGGACGTCAAAGTTGAGATGTGCTTGATTGATCCTATGTGGGAAAATTCTGGTTCCATTGCAGCAAAATTAAATGTTAATATATTGTATGAGTCAACCAAGTAGGTGAGGTTTTGCTTTTTTGCAAAATTGCTCTTTGATGTACAGTAATGTGCAAAAAACTTGAGTCAGGCTTAATGTATTTATATTTCGTTTCCAAGCAGCCAGATGTTCTTGTCATTTATGTTTTTTTGAAGTGTTGTTGAGCAATAGTGCTCCAGGCCTTCTGAAGGTTTTTTCCTTCAGAACTTTTCTTTGGAAGTTGGCTGCCTTGTCACTCATATTCAGTACCGTCCTAAGCATTAAGAGAAAGAGGTTTTTGTTTGTAAAGCTACTTAACACTGTCCTATGAGACATTCAGGAATACGAGGTACCTAACTCATAGGTACACATAACAAACAACTTGGCAAAGAACTAATTTTAAATTGTATCTTTTGGCAGTTGTAAAAACTGTTGTGAAAACAACCCCATTTCTGTAGTTAAGTCTATGAAAAATGTCAATGATAAAACAGTTGGACAGAAATAAAATTACATTTTTGCACCAACAAGGTGATTCCTAAAGAACTGTGAGCTGAAAAGTTGGGATATGTCAACATGGTGTGGATGTGGTGTTGGGGGTTTTTTACAGTCAGTACTGCATGGTGTAAAACCTATCTAGAAAGCGTCTGGCTGGTAAGGCCTTCATTATTTAGCATAACAATGTTCTCAAACACACTGCCAGTGCAATAAAAGCACACCTGGTTAGAAAAACCCACTATCAGGAAACACTATCAGTCATGGATTGGCCTCCTCAGAGCGCAGACCACAACATTACTGAAGCATTGTGGGATCATGTTTACAGAGAACTGAACAAAAGTGAGCCAGCATTCAAAGAATAGGTTTGAATATCCTTCAAGAAGCCAGTAAAACTATTCCTGAAAGCTGCTTAAAGTAATTACAGGAAAGCTTGCATAAGAGAGTTCAAGCTGTGTTGAAGAATAAAGTTGGTCATATGAAATACTGACTTTAAAGGTTGTTGGAACTGTATAAACTCTGTTTGTGACATATATCACATTTCCATGTATATTTGCAGGTTTCGGTAAACACCATTTTCATAGCAAAATATAAAAATGGCAGGTGTTGTGAGATTTTTTTGCACAGCACTGTAATGTTTATGTATGGCTTTGCCAGTCACACCAGCAGGACTCATGGGGGGTAGTAACATGGTGTGCTATCTCCTACAGTGTGGCGACCACAAGAGAGTGCATCTGAAAGTTTACTGACTAACCTACACACCCTTATAGTAGTCTGATTAGCCTAACAGCAGACACATTAGCCCAACAGCCAACATCTATACTGGATATACCCCAGAGGAATGTGCGTTTACCCTCGATTCCCACATTTGAAGTTTGTTCTCCATCGCTTTGCTGTTGTACTCCAACAGAACAGCCTCAGCATCAGTTCCAGTCAGTGCACGTCCACTAAGAGTGTCAGCAGTCATTGCACTCCTGAGATATGTATTTAAGTGTCAAACAGCTGAAGGAGCGCTTAGCACTGTTAGTAGATATGGGCAGATGTCATAAATGTAAGCCTCCATAGTTCAAGGTCTACATCACAATGTTAGCAGTACTAACCTTATGCAGACTCTCAGCCACGTCTTAAATGTTTAGGATGTTTTCAGTATTCAAAAATGTCTAAAATGACACGTTTGGTGATTTCCCAGCTGCTTATTTGCTTGCTAACGCACAAAAAAAGGAAAAAAAACAAAAACTCCAACGGTGCCAGAGCGGCAATTAAGCATCACAAAGTTTGACCAGGCAGTGACCCTGTATCCACTGACATTAACCCCAATTATCAGCTTTCAAATGTATTTCCATCACAGCATTCGTGAGAGTATGCAGCCGGAAAAAACAAAACCTCTTAAACACAACTGTTTAAAAATCCTAAAATACAGATTGTTTTTTAACTAATTGAAAAAGGTTTTTTAAATGTATGCATACAGGTTACACATATGCGGGATTATGGCTGTTGACACCACTGAAAGCTACAAGTTGCATTAATCCTGCTTCTACATAACAAACATTATACTTTATAACAGACTAGCATACTTCTTGGGTTTAATGATGCCTTCTTGAGATGTAATTGAAAGGTGCCAGTCTATGAGGAATGCACGTTTGTCTGCTGAACTCATGCTTCTGTGTTGCTGCCTGTCTTTCTCGTGTCAGAGGGTATTATACGTGCACATGCTTTCTAGAGTTTTTATCAGTATGCCACATTTGTCGTTTTAGGGCGACAAATGAGGCTGGGGCTGTTGGTGTAAATTGGCTGTCGATATGCTTGGCTCGTGGACTCTGTTTTCGCTCTGAGACATCTGTAAATTGCAGCTTTGGGCAGGCTTTCTCTTTAGCGAATTTAAAAAAGGTGACTCTGCCCTTGTCCCCTGCTGAAGGTTTCCTCAGTTCAATTCTAATGTGGCATCATTGTCTACAAATAATACCCCAGGAGAAAGACAAGCCGGCTTTAAAAACGCTAAGCTGAACGAGGACAAACAAGGAGCAGACTGCCTCTGTGCTGATTCAAAGAAAGCTGGTCAAACAGTCGCCTCTCAGGGTTATTGGTTCAGTTGCAGTATTGGTGAATCGGTGGCTGCAACATATTGATGGTCTCCCTCTTCAGCACTGTCAGGAGTTCAGAGATGTCATGTCTGCAGTGGGTTCATCTGATACACTGCAGTGGGGGGAGTGTCCTGTGCTCTTGTAGAAGAGTTGAATGTGCCGATAAACTGTGAATAGAATTTCTGATTCAAGGTTGTGCTGCAGTTTGTCACCATTCACAACACCTTTACACAAGATAACCTACATTTAAACGTGTAAAGAAACCCCACAGTCCTTCTGAAAGGTTTATAAATTTAACAAAATAACAGTCTGATCTATTTTTACTCTACACAGATCAGAGAAACTGGGACAGATCAGTAGATTGGATTTTTTTTTCTTTTAAACTGCAGTACTGATGATGCACATGGAGCCAGCTCTATCTACAATACAGTACTGGTAAATCTGCCCAGAGGAGATGTGAGATTTCTGGATCCAGGATTCAAGGACGTAAGCTGATTTGCATCACGGGTGAAATTAGATTAGAGGCAAATCTGCTTTTCTGTGGACTCTATGTGCTAAAACTCCCAACAACCAGGATAAGTCTTGCAGCAGGCAGTGCAGTATCCTGAGATGGCTGTTTCACACACCTCAGTGGCTATGGGGAGGATTTGAATTCCCTTTGTGAGATAATATCTTGGATTTAAGATAATATGTTGATAAAATAAGCTTCTTAGTCCTAATGACTCCCATTAACCACTAGGAGGAGCCATGACCACACCTCCTCTGGGTGAGAAATTTGGGTAAAACTGATGAGTCTGATTGTATTAAGTGCGATACAGCGGGTGCTGCACAGAAGCAAAGTCTTTCTGTGCAGATAATTTTAACACTGATAAATATGACTTATGCCTGAAGATTACATGCACCGTTGTGCACTCTCATGATGGTTGTGTGTTAAATAATTTATGTTGGTCTGTGCTTTCCTCATGCCAAAGCTGCTCTGTACTGCAAACGACTGAAACCTCTCTGTCAAGCAGACTGATAATTTGCTCCTAGCCCAAACTTCTGCTGACTCCTGGATGTAGAGACAGGCCTCGATCCCAAATCGGTCTAAGAAGAGTTAAATGTCCGTTAAATGTTAGTGCTTTACGATGAACAACTGTTACCACGCAGGAAAGAATTCAGTTAACTGAGTGTCAGCTATGATATTTGATAAAATTGAAAAAATAACAAAGTAGAGATTAAAAAAGAGCTGCCTTTTTCCCAAAGTTTTTGTTTGCTCGCTCTTCAACTCCCAGTTGCAGCCTTAAGCCTTTGCATCTGCTACCAGTTGGTGTTGTAGTTCCCCAAACCGCAATCCTAGTTTTTATTCCTTGGCCTCAACTCTCTGTGGCTTTTATCATTAAAGGGTGAGGATTAATCAGAACAGTGAGTGATTGGCAGTGCAGATGGTAAAGTCATCTCTTGCATCTGTCAGCTTAAAAACACCAAATGTTTTAAACTTTGTAGGAAGATCTAACCAAATTGTTGAAGTGGCTCCCAGTAAAATCAGTTTTCACTGCACTGGTGTAGCACTGGATATGGGTTACGAGCCAAACCCCTTAAACGCTGATTCGCTTAGTCCTCTGCTGCTAGCATTATCATCTCTTCTTAGAATGAGCTCCCTACTGCTGGCATTATCGTTGCTGCTTATCTTATCTTCTCAGCTGCAGGCTGGAGACTTGGCTAGAAATACACACTTGCACATGCTTACTGTAAGCAGTTGCACACTTGTATTTATGTGCTCGTACACTCTTTCTTCCTTTACATCCCTGCTAGTGAAGGTGTAATGTGGTGAAGCTCTTACTGCGGATTATGTGGTGCGTCCTTCTCTTTGCGCATAGTTGCCCACCAGCTGACCGGCCTATGAGAAATCCTTAATCTGTGTGCCTCATGGCACGGCTGTACTCCAATATCCTGTGTGATACATTTGATTACTCTAAGAGTTCAGAAGTTCAGAGGTTTTTTAAACATTGCTTTCAGAGATTTGATCTGTTAAGGATCGTAGGCTTAATTTTATATAATTATACTGCAATAAATAATATAAAATAGATAATTAGATTATGTTTAAACCAAGTAGAGAAACAATCTAACTAAGCAGTAAGCTGACAGGGCATATACATTATATGTAACCGCTCCAGTGGGTCAGTTTTGCAGCCAGGGGCATTTCCACTATATTGTGACTATGCATATAATGTGATATCCCCCTCGTTTGGCTCCAGTTGTTTCTTTAAAATGACTCAGGGTAAAGCAGCTTAAACCCACACCCTAGCACAGCTTAACCACACCATACACCGATTAGCTGTTCAGACATGAAGATTAGTCACCGGGTCCTTTTGTAAACACGCTGCAAAAACTGAAGACAAACACAGCAACGGTAACGAGGAGAGTGTACCCTTAGGCTTTAGAAAGTTCTGTCCTGGTGGTCACACCTCTTTACCCGTAAGAAGCTGTCAAAATAAACACCTTGGTCTGAAGTTTTGTATCATCCACATATGCAAGAAATTAATATTTTAATCCCTGCAGTCTGAGTTATTATTTTGTGTGTAATAATATGTATTTCCTTTATTGTAATGAGCATCGATTGGTGATGACTGGTCAGTTTGTGTCACTGAATCCATTTTGGAAGCATTATAGCATCATATGGCCCTCTTCTTCCCTGCTGTCACATTACAGTAGCAATTAGTGCTGTTGCCAGCACACCTAGAGGGAAGCACTCATACAACTCATTATTAACCCATAACAAGCTCCGAGAGGGGAGAGACGGGTCGAGGCATCAATTAAGGCTCCATTCCTGGATGATCCAACTGCTCCTTAGGCCCGTCCTGGTGTTCCACTCCCTTATTGGTGTGTTTGATGTAGCCATGGCGCTCTACATGGGCATGTAATGGATGAATAGAGAAGAGGCGCTTCCAGCAGGGGCCTGTAAGTGCATGTGTTAGCATTTACTCAGAGGGGTTTGCAACACCGTTGAGGGTGATGTAACTCTGCCGGTAATAACAAGAATGAGCTGTATGCGTAAGAGCATACATGCATCATGTATGTGATTATTAGGTGTATATGTAAGCAATGGAGCCATAGCTGATGGACTGAGCAACTGTTTCAGCAAGCAGAAGCTCCATGTTTCCATTTTATCAATTTCAAGTGCAGGGAATTCATTCCTGTGCCAACGCGCGCGCGCACACACACACACACACACACACACACACACACACACACACACACACACACACACACACACACACACACACACACACACACACACACGTGATATGTCATTAATGAGGCTATTGTCCTTTGTCTAGTCCTCATGAACAACAACTGACTCTCTGCCATTTCTGTGGATTTCTGTTGTCTGTTCCACAAAATGTAGATGGATTTCTCATAGTGCTGTTGATGTCTTAAAAACAGATTCATTTACTTACATAATGTTTGCCTTTTATTTTTTTCAGATTGGGGGGGTTTCAAACAGCACTTTTATTTGTAAACCACTTCAAGTCTAAATTGTTATTTTATTCAAAACTATGTTACTTGAAGGTTGTTACTTTATTACATAGTGTAGCCAACACACAGTGTGAGCAGTGTTTCGTGTCCTTGGCTTCATGTTACAAATGTGCCAAGTAGTTGTTATATCATTGAATCATTGACTAATAGTTTCCTCAGTCATTTTCTTGTTTTGTCAGTTAGAAGTCCAAAACCAGAAGCAGACGATCGAAACCTAAATAACAAACCCATGTTTTAAATTGTGAACTCGTTTTTGATAGAGTTACTGTAGGGTGAGACAAAGTACTGTAGACGTGCTTTCTGCTGTGTAGCAAGACCTTTGGGTTAAGAGTGCTAGTAGGGCACATGCCTTCCTCCTGCTGACTGTATATCCACTGGACAGTGATCTAGTCACACTGTACTAGGGAGCTGACATGTTTATTATCAGAGTTTCTCACCTGAATGGTAATGTCTAGAAAAATTCAGCTTAGCATCACATCTGAGACACTTAAGGCGTTCTTAACTTTGCTTAAAACTCGTACAATTAAACAGCATCAGACGTGTTGTGGATTTCCTATTTGATCCAGATGTTTAAAGGTATACATGGTAATGTGCTGTACAGAATGTAAAGCCACATGTCCAGGTCATTTGTGAAAGGCTTTTTCTTGACTTCAAACTCTCCATGAATGTCTTAGAAAGTCTCCTCTAATTCTGCAAAACATCATAAACTCTTGAGAGATTTATGAGGTTGAATTAAGAACTGGATAATCGTCGCTAAATATCAAAGGATAATCGGTGGTGCCAGGTTATAGCATGCATTTCAGCCCCCAGGTCTCTCTTTTCCAGGATTACGGAGTGAATACAGTGCAGGATCTGAACAGGCTTGTCAGGCTCGCATAACGTCTTGTGTAAGCGGGTCTCATCCGCAGTATTGTATAAGGGTTTTGTTCGCACTTCCTGCATTCAGCCAGTCGTTTATCTTCACACCGTCGTCACTATGTGCTTTGCAGAGTTATTCCTGGATGTCATGCTGCCATGTTTTGTTTTGCAGCAGCTGAAAATACCACCTTACCTCACTGGTCACAGGCTTAAGATACAATCAGCATTGTTTTTGATTAGGGTGTGCAGAAGATATTACTGTGTTGTTTACTACTCCCCACAAGGTGCTTGGCTCTTGAAGTGACCTCTTTATAGACACTTGTAGGCGCAAACATTCAAACAGCTGTTGAGACAGCCAGGGGAATGGTGTCATCACTGATATCTGTGCATGTGATGCACAGATATGTGAGTATGTGTGCTCTTGGTACAAGGGTCACCTCTGTCGCAGCTGTCTTGGGGGTGCAGGCTTGGCATACCCCACAGACACAAACACCCGCTCTGCAGCATTCAACACAAAGCCATAGTTTCTTCAGTGAGCACATGTGTTGCACATCACAGCACATACACTCACTGAGGCACCCGGACGGGCACACGACATACCCCGCGCTGGCCAACTGCTCGCTCAGTCAAACGTTTCAGCACACGAGGCCAAGAGCATGATTGAAGTATTTCATCATTTAATGTGATCGGGTTGAGGCCTTGGAATAATTAGTGATGGGGTTTCTTTTTCTTGTAACTGGAATTGAGATTTCTCAGATTGAGACCTTTTGACAAATGGCATTGTGTCCCTTTTTCATTAAGACATTCCTGGGAAGCGCAATCTGATACATAGATATGTAAGAGGAGCAGCTCTGACAGTTGGCTCAGCCTGACTACAGCAGTTGCAGCCATGATCGTTTATGCACATGCATCAGAAGAAAAGTGTGGGTCAAAAGGACCCCCCCCCCCAGAGGAACAAGACCGGCCATCTGCTGTTGGCCACAGCTCTCACACACTCCCCAACACACATACACGCACACATGGACACGTCCTTCCTCACTGCCATATACCCTGCCCTACCCCCAAACCTCTGTATATGCATGCCCCCCAACCACATGTCTTTTTTGCGCTCTCTCCCTCTCTCTCTCTCTCTCTGCCGCTTTTTGCCGTCTTTCAGAGTGGGTTCAGACTCCAAACATCAGTCATGGGTGTCTGTGTTCTCCAGATGGACTTTGGAAATCTTGACTCCCTTAGGCCACATCAAAGCTAGTGGGTAGATTTCAGCAGGAGGCTGGTATTCACTACGGTAATAACAGAAGTCGGGGTGGCTTAAGTCAAAGACTACATCAGTAAATAATTTGACTGGAGATGCCTTTGTGTCTCTCTCTCGCTCTCCGATTGCTGTGTGTACAATCTACATACTCCACAGTGAAGGCGATGACTTGGAGGGCTGCCTTGAGCTCCTCAGTCTCCATTGTCTGAGACACAGTTGGATTTTTTTTTTTAAAAACAGTTTGGAGTCACAGTGAACGAAGGGAAACGGCGTTTTTGTGGATACTGAGTCTTTTTGCCATCCAAGCCAAAGCAGAAGATGTACTGGGAACTGTGGCTGAGTCAAGTCACAGCTAGTGCTGCGTTGCAGTGCATGCTGGTCCGGAACAAAGGTGGGCAAGTGTTGTATATAGATATTGTTAGATACTGGAAAGTGTAGACAATATACAGCTGCATTGTTTGAGACAAGATTTAGGTTGTGTTTACAGCTTTTGCTATGAGAGCAGAGAGCTTTTCCCATGTAGACTGTGTACCAAATTATGAAGGCTAAGAATGGGGAAAAAAGATAATTTCTTGATGAATTTTTGCCAGCTTTGTGTGTCTGTGATTAAAGCATAGTTACCACTCAGTGTTTAAATTTGACTGGACTGCTCTGGGGAAATTAAGTGTTTTAATGTGGTTTAACTAGATAAAGCGTTTTCCTTAATCTCTCAGGCTTAATGATTAAAATATAGTTTTTCATCAGAACCTTGTCTACCAGAAGAATTGTGAACATCTGTGATTGTTCTCCCATTTGTTGTGTTTTTGTTAGTTTTGCAGACTGCTGATATTTGAAATAAAGACCAAATCTGTTGCTCCTAGGAATTTATAATTGTTGCATCAGACGCATCAGACAAAAATTTAGATGGTCTCTAAAAACTTGAGTCCCTTTTATTACTTCCTGTATAATGAGGTTGACTGGGCTCTTCCAGGAATCATGACGCTATGGTGATGATTGGACGGTAGATGGTGCGTTGGTGCGTGTTGTGTCATCTTGAACATAACCTGCATGTCTGTGATCTCAGTGGCAGTGCTGTTGCATGGCAGGATGGTCTGTTTCAGTAAATAGTTCAAAACAGCCTTTAAGTGCCAACACCAAATTGTTCCAGGTTCAAGTCCAAACGATGGTTTAACAGGACAGTCTGGTTTGACAGTCAAAGTGACTTTAGTGATGCTGATCCCAGAGGAGGAAATCTGCTATGAATCAGCTAGTTCCTTTGTTAAACATTTGCCTGTACATGTAGGTGACATCATGCGTTATATCACTTCCATTTATTCTCCTGCCATCATTTTGGGGTTTGTATTGCTTTGTTTATAAACATAAATCAGAACTGAAATCCTATACGTTTGGAAACTACAGCCTCCAGAATAAACTCATCTGACTCTGAATATGACTGAGATTTATTGCTTTCAGTTACAATCTCTATGTTTTAGAAAGCAATGTGAAAACCAAATTGGTTGTTTTTTCTCGCTAATTAAATTGTAAAATAACATTGTACAAGCATATTACATGGATTAGGCGTTGTTCTTATTTAACAAACGCATTTTTTATGTTTAAAGATGCTCCAAAAAGTTAAAAATCAGGGGGTTACTCGATCACTTTTGGCACACGACTTCCATACTCTTTGGCAAAAACATGCATGTAGCAGCTTCTCTGTTTGCTTTCAGTTTCTTGTACTGATGTGACTTTTCTTCATCCTGCTTCCCTTCATTCTACTCCCAATCCTCTCCCACTCTTTAAGCAGCTGTCCAGACATGCAGCAATGTTGGGAGCAGCTGTAGAGCACTGTACGTGTTAGCTACGCATGTATTCGTGTGCGTGTGTCATTCAGCCCCTCTTTATGTGCTTTCCCATCCCATTGGTTTAATAGCTCCTCCTCTTTTTTTCCCCTTCATAAATACAAATGCAAAGACACTCCCATCTCAGATTGTACCTGGCCCACAGCAGGCCTGTTTGTGTAGCTAGAGATAAGTGAGTTAAAGAGAGTTGGCCGAGTGAAGTGATGCTTCTGAGGTGCCTGCAAGCAAGCAGCAGTTTTGAAGATGAGTGGGCTGCTTTGAGTGGCCATAAACTCCGCACAGGTTTCAGACTGGGGACTCGACCTCGAAAGACAGGTAGACGGTCAGCAGGATGGGGTCTTAAGATTATGGAAAAACGTTAGGATTTTTAAATGCTGCTGTGCTGCTCTGCAGCTTTTTGTGTTCAGTTTCTGTCAAACGGGATTGTTAGCTGGCAAAATTCCTAATTGCAATGTTTTGTTTGGTTTTGTTACTGTATTTTTCATTGTAGGTGCCAGCCAGCAGTGGAGTTGTGATCATGTTGTTCTCCTGTGTGAATGAAATCTCTCTGATAGTCATAGTAATGTAATGTCTTTTCTTTTGCTTGTCCTTTCGTACCAGAAGCTCTGACAGAGGCGGTGCGCTGGAGCTCCAAGGAGAACCTTCTGGGCGCGGCCGAGAGCGACCCTAACCTCTTTGTTGCACTTTATGACTTTGTTGCTAGTGGAGACAACACACTCAGCATCACCAAAGGTAAACCCGAGTCTGAATTTGGGAAGGGAAAAAACTGAATAAGCTCTTTAGGTGGTTCATACTTTCTTACTAACTCCCTCGCTGCCACAACCTCTGGTTTCACAAAAACTTTAGTGCATTCTTTCTGTGCATCATCACTAAACATTGTTGCCTGGTTACAACAGAGTGCTTGAGATTTTTGTCCACATCACTGATCATTATACCCACACCTTTCTAAACAGCACTTGTTGCAACAGAGCGCAGGGATCAAGTTAGCACCACCTGGAAAGGTGTCGTCCAGTTATTCCAAAGGAATGTTCTGTGTCAATAGAGCTTATCTCATGACATCATCAATTATCTGATCTTCAGACACCCACACATGACCAGCTCAAGTTTTATATGCTATAGTTTCCACGCTGAATAATACCTGAAACACCAGTGATGCTCATGCTTTGCCATAATTACAGATTTCTTATTTGCTCTGCCTCTTAATGCACACACTCTTTTAGTCCAGACCTCTTTTCTCTCATTCAGCAGCACTTAACCACTCATCCAGTTCTCCCCTGGGCAATAAGCTTAAAATATCCTCATAATATTTTTCAGACATCCAGGCTTCTGTCACCATCCAGTCTAATGTGTTTAATGTGGCAGCGCGTTAATTATCCATCGTTTTAAGACTTCCATGGCAGCTGCCTGGGATGGAAATGATGTTTAGACCCTGACTCATGGAGTAAATCTGCGATTCCTGCCCACATGCATGCACATGTGCGCTCCCAGGCTCCACTTCTCTCTTGCTATCTATCCCACTCTTTGCTCTGTTGCATGGAAAACACCCAGCAGGCCTCTAATGTTGTGTTAATATGAAATCGGCTTGACTGTAATAATAACAGGTGGACGAGCGCAGCACGCGGACGCCGGTCACAGAAGGGGTCTTAAGAGGCCATGTCTGGGGCTAATCATTGTCTCTTCTCTGTGCCAGACCTGACTAGGCTAGGCCAGACCAAAGCCCTGCTTCAGGCACATGTGGCTCCCAGTGTGAGGCAGCAAGACAGTCAGTGTTTCCACTCCTACAAAACTTGGGCACACAAGGCAGACACACAGGAGACCAGTGGATTGGTGGGCTGGATATGGATAACCATCTTTGTTTAATGTAGTTCTCCTGATTGCTAGTACACTGTGTTTAGTTTTATGAGCTAGCCCTGCAGCACTGGTTGGTTGAATATTAATATGACTCTAACAGCACTCACTGTAGCTATTTTAGTTAAGTGTTTATTGCACTGTAGTGCTTAATATGAACAGCCTATTACACAATCCTTGTATCTGCTATTTCTCAAAGTTTAAACTAACTAATGATAGCCCAACACTATGTTCAAATCAACTTTAAGCCTGTGTTTAAAAAATGACAGTAGCATTGCAGGAGGCACCGTGGTCGTCTGGCAGTAATGTTCCTGTTTTGCCAAAGCAAAGAGTCAGAACAGTCTGTGTATTTCTATCCTTCATGCTGTGATAGAAGATAAGCATTGCAAAATCTTGTTTGTGAGTTTTATAAACTTCTGTCCACTTTCATCTGCTTCTGCAGCCGACCTCCTGCTTCCAATTTTATTGCACCAGCAAAGCCCCTTGCTTTATTTTAATGCCCCCTAAAGACCAACACAGTCTGTCATGATGAAAGATGCTGAAAGGTTAATGGATTAGTGAGTAAACTTGGCGTTTTAGTGGAGGGTGAGTGTAAAAGATGGATAGACTCAATATCCTCTTCCTTTTATTTTGTTCTACAATCACACCTAACCTACATCTTCCCTCTTCTTTTCCACACTAAGCTATTTTCTTTTCCTCTAAACCTCTGTCCCACTGGCAAGTCTGATCACCGCTCCTTTCAGTATTTTGTTGTGCCTCCCGGTTAAAGTATCCAGCACATCAGCCTCTCCGCTCCCTCATGTCTCTCGCGCTGACGTCAGAGGCAGACAGATAGAGACAACACACCAAGTCAGTACAGGCCTAGTTTTGCCTAGCCCTCTGTGACAGATATGATGTGCACCCAACCCTTTTTTTGTTCCATCGCTTTTGATGTCATTTCACTGAGGGGCGAGTCATGCCCATGAAACCTCTTCTTTCTGTTTGACCTGTTATCCAAGTATTACAGCAGTGTAGTGACTATTTGAACTAGTTGTCTTTCATGTTGTGTAACAAAACAGACAACAAATCAATTAAAACAGGATTGTCTAGATACCGATAAGCTGACTACTCCTTCATTTTAATCGGCACCTTTTAATATGTTTGCACAACCCACTCATGTGTTCAGGTGAGAAGCTGCGTGTGCTGGGCTACAACCAGAATGGAGAGTGGAGTGAAGTGAGGTCTAAAAACGGTCAGGGATGGGTTCCCTCCAACTACATCACACCGGTCAACAGCCTGGAGAAGCATAGCTGGTACCACGGGCCCGTTTCCCGCAGCGCTGCAGAGTATCTGCTCTCATCACTTATCAATGGCAGTTTTCTGGTGCGAGAAAGCGAGAGCAGCCCCGGACAGCTGTCCATATCTCTGCGCTATGAGGGCAGAGTGTACCACTACCGCATCAACACAGCCACGGATGGGAAGGTAGAAGGATTGGGTTTAAATTATTGAACAGGCTTTGTGGACAGACTCGCTCTCTTCATGATCTTGACTATTTTTTTCTTTTTTTCCCCCCTTATCCACCTTCATGCTTCCTCCCCATCAGGTGTACGTAACATCTGAAAGCCGATTCGCCACTCTGGCCGAGCTGGTCCATCACCACTCCACTGTACCTGATGGTCTGGTCACCACGCTGCACTACCCTGCACCCAAATGTAACAAGCCCACAGTGTACGGTGTGTCACCCATCCATGATAAGTGGGAGATGGAGCGCACAGACATCACCATGAAGCACAAGCTGGGAGGAGGCCAGTATGGGGAGGTGTATGTCGGAGTGTGGAAAAAGTACAACCTCACTGTGGCTGTCAAAACACTAAAGGTTCGAAGAGCAATTAATGCATGTTGACTATTTGTTTATCAGAGATTGCAGCTGTAAAGTGTCACATTTTCATATTTGCAGCTGTGAATTATGGGGCATGACCCAAAAAATGATCACAGATCACCACCTGCAGGTGGACAGTGGTATTACATGTGATTAAGCCTAATGTTGCTGCACCATTTCCCATTTCTGTCCAACCCACTGGTTTTAACAAAAATGGTTTTCTTTTGTTTCTATTTGTGCAATGACAGGAAGACACTATGGAAGTAGAAGAGTTTTTGAAAGAGGCGGCAGTTATGAAAGAGGTTAAACACCCAAACCTTGTTCAGCTGCTGGGTCAGTATTTATGAATACTGCTAAACCCCTTTTTTCCATTTTGAATATAAATTATAATTTTCCGTGCCTTTTTAAAACATACTTGCTCATGTTTCCTTCAGTATTTATTTTAAACCAGTCTGTCCCCCACAGGTGTGTGTACGTTAGAGCCTCCATTCTACATTGTGACTGAGTATATGCCACATGGCAACCTACTGGACTACTTGAGAGAGTGTGAACGCGATGAGGTGAATGCTGTTGCGCTGCTATACATGGCCACGCAGATCTCCTCTGCCATGGAGTATCTGGAGAAAAAGAACTTTATACACAGGTAAGGGGAGTGTGTGTGTGTGTGTGTGTGTGTGTGTGTGTGTGTGTGTGTGTGTGTGTGTGTGTGTGTGTGTGTGTGTGTGTGTTCATGCTGCTTCTTTTACTTGTCTAATATTTGACTTGTCTTTTTCTAATTGTCCACTTTTTCTTGTTTTCTTTACCTCTCAGGGATCTCGCAGCGAGGAACTGCCTGGTCGGTGAAAATCATGTCGTGAAGGTTGCCGATTTCGGCCTGAGCCGGTTGATGACCGGTGACACCTACACCGCCCACGCTGGGGCCAAGTTCCCCATCAAATGGACCGCACCGGAGAGCCTTGCCTATAACACCTTCTCCATCAAGTCTGATGTCTGGGGTGAGCAGTGCAGCTTTGCCAGCCTTGTTTTGCCGTCTTGAACTAATTTTCAGTGTGCTCATCTTTGATCCTCTGAACTCATTTCTCCGACAGCTTTTGGAGTGCTACTTTGGGAAATTGCCACTTATGGCATGTCTCCCTACCCGGGTATCGATTTGTCTCAGGTCTACGATCTCTTGGAGAAAGGCTATCGCATGGAGCAACCTGAGGGATGCCCGCCCAAAGTTTATGAACTCATGAGGGCATGTGAGTGCATGTTTTTTTTGTTTTTTTTTTTAACTGCCTGTTGTTGCACCACATTTCAGAGACACGCAGGGAGTGCTTGTCTGTACAAGTTTGAATGAAGTGAAACAGTAATTATGTGTAAATTTGCATAGTGCCTTTCAAGAAACCCAAGGACGCTTTACAAAAGAGTATAAATAAACCAAAGTAAACAAAGATTGATGGCTTGTTATTGTCTCATTGCTTTCATGTAATAAAACCTTTCCCGTCTTTGTGTTTGTGTCATGCTGTTAGGCTGGCAGTGGAGCCCGTTGGATCGACCTTCGTTTGCAGAGATCCACCAAGCCTTCGAAACGATGTTTCATGGCTCGAGCATTTCTGAAGGTACAGGAACGTGCAGCTTATGACATGTAGCCTCTAAACCTGCCTTCACTGTGACTCTAAAGTACATGCACTGACTTGGCTGATCATGCAAACTGGGTCTTATTTAGCCTACTGACCTTTAGTAACAAGGCTTTAGGTAATTCAGTTAAATATGTGAGAGTAGAAGAATTAAAGGAGAGAAAGAACAAGTGAACATGTACAAACAGGAGTTTAACAGTCTGTGGAATCTTTTTTTCACTCTCCTATATTCAGGTTTGATTGGTCAGTAAACGAGCAGCGCGTAGTTTGTCGGATTAAAGTAGTAACTGCCCCTTAGTTGAATGCTTTTTTTCTTCTTTGCACATTGCAGAGGTGGCAGAGGAGCTCTGTAAGACAGCATCCTCTGATCACAGCGGACCGCTGCAGTCTTTCAGTCATGATATGCCCCTGTTGCCTTCCAAATCTCGCCCACTCCACAAGCACACAGAAAACAAGGAAAACATCGAGGGTGGACTGGACGGCCGCACCGATCACAGCACGCACGGTCACTCAGGTACAGCCAGCCGTGCCCATGTCACTGCCAACCAGTCGGGTGCTTCACTTTATGATTCTGCAGGTACGCCGGAGGACACTGATTCAGAGAGTCAGCTGCAGCGACGTCAGGCCCGCCGTCTCAAAAGAATGGCTGTCATTTTCCCCGACAGCTGATCGATAACCATTGTCATCTGACATCTGTCATTCATTTGGCCGACCAGCAGCAAAAGCCTGCATGCATTCATTGGTCAGCATAATTATGTCTAACTGCCTGATCGTTTAAGTATGTTTGTTTTTTTTAATCACCCATGAAGCTTGCAGACACTAAATAAGCATAAATAACCCACAAACAAATAAATATTCAACAATGAAATAATAAAAGGAATACAGCATGAATGCGCTCTTTACACGAGGGTTACAAATGACGTTCTCGTCTCTCACGATTGCAGAGAACATCTCCTTTATAGTAGATTTGGTGAACATTTGTCTGTTATCCTCAGACTCTTGTGAGCACTTTTGTCCTGCCTGAGATTTAACAGCCTCAAGTTTCCTGTACAGCTGTATTTTTTTTTAATTGCATTAAAATCAAATGTTTTAAGCATCCTCAAGTAAAAAGACACCAGCACTACGACGTGATCCTCAAACTCTAATACAGTAACCTGTCTTTATGTTCAAATAAACAATTGCATCTTCACTGTGACACAGTCATCATCTGATTAACATAAGCTTTTGTTTATTTTCTCTCTTGGTCTATTTGTGCCATTAATATTATTCCTTCAACGCAATTAATACTTGATGATACATCAATACTTCACTGTTCACTCACTCTAATATTAAATGTACATAACATTGTCTGTTATTTTAAGTTATTACTTATTTATTTGCTTTATGTTGGGTTTTTGTGTGTTTGTCTGGTGTGTAAAATGGTCTGTCAACCCTTCGTCTCCGTGTACCTTTCTTCACCTCCTTATGTGACTGTGTCAGTTTTGTCCTGATGTGGTCGTACTTCACTAAAACAAGGTGTGAATAAATATTTTGGTTCACTGAAATAAAAATCATATCCACGTGGGCGAGGGCGTTGATGCCTCTGTTTACCTATGTTTGTTAACTAATACAGGAACTAAGTGGAGCAACCACAGTTTGGAAGTTAAATGTAAATGAACTGAAAGAAAGCCAAATATGATTCTATAATAAGTCCTTAAGCTTTGGTCCATGAACTTGTGTATTCACCAATAAAGAAAAGAAAAGTGTAAAAGAGTTTTTGTTGCACAATAAACAACAAAACTAAAGTCCTTTAAAACCCCATTATGGTTCATCACTGTTACTCTAAAAGTGCCTATAAGGAAATAATCGGTGCACAAACATTGAATGAACATCCTGAATCTCAGCATTTCCTCTTTCTCTGTTTTATTTTTAAACGTATACAATATTCATAAAGAGAGGGAACTGTGTGGGGGCTATCTGAGGTTTATTGCTTTCCTATCTGCTGCTTCACATCACACAGGTTTTCTAAATGTAATGAAAAAGCGTTTGCAGCTTCCTCTTTCATTCGTTTCACTTCATCTGCTTGTTTGGTGAAACTGCCCAGCGTTCTGTGCCAATTTAAAGGTCAGCAGAAGTGTAACACAAATGCAGCTTCCTCTTTGAGCGTAGCGACAGAGCAGCTTTCTGTGTTAGAGAAGTTGTGCAGTTTCTGTTGTTGTTCAGTCCCTGAAGTGTGTTCATTATCTTTTAAAACAGCAGCTTGTAAATCGGTGAATTACTGTGTGCATTTCCTTGACTGGCACAGGCTCAAAAACAAGTCTGTTCACCTTCTGCGAATGCTTTTTCTCAGCTTGTGAATCCCAAAGGAGGAAATATGGAATGAGGGAACAGCCCATCTTATTACAGCAGCATCAGCTGCCTGACATGAGTGACATTGATGCATAGATGAGCGAGACAAAAAGCAGTTTTTCATTATCGGTCTCTGTTAAGCTATTAAGCAAGCTTTTAACAAAGATACTTGTGCTCCTGAGTTCAGTCGGTCTGATATGATTGTGATTCCTCCTCTTCCTCTTTTCTTTCCAGGTTGGGCGTCGTCTTTGCTCGGAGGGGACAGCCGATCAGGCAGCTCCCCAGCCCTCCCCAGAAAGCAACAGTCAAGAGATAAATCTCCCAGCAGCCTTTTAGAGGATGCACAGGATGTGGGCACATTTACGCGAGACCGCAAGACTGGCTTCTTTAGCTCATTTATCAAAAAGAAATCTTCCTCTTCTTCCTCGTCACCGTCTTCTCAGCACCAACAGAACCTTCCAATGCCACCCAAGAGAAGCAGTTCCTTCCGGGAGATGGAGACACAACCTCACAAAAAGTACGAGCCTACACCCGATTTCAGTGCTCCTCCTCCCCTGCCCCAGTCAGACAGTTTAGGGGGCTTTTCTGCGTCTCCTTCCCACTCACATGGGGAACCCATCCAGGCACAGTCTCGCTGCTGCGGGGCAGCTTTTGGACAGAAACCCTCTGGGGGAGGCTTTGGTTCACAGGTGACAAGTGGTAGCAGTTGGAGTGGGCTGGCTGGCTTTTTTACCCCTAGACTCATTAAAAAGACCCTGGGGCTACGGACAGGAAAGACATGCTCCACAGACGAGGGTGGAAACATAGTTGGTGGGCCTAAACCTTTCCCTAGGTCCAATTCTACCTCCTCAATGTCAGCTGGGCTGCCAGATTTGGAGCGCATGGCTCTGACGTTACCCAGGAACCGCAGTGCTAAACCGCCTCTGGAGAGGACTGCCTCAACAACCTCTCAGCCAGAGAACGGGGCTGCACGGCCATCAGAAACTCTGCTGAGGAGGATGGATGAGGGGACTGCACAGATCAGGGAAAGGCCCAAAGCCAAGCTACTACCCCGGGGCACTGCTGTAGGGGTGAGGGCACCAGGGGTTGGGGGGGAAGGTGGGGATTCGGACAGCCTGTCCCGAGTCAGGGAGGGTAGAGAGGAGAGTGGAGGACTGGACAGGCAGCAGAGTTGGACATCTCCTTCCAAGTCTTCTGGCTTGAGCATGTCATCAGCTGCAGCAGGTGGGCCACCTCACAACCACAAAGTCCCAGTCCTGATCTCTCCCACACTGAAGCACAGCCCAGGTGACGTGCACCTGGTGGGGCTAGACTCTCAGGGGAACCGCTTTAAGCTGCTGTCTGAGCACCAAGCAGACCGAGACAGGCCACGCCTCGTCAAACCCAAGTGTGCGCCGCCTCCTCCCCCTACTCTGCGCAGTCTGCAACACTCCTACAGCGGCGACGGAGAAGAGCAAGTCGGAGGAATGCCTGTGGAAGTAAATGGGGACACATTAAAAGGTCAAAGGTCAGGGCGAATGTCAGGAGGAATGATGACAGGCAGACCATCAGTGCCACCACCACAAGTGCCTCCAGCTTCTTCCGCTTCCTTTTCCTCTTCTTGCTCTGCCACCACAAACACAACCCCCACTAAAATGGCCAATGGGGCCACCACCACTGCCCCCTCGCACACAGCACCGTCTGCTGGTTCCAAAGTGGCACTGCGGCGAACTAGGCAGCAAGTGGAGAGGGCGCCCTTGGAGCGGGTTAACCGCGAGGTCTTGCTGGAGTGCGCGGAATGCCTGAGCAGCGCACTCCACGCCAGCTCCGAAAGCCCCTCCAGCAGCCAGGTTCTGGACGCTGGCCATCAGCTGCTAGACTACTGCTCAGGTTATGTGGACTGCATCCCTCAGATGAGGAACAAATTTGCCTTTCGAGAGGCAGTGGGGAAGCTGGAGCTCAGCCTGCAGGAACTGAGAGCCTCGTCGTCAGGAGGTGGGGGGTTGGGTGGCGTGGGGTCCAACACTGTACTGGATAACCTACACAGCTGTATTAAAGAGATTAGTGACGTAGTGCAGAGGTAGCCACTGTGACATCACAAATCGCCACCTCTAACTACCCAACAGATCGCTTTGATTCCTTTTTATGTTTGTTATCTCTGCAGTACCTCACAGTATCACCACAGAAAATAACTTCTTTTTTTTTTTGTTTACAAATCAGTTTGATAACATGCCAGTGTGGACACTAATTTTCCTCTAACCTGTACATATTGAGAAATAATATACCAAACTAAATTCAAGTCGCACCATAAAACGTTTCACCACAACTTCTTTACGTGGCCTTGATGTAAAGGCGTGTTTGCTGCCTGAATGTCGTGTGTCAGCTGTGTGTAGCCAGCCAGCAGAGTAGGTAAAGCTCACTCTGCTTCCCCTCAAGTTAAACTCCAGAATTGTTTTACAAATATGTAAGCGTACCGTTTTCCTCTGTGTCTGGAGAACTGAGTGATCGTGAGCCATTTTGGAAACTACATTCATGTGAACTCCTTCGAGGTACGAGGGGTGGTGGGGGGGCGTTCTCATAGGCCAGTGGACAAGTGTAAAAAGGTTATAAATAACACCCACACCTGTTTTTCCCTTGTGTGGGGTTAAAGTCTGGTTTCTTTTCTGGGGTTTTTTTAATAGTTACCGTGAAATTTCCACGTCCAGCTAATTTAAATAAAAGTTTCAGTGATTGCCTACAAAAGTAAACGTGCATTTGACAGATATTCCCCGCAGCTCTGAAACATAATGAACGAACACGGGCCGTCACTTCACAGAATTTGTCTTTGCTTCAGTGACTGATGTTCACACCTTAACGTAGTGCCACAAAAATGGGGAATCTCCCCAGCCCCTTGAAGCATTTCATTAATCATGTCCAGTTATTCTCGCACGCTGCTTCGTTGTTTTGTACGATGGAGCTGAAACACGTGGAGTGAGGAAAGAGAGCACAGGGTAGCACATGAGCAGGTGAACTGGGACAGTGTTTTTATAAGTGTCCTTCTGAGTGTGGACAGTGCTGGATTCCCTGTAGCCTTGTCATGGCCTCAGTGCCTCATTCTTCAATGTAAGAACGCTGCGAAATGCAGAGACCTACTTTACACTAATCACACAGTACTGAGCTCTCAACAAACTGCAGTATGTCTTCAGCACATGAGCAATTTGTACATTATTTGGTTCACAGAAAAATGCTTTTTAGAATGTCTATGTATGAACTTGAATTTTAAATTATTGTTGTTTGGGGGTTTTTTTAAAGCACAGACCTATTTTAAAAGAAAAGCTATGTAAATATTTGACTTATTTCATTTCCAGGAATCAAAAGATTTATCTGTGGTCACAGCATAAAAAACAATGTTTCTGACTGAAGAGATGTATTTCAAGACTGAGGCCCATCCACCCAGATCTGATTATCTGCTTTATGAATGTATTCTTCTGTTCTCAGCCTGGTTGAATGTTCAGCTGCGTGTCTCTTTAATCTCTTAAGGTGCCATTTTTTTTTTTTTTTTTTCCCATTTAATTTACTGGCCCATACTTTATTTTGATCACACTAAATAAGTCCAGAGATATTTGCTCTGTTTTTGAGCACAAGCAGAATTGTGTACAGCACATACACAACTTGTATTATTTTCCTTTTTGTTTGTTTACTTGCTTTGGTTCTCATATTTATGTACACTGGATACGGCCTCGATCTCATTGGTTCATTCACACATGCTCTGTACATGTAAAATTGTAAACACTGCTGCAAGTCTGTAACACTTTTAATGCCTTTCAATGGCATGTTTTTTGTTTTTTTCTAAATTTTGTGGTGCATTTCATTCTTTATTTTTCTTGTTATTGTGCGTCAGTAAAATTTCCCTTTTTTTCCCAAACAAGATGCTTTTAGACAAGCTGATTTTTGTGCATTTTAAATAATATGAAATGAAAAATGCCACCTTTCTTCACAATTCTTGGTGCCTTTTTGTGAAACAATTTTTACACTGTCACTGCGAGGACTCACAGAATGTTCAAGTCCCTTATTAAAACTCACATGCGTTATGTTTCAGTTTCAATGACATTGTAATCCTGTCACTGCAGTGTCGGTTTCTGTCATTTGGAGGTTAACAGCCAGATGCCAACATGTGCTTTCTGGCTATATTGGATATTTGCCAGTTGGTGTCAGCATATGTAATAAATGCATTAAAATTTAGAAAGAAGAGATGGTAGAAACACCCTTCAACCACATTATGATTGTTGATATTCCATATTTTGTCCACCAGAGGGTGCTCTGCGACTTTCGGCAACACAGCGTAAATGGTAAATGGCCTGTATTTGTATAGCGCTTTACTAGTCCCTAAGGACCCCAAAGCGCTTTACACATCCAGTCATCCACACATTCACACACACACAGATTACCCCAATAAACGTTAGGGAATTTTGTTTTTAGTTCTGTGTGTCTGAAAGAAAAAATATTGGATCAACAGTTGTGTCAGTCGGACTCTATTTGGAAAATCTGTAACTAATCGGGTTTATTTGTGGCTGTTAGTGCGGTCACACAAATATCTGTCTGATCTGATCACACTTCAGTCTAAAACCTTTAGAACTGACAAGCAGTTCTAAAGGTTGGCCTTAGTTTCTCTTTACTTTCTGTGTGAATTCGCCTTTTTAGATGGTGAAAGAAAAAATCCTGAAATCATGCATTTCAATTCCGAACAGTTTTATTTATTTTATTTTTTAAGCATTCAGTCGTTGATTGTCAGCGAACTGATTTCGTACCAACTCACAAGCCTGATCTCAAGACCAATGCTGTTTAATATTTAAACCTGACCACAAACTTTCTGCTCATTCTCAGTCCTTTACATTGACTTTATTTATGTTTTTTGACTGCATTAATCCTGTAGATCTGTTTATTTTGTCTTCTCGTGTCTCCCTGTTGTGGAGTACAGCTCTGAAGAACGTGTGTACGTATCAATATACCAAAGGCCGCGTCTTCAGTTGTATGAGTGCAATGTAATGTAAAATCAACACACAGACACACCGTAATGAAATATGTGAAACTAAACAGGGATGAAAAATGGCAGATGTTAACATTAACTTTTTTATTGTACAAAATATATATTTTGTGTTTTGTTTTGTTTTTTATTTAAAGCTCACATTATATTACTGTGAAGTTTTGCTTATCAGTGTTAAGCCTATTGTAAATAATAAAGATATTGATGAATACTGTTTGGTTTGTGTGTTGATGGTTTATTTGTAGTAAATTTCAAGTGGACCAGACGATATTAGTATCACAGGTTGACACTGTCAGGGCATTAACTGATTGTTTTCCTAGTAAATACTCTGCTGGTTATTATAAATCAAATACAAGTTGAAATATTCAGATGTTTCGTGACCGTATAAAACAGAAAAAAGGATTCAGTGAAGAAGACCAATCTTTTCCAGTTATACCATCCATTTTCTTTACCAAGCCATACAGTATAAAATGCTTAGCATTAAAATTTTAGGATGTTACTTAATGTATTGTCTTGATTCAAGAATGAGCAAATCAGTTGATAATAATAATAATAATAATAATAATAATAATACATTTTATTTGAAAGCGCCTTTCAAAACACTCAAGGTCGCTGTACACAGTAGTGTATAAGTGACTTATCCATTTATAGACACATGGCAGAAATTTAAAAAAAAAATGTGTGAGATCCCAAACATGTTTTAAAATGATAAAATGTGTGAGCTAAGAGGTGGAGTAATTTTGAGCTATTTGCATTTAATGCTACTTTATACTTCCACTCCACATCAATTCAGAAGAGAATATTTTACTTTTTAGTGTGTAGTAAGTAGTTAGTAGTGACTCTAATTTGTTCATGTAAATTGGGACTCTTCTTCACACACTGAGGTTAATTATGGCGTTCCACAGGGTTACATGCTGGAACCACTTCTGTTTACATTAAACATGCTTCTCTTGGGCAGTGTGATTCAAAAGCATAGCATACATTTTCACTGCTATGCAGACGATACCCAGCTTCATCTATCAATGATGCCAAATGATACACATCAATTAGTCTTAAAACCTGGATAACTTCTAATTTCATGCTTCTAAATTCAGATAAAATCGAGGTTATTGTACTCTGCCCTAAAAATCATAGAAACATATTGTCTCACCCAATATTTACTCCGGCTGGCATCACCTTGGCCTCCAGTAATACTGAGAGGAATCTTCGAGTTTCTTTTGACCATGTCTTTTATGTCCCTGAAAAACATTCAATTCATCCAAAATGCTGCAAGAGTGCTGCAGCAGTATTTAGCGGTTTCTCCCATATTGGTTTCTCTTTGTTGGGTACAGAATTTAATTTAAAATCCTCTCCTCACGTGCAAATTCTTTAACAATCAGGCGCAGTCTGAGAGCACGTCACTCTCAGACTGTGGGATTAAGGGAAAATGGAAGGCTTTGGATTCGGGAGACAGACATCTTCTCTACTTTTAAGATTAGGCCTAAAATTTTTGTTTTTGAAAAATGTATAGTATGTACAGTGTTTTATTCTTCACTCACCTTTTTTCACTCGGTGTGTTTATAGACCAGCATATATTTAATCATTAGTTATTGTTCATGTCTGACTCTCTTCCAAAGCATGTCAGATGTTGTATCTTTATCCCCTCACCGTCAGCTGGTTGCAGCAGATGGCTGCCCCTCCCTGAGCCTGGTTCTGCCAGAGATTTCTTCCTATTAAAAGAGAGTTTTTCCTTCCCACTTTTGCCAAGTGCTTGCTAATATGGGGGCCATTTGTTTTTTGGGGTTTTCTCTTTTTTATCTTAGGGTCTATACCTTACAATATAAAGCGCCTCAAGTGTAAAATATGCTGCTCAAAAGATTAAAGGAACACTTAAATTACACATTGGATACAGATCAATAAAATATTCAAGTTGAAAATCTGGCCACCCCTGGATGCGCCCCTGGTCTGACCTCATCTGTCAGCCTGTCCATCACCATGGCAACCAAGAAAGGACTCCGATCCAATCCCTGTTTGACTTTTTCTTTAAAGAGAAATTATAGATGAAACTACGACAGCCTGGCAGACACTTAAAATGAACTCGCATGTAATTCGCATGTTTGTGGATATAAAAAAGGGTAAGATTCAATAATATAATAATAACATCCTTATCAAAATCACTGTAAACTACTTTTACTTGGATGATTATTTATTTATTTATAGTTTTAGTAGTTTTGTTTCAGAGCATGATCTCCTGGTCAAGTGACTACTCTTACTATATTTTCACTGAATGCTGAATATGATGAGTGTCATCATCGTCACCATCATCATCAGAACGATAATCTTCCTCATCCCATGACGCCGACCCACACCATATCCGACTCCTCCCCGCCCGAAGCCTGTTGTAAAGATGGCGTCCATCATGGAGGGGCCGCTCAGCAAGTGGACCAACGTCATGAAAGGCTGGCAGTATCGCTGGTTTGTTCTGGACTACAATGCCGGCCTGCTGTCGTACTACACGGTACGTTCATCTCGGCTGTGAATGTCAGCATGTTTGGCTCCGGAGGTTAGACTGTGGAAGTTGTGGCTGGTCGTCAGCAGAAGTGGGAGAGGGGCCTTGTGTTTGTCAGGAGTTGGGAGTCTCAGCTGGCAAAGCGAGGCGAGTCTCTGTTGGCGACGGATGCCTACATTGGCCAATAGCAGCGGCTTTCGAATGCTAACTGACCAATCGGGTGATAGCATTTTTTCCCCCATGCTTCCGCAATTGCGGCTAGCTAGCACAGCTACACGCTAAAAACCCCACAGTTTTCACGTAGAGATAGTTATGGATATTTTAAAATGTCAGGGGAAATGTGTGTGCATGCGTGAGAGACGACCTTTGTTCTGATAGCTAACCAAGCGTTCACTAGTTTCCTTAAAGCCATAAAGCTACACCGCGAAGGCAGAGTGGCTGCTGGTTAGTTACCCTCGCCGGGTTTGTGATCAGTATTTAATGTGGACTGTAAACCAGGCAAAAGTTATAATCGGTGAAAGAATCTGTAGGAAAGAGCAAGTGCCGTCCATTCCTCTGAGAAAGTTAACAAAAATCAATGTACTCTTGTTTACATGGACAGCAATTGACAGAAGGGATATGAACACAGTAATCTGAGCTCTCAGTTAACCGTGACTGCAGTTAGTGTGCTGAATTATAGTCGTCACTATGATAGGAGGAGGTCTGAGAAGAAATCTGCCAACAGGGTCTCAAATAATCCTGATTGGCAGTCCAACATTGTATTGATGGTATGTGTGTTATGTCTTGTGGGTCTTTTATCAGTTTGTTGATTCTCTGTCCAGTATACCCACTACAGTTGTGATCAGGAGTTTACACACAGCTCATTTCCTTAAGAACTTTAAAATACAAGTACTTTGAATTTATCTAGGATTTTCTAATCCACACTGGGCCAAATGTATACATAGTGGCTCGAATATATACATACAACCCGACTAATATTAGTTTAGATGTTTCTTAGTGAGTTGCACCTCGACCAGACACTTTTGGTAACCATCAATAAGCTTCTGGCATAATTGTGGCTGGATATTTTTTAACTCTTGGCAGAATTTGAATACATTTGAACGCATATTGGGGCTACCACCACCATGCTTGACAGTTGGTACAGTGTTCTTAGGTTTGAAAGCTTAACTTTTAGTCCTACAAAAATAAATCTGTAATAGTGGCAAAAATAAAGACCATTGCATCCAAAGAGCTTTTTTTTTTTTTTCTTCATTTGATCATAAAACGTTTCTCAAGAAGCCATTTGGTTTGTCCATGTGAGCCACTGACAATTTCAGTTGAGCTTGAAGGTGTCGACTTTTGAGCAGTGGCTTCTTTCTTGGTCAGCACTTTTATACTTCATGGCAGGCTTGAATCTTGTGTCACTCATCTGAGGGTGAAGTGCTGACAGAACTGAATAATTTGTATTTATATAGTTGTTTGAAATGATGATCTTGGAATCTGCAGTTGTCTACAAATGGCTCAAGTGATTTTCAGAGCTTTCTTCTTAGGTCTTTATTGAGTTTCTCAGACTTTACCATTGTCCTGACTGTCGGTTCATCCAGTGAGTGTCAAAAAAAAATCTTTTTCATCCTGGCAAAGAGAAACCTCCAGTTTAGTGTATCGTGATCACTTATGATACAGAAGTTAACAGGATTTATTCGACAGACACTGTAGAACCTTCAGCCCAACTTATTCCAAGATCAGAGAGAGTGTATGTATGTATTTGAATTACTATGACATTCATGATGAGTGTATGTATTGGCTTTGATTTTGCGCTTTTATACTCTATCTGAGCACTTTTTGCAACATGCCTCATTCACAAGCACACGTTTTTTTTTCTACTGCAGTGCTTTCTATCTAACATTCACACACATTCATACTCTGATGGCTGTATCGGAGAGCAACTTGGGGTTAGTGTCTTGCCCAAGGGTATTTGGCATGCAGACTGGAGCAGCCACATCAAACCATCCAATTAGTAAATGACCTGCACTCCCTCCTGAGCTACAGCCACCCCTACTTCTGACTGTATTTGTATCCCTGTTATGCACATGTCCAAATTTATTCTGAGTGTTATTCATTTCAACAAAAAGTAAGAAACGTAAAACTTTTTCAAAGTAACATGAATTAACATGAATTATTAAACCATGACATCAGTCACATTTTCTGCCATTTACTTTTATTATTTTAGGGGAAATCGTCTCTATTTTTTATAATAAGACTTTTGGAACTTCTGGACTTTTGAAAGTTGTTGGAATTATTGAAATTTCCGAACATAAACATGTAAAAATGTGCTTGCATTTAAATGCACATCCTGTTCTCATACTCAAAATGTTTTGATCCCTGACTCTTTGTTTTATTGATTCACAGTCAAAAGACAAGATGATGCGAGGATCCAGAAGAGGCTGCGTACGACTCAGGGTAGGAGTCTCAAACCCTTCCTCTTCATGATAGTTTCCCTTAAATGTATCCTGTGCATCCTTGCTTACCTGCTTTACCTTTGTTTCTGGACGTGCGTGTGTGGTTATCTGACAGGATTTGGTTTGACGGTGCAGTCTCTGTTTGTTGACATAGTTTGACGAGTTTCACATTCTCATAAATCTGCTGCTACGTTCCAGTGAAGCATTTCTCCTTTTCTGTGTACTTTCAGTTTTGGCTGCTGTCCACTAGATAGCAGCAGTTGTCATACTTGTGTGTGTTTGTTTCTTCTTCATAACTAGAGCCTTGAAAGAATGAGCTTTCATTTTATAATTGTGAATGTCTAAAGACATGAAGGATAAAAAGCAGAACTATATCTATTGACCAATATTGACACAATTTATTCTTCCTTCTCTGGGAGGTGAATTGTTATGTTAATGCTTTCAGCTAAACTCTCAAAGTGAAAAGAAAGTGTCTAGTTTCTTTTTGCTCATTGTGCTAGTTTGCTGCGTTTGAAAGTAAACCTGTTTGTCTTTGGCTTGTGAATTCACTGTATGTTCTAACATGACTTAACTGGGATTAAAGGTTGAGTTGAAGTAAACTTTCCACACTAGAGACGAGGGAGGAGGTTGTTGATGTGTATTGTGACCAAAACAGAGCTTCTTAGTCTGGCCTTGTTGTCCTTATCTACATACCCATTTTTATACACTTTTAACCTTTAGACTTCCTGGAAGCTGCACATCAACATATCATGTTTCTTGTGTTTTCAGTTGACGTAAAAAAATAGGGGAAAGTTGATTATTTTAAAAATAAGCACTCACTATTTTAGCCAGATAGGACCGAAAGGAGGAAGTATCTTGTGAAACTACCTGTATAGAGGATCCAGTTTCATGTACTTGTATGTATTCGTGCAGTAATGGTGAATGAGACTGTTCAGGGTTTAATCTGATTGCTTTCTACAAACTCTTAATGAGTCACTCTGCTTTGACATGTCTAAAATAACAGTAAAGTCATATTCTCCAATGTCGCATTATACTGGTTGAAGTGAATTTTCCTTCAATTGAATATTCAGTGGTTATGCAGTGAAAGTCAACATTATTCTGTGATAATGAAATCGCAGTCAACGTACATGATGTCGTTTGTTTTTTAAATTTTAATCAGACAGGATGTAGGAGAGTGCATCCCCATCCTGAACTGTGCTAATGCTATCAACACACTTCATGACTGGGTTGCATTATCCTGATTGATTATTTGGTCAATACCCTCTCACTCCACAAAGTCCTCAATCGTGAGACAATCGCTGGTGCTATTTTTATAAAAAGAGAAGCACTACGTCAGTTGGGTTGGTCTTTTCTGGTTGCAGGAGGAGTAGACTACCTGTGAAAAACACCCTGTCCAAACCCAATGGTGACTGCAGTTTAGTACATTTACGTCATTAAATTAATTAAACCCTTGTCAACAAAGTCATTGGTGTGGCTGCGTTTTATTAACCCTTAGGTCCAAAATGTTGAGCAACGCTTTGTAGTTTTAATATCACGACCAACATGTTCTTAAATCTAAAAACTGTCAGACAGCCTCTCTGGCTGGATGTTGTGCCCAGTTTTGTGTTTACTGATATAGACTTTCATACAGTATGTTTATATATTTGGTTTAACAGTAACTGTATGATGGCAGGAGTTTTCCATGTCTACATACATTCACTGGCCACTTCATTAGTTACACCTTGCTGATTGCACCTCTTATCTTTCAACAAGGAGCTCGAAATATTCCTAATAGCGCCAAATCACAACAACTGTTACTTTAAGGTTCTTTATACAGTGGCGTAAAGACTTTGCAATATTTGGGAGAAACAGGGAGAAACCTCTGGCTCAGGGAGGGGCATCCATCTGACCGGTGGGGGTGAGGGGAAGAAGAAAAGAAAAAGGACAAGATGGAAGAAACTGTGGGAGAAAGAAGACACATGTTCATGATATGCTGCAGTGGTATATGAGCATCTGTCGAGTGGAGAAAAATGCTCGATGCATTGCTGGAAATCCTGTTCAAGCCTTAAGAACAACAAGTCAGCATTCATTCTGAGAGTGAAGTGCTCTGTTAGGCTAATATGATACTATAAGGTATTTAAGATATGATAGGGTCTGATCTTTGTATGGGAGGAAATTTAAATTTAACTGGGAACCAATAAAGAAAAGTTAGTATGGGAGAAATATGGTCTCTCGTTCGTGTGCCTGTCAGCACTCTTGCTGCAGGACTTTGGACCAACCGAAGGCTTTTATAGGATATTTTAGAACAACTTGATAAAAATGAATTATAGTAGTCACTGTTGAAGAAATGAATGCATCACTTAGTTTTTCAGCGTCACTCTGAGATTAAATATTTTTAAATTTTAGAGATTTTTTACTGTTGAAAGAAAGCAATCCTACATGTTTGTTTAATATACGCGTTCAAGGATCTGATCAAAAATGACTCCATGATTTTATACACTGTTACTGGAGGCTAATGTGATGCCATCCAGGATAAGTATCTCATTAGGCAACATGTTTTTACGATTTTTACAGCCAAATATAGTCTGAATAACTCTACTACTCTCTGTTAGTGGCTTAGTGATATAATTACAGCTGCATTAAAAGTGTGTGGGACGTAGCCTGTTAGTAAATCGATCGTCTTTGACGTAGTAGCATTAATCCATGATAAGACCTCTCTAGATGGGCTTGCAGGGATTCTAATAAACATGTTGATGTGTAAGAAATTATTGAAGTTGGTTTGAAAAGGTTGGTTTTAATATCAGCAGTTACTACAGTTGCTGTATTTACTGTATATGCCTGTGCTATGGATGTAAATGTTTCTTTCTTTAATGGTTAAAAAAATATATTTGTAAATCCATTAATTAAGTAATTACTAGTTTAAGTTAAAGGAATATTCAGCTCAGCAGAGCTCTGACTGTTTGTTAGCTTGGCCTACATTAATGCCAAGAAACCTGCCATTGTTCTTATTTTCTTTAATTCTTTAGTGATAAATGTTGAGATCCTAGTTTGTGAAGAACTTTTTTATAGACCAAAAAATGATTGGTTTCCAGGCCAAAGCTGCACATTTGAGTTATGCCAGAGAAGTTGTTGCCATCTTTTTTTTTTTTTTTTTTTTTAGAGGAACAACAGTGTCCCAGGTCGTGCGCAGTGAGGATGGAAGTGTATTAAGAGATAATCAGCCTCTATGAAAATCAAGTTTTGGTAGCTGTTCTGCATTGAGTTGCTATATGGTATGAAGAACATGGCAAAGAAGGGAGCACTTCTCTAAATTATTTAGACCACTTTCAGAAAAACATCTTGTCTACTGAAATTGTTTTCCTAGTGCTGTGTAGTCCATTATTAGAATATTAAATGTTTAATAATAAATATGTGCAGAAGTGTAATATTACAGAGGGAAAACTGTGAGTGGGCTTATGTACACTTTGAGTGAAGCTACTCAAGTCTAACGGTGAATTAAATGCAGTGTTGAGGGTGTTACTTTTAGCATCTGCATCAGGGGTGGGGGAACTCCAGGCCTCGAGGGCCGGTGTCCTGCAGGTGTGAGATGTGTCAGGGCTCGCAAAAATCGCTAGCCCGACGTCCCGGGGCTAGCGAATTTTCCAGTCGGGCTACCAAAATCTATCTCAGCCCTGCCCGTCGGGCTATCATAGGAAGGAAAAATGTATGTCAATGCTTTTGCATTCTTTCGGAAATGTAGCTGAGTAATTATGTCATTGGCATCGATGAGCCACTGTCAATATGTGACATATTGAAATCGCGTTTGAATTTGCGCTTGTTTTTTGCTTTCACTTTGCGATCGCGCGAACTGTGTGTAGAGAGCGGCAGCACTGATTGGTGAGTGACGATTAATTGCGCACCAATTCCTCTGACATCGTCTTATCACTCATTAGCTACTATTCAAACCTGACAAGTGAAATCTCCCACAGCAAGCTTAAACATGTGAGAGGTTGATTGCGCAGAGAATCGCTGACCGTTATGTGAGTGCGTGTGTAAAAGCAGCAGGATTTATATTTTAGCTCTGCTGAGCCAAATAAGACAAGTCAGGGTGAAGAAGTGACAGCCAAAGAAAAGCCGACCACAAAACGGAAAAGTTATGACAAATCAGACTGAGGGAAAAAGAAAGTGCATCTTTATGGTTTCATGGACAAAAGAATTTCTGTGGCTGGAATATGACGAGCTAAATAACCAGGGGTGCACATAAGTGGTCCGCAGGTGCGCATTCGCTGTCAAAATAAAAAACGCGCACCAGATAAGAAGTTGCAACGCGCACCTCCAGATTTTCTGGAGGAGGACAGATATTTGTTTAGAACTCTTAAAGATGTCGAAGAAGCTCCTTTAAGCAATTACTTTGGTGTTCCTCCACCTCCAGAGAAATGTCAGGAGTCTGAACCGCAAAAGAAGCGCGTATTCTCGGAAAAGTGGTTGTAGGAGGTGAGCTGGCTTCAAACAAATGATGAACGCACAGAGATGTGGTGCAGAATATGCCGTGAAAATCCCACTCTAGCGGACAAAAACAGCGCCTTTTATATGTACGCAAACGCACGTTGCAACTTCTTATCTGGTGCGCGTCTTTTATTTTGACAGCAAATGCGCACCTGCGGACCACTTATGTGCACCCCTGTAAATAACATAATGTTCTGCCGGGTGTGTTGTTGGTTTTCCCTCGATTTCTGAGTCGACAAGCGCCTTTGTTACTGGGACCAGTAATTTTAAGAAAGACCCCCATTAGAACCCATGAGAAATGCATTATTGCTCAGTCTGCAATATCTTTCCCAGAACAAACACCAATTGCAAAGAACATACTAAAAATAAACCTGAAAAATCTGTTTAGAACAGCGTGCTATGTTGCAAAGAGTGAACCACCATTGGCAAAATTTAGCAGTCTTTGCAAACTTCAAAAAAAAAATGTCCTAGATCTTGGTTTCACTTATCTCTCACCCGTGACTTCAGTGGAAATTTCAAATTCAGGACCTGACACAGACTGATTCATGTTTTACACAGTTCTTACAAGTTCATAGAAATTTCTGTTTAATTAGAACCAAGTATTTGAGTTGATGATTGTAATTTTTATACAATGTTTAATTTGTGTTTCAACAATGTTTTGATTAATGTTTTGTTTCCGTTACAATATTAAACTTTAATGTATAATATTGTAACGGAAACAAAACATCAATCAAAAAATTGCTCTCTTTTTTATTTGGGCTACTTAAATTTATTTTGGGCTACCACAAACTGAAGAGTCCCTGCCCGAAGGGCTACCAGGGATTTTGAAATTTTGCGAGCCCTGTGTGTCCTTGATCCAACACAGCTGATTTAAATGGCTAAATGACCTCCTCAACATGTCTCCCTGGTAATGAACTAATCATTTGGTTCAGGTGTGCTGACCCAGGGTGAGATCTAAAACCTGCAGGACACCGGCCGTGAGGCCTGGAGTTCATCACCCCTAAATCTACATGAATGTTCACCCATTTTAATGATCTTATGTTAACTGAGAAATCAAAAATAAAGAGGAGGTATGGAGCAGCGCCTGGTGTGGTCTCTGCTGCTGTAGCCCATCTCTTTCATGGTTTGTTGTTTGACAATCAGAGACACTCTCCTAAATACTTTTTATCCATTTTCTATTTTTCAGACCATTCTCTGTAAAGTCTGTAGATCAGGGGTGATGAACTCCAGGCCTCGAGGGCCGGTGTCCTGCAGGTTTTAGATCTCACCCTGGGTCAACACACCTGAATCAAATGGTTAGTTCATTAGCAGGCATCTGGAGAAGTTCAAGACATGTTGAGGAGGTCATTTAGCCATTTAAATCAGCTGTGTTGGATCAAGGACTCATCTAAAACCTGCAGGACACCGGCCCTCGAGGCCTGGAGTTCGACACCTGTGCTATAGATGGATGTGTGGGAAAGTCCCAGCAGATCAGCAATTTCTGAAGTACTCAGACCAGCCCATCTGGCAACAACAATTGTGACACATTCAAAGTCACTTAAATCCTCTTTAATTTTGATGCTCGGTTTGAACTTCAGCAGGCTGCCTCGATCATATCTGCACGACCAAATGCTTTGAGCTGCTGTTGGCAATTGGCTGATTACAGGTGTACCTAATAAAGTGGCTAGTGCATGCAATGCAGTTTGGCTACACTTAGGCAAGCAGGTATCACCTGCCACATTTGATAAGGGCTGGGTGTCTGTATCTGTTTCATTATGCATTTCCAGACACGTGTATAAAAACATGAATCTCTTGTCAGTGACCTGTTTTTTTTTATCTGTTTAGTTTTTAATATAAGACAAATTATTCTTAATTTACCTGTAATATTACAGGTTTACAACACATCACAAGGTACTGTACATCAGAACAGAGAGACGTGTCACTGAAATTCAGTTTAAAGCAGTGGCACAGACTTTATAAAGGTTGTATTAAAAAAAAAAATGTAAAAAACAGAGTTTTTAAGGGGTCAACAAACAGATTTTACAGCTGTTATATCCACCTCTTACAGTTCCTGATATTTTGTTACTAGAGATTTGCTGTGTAAGTAATCTCTGAGTCACACGCCCTGTTTCTGTTGCTAGGAGCTAATGCCCCAGCTAGCCAGCAGGCCGTTTCTCTGCAGTTCCTTTTTTTTCCTTTTTGGCTGCTGGTCCCTGGTGTACTTTTTCTCTCTCTCCACCCTTCCCTGCCTTTCTCCTCCTTCACTCTCCCAAATCCCACCTCCTCCCCTCCCTTCTTCTCTACCATGTTCCAAAAGACTGCACTCATTTTTGTGTGTCTGCGAGAGAGAGAGAGAGATGGTGATTTATTTTATGTTTTTGAGGAAAAAGATGACGAGGCAACAGGAAATTGAGCTTTTGAAGAGAAGAGGGTGAGCTGCTGAAAATGACTAGGGTTAATAAATGAGAGCCAGTTGGGGACATGTGGAGGGCATGAAGATCGAAGTGGAAAGTGGAGTATGACGTGTCCCTGTCTGACTGCCTGCTTTTCCCATTCTCTCTCTCTCTCTCTTTCTGTCTGCTCAGGGAGCTGTGATCGGCATCGATGACGAGGACGACAGCACATTCACCATCACTGTGGACCAGAAGACTTTCCATTTCCAAGGTGAGGTGTTCCCCCGGTTAATTCTGCTCTCTTTCAGCCCCCCTCTTCTCCTCTATGTAGTCATCACAGCCAGTCCTCCTCTGTGAATGCTTTCCATTCAGCCATGCTGTCCATTTGCTCTCTCACTCCCTCTCTCTCCCCTTCCTGCCTTTTAACGTCTTGGATTGGTTTGCTCTACTGCCAGGAGACACGCACACACTGGCATCTACACAATCTCAAAGCATGCTGCATGCGTCTGAGCCGTTTCTCCCTTCCTCTTCGAGCTCTGAAGTTGGACTGACATATTTCGGTAAACAAGATTTGTTCCACTGCGAGCTAAACAGATTCCTTTGGAACAGAAGAAGCAATTAAGACTTTTTTTCCCTTCAGCCCTCTCCGCTGCGGCTGAAGAGGAAGATTGCTGCTTATGTGTCTCTGCAGTTGAGCCGCTGGGAATAATAAGGGAATACTGCTGAGCTCAGAGCTGAGCTCAGGTCTCTTCTTGCTGCTGCTCCTGCTGTTCGCCTTTCGCTGCACCGCTGCTGCCGTCGCTCGCTTTCTAGCAGCCAGTCGCTCCGTAGGGACAGGATTGGCTCCCACCTACAGCATCGCCCCCCTCCCTCGCGTCCTGTCAGCCCCTTCCTCCTTTTGACAGGGACCCATCCTGTTCAGTACACCGCAGACACCTTTTTTACCCTGTCACTCCGCCAGGTCTTTAACTAACCTCCTCTAACTTTGGTTCATTCCGTCCTTCCATTTGTCCATTTGTCTGTTTCGCCACCACCTAAACCCCAAACACTTCACTACCAGCATCCCCTTTCACCTCCTTCCTTGAGGGTCACTAGCCACAGTCCATGGGCCCCCCGCCCTTCTCACCTCCTCCATGCCCTCTCCTATGTCTGTGTTCCGAAGCTGTATGCTGTGGTTCTACAAACGCAAGGGTAAGGAGAAAACCACGACGTCAGCATGCATGCCAGCCTCGGGCGAAAGGATCGCAAGGAGGCGTCGTCTGTTTGTCTTCTGGGATGTACGGTCGGGGTGGAGCAGCGCGCTCCGTGGTGCATGGTAGAAAGGTTTGCAGTCGAGGTTCAAGGACAGTTCAGACTACGACTGTTTAGTCACTGTCCGTGATGAGGTAACATCAAGGAGACGCTCGTATGCACAGTCCTCAGATGTTTGCACAAACTCGCTGTGTTATTTTAGAAAGGGATGTTACTGGTGTTGCTGGTTCGCTGTGGAGACGTCGTTTTTCCTCCCTCGGGACAGTAACTCGCATGCGGATGTGTTCATCAGTGAATAATGCCTCAAATGTCATTGTCTTTATTTAATCTGGTGCTTTTCTGCAGATGATGTTTGTCAGTTAAGATGCATTTATTTATATTTACGTTGCATTTATTTTTATCTGAGTGTGTGAGGCTTTTACGTCAGTAAAGGGAGAACAGCAGCAGTTTATGCAAATTATATTCTAATGAGGCCAAATCAATCATCAGTCAGAGAGGGAAATTAATTTCTGCATGTTTAGTGACAGAGAGACACCGAAGGTTTCTGCTGTTCAAGTTAAACCCGTCTGTTTGAAAGCAGCGACTCCTCGCGCGAGAGGATGCGACTCCCACGGTCGTCTTTTTGTTTGAGTGAAAACAATGAAAAGTCGACGCAAGACACATCTGCTCTCCGAATACCCAGCGGAGGACTGAACTGTCTCGTGTATCTCCGCTGGCAGGACGAGCAAAAATTAGCACTGAACATGAGATTCTGGATGCATCAGCTGTTAGCTGAGATATCAAGAGGATGTCGGGCAGGACTAGTTTCTGTGTTGCTGTAAAACGATCCTGGAGTAAGAGTGTTGTGCAGTCGGTCTCACAGGACTGGCAGCATCATCTGAATGGGCCGGTGTGTGGGCACAGACTAAAGCTTACACCGTTTCGTGGTCATGGATGTTGCGCTGGTGTAAAGAAACGAGCGATAAACTGTGATTAGAACTTATATTAGACTGATGCTTTTCCTTTTATCCCTGCAGTAAAAACTGCTCATTTCTAAGCACTGAAGCACGCTGCTTTCTGGTACGGCACAGTCCATATTACAGGTTAAATTATAGTTCTGAGCTCACAGTCCACTGTGCTAGCCTTGAGTGCGGCTCTGTGCTCGTTCTATTTAGAGAAACATCCATTATTCATCAGCCTCTCTCCCCCGGCGGTGCATCATAGCTGCCTGAGAGCCCTTTTCCTCATTTCCCCTCTTTGCTCTTTGCTGGCCTTCTGTTATCTGCTAAAGCTATCTGTCGTCTTCTCTCTCCCCGTCGGGCAGCACAAGTCCGGGATGAGAGACCTCTGTGTGCTCTTCGTCTTGTCCTCTCTCTCCTGGGCCCTCCCTCACCTCAGCATCACCTGCACTGTCAGCTCTGTCCTTTTGTTATATGTGTTTTCACAGCTTTATCTTCATTTCAACCTCTCTGTTATTTCAGGAATGAAACCGGCGTTTGTGTCAGGTTGAAAAGTCGCCAACCCAAGTCAACACTTATCTTCTTCTAATCTTCGTTAAGTGAGCAAAGTACTTTCCCACCAATCCACCTTCGATTAAGTAACCATTCAGAGTGGTTTCTGCCCCACGCCGGGGGAGCTACAGGGTCAGAGTATTGACAGCTTGTAGTCTAGCATCAGCCTTCTTGCTCAGTCATGTCACCAGACGTTTCATAGCATGTCTGACGATGGCAGGAGGAGACAGAAGTGGGTTGAATAATTAACACAGGAAAAAAGGAGCATCAGCATAATGAAGAAGGGCTGAGCGTCATAAACAGACGTCACTGATGGTTTAACATGAAATCCTTGGGTTAAAAGTACAAAACTGTTAACTTCATGAATTTATACCAATTTGTCTGGACGTGATATTTGTCTGAGTGTGTTGGTTGTAACTGTACATGCACCATCTGTTGTGTGTTTGCTTGTCTGTGAATGGCATTGTTTACGGTCTAGGTGACTGTAACTGTCCGTAGCTTTGTTTGTATACTCAGCCGGAGCGCTTTTCCGGTCTACAGAGTCGGATTCATCAAGTCACAGAATTGCTTCTTTTACAGTTGTTCATGTGGATAGCATACCATTATCCTGGTCGCTTTAAAGCACAACGTAAGTGTTGTTATTTTGGGTTCAGCACAAAATCCTTGCACATCCAGTTCTTTCCTAATTGTTAGATAAGGAAAAAAGGTTAAAACCATAAGAATCAAGCTTAAAAATAGTGTGGAAACCACGGTGTGAGCGTTGTGAGCGTTCACATGACTTGTTCATGAAAGTTGGCCACATCCCCGGAGAGTCAAATACACAACCATTCAGCAGCTGCTCGGTGCATGTGGGGAGGGATTAATTGAAAAACACAGTTACAGTGATATAATGATGTTGTGCAATCAGCAAGATACTGTAAATACTCTTGCAAAGATTTTCCTTGAATTTTGAAGGATAAAGTGAGGGAAAAATAATGTGTGACAGCAAATGAATCATATTATTTAATTCATCTATTTTCCTTTTTTCTGTTTTCCCAACTTTTCCCTTTGTCTCTCCGGTACACATCGGTCGATCCTAGCAGGTAGTGTAGCGTTCGTGAGAGGAGCTGTGTCCTGTGGAAAATTCTACCAACACATACGCTCCTTTGTAAATATGTTTTAGTATCAGTTCCTTTTGCTGGATGTGAGGTGATCTCCGCTGTGAGTGTGGAACTGTGCACCGCTGCTACATACGTGGAAACTCTTCTTTATTTGGCCGCAGCATTTAGAGATCTTATTTTTAGACGTTGGATTTTGCAGTTATTTCTGTTCTGTGTGGGTAAGTTTGTGGGTTTTCATATAATATTTGCAGCGCGTGTGAGTGGATGACCTGAAGCTCACTGGTGTGAGGTGCGGTCCCTCCTGTATGTGCCTGCTGTGCCTTGCTGCCATTGCCCAGCTTTCAGTACAGGTTTGGTCTGCACACTTTGCTGTGTTGTGACAGCAGCAGCTGAGCTGTCAGACTGTTTCATTTATTCAGGGTGGAAACGGCATCGTAAAACTTTAAGAGTGGGTTTAATGGCAGATTTGTGGACAAAGCATTTAACTTTCAGACTTTTGTCCCTTTTGTTCAGTTAAACTTGACGATACTGCAAAACGACACGACTGGAATCCCCAAATTTCCTCAATTAGTATCTTTATTTTATTTAAGGATATGAATTTAAACACATGCTATAGATGCTGCTAACATTCACTGAAAACATTTGCATATTCAATTTTGTCTTTTTGGTTTTTTCCCAAAATTTCTGGACAATGTTGAGAATGAGGTCGGGTCATTGTCTGAAATGTCCTCCCCTCACATGCGTCTCGCAGCAGGAGGCTGCTCCTGAGCAGAGCGTGCAGGAGAAAGGACACATGATGCTCGCTCGCTCATTGTTAATTCACTGGACGATTACCTGCTCTTTTCTCGCCTGGACACAAATGGGAATAACGCAGATATTGTACTGGGGAGCTTGCAGGTTAAAGATTGTTTATCGAGCATTTGCGTGCTCCCTTTCTGTGTCACGTGTTTAAATTCTACAAAACGTGATTGTTGGTGGAGTATTAACAAAGTAGGTTCCTGTCAGGTGGATGAATAATGTGCTCACACCTCCTTGGCAAAGCAAATCACGGCTCCAGATGTGAATCACTAACTAGGACAAAGATTGGACTTGTGACACAGTTCCTGTATTAGTTTTTCTTGAATGGCCTGGCCATCGTGAGTAGAGCTGAACGACATCAGCTGCAGCAGATCTGTTCCCCCGGAGAGTCGGAAACCGAGAGGGCAGTGAGGTGCTGTCTGAGTGGATTGGCCTGAGCCTCGGCTGCCGTTTAATGTCTTTAAAAGCTTTTCTGTTGTAGCGCTCCTTAGCCTGCCCACGAGCGCAGACCGTCATCTGCTGTTCTGTCTTGTTTCCAGCTCAATGAAAGATGACTCTTACACAGGATGGAGTTTGGGAGCTAATTCAAGGACATATTTAGTTCTTTGTTAACAGCTTTTGGAGATTTATTGGAGACTATATTGATTACTGTCCTCACCTGGAACATTAGACATTAGCTGCTTTTTCAGTCCAGTCTGTGTGCCTGAGCTTTTTCAGCAAATTTCTGTTTTTGGTTTTTGTTTTAAGCCAGTTATGACTGGTGCTTTTTTTTTTTTTTTTTTTTTTTTTTTAATGGTTCAAATGATTCATAGGTCGGTGTTTTGTCTGCATATAATACACAAGTTAGCAAAAGCTAATTTTATTTTGTATCTTTATTTATAAAGATTGGATCTTTAGCCGAGTCTAGAAATAATGCTAAAGATGAGACATTTTGCCAGGCACGAAAAACTGTATTTTTCCACCAACAAGGGGATTCCCAAAGAGGTTTGTGTGGAAACTTGGCATATCTCAGCATGATGTGCAGTGTGTCCTTAAAAATAAATGAAGTGCAGCACTAAAAACCTGTCTGCAGCAGACGAACAGAAAGTCCTGTCCTTTAGAAACAAACTCCAGCAAACACCTGACACAGGACCTGAGAGAAGCATCTGACCCATCTACTGTTTGCTGAAGTCTCTCTGTGGGTGTCAAGAAGACAATCTGAAGATTGCACAGAAACTGGACTCAAAATCGTTGGCAACAGGTCGACTAGAGCCGTGAATCCAAATTTGTGTCTGTAGCGATCTGTAATGGTAGGGGTATTGAGGACTTTTGGATGCAGTAACACATGGAAAGCATCTGTCTGGCTGCAGCTCTGTTTTTCAGCATGACAATGATCCCAAACACTCTCCCAGTGCAGTGAAAGCTTACCTGGATAGAAAAACACTATCAGCCAGAGATCGGTCTCCTCAGAGCCTCAGAAATCCACAAAAGGCAGCCAAAAGCTTGAATGTCCTGGAGAAATATTCCTGTTGTATAAACTCTGTTTTGGTTTGTTTTTTGCCTTCTATACTGTAGTTTCATAAATGTTTACACATGTTTCAATAGATTTCTGAACCTATTTCCCATTTTCTTAGCGAAAAATAAACAGATTGGCTCAAAGACGTTGGCACAGTGCTGTACAGCTTTAGCACACATCCACTTGAGTTCATTCCATGTCTTGGCAGGAAAACACAATATTACGTATGCCAGTGGCAAGAAAAAGCATCCAGGAGCCATTTGCAGTGTGTGCTGCATGTGCCAGAGCCTGTTCTGGGTCATTGGTTAATGTCGCTGGCCGTCTATTGTGTCCTCTGTCTTTGCTCTGAGGGTGCAGCCTCACTCTGCTCTACTTCACACGAAGATGAGAATCAGTACTGTGACTGCGCAGGAAACGAGCTGTAATTCTCATTTTTACAATTCTCATAAAAGTTGGTCACTTTTTTGGTATTGATTCAGCCGTTACGATCATGCAGACAAAGATTTTATGTCTGTGTGGGTTAAATATAGTGAAGCGTATTTAAAAAGCTTCAGTTTTAATGTATGTCTGTCAGACTCCTGCCTGCTTATCCATCTTTGTTATTTGATCCAATGGAGCTGAGAGCTGCCTGTCAATGATGAAGGTGGCGTGGCAGGAGGCCGCCCCGCCCTGAGCCTGGGTCTGCCGGAGGTTTCTTCCTGTTAAAAGGGAGTTTTTCCTTCCCACTGTCACTAAAGCGCTCGCTCATTCGGGGTCATATTGTTTGGGTATTCTTTGTTTTGTCTCTATCGCTGTAGGGTCTTTACCTTATAAAATGAAGCGAGCTTGAGGCAACTGTCGTTGTGATTTGGCGCTGTGTAAATAAAATTGAACTGAATTCACTTTATAGTTCTCAAACACCAATAAAATACTTTTAAAAACTCTGACTGGCTCACTCAAAGGAGAGAAAAACTGTGCACCTTTTGTTGTTGAGTCTCATGTAGTTGCACACTTCCTTCTGAACTGTGATACATTTAGTGGGTGTAGTTCCTCTATGAAACCGCGCACCACGAGGTTAGTAGGTTTGGGCAAACCAGGTCATGATTTCCAGAGAGACAGACTTTTTTACATATTTATTTTATTGGTACTGTGAGCATAAAGTCCCATTTAGTTCCATTATATTCAGTGGAAGGCTCAAACATGCATAAAGATTCATTCAAATTCAAAGAGGCTTTATTGACATTTATGTTAATGCAATTTAGACACAGACCTACAAGCTCTGATGAATACTCTGATTACAAGGAAAAGTTTGACATTTTGGGCGGCATGAATTTGGTTAAGGATTGGTACAGCTCTCATATGTATGGCACGGGGGAGCAGATGAGCAGAATATCTCTTGGTTGCTGTCACCGAATGACATGAGAGAAATGAACCTAACGCCTTTTGTAAACATGTTTTCAATGAAACTTTCTAGGTGAATATTCAGTGTCCTTCACTGTGTCACCAGTACTCATGTCATTTTAGTGCTGTCATTACTTTTTTTCTTTAAATGGGCTGCAGATGGTGTCAGATGGAAAACGTGGCTCACTGGGTGTGTCTCTGTGTTTCTGTCCTCAGCCCGAGATGCAGACGAGCGGGAGAAGTGGATCCACGCCTTAGAGGGAACTATCCTCCGGCACACCCTCCAACTCCGGGTATGAAACCAAGCGCTTCTTTGGATGTGTGTCTTTGTGTCTAATCCTCTGCAGTGAACAGAGGAGTTGTTTGCTGTGTGGATCCTCTGGTGTTTGCATGCCATTTATACAAATTCCCGTCACACAGTTTATATTTCCGGAATCGAACGTGCCGCTCTTTGTGATACCTGAAGATGATCCTGGTTTAGATAAAGAGGTAAACGAAAACCCTGCCATGAAAATAATATCAGAGCTTTCACTGCGAGATTGTTTTTCGCACTTCACGCAGTCTGTATTTGCATAAACTATACCCCGACACTCGTGATGATTTGAATGGCCTTTGCATGTCAGGTTATCAGCACTTTAAGCTTTTCGTGTATTGCTTGTATCTGTTTTTTCCTCAGGAGAGCCGAGCCGAATGATAATTCACGTCTGTATTAAAGGGAAAAGTGCTGACATTTGCGTCATCGTAGGCTGAGGATGTTTGGAAATACGTGGCCAGTTTGGACCGGTTTTAGGAGCAGGCTTTTAAGTTTAATGGAAAGTCTGCTCAGCTGCTGACCTGCTTGCTGCCATTTTTGTCCCACCGGTGTTTATATCTGTTTTTATGAGTGTAGAAATTGCTTCCCCTGCCCTGCAGTTGTTTTCTCTGCTCAACCTCTTTTCCTGCTCTCCTCCCTCAAAACAAACCTTCCGCTATGCTCCCTCCCATCCTCATCCAGATACACTTCTTCCTCCTTATCGCTTCTCTTCTCTTCATCCTCATAACCAAGCTTAGTATTTGTTCTCCCTCCCACCTTTCTTATTCTGCTCGCCCTCTAATCTCTCCCTTTGGTGGCAAATCCGTTTGAAGTGCTACGCGTGTGCCTGCGTGCTCGGTACGGACACACACATACATGCGCACACCTATGCAGCGTTGCTGTCGAAGCATCATATGACCCAGCGCTACCCAATCCAAGACCCGGTTGCTCGATCGGCCAAACATCTGCCTCGGCTGTCTCAGCCAATCCTCGTGGCTGTTGATGCTCGTGCTTCTCAGCGCTTGCTGTTGGTTTGCGTGTTTTCGTCTGCCTGTGCGAGAGGAAGTGTGGCTTTCCTGTCAGGGGAGGGTCCTGGATTAACTCGGCTCAGACCAAACGCTTAGCTGATAACTGCTGCTGAAGCCCCGCTAACAGTCTGAAGGCTGCTAGGGTTTACGTTGGCACACCGCAGTGGAGAGCAAAAGGAGGAAATTGTTTTGTGTTTCTCTGTGGTGCTGAAGGAGGAGGAGGAGGAGGAGGGAGAAAGAAAGAATGTAATTTCAGCAGAGCTGGCGGTTTGTAGCTGTGGGGAAAACAGAGTAACGGAGGCAGAGAAAGAGAAAGCGACCTTGGGCTCTGCTAAATGGACTGAGAGATGTACTGGCTTATTGCAGCATGTCTATTGGAGCACGGCACCCAGTAAGTAAAAACACGCAGACAGGCAAAAACCCCGCTGCACCAGAGCGAGGAGAAGTTAAGCGGCTGCAGCGCGCCACTGGGACAGCAGCATTTTTAAAGTGGGTCACACTGTGTGGAAAGACAAATAGACAGGGCAGGGAGGGGGGGGAGTGTGCGAGGGCAGTGTTGTTTGTAAAGTCTGGTGTGTGTGTGTGGGTGTGTGTGTGTGTGTGTGTGTGTGGGTGGGTGGTTTGTTTTTTTTCCTTAATTTAACACTGGAGGCTACGCTAAAATCTCCCTGCTGCTGTGTCACAGGGATGGACAGTCTGTGCGCTGCAAACGAGTGGGAGTGGAAGTCTGGGAATATTTCCAGAACAGGGCAGAAGTGAGCACTACAGTGTGGTCATACAGTGGCTGTTTATAAACCAACCACCTGCCTCTGACTTTCTGCTTCAAACGTTATAAAAAGAAAGAAAAAACACTCCCCTGTGTCATGTGTGTTGTCAAAACAGGACATTTGCTCAGTAGTAATAGAGGACCGGGCTGTTTTGCAGGTAGAGTTTTTCTCAGTGTGTATTTAAAGTCTTTATCATGTTCACGTCTGTTCTTTGAGTCTTCATCCAGTGCAGAGTAAACGTTGAGGCTCAGGTGGTTGAGCTCTAATCTGTCTTGTAACAATTTACTGTGAAATTATTTCCTGTAGACATTTTCGCTCTGACTTGTGTTTCGCTGCGTGTCGCTGATTGCTTCCCATGAAAAGTATCATGATGCAATGCCTTACTGGAATAATACTCCCGCTTATATGTTTCCAGTGTAGCGAGTTATCAGGCAAGTTTCTTCAAGATTTGTGCCCGTCTGGGGTGAAAACCCCCAGAGGCGCACAGTAACAGTCTTTTTTCTTTTTTCTTTTCTCTTTTTTTGCTCAGGCCTTCATGCAGACAGCTACATTTTGCCCCTTTAAGCTGAACAAGCACCTTTGATCCTTTTGAGGAAGTTTGCCCTGTTAACTTCATAGCTTCATGGCTGCTGAGTATAGTATGTTTTTCTAAAGCTTAAACTTTAGCTCGTCGGCGATCGGCGACCGGCTTTGTGTTGATGGCTTTTCTTCACTTTCCTATGAGAGCTCATTCGACTGCAAGAAAACACACCTCAAACTCGCGACACAGCTGGACTCTGCAACGCGGCAGCTCCAAAGCAGCAGTGACATCCACCACGGTTTGATAAGAGTTTGACTTTTGACAGGATTTGTTTCGTTTTGACAGAGCGCCGTTCCACGGTGAGGTATTGTGCGTTTTTCCACGTAACTGCTGTAAAGCAGTAAAGTGCATTGACACACACCGTTAGTCATCTCCTGAGTCTGCTGGCTTGACGTAGGGCGGGTATTGTGTGTTCGCTGGGACTCGGTGTCCTTGCTGTTGACAGCCTCGGTGATTAAATGAGGGTGAATTTTTTTTTTTTTCTCCTGTTTTCCTGTCTTTTGGTTTTGTGTCACAGCTTACTGGATTGTTCTGGGTGCTTTGTTGGGTGAGCACAGACAGGCAGACAGATGCCTGGTCACGTCTGTTCTGCCAATAGTCTAGTAATTACCTTTTAATGTGTATTATGTAACTAAATTATCTGTGTTTGTGTGTGCGTGTGAAGTCCGTTAAAGGAAGCTAATTAACAAACAATGAATTTGAGTGCACCTCAGCCCGTTACGTTCTGTCTGGAACCGAATGCTCTCCGGTCGTGAGAGTCCAGATTTCAGTTTTGTTTCAGAGCCTGAAACGAGTTGGCCTCCATCAGGCAAGCAGACAGACCTGCTGGCCTTTCATGTAGACGAGCCTTTAAACAATAGTACTCATATCTCCCTCACTACGGTACTTTGCTGGAAAATTCTCCTGAACTGTTGATGTTTCTCTCCAACGTTTTGTGTAACAGTTTATAAAGCCTACCTGACCAGGAGGTGATGGATATGAGAGGCTTTTTTTCCCTTTGTTTGTTTGTTTTTTGGTAAATGAACGGATAAATATGTGAATACACGGCCCTGGATTTATGGGCTGTGGTTTTGTGCTTTACTTTGAATATGCAAACACCTTTTGCAACACCTGCGTCGAGGACTGCACCGATGCTCAGCTGTGTTTCTTCCCTTGTCTTTAGGAGGCTGAGACGGGATTTGTTCCTAGTGTTCAAGACTTTGACAAGAAGCTAGCTGAAGCTGACGCCTACCTACAGATTCTGATTGATCAGTTAAAGGTAGGACACGAAGGAAATCCAGTGTGGTGCACACTACACCGTGACGTAGATATGGATGTTGTAGATTTCAGTGGTTTTTCATCCTATATTTATAGATTGAATCTGTGTCAGCGAGCATTACCTTGCTCGTCTGAGTCTACTTTTCAGTAAAGCAGAAGTTCTTGTGAGTTAGATTTGTGGTAGAATGGTGACAAACCAGATAACTGTATTTAAAGAAAGTAGACACTGTCTCCAGCGCAGCATCTTAAGGAAACCACATAACATGTCCTTCCTTAGATAAGCTCTCAGTTTTCCACTGTGTCATCTCTACACAGAGGCACTCATCTGACAGTGGAATAGCTCTTATTCCATGTTTCTGTTTTTTAACCTTTCTTTCATCTCTTGTCCACACAGCTGTTTGATGAGAAGATCAAGGACTGCAAAGAGGATGAATCACGCAGAGTGAGTACCAGCAGCGCAGCTCTGCTCTCGCGTCTCGCCTCTCCGGTCCAGCGTCATTACAGTCGCTGCTAACAAAGGAGCAGGGGGCGAAAACTGATAGCTGTCAGTGTATCGCAGATATTTCTGTTCCAAACTGGTTTAAAGCACCAGTGATTTCAGAAGTGATCCTCTTATTTCAAAAGCTAAAGTTCAGTCCCCTTGATATTTATTTATTCAGTCATGAAGAATAAAAATTAATCCTTCAGGGAGTAACCCTTTTAGCGCTTTCCTTAACTGAGTGGTTTCAGCTTTATTTCAGGCCTGCTTAGAGTCCAAAATGACTGGATGTGCATTAGAAGTCTCTGCCTATCCAGCTACCCTTGGAAAACCCCAGAAACTCCTCTAATAGTCATCAAACCACATCTTTGTTTATGAATGCTGAGGTGTCAGAACTCATTAATGGTACAGGAGACGTCATCAGATGTAGTCTTTATGGGGGAAAGATGCATAAAGAAGATCATTAGTCTAAAGACGTTGAAGCTCCAACAGTACTCGGTATGAAGAACAACTTTATTACCTGACCAACATGTGGTTCAGGGTCCTGACAAAGGACCCTTCTGTTCTCCAGTGTTGCTTTAAGTTTCAGCTTCTTTTAGCTTACCAAAACTTACCACCACCTCTACTCACACCATACGTTGCCCTCAGCTTGGACCAGTTTTGGGGTCTGATTGGACCGAGCTGCTGCAGACTGTAAGGCTGATCGAGTCAGCAGTTCAGTTTTTGAGTTTCTGGTTCATTTTCTCAGTCACTTAACGGGCTAACGGACAATTTAAAAAGTACAAAATGTAATCAAGGGACCATTGTTCAAACTACAATTGATAGTTTATTCTTCCTTTTTCTGTAGCTCCTCTCAGGCCCGGTCAGATCTCAGAGCAGATCTTCTGTATTTGCATAGCGCTTTTCTAGTCCCTAAGGACCCCAAAGCGCTTTACACATCCAGTCATCCACCCATTCACACACTGGTGATGGCAGCTACATTGTAGCCACAGCTGCCCTGGGGCGCACTGACAGAGGCGAGGCTGCCGGAAACTGGCGCCACCGGGCCCTCTGACCACCACCAGTAGGCAACGGGTGAAGTGTCTTGCCCAAGGACACAACGACCGAGACTGTCCAAGCCGGGGCTCGAACCGGCAACCTTCCGATTACAAGACGAACGGCCGACTCTTGAGCCACGATCGCCCAATCTTAATGTTTGAAGATTAGAGGTGTAAACGCTTTTGTTGGACGAGTTTAACCTTCAGGGCGTCTCACTAGCCTCTGGTGTTATCTGTCCACTTCCTCTTTGAGTTTAACACCAGCTTTTGGTCACTTTACCTTGTTGCTCGTGCCGACTTCATCAAACCTTTCACAGCTGGAGTTTCAAGCCCCAGCTGAAGCCAGTCAGGCGTCATTGCTCGCTTCAGTATTTCTGCTCTTTAACCTCGTTTTTACTTCTTTCTGTTCTTTCGACAGAAAATTGAACATTTGAAGGAGACTACTTGTGTAAGTCAGAGAATGAGCACATTTTCCTTCCTGTTGGCTTTAGAAGTCACTTCCTACCTAATTAATTGCTCTCTGATTTTTTTTTCCCTTTCAGAGTATGGTAGAGTCCATCAAGCACTGTATTGTACTGCTGCAGATTGCCAAGGTAAGCACAGCACGAGTCCGCTCTCTGCAGTTAGTCATTTCTTCATAACCATTGTTCTTGTGAAACCACGTGAGTGTGCACTGTGTGTTACCTCGCATCCCTGGGCTAGTTCCCTGCTTACAGTTGCTATCTGGGTCGGTGGTTGGTGAGGGTGTCGCCCAGTGTTCGTTTCATCACACTTTCTATTCGGCTTTCTGAAAGGAAGTGGAGCAATCGTTTCTGCTTCATTAGCTGTTTGATAAGGGAAAACAAAAAACACACATGTGGATTATTTCACACGATAGTGGAATCCTGTCATTTTTACTACTGAAAGAAGTGGCAAGTCTGGATTTGACCGTGTGATGAAAGGATCGCTGTATGTGGCAACTTGGGGAAAGTTTTGGAGCTCCACGCGAGAGGCCTCGTTTGCACCGCACCACGGCAGATGCTCGGGATGCTTTTATGAAATGACTCTTGAACCTTCGTCACAATGAGTCTAACACTGTCTTCTTAAAATTTTAAGGACCAAAGTAACGAACAGCAACACGCAAACGGACTTCTAGTAAGTTTGACCCTTTCTGTCCATGACAAAAGTCGAAATCAAACAAACTGCTAACTTTCTTTTCACGCTTAATAGACTCTCTCCTATTAGACAAGCAGATGTACCAGACCTGTTTAATGCATGCAATCTAATTTGGATCTAAGCTTTCCTTCATGTCTCCCGCTGCCTTCTTCTTAATTAAGTCAATATTTTCCTCTAAAATCTAATATTGATTTATTTTGTAACTATTCTTTCCTTCATGAAGACATGAAATGTATATGTGCAAATGGTGCTACACAAAATGCACATTGTTGTAGAGTGTATACTAGTGCATCTCAAAAAGGTCAAGTATTGTGAAAAGTTTGTTTTTATCACTTTATTCAAAAAGGTAAACATTCATGTAAATAAGTGTTATTATTTTATTTTGATGATGATGATGGCCTTTAACTCACGAAAATCTGAAATTCAGTTCCTCAAATTATTGAAGTATTTCATTTTCAGTGTGAGTAAATTACTCTTCATTCTTAGTTCAGTAACCACAGTTGTTGGGAAGAACGCTGACTCGACAGTTGTCCAGATGAAGATCGAGTTTAGGAACGCTGTTTTGAAGCACGTTAATGGAAAGTGTGGTAGGAAAAATTGCACAAGCTGTAGCAATTACCTGATCCATGAGTGGATTGTCAGGAAAAGTGGAGAGCGTGGAGCGTCCACACACAGATGTCTTTAGGTAAGACCGTCGCGTCTCTAATTCCAAGCCATATATCACATGGACCATATACAGCTGCTTTAATCTTAAGTGGGCCAGACCAGGAAAATTCCCCTTTCTGCTGCTGTACATTTAATCCCAGAGATATCGCAATATAAGGAAAAGAAGTGCAGTGGTAACAGTGGGTCGTTTTTCCACACGATGGAGAAATGCTGCTGAAAGAAACTGATTAGCACAACTCTGTGGGCTCGTATTGTAAAGTGTAAGTTTAGCTCATTGCCCAGACTTCCCAGTGAGTTTTATTAATTAACAAAGTCAGTTTATTTTCCTTTTCCCTTTTTTTTTCTTTGCTATGGTCACGTTATAAAAAACAGACATGTTGAAGGTTGATGGTGGAGAGGAAAAAAGCTAGAAATGAAGTCCAAAAGTCCAGGAAGGAAATCCGGCGTCTACGTTCTGTGATGATTTTAGGGTGCCGTGTCGTCTGCTGGTGTTAGCGGTGGTTGATCCACTGTGTTTTATCCACACTGTGGACAAGAGGGCCTCTATCATTGTTCAAGAGGAATGGGAGACACCCCTGACCCAAAAATACAGATGATGTTCAGTGTAGTGTGAAGTCGGGCACACGGAGATCCTTTTTTGTTTGATCTGAGGAGGCGTTCTAATAATTTGACATACTGGAATTTTTGGCTTTTTATATCTTTTAAAAGGTATATAAAGGCCTGAAATATCTCACTTCGCTTTTACAGAATATATGAAAGTTTATCTCTTTGAATTAAATTTTGAAAAATAAACCTTTACATAATACTCGGTGTTCTGAGATGCACTAGTGTAAGTGCACATGGGACACACGTGTGATCGCATGCCTGCGTATGCGAGTGTTGCCCATCACTTCACTTACTAATTAGAGGAATCAAGTCACCATTGATTGGTCATTCTCACACTGCCTGCTTATTGAACCACTGAGCACTAATAGCTGGAAAGCCGTGCCGAAAGCACTCCTAGACTTCTGCAGATATTCGTGTTGAAGGCCACAACAGGATTTATGCACGTTTTGAACCACTAAAGCTTTAAGCAGTAAGACTTCCTGTTAACCGTTTTTCAAAATAAAACAGCTCTAAAAATGACCAGACCTTAAATAGAAATAAACCATGACCCAGTTGTTATGACCTAATACCAGTTTGTGTCTCATGTATACTAATGACTACTAATTATGGCTGATGGCAGGTTCAGTCGTTCACTGCTGTGTGAGCAAGGGTGACTGAGAGAAGCTCTCCAGAGTATCTGACTTTCCTCTCAGCCACAATGAGAGCTGACGCTACATAACCCCGACCCTCATCCAGTCTGTGCTGCGCAGGTTTTATTAGAGCTCAAAGTTGGCTTTTAGCTGTTAGTCTGCTACTGTATGTATGTGCTGTACGTTGACCTGCAAAATAAATAAAATGAATAAACTGAAGGTGGATATCACTACGTTAAGAGCAACAGATGGGTCACATTGCCCTTTTTAAACACATCAATGTTTAAGAGGGGTTTGATCCACCGTGTGCCTGAGCCAACTGTGAATAAAGACATAGGTCATTACCACCAGACGTTTTGGGTTAAACCGCTCTGAGACTTTGCCTCATCCTGTCATGTGACCTTTAGGTTTTCAGATGTGAGTGTGGGTTGAGGTGCCAGAGAGGCAATCTCGGGGTGCATTGTTGATGGCAGACATTTGGTGTCGTAAGCCAACCCTCTGTTCAAAGATGGTCGTTCACAGCGGACATGGACAGCTTTAAATCGTGGAACTCTCCGAGTCCAAATCGCTTTCTTTAGACTACTGTGACGTGGATGACTGACAACCTACAGACACATGTCCATGTTGTTCTTATTTCTCTGGTTTATAAATATAAAGGGATTTTTATCAATCAGTCTGACTGTATCATGAAAATGGCGCATATATTTGGGCAACTGCAGAATCACACTTGCACCCAGAGGAGACAGGACAACAGAAGGTGGACGAGGCAGAAAAGTGAGGCCTAAAGAGCAAAAGAAAACACTGACTCAGGGATAAACAGAAACCTGTAGCTAAATGAAAAGAAGGCTATCAATCTTTGGAAAAAGCAAGGGATTGAGAAGTGTTTGTAGATCGTTTAATACAACACAACCTCCCACTTTAAGCAAGACCTCCACGTAAGCCCGTTAGCTCATAGGACTGCATTGATCTTACAGCTGGCTTAATCTGTTATCATTAAGTACAGTATTATGTAGTATAAATAGCACCGCGAAAGCTCTGCCTATGCATATACCTGCACGTGCCATGTTTGTATGCCATAGGCTTTCCCCTAATCGTACCTCTGCTGAATGTCTGTCACTGTGCCTGCATAGCAGTGATGCATGCACCGTAGGCCTTTGTTTAACATGCTCGAGGCGTCAGCAGCACATTTGACCCTGTCAAACTGCACTGCCTGGGGAATTGTTGCAAAGTGCAAGAATCATTTAAACCAAGCTCACGAGAAGCATGTTCAGTAGTTATCTGTCAAAATAATTTATGTGCTATGGGTGGCTGAGGGGTTGCTCTGCTGTGAGAGCTGCTCGTTGCATTAATATTGCATTCACTTGGGGGGGTAGAGAGGTTATTGATCATTACAGAGTTTAAAGCCCTTTTAGCTTTTTTTTGATGATCTTGCTCTTTTCTTCACGTGCTTTTTTTTCCTCATGTCCTGCTTGCACAGCCATAGGCTGGTCAGTATATGTCTTTAATTGGATCTAATTAGAAGCCCTCGAGTTACTTTTATGAAGGCATGTGGACATTGGAACCATTAGAAGAAAGAACAGAACAGACGCAGGAAGTCTGGAGATGGGAGGGGAAAAGTGTGAACGGGAGAGCAGATCCTTGACCTCTGATCGTATCTTTTTTGTTTAGCGTTTAGATAATGGGTTATTGGCAGTTATCTTGACCTATAAACAGAGAAAAACAAGGTCAGATTTATTCCTAGAACTCAGTTCAGTAAATACCTCACGTCACAGCTCAGCCTAATCTCGATGTCACTGTGTTCCTGTTGAGCTCAGATGATCTCAAAATAGAGAAAAGGTGTAAAAGTCAGAAACTGCAGGTCAGGTTTGAGCAATAATGTCACTAAATGTTGTTTCCTGGCGGTAAGCTGTTGGGGAACGAGGGTCGAGATGTTTTTGGTTTATCTCGTGTGGTTGCTGGTGTTCCTGTCAGATGGGTCGTTGGGGGCTGTGACCACATTACATCGTGTCATCAGGCTGCTGTTTATATGCATGCAGCGTTTGCCTCGGATCAAGGCAGGCCTCTGCAAATGATTACCTACTGTAGTGTTTATTAACCCCCCCGGCCCCCCCAGTCCTTTTTAAAGAAGAAACAGGCTGCTCAGAGTTCAAGAGTCAACGTTAGCAGTTGTGTAAAGCTACTCCTAGCGTTTGCATTTCAAAGCGTGTTGTTGGTTTCATATTGATTGCATTAATTAAGCTTGGTAACGCCACTCTTTCCAGGAAATTGAGTGCGAGGAAATTGATCTGCGCCGGCTGGATGATGCATTGTTCTAGTTCGCTCTTCACATAGGTGCACCGAGGTATGATCAGGTCATAGTGTTCCCCTCTGATGTCTGGGTTTGAGAGGATAAAGGAACAGGTGGATTATTGCAGTAGCCAGACTAGGACTGTTTCTAAACTAAAAGCCAAACTGCTTTCGATTGAGTCTTTTCTAAACCAGTAAGCAGGCAGTGGTCTGGGTGTGTGATTGTTGCAGCAAAGGTCTGATGTCAGTGTGAGGCACTCAGTTTTTGTTGTAAAGGGCATTGTTGTGTTTGTTTGGTTTTTTTCCTCCAGAGCACCATCAACCCAGTGGATGGGATCTACCAGCCCCCTCTGGACACTCCAGCAGTGAACACAATGCCAACACAGACAACACTACCCCCAGGTACAAGACATCCGCCTCCTCAACACGTGTCAGACATTTAAAAGTAACAGCTGTCACTTAATGTGTTGAGACATCATCCTGAGAGGTTGTTTGTGTTATACACTTAAAGGTGCCACCAGCTCCTCCTGTGGTTGGGAGTGTAATCGCAGAACCGTTGGAGAAATGTGTCAAATCTGTCAATGTTCTGTCCTTAGATGACATTTGAAATTATGTTTCAGCTGCAACTGGAAACATGTTCTAGTATGACAGCACCATCACCAGCGTTGATAAATATTCTTAATATTCTCTCAGTGTTTGAAGGTACACCTTTAAAAATCATCAGCAGGGTTTAGCAACATTATTCCCGCTCTTCTATTTCTTCTTTTAAATTAAGGATTTGTGTTGAAGCAGATTCCTGTTTTGTGGGTAATATCGTTCATCCAGTCAATAAGAATACTCACGTCTTGACTAAACTCTGACTAAATCTTTGGCTATTTTAGTCAGATGACCATGACTAGACTAAAAAAAAGGCTATAAAAATCATCAGTGCAAAGTAGGCTGTTCTAATTTTGGTCTCTTATAATAGACGGTGTAATCCCCGCTCACAGATGAAGCTTCTGTCTGCAGCGTCCTGCCACGTGGCATGAGATGCTTCGTTTCGAGGCTTCGCTCCTAACTCTGCTTTCTCTTCGTTTGATAAAGACGCGTCTCAGGTGTGCAAATCAGACCAACGACCCTCCACGTTACCTGTTGGTCCCGTCGTCACAGTGATGGGCAGTCTGCAGACCCCAACTCCCAACAGCACAGGTGAATTCAATTCAATGTCATGAACTGGACTAATTTTTGTGAAATGCTGAAATGGCTATATATTATTGAAATTATTGAAAATTGTTGTTGTTGTAGTAGCTGTGTGATCTGTAAACTGCACACAACCTTTTTTAATGGCAAACAGTAATCGGCTACTGAACGGAGGAATGTGGAACAGCTGATTAGTCGGATACTTCCCTGAGGAGATGGTAACCACAGGGAAACCAGATATGATACTGACGAGCTGTTGATTTGAGCTGTTTGATTAAAAGTTCAAAATCTCATACTCAGACTCTTTGTATACAGATACATCTTAGGCCCCTGATGGGTTTTATTTAAATCACTTGTTATGATGCCGTCATGTTGGACTACAGTCACAGTACAGTTGCATGGACATGTAATAGCAGATATAAGAAGGTGATTGGGGTGAAATGTGTTTACATAATTTGATGCCACTGCCCCCAAGTGGCCAAAAAAGATACTTTTTTTCATTTCATTCTTGACCTTCAAACAATTACTTTAAATGACATTTAGCACCGTCTTTGTCTATTTGTAGTAGAGCTGCCACAAACGATTATTTTGATAGTCAACTAGTCATCGATTATTTTTGCGATTAGGCATCCATTGGGCGTAAAACGTAGCTTATTGCACCAGCATGCGTCTGCTCTTATATAACTATCATTAGCTTACAGCTTTAAGTGTTTAAGGTCTGTGCTAACTAAAAATAAAGAGCAGATGATAGTTGATTAAACTTTTAATGAAATTTGCAGATTGTGGAGTTTAGTAAACTCGGCCGTCTGCTCTTTGCTATCTAAAATATAACAGGACACTGGAGTAAACTCGACATTCTCACACTTCTGTTTAATCAGTTTTCTGTTTATTCAGCTGTGTGCAAACTAACTTTAATCTCAGCCAAACCAATTTACTCAGGAACAAATAAAACACTGAAAAAAGCCAAACAATAACATTTTAAGTTATCTAAGTGACTTATGTATCATGTTTAAGCTGAGTAGTGAAAGACCGCGGGGATCTGAAAACGATGTGCCGGGAGTCCGGTGTTTTTCGCCGGCTCTAGTGAGCCTTGAACCCCCGGCTAGCTATCGAGCTGGTGGGTAACAGACGTCTCCGAAAACGTCGGAGCACTTTTACAAATATGTGATGTCTTGATAAACCGAGGAGATATTTGAAGTTTACACAGACACATTCTGGCGTGAAAATATGTTAAAAGTTTATTTTGTGACCCAGAAAGAGTAATAAGAGTAATATTAAAACTAAGTAGCTGCCGCCATTGTACGAAACTGGAATTGGCTGAGCCGCGCAATGAATTCTGGGATAGGTTGGGCCACGAAGGATACACCCGACCCATCCTTCAAATCTGGGGAAAAGGAGGACGGATTTGGAGGAATGTTCAAATTTGGGAAGCCTTCGTTGCGCCACTGTATCGTAATCGGCCTACAAATGCGGCTTCCGAAGGATGCGGCCCCTGAATTTGGACACAGGGAGAGAGCTTCTTCTTCTTCGGGGTTTAACGGCACCTGGCATCCTTGTACATGCAGTGCTGCCATCTTCTGTTTCCGTCCGTTTTTACAGTCTTAAATCCTACTACTTATTCCTGCGTCTTTCAGGATCTTACAAAGCTTCAAACGACGCGTCGACTGTTGAATTTGTCGTCGACGATTTTGATAGGCGACGTAATCGTGACTAGTCCACTAATCATGGCAGCCTTATAATTTGTGGACTTGTGAAAATGTGTTTTACTGCAGTTTTACAGGTTACAAATGTCGTTAACAAAAATGCAATTTTTAGGAGCATTTTGAGGGTCGTTTGTTTTGTTAAATGAGTAAAAGTGTGTCACTGAACGTAAGTTAAAATGAGCAGAAAGCAGAGGTTGCAGCCTGTTTGCCTTTTCTGCTGAGGCTGCAGTATTAAAATGCTGTGCTGTGCAATAAGGAGGCAGGCTGCATGCTTGAGAGTACTGTCAATACGCTCTGCAGAGAAAGTCATCACTATATTAAAGCGGCTTAATGGTGCCGAGCACATCCTGCTGAACAGCAGAGCTGGGAAACAGGAGCTCCAGCTGATCAATATAATGTTGTTTTCATCACCATGACATCATGTATGGCAGGCGTCGGCGAGCTTCTACATCAACAGAGCCATTTTGGCTCCTCCTACCAAACAGACAGGCGGGTGATGGATATAATTGAGGGGTGATAAATGAATACATATACTGTGTGTGTGTATTGGGTGGTGGCATGAGGCACACTGTTTGATTTAATTTTTTTATGTATATGTTTTTTAGGGAGTGGCCCGTCAGGCCCCAGCAGCGGCGTCGCCTCCCCGGCTCACATCCCCCTCCCCTCACACTCAGTGCCAGACTTCTCCTACTCCTCCAGTGAGGATGAATTCTATGACGCTGATGAGTTTTACCAGAGCAACACTTCCCCCAAACACTGCATAGAGTGAGTACAGCAGCACCCCGTTGGTAGCAAGAAAAATTCTGCTTGGATTGAATAAAAATCCAGCAGCATGAGCGTTTGCAGTCAGAGACGTTTGCCTCTTATTTTATATTTGTTCTTCGTCCCCTTTATCTCTCTTGCTTCCTGCTTCCTTGCTCCTCCTCCTGCACCCAGTCCCTCAGGGCCTCCAGCTGCCTCGCCCCTTACTAATGAAGAAACGGCTCTGAAACGACCCAACACTACAGAGTCCCTCAACTCTTCGATGTCCAATGGCACCACAGACACGGGTAAAAAGGGAAATGCTCACGAGACACATGATTACATTACAGCTGATTGTCCCTCACTGATTAAACTCTAAGCATGAGGTCTGATCCGTTTATGTGGGAGGAGGTGGCGTTATTAAAATCACATTTTACTACATGATGGTGAAATATGTGGCTGGATGAAACTTTCGCTCTGCTCATCCTCAGACCAGTTCGACTGTCACGATGACCGTGACGATGACGGTGAAGGGGAGTCTGTGGAAGAGCACAAGAGCGTCATCATGCATTTGCTGTCTCAAGTTCGATTGGGCATGGACCTCACAAAGGTCAGGACCTCTTAGCGTCTTAGCCGCCCTAATTGTTCCGTGGCAGCGTTTCGCTCTCCAGCGCTGTCGCTGTAAGGTTTTCTTTTTTAACAACGCTTCACTGTATTTCCCAGGTGGTCCTGCCTACCTTCATCCTAGAAAGAAGGTCTTTGTTAGAAATGTATGCAGATTTCTTTGCACACCCCGACTTATTTGTAAGGTACGTACCATTTCAGTTGTTTATCTTTTTTTGTTAAACGTGCACACTCTGACATGAGGGTAGGCCGTCATTCAGTACTTGTTTCTTTTACTCGCTAGTATCGCTGAGCAGCCAGAGCCCAGAGAGCGCATGGTGCAGGTGGTGAAGTGGTACCTGTCGGCTTTCCATGCCGGAAGGAAAGGCTCAGTGGCCAAGAAACCGTACAACCCAATCCTAGGAGAGGTCTTCTACTGCCACTGGGATCTTCCCAGCGAGACAGAGGAGCCTTCGCCACCTACGGTGAGACCGTTTGTCACTGCAGTCAAGTAGATTTTTGATCCAGTAATAATGTAAATTATTACTTTTACAAGTTCCTGAATCATCGATCTGCAGTTCTAACCACCAATCGCAATCCTCCTCTCAATGTGCTTCGTTCTCGTACATTTCAGGAGACTGTATCAGAAGGCCCGGTTCCCTGTGCTTCGTCCAACAGCGTGTCTTTTGTGGCAGAGCAGGTCTCTCACCACCCGCCCAGTAAGTCTTGAACCTTCGCAGAAATGCTCATTACATGTAGATCCAGAAGGGTGCGGTGAAGCTTCAGGAAAGTAACCGCTGTGAAATTATCAGTTATTTGTATTTGACGTTAGAAACTAGATGACATGTTAGGTTTGGATGTCAGAATCAGTCTTATTTGTGCAAAAATGTTTTGGTTTTATTTATTTTCTGCTTGATCGCTGATATGTTGCTGTTTTTTTTCACCACTCCTAATTATTTCCTGTGTTTTTCCCCGTAGTTTCTGCGTTCTACGCAGAGTGCTTAAGTAGGAAGATCCAGTTCAACGCTCACATTTGGACTAAATCTAAGTTTCTGGGCATGTCCATAGGTGTCCACAACATCGGTCAAGGTACGCTAAGCTCTGCCTTATATTCTCTGATAAGTGTGATTCAGTGAATCTTTGTGTTAAGTAACTTCTGGTCTCTCTCCAGGCTGCGTGTCATGTTTGGAGCACGATGAGCATTACATTCTCACCTTTCCTAACGGATATGGCAGGTAGGTGTCATTAATGCATCCCTCTGCTCGCCTGTGTCATCGCTCAGTTGGTCCGCGTTGGTCGTTACTCTTTGTTTCACTGAGCTACGCCTGTCTGTCCAGGTCGATCCTCACTGTGCCGTGGGTGGAGCTTGGTGGAGAGTGCAACATCTCCTGCTCCAAGTCGGGCTACAGCGCTAACATCGTGTTCCACACCAAACCCTTCTATGGTGGAAAGAAGCACAGAATCACTGCAGAGATTTTGTAAGAGCCATGTGGTTATATCACACTATTTAAGGATCACTGAGAGTCCGGTCTTTAATACACAAGATAACATCTGTTTTTTGTTTTTTTCCCTGCAGTTCACCGAACGACAAGAAGTCTTTCTGCTCCATTGAGGGAGAGTGGAACGGAGTCATGTATGCTAAATGGGTGACTGGAGTGAGTCCTTTGTTTCTTTACATTACAAAATGTAGGAAATCACCACCTTAAATTAATTAATACATGTGTGAACGTGTTTTTATATGTTTCTAGGAGAACACGGTGTTCATAGACACTAAGAAGATGGGCATCGTTAAGAAGAGAGTGAGGAAGCTGGAAGACCAGCTGGAGTACGAGTCTCGAAGGTGAGGAGAGGCTCAGTGTCTGACCTTAGCCGTCTCACAGGATCCCCTAACTCTAAATGTTTGACTTTCAAACTTTTACTCCGCTTAGACTGTGGAAGGATGTGACCCTGAACCTGAAGATAAAAGACATCGATGCAGCAACAGAAGCCAAGCACCGGTTGGAGGAGAAACAGAGAGCTGAAGCCAGAGAGAGAAAGGAGAAGGAGCAGCAGTGGGAGACCAGGGTGAGGATTTCCTGCAGTGTGGCTCCACACAAACACACGTGAAAGGTTGCTGGTTCAATTCCAGTTTGAGACACAAATCTCTTCTAGGTTGTATCAGAAAGAGCAACTAGCGTAAAAATGTGCCAAATCAAAAGTGACCAGAGAGCAGCTGAAAGTAGCTTTATTTCAAGGAAACGTACAATAATTGTATTTATGACAATAAAAGGAAAAGAAATGTGCAGCAACATTTTATCTGTGAGTGCAGCTTTCAGGCAGGAGCAGCATTTATTAGTGCAAACAACACGAAGGACACTTTCTATCCTTCCTTTCCAATGAGCTGCTGTCATCGATGACACACTACCCACTTAACGTGTGAATCTATCGCCACAAAGGTGCCACCAGCAGCATTATAGTGCAGCAGTAGTGACACAGCAATATATCCAGTGAGGTGGGGGTGGCTGTAGCTCAGGAGGTGGAGCAGGCCATCTACTTATCGGAAGGTTGGTGGTTTGGTTTCATGCCAAACATCCTCGGGTAAGATGCTAACCCCAGATTGCTCTCTGATGCATCCATTGGAGTGCGAGTGTTAAGCATAGAATAAAGTGCTTGTATGACGGGTGCGAATGGGTGAATGTTGTATGTAGAGTAGAAAAGCCAGTTCATTAAACAGCTAATGTAAGCACAGAAGACACCCAGGTAATGTTTTCCCTGGAACTTTTAAGGAAACGTAGCAATTACTCGATCTTAGGTCAAGCTGTTTGACCAGCTGCTTTTCCACCAGGCATCAGGAATTTCCATTCACCGTTTGATCCTCCTGACTTGTGGAGTGCAGCTAGTGAGTCCTCCAATGATGCTCGGTGAAATTTGTTTATTTTGGGGTCAGGCGTCACTGTCTGCTAGTATCCCCTGTTATGTAGCCTGGTTATATCAGGCAGTCTGCTTTTTGTCTGAAGTGGTGAAACGAGGTTGTTACTAGTTGAGTGGAAACAGTTTTCTTGCATCATTTGCAAAATACTCTGCATAAATACTCTGCATAAATACTCTGCATAAATATTGTACTTTCTCGGTACCAAATAGCCATCAGAGGCTAACACGCGTCTCTGTCTCTCTGAGCTTGTGTCGTTGTCGTAGACACTAAGGAAAGTAAACACAGTGTATGTGACATATCGCAGCCATAACTGTGGTGGAAATGAAAATGAAGCCTTCTTACCGGAAACTTTAAATTCCACACATCTCAGAGAGATCAGTGACAACATTGTAGTTTTACTTTCAGAAATACTTCAGATGTCGAGTATAATAATTCCCATTGCTCTGTGTTTCTGTAGCTATTCCACGAGGACGGGGAGTGCTGGGTCTACGACGAGCCGCTATTAAAGAGATTAGCCTCCCAGAGGCACTGAGAAGACCGCCCCACACTCGGATGCATCAAGAATGCACACAACAGAGTCTTCATAAGAACTCTTTTGCAGAAACCACTTGTTATTCAAGCCTTGGAATGACTGATGATTGAATCTCTACACTGCTTTGCATTTGACTGTAAAACAATATGGAAATGAATGAAAAGCATCAAAGATGTAACATGAATATTAGTAAAGCTCCTCTCCTTATTTGGTCAGTCTCTCATCCACCGATACCCACCACCTGCCAACATGAGACTCTGCAGCACAGAGCGGAGAGGTCACGTGCCTCCCGTTCGTCCACACCCTTCAGCAGCTCCACAGGATGAGCCAGAGCAACACTCCTTCCCTACATCTATAGTTTTTTGCAGGGGGGGGTGGGGGGTCTGTGGTCGATGGTGTTCGGCTCAAGTAATAGCTCGACAAATAAAACGGCGCTCTACATCTCAGGGAATCTGGTGACTGAGGAAAGAAAGCTGGTGCCCCCACCCAGAGTCTGACAGCCTTATAACGGTGGAACGGATGAATCTTAAAGGGGCGGGAGAGGAAAATCTCTGCTTGCCTGCAACTAGTTAGAACTGTTTATATATAGATATACATATGATGGATATATAAATATATATTCTTTTTTTTATTTCTAATGCTCTTATTGTTTATTTTTCTTTGCGGCAATAGTGTAAAAAATATTTGAAGATCTGAACCTGAACCTTTACATCCTGAGGAGTCATTCCATTTAGCCTTTTAATGTTTTGTTCCCATTTCAGAGTTACCTTTGCCACCCATTTGGATCTCACTCGCTGTTCTGTGTCTCGAGTATTATCCAGAAACGAAGCCCTGCAGAAAGCCATAGCATCCAAACGCTGATTTCAAGAGTTGTGGCTGATTTCAAATATGCAATACTGATAGAAATAACAAAGTTTGCCTGTGGGAGGACAAATTCTGTCCATTATGCCAAAAAAAAAGGTTTAGAGAAAAGGCTGAAGGGACTTTTGTCTGGACAGAGACCAAAACAGTCTTCTGAGAAGGTTTTGAAGGCATTTATGAACAAATGATTGTTTACATACTTTTGTCTTTCTGGACAGCAGGTCCACGAATAGGACGAAAGGCTCGAACTGAGTCTGTAAAGTTTGGTTTTGTTCTGCACATCACACATCCTCGTTTCCTCTCAGATCAGAGTGGGTCGCCTCGTTATTCGCTCGCACTTTGTCAGAGTGTGAAGAGAACGAAAACGTGAGACCGGAGTCGGCCTTTAAAAACACCAGTGCACTTTCATAGTGCTGCTACAGTCCAGACGTTGTTCTGCTGGTTGAATCTTCTGTTTTTCCAAGTTTCAGAACCACATATTTATCCTGCTGTACACCCCCAGCTTTGTTGAACCATGGTTCTCTTATTTACAGCTGCATCGGTTGGATCTGAATGCAATGGTAGTTGAATGAGATGAAGAAATAAAAATATATATATTTATCTTCGCCTGAAAATGCTGTAGCAAGCTCACAACAGCCCCCCTTCTTTTTTTTATTATTCTTTGTGTGATTTGATTATTGTATCTCCTAAATATTTGGCCATTGTGTTGAGTGAGACCCTTTAATCCATATATTCATGTATCTGGTGAAGGGATCTGCAGAGATGAGCATATAGTTGGTGCTGTATGCAAATCCAGTGAAACACTTGTTGAATTGAATTCTCCCATTAGAATCAGACAAAAAGGCCTTTTGAAAATAATCAACATGAAGGATTCTAAGAAATTTCTTTGTATTTTTTTCCATGTTTTGTCTTTGTAATGTCTGAGTGGAGGCTTTGGCATTCATTTCAGTTCTGCTCAGTATTGCCTGATAGAGAGCAATCAAAACAAATGTATTTTTTATTTCCTTCTCATCATAACCATTGATTGTATCCAATTCTCCTGTTTATTGATGCAAAATATTAAATCTCCATGAGTTTAATCCTGTGAGCTTTTTGTCATTCTTCCCCTCAAATCACGCTGGTGCCGTGTTGGACCGCCTTTTCATTTTTTGTGGGTAGATTCAGCAAGGTGCGGGAAGCATTCCTCGAGGGATTTTGGTCCATGTTGACATGATGGCATCACACAATTGACGTGTGGCACTAACAAGGCATTTTCAGCTAAACACCTGCTGCTCACTGTGTCTTTTCTCTTTTTCAGCCGCACTCTAAACCCCAGAGATGGTTGGTTTACTTGAAGTGACACGAAGTCTGTAGATTATCAGGGGACTGCCTTTGAGCCTAGTGTACGTATCCTGTCACCTCCAGGATCAAATATATAACTATTTATTATACACCCAGCTGTCAAACATTTCTGAGCTCTGTTGATTTTAGCAGTTTGATTAAACAATACTTTTTAAATGTACCCCTTTGGTGCTCTTAGCGTGGTGGAAATGCTTACACCATTCCAGTCTATATTTGCGCACTCAGTTTGTTGACATCTTTTTATTCTCAGAGGAGCTCGGCCCTTCTTCCACCTGACTGCGCTCTTTATCAGCAGGGAATTCAAAAACACTTGTGTAGGTGTCGAGGGACTTTAAAAATAGAACCTGACACGAGGCGCGTCTGCAAGGCGGGACCTGAAGATTAAATAATAATGCAGGACACAGTGTGCCTACAGGCTGCAGCAGGAGATTGTTCAAGAAAGTTACATCAATTTAAGATGCAAACAGACTAATGTGAGGATTTTTCATCGTTTTTGGATCAGTCTGGGTACTTTGACATATTATGTAAAAAAGTTTTTCAATCCATAATATTGAAAATTAATATTGGGATCTAAAATTTCACCTCAGTTAATGCAGGTTTTTTACATATACCTGTCACCTTTGCCTTTCTATCTCAGCCTTTTAATAATAATTTTAAAAAAGGCTTTTTGATTACACTGTGTAACACAGTTTTTGTACCTGTGTACTTGTTTGTGCCTTAAAGGTAGAGAAAGCATGTGATAGAGAGGAACTGTGGTTCTGTATAAAGAGGATGAGACAGTATGACGAAATTAATCCAAGTCCTGTTTCTCTTCATTAAGTATCCTGGTATACGGTGGGCTTGCAAGCCCAGAGAGTGTGTCTGGAAAGGTAAGCTGAGCCTGAACCACTGAAAAAGCACAGCATCTATGATGGTACACAAGAGAACAGGAGGAGACAACAATCAGTGCAGGGTATGATTTACATGTGGTTGTTAAAAAAAAAGACTAAACATACGACATCAACAGCTTGCAGGGTAAGAAGATCAAACAGTAAGACAAATAATACAGAGGTGATTATGTCAAAAACACCAGGGGGTAGGTGACTGCCTTGGGTACAGGTATGCAGAACCAACAGAATGTTAAATGCAAAACATTCAGAGAAGTGAGTCTCTCTCAATATTCATTATCAGATAGGAGTGAGATGGGTTCAAGGCAGGGGGTGATGCTGCTCTGAGCCCCTTCTTGTTTACGGTGGTGGTGGACAACTTGACAGACGAGGTCAGGTAGGAGTCTCCGTGGACTATCATGTTCACAGATGACACTGTGATCTGCAGTGAGAGTAGGCAGCAGGTGGAGGTGAGCCTGGAGAAGTAGAGGCATGGATGAGTTTAAATACCCGGGGTCAACCATCCAAAGCAACAAACGGAGCACAACAGAGGTGAAGAAGAGAGTGCATTCAGGGTGGAGTGGGTGGAGGCGAGTGTCAGGGGTGATTTGTGACAGAAAGGGAAGGTTTACGAGCTACTAGTGAGACCTGTGATGATGGAAACAGCAGCACAGGTGGAGCGGGAGGTGGTGGCGTTAAAGATAATGTTGAGGTTGAACAGTTGAACCTGAGCTGGTTTGGACCTGTGCAGAGGAGGAACCCTGGATACACAAAAGATGCTGAATGTGGAGCTAGCTCCATCCATTCTCTGTGAAGGTGGAAATGCAGACGCAGGTGGTTGGTGTGACAGAAGAGGAGAGATGTCCTAAAGGGAGCAGCTGAATAATTACAAATGAATCAAAGCAGAGTTTTTTCAGGGCACAAGGAAAAAAACACAAATGAAATGTCGCACACGTTGCGTGTTCACAGACAGACTCGTCCAGCAGGGGCGCTGCTCAGCCAGACATATTTTTCCCATCAGGCTGTGCGGGAGCTTCTATAAAAGCGCCTCGCGCCCGCTTCTCTCCCTCATTCCTCGGACGACTTGCAGGTGAGTTTTTGAAAGGCTTTCAGCTTTAGTATTTATCTTCTGGTTTTTTATTTTATTATACGCCCACAGTAATAACTGTTAACCTGTTATGTGGGAAACGTTGTACTCGGTGGCATTTTTAAGTGGAAGCTCTTTAGAGCTAATAAGCGTTAACCTAGCAGGCCTCATCCACGTGCACCAGGTCGCGTGTTGGCCTGCAGATCGTTAGATCCTGTTTTAAAAGCAGCCTCGGTGCAGTTTAGTCCCGCTTACATATGATGACATAATGTTGCTAGGGACATCTGAGTCGATGTGAAGTAAAGGCAACATTCCTGACAAGACGGGACAAAGGCTGTAAGACACTGTGGGCCGGTTAGCTTAGCTGCTCGGCTCCTGCTGCTGGCCATGCAGCGTGTTTAGTGGGTGTATGAAACTTTGTGTGAAGTTATGAGGATTTTAATTAATAGGGTTTAAATGTTTGCAGGTCTACAGACGGATCTTCAGAGATGAAGGATCACGATGCTCATCCTGACTTCTGGAAATCGGCAGAGGCTCGATGGTAAGACGTTCTTCTTTAAACCCTGAATTTTTATTTATTTTTTTTGTTTTGTTTCCCTAAATGGAAGTCGGTGATGATTTAAAGTATAAGAGTAGTGGACAGAAGTGATTTCTGAGCATTTTCTACACTGAGACTTCCATATATAGTTTTTCTTTTTCAGTTTCTTGCTTTTCCCATTCATTGTAATAGTCCTATAACAAGACTGTTTCTACAGGTGCCGTGAAAGCCCAGAGATGTGACTTGGCTGTAGGGGACTGAGGAGGTAAGGATGAGTGTTTGCAGAGGAAACTTGTGCTTCTCTAAGGTGTTCGCTGTGGAGAGACTACACCTTCTCTTAAATCAAACTATAATGATAACATTCCTAAGGCTGAAATTGAAGATCATGGCTTTTTAATTGCTTGGGTGTGGTGGCAAATTGAGACAAATATTAATAACCCCAGTGTGCCTCTGCATGGATAAACTAATATTTGCATATAAAACTAATGGGGATATCACTGTTTTCATTTGACTGGCAAAGTGTGATTTGTACACAATGTACAACAGATGAACAGGAAATCTATTTTAAATGAAAATGTTAAATATTGGGCCAAAACACTGATTTGTAGCCCTGTTCCTGGAGTCCGGATCTGCAGCACGTGTAGTTTTTCTCTCTGCTAACACCTCAGGGAAGCATCAGTCTTTGCCATAAATGTGTGCTCCTGTGATGACCACTTATTTGCTACTCTTGAGAAGATATGATGATACTCCAACCACCAAGTTGCATTATCTGAGGCACTACTTACTCCAAACCTGTGAGCTATAAAGTTTATATCGTTTTAATCACTTTATTTTTACCCACAGATGTCCTCAGGTCCGAGTCCTATCCCAAACAGGTAATGGACATAAATTCTTGATCACGTGTTACTATAAGAAACTGTTAATGATGACTTTTGTTTTTAAAACAATGGGAATCTCTCTGAAAAAGAGTGAAAGAGGACTTTTTTCTGATGCAGTTAAAATTATATTACATACATGCACGTTAAAATTTGGACTCTTCAACGATGTTTCTCTCGTGCTTTGCAGATGGTCCTGATGTTGGATCCAGTTGTGCGTTCTTGGATGAGCTGCAGGTAGGTTTTTTGCTTTGAGGAGCCGGCCTGTAAAAATGAAACTGGTTCGATGCAATGATGAGTGCATAGTTCAGCAGATTAAACTGTGAAGAATCACTGTTGTCTTTCGCTCCTAGCTGATGTGTCGGCCTCTGCAACCTTTGAGGGTCACTGGATTTGAGTTCTTTCTAAACATATGCATTTAATTTTTTTTCAGCAGGGGTCTCACAAAAGGCAAAGTGGAGGTGAGTTGAAATCCTGCTCTACATTTCTTTTAATGAAGCTCGATGCAGTGATGAGTGCATAGTTCAGCAGATTAAACTATGAAGAATAACTGTTGTCTTTCGCTCCTAGCTGAGCATCAACTTTTGTAGTCCCACAATCACTGAAGTGTTTAAAACAAAGTGATAATTCAGTTCTTTCTCTTCAGATGTGGACACCTTGCTGTCTGACTCGTTGCTGCTCTGCTGGTAAGCATTAAATCTTGAACACTGCAGTGGGGATGTCACGGTACCAAAAACCTTGATGGTCTGCACCAATAGAACTGATAGAACTCAATACAGTTGATGGACAAAATGACCATTCACACACTGACATGGTGGCAGATAATTTATCTCAAATAACATTTTTAACAAGGCACAGACTAAAATGCATAGTGTAATAATTACAGTTATTGACCTATTATAAAGTAGGATAAGCATGACTAGAATTACCACAGCAAACCATTTAACCTATAGAATAACAGCAGTCTCAATGGTAATATCAGCAGGATAATGCCTTGAATTAAAACTTGCTCAGCTTTAAGTCTTTGAAGTTTAAGTGCTTTGTTAACTTGTGGTGCTTGGACCATATGAAACTGCATCATTCTTTGATCGCTTACTCCCACCTAAAAAGTGTAAAGTACCATCATTCATAGCAAAATAAGACCTCTGCCTGATGAGTTTAAGCAGAGCTGTTATGGCAGCTGCATAAATGGTCCTTTTCCACAGGTAGTTTTTCCTGTGCTTTTGGACTTATTTAATATGTAAGAATGTATCTAGAAAAATGCCACCTTAGTACATACACTGCCTGCAGTACCAAAGAAAAGCAAGTGATCTCAGATTTTTGGTATCAAATGTTAGCTTTAAGTATCATTTCCGGTGACATCCCTGCACAGCAGCTAAGCATCATTCAGATGTGATGAGTTTGAATCAGGTCGCTGATCCAGTTGAGGATAATTTGTAACAGAATCTGATCTGGATTTTTAATGTTGGGGAAAATAAGTGAGCATGGTTCTGTAAATTTACCTGAAACTTAATTTGTTTTTACAGAATGAGCAGGCTCGCGACTCATCCCCATTCAGAAGATGATTAAACATTCATGGTGAGTATGAAACGTGTCATTTTTAGCTCCTCAGACCCAAAATGGGCCCCGTGCTGTTGAGGCTTATAGAGCTGGGCCTGAAGGAGCCACTTCTGTATTTTCTGGGATCACTTTCTTGCAGTAAAGATCATTTGATCCCTGTAGTCTGGCCTGTGTGATGACAAAGTACAGACTGACTTTAAACCATGGAGTCTGTTTATTAGCTCTAGCTGACCAGGTCAGTGTAGACTCCTTCATCTTTACAGTTGATGTGCATGTTTGACTGATGCTCTCATATCTCCAGGTTGTAATCTCTGTGTGAGGGATGGAGAAGACAGTGTGGACAAAACCAGAGTGATTGAGGTGAGAATTCAGACTTAAAAGTGCCCGATGGTCATAAGGGGTTCAGTGATGTTACCACAGATGTCTGACCTGAACACTCATGTGGACAGTCTGTCACTGAGCAACCCAGTGAATAAAATGTGAATCAGCCAATCACTGACTTGTAATAAGGTTTTTCATTCTTCTTTTTCAGAAGGAGAAAAGGTGAAGTTCTTTACCTGGTGAGTGTTTTTGTTCAGTCCTGAATCATGATTATTTTAAGGTGGCCATAAGACTAGTGATGATCTGATTTTGCCAGATGACTTAAGCTGATTATAACCCTTACCGTTCCACTTTTTTCTGAGGTCATGTGGTCATTAATTGCTAGTTACCTCTTCTGTTAGTAGTCTGTACTTGTATTTTAATGATTTCTTCTCTACACAGGTGTGAAGCCTCGGGCACTGAAGCATAATAAAGCACAAGTCTGTCACTTCATCATAAATCTAAATGGTACAGTCTGGTGCTGCTTCCTCATATGCTGGAAAGTGATGTTTTGTTGACAGATTTTTCACCTGCAGGAATCAGTTTTCAGACACTGCTCATGCCTATTACTTGTGGATTGCGACCTGATCCTGTTGTCAATTTGTAACATAATAAAATATTTGTTATTGACCCATTTGTGTTTTTGTTTTGTGTTTTCCTCCTTCCCCCTTTCTCAATGGGTGATGACGATGGGTATGAGCACCAAATGAACTACTGACTTTATATTGCTAAACAAAATGTGCAAACAGTGGAGTAATACAGTCTAATGACACTATTATGAAAAGTAAATGAGATTGAGAACAAATGTACAACTTCGCCGGAAGTGACGCTTGTAATCGTAAAGGAAGTTTAATTTGGTTACTTGCTGACCTCCCAAGGGCGGGAATATCACCTGCCGTTGCTGACCGTGGGTTGCTAGTGGACACGCCAGCCTCTCGTTAACTTGGTAGTGTGACGTATGGCGTTGCACTACAGGCTTTGCTCCCATTAAAAGGGCTCCAATCAAATTTGACGTGAGCAGTAGGGAATGGGGTAGTAACCGCCCCTCCGCCCGCCCGCAGCGAACCACACAACAAGCGCCCCTCTTTGGCTACAGTTCTATAGCAGGGAGAGGTTGTCGGGGGCGGGGAGGGGTATCCCAGTCAAAGCAGGCCGCCGGTGGACCACCGCGTTTAGATAAATGGGAGAGCAGAAACGGGACTTCGTGTTCAGTGTCGTTTGGACCGCTTCACGTCAGCCTGTTCGCGATGTCTACGCGGTGCTTTCTCCTGCTGCTCTGGGCTGTCTCGGCACAGGCCGACTTCTTCCATTTCGATAGCATTAGCAACGTCTCTACTTACTATTTTAATTATATTTATTGCAATATCTGGGAGGGGGAGTGTCAGCCCAATCAGGATGATGCCACACAGCAAGGTAAGAGATGGTAAAAGAAATTAAAACAGTTTTAATATAACGAAAGCGCTCATTTCGCAAGCTACATCGTGCCTCGTGCGCATTTTGCAATACTTTTATTTTTACGATTCGTTATTACACCGTTATAAACACTGACTTCTCTCGCCCTGTTCTTCTGATGTGAGCAGTTCCTACCAGGGATATCTGGGCAGGGTTTCCTCAGGACTACATGAGCCTGCTGCATCAGTGGTACTGTAGCCTGGGTCAGTGCTGTGAGTCCGGAGACTGCAGGATAACCAATAACATCACAGGTATCACACTGCTGCTCTGTGGCTGCTTGCTTTGCCCCAAGCGTGTGTTGGTCGTTTCCCCTCCTTACTCGAATTTTGCTGCTTATTATTTTTTGTAATTGTCTGTTTGTGAATTCACCCAACACTGGACACACTGTTACTCATCATTTTATAAGGGCTTTAGCCTCAGTGTCGGGTCCCTCTGTACTCTGTGTCATGGTTGTAGCACATTATGCATCTTTACAACTGTCAAGACCATAAACGGGTTAGTTTCTGGGATAAGTCAGACAAACTGAGTCAGACATGTACCTGTAGACACCAGCAAGTTGAACTACATCTATTATTGGTTACTCCTTCACTGAATAGTGAAATACTCGATTGCTTTGTATTAGAGCAAATAAATTGAGAAACCGAGGCTGTTGTGGAGGTTTACACCAATAGGTTGAATTCAGTTCTTCTCTATATTAACTTTATCTCACTATAAGGTCATTGGTGAAGTCCTCCTCAACAGTCCCAGTTTCTCGTGTGCCCCCATGTTAGAGTGTATAATGTCACGTAGTGTTTTCATGGGTTTAGTAGTATTTTTTTAAAATCTGTTGCTGTAGGAACAGTGTTTAAAAAAACAAAAACTGCACATGATGACACCTGATGCATGAAACACTTGATTGACTGATGCAGCCCTTTAATAACTTTACATTTTATTGGCTATATCACATATTTTAAATGTGCATATTTTAAAAGTATACATGTTAACACAGAGCACTTTATTCATATTTGCCGGTGCCTTAAAAAAAAAAAAATCTATGGTCTCATGTGCAGGTCTAGCAAGAGACCTTCAGACGAAGCTCCACGGGCAACATCTGGCTGAGTCTGTGGTTCTGAAAGCCATCCAGGGTTTCATCAACAACCCCGAGTCCAACAAGCCCCTGACGCTCTCCTTCCACGGCTGGTCCGGCACAGGCAAGAACTTTGTGGCCCGGATCATTGCTGATAACTTGTACCGGGACGGGGTGAAGAGCGAGTGTGTCCGTTTGTTCATCGCCCCGTTCCACTTCCCGCACGCCAGGCTGGTGGACACGTACAAGGTGAGCCCACTTGGCACAGCGATGGCCGTCCTGTGCCAGGAACATGTACCTGTGTTCTCTGGACGCTGCTTTGCTTACTTAGATATTTATTCTGTATGTTGTAATTCATCATAAGAGTGATAGCAGTCATGGTTTGGACAGATGTTTTAAGTCAACACTGATGCTACAACACAAATACTCAGAGAAATGGATTTTTGGAACCTGGCGTTTCTCCAACCAGGTCAGAGGTGCCAGCTCAGTCTCATTTGAGCACATTTTTTCACAATCACTGCAGCTGATTTCAAAATGGTGTTTACATAGTATTAATACATGGTACATAGTGCAGAATATCCAAATATAAATATGTATACGTAGTTCACGGGATAACCTTTACCCTCATGCCCTCAAAGTCTGCAGAGTGTGCAAATGTGGACTTTAACGTGTCTACGTGTTGTAGTACAGCCTCCCACTGAACCTCTGTGGCATATAACAGGGCTGATTCTTTTATAGAACTTTTACAAACAATGGCACATTTATATATTCGTTTAAAAAGATTAAAACATTCTAGATAAATGTTGGCTGTTGGTTTAAGTTATCTCTGTTTATGTAATATTTTATGCACAGTTTAATATCTTTATATATAAAGCTTGAAAGGAAATAATAATCAGCTTTTGTCAGATCTGAAATGTTATAAAATGTTAATAATGTTTGACTTTTGTTTTGTTGTTTTGTGGTTTGTTTGTTTTTTGCCTGAAATCCAGGGTCAGCTGAGAGAAGCAATTCGAGACATGGTGCTGCGCTGCCCTCAGACTCTGTTCATCTTCGATGAGGCTGAAAAGCTTCATCCGGGCCTCATCGATGCAATCAAGCCCTTCATGGATCACTATGACAACGTAGATGGGGTCAGCTACCGCAGGGCCATCTTCCTCTTCCTCAGGTTAGTTGACTGTTTCAGGCACAGTGTGATGAAGCTGTAAAGCTCTCTGCTCATCAGAATGTGTTGCACCTCCTGTCCAGAAAGCCTGGCAGCTCATCAGTGGTGAAGGATGGAGCTCCTTCTGTCTCCATTAGCCTTCTGTATGGATTTTTCATGTTTTCAATTCCTCAAGTCAGATTTGTCCTGACTAACAGTCTGTTCAGTCAAAAATAGAAAAAGCCGTTTTTCACTCAACAGGTATGGTTCAGAGATGTGAGTGAATTACTGGCCATCTTTAAACTGTGATCATTTATCTAAGAGCAACTTGTATTAAAGAAACTTTATGACAAACTGCTTTGCTGCCAAGCCAGAAATAATCAAGTCTCCCTGAGAAGCTCAGCAGCTGTAGACATATAATGTTGTGTTTTCGCTGTTGTCACTGCAGTAACATTGGTGGCGCGACAATCAACGACGTAGCGCTGGACTTCTGGCACTCTGGTCAGAATCGAGAGGACATCGGTATGGAAGACCTGGAGCATCGGCTGCGAGCTGAAACTATGGAGTCTCAAGGTGAGCAGTAAAGTTTTTGTAAAGGTTGCCTGGTGGGTTTTCTTAAGCTTTGAGCCTTTTTTCCTTCTGCAAGAAACAAAACCTGTTTTTTTGTGGCAGGTAAATTAAGTTACTCAGGTGTTCTGGTTGCTCAGTGGCTTGAAATTATTTGCTGAAAGCCGCTAAAGTAATATAAAAACAGCTTTCACCAGCATAGTGTTACCCATTGGTTGGTGAGGTCCTATTGTCAAGCCTCATGTTTGAATCTGGTACTCATGAGTGAGGAGTGGATCTTCCACACTCACTGGTTAACAACTTCATTACTCGCATGGTTAATCACATGGTAAAGCATACCATGTTTTATCCTTGTTTCTGACTCTAAGCTAGTTTATGGGGTTACAACATTAGCAGGAAAGTGATCACCGAGGTCACAGACCACCTCAGGAATTGCCCCCCTGCTGACCATTAGAAACAGTACACTGGCTTTACTTTTCATACCTGGAAGAAAGCTGCATGAATGCCATCTTTTATATACAGTGTATGATAAAAAAGAACCAAAACACATTGTTAAAACTTTAAATATGTTTCTATTTCCTGTTTTGTTTTGTTTTGAATATCCCAGGTGGCTTTGCTCAGAGTGAGCTGATGTCTGGTCACCTGATTGACTTCTTTGTGCCCTTTCTGCCCCTGGAGTACCGTCACATTAAGCTCTGTGCACGGGACGCCTACGCAGCACGAGGTCTGGAAACAGATGAAGCCACGCTGGATGAGGTGGCCAAGGCAATGCTGTATGTTCCCAAAGAGGAGAGACTGTTCTCAGCCCAAGGATGCAAGTCCATACCTCAGAGGATCAACTTCTTTCTTCCCTAGAGTGAGGAGGAAACAGAGAGACGGACCTGGAGGAGGTGTAAGATTGCTTTACCAGCCCATCTGCATACAGAGCCACAGAGATGTGTCTTCTTTGCTCTGCGCTGCATACTTCCCCCTCCCCCCACAGATGCAACATGTGTCTGTCCAGGTCCCATCACAGAAGGCCAGACATCAGGGCAGATCCAGGATTAGACGGCAGAGCAGCGTGACCCAGCCTGCAGAGACGGGCAGCGTCACAGGAAGTGTGGCTGCTCTTCTTCACCTGCCTGGTTTGAATCCTGTCAAGACGAAGGGGTGAAGAAGATGGTGTCTGTGCAGAGTGTGGCGCAGATCTAATATCTAATCTCCTCGGCCAAAGTCTGACTTGCACTGTTGTTTGTGTTCATATGAGTTTGTAATTCATGTGTTACTAGTGGCATGTCAAACATTGTGCTTATATCAGCACAGATTATTTATTAATATCATTTGTGCCATATTTGAACATTTTACTGGACCAGATTAGTTTCGTGGAGTACTCTAAATGTGCACTTATTTTATTTTGTTAGATTTTTTTATTCCTTTTAAAATGAACGTACAAGGACCAGTGGTGATGGAAATGTTACTTGAAGCTCTTACTGTGAAGGACTATGTCTCTAAAGGATTGGACCTCTGGAAACTCACCCTTTTACATACTTGTGTTTTATAAAAACATTTAATAGGTTTTACTGTACTGTTACTTAATATACAGATGTTACTTAGTGGTGTGGTTTACTCTTTTGTTGGTATAATTCATCTATCAACAACACAGTCTGCTTCAAAGCTGAGGGTCACATCACAATAAGAACACAGAGAGAACCTGTCAGACACGGTTTAAAGAAATAAAAACCTGGTAAACAACAATCATCATCGATTTCAGTGATTTGACTCCACATTAATGTTCGAATTTGAATATGGCAGGCAGGGCAGCGCCTGGGACCCAGTCGAGAAAACTACCTCCTTTATGTTATACTGCGTACTTATATTTACAGGATTACAGTAAAGTGGACTGGAGTACCACTATATGTTTAAGTCATGATTCTATCTCGAGAAAGCCTGTATTTTTATGCTGTATACATTTTCTTTACGTTTTCAGGTGTGCAAATATTTACCCTGTAATTTTACACTACAATGTTTTGATAGATGCTGGGAACCAAATTACTTGTTCTTGCTTCCTATGAACTTGTTGACTTTGCTGAATGCAAGGCCTGAGAGATGAAGTTTGTTTAAAGGCTTGAAACAAATTGTTGAATGAGGAATTCTATAAATCAGTGTGCTTGTTACAAGCTTGCCCATCGAGTAAGTAAAAGTAAAAAGTAAAATTTTATTTATATAGCACCTTTCAAGATAAAATCACAAAGTGCTTTACAGAAGCAGAAACAGACATAAAACCTCAAACAAACAAAATCAACCAAAAGCAAGTTTAAACAGATAGGTTTTTAACTGCTTTTTAAAAGAAATGACTGAGTCCACAGATCTCAAACTCAAAGGGAGCGAGTTCCAGAGTCTGGGAGCCACTGATACAAACACTCTGTCACCTTTTGTTTTTAACCTTGTATGCGGGACAACCAGCAAGCCCTGGTCACAAGACCTCGGGGACCTGCTGGGGCGATAAGGAAGAAGAAGATCACTGATGTAAGTTGGGTAACAGGGGCTCGTTCGTAAGTCTGTGAGGACCTGTGGCTTTTTGCTGCTTGCACATATTACAGTTGTCTTTATGTTAAGGCTGGATCTATTTTGGGCTTGTGTGTGTGTTTGTAGGCTTTAAGTAAATTTGTCCGCCGACCCAACCCCCGACTGCCATGGTTATCCATGGTGCTGGTTACAAGCTGGACTGATGCCATTGATATGTCTTATTAATGCTATATGCTATGCTGTGTTTGTTCTGGTACAATGTGGAGGTAAGGATCGCCCCCAAAAGATCTGCCCAGGGACCTATTACAGAGTTGTTACGCCTGTGATGTATATTTCTTATTGCCTGTGGAATCTCCTGTGTTTAGTTTAGTTTACATAAGGCAAGAAAATCACGCCTGAGGTTATATAGATATGCTGCACGAGATCAAACCTGAAAACATTTGTTAAGCATGTGAAAAAAAAGTAGCATTTGGATTATTTTGTTTCCTACCGATTCGGATTATTTAATTAATTAATTAATTTGCTGTAAATCCATTTCATATCTCTAACCCCCTCCCCCCCCCCATTTCTTCTACTCCGTATCATATATGTAGTTCACGTTGTTTAGCTTTAGTTATACTCGGGTTCTTACTGATATTGCATTTTTCCCCTTGCATGTGATTCACCCACGGCGCATCATCCTTCCTTTGGGCGTGTATCAGGCAAACGCGTGGTCTGCTCCCATTGGCTGCAGAAAGTATTCGTCCGGATTTTCTCACCTCTGATTGGCTGTAAGCGGTAGCGCTTCCTTATTGAGGTTAGCAACCGTCGTCCAATCAGATTCAGACATCTGTTCCGAGGCGAGAGGAGAGAAGCGGCAGCGTCTCGGTGGCTCTCAGTGTAACATCACTGTATGGGGATACCGCACTGACAGACAACGCTGCTTCACCTTATTTAGAGAAAATCGTTGTACACGGGCATTTTTATTTGTAATTGGTTAGGTTTTGACCGGCTGCTTCAACTCGTCGCCATGACAGCACTGTGCCTGCTTTTGATGGCCGTGTCGGCTGCATCTGTACTGGCCGAGTCCACAGTTTATTTCCGCGAGCAATTTGAAGACGGCGGTGAGCTCTTTCACACAACATTACACAGATAGGATTGAAGTGCTTGCTTTTCTTTGTTGCTGCTGTACATCTTCGAGATGCTGTGGTGCTGACTGAGATGAATGATGGCTATTTTTCATGTCCGCATTGTTACGATTATTTCTCATGATTTTACTGCAATTTCTGGAATGCATCGTCAGCTGATTAGTCTAGAAGACCAACCGATCATTCATCCATTCATTGATTTATTCATATTTCGTGCTTTATGTTTCCCAGCCCTCAAAGCTATTATCACACCCCGTCTGCCTCCCCCCTCCCCCCACTGCTGCACATCTCTCCCCTGGTCATTCACTGCTACCCTCCTTCTCCCAGCTGTCCTGTTCTTTCATCTGTGAAGGCAGTCACAAAATCCCGCAGTATGCCCCCACCCACCCACCCACCCACACACACACACACACACACACACACACACACACACTGTATCGAAGGCTGGATTAACAGAGAGTTTTGCGAGTCTTGTCTTGGTGATTGCTGGGCAGCTGACTCTGAACCTGTTTGTGCAGATGCCTGGATGAGTCGTTGGGCGGAATCCAAGCACAAGTCCGATTATGGGAAGTTTGTCCTGACTGCTGGGAAATTCTACGGTGATGAAGAGAAAGACAAAGGTAAGCAGGAAGGTGCTGATATGTGTTGCACAATTACACTGTACAACCCTGTCAGACACCTGCTGTCAGAGGCGCGTGTTTGCTTCCTCGTGGAGCTCTGCCAGTATCAACACGACCGTCTTCCTCTCTGTTCTTCAACTTGAAAAGAGCAAAAGCATCAAATTAGGCCGTACTGTTTCATTAAGAAAGAACAGGAGTACGCGCTGGTTTAGCTTGATCTTCCCTGCAGTAACACCATTGTTTCTGCAGGTCTGCAGACGAGCCAGGATGCCCGTTTTTATGCACTGTCAGCCCGTTTTGATGACTTCAGCAACAAGGGCCAGCCTTTAGTCATACAGTTCTCTGTGAAACACGAGCAGAGCATCGACTGTGGCGGAGGCTACATTAAACTGTTTCCCTCCAAGCTCAACCAGGAGGACATGCACGGAGACTCTGTCTACAACATCATGTTTGGTAAGTGGACCAAAGGATGGTGTCTTAAATGGTATTACTTTTGTTGGATAAACAGAGCAGTGTCTGTTTGTTATACACAGACATTCACCGTCACTTTGTATTTGTGGGCTCATTCAGGTCCTGATATTTGTGGCCCTGGCACAAAGAAAGTTCACGTGATCTTCAACTACAAAGGCAAGAACCACCTGATCAACAAGGACATTCGGTGCAAGGTGACGCATGTTTTCACGTTTAAGTAGGAAAGCTAGTTCTAATAAAAAGCACCACAATATAAGGACACACGAGATTAAACAATTAAGAATAAACTACATGGTAATATGCTGTTAGTTGCATGTATTGACGGCACGCTTTTTCCAACAATATACCTTTTTTTTCTGCCCTGCAGGATGATGAGTACACCCACTTGTACACACTGATCGTCAACCCTGACAACACTTATGAGGTTAAGATAGACAATAAGAAGGTGGAATCTGGCAATCTGGAGGATGACTGGGACTTCCTCCCTCCCAAAAAAATCAAGGACCCTGAGGCCAAAAAGCCAGAGGACTGGGATGACAGGGAGAAGATTCCCGACCCTGACGATAAGAAACCTGAGGTCAGTATGACCTGCCATTCTTTCAGGGCATCACTTTAATGATAGTACTTGTCTCACGTGTGCAACACTGTTTTAATTTTTAAAATGTTTCGATAGGTTGATCATGTTTCAGATGTTTTGTTGTTTTTGTTTTCATTGCAGGACTGGGACAAACCAGAGAACATCCCAGATCCTGATGCCAAGAAGCCCGATGACTGGGATGATGAGATGGATGGAGAGTGGGAGCCACCGATGGTCACGAACCCTGAATACAAGGTGCATATCCAGAGATTATAACTCTTCATGCAGTCAGTATTTACTCTGTGCTATTTTTCTGAGCTTTGCACATCAGCGAGATTCCTAGAATAGGATTGGAATATTATCCAAAAATATTTACACTGTTTAGACTGTCAGCCGCTTTGTGTTTTAACCCCAGTTTCTCTGTGTGTGTTTGCTGTCCGCAGGGTGAGTGGAAGCCCAGAGAGATCGACAACCCTGCCTACAAGGGCAAGTGGATCCACCCTGAGATTGACAACCCCGAGTACACGGCCGATTCTGAGATCTATAAATACGACAGCGTCGGGGTGATTGGGCTCGACTTGTGGCAGGTAAGCTGGATGTGTATTTACATCTTAATGCATAATGAAATATATTTAAATATTTTAAAACTATTTACATTGATCCAGCAATTCGGTTACTTGCTTTGTATTGTGTGAGCTGCTGGAAAAACTATGCATGTTTTCTCAGGGAGAAATGCTCGAAACTCTTTGAGTTTGTGGATTGTGCTTGTTTTCTTTAAAGATTTGATAACAAAATATGCGTTGCCCTTGTGTCTGGCTGCAGGTCAAGTCTGGGACTATCTTTGACAACTTTCTAATCACAAACGATCCAAACCTGGCAGAGGAAGTTGGCAACGACACATGGGGCAAAACTAAGGTATGCTCATTTTAGCCCTGTACCCTGTAATCCTAATTCTAATTTCATGTCAGTGTCAACAATAATAAGAAGGAATGAGCTTTTCATATAGATTGATATATTTATTTGCATTGTTCACATTTTCTCCAGGATGCTGAGAAGAAGATGAAGGAAAGCCAAGAGGAAGACGAGAGAAAGAAGCGCGAGGAGGAGAACAAGAAGAGGAGAGAAGAGGCAAAGGAGGAGGATGAGGAGGAAGAGGAGAAGGAGGAGGATGAGGAGGACGAAGAGGAGGAGGAAGGGGAAGAGCATGAGGAAGAGGAGGAGGAAGAAGAGGAGGAGGAAGGCACAGACTCTAATCTCAAGGATGAGTTATAAACTCAGGAACTGCTCAGACTGTGTCAGTGGGCCGTTGGAATAAGGCTGAAGACTGAGACCCTGATGACTGACACCCCGGGGTGGGGGCTGGGTGGGAAGGGCTTTTTCCATTTCTTTGTTTACAAAGCAAGGTGATCGGTCAGAAAAGGGCAATTAAATGTTCTGTTTCTTGTTTCCATGTGCTACTACTACTATTATAATGATGATTATTAAATGAGGACTAGTGATAAGCATAATTAATGTCAAAATGAATGTCAAAACCAGAAATTTTAACACAAATGTGTGAATTGTCATTTACATTTTACAAAATCTGGGTTGTTATGAAGTGTAATATTGTGATGAGATGAGAAGTTTTATTTGGTATGGAGGTGGTGGTACCAGGAAAACGTTTGGTTTACCTCACGTGTTTTTTTTGCCTTTAATTTTTTATTTTTGTACATTTTTCTTTCACTCATTCCTGTCAGGCTGGAAAGATTAGATAAGATTCGATGTTGTCATGCAGGTTATTTTGCCTTCTTCTGTTTCCACTATTCAAACGAGGATTGTTGGCACGGCGACCAGAGTGCAGTAGGACTAACACTATATTTGACAACCTGATCAAAAGTGAAAAAAAATTTAAAAAAAATCAGTCTGCAGTGGGATGGTAATATGAGGTGCTTTAAGATGAAGTCCCTTGCATAGTTTTGTACTGTATAGGTAACACTTTTTCCACTTCAGTGCACATACTATAGTCTCGTGTGTCTAAATAAGCTCTACTCAAACTTAGGATGTACATTAAGACCACTCCGGTAGCAGAACATTTGGTCGTTTGGTACGCACACACTTTAGGTTTCCTCACCGTTCGTGTATACGTCTAGTTTCCTGATTTTTGATTCCAAGTTTTCTGCACTGCTGTACCCCAACGCACTGTCCCAACCGTCTGACAGAGGCTCCTTTTGTAAAAGACATTTTGTACTAATGGTAGTAAATGAAGTGGGGCGATTTTTGTGTTGCTGTGTAAAATAAAAACAAAGGCAGGTGATCTGTCCAATAAAACAGCCAGAAGAAAACAATGAAAAGATCTTTGTGAAATTTGTGTCTTTTGTGTGTGTGCGTTATGTTTTATTTATCTGTTCTCCCTTTTCCCCTGGCTGGGTTTTCTCCAGATTCCTCCCAGAGTCCAAAGACTGAATTAATTTGTTATTATGTAGGTGATGGCCTGGTTAGGGCTGACCCCTTAATTTTGACCCATGACAACTGGGACAGGCCACAGCAGAAGAACATGGATGGATGAATTTTAATTTGGTTCCTTCATTTGATTTAGATATCTGTTCAAATTTGGCAATCATTTGAATTTTACTGCTCACCGGGCTCATCAAAGGTTACACTACAGTTTAAACTAGAGGTTTAAGCTAAACTACAGTTTGCAGTACCTGGGTATACTTCAGCTTAATTTACATTTGAATCTTCTCCTTTCGTCTGTATTTTATTATCTACTCACAAAGATTATCACAGTTAAATAAAATTAGACTAAAAACTAAGACTAGGTGAACAAAAACTGTCTGATGAGGCTTTTTAAAATTTTCTTTAAATTGTCATTAAATCACCTGCCTCCTTAAAACAAGAATGCAAAACTAAGCAAAATAATAAAAACTAATATGAAAATGAGAAGCTCAATAGATTGACAAAATAACAGATTTTAACAGTTCATTTTTTGTCAATTTTATTCTACTTTGAAACAAAATTGATCATAAAACGTAAAGTCAGACTTACAAAATTTGATGTGTTTCACTAATGTTCGAACTTAAATAAAAATGTGTTTGGTCGTAGTGGATATTCTACTTATTTATATATTTTTAAATGCCTAATATATTAGACATTTAAAATATATTTTAAAACGACCCATAGAAAAATAAATTGCCGATAGCAAAATGACGCAACTAAAAGTAAAGAAATTCATAGAGTGGGTGTGTCAAGTCTTTATTTGTCATTTATCTCTGCAAGCCTTGGCTTTTGTTATTTGTGTACCTCCTCGCAGGGATGCAGGGACGGTGAAGCTCTGAGGGGAGGTCGGTCCCTGAGGTCTGGCTTCAGGGTTTTCAGCGGCCTCTACCGCTGCCTGTCGTCGGCGCAGCTTGAAAGCGGTGGGAAACAGAAACACTATGGCTTCCAGTCTGTCTCTTACTCAGGTAACACTGTCTTACAACTCAAATATAACGACAGCAAACGCTTTCTGCCCTCTGCCTGTTACGCTCGGAGATGTTTCGGCAGCGTCGGTTAAACCTGGCTGAAAGAATCGCGGGCTTTCTTTGATTCTGGTTCCTCTTTTGGAAGTTTAGCCCTGCTGTGACTGGGAAAAGTTTCTTCCTAATCTCTTTGGGGACTGCGTAAGGGCGTAGCTAGCTAGCTAGCCTGCTAGCTAACAGCTAGTTTGTGACCAGTGTTGGGCTGTTTTAGAGTCGCTTTATCAAAGTTGAGATAAACCGTGTAAGCTAGCGCTGCTCGTCTTCGTTTCCTTTCGGGTGTTTTCTAATCGTATTTAGTGCTGCCCGGTTTGCTGCAGGCTATTTGGGTGTTGGGCTGCCCATGTGTGGCTCTACTGTCACATTTCTGCTACTTCAGCCTCTGCTAACATTGTTTTCCTCTGATAAAGCACTCAAGCCATATACAGTAAAGCTTGTAGCCTATGTGTTGGATTTTCTTGCCGTGTATGTAGCTTTGTTACATGGTTAGACTGAATAGGCAGCCTGGTTATTGCTATTATTAGAAGTAAACATGCTTCGGTGACTGGCTTGGTGTCTTTCCCCCCTGTCACCTTTCAAAAGTGGACAGCGTTAACAGTTAGCCTGTTAGCTGCTGCTGTTAACAAATAGTTAATAGAGAAAACTCCTCATATCGTTAGCTGTTATGTTGCAACTAGCAAGAGGAAGTGAATTGAACAAGCCACTAGCCACCTCTACTGTCGTAAAAGGCTGCACAGTTGCTGCTAGCTAAATTAAGTTCTAAATAATGTAGCGTCAGAATGTGTCTGTGTTGTTTAGGAGGCGACGGGCAGGTTAAATTAGCAGCTTTAGGTCGTGGACTTGTTACCTGAGCTGCCGTTACTTCCAGCAACAGACAGGAGTTGCCTGCCAGCAGCAGCTTTGAGATCCTTGTCTCTCAAATGACTTGAAACCTGTGTTTATCTGTGAGCTGTGGGAGTTCATTGGCCTGTCAGGCACCAGTGCTTGTTGTAAGTGTTCCTGTCAGATGCCCGATAATCTCCAAACTCGCCTCATGTTTGGTGTTGATAGTGACATCAGTGTGCTTTATTACCATGGGTGGTTATAATCTCTAGAACAGTCTAGCCTGTCCCGCCAGCTCCTGCGCCCTGATGTTTCTGGCTATCTGCTGCAGTTTTGTATGGGCTAGCTGGGGGATGAGTGAGGGGTGTTTTTTCAGTGCTCAATTAAAGTCACCAGTACAAAGACCACAGTGTTACAGACGCCAACAGTCCCAGGCACAGTATTGTGTGTCATAGGGGAAAAGAAAAAAGTTGCATTGACTAGAGAAAGATATGTGTGTGTCAACAGTTATTTCACTGTAAACTGGTGGGTGAAAAAGCTGACTGATAACTTTGCTTTTTATGTGTGCGAGTTGTTTTTGGTGTCAGATCTAAGTCTGTTTTACAATAGAGAGTAATCTCACATGTCTCTGAAAGCCTTAACCTCCTTTGACTAGCCACTCCCTGGTTGATTCACACTTGAAACAATTACTGTCCATCCCTTTCCTCCCTTCCTTGCACCTGCCAATTTGAAACCAAACAACCAGCTGTCAGTTTCAGCTACACAAATAAGGAAGCACTGCTTTATTTCCTCTTTAGTCCAACAGTAGACATTTTTCTTAACAGAGGAAAGAGGGGCGTTTAGGGAGGACATGACAGAAGGCCAGACTAACTGTTGCCTTTGGAGTGACGCCTTGTAAATGCCTAAAGCTGACCAGGGGGCCCCAGGAAATGTAGCCTGCATCCTGAAGTTATCACAAAAGTTATCACTCTCTCTGCATGCAACTCAGCATAAACCTTCTGGTGTATTCTGAGTCATCCATCCATTCTCCAGAGTATTTGTGTCGATGTTTACGTGGAAATGCAGAGTAGCTTTTCAATGAAACAGTCAGCTGATTAATCGAAAAAGGATTCAGTTGTTTGGAAAAGCGAAAATGGCAAATATTTTCGCAGCCTCAGTGACATTTAAACAGTTTCTCTTTGTATTAATTGAATATATTTAGGTTGTGGCTTGTTTTTGATCAGATGCTCAGGTACATCAGCATTTTCAGACATGTTTTATTTCAACTCAAAAAGACACAATAGCTGCCTCATTTTAGTAGGATAGATTGTGGTAATTAATTAACAATGCTGCATAAATACGGATTTTTCTAAGCAAAATTACACAATATTTGATGTGCTTACATGGCAGGTAGTAGGAAAGTTTAAGAAATTGCTATTTTTAGGCATTTGTTAGGAGTAAAAGTTGGATTTATTGTAATTATAAGCAGCTGACTTATGAATGATGAAAACTGCTGCACCTGATTGCTACTCATTGTCATAGATGCTATATTGTTTTTGTCTTTATTTGTTATCCTACCTGTAACACAGCCATTATAAACTTTTTGGTTTTGCAGTCACACTGTGGCTTCTTTAATGGTAAAACGTTCTACTAAATGAGTCATTTAAGTCATTTTTCTTAGCTGTTTTTAACATATTTAGCCAGTGGCTATACTTGGAGCTCAAACAAGCAGCTCTTTAACTGTCTCAGTGGATGACAAACTTTCTGTAGCCGTCAAACTCTTGTTGGTTGTTTCAGAGCTAACTTTGAAAAATCATTTGAACGATTAGTGTTAGATTGTTATAAGGAACATTTTTGAATTTAGGTAAAAATGACTGTGTTTTAAAAATCTCTCAACTGTTTTTATTCTTCTCTTTCTCCGTAAACAGCTCTCCAGTGGAAACCCCATCTATGACAAATACTATCGTCAGGTATGCCATCGTATCTTTCCCATAGGTTACAATGTATGTGCATATAACTTGTGTTCTGCATAGTTTGACTCTCATTTTCATGGGCTTAGCTTTAAATGGCTCTGGATGGAGATGGACATAAGCAAATAAAATAAAATCTTCAAGTGAGAGAATGGGGTTTTTGTAATTTCAGCACACAAACTAAACCTGCATTTACACTGCTGTCTTGCAGCGAGCAGTGATCTCACTTCTCTCTATCAGTTTCAGAGCCTGTGTCCAATAAAGGAAGTATCTCTATGAATTAATAATGTTTCCCTTTGCCCAACATGTCAGCAGCACTCCCTTTGAGCCTCATGAAAGACTACTAAGCCAATAGACTGCTGAGAAAATGGCTTTGGTTTATTACCAGTATTGATTTAAATGACTCAGAGGATCCAGGGCTGATTTTCATGGTTTTCAGTTGTTCCCCATCTTTTTTCGAAGCTAAGAGTTTTGTCTTTGTTAGCATTTTAGCTTGTTATACTGATAGTTTCTAAGATGATATAAGCTTTAATGTGTGCGTGTGTGTGCGTGTGTGTGCGTGTGTGTGTGTGTAGGTTGATCCAACTGGCAGCGGGCGAGTGGCAGCAGCTGATGCAGCTCTGTTCCTAAAGAGGTCAGGTCTGGCTGACCTGGTCCTTGGGAAGGTGAGTGGAGACACAGCTCTCTGTTAGCTTTAATGTTCTCATTGATGCTAACTGATGTTTTATCTGTAAATGTCTCCTTAGATCTGGGATTTGGCAGACTCTGAACGAAAGGGAGCACTCAACAAGCAGGTACCAGTACACTGTCAAGTAGCTCCAAAGTGAACTCCTTCAGAAATGTGTGTTCATCATCACCAGGCTTACGCCACTCTACTTCTGCCCTCAGCAATTCTTCATAGCCCTGCGGCTGGTAGCTTGTGCTCAGAATGGCCTGGAGGTGGCGCTCAAGAGTCTTAATGTGGCTGTTCCTCCCCCGAAATTTGTAAGTCTGCTCCTGTGTGCTATAAATCCACACTGTGCCTGCTATTGAAGTCACTGCTGGTCATTTGAAGTCAAATACAGTAGATCTGTGGTATATTCACAGGTGTTTGTTTCACTACAAACAGCTTCAACTGTTAGTTTTTGGTCTTGGCTTTAAAAATATTCTTTAATTTATTTTTAATGCAAACACTTATAATAGAAAAATATTTGTGCTCATCTCCAGCATGACACCAGCAGCCCGCTGTTAGCAGGAGGAGGGGCTGCTGACCTTCCCTGGGTTGTCAAGGTGAGGCACGCTCCAACGTCCTATCTTTTTGTCTAAATATAGTTGTGATTGTTTTCCTGTTGTCCTTGTTTTATCTCATTTTTTGTTACCTTAAGAGAAGCATCATTTTTGTCGTTGTGATCATTTAAAATGTCAAGTAAATAAAGTTAGCATAGCAGTATGTATAGCTCTGCAATACCAGTGCTACTTGTTAATAAACATGAATCAGAAGTACCAAAATGATCTTCTTTTTTTCTCTATGTGCAGCTGAAAGCCAAAATTTCTCTGCTGCTGAGATGCTGGTTAGCGTCTTGAGTCTGTTTATAGTGTTTGGAGATGCTCAGATTTTCATTTGGAGCGACAGAATTCGAAATGAGTATATCAAACGGACGGTTCGGAGACAAAGTAACTTTGTAACACCAAGTTTGATACATGAGTTTGTAAAACCCTTTTCATCAACAGTGTGATGGGGTTTTTAAACCTAACCCCCTAAAATGGTTTTGTTTAAAAACAAAAACTGGCCAATAAATTGCACCAAAATGTTGGATGTAGCAAAAATGACACAAATAAAAAACCTCACATTGATATTTAGTTTAAAACAATCTCAGAAGGTTTTATAGACACTGAAGTTTAAAAAAGAAACATCTGAATTTTGGAGGGAATTATTCCATGGTTCAGGCTTTAAGAGTGGTTAAGAGAAGCAAAGCTGAGACGATACAGACAGGTGGAGAGGAGGGATAGTGGAAATATTGGACAAAGGATGTTAAATATGGAGCTGCCAGGCATAGGAAATGAGGCAGACTACAAAGAGGAGAATGTGCAGAGCGGTTGGTGTGACACAGGAGGATGTTAGGGATAGGCTGAGATGTCGGGCCACTGTGGCGACCCCTAAAGGGAGCAGCTGAGAAAAGAGCTCTTTTTACATACAAGGTTGACAACATGCTTTAATGAAGCCAATATGCAGCTTGCAAAATTAGATTTACAAGCAATGAAAATTGGGAAGAAAAAGCCACTGAAGTTTAAAAGGAAATTAAAGACAGAGAATTACTGGATGTTTTTCATCAAAGCAAAGCTGTGTTTGCAGAACGTTCCACTGTACAGACGTGGTGGCTTTGAATGTTTGTTGACTTGGACAGGTGTATAAGACTGACCTTATCTGACCAACCTAAGCAAGCAAGAGTCTGACTGCGCAACAGTCTATGTCTCCATTAGAGTGATTTTCATTGTACAGCTGTTTTATTTTTCTTCCAGCCTGAGGAGAAGCTGAAGTTCGACTCCATCTTTGACAGTCTTGGCCCAGTAGGAGGGATGCTGTCGGGAGAGAAGGTCAAGCCCGTCCTGCTTAACTCCAAATTGCCGGTGGACATCCTGGGCAGGGTATGATTCTCAAACAGGACTCTTTGATGTTAGTTTCATTTACTGACAAAGTGATTGCTTTAGTAAAAAAATGAATAGAAACCACACCATACAGTAACATAGGAGCTTAATATGGAAGATTTAACGCATCAAAAGAAACTATTTTTAAAAAGTCAACGAGTTGAGTAGAAGTGAGAGTCGGTAGCGAGTCAGCGGTGTGGCACTTGTTATTTTGCATCTTGCAGTTTTGTGATGACTGATGCTCATCAATAATATCTCTTTGTGTTGAAGGTGTGGGAGCTCAGTGACATAGACAGAGACGGCATGTTGGACAGAGATGAGTTTTCTGTGGTAAGACTCGAGTTAATATTACAAATAAGAAAGAAACCATGTAGGTTTTAGTATTTGTCCACAACTGGTTTCACTTTAGGTTGTTCAACTATGTACTGAGTCATAGGATCTTAAATTATTTCTATAGTTCTGAATCGAAAAGATCCAAGACATGAGGAGGAAGTGTGAAGACTGAACTGCAGGATGCTGGGTAATCATTTCTCATTACTTTGTTGCCCTTTCCCAGGCTATGTATCTGGTGTACAGAGCTCTAGAGGGGGAGCCTGTTCCCATGTCCCTACCGCCTCCCCTGGTGCCACCCTCCAAGAGGAAAAAACCTTCGGTGCCTCCCGTGATGCCCCTGTTACCCTCGCCCCCCTCTGTCAAAGACAGTCGCTCCTCCCACGCTGGCTCTAAGACTATGCCCCACCCTCCTAAACCCACCCCAGCTCCTGCCCCTGTCCCAGCACCAGCAGCTGCCCCTGTGAGTACAGGCTCCACCTCTCCTGTGAGTGCAGTGCCTGAGAAGTATTATTTTATTACTACACTGGTACATCAACAGTTACAATGATTTCAAACTGGCTAGTTCAGTGTGTTTTTCAAAAGAAAAAGACTAGAGGAAGTGCGAAGGTTTGTGAATCTCTCGTTGCTGTAAGTTGTTCTGAATGTTCCTGCGGTGGCGAAGAGTGTGGTTAAGTTTGGTTTCTTTCTCTGTACAGTGGGTAGTATCGCCAGCAGAGAAGGCGAAGTTCGACGAGCTGTTCAACAAGACGGATGGCGACATGGATGGCTTGGTGTCCGGCCCTGAAGTCAGAGATATATTCCTCAAGACCGGGCTGCCCTCCGCTACACTCGCACGGATTTGGTAAGTACCGTCACAAATCTCCCTGTTTGACTCCAGCTTCTACTCAAAGAATCAGAGAGCTTTGCAGTTTGTGCAACAGAAGGCATCCCATGCTCTTTGCCCTTCTATTCACACAAATGAAGGAAAAAAGAGGAAGAAGTGCTGCAGAGGATGATTTGCAGAAAGACGTCATAAATGCAAAGTAGATTAAATAGTTATTTTACACTAGAGAGAAATAATAGTGTTGGACAATAAGGTACTTAAGCATTTTAACAATAACATAGATGGCTAGAATAGATACAATCTCCATAAAACATCTGTGAAACATTCATTTTTACACTTTATTATAAATCTGATGATGACAGTAAGTGAAATATAAAAACATATTCATAGTTTCAGCTATAATTGAATGTCGCAACATGCAGCACTGCAGTATGTGTTCATGCACACGACCAGCAGATGATCTTATTATGGATTTTTATCTTCATGTGGCTGATTAGCTTCTGTGTGTATTGGTTTCCCTCACATAATGATTAGCCTGGCCATCAAAAATAGGCACTGCCTGAAGTATAAATCGTTACTGTCTTATGTAACCTGTGTGCTTTTGTTTTTTTTCTTTCCCCTCAGGGAGCTCTGTGACATTGGAGACATAGGGAAACTGACGCGAGAGCAGTTCGCCTTGGCGCTTTATCTAATTAATCTGAAACTGACCAAAGGCTTAGACCCTCCACAAAATCTGTCCCCAGAGATGATTCCTCCGTCTGACAGACAAAACATCAAACAGGTGAGTCGCTCTCAACACTCAAGTTGTGAATAATTATTAGTGATGTTTAAATCCTTTTTACCCCTCAGCAGTAAAAGGTTCATCACCACACGGGCCAGACGGGTAAGCGGCATGAACACCTAGTTAAAGAACACAATAACTTGAGAACGAGACGATGTAGGATTTTCTTATTGATGCTATAAGTGTACTATTAAAAATGAAGGCCAGAGGTCACGTTTCCTGAAAATCTTGTGAATGCAGTAACTCGAGAAGGAAGTCACTTAGGATTTACAAATGTATACCATAGATGCTTTCAGGCATCAGTTATTATGATGATAACAGCCTGATACTAGCCATTTTCCTCATATAGCGGTTTCTAGATAAAACGGCCAATAAATTACATTTTAGTAAGTAAGGTAAAGATGAGAGAAACACCCTTCAACTGTGTTATGACTGTTGATGTTGCATAGCTTGTCCACCAGAGGGCACTCTGTAATTTCCCTTTTGGCAGCACCACAACAACTAGCTGATCTGAGCATAAACGAGCTATCTACAGCTTTCTGTGATGATAAAACAAGTTTATATTTAAAGTGAATGCAATATTACTTTGGCAAGGACTCATATAAAACTATATATATGAAATGTTATGGGGAGTCTGTTTATGGGGTGGGGGGGTGTCAGCCAATATATCAGTATTGGGTTTGTTTGATCTGAATCCAGCAATTGCTTGCAATTCAAGAATTAAAAACGCACAAAAATTGATCTCATGGACGGTGAAAGATCCTTAATAATGAGACTGACTGATAGTGAATTGAAGCAGTTGGAGTAGCTCTTTTTTATAGCTTAAAACAGACTCTGGTTGCGGTTTTCCCCATCCGTTTACAGCAGTTACTTATTATAATTTTCCATTGCATCAGCACTGTTACATATAAATTATGTTTCTTGTCTTAATTGTGGCTTTCAGTGACGTCTTTTTCTCTTGGTGTGTTTGTGTGTGTGTGTGTGTGTGTGTGTGTGTGTGTTGTATATTTTTTGTGTTAAGCTTGCAGCTGTGTGTGTTTCTTATTCCCTCTCTCTGCTTCAGTTTGTTTCTTTGCCTTGTCTTTTTGCATTTTTTGCATTTCATCCATTTCACGTGCACTGACACAATCCTGAGTGAGTGCGATTCATCAGAAAGAGTCCAGTGCATCTCATAACTCTCAACAGGTTGCCTCTTTTGTTATCTGACATAGTTTTATCCTAAATTTTTGAATTTGATATTTAGTTTCCATTTGCCCTTGTGCTTTTGAGGGAAGCTGACGAGAACAAAAGGTTACTGTTTTTAGTTTTTGAGATGCACTCTTATCATTGTATCTGTTTCTGTAGTTATGTATTTTTATCAAGGCTTTGAAGATGTTTTAGATTTTTTAAATTATCAGTAGTATAGTTTGCCTCCATCGTCTTTTAAGCTAGAGAACCAAGTGGTATCAGCTAGGCTGCTTTTAAAACCACTGTTCCTCAAACAAACCCTGCCTGTTGAGCCTCTAACAGTAGATGACTCGATGTGTAACCTCTGCAAAGCTGTTAGTGTAGTTCTGCTATTTGTTTATGTTGTAATGAGTCACTGGTCTCCAGTACTTTCATCTGCATATCAGTAATGTGGGTGTTTCTGCTCTTTACTGGTGATATTGAGTTTCCTCTGTCCTCCATGTGTTCACCAGAACAACGCAGCTAACCTAGCAGCCGACTTCTCTGCCATCAAGGAGCTGGACTCACTGAGTAACGAGATTGTTGAACTACAAAGGTAATCATTTCTCCTCACATTTATTAAAAAAAAAAAGAAAAAGACAAACACCATACATGTTATTAACGGAGTGATGGCGGTGGAGATGATTTCATTGGTGCTTTATATTGTTGGCCTAAAGATGAAGGGTTCGAGCTGTGTGTTTGTGAGCCTCTGCTGGTTCAGGTATGCAGGAGGGAAACACTCTCACTTCTTTGAGCACAGCCAAAGCTCCAGTAAAAATAATAAACACTTGTGTTACTGCAGCAGCAGATGGTTAAAAAGATGAGAGGTGGAAAGGGTCTGAACTGAAGTCAGTAAGAAAGTTACAGACTATGTCTATATGAAACGTGTGTACTTACTCCATTTGATGTATTTTAACTATATAAAATACATATAACAGAATGTAACACCTGCATGTGTAAAGAGATGGCTTTGATTATGCCACTCTATTTGATTCCCATACCACCCTAAAATAATCTCTCTAGATCCGCCCCCGGAGAGGGTGTAAACTGTTTGGGATTAATCTGCATTGCCTGAATGTCATCTAAGTAGTAATCATAATCAAACACAACAAATAATGACACACAAATAATAGTACTTTGAGTGACTGCAGAGTCTTCAACAGAGTGCAGAGGTAACCTCAGCGCTACTAACTCCTAAAGCCACTTTAATTCTGATGTTCCAATGAAGCAGAAAGAACTGGAACTCTGCCAGTAAATAAAACCATAGAGCAGGGTTGGGGGAACTCCAGACCTCAGGGGTCGGTGTCCTGCAGGTGTTAGATGTGTCCTTGATCCAACACAGCTGATTCAAATGGTTAAATGATGTCCTCAACATGTGTTGTAGTTCTCCAGAGGCCTGGTAATGAACTCATCATTTGATTCAGGGCGAGATCTAAACCCTGCAGGACACCAGCCCTCGAGGCCTGGAGTTCCCCACCCCTGCGATAGAGTCTGGTTACTGAAAGAGTTTGCACATCTTTATAAAGTTTGGTTGATGTGAACACATCTCATTATAACAACTTTTATTGGATCTTAAAAGAAGCTTCAAAGAGACCCATGATGCCTAGAAAAGCTACAAAATGATTTCCAAAGACCTTGTAGGGAATCACTTCACAATAAGCAGTGTGGAGAAAAATGTGATGGGAGTGTTGTCAGTCAACCTTCGAGTGGGCGTGGTGAGGCGAGTGTACCGAGAGCAAAACCTTTAGTCATGATGGAGGTTAAAAATAAGAAAACCCAGGGGAACAACATAACATCTGCACCAGTCACCTGTTAAAATCTTTGTTCATGTCTCCACAGTAAGAAATCCACCAAGTTAAAATGGTGTGAATGGAAAGACATAAAAAGAACCTAGAGATCACTGAGATGCTCCACAACACTTAGAGGACAGATTTCTATGTAGACGTGGCAACAGTTGTTGAACTTTTTTGGCAAAATTGGAAAAATGGTCATTTAAAAAACTACCGAAACCTTCGCACTGTGAAGCATGTTGGCGGGAACGTGGCTTGGGACTGCTTTGATACCTCAGGGTCTGCAGGCCTTGCAGCTTTTCAGAAAACAATAGATTTAAAATTATAACAAGACAGGGCCATGTGAGGGCAGCAGTGCGTAACCTGAGGCTTGCCTTTGTGATCAAAGCAAAAAGAATGGTTCAAAAACAAGATGATTCATTTTTCTGAAAGTCACAGTCATAACCTTGACTTAGTAGAGATCCTGAGACACGACCTGATTCCAAACTTTATGTTTTTACCTTCTTTTGCCTTTTTACTTCACATGATCTTAAATGCCAGATGTACCTTTAAGTAAAAGCTGCAGCAGCTGCACATTTGCATGCATGCTTTGCACATGGAGTCTTGGTTTGAGCAGTTGTCATAGTAATGGCTTTCATTTTCATACTTTACAGAGCGTAGCTTCCCTTTTCGTGAAAACTGAGAGGGAGAAGTGAGAAAGTGGCCTTTTCTCCTACCTCTGCCTTCCAATAAACACACATAGAATCTCACACACACTTAGACACACTAGATGACAGCTGTTTGAATTAAGAAGGATGGAAACTGAGTTAGAAATCACCTGCGGACAGATTTTATTTAATAAGAGCTTGGAAAGATGAAGCGTCTTTGCGGCTGCTTCAGAATGGGGCAGCAGCCTTCTGTTCAGGATAAGGAGGTTGGCAGTGATGATGACGATGATGCTGATGGGTGAGTAGAAATTGGGAATGGTACGCAGGAGAAGTTCCCTTTGCATTTGCAGCTCGTAGATTATCGGGGGAGTTGTGTGTTTGTTGTGCGGCGAGCGATAGAATAGTTAAAAATGGTGGTTCATTTGAAAGTTTAGCTGTTATTTTAAGCCTGTGTTAAAAGGATAATGGTGGATAAATCCTTTTATGTGTGTTTTTAATAAGTTAAACTGTTAAACTGAGGCATCATTTCTTTTGTGTCTTCACACAACAAAACTAAAAGGTTGTGTGAATAATAATGAACCAAAAACAAATGTAAGAGAACAAGTGAGCAGAAATACATTACTGAAAAACATGTTTAAGTAAAAACACCAATCAGGATCTTTTCTTTGCCTCTTTATGTGCTTCCTCTTTATTTTCTGTTTCTGGTAATTATTCTCAGTTTTCCTTGGAGCTGAAAATACTAGCATAAAATCCCTTAGAGTAATCATTTATATTCAATAACACAATTTTTTGTGTCTAATGGTTTATGTAACACCTTACCACAGCACTCAACACAAGCACAGGATTCCTTTAAAGGTAGTTGAAGTATCTTTTGTGCACAAGTTATGACACTTCCTTTCTACCCCACCCGTCTCTTCTTTCTCTCTTGCCGCATGCATGAAAAGTGAAGTAGAGAGGATGAGCATACGGACGGCTCAAATGATAGATGTTGGAGGTTGGCGGCTCATCACTCGTCCCTCCTCCTCCTCTCTTTCTCCCTCCATCCCTGAAGCAGCCATCTGCTTCTCGCTCTTTATCTCCCACGCGTTTGACTGAGCGAGTACATGCTCACTTTCTCTGACACTTATCCTCGCAGGCGCCCACAGCGCAGCGCTCACACACACCTGCTGTCGCTGCAGGACTTGATGCTGCTTTCTCTTCTGTAAAGTTGGGAGTTGAGGAGAACATCATGGTGGCTGAGGGAGAGGAGCTGGTGGTGGTTCAGGGGCCGGGTAAAGCATGCTCACTAGAGAGCTGGCTTGGGCTTGGTGGGCTGGGGCTCTCTTTGGTGGCTAAATACGCCTGTCTCCTTTGCTGGAACCCCAGGGAGAAGAGCTCTGTGGAGGAGGAGATCAAGGAGAAGGAAGAGGCCATCCGACAGCGCAGCAACGAAGTGCAGGTAAGGTCTCTTTGTCTGTGAGGTTTTTACCTGTATTCTAAGAAAATGGTTTACAAAAACTCTTGTTGGAGCACAGTTAATATGCATTAAACACATGTGCATTTCTGCCTGTTTTCCCTTTAAAAACAAACAAACAAGCAAAACAAATGCAGGTTGGTAAGCTCACTTTTATGGTGCTGAATGTTCTGGAGGAGAAGATCAATAACACATTTGATTTGCAGGCTGAGACGCTTGTTCAGAAATGCAGTTAATGATACTCGGAGAGGAAGAGGCTGATGTCTTTAAGCAGGCATGTCTGCCTCGTCTGGGCTCTATTTTGGGAGCTGTTTGGCTTAAACGGGCGAGGCTGCAGACTTCTTTTGGAATTTATTCTGATGTCTGAGTGCGAGGGTGGCATCGAGGGAGGTTTGAGCTGATGTAGCTGAATTTTGTAGCTGCACTCGATTGTACTTATGCGCGAGTGCTTCTGGCTATTTATATTGTCTGAGTTTATTCCTGGACGTGGTATACTGCACATACCCAAGCATTCCCCAGAGGTTAAGAATGGGTTTTGTGGCAGTCGTACAACCTTTGAAATCAAACCCTGGAAAGCCAGCCTCAAAACAGGAAGGGATTTTCTAAGAATCAAGGAAATACAAATTTTCTAACATGGGGAATTTTAATAAAGAAAAATACATGCAAAACACAAGCTTTTATTTTCATAATCTATTCTGCCTTAACATGTCGTTGTTAAAGCACTTTGTGTGGTTTCTGATATTAGTATAGAGATTAAAAGCTGCCATTGTCCTTTCAGCTACAGCCGCTGCCTGACTGCTGCTGAAAGGATGTTAACGATCTCACTGACTCACTGAGCTGCAAAACGATCTGCAGCCTGTAAACTAAAATAATTCCACACTGTGACGTCAGCCTTTCCCTTTCTCCTGCCGGCAAGCTGACATATAACAACCCATTGAGCTTTTTCAGAATTTATATCAAAAGTTAGTATTTAGACTAGAAATGTGGTTACTCTGTAACACTCTGTACATTTCCCTGATTAATAAAGTTTCTTATCTTATTTTTATTACTATTATCTTCCCAAAAATCATTAACTTTAAAGGTTGTTGCTCACTCCCTCTCTGTCCACAGAAGAAATACATCGTTATTGAACCTCTCTCCTCTCTCTTTATGTCCGCAGGACCTTCAAGATGAGGTGGCAAAGGAAAACGAAGTATTGCAGCAACTTCAGGCTCAGCGTCAGAAAGTCCAAGATGCTTTAGATGAGCTGGACCAACAGAAGGCCTCCCTGGAGGAGCAGCTCACTCACATTCGACAGCAGACCAACCAGGAGACCCAACTTGTAAGTTTCCTCCTCCTTTTTTTTTTTTTTTTTGGTAACCTTTTGAGGAGCTGTGTAATTACCTAGAATTCTGGTTACTTTCCTTTCAGATCTCATCTCTGCAGTCAGAGCACGAGGAGCAGGAACAAAGGATATGTCAGTATGAGGAGGAGCTGGTCCAGGCCCGAGAGGAGCTTTTGGCTCTGCAGGAGGAAAGCCGGAAACTTCAGGAGAAGGTCCAGGCTGCCCAGGAGCAGCTCACTCCTCTTCAGGAGTCTGTGCGTGACTCTTTCACACAAGTTGCACAGGTTAAAAGCTCTTCCCTCGTACAGCATGTCTGCAGAGAAAACATTTTTTCATTTTCTGTCACCTATGCAGCTGATGGAAAAGTTATTTTTCGATTGTAATCAGCAGGCTGCACAACTGTTATATACCCAAACGCATGAATAATAGCTACAGTGATTATACTGAGCACTTCCAGAATTTCTGTGTGGACAGATGGAGCACCACTGCTGTGGCTCCACCAGTGTGTTCCTAATGCTGTACTTTCTGCGTACACTGCTTACAGAATTTATAGTATCTGTGTTTAACTGTTATCTCTGCTCTTTCATCGTGTCATTTTTAAAAAAATATTCTTCTGGCGCGTAGGTCCAACAGAAACTGAACGACCTTCAGGTGGAGGAGCGATCAGTGACTGCTCAGCTCAGCTGGAAGAGAGCCCTCGAGGACAGCTCTCCTGTCATGGTCAATGGATCAGCAGGCCCCGCTGCAGAGCTCCACCATGGGGACCTCTTCCAGAGGGACCTCTTCCAGGAGGACCTTAAAGAACTGAGAGTGGAAGAACATTCAGATTCAGAGGAGAGAGGTGGCGTGAATGAGAAAGAAGAGGAAGACGAGAAGGAAGAAGAGAGTCCAAAAGCTGGGGAAGATGAAAAGCAGAAACGTGATGCCTTGGATGATCTCTACACTGATATGTACAGTCTGTCGAGCCTGGCCAAGCCCCGGGAGAGCAATGTTAGGGTAAAAAATACATGAATAATAATAAGAAGCGCTCTTACAGTAGTTTTAAATGTGGAAAGAAACTGCTCTAAAGCCTAATGCATGTTACAACTGTGGCATGGAAAACATCACAGATAATCTAAAAAAAAAATCAAAGTGAGTCTCAAAGGAAACCTGGTCCGGTGACAACAAAAACATGTAACCTACACATTACAATAAATTGTGATGGTCATAAACCAGATGAGCTACTCCGTCGCTATAACTCAAAACTTTCATCAAAAAAAACATCAGATGCTGTCCTTTTAATTATTGTGCTTCTGTTCTCTAACCAGGAACACAGCAGCCCCGCGCCTGACGTCTCCTCTGAGGCTACAGAGGATGCAAAGGAGTCACCCAAGGAGACTCCACCAAAGGTAAAGTCACAGAGTTATTCAAGTATATTCAATTCAATTCAATTCAATTTTATTTATATAGCGCCAAATCACAACAAAAGTCGCCTCAAGGCGCTTTATATTGTACAGTAGATAGCACAATAATAAATACAGAGAAAAACCCAACAATCATATGACCCCCTATGAGCAAGCACTTTGGCGACAGTGGGAAGGAAAAACTCCCTTTAACAGGAAGAAACCTCCGGCAGAACCAGGCTCAGGGAGGGCGGGGCCATCTGCTGCGACGGTTGGGGTGAAAGAAGGAAAACAGGATGAAAGACATGCTGTGGAAGAGAGACAGAGATTAATAACAGATATGATTCGATGCAGAGAGGTCTGTTAACACATAGTGAGTGAGAAAGGTGACTGGAAAGGAAAAACTCAATGCATCATGGGAAGCCCGGCAGCCTCGTCTATTGCAGCATAACTAAGGGAGGATTCAGGGTCACCTGGTCCAGCCCTAACTATATGCTTTAGCAAAAGGAAAGTTTGAAGCCTAATCTTGAAAGTAGAGATAGTGTCTGTCTCCTGAATCCAAACTGGAAGTTGGTTCCACAGAAGAGGGGCCTGAAAACTGAAGGCTCTGCCTCCCATTCTACTTTTAAATACTCTAGGAACAACAAGTAGGCCTGCAGTGCAAGAGCGAAGTGCTCTAATAGGGTGATATGGTACTACAAGGTCATTAAGATAAGATGGGGCCTGATTATTTAAGACCTTGTATGTGAGGAGCAGGATTTTGAATTCAATTCTGGATTTAACAGGAAGCCAATGAAGGAAGCCAAAACAGGAGAAATCTGCTCTCTCTTTCTAGTCCCTGTCAGGACTCTTGCTGCAGCATTTTGGATTAGCTGAAGGCTTTTCAGCGAGTTTTAGGACATCCTGATAATAATGAATTACAGTAGTCCAGCCTGGAAGTAATAAATGCATGAACTAGTTTTTCAGCATCACTCTGAGACAGGATATTTCTAATTTTAGAGATGTTGCGCAAAATGGAAGAAAGCAGTCTTACATATTTGTTTAATATGTGCATTGAAGGACATGTCCTGGTCAAAAAATGACTCAAGGTTCCTCACAGCATTACTGGAGGCCAAGGTAATGCCATCCAGAGTAAGAATCTGCTTAGATACCATATTTCTAAGATTTTCAGGGCCGAGTACAATAACCTCAGTTTTATCTGAATTAAGAAGCAGAAAGTTAGCGGCCATCCAGGTCTTTATGTCTTTAAGACATTCCTGCAGTTTAACTAATTGGTGTGTGTTACCTGGCTTCATGGATAGATAGAGCTGCGTGTCATCTGCATAGCAGTGAAAATTTATGCTATGTCTTCTAATGATGCTGCCTAAGGGAAGCATGTATAATGTAAACAGAATTGGTCCTAGCACTGAACCCTGTGGAACACCATAATTGACCTTAGTGTCTGAAGAGGACTCTCCATTTACATGCACAAATTGGAGTCTATTAGATAGATATGATACAAACCACTGCAGTGCAGTACCTGTAATACCTACAGCATGTTCTAATCGCTCTAATAGGATATTATGATCAACAGTATCGAGCGCAGCACTGAGGTCTAGCAGGACAAGCACAGAGATGAGTCCACTGTCAGAGGCCATAAGAAGATCATTTGTAACCTTCACTAAAGCTGTTTCTGTGCTGTGATGAGCTCTGAAACCTGACTGAAACTCTTCAAATAAGCCATTCCTCTGCAGATGATCTGTTAGCTGTTTGACAACTACTCTTTCAAGGATTTTTGATATGAAAGGAAGGTTGGAGATTGGCCTATAATTAGCTAAGACAGCTGGGTCTAGAGATGCTTTTTAAGTAAAGGTTTAACTACAGCCAGCTTGAAGGCCTGTGGTACATAGCCGATTATTAGAGATAGGTTGATCATATTTAAGATTGAAGCATTAATTAATGGCAGGACTTCTTTGAGCAGTTTTGTAGGAATGGGGTCTAAAAGACACGTTGATGGTTTGGAGGAAGTAATTATTGAAGTTAACTCAGAAAGATCAATTGGAGAAAAGAGTCTAACTTAACATTGATGGTACTAAAAGTAGCTGTAGATAATATTACATCTGTGGGATGATTATTGGTAATTTTTCTCTAATGATAAAAATTTTATTTGTGAAGAAGTTCATGAAGTCATTACTAGTTAACGTTAAAGGGATTGTTGGCTCAGTAGAGCTCTGACTGTTTGTCAGCCTGGCTACAGTGCTGAAGAGAAACCTGGGGTTGTTCTTATTTTCTTCAATCAGTGACGAATAGTAAGATGTTCTGGCTTTGCGGAGGGCTTTCTTATAAAGCAGCAAACTATTTCTCCAGGCTAAATGATGATCCTCTAAATTTGTGACACGCCATTTCCTCTCCAGCTTACGAGTTATCTGCTTTAGGCTACGTGTTTGAGAATTATACCACGGAGTCAGGGACTTTGGATTTGAGGCCTTAGTTTTCACAGGAGCTACAGTATCCAGAGTCGTACGTAGTGAGAAGGTAAAATTATTAACAAGATAATCGACCTCTGTTGGAGTAGCGTTCAGGTAGCTGCTCTGCTGCTCATGCTGTATACCCATGAAAATCAATAAACAGCATCTTTGTGACTCCTTGTATTCTTCTGTTCTTCTTTTTGATTTTTATCATTAATATTTCTTTTCGTTGTCGTCAAGTGTGACAGTTGGGATGTTTGTTTTACCCACATTTCTTTGAAATGTTGTCTGTGAAAAGCTGTTTTTACCAGAAACAGATATGAGATGTGGGACACGCAGCGTGCCAGACACGTGCATAGACAGACAGCAAAGAAAAATTTAGGCTGATAGTTGTGTTAGATCATCAGATGGGTGTTAAAACCACTCGCCCTCCATAACCATGATGATGATTCACTGTAATGCTCAGAGCACCGTGCCTCTCTGCCACAGGTTGCATCACCAGAGCCAGAGAGCAAACAGGAGCCTACAGAGCCAACAGAAACAACCACCTCCCCCTCTCCACCTCAGCCTGGCCCTCGCTCCTTGCCACCACAGGGCAGCCCTCCCTCCCTGCCTGAGATGGATTTCTTCCATTCAGACCCCTTTACCGATCGTAAGACCTCATCGTGAAAAATTAAGATGGAAAAAACAGTGTTTTTCATGCTTGATGAACACTAGCAGACTGATGGTGTGTTTTTCCTTTGTAGACGATCCTTTTAAAGAAGATCCTTTTGGAAAAGCAGATGTTGGAGGTACTGCTTGAAGTATTTAATGAGCAATAAATCTCACACAAGTACAGCTTTGTTTTATTTATATGGCCCATCTAACGAGTGTGATCTGATTTGAGTGGGTTATGTATTCATTATGTTTCTGCTGCTGTTTATGTTAAATCAGATCCTTTTGGAGGCGATCCATTCAAAGGCTCAGACCCCTTTGCTGCAGACACTTTCTTCACACAAACTTCCAGCACCCCGTTTTCCTCAGAGGACCCTTTCTCTGCTTCAGCTGACCCCTTTGGTACCACTTCTGGCGTGCCGGAGCCAGACCTCTTTGCAGCCAAGGTGAACGATACAGCAGCCGTACCAGCGGGTCCGGATCCTTTCGCCTCCAAATCCACCAATCCAGCGGCAGGATCCAACGATCCGTTCAGCTCCAAAGGGAACAACACAGCTGATTCAGACCCGTTTGGAGGCAAAATGAGCAGCACAAAGGAGGCAGACCCGTTTGGTTCTCAAGATGGAGACAAGGATCCTTTTAGCAGCTCCCCGCCGAGCTCTGATCTGGCTGTGGTGAGTGGACCCGCTAATTAAACCTGATTTTTGTGACAGTATTGTAAGGAATATAATTACCTGTCCCAAATGTTTTATTACCATTCTAAAGGTTTGCAGTAATTTTGGAAGCACCAAGCGTATAGGCCTGAATTTATTCAGAAACAGTGGCACAAAACGCTTATCATCCACTTTATCATATATACTTTATATAAAATATTCTGTATAATAGTTTAAATGCTTAGAAATGTGTTAAAATCACTGACATGTAAATTGTTAAGAGGAAGCAGAAGCTAATTTATAGCAATGATTCCAAAGTTTGGATCTTAGCCCTGTGGTTATACAATACATTTATATATTTACATTAAAATAACTTCAGAAGTAAATACACAAAGTATGGTAATTAAAACGATGTGTTAGTATTCTTCCCTTATTAGCTCAGAAAGAGTTAAAATAGTGGTGGCCAAAAGAGGAACTGTTATGTTTTTATTTTTGTTTGATGTACATGCTCCAGTTGTAGTAAATCACGTTATAGGTGAGGATGTTTGTCCACTCAGGCTGGATTATAAAAACATCTGATGTGTTTGTTCTGTGTTTAGAAGGACACTGCAGCATCCAATGACCCTTTTGCTCCCGGTGGTACTACAGTGAGTGCTTCCTCAGATGCAGGTACAACTTGTGGCATGGCACCACCCACTGGGGACAGAACTCATAGCAGCAAATAAGAAAATAATGAAAAATAAATAAAGTAAAATGTGCTTTTCTGTTAATAAGATGCTGGATGAAGCATTGAAGTGCTGCTGATTTCATGCACTCGGTCGTTTTTCATTGATGTTTCAGATCCGTTTGCTGCTGTGTTTGGTAATGAGTCATTTGGAGGAGGCTTTGCAGATTTCAGCGCTTTGGCAAAGGTAATTTCCAGATTTTTAATGAATCCTCTATCACATCGTTTCGTGCATCGTATATATAATAAATAATTATCCAGTCTTATGTTAGTTTTGGTTTATATTTGCAACTATAAAAAGCCCCGTGTAAGCATAGAAAGGAATCTATATGCACAAAAATGCCTCTGTCTCTTCATAGTAGTAAATCCTGTAGCCTTCTCCGGGTGTTTGCCGAGCTACTGTGCAGAGAGCTCTTGTGAACTTGGCGTGGAAACACTAATTTCACACTTGCTATTCACACCACAGTACCTGTACCTTCATATATCGAGGTTTTACTGATGTGCAACAGAGCGTGCGAGTGATGACACAGCCTCTGTGCTGTCCTTAAGTAAATCCATGCGCCTTCCTGCTTATGTAATAGATATATTTGATTTGGTTGGACCTTTTCATTCCAGTCAAATGGTGCTGACCAGTTTGGAGTTGACAGCAGGAACCTCTTCCAGGAAGAGAGCCAACCTGCCAGCTCTGATGTGCCCCCAGCCCTGCCGCCAAAAACGGGTACGCCTACCAGACCACCTCCTCCACCTCCAGGTCAGTTAATCCTGTTATCCAGAAAACAAAAAGTGCATGTAACTCTGTGCGGTTGCAGCTATCACACGTCTGGGGATGTGCCAACAGCGTTCATGAAATAAAACCTGCCTTTGCTGAGTCTGCCTGTCTGTGCCCTGTCAGGTAAGAAATCATCTATCAATAGAACGGAGTCCTCCGACTCCTTCCATCGACGAGGAAACTTCATGCCACAGACTTCAGGAGACTTCTCCTCCTCTTCCTCCTCCTCCTCCCTGCCTGCAAAGGATCCTTTAGCCGACCCCTTCGCCCCCTCTTCCCCTCCTCGCCGCAACGCACGGGAAGCTGACGGATTTGCCAGCTTTGACAAAGTGAGCAACTCCCTCTCCCCATCTCCCTCACCTCCACCTGAATGTCAATAGTCACGCCCTCTTCTCTCTCACTCTGTTTTTTTTTTTCCTCCTTGTAAACCAACATGTAGTTACTCAATAAGGATACACCCTCCGAGCAAATCAGGCCAGCTTTTGAAATCACTCCATCCACTGCCAGTGACGAGCCTTAAAGTGAACTAACCAGCTTATTAAAAGCTTCACACGGTAGCACGGGCTCGTAATGTTACATGATTCATACGCTTCTCCCAGTTAAAACAATAAAATCTTGTAAATCTTGTATTTTTGTTTTGGTTTTTTTTTTGCTTTCTTTTGCATTTCTGCTGCTTGTGTATATTTTAGACTATTGTTAATAATACAATGCTGTCTAACCCTGTAAACATTTCTTTTCCCCCGCTCTATTATGGATTCATAATGAGATTTCACCTCATTTAACTCTATGACTGAAAATGCGCTCTTACTTTGTGAGGAAATGCATAGAAATTATAGATACATTATATATTCTACATAAGTCCAGAATGTTTGGCAGTGAATGGAGAGATGACAGGCTGCTTGTATTTGGCTTTTTGTTAGCCATCCCAACTTTGTCACATTGACATTACTTCCTGTGCAAATTTAGAGTCTAATCCAGTAATTACTGATGTAATTATCAGAGTTTTTATGCTTCTTTTAACACTAAATTTGTCTCAGGGAAATTTTCCCTACCCATGGGGCATAGTGGCATCAGTTGACCTTGACTCATGAGCTGCAGAGTACTGCATTCATACTCTTTATACCTCCAAACTCTTTTCAGTAAGTTGCTGTTTTATGACATCACTGATTTGGGATAAACACCTAACCTCGCCTAGAAATACCACATTAAATAAGTGCAGGCTGCTCTGAAAACTTAAACCCAAAGAATGGTGGAGGGGTTTCTTCTTCCTCTCATTCATTAATGTGCTTCCAAAATTAATATATCTAACATAATATAAATAAAAGAAACCAAGAGGAAAGATGATTGTGTGGGTTAATCTTCGGTTGATGTAGTCAAATTAGTTCTATTAGTTCAACCCTTTTTAATGCGGCATGGAAATGAACTGTGAAGTTGCATCACAGCAAAACACTGTTGATCCTCTCCTGTCACCTGAGCACCCTCGCATGTACCTGTCAGTCGCCGACCTGCATGCACTAACTGTGTCTTTGACTCTCGTTGACTTACACCAGTGCCTCCACTGTTTCTCAAATCATCAAAATTTCCTTTCCCCTTTACTCTGCTGCTGTTTATTTATACAGGCTTTCCTCTGTTCATCCATCCATTCATTCATTCATCAGTTTGTGTCCGAGCACTCATGTGGTCAGCAGTGTGTTGTGGAGAAGCAGATTGTCTGTATTCTCTCTGTGTTTCTTTACACCTCTGTGAAGAAGTTTAATAAAGTGTTGAATCAAGGCCACCATCTCCGGCTTCTATGTGCGTCCATGACATCACCATCTGTAAATCCCTGAGTTTAAAGGATTGACAGTTTTACATTTTCAGTTCATTTATCAGAGGTTCGGACCGTGCTTCAGCCAACAGCTGATAACTTCCCAAAGCATGTGTTGCATTTAGGATGATTTCCCAGCCCATAAAAACCCCTCTGCTGCTTGTCAGCTCTGTAACTTCTGCATTATACTATCAGAGACTGTAATTCAGCACTGCTAAATTACCACATAGGCACAACAGTAATAAAGTTAGGTGCATTATTAATCATTACAGATTTGTATCTAGGAAGTTTCATTTGGCCACAGTTTGATCTGTGTGTATTTTTGGAACCTTTTGAAACAAACGGATACAAAGAAACCAGGAAATCACATTTCTGAGAACCTACAGTGTGGTGTGCTGTCAGGTAAATGAACTAAAACATGTAAAACTCTGTAATGATCCTTTAAAGTATCTTAACATGAAAAACAAATAAGAAGACTACAAAGTTTTTTTTCTTAAAGCTGTGGAATAAAAAGCACCATTTCTCTTTCCATGTATCTTATTTATGTTTGATTTCATTCATATTTGAGAGAATTGGCGGGATGTTGTCTGCAAACTGATAAGTGCATGTTCTCTGTCAGATCCATCACATTCTGTACACGTCTTCTCGTGCATGTTCTGCATACGTGACCTGTTATCATCGGCTCTAAAACAGTTGCTAGGAAACTCTCCTTTGCATGGCTGGATGCACGTGGGATGACCTCTGTTGCTTCTGTCTGTCATTCATTAAGAATAATGAACATTTACACAGTCTGCAATGATTAACCAATTTAACCAGTGGACTGTATTTCCTTCCTACTCTTTTTGTGAGCTTTAAGTGCATGTGATTGTGGTCCTACAGCTGTGCCTGTTTGTCTTCAGGCTTTTGTAGCATCGCAGTCCCTGCTTTTGTCCTGATCATGTGGCTGCAGGAACTTTGCAAGGGTATATATGTTGGAGGGAGGACTGTTTTCGTTTGGTCATTTGGATCAAGGGAAATCGATTTCAATCGCCCTTCCTGTTCTTTTTTTCTAATTTGTTTGGGAGGTCTGCAGAAGTCTGGATTTCATTTAGACCTCATTGTAATGCACCTTTCTCAGAATGGGCATTTTGACTTGACAAACACAGAACTACAAATTTAGACTCCAATACATGATACTTTTTTTTTTGCACCCTACAATTGTGCGTCCTGACTCACTTTCTTTGGTTACTGGCACATAAATGGTAATTACAAATCAGTCAAAGTGTCCACTGTGAAGGAAAAAGGTCTGCTGCCGGTGGGTTTTCAAAGTTTCAAAACTGCATCCATTGTGTGCGTATGTTTCTTTGTTTCCTCTGTTTTCATGGAGCAGTATCCAACCGAGGAAGACATGATAGAGTGGGCAAAGCGCGAGAGCGAGCGAGAGGAAAAGGAGCGACTCGCCAGGCTCACCCAGCAGGAGCAAGAAGACCTGGAGCTGGCCATCGCTCTCAGCAAGTCTGAATTCTCCTGAGGAGGCCCCGTTCCCCTCTACTGGTCTGGCTTGGCACGGCACGGCACAGCTTGGCCCGGCACAGCCCAGAAAGCACCAAAGCAAAGTGGGGATTGTACAGGACTGATTCAGCATCACCTGCTGACCCCATGAAGAGACTCCAAATCTCATCTCTAACTCGTTCAACCCCCCATCTTTCCTGACTGTCATCCTGTTGGTCTCCGTGGTTTTGATAGAGGAGCGTAACGTTTTTTCTTTTTCTTTCCCCCTTTTTAGAACCAAGCTATAAGTGAAAACTTGTTCTAGTGTTAACATCGTCATTTTCCCTTCATTTAAAATCCAGGCAGCACGTGCCGCATTAAGTCCCCAGACTGTAATTTATTGTAGCGCGCACTCGAAACCACTAAACAAACTCGATACATTTCATTAAATTTCAGCTCTCTTTGTGATGAGATTTTAATAGACGTGCTAATTTTCTAGAACTCAAGAATTCCCCTAATTTTCTTTTTTGGCTCTCGGTTAAACTTCTGAAACAACCACAGTAAACTGGGGAGATTCTGTTTCCCAGTTTGTTCTGTTTCTCTGAGTCTGTAGGCCCTTTATAACAGAGTGAGCGTGTTTTGTCCCACGGTCGTACAGGGAAGATGATTTTTTTTGTTTGTTTTCATTTAGAGTAGGTCAGAATATTTCAACATCTCTTCGTGTTTAACTGGAAGTTGCGGCTCCTGTAAGATGTGAAATGTGTACAATGTGTAGATTTATACTAAAATGGAACAAATCTGCCACAGCTACCTTTTCCTTTGAAATTTCAGTCCTGCCTTGCTCACTGTAGCACCTGTTTTGTGAGCATTAAAGCATTGATTTTTGTGTGTGTGTGTGTCGGGGGAGGTAATAAGGATTGAAACTACAGCCATCACATTTTATGACTACAGCTTGGTTTGCATTAAAAACTAGGGCACACTACAGTAGGATGCAGAACAGAAAGCACACGATCTGTTTTTCTAACATGCAAACTAAGTTTCTCTCAAGTACTTTAGGATCTTTACATCGGTCTAAAAATTTAAATTAATTGTGGCCCGACATGAAAGAATGTACGGTTTTTTGCTGAGACTAACAAAAAGCAAGGTTGTCATAGATGAATGTAAACGTGGATCCTACCTTAACTGATCATTAACTGTATCGTTAATCCTGATTGATCTCCTTTAGGGAAACTCTCAAGGGCTCCTCAGCAGCTTGAATGCTGAATGGATAACTACAGCATACAACTGTGCAATTGTCACGTTACCGCGTGAACATTTGGTCCCATTTCTACGTGTGCCAGTCGGTGCTTCACTTGTTACCATTTGTACGATTTTTCTTTTCTTTATCCAGGAGTTTTTTCTGCTCTGAGAGACTCCCTGGATTTCAGAGTCTTACACAAACACGGTGAAAGTTGTTAAGTGTTTCTACTTTTTCGTTAGAGCGGTGTATTTTCTGGCCGTGCACCTCGACATCTGCAGGGATTTAACTTGCAAAAGACCTCGGATGTGCTGAGGATGCACGCTCACGTTGCACTGTGTTATCAGGCCTGTTAACAGCCACATGGCGGTTGGCCAAGCGGCACAGGAAAGCTCCTTTACTAAACGTGACGGAAGGTTTTCTGCTGGGGAAAGGCTACGATGAAGTGCGAGAGGCCTCTGCTCTCTCATTACCTTAGCTCATTTCTTATGAAATAATGCACAACGTTTTGGACAGCTCTTCCTGTTCTTACTTTAGTACTTACTAGTTAGTTTCCTCTTCTCATGTCTAACCAGTGTACTGTCTGTGGTTGATGCAGTACTTCCTACTGAGAGCTCTTGCTCTCTCACAATGAAGTTTATTGTAAATACGGGAGAGCACAGCTGCATGTCTGCTCTCCAGCTCTCTTGTTGTACTAGTTTCATTGCTTCATTGTCATGTATTCAAACAGGTTACTGTCATTTTTAATAATTCTGCACATTTCACCAAAACCAGAACCACTTACTGTATGTTTCTAGGCTTATCCATAAAGCTTTTTAAGCTTCAGGCTAATTGTATTTTATTTTGTACTTCCTAACTTGTAAGAAAAATCATTATTGGAAGGCTTTGGCCATGTAATGCATTTAATTGAAACAGAATAAATATTAAAAATGTGTAGTTTTGCAGTTGGTGCATTTTTTGTTTTCCAGAGCATCTTCTTAATATATTGTCATCTACACGTGAACGTGCCCCTCCTGTTTCTCCTCGTACAAAGCACCAGATCCCAGGAGACGCAGCAAACCTCCAGGAGGAGCTGGACTACCTAAAATCTAGAGAGAAGTCAGTCAGGAGGGATAACGAGAGAGTAATTGTCTGTGGCCTCCACCTGCAACACCATTCCCTTTTTGGGAGTTGCCTTGTTGTTGCCTCCTGTGCTCCTGTTGTCACTTTGTGAATCCATGTCACCTCCTTTGTTGTAAATCAGTGTTTCATGCTTTTGGCTGCTCCTTTTAGGGATGACCACAGCAGATCATCGGTCTCCATCTCATCCTATCCCTAGCATCCTCTGTCACACCATCTTCCTGCATGTCATCCTTCTACATCCACGAATCTTCTCTGGGATCGTCCTCTTTCCCTCCTCCCACTTGCCAGTTCCATAATCACCTTCTTTTTCCAGTATATCCACGATCCCTCCTCTACACATATCTAAAATAATCTCAGCCTGATTGATTTAGTCTCCAGACTACTTAACCTGATGTCCCTCTGATGTCCTCATTTCTGAATGCAAGAGTATATATTTCGTTTATAATATTTAACTATAGTGTCACGATATTTAAAGTAATAAGAAGATATCATTCTCTTTTTATTTAGATGTAAATACATTATAAAGACAATTGCAGTATCATAAGCACCTTTAATATTTATAAACAACCTGTGTTTATAGTTTTGTCAACTTTCAAGTATTTCTGTAAACACGCTGGGCAAATAAATAAAATTAGAATAGCCTTTATTGTCATTGTACAGGGTACAACGAAATTGGAGACAACGAAATTGGAATTAGGTAATTGACAAAACATGTTTTATTATAAAAAGTAATTCTATATTGTTATATAAAATCTATTTAACATTTATTTTTGAATAATACAATTATTTTAATAACAAAAAGTAATAAACATTATTTGACAGTTATTGCTTAAATATATTTTTTTGTAAACGTATATATCTTTTAGTATTTTGGGCATTTAAGACAACAATATTTATAAATATTATTTTTCGCCTGTGTTTACTTCCTTGTTTGTAAGGTCGTCCTAACACGGACAGCTTTAGGACCGCGGGGCGAGCGACTGCATTCCTGTACATTTAAATAGAAAGTCATTATTGCGGTGATGAGAGCAGCACACCTTTCCACGTCAGGAAGACGCGCAGCAGCAGCAGCCCAGCAGCCGCTTTCCCTTCCCACTTGCTCCCGTGTGAGGTGAGTGTGAGCCGCTGTGTAAACCTCTCCGGTCCGCTGCTGGTCCTCCTGCGCTGTGGAATGAGTTTTATGAACAGCTGGAAGCGAAGCGTGAAGAAACATGACAGCAAAAGGTGAGTGGAAGAAAAAAGCACCCGGAGATCACAGCGCGTCTTGGTTGGCCGTGTCCGTGCTTGTCTGTTTCAGGCTGCGGGGATTTAATCGCACTTTTTTTCCAAACCTAAGGCATCATGTGACTGCGCTGGCCCGAGGTTATCGTGTCATCGCGCTGAGATTGCTGTTTAGCGCACTGTAGCCTGTGAACACGAGATTTCCAGGACCCTTTAATAAACCACACAAACCACCGGTGTGTGTTTGAGTCTCTGTAGTTAATAAATCAAGAGGCGGAAGAAAACTCCTGAGATGTTTGGTGTCGTGTTCCTCCTCTGTGCTGTTATTATTATAAGTGTGTCAGTCTTTGTTCCCACTCTGCATCCTGTTAGTCAACCTTACGCTCATGATGTGTCAGTCAGGACCACACGAGCGCTCACTGAACTTTTTACTGTTAGTGAAAGTCAGATTTAACAGGCTGATGATTCTGGTTTGTTTGTAAACAGTTCAGTTTTATGTTACTGCCCCATGTTTAGCATATTTTTCCTGAGATAACTCATACTGAATTTTTATTATCAAGTGTCCCATTATAATACTTCCGAGGCCTGATTTTACAGATTAGATCAGAGGTTTCCTGGCTTTTTTTTTTTTTTGTAATTTAAATTTCAAGCTGGCTTTTCCCTTTGACCTGGTCGTTTAAGGTACTTTGCAGCTGTTGGAGGCTCAAAGAGGGAAGTGGATCTGATACTTTTTTTCCAAAAAGGGAGGAAAGTCTAATAATGTAATACTCACGTGTGTTTAGCCAGTAATATGATCCCTCGGGTGTAATTTGTGATGTTCTGAAGGGGCCGAACACTTAGCTTGGATCTCTCTTGTGTTTTGTTACACATTCATGTGTAAATACAGTTCTGACTATAACAGACAATATTAGCAATTTCACTCCAAAAGAAACGACTTTAGTTTTTACAGGACATCTGTTGACTGTATGATGTTTATTTATATGTAGCATTAGCAGCCCACTTCAGGGCTGTATGTAAAGTGTAGGTAAATCAGAAGGCATTGCACATGATTTACATATATTTTATATATATTTGAATATTGATGGTGTCAGTTTTATTTAATAATCTCATTATGAATTTGATGCCAGCAGCATATTTAAAAAACATGCTGGGACACTAATAAGAAGAAAATACTCAGTCATATGCTGCAATATTATCCAGTATTTAAAAATAATCCGAGAGTTTTTTGGAAGAATTCACGTTCTCGCTACAACCCTTCTTTCCTCAGCCTTTCCCAGCTGACATCCTCCTCTTACCTTAATGAGATTCAGTCTGGTGTTTTTTTTCCCAAGCTGACCTTTGACCTTTTCACAGGGATGCAATGAATCCACAAGACGTACCTGACAGCCCGGACTCCCCGAGCCGGTACGGTGACACTGCGCACGTCATTTTTTTCGTACTGTGAGGAACAAAGAAAACATAAAGCCGCTGCTAATCGTGGCTCTGATTACAGCATAACAATAAGTTTAACTCTGGCAGGCACGCTGTTACGCTCAGGCTCATCTGAATTTCTCATCTCAGGTTGTCAGATGTAAACAGTCCAGAGCTGGACTCCATCATCACAGACTTCAAGTAAGTTTCTTTAAGTTCAAAAATGTAATTTGACAAATTTAAATAAACGTTACCAATATTTGCTCCCACATCAGATCTCACACAGGTTTCCCGAAAGTCATCAAGTTCATATCTGTAGATATTCAGCGAGTCATTGTGAAGAACTAAGTGTCCTGGGAGTGTCCTCATATATCGGTGTCCATATTTCTCTGGCTCCCACGATCTGTTCCTCAAACAACAGTTTATCTTTCAGCTGGTTTTCATCCCTCGAGATTACCCTCCTTTCTCTAAAACGATTCTGTTCCCGTGTTTCAGGTTACAGATACCGGACGACAAAGATGGTCTGGAGTCAACAGATCCATCGAATGGGTAAGACTGGCCTGTGAGCTCTCTCAGATCATACACGAAAACCGAGGCTTAGATTACAGAAATGTTTGGTTTCATCGAGACACAAAGATGCACATGTTGAGGTAACAAAGTCGTTAGGAGTTCACGGCAGCTTCTCCTGCTGCTTGTGATATCAATAATTCAGACAGAGGGAACCTGAGAATAACATCATCTCTCAGCACTTTAGTTATGTCTGAGTGTGAAATTATTGCTTATTCAAGCTATGATGAGCTTTCAGAGCCTGGAGAAGAAATGTGTGTCTGTCTGATAAGATCAGAAGCGCGTAATAAAGTGATAGGACGTTTTTAGATGTTTAGAAAATACTGACAGCTGGTTTTAGTTTTATAGATATTTTTAAAAAGGTTTTATGTCAGTGAACGTCTGCTGTTTTTAACTGAAGACATGTTAGGATGTGCTGATAAATCAACATTTGTTTGTATGTAAAAGCTTTAAACATTTGATTTGCTTCTAATTTGTTTTATATCGCATGTTTCTGGGCTCTTGAAGTCTTTGATTTTGGCAAATCGGGTCCTCAAAACCCCCCCGGAGACATTGCACATCGATGTGAACTGAAATTCACATCCCTGTGCGACAGCCTGGACTCGTCAGTCATGTGACAGGTGCATAGATGTGGGGAACAGCATCCCACTGCCTGCTAAATATGTCAAAACCTGTTTGCCTGATCACAGTGAAAAACCAAAACTTTGTAAACGAATGTGTTTTTGCTAGTTGGGCAGCGTGCAGGAGTGTTTTTGAAATTTCAAATCAAATTCAGCACCATGAGGACGGCAATGAAAATCTAATTTTCTTCAATTTAAACCCATGACCCTCCGATCTCCTCACAGCAAACACGAGAGATGAAAGCAACAATTAAGCTTTTACTACTCTCTATAAAGAGAGATGTTTTTTCCCCTCTTGTTTCTGCGCCAGACACTGTGACGGCTTTGTTCTCGCGATTGTGCAAAAAAAGTAATATGTAAGAAGCCCTTAGCGTGGTCACATGAGTGTAAGCTTTATGCTGTCTCTTGATCTTTGTAGAGCTCGGTTGCTTTAAAGTTCACAGTTAAACTTTGTGTGGCTGTTATAGTATCTGAAAACAGGTAATACTGACTCATTAACGGTCAGTATTTTCCTCCAGCGTTGAGGAACAAACTGATGCAAATGTATCAGCTGAATTTTTTATATCAGATTTGTTTTGTAAGTAATTTGATGGCAATAATTCAGTAAATCATCAGTGGATGATCAGTGGATTATTTAAACTGGTAGCCCTCTCTATTAAACTCGGTAATAACACAGTAATAGTGGGGTGTTTAAGTGGAAACATCAACATGGAAATAGCAAGTTAGTACCACTTAATTACATTATCTTCTACCAGTGGTTATACATGACTAAACACACTGAAATGTATGTAGCTGGATAATAACGGGCCAGAAACTGGGGCTAAAAACGTGGGAACAGTTACACCTTTGAGGCAAAACCAGTTAGTAGTAGAAATATGTATGTAGTAATAACCAGGAATCAGGACTAGCGAACACAAAACTGCACATCTCTATCCAGTTGAATGTTATTGACCCATTAACCGAACACTGAACTAGAAGTGTGATCATTACCTAGAAACATGTGGTGGTTCATATGAAGTAACCAGGAATCAGGACTAGAGAATGCAAACCTTCCTGTTTCTATTACATCTCACAGTAATCTCATTAAAAACCTGGGACCAGCAAAAAAAGTATTTAAATATAAAAATGATAATCATGTATGTAAACATAGGTGCTATGGATGTTTTACATTACAGCTCTGGGAAGGAAGCAATTTATTTATAACAATGCAGGCTGAGTGGTGGTTTAACTTCTAAAGATTTATTAATGGGCAAAGATGCTGTGATTGCACCATAAGAGCTTTGAAGGGAAACAAAAACAGCAAATTACCATATGTTAATATGATCATGTGCCACGTATGCTTAGCTGTGTAATAAAACAGTGTCACTGAAAATAAATTTACTTTAATAAAACCTTGAATGTAGAAATACTGTTCCTTGGTTTAGCTAGTCAGATGTGAGATTTTGCTGCTTTTACATCATTTCTAATGTGACAGTAAACATGAATACGTATTTAGCATCTTGATGTTTCAGAGCAAACACACTGTTGCAGATTAAAAAGGTCAAACTGACAGTATACAGCATGGCACACACCCGAGCACACATGCATGAAACAAAGACAAAGAATGTCAGCCTCGGCTTTGCGTGCAGCGTCACAGGTGAAAACTCATCAAGTATATTTGCTCAAGCGTGGTCACGGCGAACCCACCTTGGGCTGAGATTCAGGACGTTTACCCATGATTCCTCTGGGAACAACACCCACGATTATGCATTAAACACTACACAAAGGTCACGGTGGCTGACTAGTGAATGCATTATCTGGGCATGGCTTTACAGCCATGGGATCAAAGAAAAAGGAGGCGGTGCTTAACAAAAGTGGTCCAAAGAGAGTAAGCAGTGGTGAGATATTACCAAATAAATCATGTCATGACACAGACTTGTTTGTAGTTTCAGTAATTAAGACAAAAGAATTGGCCAAAAAAGTAAATCCACACAGCTAACTGTGATTAAACTCCTCGACTATGTGTGAGAAATGTAAAACATAAAGCCTGACAGCTCTGGTTACTGCTGCTGTTTTAGTAGTTTTAACTGCTTATTAAAGATGCAGGTCGAGACACTACAGCCGACATGTGTTTATGGCACTCTCTCGCTCATTCACACTCACTCACATCTAATGGAGGAAGGGCAATGGGCTGTTTACAGTGATATACAGCTGCAAGTCCTGGCCCTGCTCCAGTTCTCCATTCATGATTTCACATTATTTCTGGTGCGTCTACATTTTCGAGCCGCTGCGCTGCATCGACGTCTATTTCTGGACTGTCTGCCCGCTGCAGTGAGCAGCCTCTGCAGCAGCCCTGACCAGCTGCGCCTCAGAAAGCCACACTTTCTCTCCCACCTACAGTGGCGGAAAGTGCTTGTGTTTTTTTATGATCAAAGATGGCCTCGTGACTATGAACACTTCTGCTTTTAGCACATTGCTCCTCCAGCGTTTAGTTTTTAGAAGTATCCTCACTTACACAGAAAAATCCCCTGACTATGAATGGTGGGCATTTCGGCCACACTCCTGATTTTGCATTAACCAATCAGAGCGGAGACTGCAGTGTGGAGCATAAGGGTGATGATCGGAAGAGGTGGGCCAGGCTTTCTCTCCATGTGTGACAGTCATCCCAGTCTTATTAAGGGCTGCTGTTGCTTCTGCGTCCTACCTCTCGTTCCTTCCTTGTTTCCTCTCTCATTCATTCATCCCCACCTCTCTCTCTCACGCTCTCTCTCTCTCTGCCTAACCTTCTGCTGTTTCTGCTGCTACAGAAAGAGACACACAGCATTACACTGCACTGCTGGAAAGGCCCCGGGCTCACAGCCACTTCTGCTATTTTCTTACTTTAGTCGCTTTCTCTGCGTCTCTTCCGCACACACACACACACACACTTTGCCAGATGAAAATGTCAGGGGAGGAAGAGACTCTGTCGAACGGGTAAGATGCGCTCATGTTGGGATGGCGTGTGTTTCTCATTCAGTCGGGAGAGTGTGAGATGCTCTGTGAATGTGACTTTTCCTGCCGTGTTTCCATTCTCATGTGATGTTTGTGTTTTCCACTCGTGTCTCTCAGGCATGTGGACAAACTCGCTCGATTTATTGTCGGAGCTGCTCGTTTCTTTTGTTTCCCGGCTCGATGTAACACGGCCTTTGAACATGTTATACCAGCCTGTCTGATGTGCTGAAAGCTCTCTCACACACAGTTGATAAAACTAATGCTTTGTCACTCCAGGAAAGGGTGTGTGCGTGGTTGTGTGGGTGCATATGTGCACTTATTGGTTTGCATCAGCACATGCAGTGGTGTGTGACTGTGTATGAATAGTGGCTGTGTGTGTGTGTGTGCCTTTGCCTGATAATGATCATCATTGTGTTATTTGCTCTCTTGAGAAATCAACGCAGAATTTGAGACTTGCTGACTTGAACCTAATTAAATTATTTGGACAATGCGTGGTATGCGTGGCCTGAACCTCGCACACTCTCCTCTTTCTGCCTTTTCTTTCCTTCACACAGTCCATTTCCTTTATTTTTGTTCTTCTCAGATTGTGTTTAAGGTGCCAAAATCGTGTTTTCCAGTCAGCCGGTACCAGTTGAGTCGGTTTCCACCTAAAGGAAATGATATATCCACTGATGCTTTGCCCTCCTCAGCTTTGCAGACACAGGTTTCAACCTTTATCTAAAAAAATATGAACAACACGAATCCAGTAGCACAAAAATGTGGTTTATTATTAAAACCAGCACTCTTATGTAACATGCGCATAAACCTGCTGCGTAAAGCGTCTGTTTAATACTGCTGACACACTGCAGTTTCTTAATGATTCCTTATCTATCTGAGTATCCTTGTAGTCTGACTCTAACAGGTAATTTGACTCCACTAATTTAAGTTTAAGTTTAAAACTTTCTTTGTTAGTAAGGCTTATAGTTAGAGCTGGATCAGGTGACTCTGAACCTTCCCTGTAGTTATGCTGCAATAGGCTCAGGCTGCCGGGGGACTTCCCATGATGCACTGAGCATTTCTTCTCCACTTGTATCTTTCCATTTCTGGATGCTATTACATTTTCTATAGTCGGCGTTTTGTCCCGTCTCCCTGTGCTCTCCCTTTTTCTCCTCTCTTTCCCCTCACCCTCCTAACCGGTCGTGGCAGATAGCTGCCCCTCCCTCAACCCAGAATTGCTGGAGTTTTTTCCTGTCATAAAGGAGTTTTTCCATCCTACTGTCACCAAGTGCTTGCTCATACGGGACTGTCTAATTGTTGGGGTTATCTGTCTTGCATTGTGGTATCTTTACCTTACAATATAAAGCAACTTTAGGCCAGGCAAATCTAAAATCTGCCTGAGAGGAAATAATGACTAAATATGCCTCAGGTAAAGATTTAGGGAACGGTTATGGTTAGAATAAATGTTTGGCTAAGCTATAGATTTGGTGTAAGTATTAGCATTTCTTAATTCTTCTGTAAGCTTATCATTTAAACTCTGAACTGGGCCCCAGTTATATTTTACAGGTGGGACTTTGACCGAGACATGACGGGGTACTGTGGCTAAAATTAATGTTGCACTTCTTGTACTTCATTTATGTTGCATCAGTTTTGGTTGAGGTTCATAATTCTTAAAACAGGTTAAGTTTCAGCTTTGACTCTGGATTAGTGAGCTGGAGGTTTATTGTATTTCAGTGTTTTCATCTCTTCCTGCCTACATCTGGGGATTTTTGCAGGTGAGAATATTGACTAATAGTCTGTGGCTTATGGAGGTTGAATACTCTGTAGTCGCTGCACCTTTACTCATACAGAAAACCGGTATGGCACTGTACCAACAGCTCTGGTTGGACTGGTTGGATTCACTCAGTGGCCACTGGTGGAAGACATGTGACTCTGCAGGATTAACAGCATAAATGTGCACACAATGTGCTTCATTGTTTTCTCTTGGATTTTATTATTGATCTTTATATTAAAGTATCATCTGTGGACAATCAATTAGAAAATATGGTAAAATAAGTTAATCATTGTATGCTAATTGCTAATGTTTATATAATGCTGTTTATAGCTTCGGTTGCATTATTTCGTCAGTATGTGTTTGTGTATTGTTGCTGACAACAAAGAGCATTTCTTAAAGTCACCTGAGTTTTACACAGAGACGGACCAGTGAGAGGAGCTGTTTCTGTTAGCAGGGAGCTCAGCTGCCTGCTGGTCATATGGTGAACACAGCAGTCACCCGCATGTCATTAGCAGAGCTGCACCAGTATGTATGCTTCTTTCTATCATGCTGCTGGTGGTGTGTGTATGTATGAAGTGAGTTTATGGCCTCTTTGTGTTCCTAATGGACAGGAATGTGTTAGACACGTTAGCTGTAGCTGCATTTCCTCAGAGCTCAGTTGGACTCTTTTATTCCTCTGCAGCTGTCTAATGCTGACATGGGCTGAAGAGGTAATACTGACAGAGTGTTCCTGCACTTAAATGGAAATAATAGTTGCCCTCAGGGACGTTATGTTGTAAGGTAAAGAGCTAACAGTGTTATAGAGAGAAAGCCAGTGATCCAAGAAAGAAACTCGCCTTTTTCTACATAAAAAAACCTCCAGGAGGGACGCCATCTGTCCAGACTGGATGGGCTGTGGGGGGAAATCAAGACCACAGAAAGACAGCAAACCACAATCAAGACAAAGCACAACATACGGAAGAGAGTAGACAACGATGTCATCTCACACAATAGTGGCTTCTAGTGTCGTAAAAACGGAGGACACCCTCTAAGGTTGTACGTATCAGGACATAATAAAAAAAATCTTGTCCAGACCAGGTTCTGATTTATTTAAATACAAGCTCAAATGGACAGCAATGCATGACCTATTACACTGTGTCATTGTTTATTTAAGAAAAACGGAGTCAAATCTAAGAACACCTTAACTGCTTATAGCATCATTTTCTGTCTAAATGTATCAGTCTTTCCTAAAGTCCCTCCACAGCATTTTAATGAGGGTGAGGTCTGGACTTTGGCCCAGGGCAGCACCTTGATTTTTTTTTCTTTTTTCCAGTTATTCTGTTGCAGATTTGCTGCTCTGCTTGGGATCCCTGTCTGTTGAATGACTCTGTTTTGACCAAGCTTTAGCTCTCAGACAGTTGACTTCACGTTTGACTCTTGAATAATTTTTTATTGAAGAGTTTTTAGTTTTTATTTGGGTCTGCAAAACAAGCCCCAATCATCTCCCCTCCACCCATGTGCTGCGGGTGTGTATGAGCTGTTTGTGCTGAGATGCTGCGTTTGTTTTTTGCCAAAGGTGGTGCTGTGCGTTTTGGCGAAACATCTGCATTTTGGTCGAGTCCGTCCAAAGTGCATCGTTCCACAAATCATATTTCTTTTTTTAGACAGACGATGCTTTCTCCTGGAAACATTTCCAATCAAGCCGTACTTGTTCAGTCTTTTTCTAGAATAGAATAGAACGCCTTTATTGTCACTATACGGTTGTACAATGAGATTCTAATTGTACTGTCATGAACTTTAACATTAAACAAGCTAACTTACGCCTCTGGAATCTGAGGTGTAGCTCTTGGGTGTCTTTGCAGTTTCTCTGACCTTGGGGGTGAATTTGCTGGGGGTCCCCTCCCAGGAAAACTGGGAACTCTTTTGGATGTTTTCCACTTGTGAATGATTTTTCTCACTGCAGAATGATGGAGTTTAAATTGTTCAAAAACATCCATATACCATTTAGAGGTTATAGAAGCATAACTAAGGCTCACCTGATCCATCTTTAACTGTAAGATCAATAACGAACGTTTTAAGGCTAATATTAAAAGTCGGGATGGTGTCTGTTTCCTGAGTCAAACCTGATGGCTGAATGTTTACATCCCGTTGTACGTTTAAAAGCTTATGTATGGAAAAGGATTTTAAATGAAATTAAATATTTCATAGCAAGCCGATGAAGAAATGTAAGAGAAATATAATCCGTGTTCTACTTGTGTCCAGTGTATGTGTGATGTATGTAGGATCGGCATAAAGTGGCCTTAAGGTTCAAAGTATTACATTAAGCTAATTAAGCTAATACTTAATGTAAAAAAAACAGTTGTGTATATTTCATGACAGGGATTGACGTCATTTACATTTACCCAGTAAATAAAATAATAGTAATAAGTAAGTAATAAGTAATAAAATGTAATTACACATCAAACAAGCAACAATCCAAGCAGAGTTAATGAATCAGCTTAATGTTTTGGCACATTAACGTAACACTCTTATTTTAGAGTTTCCATTAGCTTAACAACGTCTCTCTGTTTATTCTGCCCGTCGTTAATGAGTTTTTCACATTCTGGTGCTGTTTTCTCCCCGAGTTTAAGAAGTGAAACATACATTTAAAGTTTCATGGCTACAGCGGGTCAAATCAAAGATGGGCGATTCCAGGTCGCACACGCGCCCGTCACCTGAAGCTCATGTGGGTCATGTGATGAATACAAGGTGACGTGATCTTTTTTTTTAAGCCACGAAGAGCATCTGTTCTTTATCTTTAATAAAAGATTCAGTTTAAAAACTGCTCCCAGAGTTTGTCCTTGTATTAATGCAGATGGCTGTAACTGATGCTGATTATGTCTGTAATGCAAGTAGCAGCAGCAGTAAGAGCAAAGAGCACTCCCTCGAGCCGGTTTGCTCGTCTGGGTCACTCTGTCTGTGTTCATCTTTTGGTTTCTGTCTCGAAGGAGTGCAGAGAATTTAATAACTTATGAATATGTTAAGATTCAGGGGAGATTGTAGGACAAAATGAGGGTTTGTAGATTGTGTTTCTTATAATTGGGGCCTCGTTAAAGACACAAACACTTTTTACAGTTGTCTTATATGACACAGGCTTGTTTTGTGTGCACTTTGATCACAACTACATCCTTGTATTTGTATTTGACGATGACGTATTTTCAGCATGTTTTCACGCAGATTTGCTGTTTGTTTTGCTTCTGCAGCTGCTCACGGTCAGACCTGACGCTGGCTCTCGAGGACTGTATGGTCGCCCTGGATCTGTTCCTCAGAAACGACTTTGAAGAGGCGCAGGCCCGGCTCAAATGCAGGTAGGAGCACAACCTGCGTAACGACCTGCTACAGGTGCTGTTCTCGCCGGGCTTTGTTTTCTCAGTAGCTTTCAAGGTTCAAAATAATTCTTATTTATCTGATATTGGGCCTCTGTCTGAAACAAGTTTAGTTTTAGTTCCTCTCCCTTTAAGACAACTTTCTGCTGATTGGCTCCCCCTCTCAAACAGAGGGTTTGAACAGCAGGTAGGCGGAGCTTCTGTTCAGTCTGACAGCAGTCCAAAGCCTGAGCTTTTGCCTCATTATTTGAAACTTTGACCATGAGTTTTTATGAGCATCCGTCTTTTTTGATGATGATGACCCTCTCCCAAACATTTACGCTTCTTACTCATGAGAACTCTGTCAAAAGATATGAAAGTCATAAATGTGAGTTAAGGCAAAATTCAGAGGATCCCTAATAGCTTTTTAGATTTGCGGTGATTTCACCTCGCCGCTCTTCCATTTTGACCCTGCTGCAGTTCCCTGAATGTTTTTCTTGTTTGTCTCTCTCTGTGGACGTGTCATGACCCTGAGCCTTTAGCTTTGTATCCCTTCTTACAGTTGTCTAAAAATGTTCCAATGATGATCGTTTTTTAATTGAATTACATGCTGTTGGGTTTTTCACGATAAAAGTCTTCCCCAAATGAATTAGATTGAATTAAAATGTCCAATAAAACCTTAAGAATAAGAGGCTGTGCTTTATTTATTTTGAGCATTCAGAGCACTCGCTGCTTTAAATTTTTACCAGTGGCTGAATCAGTACAGTTTCTCTAATTAAGAGGACACTTAGATATTGAAGATGAATTCACTATTCAGCCTTTGAAGATGGCTGCACAATTAGAAGGAGCTTTGTAATGTGTTGTGATGTTTCCATGAAGGTCCAGTTACGTGAGGAAGCAACAAAAAGTGTCGGGTTTGAAAAAGGAGACAAGAAGGCAAATTTATAAGTAAAGCGAAGGTTTCTTTGAACAGTTTAACCAAAAGAGATGGACGGAGCACAATCACCATCAAAAGAGAAACATAACAAAACTCTGAAGTTGATCAGGTAAAAATAATAAGTCAAAAAGGCCAAATCACCCAAAGCACCACCGAGGAGCCACAACACATGAAACCAGAAAGGCTGCCTGAGTCTGGAGCTGTCCTCTCTCTGTGCTCTGACCTAGTTGCTGAGAAGAGTTGGCTGTACAAAAGGGCGGCACCTGAAGCTGGAGAGACAACATGACACAGCAACTGGGACAAATCACAGCAGGCTCTGCCAGGGCCATAGCATGCTTGGAAAATAAAGTCTTTAAGATGATGTTTTTGAGCCCTGAATCAGCGACAGCTGTAACCATCGTACTGCAGTGCAGTTAAAGTCAAGTTACTTGTTGGTTCTTTGTTAAGTACAGGACAAACACAGCATCGCAATGACCCACAGTGGGCAAGTAAAATGAATCCAAAGCTAAATAAAATAAAATAGAGAGCTAAAACTATAATAGATATAAGAAATAAGGTGTCAAAGTCTTAATAGAGAAGATGCATAAAAGCCAATAAACTGTAATTGCTGTTTCTGTCGTGTTTACATGGACGAGTTATATGAACCATGCGCTGCACGTACAAACCCTACCTCCAGGTTTGTACTCCAACACCGAGTCATCGTGTTACTCTGTGTCCGCTGCGTATTATCAGCACCTTTATCGTGCCGCTGCTTTTATTCGTCCTCTGGCTCTGGTCTCTGGGACTGTGGGCCACTCCTCAGCCCCAGTTTCTCCTTTTCAGTGCTGCCTAGCATCAAACAATAGCTTCCTTTTAGGCCTGACTTTGTGTTTGTAGTTTTGAAACAGTAAACCGGTGTGTGGTGTTGTTGCTGAGAGACATGTTTTTTCAGTGTGTGACGACATTTACAGCGAATGAACTCAGACTCTTTGTTTTTTACATTATTATTATTTTACCTGTCTTTCCTGGTGTTTGTTATTTAAACTTGGATTTGGGAAATATTCCAACCGTGTTGACGATGTGGATAAATCGAAAACCTCACGCTTCTGTTGCTGTCCTCATTTCTGCCTCCAGGGTTTCTCCCTGTGCACTCGGCTGTATTCCATTTAAATGCAGCACCGCAATTAAACTGATTTTTTTTTTTAGATTTTGTTTGCTTTGTACACAACCCAATAACACACACAACCTCATTTTCTCCTCAGATAAAGCTTTTATGAGAGGAAATGACAGCCGGGGGGCTTTCAGCATGCTCTACATCATTTTAATGCATCTGGACACATCAGCGGGGATGTTTTCTGGAGTTATCATGTGTTGTAGAGCCTGTAGTGCGACAGCCTGGGAATCTTTGCATCCCACAGCTTTTGTGTTCTTCCACTTGCTCGGTTTACTATTCCCTCTTCCTTTTTTTCGCCTCTTAAGCCCAGGCCTTGAACTCTGAGGCCTCAGAGAGCAGCTCTGTGTCTGACGTTAGCATTAGTTTCAGACTTTTAGATCTCGCACCTTTGCTCACAGCCCAGATTTGCTTTGTTTTCCTCCACCTGTCAGCTGTGGTCTGACACAGTCATGTGGGGCAAGGACACACACACATATGTGGACACAGTTTCTATTTAGTCAGTGTTGCGTCTGCTACATTTACCCCTACGTTCGTGTTTATGGTCACAGGTAGTTGGAGGCCGTCCCAGGATGCACTGGGAGGAAGACCTTGTTTATACAAAGTCCACATTTCTAATTTTAAATCTGTCTGTGGAACAATATTGTGTTTGTAGAGGCTTTAGTCAGTGACTTACACTCACTGTCACCACATCGCCAATCACCCTGAATCTTTTGGATGACTTTGGTCTTGAGCGAGACTCCAGTTTTTATTAACGAGTGTGTTAAAGTCCTCCTCCACCTCTGTTATTTATGACGGGGTCTGTTATTACGGACAAATGGAATTAGTGCGCTGTTAGCAAGCATGGACCAATACTCGGTTTAAGCACTGTTTGTGCAGGTGGACAGCTCAACACAGGAGACGGTAGATTTATGCTTCACTCGTTGACTGACAGCCGTTATAAAATTGGAAACTTGATTTACTTTACGAGAAATACAATGGCCATTAAAGGTGATAGAAAAACCGCAAACTACATGTCAAATGACTGAAAATGTGCGTCATATCAGGAGGCAGTGGAACAGTCAGTGAAAGCAGTGATAAACAAAGGGGTGGGAAAGCAGTGGATCCAGCTAAAAACATAAAACCATAAGCGGACTGACAGCTGGAGGGCGAGATGAAGCAGAAGAGGAAGAGGCTAGACACCAAGCCAAACAAACCAGGGGCAGCTGAGGAGGAGCAGGAACCGAGTGGAGGTTCTCACAGGAAGTACATCGTGTAGCTAGTTAACTTATTGCAGGTCTGTGGAGATATTCAAGCATCACGATTGTCCTGAAAATCTTACTGGATCGCTGATTTCTTTATTCCTTTAATTTTAGATGCTGTGTTGTAGTTTAGCTGGGATTCAGGTCACCCTCACAGGACCTCCTCATGTTTCGTAGTTTATGATTAGAAGTCAAAATCCTTGAGTCAAGCCTCATTTCTTTGTATTCGTTTTCCAGCCAGCCTTTCTTGTCATTTTGGGGTCTTCAGCAATAGTTCTCGGGGTTTAACGAAGGACTTTCAAAGTTTTTCTTTGGATGTGGGCAGCGTTTTCACTCCTTTTTGATGGGCGGAGCAATGTAATCATGCACGGACTGATTTGTGCGTTTACAACACAGAAGAAGTTCAAACATGGACGAACTAATTTCCCCCCAAAATTAGGGCTGTCAGCGTTAACGCATTAATGCGGCGTTAACGCTGTCATCGCGATTAATGTGATTTTTGACACCCTCAACCCATCTGCAGCACAGAATGAACAAACTTTGGACAAACTACCTGAAATGCGTTGACACACACATTTCAGGGATTTTGACTCAGTCTGCGCTCCAGACGGGTTAATTGTTAATCGCGTTAGTCGTGATGACGGCGCGTTAACGCTGACAGCACTAAAAAAATATAAAGTTGCCAATTTGGGATGAAAGAGGTAAACCTGAGGATGTAACCAAAGCGGTGTGCTGCTTGTGCAGACATATAATGCGAGCAAAGCACTCAAACACGGCTAACTTGCATGAGCACGCACGTGTCCACCATCCGGCTGAGTGTGCGGCTATCAGCAGCTTCTGCAGCTCCATCAACAAGCATCTGGGCGCACTCTGAGGAGCGGGCATTTGCTCGCAGACGAAAGAGGGTGCTGTTAAAACAGCACTATTTTTTTTTTCTGTTGACTGCTTCTATTAGCTCCATCATTATTAGCAAACGTACTCATGGGCAAATAAATAAATGAATCGCCCGTGTAAAAACGATCAACGATAGTCGATATATTCGTCCAGTCGCCCAACCATACTCCTCAGAGCCCGGACTTCAACAGTACTGAAGCAGTGCGGGATCATCTTGACAGAGAATAACACAAACAGCCAACGTCCAAAGAAGAGCTGAAGAACTATTCCTGAATATTACATTAAGAAATTACATTAAAGCTAACTAAGAGAGTTCAGCATGTGGTGAAGGATGTAGGTCACACCAAATATTGACTTTCAAACTCATTAGAATTGCTCAAGCTCTGTTTTTGTCCTATATACTGTATTTCCATATATGGAAATGAATAGCTCGGGTGGCGTGTGGTGTGTCCTTGAAAAGAACTGAGAAATATTTTTCTATTTTCCTTGCAAAACATAGAAACGTGAGTGATGGCTCGACACAGTAACAAAGTGTTTTTTCATTTTGAGAGGGCGCGTGCAGATGTTTACACCTGCGTTGTTGTTTCTCTGTAGCCTGTACTGTTGTCTTCTTTGAGTTAAATTATCAGGGTTAATAATCTTAATTATTTTAGGATTCATTAATCAGCTACAAGTTTCTGTGACAAATTTCCACAAATTTCTGCACAGAAATCACTGAAAATGTTTGGATTTCATCAGAACTACCATTGCTGCTTCCACCGTCTTTAACTGAATGCAAGGTGTGTGTCGGTGCACACGTGTTTATGCGAAACTCAAAGCAGCTCCTCCCTTTCATTATGGAACTACGTGGTGAAAATATGTTGGAGACCCGGCTTCACTGCTATCAGAGGCGCTATGACCTTTTCATCACTGAGATCTGACTGATATTTTGCAGCAATATGACTAAATTTAGATCACATTCCACCTTAAAAGGTTTCCCAGCCCGAGTTTCACTTGCTGTCTCACATAAATGAGCCTGACGTCGTGGAAATGTAACCCAGGCAAATCTCCCAGCTTCTCAGTCTGCGCCTCCGCCTTCTCTGACTGCACGTTCTTGTTTCCAGGTTGCTACTGAGCTTGTTTGGTGTTTGTTTACTGAGTTAAAGCTGATTGAATTCATTTAAGCAAACAGTTGAAGGTTTGTAGTTAGTTAATTTACCAAAGTCTCTACTTAATTCTGCAGTTTTCTTTCATGACAGGCAAAAAGTCACATGGATGATGTCACATTTATCTCCGTTTGCCTCATACCTCTTTTTGATTTCCAGTTTGTGTGCACATATATAGATACAGCTGTATTAGGAAACATGAGGTAGAGCATGATTAATATTTGCTGGCCTAGTTTTCATGGGTGAAAAATCTGTTTATTTAAAGTCTGTGAGTGTCAGCTGGTCTGAGGTCAGAGTAACATCGCAGAGGCTGGTCACATGAGTTAATCTGGCGATGAATAGGAGCAAAATGTTGGCCATGCGGACTGACAGCATTCCTGCCTGCACACCTCTGACTTTATGCCACTTAATATATGATCCAACAAACAGACATGGTTGAACATTTGCAGTTCACATAGATAAATACAGGATACATACTGCTGTTTAAACCGTCCGCTATAACTTCAGTAGGACTCCTTAGTAATAGCACAAACCTATGTTGTAGATCTTTAAGTGGTTTAGTTGCTTAATTGTTTAGATCAGGAACAGGAAGCTTTATTAACAAGTTGAACAAGTATTTAGGTATTTATGTGGGGAAAGTGCACATGGTACACACTCCTAGTTCTTCAGTGTCCTTGTCACTGTGAAAACCAACACACTGTGTTCAGTATCTCCCATCTCTTGTTAGCAGTTATTCATCATTTAGTGGCGATACTGTTGTTCTGTCATTTATGCAGCCTGATAGATGACTGCTTATTAATATTTTATGTCCTCAATTATTTAAAAAAAGATTTTGCAGCTGAGCAGAATGAGAAATATTTTTGATTTAATCTTTATTTAAGCAGGATGTCGAGTTTCATTATTCTAAATCTAAAATACAAAAGCAACCAAATGTTAATGTGTTGTTCTGTAAAAGATTGTAAAACAATGTAATATTTAATATTTTTCGTCTTGTGCATCACAACAGAGAAAAATACTGTTTTTCTGTCTGTTTGTTTTACAGAAACAAAGACAGCATGTACCACGCTCTGACCTATGCCACCATTCTAGAAATGCAGGCCATGATGACCTTCGACCCTCAACACATCCTAGTTGCAGGGAACACCATGAAGGAGGCACAGGCTATCTGCCAGCGGTAAGACCTCGTCAGTTAGCTGATAAAATAATAACCGGCTGACCAACAATGACAGGGTCTCTTTTTTTTTGGTAGTTCCTCTTTAGCCAAGTCAGCTGTGGAAGTGTGTTTGGTCTCAACCCCAAATCGTGCAACTTAATGAGCTCTAGTTTCGGTAGTAACATCCTGAGACTGTTCCAACTCAGTAGCCAAAAACAATATTACCGAAGCCTCTGTGAGAATCCATCGCAGAGGCTTTTCTTAGGGCACCACATCTGATTAATCATCTTATAAACACACGCTTATTTCGGCCAATCTGATGTCAGAGCTGCAGTTTCTCTGTGTAAACACTGTGACTGCTCATAGGAAACTTACCGCACACTCAGCCCTTTTTCTTTTAGCAACCTCATCGTGCAGCGTCTCAGCATCCTGTGTTTAGATGAACAAGGCTGAGTCACGTATTTGAAAGGAAACATGATAGGAGGGGAAATGCAGGGCAGTGCAACATAAGGTAGGATTTTGTATGTGTGTGTGTTTGATTAGAATATCGGGTGATGTCGTTTTGTGTTTCTCCATCAGGCACCGCAAGAAGTCTTCCTTTTCAAAAACCTTCACAGAAGGTCGGTACAGTCAAATGAGTCTGTGTTATTCTTACAAAACAAACCAAGGAAACAGATGTTAGTCTGAGAATATGCTCGAGTCAGAGTTTTCCCTAAAAAGAGAAACCTGCTCGTATTTTTTAGTCCATTTTAATACTTGAGGTTTCAATAACTTTAGCATAAAAGTGTTTATGATTATTAGATGATGCTAAATAATTAAAATGTTTAGACTGTAAGTTTTTTAAATGTTTCAGTGTTTGCTCCATGTTAAAGTAGTACCTCTGCATGTACCTCTGCATGCACATATGCATGTACCTCTGCATGCACATATGCATGTACCTCTGCATGCACATATGCATGTACATATGTGTGTTTGGTCATTATGCTGATGTGTCCATGGGAGTGTTTGATTGACGATAACTGTGGTACAATCGATTTCACTTCAGAGGAGCTCCATGCTGAAGTTTGTTACGCCGAGTGTCTCCTCCAGAGGGCAGCGCTCACCTTCCTTCAGGTCAGGAGGCTTACAGCAGCTAGTGCCACTGATGTGTTTGCCACCATCACTCATTTTCTGTTTTGTGTTTTTAAACTCATTCCTGCTCAGGATGAAAACATGATCAGTTTTATCAAAGGGGGAATCAAAGTGAGGAACAGTTATCAGACTTACAAGTGAGTATCTCCAGGATATCCATGTTTCCATCCATGTTTCCATGCATCTTTTATTCTTCCATCAGGACTTCATCGCAGCTTATTCCCTTTAATTTTCTTATATCTTAACCCCCTCAGAGAGCTTCACACGGTCCTGCAGTCCTCTGGATACACTCACGGTGACAACCATGGGCATTTTGAGGGTGGCGTTAAACTGGGAGTAGGAGCTTTTAATCTAGTAAGTAATAGTTTGCACTTGTGCCTCATTGATCACTTAATTTTGTGATGCTTAGTTAACAAAAAAGACACCGGAAGAGCAGAAGATCTGCATAAATTAAGAGCTGCTCTAGCCTAACATGGCGACAGCTGCAAGAAATCCAACATCATTTTCTTGGAACCCATCAGCATCTGTAATAACAATGAAATGTTCTGTAATGATGTTTCTGGCCTTTTCATTTCCACTGCTTGTTTGCTTCCTGCAGATGATTTCCATGTTGCCTACACGAACACTCAAGCTGCTGGAGTTTGTCGGTTTCTCTGGTAATAAGGTAAGTGTTTCTGAGAAGTCAGACTTCTGACATGGCGCTCTCTAACAGCTTTAGTTAGAGATATTTTGAGAGCCGATACACCCTTCCTGTTTGAAATGCTACAGCCTCTTTATCAGAGACTGAGAAGTGTTTCAAGGACTGTAAGTGCGACTGTGGTTTAGCTGGTAGACAAAGATTTCTGGTAAAACTCATCACACTACTACTAAGATGAGTTTATCTTGATATTTTTCATGGAAATGTGAAATGAAACTTGCAACCATCAATGAAATGATGGTTGCTTTGATCATAATGAGCAATGACTATTTCTCTAAATTATGATTGCCAGTTGTAACTACTGATTTCATTCATTAAACCATCAGCACCTCAGTTGGCCTTTGAATATTACCATCATGACTGATTCATCTCCCGGTTAGGAACATGCATATACTGCATTTCTTGTATTTTGTACTTGCGTGTTTTGCACACAGGCAAGTTTGTGAGTCAGAGAAGTGGTAGACAAGCAGACGCTGTTTTATCCTCAGAACACGCTGACTAAACACAGAAGATTTTCCCATAACTACTTTAGTGTATTGTCTGTGTGCTGGTTTTACTGCTAATTGGCCGATAGATCTTCCACAAATGAAGACTTAATGCAAACTCAGAAAATGTGTGCAATTGTGTGTGTTCATATAGGAGTTTGGTCTCCAGCAGCTTCAAGAGGGCTCGGTAGAAAGCACATTCAGGTCCTTCCTGTGCAACATGCTTCTCCTCTGTTATCACACATTCATGAGCTTCATACTAGGTGGGCAACTCACACACACACACACACGTGCGCGCATCTGCAAATTAACACTAAAAGATGCAATCTGAGCTGGGTTCCTTGTGACTGTCTCGCAAAGGCACTGGAGAAGGAGACGTTGAGGATGCAGAAAAACTGCTGGAGCCATATCTTAAAAAATACCCCAAGGTATGTCAGAATGAATGCCTGTGCGTCCTTTTCAAATGCTGCTATGATTGTTTGTGTCATTCTCACAAACATACTGTGTTTGTCTTCATCCAGGGATCCATCTTTTTGTTCTTTGCTGGTCGGATAGAAGAGATCAAAGGCAACCTGGATGCTGTGAGTAATTTATTTACCCTTGGAGAAAATAAATTGTAGTGGGTAGCTGTGGTTAGTGACCGAAAGAACGAGATTGCGGATACAAGCGGCGGAAATGAGCTTCCTCCGAAGAGTGGCTGGCCTCTCTCTTAGAGATGGGGTGAAAGTTCGGCCATTCGGGAGAGGCTCAGAGTAGAGCCGCTGCTGCTCCACATCGAAAGGAGCCAGTTGAGGTGGTTCAGGCATCTGACAAGGATGCCTCCTGGGCACCTCCTGGGTGAGGTGAATTAATTTTTAATAATGACAAAAAAGTCTTGAATCCTGAATAATGAAAATGTAAAGTACCAGAATGAAAAGCTCTTTCAAATACTTACCAAATCACCTCATGTGGAATAAAGGTCAAAGCTAATTTAACATTTTGTTTTAACTTTTTAATCGAGTTCTTTCTGTATTTTGCTCATTTTCCTAAATATTGATTGCCAGTTTTGTGTCCTTAACTAAAATACAGATAAAGTCAAATCATCTCTTCTGTAAACATATCATATCAAACATATCAGTATCATAATTTAGTGGCATATGTTTGACAAACAGCAATTATCAACCTTTACGTGCCTGTCTTCCAGGCTATCATGCGTTTTGAGGAGTGCTGCGAGGCTCAGCAGCAGTGGAAGCAGTTCCATCACATGTGCTACTGGGAGCTGATGTGGTGCTTCACATACAAAAGGCACTGGAAGATGGCCTACTTCTACGCTGACCTGCTCAGCAAGGAGAACTCATGGTCCAAGGTGGGCCACCATAGTGTGGGATGTGAAGCAATAAAAGAAAATGATAATGATAATAATAAAATAAATACAATAAAATAAAATAATAAAAGAAATGTAAAAGTTAGTGAAGTCAAGATAAAAAATAAGTAAACAACAATCGTGGTGCTCTACAGAAATATGTGCAAAAAACAAAAATCATTGTAAATAAAACAAACATGATATGCTTAACAGCAACATTACCAGGATAGAATAGGGATAAGATTGGTTGTTAGTAAAATGAAATGCAGTTAAATACAGCTGAATACTTTCTTTTTCTTTTGGCTGCTGCCTGTAGGGGTCGCTATAGACAATGACCTGCCTCCATCTCTCCCTGTCTCTAGCATCCTCCTCTGTGGTCTTCCTCTTTTCCTCCTGCCTGGCAGCTCCATATTCAACATCCTTGATTATCCACTGTCCCTCCTCTGCACATGTTCCCTCTTTAATTATTCAGTCTGAGCTGTCCCTCTGATGTAAAGATGATTAAATACAGTGAATAATACATTAAATCTTAAGTACAATTTCAAGCTGTGGAAAACATATAAATATTAAGATTTTTCATAAAGGTTTTGCTAAAAAAGGAACATTTAATGTGAGAGGGGAGCTATTCCAGAGATTTGAAGGTGCTCCTCTATACATTCACTTTTATGATAACAAAACATTTACATTTTTTCAGAGGCTATAGCTGTAGTGCTACACTTTTTGATTGATACTCAGATCTGGCAAAGGCACTAGGAGTTCAGTCTTATTACCCAATGAGGTTGGGTTTGTGTCTCTTCTTCTAAATAAACTCTTTACAAATTCCATTTCAAAAGTTCAGGAAAGCAGAGATGATTAAGGACCACAGGAGACCTTGGCTGCTGAGTGACTGCAAAGAGTCAATAAAGCCATCTATCCATTTTCTTAACTACTTATCCAGTTCAGGGTCACATGGGGGGCTGGAGCCTATCTCAGCTGTCACTGGATGAGAGGTGGGATATGCCCTAGACAAGCTGCAGGTCCATCATCAGACCATCCATCCATCCATCCATTTTCTTCGGCTTATCCAGTTCAGGGCCGTGTGGGGGGCTTCAACCTATCCCAGCTGTCATTGGCTGAGAGATGGGATATACCACGGACAGCCTGTAAATGCATCACAGGGGCTGTTCAAATTAAACGGTGTAGTTATTTTAGCAGAAACAGACATGAACTGTTCTCAGGTCACAAGAACCATAATCCTTCCAACATATATAAAAGCACCACAAATGGGGATGTTTAACTTTGCCCTGATTTTTCCTTATCTCATTTTCAAAGGAAGGATTGCATTAGTAACCACGTTTTTCCTTCCCTCAGGCTACCTATGCATATATGAAAGCAGCCTACCTCAGTATGCTGACTAAGGATGACTGCCTAACCTTTGGGGAGACAGCACTTACTCTGTTCAGGTAGAAATTACTCACAGCAATCACAGTGAAACAGAGATGACTCACTGTGAAAGTATCAATAATTTTATAATAGTATATTCCCAAAAGAGCCTGTCCTTGGTAAATAATATGAGCTAATATTTAGAAATACTCTATAAGGTGTATCAGAGGAGTAATATGACAGAAATTAAACTGGTGTTTTTGACATTAAACTCTTTGTGTCACAGATATTCTAATTTTTGATGGTAAAACACACCATTAACGGTGCTCCATGATAAAACATTTGGTTAGACTGTTGGGCTTTTAAAACTTTCTGGAGGATATGTAATTACTAAATGCATCTCATATTTCAGGCAGGTCCCCGGGCTTAAGCAGAAAATAGCAGGAAAGTCTTTACCAACGGAGAAGTTTGCTATCAGGAAAGCCCGCCGCTACCTGGCAGAAAATCCCGTACCTCTTCCTGCTCCTCCGCTGGTGAGTACTGGATGACGCCATCTTTCATGTTGCCCAGCTTTACCTGTAAATTAAATTAAAGCCAAAGACTTTATTTGACATTTGCCTCCTATTTACCCTGTGGTGCATCACTGTAAAATTTGAATGTACTGGTTCAGCCAATCAGAATGGACAGTTCATATGTGTGACTCATAGCTCAGACAGCTGTGGTATTCTATCCACAGACTTTATATAATAGGTGAACTTGTGAACTATAATTTTGAAACCTCAACTTTGCAATTTTGGTTGTTTTCATATTTGCTTGACCTGACTGAGACTGCACATTCATACAAGTAGTGACGTATGAATCAGAAGTTAGTCACTCCCTAAATGAATCTGCTGTGACATCTATTCTTCCATAAATAGGACCATAATTTACTAAATAAACATTACGCCATGTGAAATAAGCACTGAAACTAGTGACTGACCATAGGACCATTAGGAAAGAGGTTATCGAGGGTTATTATTTCATTGACGTCTCTTCGTTTTGAGGTGTAACCCTCGGACTGTCTCACTGCCTCATTTAGTTGCTGCCATTGTGGCTGCCAAGTGAAGGTGGTTCGTGGTTCTTAAAAAGAAAAAACTGATGCCCCACACACACTTTCCATCTGTCACTGAAATCATACCAGTCTTAAAACAGGATCAGAGGGTAGAGTAGTAGCACTGGCAGCTGTTTACTTTCCCCAGGAAACAAAAATCACATATACTTTTTTTCACCTGGTTCTCCATGAATCAACTGCAGTGGCTCTGTGTCCCACCAGTGGGGCACATTGCACAGTTAAGGTAGCATGGATCTGTTTTGAATGGCTGAACCTGTCAATTGCCACAGCAGTTTGCACATCTGTGCCCATAGTGCTAGTGCTAAAGGTGATCATCCCGAGGTTTACTGCAGAGAAAATGCTTTTTTCATTGACCTGTAGTAAAAGAATATTATTGATTGTTGCCCGATTTGTGCATATGTTTGTCTGTCGTCTAGGAGATGATGTACATCTGGAACGGTTATACAGTCATTGGCAAACACAAAGACTTAACTGAAGGCATGCTGAAAACACTGGATGAGGCACAGGCTCAACTTGAAAGTCTACCAAGTATGTAAATCCATTAAGCACATTCACAAAGATATTTCTGATTGAAATAAATGCTATATTACAGAAAATAATCCAAGCATATTAGAGATGGGTGTTAATGTAGATATAATTGAGATGACCCAGTTTGTCTTCTGTTTGGTGCTGACTGTTAGGATCGGAGTTCTCCATAGATGATCAGTGTTTGCTGAGCCTCTTGAAGGGACTGTGTCTCAAACACTTGGGTCACCACGAGGAGGCAGAGCACTACTTTACCCTCGTCCTCTGCAAGTAAGACCCTTTCCAAAAAGTGCTTCAGTTACAGAGTCGTCTGATTCAGTCTTTCAGTTGTAATCTGGTGAAAACAAGTTGACATTTGATTTTTGTTCTTGTCTTCAGTGAAACTCAGATCAAGTATGACCACTACCTGGTACCCAATGCCCTGCTGGAACACGGTCTGCTGTGTCTGCAGCAAGGGCGAAAAGATGACGCTATCAAACTCCTAGAAACAGCAAAGTAAGTCTTTGAACCAGCAAAACATATTTAAGTCATCTATACTCAATAGAATATTTATAAATCAGATACTCTCCCACATTTTTGTTGCAGTGTAATCGAGTGTTAACAGTACATTATGCAGTCATGTGAAAAAGAACGCTTTTCACAGTATACCCTATGATTCATTAGCTGGTAGCAGCAATAACTTGATTTGTCTGTGCAACAGAAACTGAATTGAATGGCAGCGTACCTAAGGGAAGGTTCAGGGTCACCCGATTCAGTCCTAAAAATAAGCTTTATCAAAAAGGAAGGTTTTAAGCGTGGTCTCAAAGTAAAGAAGGTGTCTGTTTCCCAAATCAAACTGGAGCTGATTTCACAGAAGACGCCTGAAAACTGAACGTTTTAGAGAAATGCAAGAAAGCGGTCCTGTTTATTTGTTCAATATGGATGTTGAAGGACGTAGGCTGGTCAAAAACGACTCCAACGTTCCTCGCAGTGTTACGGGAGGACCAGGCAATGCCATCCAGAGTTTAGACACCATATTTCTAAGATTTATGCCCAAGTGCAATAAACTTTGTTTTATCTGAATTTAAAAGCGGGGAATTAGAGGTCACCCAAACATTTATGTTTTTAAGGCATGCCTGCACTTTAACTAACTGGTGCGTGTCATCAATGTGTAATGCCTTCTAATAATAAGACCTAAGGGAAGCATGTATAACGTAAATGGAATTAATACTGGTCCCAGCACAGAAGCCTGTGGAGCCTCCATAATTACCTTTATTGTGTGAAGATGACTCCCCATTGCAAAACAAGCTCAAATCATCACCACTGGCCTCCACCACTGTGCTTGAAAGTTGATATGGGGTGTGCTGATATGCTGTGTGTGGTCTTGTCTGTCCAAAGGATGTCCTTGTAATTTATTCAGACCACAAACCTAAGCCGCGCTGTCACGCTCCATCTCCTGGCAATTCTTCCAAACAAACCTTACTTCTTCAATCTTTAATTGTACTGTGATGAACTTTGTCATTAAACATGCTGAGACTCTCTCAGCATTGCATTGTCTGACTTTGGGGTGCTTTTCCTGGGCTTTTCCATGAGACACTTGAATGCTCCAGACCAGACAACTTCCAAAACGTCTGCTTTATAGAGGTGGTCACACTTGCTGATGATCAATTAATCTGGTATGTTTGATTAGGAACATCTAGTCATCTATATGACTTTGTATAGATGGATTCATAATTTCCCATGAATCCATGAAATAAACAACATCAAATGCGGACATAGCGGTGCGTGCAGATGCAGCGGAGCTCCCAGACATACAGCAGCGTTTTTGTTTTATTGCTGCTGGCCTCTGTGAGCTACCAAACAAATTTCGTTGTATAACTACAATGACAATAAAGTTCTTTATCTTTATCTTAGAGTCCAGCCAAAACATTTCTTTTTACATGACTGTACATATGAAACCTTTCATTAAGAATCTTCACTTTTGATGTTTTTAAATATGTCTTCCATTCATCTTCATGGTTTCACTCAGTTTTCAATGTTTTAGAATTTACTCGACTTTGCTATAAACTTTGGATTTCATGGGTTCAGGTTGACCTTTCTTGATCCTCTTTTTTTTTTTTCTGTTTCAGGCAAAATTACAAAAACTACTCGATGGAATCACGGACACACTTTCGTATACAGGCTGCTTTGCACAAGGCCAAAGGCAGCGGGGAGAACGGTATCCATGTGCCCTCCAGCCCATAACAAACAGAAGACGGCACACTAAGGAGAGACCGCATTTGTCTCCTACAGTCTCATCATGCCAACACACAGACCAGGACAGACCTGATTATTAGGGAATAATTTGTTAGTTTTCATCAAGAGGCTAGGGGAAGAGGCTTTTTCTCATGTGTGCCACCCTTACAGGCAACCGCAGCTCTGACTGGTTTCGGTGGATTTGCCCTCTTCCAGAGATATATCCCCATGAACTTTACTTCCTTCTGATTTAAAATGGAGACTAATTATGAAATGTGCCTATATTTATAAAACATTGCTTCTAGTGGGGTCGTCTGTCTAGCACTGTGGCCACCTGTAAGTGGCGCACTGGAGTACAAAACAAAATCAGATTTATTTGGTGTATATTCTAAGTTGCCTCTGCTAATACCCCTAGGGTAAAACATTCCCGGTGCAGAGTACTGAGTCTGCAAATTGATGGAGGCAGGGTACCAAACAACCTTTATAGAAATGACTGACACTAGCTTCTCCAAGTCATTTGATCTGGCTGCTGCAGAGTTGTCCATTTTTGTGTAAAATATAAAGGAGCGATTATTTAAAAATAAAAATGACACACAGTGATGTTTTGTTAAGTCCCTGAGAACTAGGACATTCCTTGTAATTGGTTACTGATCAGCAGTATAATCAAAAATGATATGTTGTTTAAATTTTTACACTACACTTTGGTTTATTCTGTTTGTCAGAGAGAATGAGCGTTTTATTGTGCATTTGCCTTTTTTCTCCTTTTTCTGAAACATATTACATCAATGGTAGGCACAAATGTATTTTGTGAGATAGCTCTCTTCAAGTCTCCCTCTGAAGAGATGATCAAATCTAAAATCCTGTTTTTATTTATAGTTGCATTTTATGCCTTTTTGCACAGAGCTTTGGAAGTCAGCTAAATATGCAACCTCTCCAGAGCAAAAGAAAAAAAATGCCTCTAAGACTTCCTCTAAGACATTTATATACTGTAAATGGCACCTTTTACACAAGTTGTCCCGTTTTAAGAGGACAGATGAATGTGTCTTTTAGAAAGGCAGACTCCCTTCTTTTCTCCTCCTGGTGTGTGGGACGGCCTCCAGCAGTACTTGAGCTCGAACAAATGGGCCTTTCACGGTGAGCAGCGAAGTGCTGCGTGCTTGTCCGCCTGCTGCATCTTTAGTAGGTGAAGGAGCTCAGAAGCATTGCAACCACCACAGTCTTCCTGCTTCAGGATCATCTTGTGCTGCTCTTGTATATTACATTGCTTGCCCAGAACCATCTATTGAAGCACTTGGACGTTGTAATCACATCCTGTATATAGTAATCTGTTTATGGATAAATAGGGGTCACCTCTAACATGGTTGGTGGTTAGGTTATTGGAAAGGGTGTATACTTGCAATAGTGAGTATAAAAACAGAAATAAACTTGAACTCACATGTTGTCTCAAGTGTTGGAATTAGAGCAGTAGAGCACTGTTGTTTTATTCATGATTAGAGTTAGGTTTAGGATTTAAGATGGCTTGGAGTTCTTTTTTTCTAATGGTGAAGGAAATGCATTTTTATTGTTCTAACAGCAGCTGCTCTCCAGAATATTCCCAAAACCACTCATGTCTTACTTTCAAATAACATTATTTTCATTTTTTGCCCTTTGGGTTTACAACTGCAGTCAAATTCTAACTAATGTAGTGGCATTATCTGCATATTTTACTGGGCATGGCTACCAAAATTACGGAATGACATTCCTGTACATACTGAATGTTTCCGTTGTAATTCAAAATGTTGAAAAGCAACTACAAATCCAATTTTGTGTTGTCTGGTTTTTCCTTTTAGTCATTTAAGCATAACAAAACTGAGTTTACAGAGTGAAGTGGTGTTAGTTACAGAACAAAGTACTTGATTGTACATCTGTTGCCCTCATATAATCTAATCTATTAGATAAAGTCATCTTATTTTGTTGAAGTGTGAGACAATGGCTGTCAGGGATACGAAAACAAGGACTATTATAATACGACATAATTTATCGGAAACACACAAAGAGAATTTTAAATCTCTTTTTTTCAAAATTTTAAATATTGAAATATCCAGCCGCAAGAAAAACTAAAAAGTGGGTGATCAAGTACTACTTTGTGGTCAGCAAGAGGAATAACACAAATACACTTACAAAGCTATCACAAAGGCTCTGTTTATGTTTTTAGCGAAGGGCAATTTGATCACGAATCTGATTGGCTGCTTAGAAGAGCCTACTCAAAGTAGGTGACAGCTCATTGGTTCTTTTCCAGCGGGGCGGTGATTTGTGTTGCTACATCACCAGCTTTCGTTGTTCGGCTGCAAACTGGAAAGTCCCCTTCAGACTGAGAGGTTCGTGTCAGGAAAACTGCTGTTAGCGTTGTAATTTGCAATGAGGGGTATTGAATTTTCCTTCCCTTCGATGCGTCAATAAACATACAATTCTAGCTGGCTGTTTCAGCTCTGAATTTATTTATTTTTAGCTAAGCGATTAGATCTTCCCTTTCGAATGCTAGCTGGTGTTAGCAGGCTAGCTCTTTGTGTGGCTAGCAGCTAGCCGAGCGATGTTTTGCTGTTGTTAAACTGAGCAGCCCTCCTGTCGTCTGGGAAGGAGAATCATCAGCTGTGTATGGAAAAAACGCCCCATCGACGCCTTTTTCTCCTCTCCCATTGTCTGTGAAAGTGACCCTTGAAATTAGTAAAGCGAAGACGACAGAGGGGAGAGTTTGATTGAAGAGGGAGGAGATGGGAAACTGTCTGAAATCTCCCACATCGGATGACATTTCTTTGCTACATGAGTCTCAGTCGGACCGGGCCAGCTACGGAGATGGTGCTGATCCCGATCAGGAGCCACCGCCCCCCTATCAGGTAACTTTCACCAACAGTTTCAGGGAAAATGACCTCGTAGATATGTTTTGTCATGACCAAAATTCATGAAATACCTGAAGCTTGGACAATGTCTGATAATGTGTGACAGGTTTGGGCCAAAAACGTCTGCCTTTATGCAGCTGAAGGCAAGATCAGCTGTTTACAGATCCAACATCACCCTTGGGCGGCAGAGCGACTCAGTGACCCTGCCCCTTCATAGCATTGACACTAATCCGCTTTGTTCTGTCCGATGGTCCTGCCTCTGTCCGTCAATTCCCTGAAGTCATATCTTGATTCAGGCTTCACTGATACAATTGCAGCACGGCTTGCTCATTCAGAAACACTGAACCAAATCATTTAGGCTCATGTAAGTCAGCACATAAATCTGTTATGGCCTGTGGTACACATTAACAGTGAACTTGAAACAGAGCCCAGTTCTCCATGTGTAGGAGAATTATGACTTGGTGACTTTCATAACTTTACTGCTTCTTTTGACTAATCTCCTTCAGGGCAGCAACTTTGTATGATGACCTTATTTCCTGAATTAGATCATCCACAAACAGACCAGGCCATGCTGTAACTGTAAATATGATGCACGGTGTTACTCATCTTTCCTTTGTAATTTCTCTATAATACAGACCAGTCAGTTCAATGTTAAGAGACAGCTGGTATGTGTTATGTAAGCCTTGGCAGACAGTTTGCTGTTACTAGGTTAAGCCGTGCCTTATCTGTAGATTTAAGATAAGGATTTTTCTAAAGCATGGGAAACTGAAGGCGACGTCAGGTCGGTACAGAAGGAGAGCTTGTGTTGTAGGACGCTACATAATGTAATGTTATATTCAGGCAAGCACGTTTTATTTTCATCACACCAGGGGTGAAAACCTAAAGAAGAGACTTCGCCAAGTTGTCCTAACATTTTAAAAAGAAAAATTAACATCAAGGGCTTTCTAGCTGGATCTTGAAAAGTAATGTTTTTGAATTTAATGTGAATATACAAGCATGAACACTGATTATTGGTGCGTTATTTGAAGATCTAATTGAGCTTCATCAGGAAATCTTTAGGCAAATTTAGTTTTTTTATAGATCTTCATATGAATTGGTAGAACTACAATGAATTTTGTACATTTGGTATTAAAAACAAAAGAGGTGATTGTACAAAATAACAAAGGAGTTTTTGCCCTTCAAAAATCCAAAGCACATTTGTCTAACAAGCTAAAGATCCCCGGTTTGTTTCTGGGAGAAGACGCTTTTCCCTTTTGGGGTTGCATGAAGAGCATCTGTTTCCCGCTGTGGCAAGTAGCTTCCTATCAGACCACCAGAATTGGGACATGGAAACTTGGCCCAAACGCATTCAGCCTCTCATTTAGAAGCTTTGTCATTTCTTAGACACTGTGTCCGAGTCGGTCAATATTATATTTGGACAGGCTGAGTATTTTTCCCCTGTTCATGTCCTTGTGTGAGCTCTGTCCAGCGTACACCAGTGTGTAATTAGGTCAGAGCAGTCAGCTGTGTTATCATAGATGATGAATGGTGTAATAAACCACACAATCTTTGCTGGGGGCCCTCTGGAAGAGCTCTCACTAAGCTTTCAGTGTTGTTAAGCAAGCCTGCGTGTAGTGTGTTTATACTGGCAGAGTTTCTCAAGAGGGTTAACTAACTAGTTAAAGCCTCCTTATAAAGAACTCTTTCAGAACTGCCAGCTTCTCCCTGGTGACCACAGTAATCAGCACCTTCACCACACATTTTTTTTGTTTGACATCAACACGCTTTGGGAATTTGTGGTGGAACGGGTATTAAATTCTCCCAAATGCTCCATTTAAAATTTAATTTGGTGCATTTGTGAAAGCTTTCACATGCTGCTGACTGCAAATGTGTACTCTGGATACTGCCTGGAGGTCTGTCCTCCATACAGAGGGTGAGATTTGCAAGTCATGGTGCAAAACTTGATGCTGGCAGTGGCAACAGTGAAATCCAAAACAAGGACAATATGAGCTATAGCTGTGCTTATGCTACAAAATGAATCAGAAAGGGAAGCTTTTGTGTAGTTGTCAAATAAGCATTGACAAGGATTTATTTAATCAATGAAAAGCAATCTGTCACACTGGAACTGTTGTTGACGGCTCTAATGTAATTAAATGTTGAATTGTGTTGCCTTTTATCATTTTTATATGTGGGCCATACTCGAGACATAAAAATCTAATCAGCACACTTTGGTTAGGATGCCCACTGAAGCACTTAAATTGAAAAACAGGAAATGATTGATTGTCTCTAATTTAAGAATTGTTAACACTTCATTTCTGTCTTAAAATGATACTTGTAGCCACTGCAGAGTACTAAAGTAATAAATAGTACACTCCACTAACTGTAGCTTAAGTTATACCCAGCCTGAGTAAATATTTGTTAATTAATGTTTACATAAGGTTTTAGCCAACCTGAAAAATGTAAATAGTGTCTAAGCACATCTGTAATGAATATAACATCTTATAAGTGCACACCACTCTTCAGATGTTTCCCCATCGATTCGGCCGACATTCACACTTCACATAGATGTTATAGATAACCATGAAATGATTAAGATACCGTTATAATCCTTTTTCAAGGAATGTCATTGTTTTTGTTTTTGTGTTTACTTTTTACTCCGATTCCTGTCTCTCAAGTTACCTCTGGGGTATAATTTTGTGTCTAATTTTTGCAACATCCTTGTAAAGAGGAATGAGGGATTCATTTTTATAATTGTTATATTACACATACAGATGGATATAAGCTGATGGACCCCCAAAAAAAAACAAAAAAACAAAAAAAACAAAAAACAAATGCCTTTAGTAAGGTGTTGACCCACCACATGTCACAAGAACAAATTCCCTCTACTTTAGCAATTTCACAAGTCCCTAGAGCTCTGTTGGTGGGACGTAACGCATTACCTTTAAATTACTTTCCAAAAACATTGTCACTTGTACTTGACCTTTGTCAGGTGACTCAGTTAGATTTTGTTTGCAAGTTTTGATCCAAAACATGCTCAGTCATTTAGTGTTTGTATATAAAATTATAGTTAGAAATCCAGGGATCCGGTGATCGTTGTTAGCAAGCATTTGGCAATAGCGGGGAGGAAGAACTTCAATTTAACATGAAGAGGCTGATGGCTGAGCCAGGCTCATGGAGGGGCAGACATGTGCCACGATTGGTTGGGAGGTGAGGGGAAGAGTGCTATTGGATGCACTAATCAGTGTTTATTTACAGCTGCAAGAAGGGTGTAGAATATGACACCCACATACAGGCCAAATCTCACCAGTCCCTGCTTCTCCACAGACACTCAGGCCACAGGTGAAAAATAAAAGACTTTTGTCCTGCATTACATCCAACTGTAAATATTTTTGAACAGCGCTAAGTGATGGAAGGCTTACACTGTGGTGTATCAGTATCTCGCCTCTGCTTTTCATAGGTGATGTGGTTTTGTTGTCTTGATCAGGTGGTTGCCTCCAGCTAGCAGGGGAGCTGGTTCACTGCCGAGTGTGGCCGGAATGAGAGTTAACACCTCCAAGTCTAAGTCCATGGTTCTCGGATAGAAAAGGCTGGAGTCTCCACTTTGGGTCAGGGACAAGTCGCTGCCCTAAGTGGAGGAGTTTAAGTATTTTGGGGTTTTGTTCTCGAGTGACAGGAATGGGGGATTGACGGATTGGGGTTGCATATGCAGTGATGTGGATGTGGTATCGGTCCATTGTGATGAAGAGAGCTGGACATAAAAGCAAAGCAGTTGAACTACATCCCTATCCTCACCTATGGTCACAAGCAAGGTAGTGATCGGAAGAATGAGGTTGAGGATACAAGCGGCGAAAATGAGCTTTCTAGGAAGAGTGGCTGCCCTCGAATTAGGGTGAAGACTTCAGTCATTTGTGAAGCTCTTGGAGTGGAGCCAGTTGAGGTGTTTCTGGTATCTGGCTAGGATGCCTCCTGGGTGAGGTGTTCCAGGCATTTCCTTCTGGGAGGAGGCCTCAGGTTGAACCCAGGACATGCTACAGAAATTGTGTCTCTTGGGTGTCTTAAGAATGTCCCGGTGCTCCCCCGGGTGAGCTGTAGGAGGTGGTTGGAGAGAGGGAGGTCTGGATTTCTTTGCCTAGGCTGCTGCCCCTGTGACCTGACTCTGGATGAGTGGCAGAAAATGGATGGATGCATTTGCTTGCCCTCCTCCTTCCCCTGTGAGTTTCTTCTTCTCTGCAAGTCCTGTATACTTCCCTCATTCTTTCAAATGCCACCAGAAATAGTTATGAAGTAGTGACGCACTAGAGTCAAATTGTTTGGAGCAGCAAAAGGATACGTTAACGTATAAATTGTTCCACACCCATTTAAATTCCTTATGTTTGCCATATTTTAGATTGTTTAGGATAAGGAAATACTCCTAGTATAATATTATTTTAAAAGGCCAAATATAAGAATTTGCACTCTCTGCTGTCACTGGCTATAGATGGGCGATGGATGGATTTAGAAAGCTAAGTAGGTGACATCAGTCCTGTGAGCCGGCCACTTAGCCTAGCATACCATTAAAATTCTTGTCAAAACAAAACGAGTCATTGTGTGTTTGCGTCAGTTGTTTTTATAAACTGGGGAACAATGGAAAGGGAGGTCCAGTTCAGTGTGTGGTCTTAATATTGGGCTGTAGCTGTAAGCTTATGCCTGCGTATTTGTGTGCAGACAGGCATATTGCAGACAGTGTGTGTGTGTTGAGTGTGGTGATTTGGACAGCAGCTGGCGAGACAGGAGCTGACTCATCTCGGTGGGACTGGAGCACAGGAGATAAGGCACCCCTGTGTGTTTTAGAGGAGGGGGGGGGGGTTGTGCACTCTCGGCTCCCTGATATTGCTGTAACACCAGAGTGTCCTGATAGAAGCAGTGACAAGTGTTTTTATTGATCACATTTAGTCTGGCCTATATCCTACTTTCAGCTTGTTTCATAGCTAAATCTTATTGGCTGAGACAATTTGCAGGCTTTGAAATTTTCACCCTTTGTTGTTGCAGGTATGACAAATTTCAGTATCTTTGTATAAAATGATGTCAATGATAATGATAATGTCAAATAAGAAATGAAAACTGAAAGGTATTTTTCTGAATGATTTTGGGACATGTAGTAGAATATTTTATATTTATTTATTTATTTTTGAAAGTATATTGTAATGTCCCAGACTACATTCACGAACATGCTAAGAAAAGTGTGCAGGTGTTGCAGTCGAGGAAGACGGGGAAAATTGTGTAACTTCTTCATTGTCTCCAGATAATGGTAATGTGCTGGACAGATGAGCTAAACTTTAGGTCCTCGGGCTTAATCAAAGGTAAGGGTTAGATTACTTCATTCTTACATGATGTTGATCTTTAGCCTTGTAAGGAAGGCGGCAATAAACCCACTGGAGGAGCTACTGATTACCTATCGTTTTGTCCTAATATGATAACAGAAACACGGGGGGGGGCGTGGAGAGAACAGTGCTGACAAGCGGGTTATTGTACTGCAGGTCAGTGACATAGACGTGGGCTTTGCCTCCAACACAGAGCTTATCACAGAGCCCTGACTCAGCTACAAGTAAATTCTTTTGTTCTCTTCACTACTTCATCCAAAAGTTTAGTTCTCATTTTCCTCTGACTGAAAACTGAGAGCCGAGCTACAAGTGATGATCAGATGGCTCAGGGGGGTTTGATTAGTATATTACAGAGGTATAACTAATGTTCATACAGGACTTTAAATTGTGGTACAAACTGTGTGTTTAAAGATGGGTGTCGCCAACATGACATCACCCATTAGTTTGTGAAGCCTCAAGCTGAGTATTTTTGCCTTGAATGTGTTTGTCTTTGGAAACCAGACGTATCAAGCTGACTGGGGCAGTTTTTGCTGAGAAACTGCTTTTTGTCCCTTTTGACACTAATGGGGACACAATTAATATGAATTAACATCCAGTTGTGTTCATTAATTTTTGATTCTTGTATTCAGCCAGAGTCATTACCCCAGTTAGCCATTAGAAAGATTTAAGGCACGTCTGCTTTTTTTTTTGGTTTTTTTTAATTGGCTAATGCAGCTCTAGGTCTGCAGGTGTATAGCGGCTAGTTAAAATGGTAATGAAGGGTGTTTGTTTTAGTTTACTTAATTTTCTCCCCTTCATATTGGCACTTCTTTTTTGATCTCATATGTTTGGGCTTTTCTTTTTCTTTTTTGGGATGTGTTTAATGTTAGTTATAATACCCTTGGCCAGCATCGTTGGATCAACTTCCTGCTTTGATGAGGTAATTTACCGCTGTCGGCACACTTTGAGTCTTGTCCTGTTATCGCACCACAAAACACATCCTGTGATGCTAAAGCGCATCATTCGGCCCCCGTTATTGTTCTTGCTGCCGGTGTGCATGCTGCCCTGCGTTGTGTGCAGGTCTCGTCCAGAGATTTTGTTACTTTGCAGGGCACAGAAGGAGAGCTAAGATTTCAGAGACTGCAAACGCTTCATGTTTCAGGTGTTGCTTCCCTTAGAGTTTGTACTGACAAATTTGGGATGCAAATAACTCCTGTAAAGACTTTTTTTTTAAATGTAGGCAGCCCCCCCCCCCCAGCTGATTGCTTTTCAGTGATGGAAACCTTCCACTTATTGTGTGCATCTGCTTCCCCTACTTCCTACCATCACCTCGATTCCCGCTCACCATTAGCAGCCTGAGCCTGGCAGGCTGACAGTCGCTGCTGTAGCTGCTGTGTGCTTGGCTCAGCAACCTACAGCATGCTTGGCAGAGAGAACCAAGGTCCGCCTCCCCCTCATTAGTTCCCCTTTCACCCTTTTGGTACCACTGAGGTCACTTAATAAACAGTTGTCAGCCCAGCTGACATACCATGTATTAAATGGGAGAGGCATATGACAACAATTACACTGCTGACCATTGCACAGTTGAGGGCCCTAAACACACACAGTGCAGCTGCTATCCCCCCAAGAGGCCCCGTCTGCAGCTTTTATTATCGCTGCCTGGCTTTTAGAATTGGCAAAAAAAAAAATGTCTGTTAGAGGAGGAACAGACAGCCTCGACTGCTAAAATTATGCTGACTCATGGGTTAAATGTTGCGGTGCTAAGAGACTGAGAGGCTAGCTAGCATCTGCGTTTGTCCCATTAAAACTCTTCAGCTTTAAAAGATAGCATTTCAAATTAAAAAGTAGACTGCTTTTGTGTTTCTGTGTGTTTAAAAAAAACAATCTCGCCCCTGAAGGTACATTTACAATACCTTTGACACTTCTTTGACTTCTTACAGAGGGCTCCAGGCATCATCTGCTTAATCGAATATGTTGCTGTCACCTTTGGTTGTTATCCACTTTCCAGCTGTGATTTAATTGGGTGGACTACATATGAAAAGAAATAGACAGCACAGTGGGTAATGTCATTGGAAATGTACGTTTTAACAAAGTCAGCGTCTTGCACTAAAGAAAGGATTAGTGTGAAGAACTAAACTGTGCAACCTGTAGAAACCACAGCTTTGTATGATACCAGTCTTGCTTTGTTTAATTCACATTGTGACGGAAAGAAACTGCACTACCCACTATCCTGAATTTAAACAGTGATATTCCTGATTGGTGGAGATCGCTGTTACCATGGAAATGTTTGGCGAGCGCGAAACTTCAGAAACTGGTAGAGCGGTGATTGTGGTCAGGAACAACCACTGTACAGTCCTGATAACTAAGCTATCATTTACATACACACACAACATGAACTACAAAATCTCTTTCTGGTCTGTTTTTATACAACACTGCAATAATTTGTTTTGTTTTATTTTTTTAATCCTGAACAATTTTTGTTATGACCATGATTTGCTTTGTGGCTGGTTGGCTTGGTTTAAAGCTTGAAAGTCTTCATATAAATATTTTCTGAAATATCGTGTTGTCAGGATAAACTCAGAACTGAGTAAGAAGGCTGCACGGTTATGCCGCGTTTCAGATGCCTCAGAATTCAGGAGTGTCGTCACTCTGAACTTGGCGCATTCAGTGCCACCATCTTGGCTCGCTAACTCGGGGTATGTTGGTCTGCTCCGAGCTTCTAATGGTGATTTTATGGTACTGTGGTTGTGTCCGTTTGTGGAGGTATTCAGGTATGCTGAGGGGTTTTCAACCTACACAAACGTGATTGTGTGCAGCATGTAGTTTGATGTGAATGACGCTGGAACAGGAAATGAAGTAACACCACTGTCAGAAAATAACCGTATTATATTACACTGTAAGGATAGTCAGAATACAGTGTACGCTTTGGTGTGACGATATTGTGCCTCTCATGTTTGCTTTGACTCTTTAATACTGAAACCCGCTCACTTTGACTTGCTGTTACTTTGATGACACATTAATCTTTCACTTATGTGGTTTTCCAGGCCAGTGTTTAAAAAAACCAAAGAAAAGAAAAGAAACTCATCCCAGACATAATGAAAGACTTCTCATTTCACACTTCTCTTGACTGAGACTGCTTTCATGTTAGAGTGAAAATTATTGAGCTAGAAATATGAGCTGCTTTAAATTGGCATTAAAAAAAATTGTATTAATGCTCAAAGCCCAAATGGATTTGTTTCCTCCTGGGATCCTTATTTGTTAGGCAAACGTGTAAACCGCTGCATCAGTTAGAAATACTGTTAAATAAATAAAGTTACTTTTAATGACGTGAACTAGAACAACAATGAGATTTCCCATCACAGCATGTTGGTATCGGCTGCAGTGGCTTATGGGTGTGGGGAAACACTACCATCTACTGCCTGAAATCATTAGCTTACAGCATGTCTAGACATCCAGGCCTAATAAACTGCTTTAGATACTGACAATGGATATTGTGAGGATGGGAGTCTTATTTTGGGCCGGCTTCTCGACAGTGACAGTTATATATTAGAGGAGTTTGTTGGATAATGAGATTGTTGCACTCGAGTACTTTGATTTTGTAGAGGACTAAAGTGAACCAACCGTCTGCTCGTTAAGCTGAGGGATTTTATGTGATAAGCCTCATCAGTGTTGCGCTGGCAGAGTTTATTTTTATGTCCCGGCTCCCATAATAGGTTTGTGCCATAATCAGGAGTTTTTCTTCTTTCCTTTTTGAAAGTGAAAAGACCCAAATCTTCCTTTGTTAAAGTAAATCCAACACAAATATAGCCTGCTGAGAGATTCGGTGACGATATCCTCTCAAACAATACTTTTCTTTTTTAAAGGCCAACCGACTTTGAGGTGTATTTTTCAGAAGTTTGCACTTAATGTTTCTCATAAATTCTTCCCCTGCCACAGCTTTCATGTGACAGATTTTGTAAAGTAGACTTGCTCAACAGTTGTTAAGTCTTTTTCTGTCTCTTTTCTTTCTGCAGGAGCAAATCCATGTGCCTGTCTACCATCCAACGCCCAGTCAAACCCGACTGGTCACTCAGCTGACCGAAGAGGAGCAGATCCGAATCGCTCAACGCATCGGGCTTATCCAGCACCTCCCAAAGGGCGTGTATGACCCGGGAAGGGATGGATCCGAGAAGAAGATCAGAGAGTGGGTAGAAGCTCTGAGTGGGCAAATACAAACACTGCTTCACTGCAGAATTCTGTGATTTAAGAGTTACATACATTTCAAACAGGAGTTTATTCACAGAATTGCTGCTTGTTTTTCCACACAGCTTCATGTTGGCACATTCCAGTAAAATTTACAGTATAATAAATTCTTGTGATTAGCATGAAAACATTGCTTTGATACAGAGATGTGTAGTTATAGTACAGCAGAAACCTTGATATTTTTGGGGGGAGTCGCCCACTTTGATTTTAGGTGGGATGGATAAGTAAAACTCTCCTTTCTGTCTGTGCAAAGGAGTTTGTTTTGGGGTTTGTTTGTTTTTTTGGCCATTTTTCCTTCCAAATTACAGGAGCGCTGAGAGAGAGCGAGGGGAAGTCATGCAGCGACTGGTTGTGGGTTGGACTCACATCTGGCCACTGCACTCCAGCTGTGTGGCATGTGGTCGCCTTAGTTAAAGTGGCGCCCAGTGTAAAGAAGTTTTACTACACATTTAAATATCTTAATATGATAACTGCAGTTTCAACAGTATGTCTCAGTTTTTCTACATGATAAAGAAATGCTGCTATAGTAAACTAAAGAAGTCTGTCAGCATGAGCATTTGGGCTTAAATTGTAAGAATACATGTGTAAAATGACAGAACGCGCTCTCATTGCCCAGACTGTCCTGTAATTATTATCAGGGGCAGTTCTAGTTTCAAACGTTTAGAGGGGCTCAGCTGCCAATCATAATGTCAGCAGCACCTTGTAATTAATATTAATGCAATGTGCTGTTTGCAGCTGTAATCGGCCCTTTTGACATTTGCAAACCTCAATTCAGTTGGATAAACATTACAGTGTTCCCTTCAAAAGCAACGCAATTACTGTATTTTTCGGACTATAAGGCGCACTGGGATTTTAAGTGCGCCTAGGTCTGAAAAATACTGTAATTGGATGACCGATTGTAGTGTCTAACAATATACACTAGAATAAGTCCTCTCTCTCCATCCTCCTCACTTGAATAGAAACTAGAAAATGACAAAGATATAATTATAATTATTATAAGAGCAATCGACAACAGTACAGCACACTTAGTTATCTAAAATGAATGAATGAATCAGTGAATGTCAGTAAAACAGAAGCTGCAGCTTTATCATTTTTGGTGAATTTGATCACGTCCACTCTTAACTGTTTCTTTTTGCTCTCCCTCTCTGTCCTCCTCTCAGTCTTTGTGCCGTCACCCAAAAGTTAAATGTTAAAGTGAATAAAAGACATAAACTGATCATTATCAGGTCATAGCAATATTCAAACTGAATGCAGGCTGCTGCGGGACATAGACAGGTCGACATTTTGACTTGCGGTCACCTGGATCTGGAGCTGTACTGTAAACAAACACTGAAGCCCAATTCGATCATAATAGGAATAGAAATTTTTAACAAGCTAAAATAATAAAGCGCATCAGCTCCTTGGCAGGCAACTCGCGATATACCGTCAAATTAGTGGATCAGAATGATTTGGGCTACGTTAGCTAATGTTTTTGACTCTATTTCAAGAACAAAATAAAAATAAACAGCCACTTTAAGTCACAGCAATGTGACAGTTTGAACTTTTGCTGTATTTCAGTTAAAGTTTACTGTAAATCTGCGTCACTGATTTGTGTCATGAAATTATCTCTTCATCTTCTTTCTGCTGCAGCAACAAAGGTTTGATTTTAGGTGATTAATGACAAACAAGACTGCTGAAGCAGCAGCGCCTCTGTGTGAGCCCACTGTGACATCAACAATACTGGACATAAAACCTGTTTTCATTCTGTTCTGTACTGTTGTCAATAACAAGTTAGAGAAATGGGTCTAACTTGCCTGTGATTATTATAAAATACAGAAAATGACTTACCGGTATTCTTAATTGTGGACCCTCTGTAAAAACAGACTTCTACAAAACAGTGGGGAAAATCACTTTTTTCCCATTTTTTATAATTGTAATAATGAAATTGTTTCTGTTACTTAATTACTTTGTAGGAGATTAATCATGGGCGAGGTCTTTATTACCGTATTTTCTGCACTATAAGACGCACTTAAAATCCTTTAATTTTCTCAAAAATCGACAGTGCGCCTTATGTATGAATTCTGATTGTGCTTACTGACCTCGAACCGTTTTTGTGGTACACGGCGCTCAAAAATCTGTCAAATTTTAGTACGACTTCGGTAAGCTACGAAGCCGCACGGCTGCCGTAGTCAGGAGCCTCGCGGAGTAATCTGGGTCCTAAACTCCGTCACTTCAGGTCCCAAAGTTAAACGAACACTGCGGCATCACTGAGAGTTAAAAACTGTCTAAATTCTTTCATCTTTAATAAAATCATCAGTGTTGCTGCTTTACCAGGTGTAACAATTAAGTTTAACATTCAGGCATCCATGAAAACAGAATTGATTGTATTTAACGGAGTTAGAAGTTAGCAGGAAGTTAGCTCGCTAGCTTCCACCTAAGCATGATATAGCATGCTCTGACTGAGAGATTCCTGAAAGAATTCAAACGTACAGCTCTGCTATCACTTCCAACATAAATGAAGGCAGGAAACTAAACAGCAGTGACGTTTGTAGGGTTACTGAAGTTGGACTAGCTGCTATATAATGATGTGCTACGTGATCGCTAGCTACACAGCTATGTTAGCATAACATAAACAGTGAAGCTGGAGGATGAACGCTAACTTTTTTCCACTCGATAAAAGTTAACGTGAGGGTTCCTGATGGTTAGAGACAAATGCAATCGCATGGCAGGATGCTGTAAACGGACCAAACTTCAGTCAGGAGAACAACTGAGATAATCCATCCACAACACGAGGTTAGTCATTAATATATTGCAACAACATGGGAATAGAGCAGCTGCCAGAGAATTCCGCATTAATGAATCAATGATACAGAAGTGGAGGAAGCAAGAAGAATGAGTTGAGTAAAGTTGACTTATCTGATTTTGTTTCACGCCTTATGGTCCGAAAAATGCGGTAATAAGGAAATCGGTTAAACCTACGTATGTACGGTTAAAAGTCCAAAGTTAATGCCCTCCTTTACATTTTGCAAACATATCCAGTGAGCTACATTGGAGTCTTTACTGGGCCAGATCTGGCCCTAAGACCTTGTATTTGAAACTCATGGTTTAAGTGCAGTGATAACTATATTAGTGTTTTGGAGGCGCTCTCACTGCATGTTTATGTAAGGTGGCAGACATTAATTTTTTTAGATCAAACGTTTAGAATTATATAATTATTTTTCATCTGAAAAATGTCATATTATTTATTCTGCATTTTATTTTATTCCAAATTCCATTCCAGGGACGTGCCTTTAAATTGAGAAATAATCCATTATCATAGTTGAAGGTCTGCCTGTGTATTTTTGTTTTTTACTTGTTTTGTTGTTTCCTGTGTAGTTCTGCTGTTCAACCAATGACTAGTGTGTTTTTAATAGGAGAAATTTTGTTCACCACTGCAGGTGTGTCATCTGTATGATGGACTTTGTCTACGGAGACCCGATCCGGTTCCTGCCCTGCATGCACATCTACCACATGGACTGTATCGATGACTGGCTGATGAGATCCTTCACCTGCCCCTCGTGCATGGAGCCTGTGGATGCTGCACTGCTTTCCTCCTACGAGACCAACTGACACAAAACCCTTTTGGACTAAACTGGACATGCACAAACACATGTATACCCTGACACATACACGGACATGAATTATGCATAAAAATGAAAATACACACAAGACTTCCATCTTTGCTGTATCCTGGATTAGTAAGATGGCGATTATAAAAGCAGTGATTATGTTAAAGATGTACAATGAATTCTGTGTGGGTGTGCGTAAGTGTTTGTCTATTTGTGTGTGCACAATTTCCTCAGTTGGCCTGCTGGACAGGATTACATCTGGGAAAGGACTGGAAGAATGAAGGGTTTTTTGTGGTATGGACAAGCAGGAAGAAGCTGCACTGAGGAAAGACGACAGAGAGGGTGGTGGAATGCACAGGGGTGTTGTAACAGGACATCGAAGGCAATGGATGGTGGATTCGTCGTCGTTACGGTTCAAAAACTTTATCAAGGTTTGGTTTTAAATTTGCGATACACGCACCTTCTTCCTCAACTTTAGGCGCCATGATTGGAATAAGCCTGAGAGAGACTGCAGGACTGCTCACACCTGATTACTGTAACGCCACGCTGCAGGACGGAGGAGAGAGGACTTCCGAATCCTTCAGAGATGCTGCCAGATGCCTCTCTCAGTCAAAACTGCTGCAAAAGAACTTTTGCAGAAGCAGATATGTGATTTTAAAAGACTGCCAGAGATGGACATCAGACTTTAGACTGCTAACTTATGATTTATTCTGCACACATACCAGAGGCCTGTTCTCAGACGGGCCTCGGGTCGTCTCTGTACAGACGTTTCCTGAGAAAAGTGAGATCAGTTGCTCGGTGGATTCACTGTCCGGTGACTTTGTGAAATCTGTTTGTTTTGTCAGTCAGCATAAGGGCTCTGTTAACCAGTGTTTACCACCAACACAGACATGACTAAAGGAAGTGCAGTGTGTGCTGATGTAATGGGCTGTGGTTTTGCTGTTAAGGTCTTGACTTCTTATTCAATGAGATGTCACATTATTGGCCAAAGCACAAGTAGACCAGTTAACAAACCATAAATACACACTAGATATTTGCACTTCCTAATCAGACCAGAGACAAGAGGACCACATGCAGTTGTAATTATGTGAATGTAAAGTATCTGATTTGCTTTATGTGCATCCTCATTACCACTGCAGTGATTTGTAATGAAAGCCACTGTCTCTGTGGAGCGGGAGCAGAGTACTTAATTTATTACAGACATTAACCAAACTACTGAATTAATTCCAAGGATTGTGTCCCTGTTCTTTGTGCTGAAGACAAAATTAAAACATAAACAAGGTTGGGCTTTTTTAATGTGCTTGGAAAATCAACTTCCTGTCCTGAAAGAGTGTGATGTGGTCATAATGATGGAGTATACGGTTATGTTTGGTTTCAGTTTAGAAATGTTCGGTTTCTATGCATTTGTATTCTCATTTTCTTGGCATCGAGTTGAGTCCTCTGTACAGGATTTCTTTGCCACATTATAAAATGTCCATTGCCCAAGTCACCAGGTTTACAATAAAAGCACAAAGAAATACAACATTTTCTTTGATAGTGTCCTTTCCCAGCTAACGTTAGCATGTGAGTGAGTCTGTAAATGTAAATCCTGCAGAAAATGGTCAATATTTAAGCTCCCCTTGCATACAGATCTCTGTGATCTGTGAACGCTTTTCAAGGCCCTTTGTGTTTTGCAAAGTTTGGTTGGTGGGCAGGTCGGTGGCAGTCAGTACCTTAGTTTTTGCACAGTACTCTCATGTACTTAACTCTTTATGTTGTAAATTGTCCATCATTAAGGTGGGACTCCATGGCCTTAGGTTACACATAAGTGAGGGGTTGATATCTGTTGCCAAAATGTGAGCACAGGCGGTAATAGGCAGACTGCTTAGACTGGAAATGCTGCTGCTGAGCTGTCACATGTCATGTAATGAACTCTACAGGAGGTGTATCAGAAAATGTCCCAGTACATTGTCACAAACTAATAAATGAACTGTGTGTGTATCGTGGTTCTTTGGTTTCCTCCTGGCTCTTAAGCACGTTTTGATCTGCGCTCCTTGCAGTGGAAAAGCAGATGACACATATCCTCTGGTTTCAGTGTGAACTTGATCACACCCAAGTGCAGCTGACCAATAACTGTGGTTATAAATGTGCCATCGTAACTCATTCATCTTCCGTTTTCCACCAACACTAGTCTGGTTTGGAACCATAGTTCATATTTCCTGATTCAACACTGGCAGCAGCTCCAGTGCCATGAAAAAGTATTTGCCGCCTCCTTGGTCACAGTTTTTTTTTTTGCACGTGTCACACGTAAATTCTTCAGATTACAGATTACAAAATGCATTTATTAGGGCAAAAAAGCTATCCAACCCTCCTGAGCCTTATCCAAAAAAGTAGTTGCACCCTTTTGTTTAATGATGTATTAACTGTAATTAACTGCATTTGTTTTTGGAAGTTGAGTTCAATTTCACTAGCCGCACGCAGGTCATTATCCACAAATGGGTAAAACCTGGAATGGTAACAAAAATGAGCCAAGAATGCAATGACAGACCACAAAACACCCCAGAACAACATAGAACTGTGGGTCTCACTGCCTTCAGTTAAGGGTTATGATTCAACAATAGGAAAAAGACTCGACAAAAATGGCATCCATGGCCGAACTTGAAGGAAAAACAGAACACAAAGGCTCGGCTAACATTTGCCACAGCCGCCATGATGATCCCTGAGACCTTCGGGAAAATGTTCTATGGACTAAGGAGATAAAAGTTGAACTTTTTGGATGTTTTTGTCCCATTACACCTGGTGTAAAACTAACAGCCTTTCATGAAAAGAACATCACGCTACCACTCAGTGTGGTAGCGTGATGGTCTGGCGCTGCTTTACTGCCTGAACCTGGACAACTCACTGTAATTGATGTAACCATGAATTCTGCTCTCTACCAGAAAATCCTGAAGGAGACTCTACAGTTATCAGTTTCTGACCTCAAGCTCAAACGAATGTCTCAAAAATAAAAAGCTTAAATCGATTCAGTTGCTTTGGCGTGACCTTAAACAGGTCGTTCGTGCTAAAAAGCGATTCTGCAAAAAAATAGAGAACCGAAATTCCTCCACAGTGATGTGAAAGTTGTTGGTGGGGGGGAAGTACTTTTTAAACAGGGCCATGTAGTTTTGGATAGCCTTTTTTCCCTAATAAAGCCAATAAAAGGACTAGCTGTTACAATCCCTGATAATGCGTTGCTTCCAATGGAAAGTCTTGAGGGATGACTACTATGAGGAAAAGCAGCCTGGAAGCTTTACACCGGGACACATCATCAGTCGTGTGGCCCAACGTCAAAGGGTGTTTCGGCCTTTTATCACAAAATTTTCTACTAATTTTTATTTCATTTTCCAGTTTCTTTTTATTTCCTTGGTTAGGTTTAGGGATTAGAAATCAGACCTAGAGTATAATATTTAAAGTATTAAATCTTTTTTTTTTTTAAGACGCATCATCAGTTGTGGACCTTGGATTCATTGGGTGTTCTAACATTAAAAGGTTTTTTATCTGAAACTTTGTAACTGTAGACAAAGATATATACATGAAAACTTGATGATTTTTAAGTTTTGTTTTTTTTCTGTTGTTATTTCAATTATATTTGCATGTTCGAAATAAAATTCTATCTATCTATCTATCTATCTATCTATCTATCTATGACAAATATGCAAAAAATGACAAATATGCAAAAAATGACAAATATGCAAAAAATGACAAATGTATCACGTGTACAACTGTGAGTGTGATACTATGTAGCGTTGCTTCAGCGTTTCAGTTATAAAGGGATGTGTTGAAATCCCCGAACACACCCAGCGCTGGAAAGTGAATCATGTCTGCTCAGCACGGCTGCACAAAGTTTTGCTTAGTCACAAACCCGGACTGAGGGCTTCTAATTAAAATAACCAAACTCACAGGAATTTTAGGTGAGTTCTTTGGATTTTTTTAAAACCTACTAAAGATTTAAAGAGTAAGGTTTTCTTATATAATAGGTTATGTGTGTTAATGGTTACTTGCAAAACCTTTTCTCGTTGGTAAGCATAAATATGACTATGTGATGTGCTAAAGGAAAATAACAAAACAGACAATACAGAAGAAGAAAATTGTACGTCTGATTTATTTGCAGTGTGCACAAAAAACGGAAGAACCACTCTTAGGTTACAGTTAGATGCCACACTTTGATGCTTGCTGTTTGATACAACATAACTTTGTACTAACTTTGAAGCATTAGATAAATGTTAGCCCAGACACAAAGGTGCCAGGCTTTTTCTGAGAGCTTTCATAGATGACTGGAACATAACACCACCAAACAAAATGCAGCATCAAAAAGAAGTTAATGTTTATGTGATTGTGTTGGAGGTGTGTAGGTGCACCTAATGGTGAATGTGAAAGTGATCTTTCACAGTATGTAAGGTATTAGTTAGTTAGTTAGTTAGTAAATGCATAAAAATAACAATAGAAAAAACACTTTTATGCACTCAGTTTCACAGTTTTTCAATAACCATATGAAAGAGTCACATTCTTTGATTTAGTAAGCAAGTGTTGCTAAGTATTCTTTACACTAGACTGTGAATATAATAACCAGATTTTTGTAGCGCTAATTACTTATTGTACTTATCGATGTGTTCAATGTCCCGGGAAAAAAGTCCATGAAACAAAAGATCAGAAGAAGTTTCCAAACGGATTCCAGGTTCTCTTCATCCTATCCTTCCTCTTACCTGTGGGAGAAAAAAGTTCATGTCACATATTTAACCTCTGTAATCAGGCATACTAACTAAAATTAGACCTGACAAAATCATAAAATAAGTGGAACTACAATTAGTTTTACAGTCTATAAAAGCTAAACATTTTCACTGTGTCGTCAGCTCCACGAGGCATGATGGCAAATTTGATTTTAACCCTGGGATTATTTTCCAACCGACATTAAAATCTGTTTTTGTTCCAAAGCAAAAGAAAAAACTTCTTTGTCACCTTTAAACTGTTCTTTGCGCTGTAGCTCAGCCCGCTTACATCCACAATGGTGTCCTTTGCCTCGGAATGCTTAATTCTTGCCCAGGCTTGTCTAACACATCTCTTAATTATTGCTTTTGCTCCATAAATGAAAGCTTTGTTACCAGCATTGGCGGAGCGGGGCGGGGGGGGGGGCTACTGGGCATGGGAAAATAAACAGATGTCAACCAAAACACCAGGAAAGAATTGTGGACCTCCATGAGTCTGGCTCAATTTTGAATACAATCTGGGTGCCATTTGCAATTAAGAAATACAGACAATTTCTCTCTTTACTCTTAAATTTAACAAACGTGTTTTTTATATTTATCATTCTAAAAAAAATTAACATTTAGTGTGATTTGATGTTTTACAATTAAAAAAGTTTTTATGTTTTTATCTGAAGAGTATGTAAATATCTGGTTTCGACTGTATATTTGATGATGTTGGTGTTTGGCTTGATTGTCAGCACAAAGAGGAACAGAGAGGGAAGAAGAGCCAGGTGAGACACACATGTTAGTCAAATGGTTGTTTGCCAAAACTCATCAGAACATGTGTCTCGTACTTAGTGTATCTTTTTAGGTTTGTTATTTTTCAAATTCTATATTTATTAAGTTATGCAGGCTTGTTTGCACAACAAGGCTAAATAGTTAGATAAACTTTTCTGAATCTAAATAATGTACTTTGGTAGAATTAAAAAATAATATGGTACAAACTAGTAACTCATCATATTGTCTGTTGAAAAGGAATACTTGAATAATATTGATCCTGAAAATGTCATTGACAGGTTTGCAAAATTCAAGCTTTGAAGATAGTCTCATGTTACCACAATAAAGAGGTGTTGTCAGTGTAGTGCAGGTCTATGATGATTTTTAGTGCTACTATCATCTAGTTTTGATTCTGGTTCTGTCTTGGTTAAGTCCTAAGTAGTCCTGATTTTGAACTGTTGTACTCCTGTTTTAATTGAATTGGGGTTTAGTCCTCGTGTCTTGATACAGCCCTGATTTTGTTCTGCCTGGCTGCTTAATTAAAAAACTAGTTTACAGTGTCCTGCATATATGATATATATTTTTTTTCTTATATGAAGTTATTCTTTTTCGAACAAAACTCAAAACACAGCAACACAGCCTAATAAATCTTCTACTTCACAGCATGTTTATCAGTCATTTCTAACCCCCCCCCCCCCCAATCAGACATGCATGCTACTCTTTAGGGCACATGTGTCAAACTCAAGGCCTGTGGGCCACATCCGGCCCGGCGTAGATTTATATCCGGCCCGCGAGATCATTTTATATAGATTTATTATTATTGTTATGCATGGCTCGGCGATATGAGGTGCTAATAACACACAAACAACAGATCCCATAATGCAGCGCTGCAACCTCCTTTTCAAATGCTAGGCTACCTGGGAACGTTCCCCCGTCAATCAAGTCAAACTTCTGTTATTGCAAAGCTAGCCGCTCACAATGGCGAAGAGAAAAGTTGATTCTGAAAGCAGAGCCTTTCAGAACCGGTGGGAGACTGAATATGTTTACAGACATTACTGATAAACCCGTGTGTCTTATTTGTGGGGCTAGTGTGGCTGTGATTAAGGAATTTTATTTAAGATGGCACTACGAGACAAAACAGGATACGCTGAAAAACCTAAATGCAGAGCAGAAACTACAGAAGGTAGAAGAACTAAAGAAGAATCTAACATTTCAGCAGATGTTTGTCACCAGAGCAAAATCACAAAGTGAAGCTGTTGTGAAAGCAAGTTTTATTGTAGCAAATCAGGGGTTAAATCAGGGGTTAGGAGCATGTCATGATCACCGTAACGCAAACCGTAAATTTTATCTGAGCTAAAGGTTTAAATCACCGTCAGTTTCAGTCTTTTATGCGGGAAATAGATTCAGAGTTTGCCGACAGTCCTTATCATACAGAGGTCCGTTGGCTGAGTTGAGATAAAAATTCTCAATAGAGTTTTTGAGCTCAGCAAGGAAACCTGTCAGTTCATGGACATGGCATGTATGATGCGGTGAAGGCATTTCAAGTGAAGCTGTCACAAATGCACCAGTGCAACTTGCCTCACTTTCCCTGTTGCCAAGTAATGTTGAACCAAGTCGGCGCACTTTGCTGATAAACTGAGCGCACTGAGTTCGCGGCGCTTTGGTGACTTTGAGCACAAAAAGAGAATTTCGAGCTGCTTCGCAACCCATTTACGTGGAAACTGCACCTGTGCAAATTCAGATGGAGCTGCAGTGTAATGGTACACTCGAGGCAAAGTACGGCACTGAATGGCCCGCACAGTTTATTAGTTCCATTCCTGAAGCAATGCCCCAGCTCTGTCTACATGCGGCTCGAACCTTGTATATGCTTTCATTTATTTTTTCTGGGGTTTTTGGCAGCATGTTCATATTTCTAACTTGCATAATTTTGACAGGATATATTTTTATGAAGAGCAAAATATTAAAAGTTAAAGTTTATTTTTTTTTAAGTTTATTTATTCTGGAATAATATTCCTGTCTGTTTTTATTCATATTTATGTTTAAAAAACATTGTTTTAGTGTGTTCAATAAATGTTTATCTTGTTTGGCCCGTGACCTAAAGTGTGTCTGGAGTTTTGGCCCCCTGTGCAATTGAGTTTGACACCCCTGCTTTAGGGCTAAGCCCCGGGTGTATAAATGAGGCTCCGCCTCTGGTCTCCAGTGTGTGTTTTATTTTCCATGTGCACTCAGACACAATCTAAAGTTACTTAGATCCCCCCCCCCCTCAAAAAAAACAACACACAAAAAACCCATGTATATCGGGGACTTTGTGGTTGCAGACACCTGAGGTGAAGTTAAAATAAATCGCCTCGCACTGCTGCAGGTTCAGCTGCCCGGTCCTGTTTGGGGGGAACTAACGAAGATGCGGCGAATGCGCATGCTCATTAACGATGAACTGCTGATTTGAGCTGATTTCAGGAAGAACAGCCTTACCACAGCGACCTCCGGTTTGAATTGTTGAATTGACATAAAAAGCTCGTAAGCTCAGGCCGCGCCCCCTCAGCTGATACACTTCAAATATAAGTTACATTAATTCAAATTCTGGTAATGAAGAACCTAAACAACCGTATCACCGGTAGGTGATTCCAAGCTCGGTGTAATTATTTGCTTCACAGCAGTTGTGCAGCTCAGACTTTGGGAAGCACCCCTCACGTCTCTCTGAAACCTAAAACCAGTCATTCATCGTCGTTCATGTGCGGCTAGGTTTTAGTTTTTGTGATCATATCTGCGCCTAAATAAAATGATCCCTCCTGTTAGTCTCATCTGCGATCTAACAGATATGTTTGCACTTTCATAACTGTGGCTACATGAGTCTGTGGTGTGTTGTTGTTGTTGTAATTACGCGCATTTCTGGAATAGCAAAATGAGACGAGCCAATGCACCCGTCTGTCGGCCTTACAGTCTGCTGCCGACCATGACTGTGGTGCTATTGATAAGAAACTGGCCTGAAAAATCAACCGGTTCTAAGCTCTCTGTTTATGCCTCAGAAACCGGAAAAGAGAAAAAAAAAGTGCGTTAAGAAATAAGAAGAACACGGTATTAAAAATGGAACAACAAGACGGTCGGTTAATTTCAAACTAAATGAAAACAGGAGCACGCGCCTTTATTATGTTAATGCGCACGAAAGATTTTAAGTTTCATTTTCGGGTTAGTTTTTCGAGCTGAGTATCAAAAAGAGGCACTTTATTAGAGTTCAAAGCCTCGCTGAGGAAACACAAGAAAAAAACCAAACAAACCAGTTCAATCTGAGAACTGGAAAATAATATTTTAATTATATAGAAAAGGTGACAGCAGCATTATGTTTCCTTTACATTCAGAAACGCTGTTTTCTGGCACACAATGGACGGGCCTCAGAAAGCTCAGTGTGTGTCCTCAGAGTGTATTGACAGATTTGAACTATTTGACTATTAACATGTAAAATCAGGCCAAGCTCAAGCTCACGTTGATTGTTTGGTTAACAGTAACTCGGTGCTTTTTGTAGCTATTGTGGTAAGTTGTGTGACTTTGGAAAGTACCCCATATACCTGTTTGTATCAGCTCCTGAGGCTGGTCAGAAAGCTTTTACATCTGTGCCTGTATTAATCTATGAGCATAGCAGTTTATGATTTAAAGCAGCTTGTTCATCCTTAGATTCATTGAGTAGCCTGTAAAGGTGCACACTGGTTTAATAAGTATAAAATAAGTATAAAATTGCTCCTTGCACTACTCTTTGTATCTTATGGCTCTTACTTCCTAACCTCTGCTTAGTAAGCATGTGAGAGCACAACTGTACTTAGGTGACTATAAATGTGTCATATAGAGAAAAAAAAAAGAATACAAATTTGACTTCATATGTTAATGAAATAGTAAAGTGAGATGAGGCAAATGCAACAGATTTAAACACACAGCACATGTTGTGGCCACAGACAGCCTGTAATCTGTTGGTGTAGTTTCACACAGGTTCTAGAAACAAATGAAAGATTATAGTGCTTCAGTATAAACTTATATGTAAGCTAGAAACAGTAGCTCACTCTATCCACGACCACTTATCCCTGTTATTTATTATTAAATTTAACTGAATTTTATTTTAATTTTATCTTTATTTCATTTTATTTTTCAGAGAGACCAAATGTATCTTTTAGTGTTGAAAAGATGTAAAAAAAAAAATTAAGGCCATTATGTGTGTTATTGACATGACATAATTTTTACATCTCACTGTTATGCTCCACAGCCTACCTAGCGATTCTCTTCAGGCTGGAATTTGTCCACTAATTTTAGGTAATTCATAATTAAACAAATAAGTTCCGGATTACAAAAACTAACAAAACAAGAAAAAACAAACTGTCACGCCTGAAGCCTTAAAACTCACAAAGCCATAAAATATTCAGAGCACAAAGCACTGTACTGACATATAAAATAATTATCCTACATCTTTTACATGGCTCTTTATTTCTAAACATCACACACACACACACACACACACACACACACACACACTAGAGTGTACTAAAACTTTTGTTTTGTTCCTTTACTTTGTGTTTTTGACTTAACTGGGCTCAGGAAAAATCCCTCCTAGAGACCTAAATTATTTTGGGACCAGAAACTCTGTAACTTATCGTGTAAGGTGCAGTCTGGTCCACTCACTGATGGTTTTGGATGAACGTGGCTGTGTCCGTGTGGCTATTGCCGCGCGCGAGCTGCTCGGCGGTGAGTCCGTCATTGTTGCGTACGTCGCGATTCCCGGTGCATCCAATGAGCAGCTTGACAACCTCCACGTGACCCTTACTGGCGGCCAGGTGCAGCGGAAGGTTACCTTCATATGGAATTATAGGTCAAGAAAAAACCAGGTGCGAGAAGAAAACAAAACATAAGTAAATGAAATCATTTAATTCCGTACCTTTTTCATCTGCGATGTTAACATCGGCCCCATATGTTAGCAGCGCGCGCACAGAATCCACGAATCCTTCACGAGCGGCATCGTGGGTCACGGTGAGACCGCAGGAGGGATCTGGCACATTTGGATTTGCCCCCGCTTGCAGCAGGGTCTCAATGACCCGGGAGTCCCCCAACTTCACTACCTGCACACACACACAGCATTTAGGAGAAGAAGAAGCTTTAAGGAGCTGCCCAGGGTGTGCCTGGCGATTATCATTTTATATTTTAAATATTAAATTCATCCCATGACACCAAATCCCAATTGAAAGCATTTAGTGCCCAATAAGTGTATTGTTATTAATTCTGCCGGGCCGCGTTCGCCCCGCCTCTCCTTCTGACGTTTCTTGTCGTCACAGGAAAATTTGCGCCTTCCATTGGAGCAGCATCAGCGGACCTGTTTCTATTGGTGGCAGACAGGTAAGGACTGAGTTATACTGCCAGAGTGAAAGTAATGGGACAGATGGGTGAGAAACATGTCAGCATGTATGAATTTCCAAAAATATTTTGCATAATTATGAACTCGCGAGCACACGATATGTTGGATGAGCGGCCAACGAGGAGGAGCTTTCTCTCTGAGTGGACCGTTCTACTGCAGGCCTGCACGCAATATGATCGTTCATATTAAACCTCGTGTGTCACTCAGACAGTGCATGAGCAAAAAAATAAATAAAAACAAGCACGCTTAAAATCAGATCCAAGCAGGACACGGGCTGATAATCTGGCAAACCGGGCATTTTTCACGCTGGGCCCACGCATTTTGGGGCCGATGTGCCGGCCTGAAGGGCCGATGCGCACAGGCCTTACAAGCACTGAAAGCAGCCCATTGGCTCATTTTCATTACTGACACTGGATTGCCCAATCAAATCTGTTATTACGACCGGCCTCTCCGCTACCTTTGCTGTGACTCCAGTCTGGGAGAATGAATCTTAATCAATCAATCAATCAATCAATCAATTAAAACAGACATTTATGGATTTCAAAATCTTATTTGGCTTTAATAGCAGGTAATTAACCCTTTTTTCTTCTTTTTTCCTGACCTTTTTCAAGTAACCCATATTTAACAACAGCACAAAAAATGGAAATTCTGTTCTTGGTGCAATACCCAATATTTTAAAAAAAAATTTTATAAATTGTATAATATGAAAAAAATATGGAGGCGTCCCTACTGAAGTGAGAACGAGACGAAGGAGGTAGATGGATAGATGGAGGATTATTAAAACCTGTTTCAATCAATTTAAAAAAAAGGAAGAAATATATACATGTGAATACAATATGGATTATTGTAATACTGATACTTAATTGTCACATGTGATATTGATTTTGCATTTGATAACTAAAGCACAAAACCAAGAGAAAGGAAAGTTTATCTACAGAGAAATAAAGAGGACTACAGCAGGCAGCTCAGGATATAGCAGCCCTCCTTTGTCTAGATTGAGCAGTAAGGAAGGTGAAAGTGTAACATGACATGCAGAGTGACACTGTTTTCTTTTTCTTTTTTGCCTTTTCTTGAGATAAATGTAGAAGCAGCAAATGCAAAGTACCAACCTCTCTGTGTAAATGGATGCGTTTGTAGAATTCTGTTGATTTTTGATCTGACAGACATCTGCATTAGCGTGTTGGTGTTTAAATAAATAAATAAATAGCATATAAGAACAGAACAGAACAGAATAGGCTTTTATTCTCATTGTACATGGAATAAAAATAGAAATAGTAGGACACCAAGAATAAATGACAGACAAGAGGAGGACGGCACGCAATAGAGGACAAGATAAGCAAGTAAAAGCTTTTCTACTGTGGGCAACTTATTTATTAATTATAAGCACTTATGCCCCCCAATGACTGTGCATAGTTATCTATGGTTTAATATTCAACTGAGTATAAAATAAAAGTGAGAGTTCATACATGAAACTTGGATGGAAGCTGACCACATAATGTGCAGAACTTCTGGTTGTTTTCTGTACAAATGGGCGCGCCCTTTGTCTGTCTGCCTCATGCTTCATCAGTGTGCTTTCTTTTCTGTGCCCTACTTTATGATGAAATGTAGCTGCTACTTAAAGAGTTTTCACTAAAACAAACAAAAACAAAAATCAGACTAAGACTTTTTCTCCCAAACATGGTGTTGGATAGACACAAAGGATCTGTTCAGACTTCTGCCCACAGCCATAAACCACTAATTACTTATTCTTATTTTCCGCTTCTTGTAAAATTAAGAGACTTGAACAATTTATATATTTTGTCCTAAAGCAAAAAACGTACATCTGAATAAATCCAGGTTATTTTTAACAGCTAATACCCTCACCCACCATTTCCTTAACACCACCATTTTGTTGCTCCTTAACTCCACTGACAATTTCAGACTTTAATCTTGCTTCATATTTGCTGATTTCTCTTAATTACAATAATATGAACACGAGTTTATTCTTTACTTCATGTGATACAAAAAAAACCTACAACTCTCTCTGAGTCAAGTACAAAATCTGCATTTGAAAAATAAATTGTGAAACTAAGGAAGTGATAAAAGAACATCTTATTACTCCATAAAACACACTCATACACACATATGTATTTATATTAACATATACATTTATTCAAATCTGATAGTAAATCATGAATTTCAGCACAGCTTTTTAGACTTTTGGTAAACTGTTTATCTTTTTCACTACACTTAAATCTATTTTGGAGAGTCCAAACTTATAACTGCCACACGCAGATTTCTGCACTTCAAAAAATATTTACATCGATCTGAGACGATTGTATTTAGTATAATGATGACATTATCGAAGCTGGTGGATATTTGAAGAGTACATGTGAGGAGGCCTCGGCCTCTAACACAAAGCACTAAAACAAGGAAGTAAATCAAGCTGCTAGCAAGCAAAACAGACTGAAATCATCCAAATATGTTTAAAATCACTTCGGAAAAAAAGCCAGTTCAAAAGGTTTTTATTACTTACCTGTATTGCAGTCCTATTAAACACATTTTTTCCATTTACATCAGCTCCGTTTTGCAGTAGAGTTATGATTTCTAATAGATTTCCAGCTGCACAGGCATTGCAGAGCTGGTCAGAGAGACTCATATTAGGTGTCCCTTTAAAACGCAATACAAAGCAAGCAAACTTATCACCTAAATACTTCAGCAGGCTGTGTTTAAGACTGAAATAATCCAGGATGGTGGACTGGCCAAATACAGAGAAATCTGAAACATGTCCCTCCCACCCTTGCATCATCCTTGGCTTAACCTGTGCAGCTCTTGAGCTGTTACTGAAAAATCATTGTTAATGCAGTAAGCTAGCCTATTGATAATTAGTTAGATGGTAATATATATGCTTTGTTTTGGTTTTTACTGCAAATATTTTAGTGAGCAATCAGTAATTTCTCAAATCTCTTTCTTCAGTCATGTCTTTTCTTAGTTTTGTGTTTCCAATTCTAAAAAAAAAAAAAAGCCAACAAACAAACAGACAAAAGCAAAGCAAATAAAACAATGTAGGGGGTATAAGACAGGTTTAGATTATATGCATCATGTATTTTACATAAGGACTGGGCACCTAATGATATATTTGTAAAATTCAATAGAATCAGTTTAGGGGTCACTCATCAAAAACAAGATGTGCAATAAATCTCCAGCTCTACTGTGTGTCAGAATCAACACTGATTACATGTTTAAAGCTTCTATTTGAGCATGTTATGCTTGTCCAGCAGCAAAATATATGCTGCCTCTCCCACCCTTCCCGAGATACTGATATACTCCATGTAGGTCATAATTAGAATATTCAAAGAAAATAATTTTGCCTATTTTTTCCTGCTCCCCTGCTGATTTTCCTGTGTGCAGATATTTTGTTGATGTCATGTTTGGGCCTGTTTATGGGAAAAGCTCCATGGAGCCTTTTCACAATATCTATATGTCAGGTATACAGTAACCCACCTGCAGCCTGAAAAAACGCAATCAAAGCCAGAATTGTGACAATGATGTCTGAATGACAAAAAGTAAGCACAAAACACAACATAATTAAATAGATAAATATAAAAACTTACGTTAAATGAAATAAAAACCATAGCACGCCTTCCTCCTGCTGTTCAGTGCGTGGCATCGCATTTTCCAAACGACTCGAGCTGAAAATCCCCCCGAAAAACAGCCAAAAAAAGAAAAGAAAAGAAAGAAAAAAATAAAATGTCGCCTCCACGCATGATTTCAAGCATGTGATGCATTTACTGGCAGTTCCCGCTCGTTTTCAAAAGTAATTCGAGTTTGTATTTCCGTTTTTTTAACGGGTTACAGGATGAAAGAGGGAAGGAGACACGGAGATGACTTTCGTTAGAAATATCGCGCAGTCACCGTCAGGCGAGCCTCCTCTCCGTTTAAAAAAAAACCTCTCGGATGAATCCAGAGATCGAGATCGCCTACGCAGACGTAGCCAAGAGGCTGGTCAAATGAGCTCCTCCGTCGCAACCGCCTCCTTCCATCCCCCACCACCTCTCTACACTCCCCTGCACCTCCCCATCCTCGGCACCGGGACTGATGTGCTCATTCACGATAAAGGAAAAAAAAAACTTTGGAAAGTTTTTTAGAAAGACAGAGGTTCTTTCCAAAGAGACGGCCTGATTGGACGGTTCCTCATTGGCTCATAGGCGGGACGGTTAACGGAACTTCATAAGACGGTAATAATGGTGGTGCCTTCATTCATTGTCCATGTTAATGTTTTGGAACGTCAACGCGCTGGCGCAGACGATGCGCGCCTTTTATTATTACATTACAGATACGGAGCAAGAAGTCTTTTTTTGTAACGTCACGGCCGGTGTGCTTTTAGTTTCTTTTTCTTTGCCGCCCTCTCGTGTAACAATCTGTGCATCTCCGGTCACCTCATTTGGTGGGACAGTTATTGCGGACTTTTCACGCAGAGAATTCACGCGCAGTGGATATTTTCTTTTTTTCGGACTAGTCTCTGTAAATCCCAGAGATGCGTGTTTCTGAGGGGAATCCCAGCGGATCAGCTGCTTTTGAAATACTCAGACCAGCCCGTCCGGCACCAACAATCACGACGCGTTCAAAGTGACTTTAATCGCCTTTCTTACTCATTCTGATGCTCAGACGTCAGCAGGTCGGGTTATGTCAGGTCATGTAGACATAACCCGGCTATGTCTACATGGATAAATGCACGGAGTTGCTGCCGTTTGAGATGCCATTAGATTTTCGACTGAAGGAGAGGTTGAGCAGATGTACCTAATGAAGTGGCCGGTGAGTGTGTTTGAACAAATTTCACAGAAAGCATAAACTTATTATACAAGTAAAGCATTGTACTTGTGAAATTAGCATTATGGTCTCTTCAAACTGGCAAACCAGCTGCCTGATGTGTACATTTTGCTGTTAGCAAGCTAAATATTATCCTTTATGTTTACGTCAGTATCAGCAGACAGCAGGAGCCTGTCAGTGTTACTTTTAATAAAAGACTAAAAATGATAAATGCCAGCAGCAAATAAAAGCTTGACTCTTTTACACCGTTGTTTTAAATGGGATAAACATGACGTAAATATCATGTTTGCTGGTCTGATTACTGCCAGACCTGCTGAATAAAGAAATCACTTAAATAATAACAATAATGATGATGATGATAATAATAATAATAATCATAATAATAATGATAATAATACATTTTTTATTTATTAAAAAAACCTTTCAAAAGCACCTTGGGTGCAGGGACACTTAACAATAGAATAAAACACATAATAGAGATGACAAAATGAAGAACAATAAAAACAAAAGCACAAGATAAAATTAACAAACAGTCATTGTGAATATGCAGATTTGGGGCCTTGAAGGTGAGCGGAACAAGTTTGTATATTACAGTATGTGAAATTTCACAGGGAGCCACTGAAGTTCCTGGAGAACAGGAGCGATGTGCTGGTAGGAGGGGCTTCTGGTTATAATATGAGCAGCTGAGTTTCGAACCAGTTGAAGCTTATGGAGGGATTTTTGGGGGAGACCATGCAAGAGAGAATTACAATAGTCCATGCGGGAGGTAACGAGACTATGGACAAGAAGGGACGAAGACTGGGTGGAAAGAGAAGGACGTAATCTGTTAATGTTGTGTAGATGGAAATAGGCAGAACGGGTGAAATTATTGATGTGTGATTTATAGGATAGTGAACCAGGGCTCTAGACTAACATTTTGTCGTGGTTGCACTTTTTTTCTTAGGTGCACCAGCACAAAAGTTACGTAAACACAAATTTTTCATCCACATCGCTTACCACCGCAGTTTTTCGTGTTCACTTTTCTTTTTTTTGAGGGGGGGGGGGGTTTGCTGTCCATACAGACAATATTGATTTGTAAATGATTAAATAACAATCAACACAAAGTTCTTTATTTGGAGCACAGTTCTACAAGAAAGATAAGTTACTGAAAAAGTGTTTGTGCTTAAAGTGCTTCACTGAGCTGAAATTTAAACTTAAAACATCTCAAGATATATTAAATAAAAGGAAAATCTAAATTAAAAGGACCTCAAAGTGTCTCAAAGGCTTCAAACTGAACATCTCAATATCTGAGCAGCTTGATATCTTATAGACTATCCTCCACTGCAGTCACATGCCCCTCAGACGGTCAGCTCCTGTAATTTGGCCTTTTTTACTCTTTTATTTTTAATGTGTCTGCGCCGACACCTATAAACTGGGCGCACACGACATCATTACTGTATGTGGGACATTTTTCTTGTGAAGAATTATTTCGGACTTGAACTTAGTGAACGGAACATCTTCTTTGGCAATATCGTAGGCAACGTTAAACTTAATCATCATCTCGGCCTTCTCTGATGACCTGTTCGCTGCTGCCTGTTGCTGAAAGACAGTAGGGAGAGGGGACACTTGGGCAGTGCTTGTATCGTGGCATATAATGTGTTTTCTGGATACACTGTGCTTTTTCAGCGTTTCAATTCGAAACGTATTAGCACCAGTCAGAAATGCAGTATTGCCGGCCATGGTCATTCCACACTCACCACAGCTGGGGCGTTCTTAGACTTTTGGTGCTCTGGGTGAACCCTATGGTGGCCCTGAGAGGCCAAACGGACTGCAACTTAAGAAAACACCAGCAATAAGAAAAACGCTGCAAAAGCACACAAAACACAACAGGAATAGGAAAAAACAAAACAGAAATAGAAAAAATGAAAACAGAAATAGGAAAAAACAGATTTCCAAAAGCACAAGGGAAGTGTTTCTGGGGAGACAATAACCCGACGGACCAGTTGCAGGAACCAAAATATGCTAAGAATTGCGCTGGGAGACACTCAAAAGAAGTGGAGTATCTATCAGTTTTGTGAGGAAAGAAAAGATTAGAGGTAAGTGTGTTAGCCTAAGTATTAGCCTAAAAATCCGTCATCAGTATTATTTAAATCATGATAAAACATGCCTACCATGTTTTGGGTTTTACAACTGGTCCGTCGGGTTATTGTCTCCCCAGAAACATTTCCCTTGTGCTTTTGGAAATCTGTTTTTTTCCTATTTCTGTTGTGTTTTGTGTGCTCTTGCAGCGTTTTTCTTATTGCTGGTGTTTTCTTAAGTTGCAGTCCGTTTGGCCTCTCAGGGCCACTGTAGAACCCTCCGCTAACAAACAGCCATTATAATTCGACAATCAACAATACAGCTCCCCCAATTAATGGCTAATCAATATTGTCCTAAACACAGTCCAAAAGATACAATAAGCCACATCAGTGTCTACTGTCTGTCTACTGTTTGCTATCATAGCCAAATGGCTAACAAAGGTAAACAGAAGTTTTCCCAATCCCTACTAATAAATGTTATCTTGTTTCAGGATACACGTCGTACTTAATACCTACCATTATCCAATCACACATCTGCTTACATGAATCTTTTGCTTGTTTCTCTTCTTGTCTCTTTTTTTATAAACTGAGCCCCTGATGTCTTTTATCTTTTCATCTCCATCTTCCATCAGTAATTTTGCACTAGAGCAGGGGTCCCCAATCCCAGTCCACGAGGGCCGGTGTCCCTGCAGGTTTTAGATCTCACCTTGGGTCAACACACCTGAATCACATGATTAGTTCATTATCAGGCCTCTGGAGAACTTCAGGACATACTGGCCGTTTATCAATGCCCAAGTACGCGAGTACGTACTCGCGTTCTCGGTGAGTACGCACCACCGAGAACGCGAGCACGGACTCGCGATATGTACAATTGGAACACCTGCGTGCGTGATGATGTCACAGGTCCGGAGTTTTACTGCCGTCCCCTCCTAATTTAACTGTGAGTAACATGTTATGAAGCTTAACTGTAATCACAGCCAAACCGGTTTACTCAGGAACAAATAAAACACTGAAATAAACCAAACATTAACATTTAGAAGTGATCTAAGTGACTTATATATCATTTTTAACCTCAGTAGTGAAACCTCTATTAATAAAATAGTGTACATGTACATACGTGTACATGCCTTAATAAAAACAAGCAGGTGAGATGTTAGAACGCTTTTATTTCTATTTTAGTGGACACTCAATACTATAGACAGCTGCTGGGGTTTCTTTAACGTGAGTAGTGAGAAGTCCGCGAGCGCCGGGAGTCCGCTGTTGAGTTTTGGACGAAATGCATTCTGGGATATATAGCTGTCCCAAGTCTACACCGATGCATGCTCGATGAAATGGGCGGATCGAGAACACATCTGGGACTTTTTCGCTTCTCGGTGTGATGCGTGCCAATTGGAACAGTACTTGGTCTCCGACTGATGACGTATCACGAGTACACGAGAACGCAAGTACGCACAAGTACGCATATTGATAAATGGCCAATGTGTGTCTGTTGTTGACCACACGGAGACTTTTTTTTTTCTTTTTTTCAAACGGCTGGTCGCACCAGTTCTAAGATTTTTTTTTTTGTCGCACCATTGAGAAATTTGGTCGCGCTCTAGAGCCCTGTGAACTGTCTAGGATGACATCAAGGCTCTTGACCTGAGGTGAAGGGAAAACTGTGGAGTTATCAATAGTGAGTGAGAAATGATTTGCCTTCAAAAGGTTGGATTATTTCCAATAAGGAGGATTTCATTTTTATCCTCATTGAGCTTAGGAATATTAGGGCTGAACCAGGATGTTAATTCAGATAAGCATTCTCTAAGGGAAGAAGGTGGGAGGGATGAATCAGGCCTGCAGGAGAGATATAACTGGGTGTCATCAGCAAAACAGTGAAAGTGAAGATCAAATTTGCGGAAAATGGTACCAAGAGGTACCGAAATGATTTAAGCTGAATAAACTGGGAGCGGTCAAGGAGATATGATTGAAACCAGGCTAGGGGTGTGTCAGAGATGCCAAGAGAGGAAAATCTGCTTATAAGGATGGAATGAGAGATGGTGTTGAAGGCTGAGCTCAGATCCAAAAGGATGAGAATGCTGAGAAGACCAGAGTCAGCTCCAATTAGAAGATCATTAGTAACTTTAAGTAAAGCAGTTTCTGTACTGTGACGTGAGCGAAAACCAGACTGAAATCTCTTGTAGATATTATTATTAACCAGGTGTGAATGAAGTTGAGCTTCAATAGTTTTTTCAAGTATTCTAGAAATGAAGGGTAGATTAGAAATCTGACGGAGGTTGTTGAAGTTGTTAGGATCTAAGGAAGGTTTTTTCAGTATAGGAGTGACTGAAGCAATCTTGAATAAGGAGGGAACGATACTGGTGGTGAGTGAAAAGTGAATGATAGCGGAGATGAGTATTCAATTCAATTCAATTCAATTCAGTTTTATTTATATAGCGCCAAATCACAACAGAAGTCGCCTCAAGGCGCTTTATATTGTACCAAGGGCGTCGATTTGGCATGGACGGAAGGGACATGTCCCCACCAATATCCAGCGATTATTGAATTGTCCCCACCAATAATTTGATCTCTTCAAGTAAAGAAAAACAAACCCGATAGAAAGAAAAAAAATGATCTGTCAACGTCTCATTCGCCCAGCGGTGCAGAAAGAGTTAAATTACGTTCTCTACTGGAGTCCTACCTCATGTGACAAATATGGCCAATGTGATTGGCTGTGCCTTTCAGGGAGCTCTGTTTAGTTTTAGCAGCGGCAAACCTGCGCTGCGAGGAGGAGAGGAGGATGGCAGCAAAAAGGAAGAACCTGGATATAACAAAGTATTTTTCAAAGAAACCTGTAAGTCACTTAAAGTCAAGCTCACTCATAAAATGTGTCCGTCATAATAACGTTACAGGCTATGCTAGGCCATACATGCCAACCCTCCCGATTTTTCCGGGAGAATCCTCGAATTTCAGTGCCCTCCCGAAAATCTCCCGAGCCACCATTCTCCCCAATTTCTCCCGATTTTCCACCGGACAACAAAATTGAAAAACCATATCCTAGGTTGGCCCAGCCAATTCCAGTTTCCAACAATGGCTACTACTACTGCGGCTACTTAGTATTAATATTACTCTTATTACTCTTTCTGGGTCGCGAAATAAACTTTTAACATATTTTCAGGCGAGAATGTAGTTGTGTAAACTTCAAATAACTTAAACATGTTATTGTTTGGCCTTTTCAGTGTTTTATTTGTTCGTGAGTAAATCGGTTTGGCTGAGATTAAAGTTATTAGATTAGATTAGATTAAATAAAACTTTATTAATCCCTCGGAGGGTTCCTCCGGGGTTTTCACATAGCTGAATAAATGTCAAACAGAAAACTGATTAAACAGAAGTGTGAGATGGTCGAGAATCTACGCAAGCGTCCGGTTATATTTTATTTTATTTAGACAGCAAGGAGCAGACGGCAGAGGTGACGTAATTATGAAGGCTAGACCCCCAATTTCACAGTCGCTCATTTCCGGTCTACCCGGCTTTGGAGGACCCGGCCCACTTAGACCGCTGAAGGCCGGGTCCTCAGGTGGACGCAGCCTCTGAATTTGGACACCCCGGCCGGTGACATTTAACTTATTTTTTCCGATAAGTAAACACTGTAAAAACCCCTTTGAATGTCTCCCTAATTCTGAGGTCTCAAGGTTGGCAAGTATGTGCTAGGCTTTGGCCCACATCAGTCTAAAACTGTATGTAACCATGAATAATGTGTTGCCATGTCCACCAGGACAGTATAGTATAGACAGTATAGTATAGACTCCTTCACATAGTGGACATTGAGTTGTTGTGTGGGGCACCAGTAGTCCATGTCCGTTGCTGTAACAGTAGTTCATGTTTAGAATAAAAAGTCCCAGCTCACTGAGTTGATCGGGGCAATAGTGCCTATAATGTTGCATAATTTTGCTGAGAGATCTTTTACTTTGTGGTCATCTTAGATGAGTAGTTTTATGGACAAAAATCACCAGGTCATTCAGTGTTCCCTTAGTGCTAATGTATCAGAGATGTTGGTGTACTATAACTGAAGTAATGTTGTTAAGTCCTTAAAGTCATATTCTTTTATTGTCATGACTCTATTTGAAGCTTTTTTTTATTTTTGTATGATACCTGATTTATATGGAATATGGCTGAAGTAAACTAAAGTCTAAAATCAGTCATTTGTTTAATAGTAATTTAACATTATATAATTCACATATAAAACTATGAATTGTAATTTTAAATGGTTTAAAAGCATGTAGAATAGCATATGTAGGCAAGTATATTTCTCATTTTATCAAGAAGCAAAAACAAAAAGGAAAAAAAAAGAAACAGGGCGGGGTTCAGTGGTTGAATCATCCGTCCCCACCAATGCCAAAACCAAATCTACGCCCTTGTATTGTACAGTAGATCGCACAATAATACATACAGAGAAAAACCCAACAATCATATGACCCCCTATGAGCAAGCACTTTGGCGACAGTGGGAAGGAAAAACTCCCTTTTAACAGGAAGAAACCTCCGGCAGAACCAGGCTCAGGGAGGGGCGGGGCCATCTGCTGAGACCGGTTGGGGTGAGAGAAGGAAGACAGGATAAAGACATGCTGTGGAAGAGAGACAGAGATTAATAACAGATATGATTCAATGCAGAGAGGTCTGTTAACACATAGTGAGTGAGAAAGGTGACTGGAAGGGAAAAACTCAATGCATCATGGGAATCCCCGGCAGCCTACGTCTATTGCAGCATAACTAAGGGAGGATTCAGGGTCACCTGGTCCAGCCCTAACTATATGCTTTAGCAAAAGGAAAGTTTGAAGCCTAATCTTGAAAGTAGAGATAGTGTCTGTCTCCTGAATCCAAACTGGAAGCTGGTTCCACAGAAGAGGGGCCTGAAAACTGAAGGCTCTGCCTCCCATTCTACTTTTAAATACTCTAGGAACAACAAGTAGGCCTGCAGAGCGAGAGTGAAGTGCTCTAATAGGGTGATATGGTACTACAAGGTCATTAAGATAAGATGGGGCCTGATTATTTAAGACCTTGTATGTGAGGAGCAGGATTTTGAATTCAATTCTGGATTTAACAGGAAGCCAATGAAGGGAAGCCAAAACAGGAGAAATCTGCTCTCTCTTTCTAGTCCCTGTCAGGACTCTTGCTGCAGCATTTTGGATCAGCTGAAGGCTTTTCAGAGAGTTTTTAGGACATCCTGATAATAAAGAATTACAGTAGTCCAGCCTGGAAGTAATGAATGCATGAACTAGTTTTTCAGCGTCACTCTGAGACAGGATATTTCTAATTTTAGAGATGTTGCGCAAATGGAAGAAAGCAGTCTTACATATTTGTTTAATATGTGCATTGAAGGACATGTCCTGGTCAAAAATGACTCCAAGGTTCCTCACAGCATTACTGGAGGCCAAGGTAATGCCATCCAGAGTAGGAGTAACAATGAGAGGCAGGATTTCACAAGCCCTGTAGGCATAGGATCAAGATGACATGTGGCGGCCTTTGATTTGCATACACCAGAAGTGACTGGGAATAGATGCATATGAATAGCATATGAATAGCATATGAACTCAGAAATATCAGATATATCAGGAAGATGAAAGGTGAAAAGGGGCTTAAAATGGAGAAAAGGTTCTGGAGAGGGGGTAGGCACAACATTAGAACTGAGTTGCTGGTGAATGTTATTGATTTTTGTAGTGAAGAACAGCATCAAGGAGTTACAGGTTTAAGAAGTATAGAAGTGTGGTGGTAAAGCGTTGGGGGGTTGAGGAAGTTTGTTGGGAACCGAAAACACAATCCTTGTCTTACCCTCATAAGAACTGATAATACCTGAGTAGAAACTTTGTTTGGCCTTGTTGATGGAATCTTTATACTGGAGTACATGATACTTATAGATTCCTGCATCAACAGTTTAACCAGATTTTTTATATCTATGCTCTAGCTGCCGAGCTTTGACCTTCAATGCTCGGAGTTCAGAGGTAAACCAGGGAGCAGAACGAGCGAAGGAAACAGAGTGAGTTTTTACAGGAGCCAGAGAATTAAGGACATTGAGTAAACAATTATTATAATATAACAACAAATCATCAGGGGTAGAATAGAAGCCCGGAATCTGAACATTATCCTGTCTGGTAGTGAGAATGTCCATATCAATGTTCTTGATGTTGCGGAACGAGATGAGTAGGGTTGGCTTGTTAGAAGAGCAGCAAAGAGTGAGCATAAATGAAAGGAGGCAATGTTCAGTTATGGTGATTTCAGCAGCAGAAAGATTCGAGGGAGTAAGACCAGAACAGCAGATCACGTCGAAGGTGTGTCCTTTGGAGTGAGTGGGAAAGTCGATAAACTGTTTGAATTCAAAGCCCTCAAGAAAGGAGGAAAAGTCTCTTGAGAGCAGAAGGTTATTATTATCCATATGAATGTTGAAATTTCCCATCAAGATAACATTTGGGGAGAGAGATGAAAAGTGGGTTAGTAAGTTAGCAAAATCAGTGAGGAAGACAGAGTTAGGTTTGGGGGGCGGTATACAGTAGCTATGATGGTGGGAATAGGTCCAGTCAGCTGACTACACAGGAACTCTAGAGAACCAAATGTATCAACATTCACTGCCAGGACTTTCAAGTGCTGGTGAAAAATGATTGCGAGACCACCCCCACGACCTGAGCACCGAGGTTTAGAAAAGTAAATAAACCCCAGGCTCGAGTCAGGCTTGTCAGTGTCTTTTCTATCCCCTACAAAGGGAAAGCATCCCAGTGTGTCACCGCATTCAGTTTTCTGTAATCCACACAGAACCTCCAGCTGCCATCTTTTTTCCTCACCAGGACGATAGGTGCAGCCCACAGGCTACGGCTTTCCCGAATAACCCCCTCTCAGTCATACCTGCCAGAAGAGTCTTCATCTCCTTATACATGGCAGGGGGCAAACGGCAATGCCTCTCCCTAACTGGGGCTGCATCTCCTTTGGGGATACAATGGTGCACCAGATCAGTCCTCCCCAAATCCTCATCATTCTTGGAAAACACCCCCTCCCATTTAAGCAGTAAAGCCCGCAGTTCAGTCTGCTTTGTTCGGACAAATCTGGTCTCTCTGTCAATTTACCCAACTCCCCGGTCAATCCCTTGTCCTCTGCGGGGACGCCACTGTCCACCACACTGCCCTCTACTACGCCATCTGCCCCAGGGGACAGAGTCTGCGAGCCATAGCCATACACTTCCCCGTCATCCACGCAGAATAACTTCCACAGCTTCTGGTAGCAACTTATAAAAACAGGATAAGGGTGTGGGTTACAAATCCTCAATGGAACTCTTTACCGCCTTTACCACCACAAGGGTTCTGGCCACCCCACATCCAGGGCTTAGGGCAGCTCCTCCATTAGCGGTCAATAATCAGTTCCTTCTGGACCCATGTGAACCCGGCCCCACACTAATATATCATTGGCTGGGGGAACTTTAATTCTACGTCGGCCAGCCGGGCATATATACCCCACCATCCCATCCTCCGCCGCAATAGCCTACACCCATCTGCAAGTTGCAAAAGCAGCCTTCCATGCCTGTTGGGTCATTAATTTTTGTAGGATAGGGACAGCTTTTTCGGGCCACGTAAGTACTTCCCAACAGGCAGTCACAACATTCATCCCCACAGTCAGTGGGTGCATGTTGATTGACACCAATTCTGTTTGATTTAATTAATGTCGGGGGGCTGGTTGACCTTAGATGACCTCTAGAAACTTTTATTAATATCTTTAAAATGACACTGGCACAAACGAACATTTTTGCAGCACAAACCATCACAAATGTAGGGCAACTGTTTGACACCACTTTTATTGGATTTGAAGACTACTGGACTACTGTGTCCAGTAGTCCAGTAGTCTTACAGATCCACTCCCTTTATCAATACCTCTATTGTTGGACACTGCCCGATAAATGCTTCAGTGGCCCTTACTTCCTTATGCAAACCCACAGCCCGTGCCACTCGGACCTCAGCAGCAGGGTGATCTAGTTTAAACATCGCTGGGCAAACCCTAGCTATATGCCCCGCTTGATTGCATTTCCTATCCTGGGCGTCCCAGCTAGCATCTGGTCACCGCGGTCTTCTCCTAAAGTGAGGTGCAGCTGGTGAAGTTACTACAGTCGGCTGAGCGAGTCCTCTAATTTTCCTCACCAGTTCTTGTGTCAACTCCTTCATCTGTACCTTAACATCCTCCAGTATCTCCTGCTTTAACGCCTGCCCTAATCTCCTTCCTGTTCAGACTTGAGGGAATCGTAATTTGTTTACAGACAAACAAGCTACCTAAGGCTGAGGGTGTCCATGCTCAGACTCCAACAGCAACGCCTCTTTCCCTATAGCGGCAAAATCCTCATCCGGGCTACGTCGGGCGCAAACCTTCAAAGCCTGGCTTACAGGACCCTCCTGCAATCCTAGCAACAACTGGTCTCTCAAAGCTACATCAGAGGAGGCATTATCTGGGTAATGTCTCCGCAACCTACAGTATAATTCTCTCAAGCGCAAAATAAATGAGGCTACTGTTTCTCTACTTTCAAGATTAGGCTTAAAACTTTCCTTTTTGCTAAAGCATATAGTTAGGGCTGGACCAGGTGACCCTGAATCCTCCCTTAGTTATGCTGCAATAGACGTAGGCTGCCGGGGATTCCCATGATGCATTGAGTTTTTCCCTTCCAGGCACCTTTCTCACTCACTATGTGCTAATAGACCTCTCTGCATCGAATCATATCTGTTATTAATCTCTGTCTCTCTTCCACAGCATGTCTTTCATCCTGTTTTCCTTCTTTCACCCCAACCGGTCGCAGCAGATGGCCCCGCCCCTCCCTGAGCCTGGTTCTGCCGGAGGTTTCTTCCTGTTAAAAGGGAGTTTTTCCTTCCCACTGTCGCCAAAGTGCTTGCTCATAGGGGGTCATATGATTGTTGGGTTTTTCTCTGTATTTATTATTGTGCTATCTACTGTACAATATAAAGCGCCTTGAGGCGACTTTTGTTGTGATTTGGCGCTATATAAATAAAATTGAATTGAATTGAATTGAATTGTTTCGCCCGAGTTATGAGTGCAACTAAAAACTGTGATCTCAAAACTGGGATAGGGACGCGATCACTATATAAGGCAGCAAAGATCTTTTGTACTTGGTCTCTTTCACTATTTCCGAGGCCTCACCTGCCAATGCTCCCAACACAATGGCAACCTTCCTGACTTCAGGTAAATCTTGTGACCCTAACAATCCCTGTATCTATTCCTTCCAATCTTGATATTGCAAATCCTAACTGGGCCCTTTAAATTTCGGCAGCCACGGGGCACTGGGATACATGGGCATCATCTTTCTGCTCCCCTGTCACCACCTGTCTCGATAATGCCAAAAATGTCACGGGTGTACACTAGAAGGGAAATCCTTCTAAAAGGGGGGAGCAGCAGAGGGTAACGGAAGCAGAAAGATGTAGAACGCACTTAAAATAGTTATGTAAATAAAGTGTATATGTTTTTTACTAACTATAAAAAAAATACCCTGATCAGGGGAAATAAATAAATAAAAGACATAAACTAGCCACAATAAAAGTCCAGTCGTCCTCGATCAGTGAGCTGAAGCCACTAAAGGGTCCCAATCGGCCTCAACCAACAAGTTAAGGCCGAGTCCACCGGAAAGTCCACCAATGGCACCAGGCCGACCGCGTCCTCCGTCGTCTCCTCTGCCAGTCTGCTCCAGTTTCCACTAAGCACAAGAAGAGCAGCGGCAGTCACCCTTCTTAATTTTACCAGAGCGTCTGTATGAATTTTATCAGATCTGGACTTACCCCGCGAGGGCAGAGCTCCAATGTCCGCCCGCCGCTGCTCCCTGTTCCAAACATATGGTTGGCGTCTCTCTATCCCGTGGAAGGCATCCATTGTCAGCTTTGCTTCCCACCGAGAGTCCACCTCTACCTCTCGGGGCTCACTGGACCAACTTCTCCAATCAGCAGCGTCCTTCCTCCTCCCGTACCCTCCAAGCCTGCTTAACTTGCTCCGGCTCAGTTTGGCTCCCACGCTCCCCACAGTCGCTCTTGTGATGGCAGAATCCCTCTGTCAATATCCACACCACCCCGGCCTTCTAGGTGTGTCTAATCAAAAATCAAGTGGAGGATGGCGGAAGGGAGGGGCATCTCCCTGGAACACAAACAATATATACAAAAAAAATAAAACATGCAAGCGCTACAAAAAAAACCCTCACAAAAATAAACAACGACACAGCAACACCTGCAAAGAAAATCAGAAAAGAAACATCTCCTGTCCCACGGATGAGGGAAGTATCCTTGGGCAAGATACTAACCCCAAATTGCTCTTCAATGCGTCCACTGAAGTATGAATGTGTATAAATGGTAGTTAGAAAGCACTAAGAAGCTTAGAAGACAATGCTTGTGTGAATGGGTGTGATTGGGTGAATGTGGCATGTTGCATAGAGCGCTTTGAGTACTCCGGGAGAGTAGAGAGTAGCGCTATATAACCATGTACCATTTACCATTTACTTCCTTCAGTTAAGGGTTATGATTCAACAATAGGAAAAAGATTCGGCAAAAATGGCATCCATGGCCAAACTCCAAGGAAAAAAAGAACACAAAGGCTCGGCTAACATTTGCCAGAAGCCGCCATGATAATTCCCGAGACTTTCAGGAAAATATTCTATGGACTAAGGAGATAAAAGTTTTAATTTTTGGATGTTTGTGTCCTATTAGACCTGGCATAAAACTAACAGCCTTTCATGAAAAGAACATCACGCTACCACTCAGTGTGGTAGTGTGATGGTCTGGTGCCACTTTGCTGCCTGAACAACTCACTGTAATTGTCATCAGTAGCATTACTGGGCCTACATCTGGGCCTCATTATTGCTGTCAGCATTTAAGCCGGGGGATGGCATCTACTCATCGCTGGATTGTTGTGTGACTTGCGTCAGTGAAACAAAGTATAGTGTGCAGCAGCACCTGGCATCAAGAATGACAGAAGAGTCTCTAACAGGGGCAGCCATTTATTTCCTCACCAAACACAACTCATTCACTGGACATCGTTGAGCACCGTGAAAACTATAAAATAAGAAAAAAATGATACCTGTACATAGAGATGGACCGATCCGATATTACATATCGGTATTGGTCTTATACTGACCTAAATTACTGGATTGGATATTGGCGAGAAATAAAAAATGTAATCCGATCCATTAAATATCAAAAAATCACCTCACAAAACTTGCACACGGCGCAACTCGGCTCATAACCGTAGCACGTCGGAGCAGTATGCCTCACGTGATAGAGCGGCTGCGTGTATTTGTAGCCTCACTACCAAACCAGCATTTCATCTCCGAGGAAGTTATCCCAGAGAGAAGTAAAGCAAGTGTGTAAGTTCATCTCTGAATGTTTGTAAAGCGTTCCCATGTTAAGCTTAACAACCGATAAATGGAGCGACTGCCTCTCTCTCTCCCTCTCCTGCTGCTACTTCAATCGGGAAACTGCTTAATGATCAGCTGATCGACTTTTCTGTCGCGAGTCTGTCTCTCTTCTTTGTTTTTGGCCCACTTTGCACCAGAAAGAGGAAACCAGCGGCTGAACAACAGCAGCACGTTTAACCTTGATAAGCTGTTGTTAGAATTTGTTTAATATTACTTTCTACACCAGGATCCTTTTCTACGTAGCTGACGGCTGGTAACTGTGCAGGGGCGGATCTAGCAAAGTTTAGCCAGGGGGGCCGATAGGGTATGAACAGGGAAAAGGGGGCACAAAGACATACTTTTCTTTCTTATTCTCATTTAAAATGTCTCGCTTTTAATAAATAATTATCTGAATCTTACACCCAAAGTTTTAATCTTATGTAAAATGTATAGAAGTCCATTACAGGAAGCGGTGTCTGAAAAGGGCTGGGAAAATCATCAAAGACCCCGATCACCCATCGCATGGACTCTTCACCCTCCTGCCCTCTGGGAGGCGCTACAGGAGCCTCCGGACTAAGACCACCAGGTACCGGAACAGCTTCTTCCCCACAGCTGTCAGACTCCTGAACTCTGCCTCCTGACATCTGACCCACGTTAAACTCATGGACTGAACATTGATTTAATTGATTTATTGATTAGCATTCAAATATCTCAGTGAATACAGAATAAAGATTACCACAAAGCAAGAAAGTACGAGACAAGGCTAATCAAAAGGTATTGGCTGAAGCATTTGCTTATTACGCCAACCCTTTTAACAAAAGATCTTTTTGCATGCAGCTCCTGTACACAGGGCTCGAAGCAACGAATAAAACAAAGCAAAGCAAAAACTAACAAACAAACAAACAAACAAACAAACAAACAAAACAAAACAAAACAAAAAAAACTGTACACACACACACACACACAATGGACAACTGTACCCTCAAACACACAATAATAACATGGACTGAACCACCACTCACAACCACCAGCACTTTATATAGCCTCTGTAGAAATTATCCACATATCTCACTTATCTTAACTGCACTACTGTGTAGTTCTGTGTAAATAATCATTCTGTACATACAATAATTTTTAATCCTACAACTGTTTATAACTTGCATAGTTCACATTTCTGTATAACTGTATATCTGATATTTCTGTATAGTTTTTTATTTCATATTCTGTATAGTTTTTTTCATATTTATATCCTGGGGCCCGTTCTTCGTATCTCGCTTACTACATCCAAGATCAAATGACACATCCAAGATCAAATCATCGCGCCAACTTTGAGCTCGCTAATCCGGTTCTCCGAACACACCTGTTGTTGACGATTAGTATAGCTGGATGAAGTAATCTGAGATCACTGGGTGGCTTAAAAGGGGCTACGCATCGATAGTAGAAACACTGATCGGCAACCCTTTGATTGGTCGGCGAAGATGTCGAAGGAGCGCGCTCAGTATTTCACGGCAGCAGAGCAAGAACTCTTGATTGAGGGATTTCAGGAGTTTCAGAGTTTAATTAAAACGCAAGGGAACGCTGCAAAGGCTGCAAAAGCAAGGAGAGAGGGCTGGCAGAAAGTTGCTGACAAATTAAACTCGTAAGTAATTTATCATATTATATTACATTATATCCTCTTTCACATTAGAGCCACAACAGGACCCACTAGAACATGGGAACAAGTAAAAGTGAAATATAAGAATATTCTACAGAATGGTAATATTTATCACTTATATTGCTTTTAGTCTCTTGAAAAGAGACCCTGAAATAATCTGTTTATTTGTTTATAACAGCAACCAAGAAAAGGGCAGAGCAAATAAAGACAGGTGGTGGTCCTGCACCCCCTCGTCACACCCCAGCTTTTTGTACTGTGACATTTATTGACATTGTGGGGTTTTTTGTGTGTAGTTTTACATAACACTCCATCACTTTTACCTGTTCCCATGCAAGGGGTGACTGAAGCATGCACAGTAAGTTGGGAGAGATATATATATATATAGAGAGAGAGAGAGAGAGAGAGAGGGAGAGAGAGAGAGCGTGTTAAGTAAATAATACCCTGACGGGAAAATCGATATCTCTCTATGAGCACACCGTCGCGCTGAGCTAAAGGATCCTGTCTATCCCGCAATATCCGCTGAATTCTGAAAACTCTCCTTATCAATCTTGCACCTTCCTTGCTCGCGTACAAACGGACAGGACATGGCTGCGACAGACTTCCCAAATCCACCTTCGCTTTTATAGCCGTGGTCTCTCATCTTGATTACACGAAGTGTTTTACTATTACTACTCTAAAATATGAATTACATCTGAAATAATCAAATACATGAAATAGAATGATTAATAGTACATTTCCCTTTTTTTTTAGGAAATGACCTGTATGTATCTGTATGAAATCAATAAAAGAATCAAATACTGCATTATCTTTAGTTACATTGATGATATTTATTTATGGTAAAACAGTGGCGAAATATCGCTGTTGCTTTCGTATAAATGAAGCAGACATACCTGAGTGGCCGCGATCTAATCCTGTTTACATAAAGTAAGCCTGCTCCCAAGCAGGTTTACGCTTACGGATCTGTTGCTATGACAGCAAGTCCCGGATGAGCTTCGGGGAACCGAATGATCCAAGATCACGCGAAATCGTCAACAATCAAATCCAGCTAACTTACTTAGCGAGGTACGAAGAACGGGCCCCTGTTCATAGCTTGTACTCACTACAGCCTGTACATACTTATAGTTATAGCATATTCATAACATACTTCATACCGTGTACATTATAACATACCATAATAGACCCATTTCTGTAATATACTTACATATCTATATTATTGCTAATATATATTGTGATATATCTATATCACGGCTAAAGCACTTCTGGATGGATGCAAACTGCATTTCGTTGCCCTGTACTTGTGCATGTGCAATGACAATAAAGTTGAATTCTATTCTATTCTATTCTACTCTATATAGTAACTATTAAGTCTAATATACCCTAGTAAGCTATAGTACTTTTTCCTTTGGGAAGGTACCATCTGTGAATTCTGCAATTCTGTAGAAGAAAGATGTTGAATCTATTCAATTATTCTTGAAAAATAATTTATTTCTGTGCATTTTTTTCACCCTGCATCAAATTAAAGTTGATTACATCAATTAAGCATCATCAGGTGGAGGGTGGGGGGTGGTTCCCTATTTTTTTTTTTGCTGGGAGTTTGCAACCCTATTAATTAGGTTGCTTAATATTTCTTCTAAGTACTCTTTAAAATACCAGAATAGGGAGGATGGAGCAGGTTTAAGCTTATTAGATTGATCAGTGTTGCTGAACTATGAAATATTTTGGGCGCAGTGTATTTTTTACATACAGGTATAACAGGATAGCTTTAGTGTTGTTGTTTATTTAAACTTGAGTATGAACTTATACAAAATGCAGCAAGATATTTAAAAAAAACAGTTTTATTGATTAAAAAACACACTATATCGGATTCATATCGGTATCGGCAGATATCCAAATTTATGATATCGGTATCGGTATTGGACATAAAAAAGTGGTATCGTGCCATCTCTACCTGTACAATCCCTTCAAACCTTACCAATAAGCAATAACAACAAATGATCAGGTAAATTCAAAAATAATTCTGAGATTTACAGTCACTGATTAAATAAAACAAAAAGGCTGCTTTAAACTGCATCAAGGTGCTTCACAGTTCAGTTGAATAAAATATAACATGAGATCACATCACATCACATACCTCCGCTTGCCAAGGGTGCAAACTCCTGTGAAGACTTAAACATTCAGCCCATTTCTCATGGGGTGCTGCTAGCTTGAGTGACACACATATCTAAGCTAAAAAAAATAGAATAGAATAGAATAGAATAGCCTTTATTGTCATTGTACAGGGTACAACGAAATTAGAGTGCCACTCCCTTGGTGCAAAATGCAATAATAAATATAAATGTAAAATATAAAAGGTACAATAAAACAAACGTAAGTACTTCCAAAAGTAAGTATGATATTTACAGGATAGCAGCATTAATATAATGACAGTATGAATAGCAGCATAATATAATGACAGTGACAGTATGATATAGCTAAGCAGGTTCAATTGTTTTTGTGCTTATTTACAACGGTGATAGCTCTGGGAAAGAAGCTATCCCTGAATCTGTTTGTCCTGGTTTTATGTGACCTGTACCGTCGGCCTGACGGTAATAGTTCAAACAGTTGATTGCTGGGGTGAGAATGGTCCTTGATGATATTGCCAGCTCTGCTGAGGTACCGAGAGTTTGCAATGACCTCCAGGCTGGGCAGAGAGCAGCCAGTGATCTTCTGGGCTGTGTTGATGACCCTCTGCAGTACTTTCCTGTCTGCAGCACATGGATGCATGTAAAGTACATACAGAACAAGAAAGTTTTCAAATATATCCCAATACAAACGCAGAAACAACACTGAAATTTATCAAAGTATTATTGCAACTTACACAGACTTTATGCAGCTTATTCCTGTACACGACAGACTGCTCTATACAGGTTACAGGGCACACCTCTGCGTGCATCTGACATTAATCCTACTGCGCACAGAGCTCCAAACAACTCCCGTAAAGATAATTTATGGTACAGGCCAGCGGTACATGATGACGTGTATGTTCTGTATATAGATTCCCTGGACCCGTCCCTGTGTTCCCTGAGAGGATTCCTTGTAGTGAGTGATTGGAGAGTGTCTAGCAGCGAGCAGTGAGTGATCGAAGAGGAGCGAGTGTTTTTCCCTGGTCCTCCCCACCTTGGATTCCCTGGAGCCCATACCCCTGTCACCTTTGTATATAGCACTATTCCCTACACTGTCTGTACATACACCTGGTGAAACTTGTAATAAAATCCACTGTGTTCATCTCAAGTTGGAGAGTCTTGCGTGCGAGTCCTCAGTGAACCGTGACAGTAACTGATGTAACCATGAATTCTGCTCTGTACCAGAAAATCCTGAAGGAGACTGTCCGGCCATCAGTTTCTGACCTCAAGCTCAAACGAATGTCTGAAAAATAAAAAACTTAAATCGATTCAGTTGCTTTGGCATGACTTTAACTGTTTTGAAGGAAGGTTCAGAGGAGGTTGGAGATTGTTACCATCATGGGCAGTGAGTGCAGTCCTTATATAACGGGTGACAGGTGAGTGCAATTAAGGACAAGCACCACACCCAATCAAAGGTGAGGAAAACAAACAAGGTGCATCTGGTGAAGTGAGTGTGCTGAAAGGTGAGTCTTTACAACAGCCGCCCCCATATTTCTAGTGAGAAATATGTTGGAAGGATTAGAGTCGATCTTTGTCAGGAAGCAGGGGCAGAGAAATCAGACATGCCACAGGTCTGATATAGGTTCTGTCCTGCACTATGACCTCTACAGTTCTGATGCGGTCATCTGGGCTCTTTAGGGGTGTTACTTTTCTATGGGCCAGACAGTTCAGGAGGTCGACCCGGAGGTCGGCAACACAGGCCAAACAGTTCAGGGGTCCGACCATGGAGCCAGCAATGGCGCCGAAGCAGGTCCGGAGGCCGACCGCATGGGATGCGGCCGCAGGCATATAACTGAAGACCGTCTGGCAGTTTTGCAGGCGCTGGGTGCAACGTATGGTGCTTGACAGAGTCAGGACCAGGTAAGGCAGGACCATGCGGTGCCCTGACCTCTGGCGTCATGGCAGCCACTGGCGGTGAAACTGGTGAAGGAAGCACTGTAGGCGACGTCGTAGAAACTGCTGAGTAGGGGGTGGCTGAACGGATTCAGAGCCATCAGCGGACACGAGGATGTGCTGGAGCGGTTCTCCTGAACCTGAGCTGAAAGATGTGAACAAACACTGGGCATGTGCAGAACTGCTCTGGGGTTGGAAGTCTGTGATCGGACCTTGGAGTGTCCATCCTAAGTGGGTTTTGACCGATGGGAGCCGTCGTCAAGTACTGCATATGTTTCAAGGGTTCTTTTGCCATTACGCAGGAGCACTTTCACAACCTTTAATAGTACACTAGGACAGTCACTCGGTCTATCAAAGTACAACATCCTCACTTACTGATGTGGTGTTCAGGTGAGCAGCAGTATGCACATGTTGCCTTAGTCGTTATGATGGGTGGATGTGCTGCCTGTACAGGATCATTGGATGTATTTGCCCCATGTAATATTGTTGTGAGTGGAGAGGTGTACTTACAGGCAGGTCGTGGCTGGTTGAAGGATGAGACAGGACTGTCCTTTCTCGGTTGACACCTGCACTCCATTTTCAACCAGGATAGGAACAAAGGTAAGTTATAGGTCATTTCTCCTTGTTCCCTGTAAACATGCCGTTTAAAGCGACTAAAATGCTCTGCAGGCAGCTTTTCAAGCAGGCAATCAACATGGGAGCCACAATGTAGTTCTGTCCATCCTTGATCACCCATGGTGCTAAGCAAACCAACTAGAGCTTGTACACGAAGAGCGAAGTTATCCAGAGTCCAACCATCACCTGCTCTGATAGGAGGTAGTTCCAGTATATTCCTTAGCTCTTTCAATGCTAGTTGTCTTGGTTGCATATAACGTTCATCAAGGGCTTTGATGGCTTGAGTGTATGGGTCAGGAGCATAGGAAAAGGCAAGAGCTAATCGTTTAGCTTGGTCTACTTTCAGAAGATCGAGAAGGACATGATATTTGAAGTGCTCTGTCTCGTGAGGGTCAAGAAGGTTGGTAAGGGCCATTCGCAACATCCTATATTGCATTTCATCTTCTCTGGTAAGGTCTGGGAAAGAAGGACCCTCAAGCTTGTATACACGTGTTCTAGTACTAACAGGGTGACTAGAACTAGTAGGAATGAGTCCCGAAGATTTCTATACATGCAAACCATCAGATGTAGATGGTTGCTGCTTTAAAGGAGGGTGCTGCCTTTGTTCAGGAATGCAAACCAGAGGTTGAGTGGGGTCTTCATCTAAAGGAACAGCAGGTTGAACACAGGAAATCTGGTGGGGATCCTGCAGTGATAAGGCCAGGAAATCAAAGGGAGTCTCATCTTGTGTAGTAAAGACTGGTCTAGGCAAACCACTTGCAGGAACTGCAGCATCTAATATTGATGAATTCGGTGAAGGAGGTGCTGGCAGCAGGAACTGTACCAGAATGATGGCTAACCTGTGGGGGCTGCGAGAATGGGAAGGAGATGAATGAATCATAAATTGCCTAATCTCCCTCATTGTCATCAGGAGTTCCCTCATAACCTCATCTTGGTTAGTGGGTAAAGGCACAGGACATGTCTCTGAATGGCTTTTTCCTCCTTGGTCAGGATCCTGCAGCCCATGTGTGTCTGTGTCAATGTGCTGGCATTCAGTTTGACTCTCTGTATCACATCTAGCACTTCTACTTCTAGCTCCAGGGTACTGAATGTCATACAGGTAAGCAGGAGGTCGCTTATTACGACTGGAATGATCAAATCTTCAGTGGATGGCTGCTGTGAATCCATGACAATAACACTACTCCAGCTCGAAGGACCATGGTCATGACTGGAACTCAAAATAATACATGAACTCAGGTAGGGCTGCTCAATTAATCGAATTTTAATCTCGATTACGATCTGGGTTTTCAATGATCATTAAAAATGACTGAGCCGATTATTAGCACCTCCCTCGTGCTTTACTCTCGCGCTGCTCCGTGTGGCAAATCGAGCGCACCTCTCTGCGTTTCGAACACGCGTCACAACAATTAAGAGGACCCGAGGGAAGCTCGGAAAGCTAAGCAGAAGTTATTTGGAGAGGAGAGGATAATGGCTGCTGAAGAAAGAATGCCGTTGGTTGAAAAGAGAGGTAAAACGACTTCAGTGGTGTGGGAACCAATGTTCCCTCTAAGCTGCGCACGTGCGCAATTGCGCACTGCTGGCACGGTCTCTGCGCACAGAAAATCTGCGTTGCGCACAACAAAAATCTTTAACAATTCTGTTTTGCAGTGTTAGTCAGTAAGTGACTGGCTGCTCCTGTAGAATGATGCCACCTTATCCTATAGTCCAACCAATAATGCGATTCACATTCGTATATACGCAGCCAATCAACGTCGTTATCAGGCTATGACAGCGTCCTTATGTGCCGACACCAGTGTTTTAGCAAGCAAAGCGGCGTGGCTGATGTGCAGTGAAGCTACATTAATGACAACGTGTACGACCATTGGAGATGTGAGCAGGACAGACGGAACAATTGACGGAAAAAGTGTGGACTTTATACCAGTTTTTAAATTGTGTTGATCGGCCACGTAAAACCAGAGTTATGATAAAAATATCTGCAATGTTTGGTTTTCTTCCTGAATACTATCGTTGTTTATATTTACTGCGGGAAGAAACGGTAAAAACGGCGTTTTATACGGAAACCGCTCGAAAGCACTCTCCGCCTGTGAGCAAAACCAAAACCAAAAAAACCCCCACCCTTTCCTATTGGTCGAAAAAAGTACCATGTCGATCAATCAAAAAATGATATGGCAACGTGGCATCTAGTTGTTAAGAAACGGGGGGAAGTTTTAGAAGTGACGGCGGTGTTCTGAGATGTGAGAGATTTGAGACGTTTAGCGCAAATCTTGTGTAGTTAGTGTGTAGTTAGTGTGTAGTGTAGTCAATAGTTTTGTTGTGTGTGTCAGAACAATGAGGCGACTGCTGAATGTTACAGGTGTTACAGCAGTGATACATCTCCTGTTGTCACGCCTGCAGGTATCAGGCTGTTGTTCTCCTTTATCTCATAGTGGACAGAAATTATTTTTTGAAGTGGCACAAATAATTTGTGTGGCATCAGATTTGATGCAGAACAGCTGATTGTTCTGTAAATAGTTTGAAATGTTTATTTAAAAAAACGCCTTGGCTGCATTAAAAAAAATAAATAGCTGCAAAAAACTTTGTTGTTTGCCAAACTGAGTTACTTTTTTGAAGTAGTAACTATATAATTAATTGCCCAACATTGGTCATTATATACTGTATTTTGCAGACAGAGAGTTATAGGACTCTCCCAGACCACAGACTCATCCAAGGGGCCGCTCAGTGAGTGTGTGTTCGCTCAGACACATGAAATATTTGAGGGAACATTGGTGGAAACATTATGGGTTCGCGGAGTCAGATGTGGATCAAATATTGTGCAGTATTTTGAAGTTCACTAAACATAGATGTTTACATTTTTCATTCATTTTTTATATTGCAAACATTTGCACTGTAATCAGTATTTGCAAACTATTTTATATTATTTTTTGACAATCTTTAAAGCCATTATTCAATACATTGTTATTGTTAAATAAATATCGTCGGAACAATATCGGAACAATACCTTCCAGAAGATCATGGAGTATATCTGGAGGAAACCCCGTGATTGTGTGGAAGTAATTCAGGGACTCACGCAAAACACAGCCACCTTTAAATTTAAATTGTCAGCAGAAACACAAAAGATGGTGCCTCTGACATTCTGGCCAACTCTTTCAATGAAGACACCGTCTTGTTCCAGAGTACGAACATCACGCAGCAATGGAGCAAGTACAGCTGCATATCCATACTTACGGAGGTCTGTCACTTTTACCAGTATTGCTAACTGTATAACATGTAATGCTGATCGGTATTTTGGTGGTACATTAGCGAGGACCCAATATACAGCGCAAAGTTTGTGAATTTTGCGTGATGTGCCAAGTGGATTGGCAATTTCAAGCTCATCAATATATAGCTGGAGTGGTAGGATGAGATCCCCTGTTGACAGTAAGTCATTTTCAAGGAAATGAGAGCCATCAGAGCATGATGCATATTCACCAGATGCAGTATTTGGTTCAGTAATCTTCTTAAGAACGTTCTGCTTCTTAATTCAGATCAAACTGAGGTTATTGTACTCGGCCCTGAAAATCTTAGAAATATGGTATCTAAGCAGATTCTTACTCTGGATGGCATTACCTTGGCCTCCAGTAATGCTGTGAGGAACCTTGGAGTCATTTTTGACCAGGACATGTCCTTCAACGCACATATTAAACAAATATGTAAGACTGCTTTCTTCCATTTGCGCAACATCTCTAAAATTAGAAATATCCTGTCTCAGAGTGATGCTGAAAATCTAGTTCATGCATTTATTACTTCCAGGCTGGACTACTGTAATTCACTATTATCAGGATGTCCTAAAAACTCACTGAAAAGTCTTCAGCTAATCCAAAATGCTGCAGCAAGAGTCCTGACAGGGACTAGAAAGAGAGAGCATATTTCTCCTGTTTTGGCTTCCCTTCATTGGCTTCCTGTTAAATCCAGAATTGATTTCAAAATCCTGCTCCTCACATACAAAGTCTTAAATAATCAGGCCCCATCTTATCTTAATGACCTTGTAGTACCATATCACCCTATTAGAGCACTTCGCTCTCACTCTGCAGGCCTACTTGTTGTTCCTAGAGTATTTAAAAGTAGAATGGGAGGCAGAGCCTTCAGTTTTCAGGCCCCTCTTCTGTGGAACCAGCTTCCAGTTTGGATTCGGGAGACAGACACTATCTCTACTTTCAAGATTAGGCTTCAAACTTTCCTTTTGCTAAAGCATATAGTTAGGGCTGGACCAGGTGACCCTGAATCCTCCCTTAGTTATGCTGCAATAGACGTGAGGCTGCTGCCGGGATTCCCATGATGCATTGAGTTTTTCCTTTCCAGGCACCTTTCTCACTCACTATGTGTTAATAGACCTCTCTGCATCGAATCATATCTGTTATTAACTCTGTCTCTGTCTCTCTTCCACAGCATGTCTTTATCCTGTTTTCCTTCTCTCACCCCAACCGGTCGCAGCAGATGGCCCCGCCCTCCCTGAGCCTGGTTCTGCCGGAGGTTTCTTCCTGTTAAAGGGAGTTTTCCTTCCCACTGTCGCCAAAGTGCTTGCTCATAGGGGTCATATGATTGTTGGGTTTTTCTCTGTATTTATTATTGTGCTATCTACTGTACAATATAAAGCGCCTTGAGGCGACTTTTGTTGTGATTTGGCGCTATATAAATAAAATTGAATTGAATTGAATTGAACTGTGTTTTTAAACAACTCTTGAATCACTGAAAGGATAGGAACATACATGCTGGTATGTCCAGGTTGATCCAGCTGATACTCCACTGGCATTATACAAGGGTAGTTGCACTCAATAAAGGTTTTTCTGCGCTTGGTTGAACTCAACTCAGCACCTTTAGAGGTTGATGTAGACAGAACATTGCAGTCCATGACAGTGGCAACAACTTCACTCAGTGTAGGTTCTGCAATACTGTGACCGTTTCTCTGCAATATGTCACTAACTGCCTCTTTGATCAACGGCTCAGATAAGGAGAAGATCTGATTCAAGTGTTCTACTATTTCTTGAGTAGCCGTGTTTGAGACATGGAGGATACCCTGCATCTTTAGGAATAAGGATTAAGTTGATTTCTTAGACTGTCAGTGTCACACTGATCATCATTCCCCACTTCCGTGCTCTGGTCTGGGCATTCTTCATGCAAGTCACTAGCTACTTCAGAAATACTGGCTTGGAGATTATGGGGATCCTCACTGACAATATCACTTTGAAAGTCTGTTGCAAGACTTGCTTGGTGTGCTCTACTTTTATGGGAATTGAATAAAGAGTGCACATTTGTGCTATACCTAAAATCCTTATATGGGCATGTCACTGTTTCATGATTTTTCAAATGCTTTCTGAGATGACTGAAAAGGCCTGTTTCAGAAAAGGGTTGCTGAAATGTGCGTAAAGGGCATTTAAATAACACAGGCCTCTGACTCTGCTCTGCATAACTGCTAAGTTGTGCTGTATGATATCTTGACAAATGAGTACTCAGTACATTAAGTGTCTGAAATGTACAAATGCAATCAGTGTAGAGGCATGGAAGAGGGCTGATTCGGGAATAGTGGCTGTGCTGCAGCCTGTAGTGTCTAAATAACTGTATTCTGGAGGTGAAGGAAGCTGCGCACAACTTACACTGCCAGATCATGTTGGAAACAAAACAGAACTCCTTATACTTACAACTTAATATAACAGTTAAGTTATATTAATAAGTGATAAATAATAACAATAAGTGAATTACTATTAGCTCACAAAGACATGGTCATGGACTACAGCTAACACTGCTTTAAAATGGCAACCTGTTTTCCTCAAAACAATTTATTTTATATAAGAATCTATAGGTGGAAAATAGCATAAGTTGGTTTAGTAGTTAGTTTAACATATTTTTAAGACAACTCGAGAGAGAGCGAGAGAGGTGATTGGTAGAAGAATTCACAAACAAAATGAATTACCTGGTATCTTTATCACATCCCCAGTTCTCTTCCTTGACTCTGTCTTAATTCTTGAAGCTGGAACAGGGAGATCCAAAGGCATAAACTGATGAACAATTAAAAAGCATCCAAACGGTGACAAATTATAAATACTTCCATTTATAATTTTTCCCTGTTAATGATCTTTTCATTTAATCCCCAAAGTGTGAATGCATCTCTAGTCAAGATACTAAAGCCATCGAGCAAATATTACAATACTGAAGAAAAGCAGCAGCACTTGAACTTTAACGGCATGGTTAAATAAACAACAACACCATTTCTACAAACTAAAGACTTACTGATGAGAGGTTCCCCCAAACATATGTTATTTGAAATTATTTAATGTGCATACACAGTTAATGTCAAAAATGTCAGGCTCCTCATCACTGCTTCTCTCTCCGAACGATTCTGGTTGTTTTGATTGACAGGTTTGTTTTTTAGGACCTTAGTGATCCAAGAGTGCCAATTGGTTGGCAGAAGTTGATTGACAAGTGATTCCACTAATTAGGCAAAGTGAGAGGAGACCATGCATGCACCGTGCTCTTTCATTGGCCCTCTAACTCTGGCTTGTGAACAACGTGGCGCGTCAGAGCAGGTGTATTAGAAGGATGAGTTTCCCGATCATTCTACGGCGTAAAGTGACTGATATATATATAAAAAACACCTATCGAGACCGTCGCTCAAACGCCTAATACACCTGCACCACTTATTCGCACGTATAGTTTAAAATATAGTGTTTCTAACAAGAAAACGGCTTGAAAGCACTCTCACTGCAGACAGGTATCTCCGCTGTGTAACTGCAGGGACAACGGGCTTGTTTGGACCCAACTATTCTGAGTCATGAGAGGGGGTTCCAAAATTTAGAGAGATTAAAACACTTTGTTTCATACTAGGTGACCGGGCGCCACCTCTAGAACAAGTAGTATCTAACTTTTTAAACAGCCTGCGACCCTCATTACAACAACTTAATGCTAGCTCTGCAAGCGCAAAGTTTCCTTCGGGGAGAGCAGCAAAGCACATAACAAACACGGACCCGACATTTCTGCTACTCTTTTCGACACGCACCCAAAATACAACTAAATATTCGTATTTTAACAATAAACTAATATCAACATTGAAAACTTACTGTAAGTCCAGTGATGCTAGTTGCTGCCGTTAGGTCCAACTTTCTCCAGTCGTCTGTGTTGCCTCTTTGGTGCTGTTTCCCGCCCATATACCTTTACTTCTTCTGTGTTTCGTATTTTTTTCCAAATAGCGGTAAACGATCAGTGTATAATGCTCATTAGTGCCGCCTTCCGCTTCGGAGGGTGAATCAGAGATTAACTCGGAATAAAAATTGATTCCTGCAGCTGCTCAACACTTACGGAAAAAATTAAAAAAATATATATAGGATACATTGATAAGACAATGAATATTAAAATAAATACATTTTGTCTTCCACTAATGCATTTAAGACAATTTGATTTTACTTATTTGGTGAAACACTTTGAGATTTTATTGTATTTTAGCATGTGCTACATAAATTAAGTTTATTATTAAATCCTCCCTACTTGAAACAACAAACATAACAGGACTTTACCATTCTTATATGTCCTAACTTAACTGTGTTACGTTGTGCTTAAGTTATGATTTTAAGTGATGCTTACTTAATATAGAAATAGTTCAACTCAATCAAAAATTATTAGTTTCATTTACTCAAAAAGGAAGAACATGTTACACGAACTTGACATATTTAAGTTAACAGAACTTTTTAAAGACTTTGAGTATACACTACTTAATCTATTTAATTACTTTGAACATTCGGGTTTACAGTGTAAAGATTTAAAGAGTAAGGTTTTCTTATATAATAGATTATGTGTATTAATGGTTACTTGCAAAACCTTTTCTCGTTGGTAAGCATAAATATGACTATGTGATGTGCTAAAGGAAAATAACAAAACAGACAATACAGAAGAAGAAAATTGCACGTCTGATTTATTTGCAGTGTCCACAAAAAACAGAAGAACCATTCTTAGGTTACAGTTAGATGCCACACTTTGATGCTTGCTGTTTGGTACAACATAACTTTGTACTAACTTTGAAGCATTAGATAAATGTTAGCCCAGACACAAAGGTGCCAGGCTTTTTCTGAGAGCTTTCATACACTCAAAAAAATGAATGAGGTGGATTGTTCAGTGTATATTAATTATTTATTTTCATTTTACTTAAAATATATGTTTTTGTTAAGTTAACATGTGTTTTTCTAATCAAGTCTACGTAATTGTGTCTATTATTCACTGTACATAATACTAATGTGTTACTTGATGGCATGACATTTAAGTTAAGTCAATTAGGATCGATATACTTTGTATATCCACTAGGTGGCAGTAATGCAAAAACAGTTGTAATGAAACCGCGAAGAACAACAAGGTTTCACGGCTTGGGCCTGCTCATGAGCAAGACTTCAAATTTAACTTAAAAACGTTGTTTTGGCGCCAAGCTGCTGTTTCTTTGAGAGGTAAGACCAGTTTTTTCTTTGACTATGTTGTGTAGTATCTACATGTCGAGCATGGTTATATTTTGCGTTTGTCTTATAAGACATGTTATATCGTTTGCGTGCGCTTGTTCTACATTAGTTTTACTGGGTCCTGGACATGCTTAACATGCTTATTTTGTGGACTGTGTAAGAAACATTTTTATTGTTTTTGGTTTTATTAAGGGATTAGCTACAGGGGTTCATGGGGTTATTTTTTCATTTGCTTTCTTGGGATTCCTTTACTGTAATCCGAGAGTCATAAATATCGAATAGGATAGCAAGGATAGCATAAAGTGACATTTAAAATCCAAAAGTCGAGGGCGAAAGCCACTGTGACACCATTGTTATGCTCTATCAGTAATCTGTATTATGTAAAATGGTCTGTAAATACAGCATGTTTCCTAGCGGAGTTATACATATCAGCATAGTTATAAATTACAGTTTGTTAAATCACACACTTACTTTTTTAAATAAAATTATTCACGACATGTGAGTGGACAGACAATGGAAGTCGACAGACCTGGTGATAATTGCTTCTATAGAAAGTTAGCACATGGCAGTGTCAATCTCTTGCTTTTCTTCTGAGTAGTATTTTATTTAGTTGTAATTCAATCAATAATTTGCTTCTTGAAATTAAGTAATGAATTTCTTGTTTTACTTTACAGATCCTGCCTTTACCTGCTCCCTCCTATACTGATGTGGTGTATGTGGTACTGCTGAGCTTGTATGTGGTATGTGAACTGTTATACTTTTAAAAACAAAACTGTTTTATAAGTTAATTTTTCTTTAGTGACCCATTCAATGCCTCTGTTATTTCTTCTCCAGATCTGAACCATTGTAAAGGTTGCAGTTCAAGGGCCTGAGGTATGAAATGCTTTTCAGATCAGCTGTGATCAATATTTTTTGGAACTTGATAAATAACAATAAAAGCTGTAATGGCTCCATTAGCATTTTGTGTAAATGTTTGTGTTAAAATTATAGCTTTAATGAGGTCTTTCTACATTAGTTTTAGTTATAAAGTATGTATATGTGTACATATAGTATGTATATTTACAGTACAGTATGTTGTGTTTGTTGACATGTTTTCAGGTGGAAGCAGAATTTGTGAGGATTACTACTGCTCCACTTGTTCCAAGGCTTTTTGCACAACTTGACCAATACACTGACCGGCTCATAAAAGTCTTCAAGAAAAAAGGAGGCGCTGCAGTGAAGTAAATTAGACAAATTTTGGCCCCACCCACACAGGTGCATTATTCTGTTGGTAGCAAAATATTATGGCTAATAAGATCACTTTCAAATTTAAACAGCTAGTGTATGGTAGCTGCACAGTGTACTTACATTTATATTAAGCAAGACAAAGTTTGGTACTCAAAACTTTGGAAAATTAAAATTACCTAAACATAAGTAAAATCTGATCCCTCAATTTCGGGTTAAACCATAAGTGAATGTTTTTATGTTAAAGATCAGTTTTTGAATGCAAAAACGATGATGTATTAGTTTGTCTATACCTCCATTATGGACATATATAATGTGGTGGAAACCCTGCCCAACAGGTTAACTATTCATGTCCATGTGATGATTAGTTGGTCTTGTGTACATGTCTATCTGTGCAGTGAATATGTCATTCATTTTGCGTATAATGTGAGTTTGTGTCATCCTAAAGTATATCTGTTTTCTCTTCCTGTATCTCTGCCACTCTCTACGGAAGGAAACTATTGAAAAGGGGAGGGAGTGTGTCCTCAGGGCACTACCTTTTTACCTGAATGAAGACCCAAGTATCCTCTTCAAAGAATAATTGGTTGGTAATTTTAGTTTAGTTTTTTATCTGTATTAAACCAAATTTTGAATAACTAATGTTTTTGCATGTTGTAATGTTGTTGTTGTAATTTGCATGGAACCTGTTTAAATATTTTGGGGAATCTTCTTGTATACCCAAACTATTTATATTTATTGTTGAATCTGTAGTCTAAAATAGTGGCGCACTGGGCTGCATGTTCCTAATATTGTGTTTACTTCATTAAAGGGTAGCTTTGGCTCTTTTTTTTTCTTTTCTTTTTTTTAATTTAACTGGACGCCATTTTTCTTTGTTTTTGTGTCTAAGCTACAGCTACAGCTGTTCAGAGGGAGCTGGAACAAATTACCCTTGCTGTCTTCACCATCGAAAAAGCTGATGTCAGCACTCCTCCAGCCGATGTGGGTATAACCATCTAGGGTGTTCTGCATGACCTGGAAAACATGGCCTTTGAAGTACTTCAGAAGCTCTTCCTTCATCTGTATGTCAGCAGACTCTTGACCAAGGTACAGATGCTCAAGAATAAACTGAATGAATAAGCCAACCCTTAATTTGGATGATGAATGTTCTGTCAGATGGACGGAAGTTTTTCAGAGGCTGAATGGGAATAAAACGGTAATTTGTTGAAAATGACAGATAAAGGAAAATTACATTTAAGAGAAATTTTGAAAACTTTGTAAACTACTACAATTTGAGAGATTTTACTCTTGTGGGGGAGGGGGCTAGTAAGAGACAATCAAAAGTATTGAGATTTAAAGGATTTAATTGAGAGATGATACTGCACCAGAAATGTTGAAGGGTGGTGTGTATATTAGCGTTCAAGGTATATTGTTATGAGGTGGAAATATGTTCATATTCTGTTTGTGTTACATTGTGTGCATTGTAAAGGTAATTGCAATACATACTAAGAATAAGGGTAAGTTAGGAATGCAGGATGAATGTATATTTTGCGGGCTTTTAAAGACGAACAATTGTTTCCATGTTAAAATGTTTACAACCCAAGTTTTTTGCCCAAACACTGGTAAAATAAACGTTGAGTGTGGCAAGTGTTAAATGGTTACTGTTGTGCTGTTGCAAAAAAACTGAACGCTGACAAGCTGTTTTATTGTTAGACCATAATGCTGGCATGTTTTATTAAAGTTTTATTTGGGATGGTGATATAATTTTCTTTGATTGCTAATATCAGTGGACTATTTATTATTATTATTATTATTACAACATTATTTTTTTTTAATTGTGGCTGTTGAGGTGGACACTTCACTTTGCATTGTTAAAGGAAAGCACTTCATTGGCGTTGTGTTACTGGACTGACCCTAAGCAATCATTGCAAATAGCAACTTTGCTATCCATTTTAGACACTAAAAGAAAAAACACTCCACAGACCTTACTAGCATCACATGTGCATAACTCAAGTGTCATCTTATCAACATGTTATGTGGTCTTCAATGTTTTTTTCTTCTATTTCTGGCAGATACAGACATTTAATTTAAAGTGTTGATGTTCCATCTGTCTACATACTGTTAGTTACTAACCCTAATGACCTGTTGTGTTTTATTTTGGACTGGGTTTACACAAATGCTCACTGAATGTGTTGGCAATAAAAGAAATTTAAAAAAATAAGTTGGATGTACTTAATTCATTTGTGTGGAACCTGTTGACAAAATAGATTTATGTAAAACTAATTAGTAAAGCACAAGGTGGCTGAAAATATAATATTTGAATTAATCTAACTTAAATTTAACATTTTACTGCCACAAATAAGAAATGTGTTGAAGTAACTAATCTAAACTATCTAACCTGTAAATATATCATTTATGTTCATACAACATAATTTGATTTAGGTAGTCTTAAATATCTCTTGTTAATCTTAAGTAGTTTTTTAAAATTAGATGAACTAAAGATTTTTGCTTTAAACTAACACAATGCAATTTCGTGGAACCTGTTGACAAAATAATTTTAATTAAAGTCAACGTTTCATTTTTTTGAGTGTAGATGACTGGAACATAACACCACCAAACAAAATGCAGCATCAAAAAGAAGTTAATGTTTATGTGATTGTGTTGGAGGTGTGTAGGTGCACCTAATGGTGAATGTGAAAGTGATCTTTCACAGTATGTAAGGTATTAGTTAGTTAGTTAGTTAGTAAATGCATAAAAATAACAATAGAAAAACACTTTTATGCACTCACTTTCACAGTTTTTCAATAACCATATGAAAGAGTCACATTCTTTGATTTAGTAAGCAAGTGTTGCTAAGTATTCTTTCCACTAGACTGTGAATATAATAACCAGATTTTTGTAGTGCTAATTACTTTTTTTACTTATCGATGTGTTCAATGTCCCGGGAAAAAAGTCCATGAAACAAAAGATCAGAAGAAGTTTCCAAACGGATTCCAGGTTCTCTTAATCCTATCCTTCCTCTTACCTGTGGGAGAAAAAAGTTCATGTCACATATTTAACCTCTGTAATCAGGCATACTAACTAAAATTAGACCTGACAAAATCATAAAATAAGTGGAACTACAATTAGTTTTACAGTCTATAAAAGCTAAACATTTTCACTGTGTCGTCAGCTCCACGAGGCATGATGGCAAATTTGATTTTAACCCTGGGATTAATTTCCAACCGACATTAAAATCTGTTTTTGTTCCAAAGCAAAAGAAAAAAACTGGTTTGTCACCTTTAAACTGTTCTTTGCGCTGTAGCTCAGCGCACATCCTCCACAACGCTGTCATTTGCCTCGGATTGATCGATTTTTGCCTAGGCTCGTCTAAGGCGGGCATTTTTCGCTTCTCGTGTGCGGTCTCTTAATTATTGCTTTTGCTCCATAAAGGAAAGCTTTGTCAGCAGTGTGCGTTTTATTTCCATCTGCACCTAGACACAATCTAAAGTTACTTAGAGCAACGCCCCCCAAAACAAACAAAAACCCATGTATATCGAGGACTTTGTGGTGGCGGAGACCTGAGGTGAAGTTAAAATCTGCAGGTTCAGCTGTCCGGTCCTGTTTGAGAAAAAAAAAAACAACTAAAGAAGATGCGGCGTATGCGCATTCTCATTAACGATGAACTGACGTCTGACTGGAATCTGATTTGAGATTATTTCAGAAAGAAGCTTTAACACAGCGACCTCCGGTTTCCTCGAATAATGAATTGACATCAAAACAAAGCTCGCGAGTTCAGGCCGTGACGCCCCCTCAGCTGACACACTTCAAATACAGGTTGCAATAATTCTAATTCTGGTAATGAAGAAGTTAAACAACAGTATCACCACTAGGTTATTACAAGCTCGGTGTAATTATTTGCTATTAAAAATGGAACAACAAGACGGTCGGTTAATTTCAAACTAAATGAAAACAGGAGCACGCGCCTTTATTATGTTAATGCGCACGAAAGATTTTAAGTTTCACTTTCGGTTAAATGTTTCGAGCTGAGTATCAAAAAGAGGCACTTTATTAGAGTTCAAAGCCTCGCTGAGGAAACACAAGAAAAAAACCAAACAAACCAGTTCAATCTGAGAACTGGAAAATAATATTTTAATTATATAGAAAAGGTGACAGCAGCATTATGTTTCCTTTACATTCAGAAACGTTGTTTTCTGGCACACAATGGACGGGCCTCAGAAAGCTCAGTGTGTGTCCTCAGAGTGTATTGACAGATTTGAACTATTTGACTATTAACATGTAAAATCAGGCCAAGCTCAAGCTCACGTTGATTGTTTGGTTAACAGTAACTCGGTGCTTTCTGTAGCTATTGTGGTAAGTTGTGTAACTTTGGAAAGTACCCCATATACCTGTTTGTATCAGCTCCTGAGGCTGGTCAGAAAGCTTTTACATCTGTGCCTGTATTAATCTATGAGCATAGCAGTTTATGATTTAAAGCAGCTTGTTCATCCTTAGATTCATTGAGTAGCCTGTAAAGGTGCACACTGGTTTAATAAGTATAAAATAAGTATAAAATTGCTCCTTGCACTACTCTTTGTATCTTATGGCTCTTACTTCCTAACCTCTGCTTAGTAAGCATGTGAGAGCACAACTGTACTTAGGTGACTATAAATGTGTCATATAGAGAAAAAAACAAAGAATACAAATTTGACTTCATATGTTAATGAAATAGTAAAGTGAGATGAGGCAAATGCAACAGATTTAAACACACAGCACATGTTGTGGCCACAGACAGCCTGTAATCTGTTGGTGTAGTTTCACACAGGTTCTAGAAACAAATGAAAGATTATAGTGCTTCAGCATAAACTTATATGTAAGCTAGAAACAGTAGCTCACTCTATCCACGACCACTTATCCCTGTTATTTATTATTAAATTTAACTGAATTTTATTTTAATTTTATCTTTATTTCATTTTATTTTTCAGAGAGACCAAATGTATCTTTTAGTGTTGAAAAGATGTAAAAAAAAAATTAAGGCCATTATGTGTGTTATTGACATGACATAATTTTTACATCTCACTGTTATGCTCCACAGCCTACCTACCGATTCTCTTCAGGCTGGAATTTGTCCACTAATTTTAGGTAATTCATAATTAAACAAATAACTAACAAAACAAGAAAAAACAAACTGTCACGCCTGAAGCCTTAAAACTCACAAAGCTATAAAATATTCAGAGCACAAAGCACTGTACTGACATATAAAATAATTATCCTACATCTTTTACATGGCTCTTTATTTCTAAACATCACACACACACACACACACACACACACACACACACACACACTAGAGTGTACTAAAACTTTTGTTTTGTTCCTTTACTTTGTGTTTTTGACTTAACTGGGCTCAGGAAAAATCCCTCCTAGAGACCTAAATTATTTTGGGACCAGAAACTCTGTAACTTATCGTGTAAGGTGCAGTCTGGTCCACTCACTGATGGTTTTGGATGAACGTGGCTGTGTCCGTGTGGCTATTGCCGCGCGCGAGCTGCTCGGCGGTGAGTCCGTCATTGTTGCGTACGCCGCGATTCTCGGTGTATCCAATGAGTAGCCTGACAACCTCCACGTGACCCTTACTGGCGGCCAGGTGCAGCGGAAGGTTACCTTCATATGGAGTTATAGGTCAAGAAAAAACCAGGTGCGAGAAGAAAACAAAACATAAGTAAATGAAATCATTTAATTCCGTACCTTTTTCATCTGCGATGTTAACATCGGCCCCATATGTTAGCAGCGCGCGCACAGAATCCACGAATCCTTCACGAGCGGCATCGTGGGTCACGGTGAGACCGCAGGAGGGATCTGGCACATTTGGATTTGCCCCCGCTTGCAGCAGGGTCTCAATGACCCGGGAGTCCCCCAACTTCACTACCTGCACACACACACAGCATTTAGGAGAAGAAGAAGCTTTAAGGAGCTGCCCAGGGTGTGCCTGGCGATTATCATTTTTATATTTAAATATTAAATTCATCCCATGACACCAAATCCCAATTGAAAGCATTTAGTGCCCAATAAGTGTATTGTTATTAATTCTGCCGGGCCGCGTTCGCCCCGCCTCTCCTTCTGACGTTTCTTGTCGTCACAGGGAAAATTTGCGCCTTCCATTGGAGCAGCATCAGCGGACCTGTTTCTATTGGTGGCAGACAGGTAAGGACTGAGTTATACTGCCAGAGTGAAAGTAATGGGACAGATGGGTGAGAAACATGTCAGCATGTATGAATTTCCAAAAATATTTTGCATAATTATGAACTCGCGAGCACACGATATGTTGGATGAGCGGCCAACGAGGAGGAGCTTTCTCTCTGAGTGGACCGTTCTACTGCAGGCCTGCACGCAATATGATCGTTCATATTAAACCTCGTGTGTCACTCAGACAGTGCATGAGCAAAAAAATAAATAAAAACAAGCACGCTTAAAATCAGATCCAAGCAGGACACGGGCTGATAATCTGGCAAACCGGGCATTTTTCACGCTGGGCCCACGCATTTTGGGGCCGCTGCAGGCCTTACAAGCACTGACAGCAGCCCATTGGCTCATTTTCACGAGACTGGATTTCCTACTTAAATCTCTCCGCTGCCTCCGCTAAAAACAGGCCTTCTAGTCACGGGAAACTGCTCCTGCTAGCATATGATTATTTGACTTTCTGAACAGGTTTGCTCTTAATGGTAACTCTTGCTCTTAATCAATCAATCAATCAATCAATCAATCAATCAATCAATCAATCAATTAAAACAGATATTTATGGATTTCAAAATCTTGTTTGGTTTTCAAATGTACTTTTTTCAGTGATATCTTTAATAGCAGGAAATTAACTAAGCATAGAATTCTTTTCTTCTTTTTTCAATATTTTTCAAGTAACCTATATTTGACAAAAGCATAAAGAATGGAAATTCTGTTTTTGGTGCGATACCCAATTTTTTTTTTATTTTTTTATTGGTATTATTTATCTGGAGGCGCCCTCGCTAAAGTGAGGAAGAGAGGAAGGAGGTAGATGGATAGATGGAGGATTATTAAAACCTGTTTCAATCAATTTAAAAAAAAAGGAAGAAATGTGTGAATACAATATGGATTATTGTAATACTGATACTTAATTGTCACATGTGATATTGATTTTGCATTTGATAACTAAAGCACAAAACCAAGAGAAAGGAAAGTTTATCTACAGAGAAATAAAGAGGACTACAGCAGGCAGCTCAGGATATAGCAGCCCTCCTTTGTCTAGATTGAGCAGTAAGGAAGGTGAAAGTGTAACATGACATGCAGAGTGACACTGTTTTCTTTTTCTTTTTTGCCTTTTCTTGAGATAAATGTAGAAGCAGCAAATGCAAAGTACCAACCTCTCTGTGTAAATGGATGCGTTTGTAGAATTCTGTTGATTTTTGATCTGACAGACATCTGCATTAGCGTGTTGGTGTTTAAATAAATAAATAAATAGCATATAAGAACAGAACAGAACAGAATAGGCTTTTATTCTCATTGTACATGGAATAAAAATAGAAATAGTAGGACACCAAGAATAAATGACAGACAAGAGGAGGACGGCACGCAATAGAGGACAAGATAAGCAAGTAAAAGCTTTTCTACTGTGGGCAACTTATTTATTAATTATAAGCACTTATGCCCCCCAATGACTGTGCATAGTTATCTATGGTTTAATATTCAACTGAGTATAAAATAAAAGTGAGAGTTCATACATGAAACTTGGATGGAAGCTGACCACATAATGTGCAGAACTTCTGGTTGTTTTCTGTACAAATGGGCGCGCCTTTGTCTGTCTGCCTCATGCTTCATCAGTGTGCTTTCTTTTCTGTGCCCTACTTTATGATGAAATGTAGCTGCTACTTAAAGAGTTTTCACTAAAACAAACAAAAACAAAAATCAGACTAAGACTTTTTCTCCCAAACATGGTGTTGGATAGACACAAAGGATCTGTTCAGACCTCTGCCCACAGCCATAAACCACTAATTACTTATTCTTTATTTTCCGCTTCTTGTAAAATTAAGAGACTTGAACAATTTATATATTTTGTCCTAAAGCAAAAACGTACATCTGAATAAATCCAGGTTATTTTAACAGCTAATACCCTCACCCACCATTTCCTTAACACCACCATTTTGTTGCTCCTTAACTCCACTGACAATTTCAGACTTTAATCTTGCTTCGTATTTGCTGATTTCTCTTAATTACAATAATATGAACACGAGTTTATTCTTTACTTCATGTGATACAAAAAAACCTACAACTCTCTCTGAGTCAAGTACAAAATCTGCATTTGAAAAATAAATTGTGAAACTAAGGAAGTGATAAAAGAACATCTTATTACTCCATAAAACACACTCATACACACATATGTATTTATATTAACATATACATTTATTCAAATCTGATAGTAAATCATGAATTTCAGCACAGCTTTTTAGACTTTTGGTAAACTGTTTATCTTTTTCACTACACTTAAATCTATTTTGGAGAGTCCAAACTTATAACTGCCACACGCAGATTTCTGCACTTCAAAAAATATTTACATCGATCTGAGACGATTGTATTTAGTATAATGATGACATTATCGAAGCTGGTGGATATTTGAAGAGTACATGTGAGGAGGCCTCGGCCTCTAACACAAAAAGCACTAAAACAAGGAAGTAAATCAAGCTGCTAGCAAGCAAAACAGACTGAAATCATCCAAATATGTTTAAAATCACTTCGAAAAAAAGCCAGTTCAAAAGGTTTTTATTACTTACCTGTATTGCAGTCCTATTAAACACATTTTTTCCATTTACATCAGCTCCGTTTTGCAGTAGAGTTATGATTTCTAATAGATTTCCAGTTGCACAGGCATTGCAGAGCTGGTCAGAGAGACTCATATCAGGTGTCCCTTTAAAACGCAATACAAAGCAAGCAAACTTATCACCTAAATACTTCAGCAGGCTGTGTTTAAGACTGAAATAATCCAGGATGGTGGACTGGCCAAATACAGAGAAATCTGAAACATGTCCCTCCCACCCTTGCATCATCCTTGGCTTAACCTGTGCAGCTCTTGAGCTGTTACTGAAAAATCATTGTTAATGCAGTAAGCTAGCCTATTGATAATTAGTTAGATGGTAATATATATGCTTTGTTTTGGTTTTTACTGCAAATATTTTAGTGAGCAATCAGTAATTTCTCAAATCTCTTTCTTCAGTCATGTCTTTTCTTAGTTTTGTGTTTCCAATTCTAAAAAAAAAAAAAAGCCAACAAACAAACAGACAAAAGCAAAGCAAATAAAACAATGTAGGGGGTATAAGACAGGTTTAGATTATATGCATCATGTATTTTACATAAGGACTGGGCACCTAATGATATATTTGTAAAATTCAATAGAATCAGTTTAGGGGTCACTCATCAAAAACAAGATGTGCAATAAATCTCCAGCTCTACTGTGTGTCAGAATCAACACTGATTACATGTTTAAAGCTTCTATTTGAGCATGTTATGCTTGTCCAGCAGCAAAATATATGCTGCCTCTCCCACCCTTCCCGAGATACTGATATACTCCATGTAGGTCATAATTAGAATATTCAAAGAAAATAATTTTGCCTATTTTTTCCTGCTCCCCTGCTGATTTTCCTGTGTGCAGATATTTTGTTGATGTCATGTTTGGGCCTGTTTATGGGAAAAGCTCCATGGAACCTTTTCACAATATCTATATGTCAGGTATACAGTAACCCACCTGCAGCCTGAAAAAACGCAATCAAAGCCAGAATTGTGACAATGATGTCTGAATGACAAAAAGTAAGCACAAAACACAACATAATTAAATAGATAAATATAAAAACTTACGTTAAATGAAATAAAAACCATAGCACGCCTTCCTCCTGCTGTTCAGTGCGTGGCATCGCATTTTCCAAACGACTCGAGCTGAAAATCCCCGAAAAACAAAAAAAGAAAAGAAAAGAAAGAAAAAAATAAAATGTCGCCTCCACGCATGATTTCAAGCATGTGATGCATTTACTGGCAGTTCCCGCTCGTTTTCAAAAGTAATTCGAGTTTGTATTTCCGTTTTTTTTAACGGGTTACAGGATGAAAGAGGGAAGGAGACACGGAGATGACTTTCGTTAGAAATATCGCGCAGTCACCGTAAGGCGAGCCTCCTCTCCGTTTAAAAAAAAACCTCTCGGATGAATCCAGAGCTCGTGAACATCAACGACAGACGTTCTTTCCAAAGAGACGGCCTGATTGGACGGTTCCTCATTGGCTCATAGGCGGGACGGTTAACGGAACTTCATAAGACGGTAATAATGGTGGTGCCTTCATTCATTGTCCATGTGAATGTTTTGAAACGTCAACGCGCTGGCGCAGACGATGCGCGCCTTTTATTATTACATTACAGATACGGAGCAAGAAGTCTTTTTTTGTAACGTCACGGCCGGTGTGCTTTTAGTTTCTTTTTCTTTGCCGCCCTCTCGTGTAACAAGATGTGCATCTCCGATCACCTCATTTGGTGGGACAGTTATTGCGGACTTTTCACGCAGAGAATTCACGCGCAGTGGATATTTTCTTTTTTTCGGACTAGTCTCTGTAAATCCCAGAGATGCGTGTTTCTGAGGGGAATCCCAGCGGATCAGCTGCTTTTGAAATACTCAGACCAGCCCGTCCGGCACCAACAATCACGACGCGTTCAAAGTGACTTTAATCGCCTTTCTTACTCATTCTGATGCTCAGACGTCAGCAGGTCGGGTTATGTCAGGTCATGTAGACATAACCCGGCTATGTCTACATGGATAAATGCACGGAGTTGCTGCCGTTTGAGATGCCATTAGATTTTTGACTGAAGGAGAGGTTGAGCAGATGTACCTAATGAAGTGGCCGGTGAGTGTGTTTGAACAAATCTCGCAGAAAGCATAAACTTATTATACAAGTAAAGCATTGTACTTGTGAAATTAGCATTATGGTCTCTTCAAACTGGCAAACCAGCTGCCTGATGTGTACATTTTGCTGTTAGCAAGCTAAATATTATAAATTATTATAAATATTATAGTGTCTCCTTCTTTACATTAAAGTCATTCCCAAGTACTTGAAAATGTTCTTTGGGGTCATTCTTATGAGCAGGGGATACAATTGTTAATTTGTTAATTAGTTAATAAACTCGTCTGAAGCAGGTTAAGAACCTTGTTCCCTGCTACATAGTGAAGCAGAGCATTTACAACCTTCCCTCTAGCCACGATGCACATTCCCTTAAGAAAAAAAATGCTAAGGTTTTAGATTTAAAGCTTCAGTTACCTTCAACGTTTTTTTTCTCCATAGAAGGGACATCTCACATGACTTCTTTTACCCTTCAGGTAGAGAAAAGTAAAATATAATTAAAGCTACAGATGCACCTAGTTTATTCTGGGTCACGTTTTGGCATGATAATCCTTTGATACTATAAATGACACAAATTTTTTAGCCTATTTTGCACATTTGTGTATCCAAGGTGTCATTGCAATAAATAAAAGTAATAAAACTTGCAGTTCATTTTTTGTTTTGCTTTCTTCTCACAGGTTTGCACTGGAATCGACAATACTCCAGAGGCAATCACTCTGTTAGAGTTCATGAACTGGGATTTAGTGGTAAGTTCATTATTTGCAGGCTTTACTCTGGGGCATGCACACTGCGATGCTGCTCCCCCAGAAGCTACAGCAAAGTACACTACGCTCGCGTCAGCCTACTGAAAGTTTTGCTTTACATATTAAAGCTTCCTGCTCGTCTCCTTTGTGTATACACCGACTCACGGTGGTCTTCCAGTTCATCCTGTTGTCCAACTTGATGCCCAGGTACTGCTAGTACCCCACATCACATCAACATCACATCAACATCACCATGTCTCTGGCCTATTCACATCTGGGATTTCTCCCATACCTCTCCACAAAATCCAACACATCTGTGCTGTACTCCTGCTCCCGCTCATCTCTGATGTATTTGTGTAGTTCCAAGTCTGAGGCATACAAGGCGAACGGGAATGGAGACATCACCAAATGGCCGAATCACACTTAAGAAATCAAAGAAGCTTAGCAGCTGTTACTGTCTAGATGGAAGTATAACCTCTCTGCAGCATGTAGACGAATGCATCAGCCACTCCCAGATTTGGTTTGTCATGCAAACTGAAGATTGTGGCGAGATGTGCTGTGTCAGTTGTTTTAAGTGTTTTAGGGCTGAAAGGAATGCCCGGCTTCAGTGTAGTTCATTTGTCCAGAAGTTCTGACTATGCAAATCTGACGGGAAACTGTAGCCAGGCACACCCACAGCAACTGGAAGTTACAGTTAAGACAAAGAGTCTTGTTCATAACTGCTCCGGCTATGTTTAGTCCCAGTGACTGCCAAAACAGTTTCCAGCTGTTTGCAAACAAGTAATGTGAGACATTCGAAAACCTACACAGACTTTAGTCAGATTCAAAGACAGTGCCTACACGGTTCACTGAATGCCAGCTATAATGTGTTCAGTGATGATGATTGTGCTCTTCATGCTTTTTAATTGTTTCTTGAAGTGTGAAAAGAAATATCTGATATAGATTTAGATTCAAAGAATGAGCATTTATTTAATATCTGACATTAGAGCCACACACAAAAACAACATGCTAGATGACTTTATTTTGCAGTCAACAAAACTACAAAGGAGATGGTTGTTACATTTTTCTTTTCTGTTCTCTTTGGTTCTGTCACTCTTCTTCTTCTTTTGTGGGTGTTTCCAATTTCCACTTTTAGATATCAACCAGTAGGAAGCTTTTACAATATGGTGTGTTTAAATTGTAAATGGAATAGTTTGTGTAAAGTGTTTTTAAGAAAAATATGTCACTGAAGAGTCTGTGTGGCTTCTTTTTTTGGAATTTAGTCAGTGTTGGTTTCCTGAATGAAGAATATGAATTGTAAATGCCGGCAAAGCCGCTTTACCTTGCGCCTTTATTTTGAAGAGTACCTTAGCACTTCCTCTTTTATTGTGTCACACTTCCTGTTCTGCTCTCAGTGAAACCACACAAACACATTGCTTCAGAGTGAGTGAACAACCTTTATTTTTGGAAATATTCATGTAAAACCATGTACTTTATTTAACTGTCACATGCTATAACTTGGGAAACTTTATACTTCTATCTCTGGAAATTGAACTCCTCATCTCAACGTTGACCATGCACTGTGAACTTTATCACAGTTATAATTCAATTCAATTCAATTTTATTTATATAGCGCCAAATCACAACAAAAGTCGCCTCAAGGCGCTTTATATTGTACAGTAGATAGCACAATAATACATACAGAGAAAAACCCAACAATCATATGACCCCCTATGAGCAAGCACTTTGGCGACAGTGGGAAGGAAAAACTCCCTTTTAACAGGAAGAAACCTCTGGCAGAACCAGACTCAGGGAGGGGCGGGGCCATCTGCTGCGACCGGTTGGGGTGAGAGAAGGAAAACAGGATAAAGACATGGTGTGGAAGAGAGACAGAGATTAATAACAGGTATGATTTGATGCAGAGAGGTCTATAGTGAGTGAGAAAGGTGCCTGGAAAGGAAAAACTCAATGCATCATGGGAATCCCCGGCAGCCTACGTCTATTGCAGCATAACTAAGGGAGGATTCAGGGTCACCTGGTCCAGCCCTAACTATATGCTTTAGCAAAAAGGAAAGTTTGAAGCCTAATCTTGAAAGTAGAGATAGTGTCTGTCTCCTGAATCCAAACTGGAAGCTGATTCCACAGAAGAGGGGCCTGAAAACTGAAGGCTCTGCCTCCCATTCTACTTTTAAATACTCTAGGAACAACAAGTAGGCCTGCAGAGCGAGAGCGAAGTGCTCTAATAGGGTGATATGGTACTACAAGGTCATTAAGATAAGATGGGGCCTGATTATTTAAGACCTTGTATGTGAGGAGCAGGATTTTGAATTCAATTCTGGATTTAACAGGAAGCCAATGAAGGGAAGCCAAAACAGGAGAAATCTGCTCTCTCTTTCTAGTCCCTGTCAGGACTCTTGCTGCAGCATTTTGGATTAGCTGAAGACTTTTCAGCGAGTTTTTAGGACATCCTGATAATAATGAATTACAGTAGTCCAGCCTGGAAGTAATGAATGCATGAACTAGTTTTTCAGCGTCACTCTGAGACAGGATATTTCTAACTTTAGAGATGTTGCGCAAATGGAAGAAAGCAGTCTTACATAGTTGTTTAATATGTGCGTTGAAGGACATGTCCTGGTCAAAAATGACTCCAAGGTTCCTCACAGCATTACTGGAGGCCAAGGTAATGCCATCCAGAGTAAGAATCTGCTTAGATACCATATTTCTAAGATTTTCAGGGCCGAGTACAATAACCTCAGTTTGATCTGAATTAAGAAGCAGAAAGTTAGCGGCCATCCAGGTCTGAATACAAATTGTGAAGAACTAATCCGATCACATTTTCTGTAGTGCCTAAAATAACATTTGGATGTTAGGTTGCTTAATAGTCATCCAGGAAATAACATTAACATAGAAACTACTGAGCTACAGGGTATTGCTTCTGCTATGGTTTTCTAGTCTGCTTTTTAATGGAGGAATGATATAAAAGAGTCAACTGCAAGGAAGCCTTCTGCCAAGAATCGAGTTGAACACAGTTTCTGAATAGAAGAAGTTTCTTTTAAGAGGGTTTGTGCCATTCCCTATCCTTCAACGGTTAGTTGTTACTCAGTGATCCAATGAGCTAACCTAAACCCTCCCACGGGAGGCATGCTGTACATACTCATGCACACAAGGGTAAATGTGTGCATGCGTGTATATGTGAACATGCACACATGCATGCGCATGAGTGAACGTTGATGCACATAGTCTATTGTCAGCTCTTGGGCCATGAGAATATTGCCAGTGTTTCGTGAGGGCACGCATTGTCATGAGTGGAGACTGGCTGGCAGTGTGACAGCGGCTAACACACTAAGTAGCTGGCATTGCTATGGGCAGGCCGGTGTTGCTCCATAAACAGACTCTCCTGGTTCTGACTGCTTTGGACAGTGCAATCTGAATATTGTAAACAAAACAGCAACGGCAGATGTTGCCAAATTTAGGGTTTTTTTTGGTCTCCTTTAGTCATTGGAAAAATAATCTTGCTAATATCCTGCAAATTAATATCTTTCTGCATCATCCATATCTCACATCAACTTCAAGTGTTGCTTCACAGGGTGCTTTTTATTGAAAACCCTAACAATCGGATGACCTTCTAAACAAATACTTGGTGACAACGGGAAGGAAAAACTATCTTTTAAAAGGAAGAAACCTGCCGCATAACCAGGCTCAAGCAGGGGTAGTCATCTGCCACGACTGGTTGGGGGTGAGAGGTGGAAGACATTGTGCTGCCTTGAGACTGTGCTTGGAAACACAACAAACCTTCTTGTAATGGCATGTACGGATGTGTCATCCTAGAGGTGTTCGACTACCTGTGCAATGCCGATGGGCGGAAAGTAACGTCTCACTCCAGCCAGAGCGACAAGGACACTAACCAAAAGCAGAACTAGTAAAAAACAAACAAACAAAAAAACCCAACAAACTATCAGGAGGGATAAGTACATTAAAAAAAGCAACCTAAATACACCCTGTGATTCTGATTCAGTAGCTTGTAGAACTACCTTTAGCAGCTTTACCTTGAAATGATGAGTTTGTTTAAATTTATCAGTCTGTCACATTGTTGGGCAATACATTTTGCCCACTCTTCTGTATAACTGTAGTTCTACATGAGCCAACACAAGCAGCACAAACAAAAGTGACAGCAAAGACTTGTGGTCTGTCATGCTGTGTGTTTACTGATATAGCAATATTTAAATAGAATGTAATAAAATGAAAGCCTATGTGAGCAGTAGGGTCCCCACATTCAGGTGTGTTTTTGCATTGTTTTCACTTTTTATACCAAAAGATATTACATAACTGCCTGTATTCTTGATGTCGATATGTAAAATAATTAGAGTGCCCTGTAAAAAATAAATACATAAACTCAAAGGTTGAGGAGTTGGTATTCTGGCTTAACACAGCTAATAAAAACCAGTAAATAGAAATGTGTTCTTTTTATTGGGTAAATGTAGAGTAGGAGGAACTAATGTACCACAACAGACTGCTGGGATTGTATAAAAATGTAAGAGGTTAGAGTCAGGAAGCACAGGAGGAAGAAGCACACCACAGCAGAGTTTATAGAAACTTGTGTTAGAGTGTGGATATACTTTCGTATTTGCTCGCCTGCTTTCACAGCCATATGAACTTGAGTGGCATCCTATTCTTTTTCCATAGGGTTAACTATGATGTTGACCCACCCTTTGCAGCCATAACAGCTTCAGCTCTTCTGGGAAGGCTTTAATAAAGGTTTAGGAGTGTGTTTTTTCACCAGTCTTCCAGAAGCACATTTGTGAGGTCAGACACTGATGTTGAATGAGAGGGTGCGGCTCGCAGTCTTTACTCTAATTGATCCCAAAGGTTTAAGGTCAGGACTCTTTGCAGGCCAGTCAAGGTCTTTTTCCATGTCCTTATGGACCTTGATTTGAGCACTGGTGCATAGTCAGGTTAGAACAGGAGTGAGCCATCCCAAAGTGTCCCCACAAAGAGGTGAGCATAAAAACTGTCCAAAATGTCTCGGTATGCTGAAGCATTAAGACTTCCACATGAAGTTTGGAGGTCTGTAGTGACTGAAAGAAAGTTGGTGACCTCTACACACTCTGCTCCTCAGCATCCACTAAACCCGCTCTGTGATTTTACGTGGCATACCACTTTGTGGTTGAGTTGCTGTCGTTCCCAAATGCTTCCACTTTGTTTTAATAACACCAACAGCTGACTGTGTAATATTTAGTAGCAAGGAAATTTCACGACTATGCTTGTTGTACAGTTGGCATCATATAACAGTGCCACGCTGGAGTTCACCGAGCTCCTGAGAGCGACCCATTCTTTCACAAATGCTTGTAGAAGCAGTCTTTGTGCCTAAGTGCTTGATTTTATACACCTGTGGACATGGAAGTGATTGAAACCCTTGAATTCAATGATATGGATGGGTGACTGAATACTAAAGTGCAATCTTGGTCTTTATATCCAATGATATAGTGAACATCTGCACAAAGTACAACATAAAAAACAAACACTTCCCCCTTTTTAAATCATTTATATCTTCAAATAGATTTTTATTTGGAATTTAAAAAAACTTTAAAATAGTTTAAAAGGTTTAAACTATTTTTAACTCAACACAAGACATAGAGAACCACAGCTACTAAAGTAAAACAGGAAGTAAGACACCACTGAACAAGGAAACAAGATGAACCTGACACGAGGGGACACTGAACGAAAAAAAGGAAAGTCAGAGGAGACTCGAATAATAAATAAACCATTACAAATCTATATAAAATATAAACTAACCAAGACTTGTAAATACAAGTAAATAAAAATAGAGGTCTATTAGCAGTAAACTAAATATTGAATACTAAAAAAGAAACAAGGAAACAAAACTTAAAAGCTGATTTGCAAAAAACAACAACAACCTCAAAACTCTGGGACAGATGACAGGTGCTTGATACTGGTGACAGTGGCGATGTCTTTCACGAGTCATCCTTCACTAATTGCGCTGTGCGTGGAATATGTTGGGGTGTGGTGATATTGTGTTTTTTACTTTGACTCGTTAATACTGAAACCCCTTTACCACCTTACTTTCAATACACATTAATCTTTCACTTATGTGGTTTTGCAGGTCAACGTTCAAAAAACCCTTCCACACATAATGAAAGACATATATATACACACACATACACGCACACATATATATATAAAAAAATTGCCCCGCACGCCCCTTCAAGCTCGGGTCCTCTACCAGAGGCCTGGGAGCTTGAGGGTCCTGCGCAGTATCTTAGCTGTTCCCAGGACTGCGCTCTTCTGGACAGAGATCTCCGATGTTGTTCCTGGGATCTGCTGGAGCCAGTCGCCTACCTTCACCCTCTATGGATCTTGTGCTCAGAGCTTGTTCCTGTGCTGCAAGCTGTCATTTGGGGCCATCTTCGTGATGTATTCGTGGATGTTCGTTGTCTCATCCTGGACTGTGGTGCTGACACTCACCAGTCCCCGGCCTCCTTCCTTCCGCTTAGCGTACAGCCTCAGGGTGCTGGACTTGAAACCCTCCGTGCATGGTCAGGAGCTTTCTTGTCTTGATGTCAGTGGCTTCTATCTCCTCCTTTGGCCAGCTTATTATCCCAGCCGGGTACCTGATCACGGGCAGGGCGTAGGTGTTGATAGCCCGGATCTTGTTCTTACCGTTCTGCTGACTTCTCAGGACTTGCCTGACCCTCTGCAGGTACTTGGTGGTTGCAGCTTTAAATCTTTAGATTGGGTGAATACAGAAATTCAGTTGAATGGAATACAAACATCTAGCTGCAAACATCTCTGACCTGCTGTCAATACTAACTGAAGATATGTGACACTTTGGAAGACTTGGCATACACAGAAGATAACAGATTATTAATGGAAGGAAGCCAAATGTGGATTCAGTAAGGAAGTTAATATCAACCTTCTGTTTATAATAATGTATACTTCATTGATCCCCGTGGGGAAATTCCTCTCTGCATTTAAACCGTTCACTCAATGAAGCAGTGGGCAGCCATCAATCTAGCGTCTGGGAAGCAGTGTGTAGGGACGGTACTTGCTCAGGGGTACCCCAGGGTAGCCATTTAGTGGATTCAAACCCCCAACCTTCTGATCATGGGGCCCCCACTTTACCTACTGTTACCTACAATGAATCCTGTGACATGGTGAGCCAAATCAAATCTGCTGCTGTGCCTGTTTGGTTGACGCTTTGCATCAGATCTTTAATGGTGAGACTGAAGAAGTTCTGACCCTCACGACACTCATCAGTGTACCAGTTTAAGTGCGTTGGATAATCTTGGATTAATTTCTTTATCCAGTCCTGTCTGGGGTCAGTTGTCATGTTGTTGCTGTCACAAAAAAATTGCTTTAGTGTCATCCGCCACTACAACACCAACAAACTCTGCCCATTTTTCTCCTCCTAATAATCCAGTGAAGACAATGTGTTTAAAAATATTTATTAACTTGTGTTTATTTTCTGGTATTATTGATATGGATGGTATTTTTTTTATAGAGACGCACACACCAAACCAGTAATACACCACACACACCTGAATGAACCATCATCAGGTTAATTTAAAATAGATGGTACGTCCTGCTAAAAGCATGTCCTATTGTTCAGCCACTAAAGGCAGCAATTATTTCAACAGTTATTTTGAAGAATTATTTAAATTTTAACCTCCTAAGACCCGAACTCTTTCATGGCATGCATTTTTAATGCCTCTGTAAAAACAAAGAATTATCTTTTTACCTGATGTAATTTCTGAGAAAAATTATATCCACATATGAGGACATTCGTTTTAAATTTCGATAGAACACTAAGTCACAATTGAGTAATGATGTGCAAAACTTTGTATTTGTTGTCTGAACACGGCAGCATTTTTCCTGAGTGCAAAAACAAAATGAGAAACAACAGTTGTGCCCCTTTGAGCAATATGGCTCATTTGAAGTGCTGCTAACAGTTGCAGGAAGACGTGTCTGTAACAAAGTAAAAAAAAAAGTAAAAGATTTCTGAGCATTGCATGAAACACGAAACATTTCACTCCAAAACTGCTACTTCCAGCATACACCACTCCCTCCAGCAATGCAATAACCGATACAAACGTAATAGCCTGTAATTAGTTTATCTGCCGTATCTGCTGTTTCTCTCAGGTAGTTGTTTACATTGTATAATTTGTTGTGGTCAGTATAAGTCACTACAATGTGATTTCGGAAATGTATAAATATAGGGACAACAGGCTCTTCTGCGGCAGTCTCTTGTCATCAATTACCAACGTTTAGGGAGCTCTATAGTATACAATAAGAGTACCCTGCAAGTTAATTCATGACGCGAGGGGGGTACCCGGCATGTTGATAAGTGAAGCAGAAGGACCCTGACCAAGTGTCCATATATGAAGAGTTAGGAGTGATAATGTGTTGTAGGGACAGAACATAGACACCTTTGTAAATTGAAAGCTTTGTTTTTGGCTCAGTTGTTTCTTTATCACAACAGACCGTTGCTACCTCCACATTACTGTGGAATCCGACCTCCAACTCCTGCTACATCCTAACATCACTTGTAAACAAGCATAGATACTAAAACTTGTCCACATGAGGCAGAGAGTGACCTCCAACCCAGAGGGGTTTCTCTGTTCCAGAACCATAGCCTCAGACCTAAAGGAGCTAACTCTAATGCCAGCTGCTTCACACTCAGCTGCAAACTAATCCAGTGCACGTTGAAGGTCATGGCCTTAAGAAGCCAACAGTACCATGTTATTGGCCAATAGATGAGACCCTAAGGTTCACAAACTAGACACCATTTCATCCATAAAAACCACAAACAGAATTGGTGACAAGGGCCAGCTCAGGCATAGCTTAACCTGCCGCGGGAACAAGCTCAGCATTGTGCCAAGAATGCAGACACAGCTCTTGCTTTGGGCATACAAAGCTTTTTTGCATTTTGTTTTTCGGGGTGATATGCAGAACCATTCTTTCTCCAAACATGGTGTGCACAATGACATCAAAAAGTTCCGCTTTGAACATGTGCATAAAGGTCAATTCCACTTCTGGATTATATCTTAAATGTCACTAACTGGTAGCAATAAAGATTGCCATTAGTATGTTTTGCAACAGTAAGACCTTTTGTGTTTGTGTTGTTTGTTTTTGTCTTACCTTCGAATGTTTTTCCAAGGCATAATGCCAAACCAGAGCAGGTAGCCTCCTAAGCCTTATATAACCAAGCTGATTCTGGGATTTTCCATTTGTAATGTATGGCCTAGGGGTGTTTTTGCCATACCATTTAAAAAAAAAAATCAAATGCAGATTTATATATAATCAAACAAAATAATTACATCATAGTTGTATTATTGGTGAAGGTTGTGCAGTTTGAACCTCAAGAGGTACAGAGTACTGGAGCTACATAGACAGGGGCCTAGTGCTGCCATTTATTTTTTAATTTAAAGATTTCTGGATTTCTCTTCCACTCAGATTTTTGTTTAAAAAATAGAAAAAATTTCTCACTACAATCCTTTTTCTGCACAACGCACTTTAACTTGCTGGGGAGAAAAACACTAAAATCAAGCACCAGCTGAAATATGAAGTATGTAAGTCCTAATAATTAGCCAAATCCTACATCTTTGCACAATTGTCTCTAGAGGTTTCAGAGAACTACCTAAAACAGTGTCAGCCTTCATTACCAGCTTGTTGAACTTTGTTAATAACTGGCTCTAAAGCTCATGCTCCATCAGATGATGGCATATTTCACTTGCTGGCACAACTGCTGTAAGAAGACTCTAAGATATATGCTATAAGAAAGCAGCTGCAGTCTTTCACACTTTCATCTAAGTGTGTGTCTTCAGCATAAATGCGCTGTAATCTCAGCATAATTTACAGTGGCTTTTTTTTTTTTTATCAATACAGCTATAAAGTGTCACATAGTTATCATGACTCAAGTATTTGTGATTAAAGGGAAAAAAAAGCAAATTTCCAATTTTCAACTACTTGCTAACAAATAATGTACTGACTTCTATTGTTTAGTCAAGAAAATATCAGTTTATTTATATAAATAGCTGTACAGTGGTACAATAGCTATATCAAGCGATATAGTTTATGTCTTCCATATTTCCAACCATATCCATAATCACATACTGTGTGTGCTACCATTGTATATAGTGTATTATCTTACTTTTTTCATTGATTGTACTTATTTGTATTTTTTTTTTTTTTGTATTTCCTTCTGATATCTGTACCTGAGCTGAGGTGACGCAAAAATTTCCCCGTCGTGGGATCAATTAAGTCTTATAAAGTCTTAAAGTCTTATAAAACTATTCATACAAATCTTTGCAATATCATACTCTTCCACTAGGGGCATCATAGAGTTATACACAGATTGTTGTGAGAGAACATCATACACATACATAAAAAATCCAAAGAATGTCACTTTTGGGGACAGGGGAGATTTTTGGATTAAAACATGTTTTAGAGCATGCTGAACATTATTAGAGGTAAAACTAATTGCGGACGGTGGTTTTGGTCCCCAAAGGGAGAGGGGTACTGGTGTGTGAGCTGATAGAAGTCCCCAATTTTGACACAAGTAAACTCACATACAGCAAACACAGCGGGTAATTATCAAAAGAGTTGCCGAGAGCCAAGGACCACTCATGAAGTGCTCCAGAAACACCTGGAATAAGCAGGTACAACTGTTTCAAAGAAAACTATAAGTAGTGCTGTCAACCACCATGGCCTGTATGCACACTCACCACATAATTATAGACATATTTAGACAACCCTGTGAAATACTGGGAGAATATAGTCTGGTCAGATGAGACTAAAACTGAACTCTTTGGAGTCTGTAATACACACCATGTTTGGAGGTCAAAAGGCGCTGCATATCTCTCCAAAAACACCTTAACAACAGGTCACATCATGGTGTGTGGCTTTTTCCAGCATACGTTACTGGCACGCTTTATATTATTGAAGGAAGAATGAATGGAAAAATGTACCGAGACATTCTTGATAAAAATCTGCTGCCATCTACAAGGATGATAAAGATGAAATGAGGGCGGACGTTTCAGCAAGACAATAACCCCAAACACACAGCCAAAGAAACTCGCACTTGGTTTCAGAGAAGGAAAATAAAACTGCTAGAATGGCCCAGCAGTCACCTGACCTGAATCCACTTAAAAATCTCAGAGTTCATAGAAGGGACCCAAAGAATCTGTTGAGGATTCCATGTCAATAGCAACTTTAAAAATATGCTTAGAAATTGGTGAAGTGTTTAATACTAATATATATATATATCTATATATATATATATCTATATATATATATATATATATATATCTATATATCTATATATATGTGTGTGTGTGTGTGTGTGTGTGTGTGTGTTTGAGTCAAAGGGGGCATAACACTGTTCATTTGTTGTTTGTTATTTATTATTTATTATTGCAACATCCTAGGATATGTGCTGTTTTTCAGTCTCCTCATTTTAGCTTTAGTTGTCCTGTAGCATCTACCTGAGGGTAACAGCTCAACCAGGTGATGATCTTCTGTGTCGTGTTATGACCTTCTGGAGTGCTGGACTGCTGGCAGCCCACACTGGTATGCAATATGCCAGTACAGATTCAACACAGTGTGTATAGAAGGACACCTGCAGCTCCTTGGGTAGGGCTGTGGTGATGCCATCTGGAAAGAATCGGATTTGCAGCTGCTTCATTTTTCAACATGAAAATGGTCCCAAACACAGCCAATGGAGCAAAAGACACAGAGTAGGGTTCTCTAAATCATGGATTGGCTGCAGGTTCAGAGACTGTACTTCAATATTATTGAAGCAATGTGGGATCATCCTGACACAGATCAGAAAGGGAGCCAATATCCAGAGAAGAGCTTTGCATTTCGTTCAAGCAACCTGGAAAACTATTCCTGAAGGCTACTTAAATAAATTACAAGGAAGCTGTTTAAGAGAGTCTATAGACTCTGTTTTTGACTTATATGCTGTATTTCCATGTATGTTTGCCTACGTTTCAATAAATCGTTCTACCTATTATCATTTCTTTCTAGCAAAATATAAAGAAATGACTGGTCTTATTTTGACCCGCCCACCGGAGTTGACGTTAGCGTACGTAATGGGTTTCCTCACAGCTGATTGGATGAGCCGGGACCATCACTCCTTAACGTGGCGGGAGCCAGAAATGAATGCATGAAGCAAACGTGTCTGGTCCTGCTGTGCGGACAGAAACAGAATAGGTTGCTTTATATTATTTCTGATTATGAGCAGGTTACGTTCAGCGATGCAGAAAGGCAAGCGAGCCGGAGTGGAGGTGGTAGAAAGCGCATTACCGAAGCGGAAGAAGTCAAAGAAACAAGGTAGCCACCATGCTGCTGTTACTTCATATCTGCGCGTCATAGAGAGATCTACATTTCAGCTTTCATTGCATACTTGAAAGTAAACACATCACTTTAGGTGATGCTAAAAACGAACTGCTAAACTGTTTAAGCAGTGCCAGAATGTTTTGGCAGCTTCAGAATTTACAGCAGTAGAGATGCGTCCTGCGCAGCCAAACCGTGTCCTGCAGGCTCATGTGTTAGGTAAAGTTTGGTACTGCTGCAAGAAATGGCATGAATATCTGATGGGACTTGTTTCAATCTAATAATCATAATTATTATAGTATACAATAGAAACGTTTAATAACAGCACAATAGACAAATAAGATTTCAGTGGGATTTCTTTAGTCTGAGTGAGCATTGTGTTTTTGGTCTTCCAGAGGAAACCACAGATGCTTCCTCACCATCTCCGTACCACACTTTCCCTGATCCTGCTGATGTTGTCCGCTTTCGCTCTCAACTCCTTAACTGGTACAACAAGGAGAAGAGAGAGCTGCCATGGAGGACTCTGGTAAAAAGAAACTATATTATACTACTTCGTTGTCATCATTAATATACATTAATGTAACATATGATATAGAAATAAGTTTGGTTCAAAGTTAACGGTTCTGCCATGTCAGTGTTTTGGTGGTTTCTGTCGTATTTTTAGTCTTTTTCTCAGAGGAAATTTGTAGCTTTTTGCCTTTCGTTACTTTCTACAGGCTATAACAGAGTCAGACATCAACATCAGGACATATGGAGGTGAGAAGAGTTAGGTGGATTCTTGACAAATGTACACATCTTTAACTGCTGCTTAAACGTCTAAGTGCATGTGCTTTTTTTTCAGTATGGGTTTCAGAAATAATGCTGCAGCAGACTCAGGTTGCCACAGTAAAAGACTATTACAACAAGTGGATGAAGGTTTGCATCGTGTAGGTTTTTTGTGCACTGGACTTCTTGTGACATTGATTTCATTGTGTGCAACTTAAAGCTTCTATTTATTATGCTCCAGAGGTGGCCCACAGTCCAGGATCTTGCAGCTGCAACTCTAGAGGTGATGACTTAAAGCAGCAAATGCACATACAATGATTTTAAAATGATGATGTTTTTAATGTGAATGTACTGATTGTGTTGATTGGTAGGAGGTGAATCAGATGTGGGCAGGCCTGGGCTACTACTCCCGTGGAAGAAGGCTGCATGAAGGAGCGCAGAAGGTCTGATTGTGTTCTTCCCTTTATCTAACACTTCTAAATAGTATGTCTGCAGAAACGTCTCATACCTTCTGTGTTTGAGTGTTCATTATATGTTCGATTTCCTTTAGGTGGTGTCAGAGCTAAAGGGACAGATGCCTCGGACGGTTGAGAGCCTGCTCAAACAGCTGCCTGGAGTGGGACGCTACACTGCTGCAGCTATAGGCTCTATTGCACAGGGGCTGGTGGGTCATTAGACATGGATATCTGCAGCAGAGCAAAGTCTTAGGTACTCTCTTATTAATCACGCATAAGTGATGTGATCTCTCTTGTCTAGGTTACCGGAGCTGTGGATGGTAATGTCATTCGGGTGCTGTGTCGCCTGAGGGCGATTGGAGCTGACAGCACAAGTCCAGCAGTAACAGAGGCACTTTGGTGAGATTCACCTCCAAACCAAAATAATTGTGGGAATATATAAACGGAAAGCTTTTGAATGTTTTTATTTCTCTTGTGTTTAAGGAATCTGGCCAATATGCTGGTGGATCCTGAGAGACCTGGAGACTTTAACCAGGCCATGATGGAGCTGGGAGCACGAGTCTGCACCCCTAAAGGGCCACTGTGCAGTCAGTGCCCCGTACAGTCTCACTGTCACTCTTATCACAAGGTTGGGATGATTTCAAATTGCGACTGGTACCACTAAGGTCCGATTATGCGAACACAGAAGAAGACAATGCTAACACAGATTAGAAAAGATTCTCTGCAGTTAATGGCATGGGTGCACATTGTGTGTCTGCACAGGTTCATGTCAAACAAGAGCAAAAGTCTAAGAATCTTTTGGGGAAGCTGGGTACAAAGACTTCAAAGCTGCCTGACATAGAAGACTGCAGTAAGTCTCCTTCCCTTCAGACCTCTCAGATGTCTGTATAGTCCTGAAATTAAAAGTATCTTTCTATATGTGAAGCGAACAGTGTAACATGTCCCCTGTGTCCCTCGGAGCCCTGGAATGATGAGCTGGGTGTTCAGAACTTCCCCAGAAAGCCGTCGAAGAAGCCACCCCGAGTGGAGCGAACTCTTACCTGTGTGGTGAAGAGGCCTGGAGATGACGGGGAAGAAAAGTTCCTGCTCATACAGAGGCCAAGCAAAGGTTAGCACTGATTGCCACATCAGCTTGTGCTGGTCAAGCGTTGGATTCAGAATGCACACAATTCTGTCCTGATAACGAGACTGAATCAGACTACTTGAATCACTGAGAAAACTGTTAGTGTTAGGAGTGATGCATTGGTCTGGAGGCAGGCTCTAATTCTGGTAGATGTCTCAGTCATTGTGCAGCTTGATACAGACACACATAAAAACCGGTAAAAGTAAGTAAATCTGTCTGGGTGGGCTGCATGGATAAATTCTGCAAGTAAACGTGTGTATTTTCAGGTTTGTTGGCAGGCTTGTGGGAGTTTCCAAGTCTTCTGCTTGAGGTCGAAAACTCTGAGAAGAAACAGAAGGGGGCGCTCTGCGAGGAAATCAGCAGAATACTGGGAACGCATTTAACTGAAAACCTCCTGCAGTATGTGGGAGAGGTAAGCTTGATATTTAGACCCTCTCTGTCATCTGCCTTTAATAGGAAATAAGCTGTTTCTGTAACTCTGCTGCGCTGGTTGGCTGTTTGCAGGTGGTCCACATCTTCTCCCACATCCACCAGACTTATGTGGTTTACAGTGTGTGTTTAGAGGACAGGGACACACACACACAGACTGAAAACACACAGTGGCTCACTAGATCTGCTCTACAGGGAGCTGCTGTGTCCACAGGATTGAAAAAGGTTTGTGGTTTGTTTTTTTAATGCACTGAGTCCTGTTGTCAGTAGGACATGCAGCAATAAGAGTGGACTTGATTGTCACTTAGAGAAAGCATGCTGTAACAACCTGCCGTTACCTTTCCAAATATATTGTATATAGTGAAAATGGGGCTGCAGTGGCTCGTGCTGTCAATCAAAGTTTATTTTCATTATGCAAACAGATTCAGATCATCACCTGCTGATCCTTAACATTGGCCACAACCCTTTTCATAAAAGGCAAAAACAAAGTAGTTAAACAGAACCTAAGTCGCAGTGTGTAGCTTCCCTTAATACTGGCAACCCACACAATGAGGTACCGCCTGGTGGTACAAGTACAAAAACTGCGGTTCAGTCACAACTCTCCGTGACTCCATCCATTACAAAAACCCCCAAAACGACGAGCCAAGCAGATAAATCTGCTGAGTAGAACAGATGGTGGGAGAAGAAGATTGTGTTGGTGTATTTTCAATTTGCTGTGTGCTGGTACATGATGACACGAGCCACAGTTCAGGTGGGTTCCTCCTCTCTGCTCTGACAGTCTGACACTCGGGGATTAATTCGCAGAGCACACCCTTGTGATTATCCACAAAAAATGGACTCTCCATTAAAAAAACAAGCAAAAAACTTTTATTTGCTCATCTCTGTGAAAAGCTTCAACATAAAAGTCAGTTTGACACATGCGGTGTTTTGGCTCAAAGGCTGATCGAATAAAACTGAATGTAAAGCCATAAACAAATAGTCCCCCAGTAATGTCACAGAAAATACACATAAATGTGTAAAATGTCGTCAAGATTGTCTTACGTTTCTGTAAGATATTAAAAAAAAAAGCATCTAATTGTGTTTGTGTGGTCTGTGTGAAACGTCAACATATTAAATCTCCTGCAGATTGTGAAGCTTTATGATTCTGTGGACAGTCTGACGGGAAAAAACACAAAGGTAAGCCTCAACATGTAGTTTGTAAAACTGCTCAGATAGTTTATTCTGTAATCCTAACATAACTGTTTGTCTCTGCTCGTCTTAGGATGGAAAAAGGCAAAAGGACTCGGGAATAATGGATAACAAGAAGCCACAGAGCTCTAAAAAGAACAAACTCAGTGCAGCTAACAGCAGCGGCAGGCAGCTCTCCCTCAGTTCCTTCTTCAAGACTGTGAAAGAGGAATGTTGTTAGTGTCCCTGAAAAGTGCCTTTCCACATGCATGTGCCTAAATATCGCCATCACTGCTGTTTCCACTTTAAGGTATTAATATAGCAATCTAGCCCCAGTTTTTCATTAGAATTGTATTGTGTGATTTTTATTTTATTTTATTATTTTTTTAACGACTGATTTCTGTCTCATTGTAAACCAACTGCAGAATTTTAAGTAATTTCATGTGAGCCGACCACGTGTTTTACACTTAGTATGTTTCATAAATGTCATGTTTATTGCCTCAATAAAGTTGTAACACAGGGAAGAAGTGTAAATAAAAGAAACTCCAGTCTTCACTTGAGCTGGTGACATGTGTGAGTTGAATGTCCAACATCTGTAAGGCAAAATCAAGATAATGATTTAAGTATCTTTTTACAATAATTACCATTTTACATTCTGAAGGATTTATTCGTATTGAAATGACCTCGCCTGGCGATGTCTGTTCATAAATAACGAGGGGAAAAAAAAGTCTTTATCAGCCAACCTTTGTAGGGAAACAGCGCCCCTTAGTGGGCCGAATGAAACAGGAAGTGATCGAAATCACGGTTTCTATACATTGAAAAACGAGTGAAAGACACTTTGTGTCAGCGTGCAGTGTTTGGTTTGTTTGCCTGAGCTGCAGCCGATCCTCCCTTGGCAGGGCTGTTTCTGGCACGGCTGGTTGCTCCAGTCTGCCTTCATTTTATCGCAGGGCTCGCTGCAGCTGAACTTGGCTCACATTTACTGAACATTAAGCACAGTCCAAAGGTTTCCCCCACGCTGTCACTGAAGTTTACTGCGTCTATAAGGTGAGCATCAGCGGGCACATTGCTGTCTTGAACTGCAGGACGTTTGAGTGATTTTCTTCTTTTTTTTTTTTTGAATCCTTGAAAGCTCTCAGATGGATTCCGCGTGGCAAAGTGTCCTGTCTGTACACCAGAGGATAGTCGACAATGGAGGTATGATATCGATTATTTTCCCACATGTCTGTTATGCTTTTATTGCTTTTTCTTTTTGCATCTCTGTGTCTCGTGTGGTTGTAGGGGAGACTTTCAGTGTAAAAGGAAACCTTGTCTTAGTCTATTGAATGAGTGGGAAGATGCAGATGTGCTCCAGAGCTTGGCTTCACAATGACTGCTCTGTGGTTTTTGCCACATGACTGGCTGATTGAGCGTGACACTTTTTATCTTGTTATTATCTTGTTACAATTATTATTATCTTTGTAATAGACATAGAGGAGCAGCAGGCATTCAAGCTCACTTCTCAAGAATGTTTATGGAGAAAACTAGTTTCTTGGTCTTAGCTGCTTGTTCATAAATGCTTGAAAACGGCATGAACATTATTTTTACAAAATGTACACTCACTGGCCAATTAGGTACTCCTGTTCAACTTTTTTTGTTAGAGAAATATTTAATCAGCCAATCACATGGCACATGACATAGTTATTTTTGCCAGACAACTGTATTTACACTTTATAGAGAATGGACCAAAAAAAAGGAAAATATCCAGTGAGCAGCAGGCTTGGCTGAAAAATGCCTGGTTGGTGTCAAAGGTCAGAGGAGAATGGCTAGACTGCTTCGAGCTGATAGGAAGGCAACTGTAACTCAAACACAAAAAATAAAAATCCCTTGAAGCAGATGGGCGCCACACCTGTCAGCGAAGAACAGGAAACTGAAGTTACAGTTTGCACGCTGAACAACAGAAGACTGGAAAAATGTTGCCTGTAATGATGAATCTGAAACATGCATGAATACCATGAACGCATGGATCCACCTTTCCTTGTATCAACAGTTCACACTGTTGAAGGTGGTGTAATGGTGTGTGTGGGTATTTTCATGGTCCCTTAGTACCAAGTGATCATTGTTTAAACAGGTCACTGTGCTCAAATGGCCTTCACAGTCCCCAGATGTCATGAGAGCACCTTTGGGATGTGGTGGGTTAGGAGAATGCAAGCGGCTGTGTGATGCTCTCATATCAACATGGACCAGAATCTCTGAAGAATGTTTGCAGCACCTTGTTGAAATCTGTGCTGTGAAGAATTGAGGCAAAAGGTGGTCCAACACGGTACCTAATCAAGTGGCCGGGGAGTGTATAATTAACTAAGTTACAGCAAAGTTCACTTTTTTGCATTTCCTGAGCAGCCTTGAGACAAAAACCACATCTCAGGAATCATTGGTGAGAATTTTGTGAAATCACAGCAGCTCCTACTATCATTAATTTACTTTGGATCTTTCCTTTAACACATTTGTTCATTTTTAAATTATACCTAAAGTTCCCTAACCTGCAGTTCCTGCTATCTAGACAAGAGAACGGACCCCTGGCTGTTGGTCTACTCCCCAGTCCCGGTGACGCTCATCTTCCTGCTTTATCTGTTTATAATCTGGGCCGGCCCTCGTCTGATGAAGCACAGAGAACCCTTTGAGCTCAAAGTGGTCCTCATTGTTTACAACTTCACCATGGTTGGCCTGTCTGTGTATATGTGCCATGAGGTGTGTTTGAGCTGCTTCTTTGTTCTGTTATAACAGGAAACCTAATTAACCAACCAGCTTATGAGCAAAGCAATGATGTGTTTGAACAGTGGCACAATGTCTCTATACTTGCATCTGTGCACCAACTTAATGAATTCAAATATTGGTTGGGTTCAGGTCAGGAAGAGATTATAGCGCTATAGGCATCAGACTACTACATGCTCTTTTTATCAGCAGTAACATCATCAATAAACACCAGTGAACCAGTTTAACTCGCAGTCGTACATGTTTTTGTCACAACATCTCCTCAACCAAAATAGCCCCTCTTAAATACGGTGTACCTCAAGGCTCTATTTTGGGTCCTGTCCTGTTCGCACTGTATTTGTTGCCATTGGGTTCCATCTTCGTGTGGTACAACATTTCATTCCACTGCTTTGCTGATGATCTGCAGATTTATCTGCCTTTAAAAGCAGGGTCAGACCATCCCCAGCTCTTATTACGCTGCCTTGATGACATCAAACAGTGGATGTCCTTAAATTTTCTAAAGCTAAATGAAAATAAAACTGAAGTTGTCATTTTCGGCAACTTTAATCATATCATTAGCACTCTGGGCCCCCTTTCCTCCTACTGTAAAACACATGTAGAAAACCTCGGTGTCGCCCTTGATGGTTCTCTTAAATTGAATAAGCAGGTGAGTGCAGTAGTCCAATCCTCCTTCTTTCAGTTAAGACAGCTAGCCAAGGTAAAGCCATTCCTCCCGGCTAACGTCTTTGAACGTGTCATTCACCTTTTCCTTACTTGCAGATTGGACTACTGCAATTCATTGTATTTTGGCCTCGATCAGGCCTCCATTCATCGTCTTCTGATGGTCCAAAATGCAGCTGCTCGCCTGCTAACTGGTACCAAACAGAGACAGTATATAACCCCAGTTTTAGCTTCTCTACACTGGCTTCCTGTTTCCTACAGGATCCAATTTAAACTTTTATTTTTTGTTTTTAAGTCACTTAACGCCCGAGCCCCTTCTTACATGTCTGAGCTCCTCTCTGTTTATGCTCCAGGATAAACCATGAGGTCTTTAATTTAATTAAACAATTAATGCTGTCCATCCCACGGACTAATCTCAAATCTCGTGGCGATAGAGCCTTCTCTGTGGTGGGTCCCAGACTTTGGAATAGTCTTCCCCTAAATATTAGATCTGCACAAACACTTGATCAATTTAAATCACTACTAAAGACACATTTTTATGCCCTGGCTTCTAACATGCTATGACCCAAGCATTTTGGTCTTATTTAATAGTCTTAGTTATTGTTTTAATCCTTTTACTGTCCTATCATTGTTTTATATTGTTATTATTGTTTTACATCATTTCTTTTTAATGGCATTTTTATATTGTTAAGTACTTTGTGCAGCATTATCTGTCTGGAAATGTGCTATATAAATAAATTTGACCTTGACCTTGATATGACAGAGCATTCTGTGAAAAGGTGGTCCGTCTAAATGCCCATTCACAATCACCTCTAACAGTGGCTCGAGTCAGTCGAGACCCGGCAACACTGCTAGACCTTTGTTTAATAAAATCACTCATTGGTGGAGGCGCCAGACCATGCATAACTTTGTATATAAGACAGGCAGATTTAAATAATTTGAAATTAGTAAAATTTAGAAACTTGTATTTATCTAAAATTTGACAATGGTGATATGAAAAAGGTTTCTTATCTAATATTTTCAATGCTCTTTTGTAGCATACTTCGATTGGCCCAGTAGCAGCAAAGCTCGTATAGGACCAACTTGTAATACAGTATTCAATATGAGCCAGTATCACAGAGTGCAGGAATGTAATCGCTGCTGTGTCTGTTAATGATGTGCGGATATGTCTAAAGTTCTGTATATTAACATTTACAGTTTTCACTATTTTTTTAACGTGTTTTTTAAAGGATAATTTCGAGTCTAGTAGCACTCCCAAATACTTAAATTCCTCAACATTAATTAGTTCTTGTTATTCAGGTATTGTCATTTTCATATTGGTCATAAAAAATGAGGACGTGAGCCACACAGCGTCGGCTATCGGACTACTTAAAAAACAGAGGAACATGTTTAAAAAAAATCTATTTGCTCTCCTTGAAGTGCTACTGCAACATCTTCATTAACACCTTTCATTACAGCTGAAAATCTTAGTGTCAATAACCCTCAATTTTCTAATCACTGAAAATCCAATGTGGTGGTGTACAGATGCAAACTTTCCAAATACTTTCACCTGACTGTGTGACCCAAAGCAGACATGTTAAAATACTTCTGGTGATCATACAGTTATTAATAAATTAAATACTGTATTTTAGAAAGTCTTGTTTCATGACATATGTGAAGATGAATAACTGCCTGATTATTTTTAGTTCCTGGTTACATCCTGGCTCCTTAACTACAGCTTGCTGTGTCAGCCTGTAGATTACAGCACCAGTCCGCTGGCAATGAGGGTAAGAAAGCTGTGCATTGAGTATATTATGTGGTTTGTTTTTTGTGTGTGTGTCTGTTCAGAAGTTTGATCCCTCACAGGCTGCTTATCATACCTGACATACAGTTTATACAAAAGTTACACTTTTTCCTCAGATGGCCAGAGTGTGCTGGTGGTTTTTCTTCTCTAAGGTCATAGAGCTCAGTGACACGGTATGTATCTACACAGTCCAACCTAAGCTATTCCTCTGATGCACTCTTTCCTGATCCTGTGTGTCACAGCAGCATCCCCTCTGTACCAACTTCTAAATCTTCCCTTTAAGTGTTGCTTGTATCTCCTGATTGTTTTCCATCCACTCCACCCTGCTCTTCTCCACCTCTTCACCTTTTCTTCATCCTCCCTTCCCACTTGTTCGGGTCAACCTGGTCCGTACTGATGCGGTTTGCACACATCATAGTTCACGCTTGCTTGATATGCTCTATCAGCCTGTCCATTGCCACTGGAAACGGGAAAGGCTCAGAGTGTAACTGAACCTTCATCTTAAACCCATCTGGCACTCTCAGGATCAATGCTGAGACCCTCTTTGGAGGGTCCACCACATTAGGTGCTGTTCAAAAACAATGAGATTGGTTAGTACTTAAAAAATGTTGTAAATGTTTGTTGGCCCTTAGACATTTTCAAAGAATAGAACAGCAAGTGGGGATGCAGTCGAGCAGACAATCGTTGCTGTAAGGCTAAAGCAGACGGTGGGGTTCAAGTCCACACTGTTAACATTTTTTTTAGAGTAGCAAGTGGGAGCATTTTAGAGATATTTACTCGAGTGAGTGCTTTTTTTTTTGCATATGCGATGGACTTGATCTTAACATAAGCTATCGGAATATATCATTCCACGTTGCCACTGATGCTGACTGTAAGTTTTTGTTTCTGTCAGAGAAAGGTGAGGATGTTCCAAAGCTTAAAATTATTAACATTGTGCTCTTCATCACATACGTCTCTGCTACTCTCTGTGCCCTCATGCAGTACAGCTCTTCCTTTGCGACAGTCTTGTCTGCACCTAAAACCCCAAAGGCACAGTCGTACTCTTGGGAATTTCCTTCTCTTTTTTCCAGTAATCATACAATGTCTCACTTTCCAAGTAAACCTCACTGCTCCTCCTACACATTTCCATTCTATCTGGACCAACCGGCTTTGCATTTGTTTTCAATACTCACTGCTGCCCTTACTCTATGATTTAACATTCTCTCATTTGCTCTTATTTTCTTTATTCTTCATCCCTGAAAATTACTCCTTTTGATTTCACCCTTGTCACCTCTCAGTATGTTTCAATATTTATGCTTCCTGTTGCAAGTTCAGTTCCTTTCCTTCTAGCCCTTAGTACAAGCACTTTTCTCCTTCCTTATGCTATAGAGTCTGTGTCTGCTGTAGCTGCGAAGAAGAAAAAACAACAACTTTTGTCTGGTCCTTTATTCAAGGCATAGATCACCATAGCAACTCTCACCTTATGTTTGATTTGTCATATCTTTATTTCCCTCACATATGATGTAGCTACAGATGGGGATCATTCACATGTTAGGCGATTGCATAAACTTGCATTGCATATACACTGCTAGCTGTAGCTCTTTGCGCATTTCTCTGTGTACAGCTCCTAATCATCCTGCGGAAGAAGAACAATCAGCTGACGTTCCTTCATGTTTACCATCACAGTACTATGATCTTCAACTGGTGGTCGGGAGTAAAGTATGTGGCAGGCGGACAGTGTAAGTACTCTGATACTGAAATATTTTGTCCTCAGATTTGTGACCTCAAATCATTCCCCAAAACAACCATAAAGTCCACTAAGAGTAAAATTAGCTCCACTGCTTGTACTAGCTTCTCCCTTTAGGGGTCGCCACAGTGGCTCATCTACCTCCACCTCCCCGATCTCTGGCATCCTTCTCTGTCACACCAGCCCTCTTAGTGGTCTTCCTCTTTCCCGCCTGCCTAACAGCTCCATCTCCATAATCCTTTTTCCAATATATATGATTAAATCAGCTTTTCTGTGTTGAAAACCTTTTTCTGTTGTTTCCTGCAGCGTTCTTCGTCGGCCTGATCAACACCTTTGTCCACGTGATAATGTACTCTTACTATGGCCTGGCTGCACTCGGTCCTCACATGCAGAAATACCTGTGGTGGAAACGGTACCTGACATCTCTGCAGCTGGTGAGCGTCTCCAGCTCTGTAGTGAGATATTTAAAAATGTGCACGCCAGCATGTTTGAATCATTAAACTGATCTGAACTGTGTCGTCTCTCCAGGTGCAATTTCTCCTGATCCTCGTGCACACAGCGTACAACCTGTTCGCAGATTGCAACTACCCTGATGCCATGAACGCTGTGGTGGTTGGTTACTGCATCACCCTCATCATCCTCTTCAGTAACTTTTATTATCAGAGCTACCTCAGGAAGACGAAGAAGCACAAATGAGACGCCGCGATGAGGCAACACACAGCTGAAACACAACGGTTTAAAAAAAATACATATATATATACATTATACATAATGTACATTAACGGTTTATTAAAAAAAAAAAAAATCTGCAGTACTTCTCAGTGACCACTGGAGGGCACAACAAGTCCACATTGTGAAAGTTTTTCTCAGGGTGCTCAACACACAACTCGCTCTGGGGACTGACATTGCACAATATTTCAGGCTATAAATGCATTGGTGTGTTGCATTTGTTACGTTGTTGTCTTTATAAAAACAAACAATATAATAAACACAGAACAAATGTGAGCAATCTGAAGCATCTGTCATTTATATTCTTTTTAAAAAAAAGAGACACTGTGTGATCATTCAATTATTTATTTCTTAAACTGAGGAATTACAAACATTCAAATGATTGCTGTAAACAAACTGTACATTTTATACATATAATAATAATTATAATAAAGTAGGATGGTTTCTCTGCATTATTGCAGAATTAATGAGCCCAAACCCTCCCGAGATAAATCCAAAAGCCAAAAAAAACTACTTAACAAGAGAAATCCAAACTTTTTTTTTTCCCCCACTGATAAAACTTCACTGCAAAACGTTATATTCTCCTCTACACGTCAGTCTAGCACAGACGTGTAGATTACCGAGAAAAAACACAAAAAGAGGAGAGGAGAGGTTTGTGGTGTTAAAATGAGATATTGTATGTAGAAGCTCAAGCTGATTGTACTGTCTGTGTGCAAGTTTTAATGTCAATGTCATTTAATAACATTTAATTCAATTCAGTTTTTTTATATGGCGCCAACAACTGTTGCCTCGAGGCGCATTAGAGAGTAAAACCTGTCCCATCAACAACATCATTTTTTTCCAGTCGTGCCCAGCAGTTCGCAGCCTGGTAATTTGGACCTTTAATCCAACAGGATTTTAGTTTTTCAGTCTGAATGCCAATTAGCATTAATTAGAATTAATTTAAAGACTGCAGGAAGTTTCCATAATAGAAATAGAAATATCTGACTGTTTTCATGATGGGGTGCCCCATTATCAGACTATTCAAACACTGGTGTCCTTTTTTTAAACTTTTTGTAGTCTTTTGCTTATTTTAGTGTTATTACTCGTACATTGGCCTTTGAAATTATTCATGTTGTACAAAAGAAGTCAGTATTTTTTTGCTGGAACTGATGAAAGCAGATGCAGCTGGGTAGGCGCAATCATAAGTAGACAGTTTAATATTTTAAGGAGTCATGAGGGAAAAAAAAAGGTTGGGAAACACTACCATTGTTTTTGAAACTGAAGCCATTTCCATTCAGTGTCACAGTTGCATTTACATTATATTTAACCTTATTTTTTTCCACTTTGTTGGTTTCTGTCTTGCACTTAAGTCAGAATAACCCACTTACAATGTGATCTTTGTTCTGTTTTTGGAAAAATGAAACCAGAACTGAAGAAAAAAAAAGATCTAAGTGCGTGAGGATGCATGAGGAAGGACTGCGGAGTAGTGTGGTGAAGCGTGTCTTGCTCCAGTGTTCCTTTATGTCTCTGTGTAGATGGAGGACATGTGGCTCAAGCTACGGTCAAAGCTGCCCACCTGGAAGAAAATGCTATCCTCTGGGCTGGATAAGAACTGGCAACCGCCGCCTCCCTGCAGCTCCTGGGTCAAGCTGAAGCCTTCAGGGAAGAACAGTTTGTTTAATATGCTGATTAAATGGTGATACTTGCAGCTCAGCCTGTACACAGGCTAAGAGGACAATCATCCTCACCTGCAGAGCCGGTGTTGCTTGTCGACATGTGGAAGCCATTGGGCTGATGGGAAGTGTAGGTGTGAGAATCCCCCGGGACGTGGACGCCACCGACTGTCTGCTCCATCCTGTAGGAGTCTCCGAAATGGAAGCAGCTCTGGAAGCTGCCTTGGTATTCTAAGAAATGTTGGAGAATTGTAGAGGGAGGGGAGAGAGAAAAATAGAAGCTGGACTTCATCAATTGCCATTACAGAGGGACTGTTTCCACTGTCACTAAGCGCCCGGTCCATCCAGCTGAAACGTAATATGGATCTTAAGTTATGACAATGCTATATTTGTGTTTGTGCTAACACTGCCAGGCTACATGGTATGTAGCATTTGTCCCCATCGTCTGAGTTTGTGATCCAGATCAACCGCAGGAGTCATGATAATGGGAAAGCAGCCCTTCCTGGTGCGCATTTACGCAACTGGCTGACCACAGCGTGGTTTGAGAGACGTCCATGTGTAGATCTTTACAGTGAAAACAGTGTTTAAGGCATTAGGAAAAAAGCTCGGGAGTGACAGCTGAACCTGCCATGTTAGGACGCTGAGAGACGGCTGAATACACGAGCCAGCATTTTGTTGGCTAATTCAGCTCGAGGAAAAGGCTTCCGGCATGTGGTTTTCCCCACTCTGTCTCTACGACTCTAATCTCTCGCCGTCCTAAAAATGGTCTGACAGAGCTGCGGGGCTGTATCGGCGCGCTAAGAGACAACTTCCTCTCTCTCTTATGTGGCAGCGAGTGGTGCAGCTTTTGGAAGAGGAACACAGTTGGGTTCAGGCGGTAATTATATTCAGGTGATCTGTTCCTATCATAGGAAATCATAGAGTTACTGAATCACCTGCCACAGGAACCATTTTAGGATATTAAATTGAAACATGCAGGAATTGATTCAAATTGAAGCCAAAACAGATTTCCTGAAAGAAGTTAAGCTGCATTCTGCGTTGAGTTTTGGGGTTAGCCTTACCGTCGCTGGCAGGCTGATGTTGGTGATAGTGAGGGTAAAGCTTGTGGTGAGGGTGGACATGCTGTTTCTCCAGTGGAGGAGGCGATGTCCCCGCTGTCTTCATCCCAGGAGACAGGAGGGAACCCGACACCCTGAAGCAGACACAGAGAAACTAGGAATAAAAAGCTCTCAATTTAAAGTCATTCCTTTCTTGACGGCCTCAGTAGTTCTCAATAAAATGCTTCATGCACTGTGACATCCCAATCAAAGCCGGAGCTGCATGCCGGCCTGCTAACCACATGATCCAACAAACCCAGCGGAGCAGTCAGTGATCCCGCGCACACATAGAAGAAGAAACAGTCCAGGCATGTGGAAACTTGGGCTCCCCACACCTAATCTTCCTCCTACCGCATATTATGATCTTAAGTCAACAAACAGCAGAGTGTGCATTGAAGCGAACACACACCAGTGCAGTAACCCTTGGCTTTGTGGCCCGGGAAGAAAAAAAATACTATCCCTGTTTACCTTCATGACATTTAAGTGAAGAAATATTAAGTTAACGTGTTTGAGACTTTGTGGACTCCAGCCTGTGCAGATATTGATATTTTAGGTAAAGATCTGTCTGTGCTATTGGACCCATTTGTCATTCGATACAGCAGCAGCAAATCTCCAAGCTTCACACTGTGCCAGTCCTGGCTAATATTTAAACAGAGTTGGTTTTTCTTCAATCTCTGCATTTAAGAGGCGCACTCTGTGCTGGAAAAGCCACAAATATGACATCAAATCTTGAAATCAAAGCAAAATTATGAAATGTTTTTGCTGCCAGTTGAACTGATTTACTCAGCAAAATCTACAGTATGACATCAGAAAACTGCAATGTGCTTCATCACCACATCTTATTGTCTAACGTGAAGTTTCCTGCTGTCATGATGACTATGACCCATCTATCCATCCATCTTCTGATGGTAGCAGTTTAAGCAGGGACATCCAGAGCCCCCAGCTCTGCCATGGAGCCAACAAGGTGCTCCCAAGTGGGCCACCACTGGTCTCACCCTATCTCTAAGGGAGATCCCATTTCTGCCATTTGTATCAGTAATTTCATTATTTTGCTCAGAGCTCACGATCACAGGTGAGGGGAGGGAGGTAGCTTGACCAGTAAAAATGCACAGCTTTGCATCCACCCTAAGCTCTCTCTTCATCCAATAAAACATATACAGAGTCCGTATTACTACTGATGCCACACCACTCCGTCTGTCAATCTCCTGATCTCAAAGATGATTAGCATTTCAATGCAATTTGAGTGTTCAAGGTGTTTGTCTAGAACAGTAACTTATAACTAAATCACACCTGCAGTCTGACTTCATTACTAACAGTTTGAATTTGTTTCCATTCCCTCAGATTTAGCCCTGATGTTGATGCTGCATACTGAGAAGTAATGAAAGAAACATGATAAAAATGAAGGAAGGAAGTTGCTGGTTTGGTAGTCCTAGTCTTAAAAGTCTAAAAATAACAAACTATAACTTTGCAAAATATATGCTGGGAGTTTACTGCAAGTTTACTCTTAATGACCTTCAGCATCGTATGGACTGGCGTGGACACTCTGCATCCTTTGCATGCTGACTTTCAGATGCCTCCAACACAATGGCGATTTAGTCTCCCCATAAAACACACAACCAAGAGTTTGCTGAGGTTACCGCACTGACCTTTGTTCCACTAAAGTTAGGGTTGGTTGTTTATTGTTAAGGACAAACTGAGGAGCGGGGGCAGACAGAAAAACACGCTTATTCGTTCTTTCGCTGACTCGAAATGGAAAACACATCTACCACCATCCCAAAATTTAAATGGCTGCAACACTTTTTTAATCAATAAAACCGACCAAAATATAAAACAAATGAAAGAAGTAGAGCCAAGGGTGAAATGAACGATACGTGACTTGTTGATTATTGATGTTCAGAGGTGCTGGAAGGCAGACTCTACCTCAAGACTAATGGTTCCCCTGTTTTCAGACAGCTTCAGTTTTATATTCAAAGCAAAGCTGGCAGAAAAGTGAATGATTATTCCTTTACTGTAAAGGCTACATCAGGCCAAGTTTAAACAAACAGGAGGAAAAAAAATGGATTTAATGTATGCCTTCATCACATCATGGTAATAAACGCATCCAGAAGCAGTAAGAACCAGGTCTGGTATTTATTCAGACACTTGCCTGGATGTTAAATGTTCAAGTTTACACAAAACTCAAAATGAGCGATTTAACGACTTAATGTTGTACACTTGACATTAACTTAATGAAACAGAAAGCTGGTCCAAATCCAGACTGATGGGCAACAGACCTGCTTTTAAAAAATGGAGCTGCCCAATCGCCTCCCCAAATATTCAGCAGCTACTTATTACTGCATATCAGGAATGCCAACACATAAACTGCTGCTGTGTTACTATGTGCCGCTGTGCTGCAGGGGCATATGGTTTGCGCTAAGCGCTATATGACTGTGATGACAGAGAGCTGCTGGAGGCAGCTGAGCCCAGAGATGACTGCTCATTGCTGGCCTGGCTGGAGCCTGCTATATGACCTACTGCTCCATGCACGAGGGGCGTCCCACCCAGCACTCAGTAGCTGGCAGAGGCTTCGTGCGGGGCATTTGGCAGAGAGCACCTCCCGATCAAGAGGAGACGGTAAACGATGTCAAGCGAAAGTGCAAAAACTTGGAAGGCTTTCTTGCTGGGGCTGAATTATTTTACATTTTATTTAGTCGTACATCGCTTCAGGCTCCACTGCTTCTACATTTATCACGGTGCTCATCATAAAACTGGATCCAGAAAATACTGTTTGGCTTCGGTTCTGTAGGAAAGGTCGTGTTATTGCTCCTGTCTGTTCACCTGTGTCATAAATGTAAAAACAGTTCCCACGAATTCTGGTTGAAAAACAGACCCTGAAGCGAGTGAACATGAGAGTAACCATGCTTACTTTTACTTAACTTGATTCCTCTTTATTTTACGAGGAGAATAAAGAACTTTTATTGTTTTATTTGTCAGAAAATGGCAAAGCAGATAAAGGTTTTATATAGAAAGAATATTGAGCTTATGAAAGTGATTATTTTTACATCTTAGCTCACTAATTAAACTCTAATAACACAACTGAATATTTTTATTTAACTGCTTTTGTATCTTTTCATGCGTCACTCAGGTAGATTTTTGTAAGGTAAAGGACTATATAGCTACTTTAAGTATTGTAAAAACTTTCTCAAAAACTCACCTTGAAACCTTGAAATACAAGGTTTGCAAAACTATCAAACAAATACAACTTCAAATCGAGGTGGCAGGATTGCTGATTATTAAGGATTTAAGGTGCCTTCTCCTTGTCAGTGTGACTGCCCTTGACTTTGGAGCCCATCAGTACCAACCTGATGATGCTTGTGTGACACCTTGTGTGACTCCAGCCCTGGAGAAGCTAGCTCTGTGAGCCTGGCTAATCCACGTGCTGGCACGGGGCCGCTGCATGGCCATGTGTTCCTGCAGAGAGCACCGTTCCCCCAGGAGCTGCTGTCAGCACAAACTCAGGAAACAGTTATACTGTTCATATTTTTACAAGCTGCCTCTATGTGTAGCTAAAGTGAATCATAAGCTAATCACTGCCAGCTGCCTCAGGCATTGCTCTAGCTTGCTAGCCACTCAACCTGAAGGTATGAGGGGAATCTTTCATGTGCCACATTAATCTCTCCCTGAAATTCATCTTCACTGACCATCCTGCACGTCTCTGCTTTTCTCAGTCACCCCACCTCTGTCCTAATGTAAAGACAGAGGGATTTGACCCCTGACCTTATGATTTCTGAAGCCAGAATAGGAGGGGAGAGTAAGCTGAGGCTTTGATATTTCTTTTACAAAGAACGAATTTGAAGATTTCAAAAATGCTCACATACTGATGAATAATGTAAACTTTGACCTGTGCTGGAAAAGGTTTACTTATAGAGATGGGAAATCGTTGCTCATTTCAGATCAGAGGCTTTTTTAACTTGAGTGGATGGTTTGTGAGTAAGAGGAATGAGATTCGGTAGGTGACTAAACTCTGCCGTTTGAAATGCTACCAGGAGATCAGAAGGACATTCAAACCTGGACTGTTTGAAGCCGCCCTGAAGTCATAAAGTTGCTTGTACTCAGGTATGTGGGCATGAACGTCATCTCCGCTAGCCTGCAGCTATTGTCCAGAAACATTACAACTCATCTTAATAAAGATAAGCTACCCGTGAAGTCTTGGCTCCCTGCATGGAGGCATGATGGGATGGAAAGTAACCTGAAGATTCATGAACAGTGCTGATCTGCTCCTCGTTTATCTTCCTTCACCTGCAGCTAACTGTCCCACTAGGGAGCGGGAATAAGACCCTGTTCTCCACAGGCCCTGCAAACTCCCCAAAACACCCTTCGCCTCCCCTCTCGTCTCCCCCCACTTTTTTGCAGCCGACCATTAAGCCCCTCTGATGGATGACAGGGGCTTCTTTGGCACAGATCGGTGGGAACGCTTCTGTTTTTGGTTAGCAAACTAAAACAGTGTTTGAGAGACAGACAACAGCATCCTGGTTAAAGCTAAGCTAAAGCTAAGCCAGCCCCGAAGGCCCCAGCCTCCGTTAGTCCCAGAAAGATATCTGCCCCAAACTGAGCAGATCCACCTTTAATCACTATAGTCTCCTACTCGGAGGAATTCTTACTGTAAATCATCTGAATCTTTTCTCCCAGTTAACCGTTTGTGTAGTCGGGTTAATTGAAGGCAACACATTATTAACTGAGGACCGCAAAATGAGTGACTGACCACATACTGCCATGAGCGACTACCTCAAAAATGCTTTTGTTTGGGTTTTGAGACTGACACTCATTTTCTGGCTCGTTGGAGAACGATAATGGCTGGAAGAAAGACAGTGTAGAGTTACAAGCCGTGAACGTGCCCCCTTCTAGAGCGGGAACTCTTAATGTAGCTCTGTGCCGACTGTGCTGCCACTCTAATCCAATTAGCCTGTGTCAATCACTGCCGAGGTATCAAACCGCCTCAGACTAATATTTGCAGAGGGGCTCTAATATCAATACGCAGGTAAAGGCTGCAGCTCCCCACCCCCTCTGCAATTATATAACCACACTTGGGTGAAGCAGTGAATGACAACATTTACCACCCGTCTCTCTGTGCTCGGAGGCCGCCGTGGTCGAACAACCGTTTCTGTGAGAGGGGCCCACTTGTGCCACAGTGATTCTAGATGTATTTTAACTGGCATATCCTTATATTAGCTTCAGAAAAATGACACTGGTATTTACAAAGTAAAAGGAGTCTAAATGGCCCATTTGAGCCAGGGTAAACACATTTAGCCATGAGGTCAGAGGCTGCCACACTGGAGCAAGGTTAGTTTGATAATTTTGTCAAAATGTTTAATGTCCTGCTAAACCGTTTGGGGAAAAACAAATGCAGTGCTGATATTGACTTTGGCAACAGCCTGTATACTTAAGGCTTTAAACATGTAAATCAAATGCTCCATCTTCAGGCAAATGCAAGCAGACATTTCATGTGCGGCGTGCTGCAGGTCTGACGCCTCGCCCCCGCCCTCCATCTATACCGTGTGATCAACAGATAGAGCGCTACAGCATGCGCCTTCGTGAAAACTCTTTCAGGTCATCTGGAGTTGCTGAAATGTGCAAATTTGGGAATTGCTGTCGTTTTAATGCAGTGCTGTCATCACATTACTGGGGACACAAAGATGTACATGAAAAGGGAGATAAGTCATTGAACCACTTGGGTTACATATGCAGGTAAAAAAGGGGGACTATCACCAAGCTGCACCAACATGTTCCTCATCAAGTACGGACAGGAGCAGACACGGTCCGACTCTCACTTCCAATATGTCACCCTGCCTGTGTAGCCGAGTATCCCCTCCCAGAGTCCTTTTCACTTTCCATGCCTGTGCTCGCACTGCTAATTGTGCGTGCTGCTGAGAAAAGAGCCACAGAAACCGCGAGGTAATTTTGACAGGCTTCTCCTTCTGCTTTCAAGGCTTGAAACAACACACCAGCTTCCAGATGCTTCCAGGCCATCCCGACGTCTCTTGAGCGCCGCTCGGACGTTTACATCCAGGCGGTTTCACCGCTCTGCTCGGCTGCTCTGTTTGTGCTGGATGTCGAGCGGTCTGCTGTACCTCACACCCCAATCATAACCAATCACGTGTATTTCCTGGATATGTAAACTCGCCCCCACACACGGAGACACACACATGCACATAAGTACAAATGTATGTGCAGCTCTTTAAAGTAAGGAAGCCATCAAAGATCATTCTGTAATATGCGGGTGTTGTATATACACCCACAGAGCGGACCACAGAGTTAAAAGAAAGCATGTTTATGTAACACAATCACTTTTGTAACACAGTTTATGATGCTTGATTCCATCCACTCTTTCTCAATGTTATTAAACTGTACAGGACTGTTTTCCTTCCCTACCTCCCTGGTTTTTAGACACATTGCTTTAGCACAGCACACACTGTGCCTCCTGACGACACCCGGTTCTGTAACTCTGCTCTGCAGGCTCTCTGGGGAAATCATCAGCACTAATAGGAAACATCCTGCAAATCACACACATGCACACACTCAGAGATGCATGAGAGGAGCTGCTCGAGCTGTTGTTGAGCAAGGCAGTCGCACCTCGAAGAGCTGCGGGTTTTGTGCGTCGTCTTTTGAAATGTTTGCGTCGACTTCAAGCGGGAGCTCTGTAAAGATACAGTTAATTAATGAATTCCCAGGATAATGGATTGGTTCAATGGAAGCACATTTGTCTTGACTAAAGATGTAGCAACACTGGTATTCTTACTAAACCGTATTCAGTTTTATTGCTTCTTAAAAGTATCTCCAGATGTGCTTATTTTCACAATTACCTGAAAGATGCATCACTGATTTAAACGTCATTTTGTTGCTTGCATTTGTTGCATAGCTGAACAGCAGCAGTATATCAAGGTCTATAAATGTAATCTCGAGGTTTTGTGTTTTTAAAGAGAACCGGTTGATGGTGAAAGAGCTCACAGAACATAAACACAAGAAGACGACGCTATCACACTGCTTTGATACTCTCACCAAAGCTGGTGATGTGTCACATTGACCGCGTGGTGACCAGCACTGCCCGTCTTCCCATGAGGGACGTCATAGGGGTCGAGAAGTTGATTTTGTTTCCAGTAAGAAAGCCAAGATGGGTTTGTCAGCAGGACCACGAGGCTTAACCTAACATGAGCTAAGAGGGTTCGGCCGGGACTCGGGATGATAAATAGGTGAAAAATAATGGAGGCAGAGGGTGTAAAGTGTAATCACAATATCAGGGGAAGTCTTAAGAGAAGAACAGAGTTTGCACTGTCACTGAACTTTGTCATACACGTTGTTTGTATGCAGTAAAACAAACACACGGTGTCCTTTGACCTTTTCAAAACATGATGTGATATGACTTCAATTATATGACAGAATTGTGACAAAGCCATCCATGACTGTTTGTAGGATTATTCATTCATTAATCAGGTTCGTGTTTATATTTCCCACCCTTTATGACACATCTCTAGTTTTCCAGTGACCCAGACCTTCGGAGTGACATACCTCAACATCTAAATACAAATCAAGGGTTTGTTACTCACCCGTCTCTCGTGCCGTCCATGGCAGCCAGCGGGGACAGGTGGTGAGGGCTGCCGAGGTCTCGATCCAGTCGGTGCTGTCGGGTTGGCAGGTCAGCGGTGGAGCCAGAGTTGGGGGTGGGGGAGAGCAGCTCCACTGGGGTGCTGTGATGGGGGGTACTGGAGCCAGTGTACAGGCCTGAAAGACAAACAAAGCTAATTCGGTAAACGTGCCAAATAAACTCAAGGCCCCCGTGCTTCATCTCTCCTTCGAGCAAATTAAAAGCCATTTCATGGCAACAGGATTTTGTTTTGACAACTTTCATCCAATCAGTGTGCTTCGTAAAATAAAAAGTTCTGTGTTTGCGCTGTTTGTAATTTAGGGTACATTGTTTGTGCTGCCACAGGGACTGGCCTTGTTTGTCCTTTTTCGTATTACACAATAATAAACTAAAATGTTACATGTGTTCCGACAGTGACTTTGAACAGTAGGTCCTTTAAAAAGAGGACTAAAGCTACAAATATATGATATATGTTAAGGAAATCTGCAGAAGAGCATGTGATAATTTGCTGACTGTTCCAATATGTCTTTTACTTTTTGATCATTTCAGTTTTTCCAAATGATATTACAGTTACATGTTGTTGATGCACCGGTCTGTGGGGGCATTATTATCTTCTTTTACTGGTTGCATGTTGCCAACCTTTTCTACTGTTTCAAGCTGCAAACTGTTATTAAATACGGACCCCTTTTCTTCTTTGCAAACTAGGAACTGCAAATAATAACTGTCACAACTGTTTTTACTATTATTAGCTTTAGTGAAAATGCTTCCAAAGCCCAATTTGACAACAAAAAATGAGCTGTTTTGTCCAAAAATGAATCCCAGGGGTGTTCATTTTAAAAAGGATACAAAAACGAGTACTTGGAACTGTTACTTTGTTACTGCTATTAACATGTGGCTAGTTAGACTTTGGAGATCCACACGACTGTGCACAAGTCTTGAGCCTTCCCTCATTTCTGTATATTTTGGTTCCAAGGAGCCAGGCGCTCTTGTAATTTTCTAACGCTTTATTTGGCCCATTTTACAAGCACTTTTTAAAATGACCCCAACTCCATTGCCTTTTGTGCCAGAGACAAAATCCAAACTGTTTCAGAAAGAAGAGAAGATGAACTTTACGGGGATGCTTGGTGTACTATGGTATCACAACGCACTGTCCGAACACACACAGGAAAAAAATCAGCCACGTGCGCTTCACATTAACATACATATATCCATCATACCTGTATAAATCTTGGTCAATAAAGGGTTAAAGAGGTCTTGAGCAATATTTCTCCAGGATTTCTGAAGGTCTGTAAAAGTTGTCCTTTGGACATTGGTGCTTTTTGCCTCATTTTCAGTCAAGTCCTTGAACCCAACCGTTTTCAGAGGAAGATGGCAAACAACTTAAAAAATGAAATTTTATCTTTAGGCCCTTTGCTACAAACAGCCTGTCACAAAAACACACATTTTATTCTAATTTCTTTAGTTAAAAAAAGGCCAAAAAAATAACACAGTCTGACTTACACAAAATAGTATTTTTTGCACCAACGAGGTGATTCTCACACAGCTATAACACTTGGCATTTATTGACATGGTGTTCAGTGTGTTCTCACAGAACTTGAAGAAACTGAAGAAGCGGAGGACGTGCCAGGGCTAAAAAGAAAAGACCACCACCAAAATCTACACCAGATGGACAGTATCTCAAAGTCATGTTTCAACCAGTTTAATCAAAAATCATTCCTCCACAGGGACAAGAACTGCCTGCCCCACTGTGGACAGTCTTGTTAAGCAAGAGTCAACTTGATCTTTCCTTTTTTTCCTCTTTGCATCTTCTGCTAAGTTTAGCAGCTGATTTCTTTCCCAGCATCCAAAAGGCGAGAAGCACATTGACTGTCTGGGCCAGTTAACCGGCGACGAGAGCAGGAGACGGGAGGAGATGAAAGGAAGAGGAAAGATGGGTGCTCCTGGTTTTGCAGTTTTCAGGCCCAGCTGTTCTCAAGTGGAAGCATGCCGAGGCCTGATCTGACAGCGCTCTGAAATGGTTACAAGCTTGATTCATTACCCCGAAATCATCAATCACAGACCTTAAATGTTTTCCCCTTTAGCCCCAACATCTGCTACCACACCGGCAAAACAGTCGACAAATAATGGCTGTGATTGCCTCAATTTCATCACTGGTTCCTTGTGGAGGAAGACAAAAAGGATCTGATGTTGCTCTTTAAGAGTTAGAGTGGGATTATGTACCAAAGATGCTGTCGAGCGGATTTGAAAAGCTTCTTGTTGAGTTCAGGAAGAAATCTCTGTGAGAAGAAACCGAGAGCATAGCAGCAGGAGCACATAAACCTCTGTACTAAACTATGATGAGTCCTTCCTCTGGTTAATCAGGGAACACTCTAATTATGCTCTATAAAACAGAGAGGGGGGGTTCTCGTAAGTCTTGCTGCAGACATGTGAATAGGAACAGACTTATATGCAGTGAACAGGAAAACAAGTTTAGCTCTGACTGGAAGCATGACTCATTTTCTGCTCCACAAGTGTTAATGATGGGATGGCTGCCCACTTTGGCCCACTACTTACATGCATCCTATTGGCTCTAGAACAAAGAGAAAGTCGCGTAAATAGAGATCCTGAAGTCTAACCTTTTCTGACCTCGAATAACACGGCGTCCTTGACTGCTTTGGCTCCTCTGGGGCTTTAAATGATTTAAACCAAGAGAGAAAGCAACTCTCAGAAAGAGAGGGGAGCAGGAGGTAAAGAGCCAAGACTCAGAGGCCTGGTTCCACATTCAAAGAAAAGTTGAGCTTTCATAGTCATCAACGGTGCGCCGAGATCCAGCAACAATAACAGACAACAGTGGGGAGCCTGGCTGTGGTAGAGGCAGAACACAAGGACAGATGTGTCCATAAAGGGAGGAAGCTGCAGGGAATCGCTCTTGTCTTTAGGATGGTTATAATCCATTTATCTCTCTCTTGTTCCCAATTCAGTGTGGCGCTGACTTTTAGTGACGGTCAAATTCATCAGTTAGAAAAGTGGAAGTTTAAAAGACGCTTAAAGGCCACATGTGATGAATAAAATTTTCCAGTTCTAGTGGCTGCTAATGGTTTTTGCAGCCTTTGCATGACAGGAAGACAGGTTAACATGACATGGTTATGAAATCCAAACCAAACAAACAAAAGCACAAGGCTGTAACACTTCCCTTATAAACTCAAAGGACCAAGTATGGTCTAACAGCTAAAATGTTGATATAAAATGTGCACGAGCAATTAAAGTTCAATTATGTGGTGTAGATTGTTTATCTTTTGACCAAAGGCACCACCAAGTATGATTTTCACTGCCTGAGAGTGCAGAATTACCACAATACATCTGCAGGAATGTTGACATGGCTGCTGATTACCACCAATGACTCGGTGATTGCTTTGCCAGGTGTTGGGATTTCTGGCGGTCTGGACCTCACTCGCTGGCGTGTTCTTCTGCTTTGGAACAAATACTCCCTGGGCTTCGATATTTTGAGATGTGGCCAGTCGATTTCACTCATATTTGAAATTGTTTAACCATGAATGATGTTGCTACTACTGGTGACACATTATATTTTGTATTTAAGCCACATGTATTAATCTGTTTTCTTACCCAACTTCAATTTTTGCATGTTTTATGAAAAAAATAACTGGAAATTTGAGATGTTTTATTGGTAAAGAAACCGATTAATTAAGAGATCAATTATTAGAGGAAGAAATCAGGCTATGAGAATGACAGATGACAGGTGTCTACCTGTGAAGATGTCTTGGCCCAATGCAGGAGAATGGCCATCTTTGCCATTGTAGAGGTGCTGCGTAGAGGTGGAGCTCTGGAGGTGCTGCATGGACAGACAGTCGCTCAGGACATCCTGCTCCAGGTGAGGGCAGGGCCGAAGCTGAGAAAAATAAGCAACGATAAGAATAAACTTCAAATGTTTACAAGAAATGATGATGAGTCATTTAAATGGAGAGAACTCCATCTGGTCTGCAAGATTACTCAATCTAAGAACAAGACGACTTCAGTTTGGCCTGTTCGTAGCTTGGACCTCGTGTGTGTGTGTGTGTGAGAGTGTTCGCTTCATCTTTTTGCAATAATGTGATTGTAATGTTGATCTAAAACAGTAAATCAGCAAATGAGAATAGAATTGTCAGTCAAGGGGAACCGGGGGAAAGATCATATGTTCTTTTTTGAGTCATGCGTTGGCCTTAGACATAATTGGTAAGCGATCACTGTACGAACTCAGAGCCAATGTGAGATTGCTCCTGTTTCTTTCACTGCCAACTTTAATGGGGGCAACTGAAGACACATTTCAGCGAGATCACACGCCACAAAGATAAAATTCAAACCAAATGAAACCTGTGTCAGTTGACAAAATGAGACATCTGCCTTATGGATCAGTGGAATAGCTGAACTCTGTTGTATACATTACTGGATTTCTATGTAATAAAACATTATAGCTGCTGAGGTACACACAGGGCTTCTTTACTGTCATCAGGAGATTTAACTTTAAAAATGCCAAGATGTAAAAAGAGAGAATGGGATAGTAATACAGCTGACTGTCTGATGTAGGCAGAAAAAAGACTTCAGACTCCAGTGTATAAAGCAAATATGGCCACCAAGAAATAAGACACGGACTAGAGAACAGTGGAATCCACCTACGATCATAGTGCTTTTCTGATTACACGGGCCACCCAAAACACTTTACACAACAGGAGATACAAAACGCTTTTTCTGCACATACAACATTTTATGTATTACACAAACACACCAATGAATTCATCAGGGTCAACTTGGGGTTTTGGTTGAGCAGGCAACCACATGCTGTATGGCCAGAAAGCAGCGGCCTGGGTTCGAGTCCAACCCGCAGCCCTTTGCTGTGTGTCTTCCCCTCTCTCTCTCTTTTGTGTCCATCTCCACTGTCACTGTCCAATAAAGGCAAAAGCCCCCACCGACACACACACACACACACACACACACAAATGGGGGTTTAGCATCGTTGGTTTGGGGAAGAGCAGAGGTTAGAACCACTGACCTTCTAATTATTCTTATTAAACACGATGACCACACAGGCTAACAGTACAGGCTCCACTCAGACCTGCTTTGGGCCTTGCAGAATAAAAGGGATGCTTTTTTTTTTTTTTAATGACTTTTTAATGTATTTTGATGTTGCAGATTTGCAGCTGCAGATTTTGTCAGCTCCACATCGATGATGTGAATCTCCCACTTCACCAAAGATCTGGGGACCGACTGAGCACGGTGAACTCCTTGTCATGTTCAAGAAACCAGTTTGAGATGATCTGAGCTTTGTGACATGGCATGTTATCCTGCAGCCACCAGAAGATGGGCACACTCTGGTCATAAAGTGATGGGAATGATCAGAAACAATACTCGGGCTGTGGTGATTGAATTTTGGTCACTTGGTACTAAAGTGTGACAAGAAAACACCCCCACATCAGTAAAACACCATCAGCCTGAAAGGTTGGTGGGCAGGAAGGAGCAATGCCAAATTCTGAATCTTTTATCTGAATGCAGAAAGGGACACTCATCAGACTAGGTAACGTTTTCCTAATCTCTTGTTGTCCAACTTTGGTGAGCCTGCACAATTTGTAACCTGAAGTTTTTATCTGACAGGAGCGGTACCTCACGTGGTCTTCTGCTGCTGCAGACCATCAGCTTCAAGGTTCGACTTGTCGTTCAGTTAGAGATGCTCTTCTGCATACTGTGTTGTAATGAGTGGTTTTTTGAGTCACTCTTGCCTTCCTATCAGCTCAAAGCAGTCTAGTTATTCTCATTTGACCTCTTGCATCAACAATGCCCAGAGAACTGTGGTTCAGTGGATATTCAATCAATCAATCAATCAATCAATCAATCAATCAATCAATCAAAGCTTTATTCGTCACATGCAGGTTGCCCTGCAGTGAAATGGGACCCCCCCGACCTTACACATACAACACAGACATTACATGGGGATACAGGTCGGAGATTGGTAGCATTAGAGAAAAACATTGAAATGTACATTACAATGGGAAAGTACAAGAGGAAAAAAAGAGACCCCTACTCATGCTGTGCTTCCATGGTAGGACAGCATGAGAACAGGAAACAAAAAAACTCCTCTGCACAAAAAAGCACATGAATGTCCACAGCACAACATTATGAAGGACATGACAAGCCACGGGGTTGGGTGGGGGGTGAGGAGTCATCCGAAGCGAACACAGCAGCCGCCCTGCACAGCGCTATCATTCCAGCGCGGCACATAGACCCGCCGTGTTCCCCCGCAGGAAACAAGCATCGAAGGCGAGAAGTGAAAGAAAAAAAAAAACACGAGACAAGACAAGGACATAAGCAGCTAAGCAGGGAAGATAGGGGAAAGGAGGAGAGGAGGAAAAGTGCGACCGCCTTCGCTGAGAGCCAAACGAGGTCTAAAAAGAGAGGCAATTCTCTCTTTTTAGAGCATTCTCTGTAAATCCTAGAGATGGTTGTGTTTGAAAATCTGCCGAATCAACAGCACTGCTAGTTGATTCAACTACTTAACAGTCAAACTTGTAACAGTAAAACTAATCTCTACAGTTTGTGCAGAGCAACACTTTTTAAATTAAAAATTTGTATTTTATGTTTATACTTTGCCAACATCTATTATAAGCAGGCTTAGTTTAAACCAAAAAGCAGCTGGTGCAACTCTTAAACATTTGAATCCAATATGCGAGTTTCTTTCATCATTGAATTGTGAACTAAATGTAAATCAAGTTTGTGTTTTTGTAATCGTGCTCAGATAATAACTATGCTGACTAATACATATTTTTCAGTGGAGTGTATAATAATAATAATAATGATAATAATGAGTGATAACTTCATGATGCCAAGAGGCATAAAAACCTGGCAGTGTTGCTGTGGGCCCTTTGAACGAGTGAAGTCAAGTGTCGGTGCTCAATTTGCAGGCAAGGACAATGTCATCCAAGATTTTTTTTTATTTTCCAACATCACTGCAACCCTCTCAGTCTGTTTGTCCATCTGTCTGAGTTCTGATATTGTGGTCAGTTTGTGGGTGGAAACATTCTTCATCATCCCATCTACTCCACTCTCTGATTATTCCCACAGAGTTCATTAAGAGCAGTAAGTGAACAGATTATTTTATCTGTGGCTTCTATCTTTTAAGATTCTGGCTTTGCTGAAAAGTCAAATCACAAGTGATTTAACTCCTCCCCCCCAAAAAAAGCTAAACCTAACAGCTTTACAGCTGGCATTTTCCATGTTTTGATTTCACATTTAGATACCGTAAATCAGTAAATGTGTATGCGCATGTCCTTCTGGGGATTCTTAAGACAGCCCTGCGAAGCATTCATTGCAAGTAATTAGGGCTCGGCTTTCTCCACTGCGACACTCTTAAAGTTTTTTTTCCTCCTTTGGGCCAAATCCAAGAGTGGAGTAAGAGCGTTTGTTTGACATTTGTCCATAACATCTGGCCACTGGGGTATTCTGCACTACAGCTTATTAACAATGCTACAAGCACACATGTGTTTCCCTTTACGACACTAAGCAAAGAAACACATCATCCAGCCTGCCACTATCCAGCCCTTTACACAACAATGGGCCCTTTCTCTCTCTTATTTACCCACTTCCAGTTAGGGAAAGAATGGGCTTTTGACCACAAGCATGATGAAATGTGGTCAAACCTGATCTATTGTTGGGGAAATGATTCTCAAAAGATACTCCACTACACGGCTCCCTGCTTCAAAACCCCTCAGTTAGAGCAACTTGATGGATCTGCAGATAATGTGACCTAAGAAAGGACAAATTATGTTAAAGTTGCAGCTCTACCTTAACGACCCGAATAAGGTCATGCAGGAAACTAGCTGCAGAAAAAGATCAGCAATAGGGCTTGAGCTGCAAAATTTCATTTCATTTATTTATTTATTTCACACTTGGTTCAACAGTTTCAACAGTTTTATTCTTTCATACACACAAACCATGCTTTCCCTTGATATAACACCGCAACCAAGAGTGAAAAGGAGGAGGAAGAAGAAAATATTCTTATTAAACCCTGCCCCCCATCTACATTCCAACTAATATTACAAGTGGGCGCCATTAACCAAGGAACACACTAGCATTTATCTACAGATCATAGCGCAGACCAAACAGCAAAATTGCAATCAGCAGTATACCACAGCACATAATAACAAGGAGGAAAAAACAAGTAAATAAAATAAGGAGTTAACTCAAATTTCTTTCGTATTCTTCATATTGATTTATCGTTTTAAACATGTAACACTTTTTAAAACAACGTAAATTTCTACAACTCTTCAGATTATAATGAAGAGAGTTCCACAATCGTACACCCATAACCGTTGGACTCATTAATCTTTGTGTGGGCCTAGCGAGCTGATGCTGAAAATGATGTTTCCTTCGGCTGTCCTCACCTCCCAAGCACATAATAATCTTTGTAACTTGAGAGGCAATATATTATTTTTAGCCTTAAACATAATTAATAATGTCTGTAGTTTCACTAAATCTTCTACTTTCAATAGTTTCGATTTTATAAACAATTTATTTAAGAATAAATGAACCATGACGCAGCAGCTTCTAAGTTTTAATGTCCACTGGCTTTAATTTGCTACTTAAAAATTAAGAAAACAACAAATGTCACCGGTAACCCCACATGGAAAAGATTTATATAAATCTTATAAAGTTTGTATCTGTCTTGTGTGAAACTTGTATGAAAAGCATACAAGAGTGAAAACAGATAAGATCCCTTGAAAAATTATATAAATGAAACTTGTATGTTTTGGATACTTCCTAAAACAATACATGAAAGTGGCCACTTTCATGAGTAAATCATATAAGCCTGATATGATTCACTATATGAAGTAGGACAAATCTTTTGTAAGTTTTTTTCTATTTCTTTTCCATATGGGACATCTGACATACGTTTGGTTCCTATATGATGTTTCTTTTTAAACCACTGCACTACAGTTTTTCTTTTTTTTCCGTTTCTCCCTCCAGCAGAGTGTCTTACCTTCCTACGCACCTGTTGCTCTTTGGCCGAGTGGATCTTGACGTGTTTGCGTAGGGAGCTGGGATCCGTGTAGCGCTTGGTACAACCGGAGATCTGACATGCATACGGTTTCTGGGAGGAGAGAGGAAATATTTCTGTTCAGTTATCAGAGAAAAATGCATAAATTTAGCTTTTCTAATAACAGAGACACAGAATAATATAAGCAGCTAAAAAAGAAAATTGTAAAGGAAAGGAGAAAAATGAACATGCAGTAAATATGAAACTTCTTGTAAGTAAAGGCAAAGATAAAGTCCTACCTTTCGGCTGAGAAAGACACATAATGTGAGGTAAAAGGAAGACCAGACAAAGGATGAAAAGAAAAGACAATCAGTTGACAAAACCTTGAATACCACAACATCTCTTTGGTTATTAGTTTTTCAGGGTTTAAGCATCGTATTTCACTTGCAGTTGCAGTTCCACTCACTCAGCAATGAAACCCATCTCTCCTGCTACTGACAGCACTGATACTGCATGATTAATAATGTATAAAGACTTAAAGACAAACACTATAATATATCAGCGTAAGAAATACACTCACTGGCCACTTCATTAGGTACCGCTCGTTAATGTAAATGTCTAATCAGCTGATCACATGGCAGCAACATATAGACGTGTTCAAGACAACCTGCTGAAGTTCAAACTGAGCATCAGAATGAGGAAGAAAGTTGCTCCGAGTGTAGCATGGTTGTTGGTGCCAAGCAGGCACTTCTAAGTACTTCAGAAACTGCTGATCTACTGACATTTTCCTGCACAATCATCTCCAGGGTTTACATAGAATGGCCTAAAAAACAGAAAACATTCAATAAGCAACAGAAATGCCTTTTTGATGCAAGAAGTAACTAAAGAAGAACACCTATGAATGCAGATCACATAAAACCCTAAAGCAGGTTGGCTGAAGCTGTAGAAGACCACACAAGGTGCCAGTCCCATCAGCAAGAACAAGAACAGGAAACTGAAGCTATAATCTGCACGACTTCACTGCAATATTTTGAAGGTAGGGTCAGGATTGGTGTGAGCAACCTGAAAGCATGAATCCTCCATGCCTTGTATCAACAGTTCAAGCTGGTTGGTGCTGCTGTAAAAGTGTGGGGATGTTTTCTTGGCACATGTTGGACTCCTTAGAACCAACCGACCATTGTGTGAATGACACAGCCTACCTAATTATTGTTATCGTGTATATAACAATATTCATGGACCAAAATCTCTGAATTATGTTTCCAGGACTCGAGTTTTATGCCATGAAAAATTAGGTAGTCCAACCCTGTACTAGAAGAGGTACCTAATAAAGTAGCTAGTGAGAAATTATCTTATTCAAATATAGTCAACCATGTTGAGGAGTATTCTTAATAATTAAGCATTTGTCAGTGGGCATGCACACTTGATACACCGCGATGGAGTACACCACTTTATTTCACATTTTTCTAATTAAAATGAAGGATGGTGATAGAGATTCTTTTTACTTTTTACATTCAGTAACAGAAGTTTTACAGACTTTATTAGCTCTGCACTTTAACGTTTTCTCTAAATAACCTGTTGTCATTCCAAAGTGCTTATAATGCCAATCATCTCTGTTTGTTTTGCCAAGAAACCAACTCGATACAGCGCAGAGCCCTGACTTTAAAAAAAGAGTGTAGTAAAACTTCTGTGTAGGATAAATATAATTAAGCTTTAAAATGATTTTCCTCCTCAGCGTTTCTGGCAGGGCAGCCGACTGGGCAGGCACAGTGAAAGCCATCGCGGGGTGTTAATGTGAAGCCATAAGCATCGGGGTCCCAGATTAGCTGTATCGTTGGGTCTACTGTGGAAAGAGTGTGCAGTGGAAGAAAATCCCTAACTGATAGAACAACACAAGTCTGCATTAACATTTCTACTCTTACTACTTAATAATTTACTGTTACATATAGAAAAGTATTGGTGCATGGCCAGTTCAGTGAAAACAGGGGGAAATATTCTGGTTACAAAAATACTGCTAAAGTTACTTTTTCTGGAAAAAATAATCAAGGGTGACACTACCAGACCCACTGCTACTCTTTTTCTAACCGCTCAGCATTACCGATGTTCTATATCCGAATTCTTTGAGTATTGGCTCAAAAAGTTGAAGGCCACCTGTCTGTCAACCATCTCCCCCTTTAGTCTCTTTTCACCTTCTCTGAGATGAGCGTTGCCTGTTATTTCATATTGTACGACTCCTTTCAGAGAAACTTTTAGTGTTAGGTTTTGTCATGACTCTACGAGCACAAGCTTTGTTCTGAATTTAGTTTTCCTGTTTATTTCTAAACAATTAAATTTGAATAAATGGACTGGTACTGATAGTCAAATCAAGCACTCATAGCTTATAAGTCTTATTCACTCAATCAGACACATTCATACTTTGTGATGAATGCTTTGGAGGCAACTCTTGGTTCTTACTCCAAAATACAGACTGGAGGAACACAAACTGACCCACTGAGCTTTAGCATGCTAGGCTCTACCATGTAAGCCACAGCTGCCCCCTTCATAAAGGGACTTAGGTTCATTATATACAAATTTGAAATACTCCTTCAAATAACTACTCAATAATACGCACACTTACACACCTTGAACTCAGAAATGCAATCAGAAATAAAACTGGTATAGAAAATGGTGCAAAAAAGCATCAACGTGCATGAAAAGCAGTGGTGCATAACTGTGTATACTTGGTAGGGAATGGTGGTAGGGTAGATTGACCTGTAATGGTTGCAAAGTAGAATATTTGCATCTAAAATAGGATATAGTATAAGTAGAACATAGAAATACATTAAAAAATGACACAAAATTCAAGTAAATGAGTACTTAATTACAGTCCTGCTTGTCCATGCGCTCATCCAATGGTGTTGGGCACTGTAAGATTAAAAGTGCTCTAGTCCAGTGGCGTTTTATTGGGAGGCACATATTGAGCTGGTTGTTTCAAATCAGATTTAAGTAATCTTTCAAACGCAGACAGTAGATACAGATGTCAGAAAAAATTAATTGGGATTCGATTTATTGACTTAAAGGGGAAAAAAGTAAAAAATTTCTCCCTTGCAGAGGAAACCCGACGTACTTAAGAATATAATTTGAGCCCAACAACTTATTTACTCCCTAGCTGTGCTGGCATACGGATGGTGATAAAGTGGGTGGTAAATTGGTGGGGCTACTGAGACATGACGAGTGGCAGCAAGGACTGACTCAACCTTTCCTTCTCGTTCCACGGGTCAGAGAAACAGACAAAGCTCTGTCTGAGCTTGGAGTCCCAATCCAAGCCTGTTATGGCAAAAGCTGCAACTTGGCCAAATGACACTGATCGTTTAATGATCTGTGGCATGTCACTGCAAGAGGAAAGTGGGTGAGAATGCCACACGGCTCACTGACTGACAGCAAATTAAATCTAAGACTGTCATGATGTGGAAAGAGGCACTGGGGCTTAGAAAAGTTTGAATGTTGTAAAATCAGAGAAGGGATACCGTTCGCATGATCTGCACACTCACTCACTCACCGAGGGGACATTCAAAAAGTAATGTTTTTACTTATTGTTGCCAGCCGTAGTCTGTGTTTGGTTGTGTATGATCGTGGAGACGCCTACTATAGCAGGAACTAAAACAAAGGTGGTTTGAACTACTTTGTCAAGTGTTTATATGTCTGAACGTGGGCAGAAGTTACCAACGCGACGGCTACAAATGAAATGAATGAAACTATACAGCGGTGTATTATTGAAAGTTCAAAGATCAGTGTGGGTACTAAGTAGAGGGCAACAGAAGTCGCCTCTGCCCACCTTCACACTCCTGCCAAACAGTCTTTTACATTTTTTTAAATCCTTTTTTTAAAGCATCCTGATCCAAGACGCCCCTGACTTTGCAGCTGATGTGATGCAATTGCAGTATGGTATCCAAATAAGTTCCTCAAACTAATCCCGAAATGGATTTCAAAGAAAGTAAATGAAAACAACATATGCAAACATCAGTAGTTCAGATTAAACATTATTCCATTCTGGTGAGACACTGGGAGGGGTGCGGTGAGGGAGCAGAGGCTTCGATTCTGACCGTGTCCAGGTGAGTGCGCTGATGCTTGGCCCGATCGCTGGAGTTGCTGAAAGCTTTCTGGCAGCCAGGGTGCTGGCACAGGTACGGCTTCTCTCCTGTGTGGCTCCTCAGGTGGATCTTCAGATTCTCCAGACGAGAAAAGGCTTTGTTACAGCCCTCGAACTGTGGAGGAGGGAAGACAGAGATTAGAGCACAAAGGCAACCACACTTTGGCAGGTATGCACAGGACCACACAGGAAAAATAAGCAAAAAGCCCACATGCATGCACACAAAAGAATTTAAATCAATCAGTGTAAAGCTGGCAAACGTTAGAACCGTGTGGGTTGTGTATATGTGTGTGCATGTGACTCAGAGATAAGTTGTTCCAATCTTTCCTTCAGTCTCATAATTACTCACACAGATGGAGCTCACTGTAAACTATATATTAACTAACTATGGAAAAGAAATTAAATACTTAAAGAAAACCTTTTACGCTGTTACGGTGGGAGATGCTCATATTGAACACGGCCAAGGTCTCAGACGAGGACAGCAACTTGTGATTCACAAGCTCAGGCTTCAAACCTCCTCAAACCTTTCGGTTACAAGGGTCAGCCAATCAGAAGAAAGTTGGCCGAAATGCAGCTTTGCAAACAATTTGTTTTGCACTAAGACTCAATACCAGAGAAATAAAGATTATGTTGAACTCACTCATGCAAAGCCACTCTAGTAAAAGCAGAGAATAAAGAAAAAACTGTCCCCTTTAATAATGTGGGTGGTATAAGTGTGAGCAGTTTTTTTCCAGGCTGTTACGTTGCAGATCCAAAGACCTTTGTTGAAAAGCACATCCACTTGAAAAACAGCCGCATTCATGGCAGCGCTCCTGTCTCGAGGCTGCCATCTAAATTGCCGGGAAACTGGAGTGTGCCATACAGCAGCAGTTAATGGGCTGTAATGCATAGCATGAGATAAGTGTTCTGCTGTGTATAGTTCATTAGACTGACAAGTGACAGTGACTGTAAACAAGCTCATAGCCGACCCAGCTTGGCCCATTTGATCCCTACCACTCTGCCAATGAACACCACAGATTTGTTAACATGTGAATGATTCATGAAGCTTCTCGCATATCCGCTTCTTCTCTTAAGGAGAAAACACAGCAGGCTGGTGGAAAAGGCAGTCCCCACCAAAGCCCCCCCTACGGTGGATGCTGTGTAAAGAGTCACAAAGTCTATTGGTGCACAGTAGAAAAGGAAGTACAGTCACTGGTAATTTTTTCTATTTATTTCAAAGGTATGGCTTATGCACGTAACTATCACTCGGTATAAAAGCAAAAGCTGTGTCAGGGCTCTCCTTCTGTACAGTCATTTTTCTGTCACCCAGTGAGGGCTTCATTCAAACCATGTCAAGAAAATAAAATTTAAACCCCTCAGAGTGAGCCAGGAAAGCATTCACTCTGGTCAAAATATGACTATAAAATTCTTAAACCATAAATTTTATACAAAGTCTCATACAGGAAACAATTTTTCACCTCGAAACCAGTTTTGGAAGCGGCCTGAATGGATCTCAACCAAAATAAAACTGCAGCTCCGAGGCTGTTTTAGGGGTGCTGTGGCCTTTCCACTGTATCCATTGTACCCTGACCTTTAGCGAAGCCTGCTGACAACAGGTCAGGTTACAGCTAAGGAGAGAGTGACACCATTTTTCTAACGGTCCTCCAGCTACATCTAGGCTCAATACTCATCCCTGGTCTTCTTCATTCACTCGCACAGTGCAGGCAGGACCTTCTATTCACTGAGGCTCCATTTAATATAGGCGAAACCTAAGCCTGACATGGTAGAGCCGTTTTGGGTGACCATGCTGATCTGCAGGTTTATGCATGTGACTGAGCAGCTCAGTAAGACAGTCCTAATCTGCCCAATTATGGCTACTCAATGCATAGCTCCTCATAAAGTTTGTAAGACCTTTGGGTGGATGACTATGGAACAAAAGCTTCCTTTCACCTTAACAAGTTGCATTTTTCCATTTGATTTCCATCATAATTTGCAAACTAAAAATGAGACTGAAACTAAAAAATACTGAAAGTTGGTAAAAAAAAAAAAAGATGGGACTATTAATGCCTTAAAATTTTATTTTCTCACCAAACTGTAGCTGGATATTGGTGGCAATATGATACCCGAGAAACAGTTTCTCATCAGTTTTCAACACTCAGCGATTAAAATGTATTGAAGTTTGAAATGAAGCATTTCCAGCCAAGGTCTGCGTAATCTGTACTCGTCTCATTGTGCTGTAAATGGATAAAACTGAGGCCCTCAAGTTAAGACGACACATGCCAAAGGGCCCATAAATAAATAAATTCAGTCAAGCTGCAAACTCTGAGGTTTAAAAATGCAGCTGATAAGGCCACCTTCAGTTCATAGATTCAACTTTACAGCAGAAGTAAACAAGTTTACATGTTTGTTCAATTCTTTGACAAACGTGAAAAAAGGATACTGGCATTCATTTGGTGAGTTAAAACTAGAACATCCATGACATAGCAGTTCATCCGGCTCTTGTACCATTCACAATTCACAGGTTAACGTCCATAAAACAGCACATATGTGCTTGACTTGAACACAGTTTGTGTGAAGACCCATTTGGTGACCATTGTGTGCAAGTTTATTAAATTCTGACCTTTCTAAAGAAGGAGTACTGACTCTTGTGAATTCAGGATGGATTGACCCCTTGCCACGGAATGAGCTTATCGGCACTTCAGCTAGATCCATAAAGGTGAGGCAACTTTACAGGATGCACCTCACTGACCAAATTTGCTCTAGTTAGCTGATACAGCCACTTTTGGCACGGAAAAATTAAAATGATGTAAAACAATCGTAAAATGATAATACACAACAACAAAAGCCTAAACATCTCTGTCAGCACAGTAGCATGTCATGATGATGATATAGTGCTTAAAATGAGAGCTTCTTTAATAGTATGGAAGTTGTTTGGCTACAATAAAGCTCAGTACCTTGCAAAATATGGAAGAAAACTGTTACTGAAAAAGGTGGAAACAACAAAGTTGTTTCACCACTTGAAGCAAAAACACACCGTCGAGTACAGCCAGGCTGTGACGGCTGGAAAGGAGGAGATGCTAGCAGCTGCTGATGTGCAACCCAAAAGTAAACAAATGACTCAAGAAAGGTCTCGCAGGAGTACTCGCTGGTTGCACTCCATATGACAGGAAGAGCAAATGGTGGAAGGTTATTGATGCAATTACATGGAGCTAAAAGAGGGCTTTAGGCAGCTGAATAAAATGTTCGACCCAAGACACAACATCCCAGGTAGAAAGTATTTTCCAGTTTCTGTTTTTTATTATGTGACAATATTGTACAGGTTTCTGGAGCGTGTTGTTGACTGTTAGTGTTAAGCAGTTATGCTGCACTTTTACTTAATTTCCAGGGAAAAACACCACCTGGGCTACGTTTGTGCTTACCTTTGACTCATCCTGTGTCACTACTATTGTACTATAATGCTGCTGCTGCTGGTACCTTGACAGATTCACACTTCGAATGAGTTAGTCTATCATCAGCAGTTCATTGGAAAAAAGAAGGATAGAAAATGTCCTTCATTTTTTTGCACAAATAAATGCTGCTGCCTGCAAGCCAGTGGAGTATTTTTCAGCATTTTTCTTGTTATTTTCATACATACCATTATTGCAAATTTCCTACAACTTCGAGGCTACATTGCTCACCCCAAACAGCCATAATGCTAAAATCAAGGCTTCAGTACCTTTTATTTCCAGCATATAGATAAACAGCTTGCTTCAAGTTCTTCATAATTTATTCTTGGCTACTGAGCTTTGATTGGGTAAAGATAAGCTTCTAAAGCTGAGATGCTATCAATTATGTAAGCATAAAAAAATGCAGAAAATTTGCAGTATGATCACAGCTAAACGTCTGCTTGCCAGACCGAAATGAAAGATGAGGAAATATATTCACAATTCCTCAACACTACACAAACACATGCTGTCTGGGGTTCAGCATTTAGCTATAAAAATGTCTTAAAGAGTTCACATCATACAATGCTGTAATGCGGGAAAACATTATTCTCAAGTCATACCAGGCAAATGTTTTGGATGAAAACAAGAGAGGCAGCAACGGTGGGAAAAGTTAATAAAATCTCTGTGCGAATGAACATCCACACTGCCGTACCACTCATGACAGACAAGGTCTATGCTTACTGCTGAAACACGGCGCCGGGCGTTTGAGTTCGGAAAACAAAAATGGCTATTATTGACGTGCCAAAAGTTTATTTATGTATAAGGGAATAATCACTCTTTCACTCCTTTTTTTTCTGCAATATAAATTTGAGGCTGAATTATAGTTAGGGGTCCGCTGGGGAAACCGTGTTAATCGTGTAAAGCATATTATTACTGCGGGATCACCACTTGCAGTTTGCATGGAGACGGCCCGAGTATGAGGTTTTCCTGCCTGCTGAGAAACCAACAGGCACTGCCACCTCTAGGCATGAATTGAACCAGAAACCCTGCATGAAAATTTTATGTCAAAGTAAGATGTTAAAGCGTGGCCGATCTACGGGTCCAAATGATTCCTCTTAGTGGGTTCAGCCCCTGTCAGCTTCATTTCATTTGGTGTTTAAATGCAATACATGTATGCTGCTTGTGCTGAATGATGTCCAAGGGGATTAAAAGTGTTCATGTGGACATATATGGTCTTATCGTGGCTATTTTATATGTCATGCTGTGTGTTTTCATTTCCAACTGAAGTAAAAAAAATAACCGAAAAAAGCCTCTACAATAATATTTACATGTTAAGAAGCATATATTGTACACCAGTAGGGTCCTGCATCATACACATAGCAAACACATGAAGTGGTATAAACAGAGCGCTCTGCTGGCTTCTGACACACGATGGATTTTTACCTTTGATGTTATCTATGAAAACACTTTAGGCGGAGCTAATCACATTAATTGCTTTAAACATGTTTAGTTTTCCTCTCTGAAAACCTCTGTCTAAGGTAAACCAGCAGATGACCGCACGAGGGGAGTGGCACTGGCAGCGTGGTGGGATTTGAGCCCCGTTTGACACCATCTCACCATTGATTTGGGGGGTGCTCAGTAGCACAGTAAACATTGGCCATGACAGCGGGGTCCTGACACGGCTGAAGGGGGCGAGAGTGGGTTGAAAGGGTGGACAGGCCGCCGATCACAACAGACAGATTATGGGCCCAGCATGCAGAAGAGTGGCGGTGCGTCGTGCCTGAGGCCTTCATGGGAAATGACTCCTGACTGGCAGGTAAAAGGCCAAACAGTTTCAGCTAAAAGGCAGCAGTGTACCGCTCTCCTCACATGCAGCGGCTCATTAGCAACCTGCCGGAGCTGCGGATGATGGGAACAAACTGGCCGTTATGGACGGGTGCTGCGGGAAATATGGCTGCTGACACGTGTAACAGAAATCTGATTAAAAGCCTTGATGAATGGCGTAAGAGGAGCCATGCAGAACAGAATCAGAAGCAATTCAGAGGTTTTTTCCTCCTGAAAAATAATATCTGACTGTGGCCCTTGCAGCCAAGGTCATCATTGACAGAAGTCATTTCCCCTCCCCACAAAAATAGCTCCAGGATTTTCTGCTCACCTTTATGGAGTTGCTACAAATCCCTCCTACATCACATATCGGTCTGCAGGTAGATCTACATCAGCACTTTCACTAACGAGTTTAATTGCTAACTAGCATGAAATTCCCGATTTCTCATGTTCTGGGGGTCCCCCATTAAAACAGAAAGATCCTCTGAGCCTAACAGTCAAGACTATTTCTTTTTTTTCTTTTCTATAATTAGTTTTAACCCAATACATACATTAAGGCTCCTTAGCAGGCAAGACGAGGGTAAGAAGTGTTGGTTGCAAATGAAAACACGGCCAAATAAAACATGGTATAAAGTGCCAATGCTCAAAAGCAGGTTGTATAACATTATAGGTATGAAAAAGGGAGTTTGGGGGAATGAGTTGGTTTATCACAAGGTGTCTTTCTCTGCCCTGACCAACGAGGAAAACCACCAACACTTCAGGATCTGTTCCGAGGGAAGGCTGTGGAGCAGAGTGCCCCGGCTGCGGATGAGAGAAACATGTGCATTTAATCTGCCGGCTTCCAAATGCCCTGTGGCAACCACAGCAAAGAGCAGAAAAACGTAAATGGATGAAATTATATCCATATGATTCAACGAGACAGCTAAGGAGAGGCAGGTTTCTCATGCGCTTCGTCAAGATACAAAATTAAACACAGCTTGGCTAAAACATTCGCATTACATAGTTTACACATATCATTTCCAGTGTGAACCGAGATCCTTTTAGCAGCCAGCTTCATCTGTTGTGAATAGAGCGTTAAAAAGAATCAAAGATAGCGAGGGGCTTTTTTTGTTTATAAAGATGAGAAATTAATTCACACCCGCCTCCTTTGAAGCATCTTTTCTACTTTGCCTCCTGAGCTCTGTCTAATTTTTTTTTTGATTTATGAATGGTGAGATATGAGTACACACACACAGACACGACTGTGAGGGAGGAGTGTTGTCCAGATGCGAATGAACAAGAAAACAGAGCAAGAGCTCAGCCGATAAATTGGTGGGAGGAAGTAGTCATGTAAATGACTAAAGAAATTGTTCTTAACAGCCATTTTGCACTCATGCCTGAATAGTTTTGGAGCCAGATTAAAAACTACGTGGATGGCACAACAGGAAGCATTCCTATGATGACTAAATGGGGCTCACATAATGAGCCAGCCCAGCTGTTTTGTTTCTCTCGCACGCTGTTTGCTGAAGATTGAGGAGGAAGTGTAGTGATGGATCTGAACCCCGGCTCCCGCGGTGGAGGCCTGGCATGGTGCAAGCCTGGGTGCACAACAACACGGTGAGCTTTCATGGAAGCACTTAACCTGCTGTGATCCAGAGACCTTCATTCAAATGTCGACCAGCTCTGCAGCCCTGCTTCACATTAGGGAGCTAAGATGTGATTTCCTCTCAAACCTGGCAGCCCGGGTTTTACGGGTTCATCAGGTTGAGGCGAAAAAAAAAAGAAAACAAGCGTCACGTTCTTATTGAGATGAAGTGGACTGACAGGGAAAAGGATATTTACTGTGTGCTATCATGGAGCGTTAGCAGAAAAACCAAACGTAATTCCAGCTAAATTGCACTGGCATATTTAATTTTCCTTCTGGGCAAAGGATCAGGGTGTTAAGAAATAATTTTCACATGGACATATTTTATACTCGACTGAATGAGAACGAGCCAAATCTGCAGTTCATTTTAAAGCAGTATTATTGATTGCATACATATCAACAGCTTGTGCCTCGGTGACACGAGAGTAAAAATAGATCGGCAGCCTCTTTGCAAAAAGGAAAAATCAGTGGTTGCATTGAGTTTTTTTTCTTTTGGCCCCTGCGTGCTCAACCTCTGGGCCATGACTTTTGATTGCAAGGTAATTTCACAGGTCGCCTGGTAGGAGGCAACGGGCCCTCAAACAACCTCAGTCCAACTCAGATTGTGGCAAAAGTTTGCCGTCTCCTTTATAAAAGCAGACCGACTGCCAAGACACTGATCAGTTTGAGTCAACCTGTGCGGTGAGCGCAACTTGTCTGCAAAGCATCTTTCTGCAATAGGAGATTGCCAGCTGTATTCTGGTTGTATTCCTAAATAACAGCAAGGCTGTCAAGCACCAATGTCATTTTGCAGATAATCGCCATCCTGCAGTCACTGTTTGAGGAGAAATGTCTGAATATCTGTGTGGTTCTGGTTGGACTCTGAATATAAGCAGTTAATGTGAATTTCTGAGTGTGAAGACGGCAACAGATTTGTGATTTCTGCCGATTTATCACAGCTTTTTGCCGTATTATCACGCACAGATTGCATGTAATTGTCAATTTGACCTCATTCAATTGGAAACTGATTGCAGACTGTTTCATCACTGTCTTGCTGCACCACAGCTGCTTTGAAGAAAACACCTGACTGCGATCGGTTGCTGACCTGGTCGCTGTTTTCAAAGCCAATAAGACCAACAGGTCACTGCACTCAGTCGCAGAACTGTTTTCTGTAGCAATGTAGTGAAAAATACTATTTTCTCAAAACTATTTCTTTTCAAATCTGTTCCACATCTTGCTTAATTTAATTGTTAAAGAATTGATTTGGACAGTGTAAGATCTCCTTGCATCAGTGTTCCCTAACGATGCAATGACCACTGAGTTTGAGAAGCATTCTGGGTGTTTATTTTGGTGATGAGACATGATCCTATTATGCCTCCCTTCAGCTCCTGAAAGAGCCATCCCACTTTGTATCATGACAGCACGGTTACAGTCGCAGCAATCCTAACCATTTATAATGGCTAATTAGAGTGCAACACAAAGCTTGCAGGGCCACAGCCATTAGTAACCATCAAGACATTAATTATAAACCCACTCACGAAATCCGAACCCGCCATGAAAACGACAGACTGGAGGTTACGCAATGAAAATCCTAAACATGATCTGTGTTCCGAGCCGGCGCCTGGACTGATGTTACTGGCAGTCAATGCAGGATCCTGTTTGACAGGCCCATGAGCTACGGCATCCTCTAACACTCGGGCTTCAATCTATTCAGCACCTTTCACTCACACTTGCCTCCATTCGCACTCTCGCTTTCTCTTGCTGTCTCTCTTTTACCCCCTTCAGCCAATAAGCTCCTCTTGCACTGCAATGGAGTATTTTATACCTTAGTGTCTCCATTTTTTACTGTTGGTATTGGGGGATGACAGACGCCAATTCACCAAGAGCCAGTGGTGACAAAAATAATGACATTTAATTGATCCGATTTATGAGTCTTATTAATTATTTGACACATGCTGTAAAACGAGTCCAATGTGACGATTAGTCTGTGCTTTGAGGCAAAGTTTTTACTGGCTCCAACCAGCCATCCATTATTTTCTCCTTCTTCTGTGACTTTTCCTTTTTAAGCATGACTCAGTTTCTTTTATACTTTAACCTGCCTTGTGTTCATCTGCTTCCTCTTTACATGCATACCCCTTAATCTGGTACACTGAAAACCGTCCAAGAAAATGTGCCACCCTGCTTGCTCAAAATGTTGCATGTCTTGGGACTGGATTTCATTTCAGTGTTTTAAGGCTGCTGGTAATGGAGAAATTGGCATCTTTGCACATTGCCACAGGTCTGGAAAGATGCCCCTGCTCTGACCACAGCTCCTGACATTAACCATTCATGCCCTAGAAGGAAAAAAAAAACACCCACTAGTTAACCGCAGCATCTACCCAGTAAACCAAAGTACATTGCCAGTAGCTGTTTTTTAACAGTATAAAAGTGCTTAAGTGTTTATTTTGTTAAAATTTGGATTCTTGCTGCGGTCAGAGAATAGTTCATACTACAAGCGGCCAAGTTTTATTTTCATTTTTATGCAGACACGCACACTCTTCTCTTCTGCATTCCCTTCTTTGTTGTTTCAGCCGATAAGATGAATGTTATTTTTCCATCTTGTCCAGTGATTTAAACGTGTGTGTGACGACCTAACATAACGAACAGGAGGAATCAAGCGTTTCTGTACCACACAGGCCTGTTAGGTTAAAAAAAAGGTGAAGGCCCTTCTCCCTCTCCGGCAAACTATTCCACAATCCAAGAGTTGACACAGCTGTCTAAAGAATCACGCCTACTGTGGCATACACTGGCAACTCTATAACTCTGACGTGACAACAAATAAACATTGCTGAAGGCCAGAGAGTTGCCAATCAAAATACTTCCATGCCAGAAGTACTGTAGTACTCAGACAAAAAACATGCCAGCAAAATTAAACAATAGGTCAACATGGCACCGTGATCGACACCAGCCCAAGGACTCGAGGAGGGTGAAGGGGAAGAGAGTGCATTTATGCAACCCTCTGGAGGGGGACCAGACCACAAAGCCTTCTGGGTAAAAAAGCTGCCGCCTAAGAAATGTGGTGCAACTGCGATGCCACGGTGCCCCTAGATTTGTTCACTCCTCGCCGTGCCAAGTGTGTTCTTTTCTGCTCTCCGTGGGCTTCGAGGTCCAGTTTCCAGTTATGTGGATAAGGCTGGTTGCAATATATCAGGACACGCTACACATTCAATGTGTCAAGTCCAATCATGTCTCGAGCATTCTCCGCAAGCACATCGCCATTCATTCACATTTCAATAAATCACTCGACCACATTTCAGTATAGAGTTCTCAATTCGTATTTTCAATAATGCAGTCGACACTTACACGTCTGTGCCTCCCGTTCAATCAGAAGATGCATTTATTGCACTGTAAAACTGCTCCAGTCGTTCCTGTGAAATTACCCTGCGTTCGGTGATCCATCAATAGTAAAAAAAACAAAAACAACCCAATATTCTGCTGCTCACTGGTATTCTGTGGTAGATGTTTTCATATTTATAGAATATTTCCTTCAAACTTCTCATCACTCATATGTTTATCTTAGGTGTAATATGAGCACTTACTGAACTGGCCCGTTACAACATCTTTCCAATATACAACATTTATTTCCTAACTGCACTTCAGTTCATGCATGACCTAATCTAAATTTCTTGGCCTTATTCTTTTAAAAAAGAAAAGAAATTGAACGGGTGACTCTGATGCTTTGTTTGTTTTGCCTCTCATATGAATCCAACGTAGCCTTGAGTGGCAGCTGCTATGTGACATAGCATGAAAAGGGATATGCTTTAACTTAAAGGCTTCTCAGTACTACTGTCATTCTGCCCAAATAATGAAAGCAATCTGGTTCGAAATAAACCTTTTTACGTTGATGTTAAACTAAATCCAAAGCTGAACAGACTGAACATGAAACAGATGCTTTTAAAAGCGAACAGCAACAAAGATCATTAAGGACATAAAACTCTATGGGAGAGAGGTAAATCCCTGCTTAAATATCAGAGTCTCTGTGGTGCCAGTTCTGCTGGGTCACACAATCATAAAATAGGGTAATAGGAAACTGAAACATATTGTGTATCCTGACCTTTTATGTCCTATTGAGAAATGCGTTGCTCCACTGCTTTCAATCAATGCTTTGCGCCATTTTCCACCATAGTTTAAAGCTCTACCTTGATCTTTTCATTGGAATCTCTCTTCAATCTTTGGAGGGCATTTGGAAATACACTGAGTGTCTTGGCAATGTAAACACATATACAAGGTCTCACTTTTGAAAGCTTGATCGACCTGTATCAAAAGCTCAAGTTCTGTGTGCAGCAGCCTTGCTAATGCTTCAAAAATGCTCTTAACGTCTGCATTCAGTGCATACCAAATCACTTGTCATGCATAATGCCTTGTGATGAATTCTGGGCAAAAATGTCATTTTTTGGGATGACATCAGTGGAGCTGGATTGCCTGTCTGGCTCCGTTTCTTTCAGCCTTCACTTTTTCTCACAAACATTCAAATTAAACCCGGCACACTAACCACAGAACACCACGGTGCATAATTTAAACTTGACACCCTAAACGTAAACATGTCTTTCGCTACATAATTTACCCATACTTCTCCTAGTGTTTATTTTGTACGGTAGCAACTCAGTTTCACATATACGCTGGCTGCAGGTCTTCGCAGGTCTGGTGCCGTGACTGCGTGCCCGGGTGGGCGAATGGATACTGTCGCCTTGGGGTTGTACTGTGGCCCTGACACTAAAGTAGTCCCGGTGTGTATAAATTTCCTTCTTATTTGCTTTTTTGGTTGGGGATGCGAAGATGGCTCGGGGTAGATGTTCCTCTGGGATAAATTCTCTGCAGTGACCTCTGCAGCACAGACGAGTCAGCAAAAACTAATTTTTAAAAAAAAGCAAACACATGGATGCACTAAGAGATTTACTTCTGTTCAACAGACACAGAGCACACATACTACAAACCAGCCAGTTTGGTGGGTATGTTTACAGAGCGGCTGCTGTGGCACAAATGTGTCTGGCACAAAACAAGGCCAGCGTGTGAATATGAGAAGTTGGAGAGGATGGCAGCCTCAGAAGAGAAAGAACCTGTTATGCCTTAGCTTTATAAAATACCACAAACTGTGGCTATAATTATCTGTTTGACTGTTGCAAAGAAACGGTTGTGCACACATAATGCACATGATCCGTGACTGCACACAGCGCGAAAGCACTGCTACTGAGCGCTAACAACCAGGGTCATTTTTAGGAGTCTAGAAGGGAGTCTAAAAAAGATTTCACAGATCTTCACCATCAATCCCTCCTCTGTCTGCTCCACGTATCCCCGAAACAGCCGTCTGAACATTGTGGAGACCTCAGACACACAATCCGGCTTCATATTGCTCATTTATTAGTAAACTGATCTGCCTCAGTAGAGAGGTTAAACCAATTATGGTTTTGGATGGAACACAATTATGACACAATGTCTGTGCAATGTATGACCAGTCGCACCCCCGGCTCCTGATACCAGAGTGCGGTAAAAAGTTTGAGGAAATGGGGAAACTCAAAATACGGCATTCCAGAGAAATGCGATTAAAGTGTGATCGCATGAAGCAAATCCTGCATGCTTTGATGAGGTTATGAGGTTGAAGGCTGTAGGTGACCTGGATACAGATTTCAAGAAACGCTCTATTGCTGATATTGTGATGTATTGTTGGTTATTTCTAAAAGCAAGAATCAATCAAGCATGAAGCGTACAGGGAGTTTTGCTGTGGACGGTTGTTGTTTAGCTATAGACAGATCAGACCTGCCCACACACGCACTGATTTACATCGCTCTGTCCACATGTGTGTGGGTGTGTAACTAAATAACAAACTTTTTCCTCCAAGCTAAAAGTTCACATAACATTCTGTCCTAACACATTTTTCTCCAGTTGCAAAAGCTCTACACAAAGCAGCTCCAATCCTGCAGTTTAGACACGTAAGCTGGTGACACTTTTTGCGATGAATGGGCTCAAGTCAGGCAATTTTCTTCTGTACAAACAATCAATGAGACAAGTTGTGAAGCTGGATACCAACCAAGCTGCATTTTTGATGTGCCACTGGCAATTTTTACATTAGACATTTGATAAAGAGGAAGAAAAATGACTGTTGTGCAATAGCTTAGAAACATAGCGATCCCATTTTGACATGCTAACGCGTGCCATGGAGTGAGAACGAGAAACAACTGAAACAGAGTTAAATGATTTGAAATGTTGAAATGAAATGAAAATGAGAAAATCTTCAACCTGTTTGAATCAGAGTCTGTTTCAGTGCATATTAAATATCCTAAAGCATGAAAATTGGCATTAAAAATAAAAAGATTATTTATGACAATTTTAACCCACGAATCCGCCATTAGGCTTTATTGTTTTTTATTATTATTTCTTAAATTATAAATAATCACATATTCATATCGGCAGTAGACAAGTCACTGCTTATTATTAGAATAACTTTATTGTAGGAATTTGTGCATCCAGTGTTTTCATTTTTCATCACTGTGAAACGTTTCATTTAAAATATAAGTCTACTCTAATGTATATTTTTTCCTATATTTTATCCAGCTCGGGGCTGGCAAACTTTACTGTACATGTACACAACGGCAGCATAAACTTACATTTAATATTTAAAAGCAAGTCTAGCAATTATATTAATATTTAATCGACTACAAATTATTATTATTTTAAATAAAGCACTAACCGTAAGGAGAGGAAATAGAGGCATATTTTGCCATTGTGTAGATTCAGTGTGTGTTGAATACATCAAAGCAGTCTCATGTTCAGATCGGAACAATAAGGGAAAGGTGGGGTGATGCTGGGAGGGAGACTCTTGAGTACTGGACTACATTACTGAGAAAGATTGACTGGAAAACTTTTTCGGCCTGACAAGCATTTGGCCGGAGCTCCTCAACAAGGAAAACAAGCAACATTCATCTATCCAGGGCTTTCATTTATATGCCAAAACATCAGTGGCAGAGCCCCTTCGCCAGCAATTTCATCATATGACTATCACATATGGACAGTGTTGGGTTACTAATAGCATGACGACTGCACTGCCAAGCAGCACTGCTGATATGACAGGAAGACAGAGGATGGCTACAGGATGGAATTATGGGTTTGTAGAAAGAAATTATGTAGCTACCTGATGAACTCATTTGCCTGGGGAATGAATGACAAAGCTAATGCTGAAAATTATTTAATGAGTAGCAGAGGGACCTTCAGATAAAGTGCTAAAAGTTGATCTCTTCCAGGTCCTTATTAGGTCCTGATTAGGTTTTTGCATTCGCGCCAACTTAACAGACGAGGAGCTTTCTTTCCCGAGCATGGAGTTACTCCTGACATGCTAAACCACTGCCTTTCTCATCTGTTGACACTGATTACTTTAAATGAGCCATACACAGACGCATCTTCTCCCACCACGTGGGACTGAATATGCGTGTGCAGCTTGCAGCGTTTGTTGGACTTACAGAAACACAACATGTTGTTTTGGTAATTTGGCTTTCTTGTGTGCCACAGAGCAATCACGCACAGACATCTTTATTTGGGGATTTTATTAAAGTAGCTTTGCAGGATTCACAGTTCAAAATAATCCATATGTATCTTATGGTGGGCTTCGGTGCACCTCATAAACAACAGGTGGACATGGTTTCAGTGCTTAGAGCCATATTGGGGATGGCTGCACTTAATGACATCATACAGGTGCAGGAGTAGAAAAGGACATTTCTGAAGCCTGAGCTTTTAGCTTGTTCATATACTGATCTTATTTGAAAGTTTGGCCATGTTTAATACGAATACCTGCGATTTTAACAGTATGCAGGAAATAAAGAAAAGAATGGAGTCAGAAGCTGGGCTCAGAGATTGTGGCCTCTAAAGTGTCCGAGGCTCATACGGGCACATTAATATCTGCGTCACTCGCCACCCGCACCAGTGCTCACACAGCTCCAGTTTCAGGCAGCATTCGGAGGAAAAGTCGGGTCATGTGCTGAACTCCAGTTTTAATTAGCTAATGGCACTCCCTGTTTTATCTCATGCACCTGAGCTGATTGCTCACAAAAGACTCCATTTACTCCAGGAAACACACGGCATCTTGGCAGCAGGCTGCACTCTACATCTGAGCGTCTGCTGCTGAGGGACTTCGCCACTCTCTTCCAAAAAACAGTCTAGTAAATCTAAATATATATGTTAGCTGGTTTCACACCAGTGAAGAAAGAGGAAATTCCATGATCTATGCCTTTTTTCCAGCAGGCCTCAACATCCAACTTTCCTTCAACAAGTCCTTTGACTGTGTGTCAGTCAGAGCGAGCGTGTGTTGGTGTTTGTCTCCGTATACACACATGTGCATACGTTTAGAAAGAGCGCTATTAAGCAGCTAATGCTGGCTGGCTTTTGTCATTGTGAAATGGAAGAGCGGCTCTTTGGCTCACCTTTGGCAACATGAAAATCTTTAAATGTATCCTTTTATAGAGAAGTTTTCTTTTCATTTGAAATAGTTAAAACATCTCCTTATTTCACAAGATCCTACTCAATAATCATTTTACCTGAAATACATAAAACATATATATTTATATGAAGCTTTAATAATGTTTCCATATGAAAACAAAATTGCACTTGCCATGTGCTGCGCATAATTCACCGCATCAACAGTGTTTGTCTAAAATTACAAAATCCTTCTGAAAGACCATTACTATGACATTTAGCACAAACAGCTTGGAATAAGCAACATTTTATTTATGCTTGAAGTGCAGAACGAATCCTGCATCCCGCCGCAACATAAGCCCCTTTTAAAAACATTTAAAGCGCACCAATGTTTTAAAATTTTATGAGCACATTTTTCTCCAACATTTGATCTAAACTGCTTTGCCAAACCAACCAAATAAAGAGCACAACACTGTACTATTGCCTGAAGTCACTGTGCCATGTAAACACGCCGCCCTTTGCACACAGAGCTTCAGCGGTTTAAGAAAGATGTTTTCTGAAGTTCATAGCTCCCAGTGCAGCCTTCAGACACTGCAAATCCACAAGGTCGGCCTCTGACAAAGAAGAACAATATCAAAGTCTAGGACCATGACAGGGCTGCTCTTGCTGGATATATTTTTAATATTTATGCAGACACAGGAAAAAATGCAATAAACTAAAACAACAAGTGAATTAGGCATGAAACACAACAGGATATTGCAGAGAGATTATGTTGTTTCCTTTTCGCCCGTGTGTCCCTCGGCATTTGCTTGCCCTGTGCAACAACCCAGGGCTGGCTTTAATTGGAGGGAATGGGAACAAAAAATATTTTCTAAAAAGGTAGCGCAACATTTCAAGAGCCTCAAATTCAGTCGTCGACTTATTTCTCAAATGGGCCATTTGGTAAAATATTAGGCAGGTACAGAGTGTGACAGACCCACGCAGGGGACGAGGTGCGACTGTGGTGCTGTGATAATGACTTTTTGCTGCCAAGATGCAGCATGAAGCGAATTCTGTGCAGCTGCATGAAGAAAGTAGAAAGAGTGTATATATGGAGCAGGAGGGAGGGGGGAAGATGTGTTATGTTTGGATGTCAGGCAGTCCTCGCTTCACGAGCGCCTGCTGGAATCTGCCGCTGGAAAGATAATAAAAGGATTAGCCCTGGTGTTTCTAGAGCATTTGGTCCTAAAACAGAATGTCTCATCTGTTTCCTCTGTATGAATTGCTCGAATTCTTGAATGCCTTTGTCTATTGCACGAGCACAAGGAACACAAGAGGCATCAGTGCTAGTGGCAAAAAGCACACGTACCCAGACACCAAAAAAAATAAAGAAAGAAAAAATAAGAAGGTACTTGAGAAGTTTTTCAGACGCACACAGAGACACAAGGTTTCCAATGAGGGCAGAGCATTTACTTAAACGTGTATAGACTACAAAAACACAAACAGAGTTACAAATACACACACACACACACACACACACACACACACACACACACAGAGTGTGTTTATTTTCCCAGGGCCTCAGAGTTTATCTGCTGAAGTCCCGGATCAACATACATTAAATCCCAGATGATTAGATGTGTTGATGCAAGCTTTAAACCATTTCTTATTTATGTTGGTTTTTTCTGGGGGAAAAGCAGGAGTGTTACAATTCATTGTACTGCACATGGAATCAATACTTCCTATTGTGAGAGTGAGTCAATGTACTACCATTGCCGTGACTATGTTTTTTCATGCACTGAGCATAAACAGGAGGTTAAGGTGAGTTTCACAGTGCCTCACATCCGCAGACAAAGTCCAGCGTCTCGTCCACACTGAGTCGAATTGTTCTCGTGCTCACATGTGGTAAACATCTCCAGAAACACACCTCGGCGCAACATTTATGCACACCTATACGAAACACATAAATCTGCCGTGTGTCACCCAGACGTGCTGTGCCTGCTGCACAAACACACATTGCTTTAGTGAGCAACAATAACAACAACAACAACAACAACAAAAAAGGGACAAATGAAAGCCTGTAATACAACGCAAAACTGGAGCTGAATTAACAGTTTAGGCACGAACAGCAAATTACTTCCAAATTTTTACTGAGCCAAGGAAGCAGAGACACTAATACCCCAGAGTGACGCAAAGCAGGGAGAACAGCAGGAACAGTTGAGTTTGTGTCTTTTTGCCTTCGGTCAGCAGATGTGTAATAGCAAGCATGAGAATTAGTCAGATTCAGCATGAATGTCTTAATTAGCGCACCAGGATGGCAAAACCAGACTCTCATTTAGGTCATTTCACGCGTTTTTTTTTTTAGGAAAATAAACAAGATCTGGATATCAAAAACAAGACGCTACAGATAAAAAAATACATTTTTTCAATTAGCATTTGGATTTGGATGAATTCCTCAACCTGAAGAGGACCGCTCCTGACAGAGAGATTTGGGTGAAGCCGGGAATTGAGCAAGACAAGCGAACGTTACGGACGATGCCTCTGTGTCTCACTTCTCCAGACTACTACATTTCTCCTCATGTTTGCCTTGGATATGAATCCAATTCACTTAATACTTGTGGGACAGCTAAACTTTTAAAGCTCCCATTTAAAAGGATCAAATGCGGGCATTGTTTGGTTATGTTAACCATATGTGTTGGCTTTTCACGATCTGAATCCCTTCTCAAAAAACGAAGTGCCCGTGAAAATAAACACAGCTTCTTGCTACACAAATTGTGCACTAATTGTGTATTTGGACTGAATCATTTTAAAGCTTGGAGGGCATTTTCCATTCGTGAAGGGACGCTGGGAGGTGACAGCTTGACACTGATTAGTGTGTTGATTTGTGCAACCCGAAGCCTTACCTGCAAATACAACCGCAAATCTATTTATGCTGACGAAGTACTGCTACTCTTACAGCATTTCACATCTTCAGTGGAAGAAAAACTCTTTTGTTTTTTGCATGTTCCACTTGAAATACGGGAATTACAATCATAACTGTTTCTCAACCAAAACAAAATAAGAGTTTCTGTTGAAATTTAATCAGCAGTGAAGCAAGGCCAGTCCTTTTTTTTTTGGATACAACATGTATCTTTCTGAGAAAAAAATCATCTTGAAGTACTGTATTATGTTGTGAAATATGTGCTTGTGTTTAATTTAAACAAAAAAAAATCCCAGATGGTTGCAATTATGAGATAAACTACACTCATATTAAACTAATAAATACAACCGAATACCTTCAGAAAGAATAAGAAAGCTGACTGCGAGGGGATTTTTTACAGTATTCTATGTATATGTTTTGAATCTTTTGGCTTTGGTCTGTGGTGGGAGAAGAACTTAGTGGTTTATGATGACTCACCATACACTTGTTGGGTTTCTCTCCAGAATGGACCCTCATGTGAATGAGCAGCTTGTAGCGTGCATTGAAGGGCTTGTAGCGCCGAATACAGCCAGCCCAGAAACAGGTGAAGTCCTCACCTTTGCGTTGGTCGATGTGGACCTTTTCAATATGTCTCACAAGCTCCTCCTGCTGCTCAAAAGCAGCACTGCAGTCAATCCAGCGACACACCTGTTTATCCACCAGCGCTCCTCCGACTTCTTCCGGCTCGGGGGCTGCGTGGGCCACCGCAGGGCCTCCAGAGGTTGGTTTGAGTCCGAGGGAAGAGCCTGGAGTTGTCTGCTGGTTGTGATGGTGTTGCGGACCGTTGGGAGTGGGCCCCACATATTGGTGCAAGTGATAAGGCGGAGGCATGGCCGATCGAGGTGGGTGGTGAGCGTGACGAAGATTCCCACTGCGCCCGCTTAAGTGATGGTGATGATGATAGTGGTGCTGAAAGAGTTTGTCTTCGCTGGGACAGAAGTCATCGAGCGGTTCCTGCTTGAGGACAGCCCCAGATCTTTGGCCCCCATCTGGGAGACCCCCACCCTGAGGCCCCGAATGCAGAGTCCCAGACATCAGGGCCCCACTCATCAGGGCCCCACTCATCAGTAGCCCCAACCCGTCTGAGCCTCCTCCTCCTCCTCCAACTCCTCCCTCAGCTGTTCCTCCAGCCCCACGCCCCTGCAGCATGGAGCCCTGCTCCTCGCACAGCCCCAGGCTCTGCCCTTGGCCTTGCTCCGGCTCCCCTAATGACACTGAAGAAGAGGACGAGGAAGAGGAAAGAGACAGCAGGCAGGTGGCAGGTGAGGACAGCTGACAGCTCTCCTGTAGTGCAGCCTGCTGGGGGCTGCTGTGTGGTGGGGGCCTCTGGGGGGCTTCCCGTGAGCAGGAGTTAGAGGGTGGGGAAGCAGTAGAGGAGGAGGAGGAGGAAGAGAAGCCGGCGCTGCTGGTGTGGCTTGGCGAGAGGTTAGTACGGAACCCGTTGACGCAGGCGACCATCGACATCTGGGAGGAGGAGCAGATGATTGCGGTGATATTGATCTCCTCAGAAGCGGTGCCAACAGCTGAGGGGGAACCTGTGGCAGCAGCGGCAGTGGATTGCGAGGCCACGGACAGGCAGCGTCTCTTCAGACTGCTAGCACTGAGCAGCCGCGCTGAATGACGGGAGCCAATTGGAGACAAAGCCAGCGGGGAGGAGCCATCTTCATTATTAAACGGTTGTCCTGCGTCTCCTGGCACAGCGCTACCTACACCGCTCACTGCACATACGCCATTACCGTTGTTGCTAACATGCAGTGATCCAACCATCTCATCCCTGGCCACCTCCAAAACTTGGCCTGCAGTGTGGGCCTGGAATCCAGCCTGAGATGAAGACTCCACGTTGGAGATCTTGTAGCCCATCGAGCTCTCCTGTTTGACTGGGTAAGGGAGAGAGGAGCGCGCGCCGCTGGCACCACAGCCCAGGCTGGGCGAGGCCCCTGGCAGGGTCCTCTCGAAGGCAGAGGAGGATCTGCGGGGAGAAAAATACAAAAGGAATGTGAGCACTATTAGCTCAGTGCCTGTTGACAGACATAGGCAGGTTCATCCTTCCCACCAACATCGCTGTCAGTGTTCTGCCTTGTCATACTGTTGTTTCATACTCTAATTTTTCATTCAGTTTAAAATGAAAATCATGTAATGCTGACAGAGTCCCACTAACCTAAAATATTTCAGCTGAGCCTCCCGTATCAAAAGGGAGTTATGGATCACATAGACCATGACAAGCGAACAGTAACAGAACAGTAGTATAAATTGTTGATAATCCAAAGTGGCTTTTTTTAATGAATAAATGAAACAGGATCTTCTTGTAGTGAGGGGATATGAATGGGCATTTAAGACTAATAATAGAGCGAGGGGGAGGGTTGGATGGCGACTGAGACCGAGAGGCCACTGGCTGGTGTGTCCATCTGACGGGCTTTGATGACACAAAGGGGTTAAACCCAACCCAACAGTGGGGATAAATAGGGAGTCACCTGTTTTGGTGGTATAATTGCAGCCTATGAAGGGTCACCATTTACAATACTGTGTATTATGGTGGGAATCTTTGCCTTGCTGAATGGGGAACCCAGGTCATGTTTCTCCATGCGTTGCTGTGATCTCCTACATAATCATTCCTGTCAGTTGGCTCATTATGGATTTTGTCCAAAGCCCCTGAGTGATGTGAGAAGAGCTCTCTTTTTCCCCGGCCTGTCGTCTTTGTCTCTTCCCCAGAGCACACCCAGGAAAAAACAGCACTAATGCTAACTGGGACAGGAGAAAGCCACTGGCAGGCCTTGTCATCATTGCTGTTAATAAAGACTTGACCCCTCTTCTTTTTTTTTCCTATTCAGTAGCCTCATTTCCTCTTCGGCTATACTGAAAATATTGAGAGACAATACGGGAGAAATGAAAGTCTGTCCAGACACTTTCAGCCGGATGGCTAAGACGAGACAGAAAGAAAGGAGTCGGGGGAGGGAGAAGGAGGACAAATCCACTTCTGCCTTGACCAACAGTAGTCACAATTTGCACACGGAGGAATTGCATTAGTGTAGCATAAATGTTGTAGTTCAGTGTGTTTTATGAGGCCGCTGGGCAATGCTGTCCAGCAACATATGTGTGCAACTGATTCACAATAGCAAACATAATGAGAACCATATTGTATCTGCATATTGTTAGTAACACTACACCAAACAGGAAACATTCAGAAGTGGAAAAATATGATATCAAACGGGAGTAACAGTGACACTTCACCTGGCGTCTTGATGAGGCCCATCCTGCAGAAGGAGGTCAGGTGTAGGTCTGCTGCACTGGAGGCTCTGGGAGTAAAGTCCCCCCGAATGACCCCCCGCTGGAAGCGGCAAGCTCTGCCCACATCGCATCAGGGTGCCCTCGCCATTGCCCAGCTCAGCACTTCCATCCTTCTCTGAGCAGTAGGTCCCATTCACTGGAAACGGACAGAGATAATATGACTAAACACTCTACTTCACAAATTGCACACCTTTTGTCAAAGCAGACTAATACATGCTTTGTGCGCGCTGGTATGGTTTTAGCTAGCAGAACACTGACCCGATGTTACTCTCAAACTAAAAGTTGGCCAAAGCGATCTCACTCAGTGATCTGCTGACCGTCCTGGAAAAATAGCCAGCTGAAAATAATCAGTTTACAATGGGATCCACGCCATCACGGACATGTTGAAACTCTATTACATTATGAATATTCTCTCGAGGAATAGTTGTTGGCTGCCTTAACTATCACTGCGTCTAGTGATACACGGAGAGCTCTTTGGCAATATCCAACTGGTGGCAGTAAGAATAACGTCACATATTAGTACTGGAGTAATTAAGAAATTCTATTCCAAATGTCATTTTGGAAAAAGAGCTAGCTCTGCCAAATGAAGTGAAACTGTTGTATCTTTCAAGACCTTTAATAAAAAAATAAAATAAAATAAAAATCTATTATTTTAATTGTATGTAATCAATTATCATTTATTATCATCTTTTATCATTTATTGGTTTCACTGGCTAATTTTTATTTTGTAACAAGTCTAATGTAAGGAGGCGGTGAGTTAATATAAAAGTTCAAGAGCTGTTGCACTAAACACAAAGATGTTTATCATCTCATAAAAAATAACAATTAAAAATATAATATACAAATAAATAAAAGGAGCATAACTGCTGGAGGAGTTATGAAGACAAAATTCATTTTTCTGTTTATAGAAAAAAAAAGAAAAATGTGTTACCAAAGTCAAATCTGTCATGACTTGTTTTATTCAAATGTGTGTAACACGTTTGACTGTCCAATGCGATTACTTGATGAAGACTGCATACTTTATGATTGTGGCCATAAATATAATCAGAAAACTAAGAGAGGGATGAATGTGAGGGAAGGGAGGGCTTGGTGTATGAGGACATGTTTTTGAAGGGTAAGTCGATATCCCCACACTCGCATGCAGGCGACTGCGCGTCCCCTGTTCCAACTTTCTTAACTCAATTTCTTAAATTTAATTTTCTGCTAACAATATTACTGATAATGTTATCACACACTACAAGCTATAATTAATAAAACCAACCAACTATTCTGTATGCGAAAGAAAACATTAAGAAGGTCCAGGAAAAAAACACAGAAAGACAAAAAGCACGTAAAGGAGAAAATCTACTAAATGTAGTGAAACATATGCAAAAATAGGGATTTATGAAAAAGAAAAAACAAAGGCGTAAGAAAGCTATTACGACATTAGTAACAGATGGAAAGAAAGGGTAAACAATAGAAGAGAGAAAGGGAGGGAATATTTTGGAATATGGGAAAAAGGTTATAAGAATGAACAAAAGACAAGAGAAAACAAGGGCACTTTGTGGTCATGTTATCCTCAGTTTAACAAACATATTTTCACAAATCCTTCCTACAGCTGACGAGCCCAAAGTCTCCACTGCGTTTGTCTTTTCGTGGGTCACAGCAGAAACACAAAGAAGTAGAGAAAAGGCAAAGCGAGCAACGCAAACAGTGCAGCGTCGCCAAGGGACTTCAGGAACAACGCTGCTTTCACTCAAAACTGTTAACAGAAGACGAGATGAATTTCAGCTCTCGCCTGTTTTCAAGCAGCACAAATCACTCTGTTTATCAAAATCTGGACTGCTTCATTTTGTTTTATTTTATTTTTTTTATACCATTTGTTGGCTGAGCATCTCACTGGTTAGTGTATACAAATGAGTTTCTGTGAACCAAGTATCTCCCCGCCTTAAGTTAGAAATCAATCAGGCTTTGACTGAATGCACATGCACGCTCACACATATGTCCTAGTTACCGGCCTTTATTAATAATAAAAAAACAAAATCAGATTGACACCAGGTGCTCCAAAAAAAAATCTAAAAAGAATTACGAGACAGTGTTCGTTACTCGCTTCCACAATAATAATGTTTGCAGGAAAAGTTCACTATGAAAAGGAATTACAAACAGAGATAAACAAGATAAATATCTAGAAACGATGATAACTTGTCTTAAAATTGATTTACAATAACAGGTGCTGTTTTGCAGGACAGTCTAAAAAAAAGAAAGAAAGAAAGCGCACCCTGTGTCAGTTCTAAGCTTTTATATATCAGGATATAATAAAAGTATTTAGAGTCGTTTGAACGTCTTTAAATTAGGGACATATAACCTGAGACGAACAACATAATGTGACATATTACACCTTTCATTGTCGAGTCAAAGCAAAATGCAGAAGCATTATGTGAAAAACTAAGTACGCCCCAAGATTTAATACACTGTCCAATAGATGGTCTCGCATTTGACTTTAAAATACTTTCACGGTTGGCTCAATGACTGCAAGGTGCTCAGGTCCTGCGGCTGCAAAACAAGACCAAATCGTCACCCCTCCTCCACCTTGCTTGACAATTTGTATGAGGTATTAGGTTTTCTCTAAATGTGGAGCTGTGCATTATGGCCAAACATCTCCGCTTTGCTCTTTAGAACTTATCTGAGAGAGGAGGCTTTCTCCTGGCAGCCCGCTCAGTCTTTTTCTATTTGTACCGTCATGGTCTTTAACATTTACCATGCTAACTGAGGCCTGCGGACTCTGAGATGCAGCTCTTGGCCTTTTTACATTTCTCTCATCATTGTGCAGTCTGACCTATGTGAATTTGCTCTTGGGAAGATGTGCAACTGTCTTAAGTGTTTTCCAGTTGTGAATAATCTTTTCACTGTAGAATAATAGCCTCATAAATAACCTCCCGGCAGCTCACAATTCAAAAGGGTGTACTTAATATTTCACATACGGTTTCTGCATTTTGATTTTTGTGAAATATAAATTGTCACAGTGCAATACGTGAAGTGTTTTTGTTTTTGCTCATCTGACATTGTATTTACTTGCTTAAAGTTCTTGTGTGGCTCAAGGTGCTTAGACAATTTTTACCTTTTTTTTTTTATTACATTAAAAAAAATGTGCAGGAAAAAAAAATTCAACAGTTAGACAGCTGTGTTTTTAACTCTCAACTACAAACCCAATTCCAGAAACACTGGCCCGTGACCTTCAGGCCCTCAGAGGGAACCGCATTAAAAACAGGCATGATTCTGCCATGGAAATCACTCCATGAGATTAGGAACACTTCCAGAACACACTGTCTTAAACACAGTTCACTGTGCCATCCACAAAGGCAGGTTAAAGCTTTACCATGCAAAGAAGAAGCCATGTGAGTGTATCCAGAAACACTGCTGTCTTCTCTGGTCCAAGCTCTTTAAAATGGACTGAGGAAACGTGGAAAACTGTAATTTGGTCCGATTCTTTTTGGAAAATACGAGATGAGAAACCATCTGGATTGTTATTAGTGCTCAGTTCAAAAGCCTGATGCTATAGGGGTATATACGGAGTTAGCAGCCTGAACATCTGGAAAGGCACCATCAATGCTTAAAGGCATATACAGTTTTCACAGCAACAATGCTAAACCACAAACTGTGGCTATTCCAGCAGCATGGCTTGGTGGTAGAAGAGTGCTCGACTGACCTTGGGACTGCACCAAATGAAAACATCTGGCACATAATGAAACAAAACTATGACAACCCAGGACTGTGGGGCAGCTATGATTCTATATCAGACAACTGGTCTCCTCAGTTCCCAGACTTGGTTAAGAGAAGACGAGATGTTACATAGTGGTCCTGTCCCATCTGTTTCCATCAAATTCAAAAGTTTGTTTCTTTATATATGTAAAATATGCACAGCACTGCCCTTCATTTGGACATTTTCCTTTGTCACCACCTGATGAATGTAAGACATTTATCAGCAAAACTATTCTGTCTCTGTCCATTTTGGACAGTAAAAGTTACACTTACACATAAAGTTTTATTGACTTCAATAAAACTTCAATGACTTCAATGATCTTCTATTGACTTCAATGATCTTACGCAGGACTCTACATGCAATTTTCCAGCGGTTTACGTGGTCATTTATAAACAGGCAGGAATATTTCCTATAAGATGTAAAATATGAACATGCATTATAAAATAAATAAACCCTTTTGTCTATGCTCCGGTGTCCAATATTCACATTCAAGGTGTTGCAACTCAGGGGTTGTCTCCATACAAGAGGCACCTTCTGATTTTCTCCAGGACATTGAAGTAAAAGTGTTTCATAAGTGTTAAAGGTCTTGATCCCTTCACTGCAGAGAGTTGGCGCTCCAGTGATTTAGAGCTTTGTGACATTAACAGAATCAGTCATGCTCTGGTTGGGGAAACAGCAGCCTCCTCAGCCATATGGTGGTTTGGACCGAATCCAAACGTAAAATCAGTTTATATTGAATGTGCTATGGTAATTCACTGCTGAACATTTCATTGTGTGTTAGAGCCTAGTTTGATCAGGAGGTGGGAGCCAGATAGAGCATCAGGGACTGAGGTGAAATGTAAGACATCCAACAGGAATGACAGGTGAAGAGTGTGTGTGTGAATGAAAGAGCGAGCGACTTAGAGAGAAAGAGACTGAGGTGATCATTCTTTTGATTATGCAGAGTTTATGGCTCGCCTATTGAGCGAAGCAGCTATGCATCATACTTTACATTCCCTTGGCTCTGAGTTTGAATTTTTTTCTTGTTATGTTCTGAAAAACACTTGAGAAAGAGAAATGTGTATCTGTGTAATCCATTAATATAGTTGAACGGATCATGGCTGAGCAGCCTATACAGCTTTATCACAAGCTCACAGGCAACACCGCAGTTAAATGGAGGAACAAAGAAATGAGCCAGCAAGGAACAAGGGCAATATCCGAAGCTGAAAACATTAAACCAACATGAAGAATCAAAACCTGCAGTACCTCAAAATGGCTACTGGACGCTGGCTCCAAAACAAAAGCCAACTGATCCCCACACACTCTAAATTTCAAACGACCAGACATAAACAGGTTTACAGCCTGGAACAAAAACATCTTTGCTCTCTACAGCTAACTTCCCCTTTCATATTTTTGGTTTTACCCATTAAAATTATATTGAGGCAGTTGTGCATTACTACAGGTATGACCAGACTGACTGATGGATGCTGACACAGGCAGCAGCAGCTGTTTGCTGAGCTTGAGTTCAGCAAATTTGTGCTATTGCACTGAAGTCTGACAAATATATGGCTTACAATGAGGTTAAGTACACTAAAAGCCCATAGAAGATGTGCTTACTCTAGCTTAAGTACATTAAGTTCCAGAAATGTATGTGTGTATCCGAGTCATACTGAGCTAGTTAGTGACCACCTAGCAACCACTGGTTGCTGGGAAAAAAATTATATTCTGTGAATGGTTTGCGAATTATTGCTGGAGGCTGCTGAAAGTCACTAGCATGAAATTTGCTGCAAAGAGGTGTAGACGGAAAAGCTTCTTGTATTTGTTTTGGTTGGCTAACAGGTTGATACGGTCACCAGCAAGTTGCACAGCAGACAGCAACTTGTCTGCAAAAACATGCAAACTACTTGCCAAGTGATACTGAAACTGCGAAAAGCACTGTGCAAACTGGATATGGAGATTGCTCGCCTTCAAACTAAACGCATTGTGAAATGTTTTGTTTGCGGTCGTAAAGTTCAAGCCAAGCCAAGCCAAATGTTTCAGTTTCACTACGGCTCAGACAAATATTCACCCTGTGACAGCCAGCTACCACTCAACAACCGGTTGGGGAATACACAGCAACCAGAAGTAGGGCGGGGTTTGCCGACTAGTCCCTAAGTCTGTCTGGCTAAGGCCTTAGTTAGCACTGATTAGCAGCTATCTATGGGTGCACCATGCTAGCCAAGCTCTTAAGTGTCAACCAACTTCATTAACCAACACATTATTTTTTTCATCATAAATGTTAAATGTAAAAACAATTCGCCTTAACGCTCACTCTCATCCTGGGCCATCTGACCTCAGGAAACCCCATGATAGGGTGGGGCTAGGTTTCACAATGAGCTCACCCGAAACCTTGGCTGATTGTGACCTACACCCGTTTTCACACCTTGGCTCGTGTGATTAGGTAGAGTATCATTAGGGGGTCCATTGTCCGTCACGGGGGGGACACTCCCACAGGGCTTAAATCTGGGACTCTCCACCACTTGACCCTAGAACTGAAGAAGCTTCTTGGATGAGAGGTGAAACGTCTTCAAGCCACTTAAAGAAGTCCAGACGCTTTTCTTTCCAAGCTCCTTAGACTCCGATGACCTGGATGACTGAGAACCTTCACAGGCGTAAAAACAAAATCTTCAAGAGGAAACTCCAAACCTTAAGTTGAACTTGAACTAGTACTGTGTCCAATCCAGTTACGCACTACAGAACAAGCAGGGTGGGATGGTCCTCTGTTATACACGGTTGCAAACATTCAGGCCCAATTAGGAGTGATGCTGTAAGGCCGTGAGATCAGGGAAGCAGGGGCAGAGAGAAAGGCAGAAAGAAAGAGGCAGGACAGTGCCAGAACCACCAGGGGCAAGTGTTGTTTTCAGTATGAAGAGCATGTACAGATGTGCTGGCTCATCCCAACAAAGAGCCACTGATGTTAGCGTTGCCAACTAAAGACAGAGCCACAAATAAGGAGTCTATTGTTATCTGTCTCTTAAGACACCACCCCTAAAAAGAAAAAAATGGTGTCTTCTGGGAATGACAGGAAATGGACCCTCTTCGTAACAATGTCTAATAATACTCTTACATTCAAAGTGGTATCTTCTGTTCCATAAATGTCATCACATGGTTTTTATTGCTCAATCTGCCTCCTGTATAATTAAAGCACCACGTTCCTTTCAGTGCACATCACTAAAGGATGGCAGTAAACTCAATGAGATGTATAAGAGAGGAAATAAGACTAAAGGAGCCAGCACGTATGCTCCATTGGACATGAATATATAAACTAATCCCTCAAATAAGATTGCAATTATAACTGGATAAACGGGGTTATTGGAGAACATGTTTTGGGACGTGTTTGATTATTTTTTTGGCCGACTACGTGGAGAGAAATAAGGTTCCAGTCACCCGTACACTCCGCCTGCTCTGATGTCATCCATTTGTCATGCTTCCTCATTTAAAACAAATCCCTTGGGAACACAGCACACAAAGTTATAAAGATCAGATGCATCGTGATCGTGAGTGGAAAGGGCTTTCTAATCCTTTCCCCGCTGATTAATGTAGCCACTGTGGCCATGGAGGCTGAACATGAAGACAATAGACAGGAACAATGAATGAATGCAGACTCGATAATTCTTATAATTAGGGCACGACTCACTCTTTAGTGGAAGGTTGTGGTCACTGTGACTGTGATTACGCTGATTGTTAAACACGCTTCACATAACTGGACGAATTTCACGTAGCGGATCAGGGCCAGTTGGGGTGCGCTGTAACTGTACACCTATTCAGGCTGCCTGCAGGGCTGATGATCAGAGTCATGTTCAAATTCAGCAGTGTTGTGCCTTGGCTAAAAAACTCTCGCCTGACCTCAGTGACTAATAAATGACTAATAAAGCAGAGCAGACATATGTCTTCAATCAAACAGAACTTAACCCCACTGAAACAACATGACTATTATCCCAGGATACTCCGTTATGACTGCATTACCATACAAAGCATTCCAATCTACACAGTACTGAAAAGATCAAACCACATCATTACATAGTTTCAAGTCTGTGTCGCTGTCTCCCTATATGAATCTCTCTCCCTCCGACTCTCTTTAGTCTCCATGTTTCTCCATAGACAATACCACTCGGCCATCTGATCAACAGATGGTCTGGACAGGATTATTAAGTGTAATTGGTGGTAATCTGGGGCGATTTTTTATTTTGGTGACACTTCATTTTCTATAATTCTCGCCTCTCCCTTTTAAGTCACCTAAGCAGTGTGTTAAGTGCCAGAGTGAGACTGCACTTGTGCCAGCGTTTAATGCGTTCAAGTCTTTAGAGACATGCAGGCCTCAATGAAAAGCAGATGTGCAGATGGATAGAGGGTTTAAGGAGAGGAAAGGGGAGCGATCGGAGGTGTACTGTACTTAAAGCAGGGGGAGGCTGTTGAGGGGGTGTCGGAGAAGGAAATGGGATGTGAGGAGTGTGATGCAAACATCTGAACCCAAGGTACAACAAGCTGCCAAAACCGCAAGACAGATGCCTCTGGAAATCCAACGTGACACCTCAACTGGCCCCACTTTGGCACCATAAATCATAACATTCAGCACATAAACAGTTAATAATGATCATTTTATCCCCGTCTGCCCCAGCGCCACCACCTGCCACGGTTCTCCCCCCATCATTCCTGTTTCGACAGGAGACAGGTCAGCGCATATGAGTGAGTGTCGGCAGACTGTGGGTCTTTGTGGTGGGATGCTCTGGTTGTGCGTGTTGTCCGGTGCAGATGTTGTGTATTAGGGTCCAAAGCCTTTCCCGGCTCCTCTGAATCTCATAACTCATGTCTATATTTGTGTCTGCGGCATAGGCCCGGAACTTATTTGTTTGCTTAGTAATGGATGTATGATTGAAAACCTGAGGGCACAAGTAAATGAAAAATAACAACGTCTAGGGAGGAAGCTCCTCTTAAAGCAGGTGCCGAGTAAAGGGAAGAAGAAAAACTCTATTAAATTACTGGTGCAGCACAGAAACGTCAGTGTTTTCGTAGCAGGATTACAAGTACCAGCAGACATGAGAACCTTCGGGAGGATAAAAAAATCAATTGGTTCTGGCTGATTTTAGCCCCTCACAAACCAGGTATCTTTGCTTGTCCCCATTTTCTCATGGTCAGCTTGGTCACACAAAAACCCAAGATTATATGCAAGAAAGCCAAACGGACAGGTTCAACCCCAGAGTGAAGAAAAGAAGCGCTCCCGGGTCTCCAGCTGCAAATTTTAATTGTGTCTGAGAAAAGAACAAAAATGTATTAACAGCATCAGCCGCGTTAAGAAAAGTGTAAATAAAAACTGAGAAACAGCATATCGTGGATACGACTGGTTGTTCCTACTAAGTGCCTGCACAGTTTTAAGGCGCGCTGATAAATGCAGCGGTCGGTGCATGATTAGCTCTGCTGTCTTTTAGAGAAGAGAGAACATGTTGTGGGAAGCAGGGGTCCTCATAATGCCAGGCTCTTCAAATGGAGCACTGCTAACCGCAGTCATGAACACAAACAAATAGTTGGCAGCCAAAAACCCACCATCTTCATCCCCACCAACCAACCCCACCCACCCCATTCCAGTGCCAGCCTTCGCACCAGCCAAGTCCCAAAGACCAACTGCTTTGACTAAAAGAGTCATTCAAATCCCAAACAGGAGAGAATGCTTCAGGATTATGTGACTCCAGATACAAACACACAAACATTTATCTCTTTATTGTTTTTATATGTGTGAGAGTGAGAGGCTGGGATCAGCCCTGATGTCCTCCCTGATTTACATAATTAAAACTTTACACTTGTGCATGTCACCACCTGGTGGTAGCATTTTGTCACTGGTGGCTCCCTTACAGGCCATCATTTTTTTTTTGAGAACAAAGATTTGAGCAGGCGATCCCTGAGGCTGAATAAATAAAACTGGGATTGGATGAAAGTGGGGTGGGTTTAAATTTTAAATAATAGCCACTAAGTTCATATTTTATCGGTTTTAGAGGCACTTAAATTTAGTGAAAAAAATTTAGATGTTACTTTAAATATGTTCATTTAAAAGCTTTTCATAAATGGAAAAGCTTTCAAGTCACAGCTTTTCTCAGTTATTAAACGCATCCTTTTCTATCTGAACTTCAGAAAATGACCCATCCAGGTTTTAAGACGTATAAAAGCAGGATGATCACATTAGCACGAGCAGCATAAACAAAATGGCATCTGAACCAAAAACAGAAAATAACTCGGCAAACACAAATCCAGACAGAAATAGTCCTTATAGTACTCCCATTGTTTGCACAGTGACCTCTGCAAAGGGCAATTTAAAAAAAAAAGCCCAAAGCACCACAGCAATGATTGATTATCACAAAAATAAGCATATCTTTTGTCTTCAAGTCAAACTCTTTTAGAACGTTTGTTAATATAGCAAAAATGTGCATAGTCAACAAACCACAATAAAGCCACAAGTAGCCACAACTTTCTCCTGACAATCACTATGATAACAAGATATTGCCCGCAAATCTACACACTGCCAGGATTAATCACAGAGTTTTACAAGGAGCGCTGAGCCAAACCACATCCTATAATTTGACAGCGAAGCCACATAAATGTAAAGGCCAAACAGCGCACAAAGCATCAGTGAGGACTGTGGACCGACTTGATCGACCAGCAAACTGACAAATCGTGATGCACTCGGCTGGCAGACGTGACAGGGACGCCTGGCTCGGTGACAGACACCTTTACAAGGCTGGTGAACAACGTGGCTCCGGAGGTTGGCCAAGAGCGCTGAAACCTCGGCATGGGATCAGGAGGTGCTTCAAAGCCAGACAAGAGGTGGCTCTGTTTGGGGAGGCAGCAGTAAATACTGGCAGAGTGATGTAGCCAGTCCAGAGGTTTGGGACTGACGAGCACTCGAAGTACCACACCCTCAGAGAAAGCGTTTAATGTGTGTCTGGTATACTTCTCAATAGAATCAGGTTATAATTTTCAACAGCTAAACAAAATAATCTTACAAACGTTTAAAATCAGTGGTTATTTGAAAAGCTTTCGACGCCACACCTCTGTAGGTAGAGACTACTTTTGAGTGCTCGTGTTTTTGTATGCGTGTTTGTTTGAGTCCACTCGTGAGAATAACCAGCGTATATAAATCTGCCATTAAAAATAAACATTTCGATTTAGTGCAGAAGTTGCGTTTCCCTCCTTAAACAATAGGCCTCAGTTTGTCTGTGTGCCCACTGAAGTCGTATCAAAACACAGCAGAAGTCCCTGTGAAACTATACTGAAATCAGATCCATTTCGTCAAACATCAGCATGAACCTCTACTTCTTGTAATAGTGCAATAAATCTGTGGTGTTGAGAATGTCTGGCTTAAGAAGGTAACTTTAGACAAACACACATCATTCGATTTGAAGGCTTTATTTGAATGTTGAAATGTTTTGCACGTATTCCAACAGGAAAACAAAAGACAGATTCATGTCAGACGTTTTCCTTTCTATTTTCTGAGCAAAATAACATTTGAGAGAGCTTTACAGGATCAAACTTCTCTCTATATCATGACACAATAGTATCAAGTTACAAAAAGTTATCAAATTATGGGGACTATAAAAAATTAAGAAAGTTACATTGTAATTACTTGCAGATTTTGTACAATAAGTTTGTATATTTGATTGCGATTATTACTCATTTTTAATACCAACACATTGTGCATATTTAGATATTAGGATCACATTCTGAAACTATGTTAAGAGTAAAATAGTTGGACTACTTTAGAGTGAGTTAGCTGGCATGTACTTGTTTTGTAAAGCAGACAATGATTAAGTAATTAGAAAGATGACTTCCTGACTTCAAAAAGAGGAAAAAAAGGTTTGATGTGTTGGGAGTAATGAGAAACAAAGTAAAATATAACTAAACTATTAGAGTCCTCTGGTTACTTTCTTGTAACTCCTGTAACTACCAAAACAGTAACAGCTATGGTGACTGAAATTGTCACTGCTGAGAAAAATTAATAAGCTCGTGACTGGTTAAGTGGTTGATGGAGGAGAGATTTGTCCTGTGACATTTAGCACAGATCTATCCTCCCCTATCAACAGTTTGGTGGCAATGTGTTGTAACTTTGTTCCTCTTAGTAGAAACAGAGCATCATTTAAATACCTTTATGGCCCCATTGTACCCATCTGCTGATAGCTGCTTCCAGCAGGGTAATATGCCACTAAGCTCAAATCATCCCAAACTAGTACTCAAATGGCCTGCACAGTCATCAAGTCTCACTCCGATAGAAAACCCTTTGGATGTGGTGGAGCGGGAGATTTACATCACAGATGTGCTGCTGACAAACCTTCACAACTGTGAGACGCTGCCATGTCGATATGGATCTGACCACAAAGAATTAAAGCAGGTCTTAAAGTGAAAAAGGGTCCCACCCAGTACTATGAAGGTGGCCAGTCAGTATATAATTAGCATGCTCAAGAATTTGTAAAGTGCTCTAATAAGTTACTGCGCCTTTGTCAACAGGCAGTGATACCTAACGGTAATCTCGTCTTACTACTTTAAAATTACTTTAAAAAGAAATGTAACCAACTGTTACGCATTTCCAAACATTTGAGTTAAACGTCATGGTAACAGGCTCACAACATCAACGGCAACATGCTGATATATAGCACGGATAATGAACCGTACTCAACATTTTGCTTGGCAAGCTACCGTACAGCAGAGCAAAATGGTAATTGGTCGTTTTTATAAAGCAAATTAATTGTATTGAGTGATAACGGTGCGAGAGGAAATCATAAAGGAAACATTAACATCTGGTCCAAATTTCATGGCTGCCCATTTAACAGTTTTCTAGACATTTTATTGAAAACTACAGTAAACCTCATGGTGGCACTAAAGTAAAAGTCAGAAGATTGACAGGTTAGCGTTAGTGTAAGTAATAAAAAAAATGTCTGCCAAACAATATGCAGGACAATTAATGAGGGAATATGGATAATGTGGGAAACGTGTATCTGTTCATTTCAGTGCAATCAGTTCAACACTTTTAGCTATATTTCACCGCGTGGATTAAATCAATGTAAATTAAAGCTAAGTAAGTAATCATCCCTTTCCAGAGCAGCCAGATAATATGCTGCTTTGTTAGTCTCAGTGATCCCTCCTGTGCCAGTGGCCTCTTCATTATGGGCCGAAAGGCTGTTGGTACAAAACTCACAGTACTCCTTCAGTCCTCTTCAGCCAGCACCCAATATTTACAAGCAAGCCCAGATCTGTGAGAGAATTCGATTGAACACAGATGGCAGGAAATTCCTTGGAAATGACAGTGGCCAAACTCAACCACACAACATGAGAGTATCTCCATGTAGCAGGGGCATCGAGGACCTTCCGATAGATAATATCTCTTCTTCTCGCCCAGCGCCGCTCCGTGCCATTGATTACAGTTTGACAAAAGAAAAGATTTATGTGACGTCTGTAAAACAAGTAATCAATTTTCAGCAATTATTGTATACTTTTAATGGTTTAGAGCCAGCAGTGGGGGAGAAATAAATGAATAGTTAGGAAAAGGTTTGGAGGAAAACTCCCTTGATGGTCGGTGGTCCAACTGAGAGGTTGAATTTAAGTGTTGGTAATTAGATCACATTTGGATGGGGCAACATTTGAAAATGATTATTCTGTTACCTACACACAGTGCACATAACCTTCTGTTATTCTCAGAGGGGATGCTAGTTGTTTAAAGCAAGGGCCAAACCAGATGTTTTGGGAACCAAAAGAGGAATCCGATTTCACTTCCTACTTCTTTCTTACTTTTTGTTGTTGTAGCGCAGGAAGAAAAATGGAATGTTGCTTTGTGAAAAGGATATGTTCAAAGCATGCATAGTAATTGCTTTGGCTTTTGAAGTCTTTGGTTAAAGCTGGGGTCACTGCTCCTCCACAGTGTCCAGAATGAATATTAGCTATAGTCAAGATGACTGGGCTTCAAGTCAGCCTGAAAATGCAGCTCTCTGAGGAAAAGGAGCTTTTTTTAAAAGTGTGTAATTTGCTTTGACAGCAGAAACTAAGAGCCAGGGCTTTATTTGTGATTTGATTACTGCAGCAAGCTGATACGCTGACTAATAAAAAGATCATTTTGGTGCTCCATAATATGAGAGCACCCAGCTGTGGTTAATTAATGAATTAACTTTGGCTTAAAGTGTTTATTTTGCACACACAAATACAAAATGGCTAATATTCTGTAACACTAAGGAAATGTGCTATTGCACAGCAGTCTCCCACCAAAGGGCCATAATAATGACCATAACCTGGCCTGGGGACCTCCTCCTCGTAGACCCAGAGGGCACCACAGAACTGGGGTTTTCATAAATATACAGAATAAATAAGAGCGGGGCCCAGGTTTTCCACCGAGCAAACCTGTGTTGAATTTCAAACCACACATACCTAAGGAAGTCAGCAATACCGTTCTTTTATTGTGTGGGGAGTCCTCATTCACCAATGGCTTTGGCATTGAAGACCACCCCCCTCACAACCACACACACACACACAGACACACACAGACTCGCAAAACAGAGAGCACACAGAGGCAGGAGCACGCACTCTAAGTAACTTGAGATGGACAGTCTACCAGACATTATATATCACCGAAACATCAAACAAATTTCCACAATGCCGCTGTGAGGAGGATGAGGGGGCTGCAGTTCAATCAAGCCCTCATCTACAAACTCAGGAAGAGCCCACTGTTAGCCACCACTTGAGAAGTGATGGCGTGACTCCTGAGCCCCCGCGGTTACAGGGACTAAGGCACAGTGGGGCCCGTTAAGGCCAAAAATGGCACCAAGTGACACCTATGGAAACACATTTAATCTTGTGTGGTGTGAGGTCAATACGCAGGTATTTACACAGACAGGAGCCCTGCGTATTGGAACAGACAGGGCCACCATCAAAGAGCTTTACGAGCAGATATATTCTCACTGCGTAAGCATTTTAGATGTCCAAGCACTGAAGGCCTACAGTGTTTTTCCTTCTCTTGTTTAATGGCTGTAATAAGATTCCTTTTGTTATGATTACTGCTCTCGCTGCGTCCCTTCACCGTGTGAGTCAGCCGACGGTTAGAAGCAAAGCAAGATGTGACTTTTGTGAAATTATTTGGGAGTTGCGACCGATAACTCCAACTGAATGTGGGTCAGTCCAACAAATTCACAAATAATAATAAATAAATAAATCAGTGTCATTAAAATACTGAGTGAATAAACGGGAATTGACTTTTTCTTGGCATTTATAAGAAGTCGAGATAGAGTGTGTGCTAATGCAAAAGTCTCCTACAGATACACAAAGCTTGTATGGTGAGAATAATAAGAACCACAGAACAATATACTTTTTGTATTCTTTAACTGAGATTATTCCTAACTATATGTTCCAACTTTGTATTGATTTTATATATTAGCTTAGAGATGTGATTTTTCTATGACATGTATTTCATAGTTTTTCCCCCCAACTCTTTCACATCCCTTTAATACCATCAGAGAGACATTTGATCTGCCCCAGATTCATTCAGAAGTACTGACCACAAACATACAGTCAGAATCATGAAGAACTACATAAACTGTATCTTCACCGACAATAAGAACGAGTCCCGCAACAGATGGTATGAATCCCACAGAGCCCTGCTCTCAACATCATGAAGGCAGCCTGGAATTACATGAGGAGCCTGAACTGAGACGGCCTGAATCCAAAGAAAAACAACAGCTTGTAGTGGCTTAGAGAAACATATATATCCAGATTTTAGATTTCGGATATCGTACCACAGGCAGGACCATTTGTAGCACCAACTTGTGTTTTCTTTTTGTTGTGGAGGAACAGCAAAGAAGAACAAGACAGCCTTTTTCCATCTTATCAGGTTACGACTTTAAATTGATTCTGTTAAAAGCACAGAGAAAGGAAACATGGCCTTTTATACATAGTATGCAGGTTTATAGACGATGGGTTACTTTAAACACGATAAATATTGAATGAACAGCATATCCATTCACAGAGTTACACGAAATTATAAAATAAGGAAACGCTTATGTACTCTAGAAATATTTAAAACACCAGCATAGTCTGTTACATATTACAATTATGCACTAAAGACTCTGGATATATGTTTAAGGCTTGCTCTGAAGAATTAACTGGGACGATACAGCTCCCTGACAGATAGAAATCTAAACTAAAAATACCTGATAAAATTATTATGTACAAATATTTATGTATAGAGTCAGTGAACATATAAAAGAGAGTTAAACACTTGACACTATGACCCGAAATAACTTCTAAAAAAGCAGAAAATACCAAGCTGGCCCTGACTGCTGAGTTAATTGTAAATGAACTTGAAACAGATGAACTGAAAAGTAAAAAGTGAAGGATGTCGACTTCCTTGGACAGGTCTTTGGTGAGAAGGAGCTTAATTAGATGATAAAGAAATCATTCTTCATTTGGATCCTGGCTTATGCCGTGTGGTTTGTTTGGCTGGTCTTGGCCGAGAGAGTGAGCGTCTGAATGGAGAGGGAATCTCGAAGGACTCTGGCCCGTACCATGTGTCAAGCCTTTCACATAACCTGGCATTCATTGTGAAGCTCTTTTATGAACCATAAAAAATATTCATTTCGCCCCTGACCTGTTTTCCAATAGAGTCTCCAAACCCATAAAATGGTTTGCTTTTAATTTATTTTTATTTGAAGAACTTTGAAATGCAAATGTTTGTTTCCTTACACGTAAAAATTGAGAGAAGCCATCTTGAAACAGAAATTTGATGTGAAATATGAATTCTAGCCATTTTACATCATTCCTAACATAAACATGCGGGTTCTCAGCTCAAGTCTTTCGGTGCTGTTAAATGAGTGTACTTTGGCAGGCTGCAGTGTACATATACCGATGCTTCGCCCGTCTCGCCGGGCTCCTTCAAGGCTCAGAGCTCTTGAGGGTTGCATGAGACTGGCATCTTTACAGTGGCCTAGATTGGCCATATTTTCGTGTCAAATGACAAATCTGGCCCTGTAAAAGTGGATGCTGCGGTAACCTATGCATTTACATTTACAGCCAGGGCTATCAAGGGTATGGCTAACAAGTACTGTTGACTTTAGTTAAAGTGCGGTTTTGGGGGCTATACGTTAGACGTTTTTAATTGCAGCCCTTTTGTCAGCCCTTAAACTAAAGCACATCATTGCACAAGCTTCATTTACAATAAAATCATTCAGTTTATAGATATAGTTAAAATTGTGAAAGATTTATTATCCCCAGTGTATCCTATCATTTTAAAAGTATAAAAATCAACAGACAAACACTGGCAACTTATGTTGGATGCAAGTTCTGCAGCACCATTACACTGCATGGACACATGAGTACCTGGGCAATCAAAACAGCACAGATCAGGGGCAGAACCATGGGAGGGACAAAGGTTTGGCCACCCCACAACACCAGTGCTACTCACATACTCACAGAACTATTTTTCTGATCGCACATGGCCACATTTTCAGTGCAACCACCTATTTAAACACAGCTTTATCAACAATACAAATGACTACAAAACTGTTCCACTTTTTTGCAGCCATTCCTGCAAATTTGACTATTTGGCTTACGGAAAAATTCCCACACAGAAAAACTGAAAAGAATTGATGAGACATCAGTTTTAGTGCCACCCCAGCGTTAGCAATAGCCTCGGCCTGGCCACAGCTGCATAGAAATGAATGAGCAATAAACTTGAATCATTTATCACATACAATTACTGACAAAACCACACATATTTAGTTTTATTTCACAATACATTCTGTAACAATGTCGTTTTAAATACTCATAAAAACAGAGCAGTTTCTCAATGATGGCGAGTTATAGCACAAGTAGTTCTATTTATTTCAATGGGAAGTGCGCTTGGCAGTAAAACTAAGACTTTCTTAGAAACTTGGGAAGTGTGAGGGGTTGGGGAGTTGTTGGTGGTTACTACAATGAAATCTGATTCTTGACAAGAGGCCATGATTTATGATTATCACTTCTACCTGTATCATCTGATAAAAATGCTCTTTTTCTTTCATCTACTGGCAGGAAACACTGATGACGCAACCGCCAACGACCTTAATCACAATTCAAGCCAAACAGTTAAAATCTTGGCTGTTCCGTTTATGGTTGTCAGTGTAAATTGTTAGTTAGCGATTTTTCAAGTCCTGTATCATTTTACGTACAAATCCTGAAAAGCCTGTTGCACAGTAGGTCTCTGTGTTCCTCTGCAGAACAGCAAACACACTGTCAAACTCCATGGAGCCGAGCGGAGCGCACCAGGCTGTGTAATACCGTGGAACAAGCAGCAGGTATTTGTTAGTTAATCAGCGTTTGAATTAAGCTAGAGGCCGAGGTTGTGTTCGGGAGCAGCGGGGATGTTTTGACTAAGCCATCTCTGCGAGGGCCCGGTCATGGAGACTCGGAGCATTTGTAAAAGATTAGCAGCCCAGTCCTGATGTACTGAGCTCAGGTCATGCAAAGTGCAGGGCTCGGACACGAGGCGAGCTCCAACCTATCTCTCACATCTGCCGCCCTCACAGAGCATATCTGCTAGTCGTGATACATGAAACACTGAATAATGTGATTAAAGGTTTTGCAGTGAGGTTTGGAGCTCACTGAGGGGAGATCAGAAGAAGTTATTCCTTGAGAAAGAATTCCCAGTTTTATAGACACTCGGAAAATACAGTATATGCAACAGTTGTCCAATCTGTGTACATTATACCTCCTATGTGTCATGAAAGTGTGCTATCAGATGTGCACACTTCCAGTCAGAGTATCTATGTTGAAGAAAAGTTGAGGGAAAGGAACAACAATGGTGCACATGCTCTCAGCCGATCATTAGCCAAAGACTAAATGAAAACCAACTGTGTAGGAACAATAAAATAATTTGTCAAGGGAGAAGGGTGCAGATAAATTCTGCAAAGCATTTTCCAATTGGCTCAGGCTGCACGACACTGGGCCAAGTGCTCAGCACCTGGCTGTCATGGCTCTGACGCTGCCTAATTCATTTCAACTCTCAAACACAAGCCTATTAGATCAAGTGCCGATACGAGCTGAAAGTGCCTGATTAGGCTTTTTATCGGTATTAGCCAACATGTGCTGTGAGCTGACTTTTTAAGGGCAAAAGTTAGATAAACAGAAAGAAGAGACTGGAAAAATCTTGCTCTTCTCTCCTTTCTTCACTCACTCTATCAGTTCAGTAAATCTCTGACTCAGCTTTGGTGAGGACATTCTGGGGAAAAAGCCAGCTACTCATCCTAAATATTCTTGCCTAAAATCCCTGGTGATATATAAGAAACATGTCCTGCAATGGGAAGCTTTTTTTTGGTTACTGTAGCCATGGGAATTTCCAATTGTCTTGCCTATGTGGATCCAAGCATCAAGGTGAATGAAGCTCTTCTTGATGGGCTTTGGCTTTGTCGTAAAGGTTTAAAGCTAAACACCAGGGAAAAGGCGCAAACGCCAAGCCAGTTGGATGGCTAGGAGCTGGTTCCTATTAACCTTCCTTTTCAAAACACAGCTGGCCCACCAGCACCATCATTATTATCTATTATGCTTTTCGTTTATATAGCTTGTTGCAGACAGTAGACAACTATACCTGTAAATCATGCAAAGTTACTCAAAAATAAAAATACAAGGATGTAATTTAGCATAATAGGTCTCTTTAAATGCATCAACATGTGGATTTCTAAAGGAAAGTTTATAATCACATCCAGTCTTTGGAAATGCACAAAACCATCCACTGTCCTAAAGTATTACATGATCATAACATCTTTTTGGTGATTGATACACTTGCTGAAAAATTAGCACTGGCTCAGCATTTATTTTGCCAAGTATTGACATTTCTTATTTTTAAAAACTAAGTTGTGTGTCCTGTTTTGGAAACCTTCAACATGTGGCCGACCAGTGTTGCAACAGACTTCATCCTCAAGCCAAACAAAAAAAGAAACACATTTTGGACCACAGTGTACTAACCTCTTGACTAGAGTTTTCAAATGGATCTCTGCTCCAGTTAGCTGGCAAAAAGTGCATATTTTATTAACTTTTCAAGTTCAACTTTCATGTTCAGAGTTCAACTTGTCCATCTTGTAGCTTCGCTTGGACTCCGGCATTAGCACACTTACAAACACACATACAAACACGCACAAATCAGCTCGCTCCTGAAACGGCCAACAACGAGCCCCATAAGAGATCATAAGTGTATGACATGATGTTTGTGTTAAGCAGTGTATTATAGGAGCTGACTTCTGGGTCTTGGGGGGAATGTTAAGCATGTTAATGAAGAGTGCATACTGAAGGTATTACTCAGTGCAATGTGGACCCATTTAACACACTTTGTACAAACGGAGAAAAGGAGCCCTACACTTAATCTTGGAAGCAATAAATAAAGGCAGAACTCGATGTCTTCGACAATGCTTGCGGAAAGCTTTTTTTCCTATGCAGAATTTCATTAAATAATATTAAAAAAAGAAATAAAATTGCTCATATTCCTTAAAATGGAATTTAAAACTAACAACGTAAAAGACACAGAAGCCAGAAGATAGCAGATGTCTCTACTGTTTCCAGTGGAAACTTGTGGACAGAGCAGCCAGCACATCTGTGAGATGTGGTTTTTGTGTCTAGAGGGTAAAATCAGGCTGACATGTCTAGAAGACAATGACATCAGTACATCAGTACAGCAGCTATAAGTCAGAGTAGCTTTAAATGTCTTCAACTCCTGGCTTGACAACTAGTCAGGCAAACATAGACACTGACGTGACAGGTAAAAAGAGGAGAGCAAATAAGCAACGCTTGGTTATGCTAAACAAAAAAAAAAGAGAAAAAAGGGGAAAAAACACGAGGAATATAAATCAGCTGTGCTCACTTTTCCAAAGAGATGCACTGATCTGATAAGTGGATCAGACATCGGTCCAGTTATGACTCAGAAAGTCAGATCAGGAATTGGTAACAAAAGGCTGATCTAGTGTACGGAGCCAATCTATTAAACTCGAGCTAACAGAAAAAATATCAGAAGATTGGACGTTTTTTTATTCAGCGGTGAAGAATAGCAAGTATAAAGCTACGCTGTTCTGTCTCTTTGTGCAAGCTGTCATATATCTGTGAAGCGCCCCGTCCTCCCCATGTCATCGTGTAAATAAAGAAGACTTAAACTTGAAAACTTCATCTACCCAGATTTATTTCTCACTTGCTACCACAACGACGTTTTCTTTACTTGTTTGCAGCTAAATGTGATTGAGTTCACAAAAAACCATGAAAACCTCCACAGACAGATTTCTCTGCTTATGTTGAGGAGCTTTTAGTGCAGTTAGGGTTAATATAACAGGTTCATCCGTAACACACTGAACATTATCTTCACTCTCACCTGTGTCTTATCTGCTGTGTGTGACAGGAGGTGCACCGAAGGTGAGAGTGAGAGCAGAGAAACGACAGCAGTAAACATACAGTAAACACTCAAACGCACTAATGTAAATACTTTTTACTGTTTTTCACTTGTAATATTACTTATTAACACTAATCCACTGTATTTATATATCTATTCATTAATTAGCTACCTTTTCTTTTAAAAAGTAACAAAACAGTGTTTAAAATGAAGTTGCCTTGCAGAAAAAATCTGATTATGAATGAGAATTTTTACACTGGTGTCAGATCAATAAAAAGCCAAGGCATCTGCACTGGTATCCGAAATGAAAAGTTGGATCTGTATCCCCGTTCTTCCCTACAAAATGCCGGATCCTCGTTGTACTTCGATAAGTGTTAGGGTGTGAGGCTAAGTGGAGAAATGCATGAACAGTTAGGGTTAAATATTTGCTTTTAACAAACCACTATTAAAATATTACAAGCAAAAAGTGTTACTGCCTTTTTGTTGGCTTTTCAGTATTGCAGGGGAAGTTCTCATACAAAAGATATTCCCACGCATTAAAAAAAAAAGCCCTCTGCAACACCACATCATGGGAAATTGCATCTTCTTATCACACACATTATCTCCTTGCACTGATATTAGCCCACTGAAAAACAGCCTTCTCTTTCAAATATAATTGTCTGTAAAAAGTCTGTAAAAATAACCCTAAGCATTGCAGATCACAGTGCTGGCATGGAGCCGCTAAACTTTATTAACATCCAGAGTCGGTCTGGCGAGTCTCCCAGTTCCCTGCAACTTGGATTTAAAAGCCTTAACCTGAACAAGACAGCAGCATCGCTTTCCCAAAATCCTCCTCTTCCTCCCAGCATGCACAACTGTGCCTGTCCAGACTCACCAATAATAAAGAAGGATTTTTACAAAGCACTAGTCTATCTGCGCCACCCTGCTGACACTAATGATCAGTTGTTGTGCATTTAAGAGATACGTAAGCTATCATAAATGTCTATCCAAAGATTTGTGTTTCAAACTAGATTTTATACAAAAATAAATAAGTAGATCCTGACAACAAGGCAAGTTGGCTGTCTGTAAAGGACGATTCGTAAACTAAGCAAAATCTGCCAAGACGTAACGCACACATTAATATCTGAGTCCAACAACGTCAAGTCGTCACGCTCAGGCTTTATGGTTGATGTCAACACACATCACTTTAAGACAAGACACAGTACACGAGTTTTTCCTCTAAGCAGCCTTCGTTCCATCGTTCTTTTGTGCACTTATTAATCTTGGTAAGCAAGTTAATACAGTGCCCAGGCTGGATCGCTTTGCACATGACTAGAGAATAACTAATTCTTCCAGAATGCTAGGCTTCGATTAACGAGCACTAATAAAATATATAAACTGCACTATTAGACTTTATAATGTCTCTCATAGTCCACTGGGGCAGCGCCAGCCAATGGCGCAGTGAGCTGACTGGGCACTGCCCCGTGGCAGCTTCCTGGCAAAGACAGAGAGAGAGGATAAAACTCGAGCCTTTTGGCTGCCTTCTCCTCCACTCTAATGAAGGCATTAAAACATCATGTTTGCCCATTTGTTTTTGACCACTCGGTTGAAGCCAGTGTTTGATTGGCTAGCTGATTAACGTCCAACATGCCCAGCCTTGTAAAAAAGGGACATTTCAGACACCATTTAAAGAAGTTGAGGCTGACTCGCATTTAAATCCGTCGCTTGCTGCAGATTTAAATGGTGATCTGTTTACCAAGCTCTGATGCAGACTTAGTAAGCTTTTATGTATCATAAATAAACTGCTGACATTAGAAAAAGATGAAATAGGAGCCTCTCTCAGATGCAAACAGTGCCTTTTCATACTCATACCATTTGGGTCTTGAGCACTTGTTAAGGGAGCTCAGTGAGTCCTTACGTCCGCTTCTTTGCCCCGTCATGTCTTACTCTCCTCCTGTCTCTCTCTCTCTAGCTGACAGCTGTGAGTGCCCCGTAAGCTTTCAGCCTCACTCTAGCAGAGGCAGCACGGTGGCGGACGGCCGTCTTTACTGCCACAGTCAAGAGTGGAGCGGATTTTTCTTTGATGAAACACAGCAGCGTTGAGCCAAGAACAGCAAGTGGCACAGCCGAGATGTAAATCAAAAACCCACCCATGTGCTCAGTCATACACGGAGAGCTCTGCGAGAGGAGTCGCTGCTGTCTGAAAATGCATGAGTAATGCAGACTGTATAGACGTGTGGTCAGCTGCGGCATGCTTGTCCAGGCAAACAGAGAAAAGCAGAAGTCTTTTTTTATCTTTTCTATGCTGAGCTCCAAAACAAAGACACCTGGCAGCTTATTCCTCTCACCGCCAAGAGCGCATAAAAGTTTTGGGCAAGGTTTGTGCTAAAAATACACTTTTATGATGACATATCTGAGCCAACTTTGCAGCTTTTTCTTGATTAAGCTGAGGCCCCGGGCAAATTTCTTCTGGTATTCCAGAGATATTTCGACACTTACTCAAACCAGATCATATTTTTGCTGTGTGACTGTTTGGATTCCTTGGCAGAATGCAAGTCAGAATGCTTTTGGTTAGAGTGAGATGCCATAGTCATACCACAATGGTCACATAAGAATGAGAACATCTGACCTTACTGACACTCACAACAGAAAAGGAAAAGCACAGCAAACATCACATTTTAGGTTTTTTGAAGCTCATTTAGTAACTCAAATCAGAATCCGACCACAGTCGAGCTGATGCAACTCTCGTCTCTTCCTTTTGCCATACCTCCTGATTCCATACTCACCATGTGGATCTCAGGCCAAGTTGGGCTGAGGTGATTCAGCCAGCACATGCCACACAAGGGGTGTTTTCTCGTTCTCCCTCTCTAGTGGCTGTGACTCAGGAAGTGCTTTTATTCCATTACCCAGCATTCAGCGTCTCAGGCAGACAGGGGTTTACGGGAATACCGTTGCAGAATCATCACCGAGCCTTTGCTTTATGAATCAATGGAACATGCTGCAAATATTACACCCTGCAACACCCTTCCCAGGCAGCACCCTCACATTTGCCCATAACTCACTGCTGAGCTCATGCAATATGCAAAGACGTGGGCTGAGGCTCTTTAGCTCATGGGAATGCACCGAGTGGTGAGAAAACCCAGGAAAAGAATGTTACTATCACTGTGTTACTTTTTATATATAAACAGGTCTGTGTGTATTTTTCCACGCGATTAAGGAGAACAACCGGACAAAGAGAAGACAGTTCTCGATGACGCATTCCACATCAAGTACAGCTGGCTGAAAAAAAAGCATAACCAAAAAATGTACTGTGTAGTTTTTCACTATCTGGTTAGCCTCAGCAGAGAAATTAAGCGAAGAAGAAGTTCAATAAAAGGTCAAATCTCACAGAGCAGCAGTAGCGGCAAAATGTTTCTGAGGGTTGATCGGTCTTTCAAAATATCTTCGAGAAAAAGCGCCTATAAGCTTTTCATCACTGCCACTACTTTTTGGCAAAGGGGGTTGCAGCGATACTGAGACCCGCAGCCTTCTTTCAAACTTCAGCCGCACTGAATAAACTGATATTTCAGTGCTCGTGTCAGCTTTTTCTCCTTTCAACAGAAAAGTGATCGACAGAGGAACTTTTTTCTTTTCCTTCCTTTTCTTAAAAAAATTACATTTTTTAAGAAAAAAAAAGATGAAAATGATTCACTATTTAAAAAGTAAAATGTGGTTTTGGCGAAAAGTTTAAAAAGCAAACAACAAAAAACCACTCTGTATAGTAAATGATACAAGTATGTAAAGAAAATTGCATACAAAACACTGCAACACCTGAATATTAATCCTGATGATGATTTGTATTCTTTAACTATTGCCTTGATTTTTTTGTGACCCGATTAGGGTAAAACCACATTTTCCTAGCTTGCTTAACAGCCTCTAAAATATAAAAATATATGAACTTTTCATTCAATTCTAGACTTTTAGTCTAGACTAGATTTAATTAATTACCTTACCAACTATGACATTATGACACTTTTTCATTCCTGAAGCTTTGTGTTAGAATACTGGGGAGAAAAAAATGAATGACTTCACTAAACTATATATGAACTCCATCGACCGCTTTTGGTAACAAGTTAACAAACCACAATGTAAAGTCACTGATTTGTGTCGATTTTCTTAACCTTTCAGCATTAAACCAAAACAGTTCAGCAATAACACAACTGAACTCTCCCCCAAGAAACAGTGAAATCCAAGCAAAATAAATCATATTGTCTGGGCATACATCAAAGACGAGCTTAAAGGCATTTTAAGCCTCGAGTCATAGGTAGTTTAAGAAATTTAAAACCCCTTGAAGCAGCTGAAGCAAATATTCTCCCAGAATTATAGATATATAAACATTTTATGTGACACAAATCTAATGATTTAGATGAAAGACTATACTCAAAATCTAGCCAACGGAAAGTATTGGAATACTGATATTTTTATGTAATCACCAGTTTCCTCTTAGGCTTGGCTGAACACTGGGTTTTGATGAATGAGTATGATATTTTGGGACATTTAATTACTCTTATTTGTCTGACTTTTTAAGAAGAGGCGACACTAACAAGCTTTTCTTCTGTTTTTCAGATACATTTGACACCACACGGGATAACAATTCACACAGTTTGCTTGGAACCGCTGCTTTTCTCACAATAAAGACTTTGCACTTACAACTGAAATTATTCACGGGCTACTGGGAAGCTGTCATTAAGTGTATTACACTTCAGAGGCTGAAAGCAGCACTGTAATGGTTGGTTGTTTCTCATAACAGTCAGATTATCGCCCCACAGTCTGATGTCTACAAATCTTGCTGGGGGAAAACACAGGAAACCAAGTCACTCTGAGGGAATTTCACATTGATACCAATGCCACTTCCCCATAAAAATAGTGTCTGAGGATATCAGCGGATGTGTGCAGGCAGTGTATGCTCACACAGTGTCTGTTTACAATATATAAGATAGATGCTATGGAGGCTGGTGAGTTTATGTGCTTACACTGGTACACCGGTGCTCGTCACATGATAATGTGGCACAACAACATACAAGCTCAAATGTTCATTGCTCATCTCTTTAGAGACATGCCTGTGTATTATCTGAGAGCAGCAGTGTGGGACACCAGCACACTCTTCAGACTCAAACATTTTCCTTAAATAAGCTCAGACTCAGCAGCATCGTTCTGGCCAGGAGAAACTTCAGTAAGATATCAAATGATGCTAGAGTAGACAATTCATTCAAAGCTGATATTCAGCTGTTTTCCTTGCAGGCTTAATATTTTCTTTGCTGGTGGGCGCTAATATTTATAGCACAGTTGACCTGCAGTGTTAGAGTGATTAGCCACCGTTAAACTCACAAAGAGGACGGCAAAAATAAGCACACTGTCTAACGTCGTGCACAGGTTTAAGTGTTATTTGACTTGGTGCGAAGAAAAATATAGAAAATGGTCCTTTTCTAAAGTTATGCTGGAAACTATTTTTAAATGGAAAAGCATAGCTCTTTAAATATATATATATATGTATGTTATGTCGAATGCTCTCTCATTCAAGTCAGTGGTTTTACACTTGTAAACACTTATGCAAACAATCGAACACAATGAAGAAAAACTGGCATAAAGCATGTTTTTTGCAGTTTGGGAGCAATTACAAAACCAGCAAAGCAATTCCAAATGCAAACATCTTGTGGTGCGTGACAGCTTTCCTCTAAGGATTAGATGAAACACCACCACCTACATTTGAGTCGCTGTTATCACTGAGTAATACCTCACTTTTTGCAATCACAGGGTCCACGGTAAAGGTTGGGAATCTCCTATCTGAGTTAAGTTCTTCCTCCGCTGTCTCACTCCCATTAGGATAAATATTACAGGCACTGTTTGTTCTGAGGTCCCTTTCAGAATAAATCTAAAGTAATGGTTGAGAATGCAGCCTTAATTCCAGCTCTGTCCCCAAATGGGAGTATGTAATACGACCGGGCTGAAATGAGGCATTATACAAAAGACTGATGAGTACTGAGATCATTTTCATACTCCATGCTCACCAAGACTGACTATAAAACACTGTAAAAATGCCTGTAATGCAGCACATATTTGTGCAGGCTAGAGACAGAAACATTAGAGTTCACATTAAACTTAATTAAACTTTGTATTACTGAATGCTACAATAAAATATAATGTCGCTGAATCAGTACATGCTTAAGGAAACTGTTGCTGGATGAAGTCTTGCTTGCCATAAAAATGGTGACCTTATTAAAATTTCACTCAATTGTTTTATACATTCAGGCCAAAAAAAAGAGAATGCATCTGCCTCAGTGTTAATCTGCATAACGTGAACTACAAACACATAACACATCTTGCATTCCCACAATTTACGGGAAGCGAGTTCAAAAGCGCTGCAAAGACAATGAGACAATTCATTCTGGTTCGGGATGCTGGGGATGGAGGGCTGAGGGCACAACTGTGCTCTAAGAGAACTCATAAATGCCGAGACACATTCAGTAGACATATGGTTTGTGTTTAGAACCAAGAAACAATAATCAAATCCGTTGATCCTCTTCTTGCTGCAAGGGTGATTGCTAATATAAAAGTCTGTTCAGTCTAATCAGAATTTAGGACGGGGCTGTAATTACCTCCACCCACTCAGAACAACACTCTGTCTAAACAGGACAGCAGAGCCTTCCACAGACTAAAAACCCAGTTTCCACTCTGTATACTATTTATATTCCACTTTCATCTATGTAATTTTTGCTTTAAAGATTTTCCCTTCACTAATAAACCCCCAGCCCTGCTTCTTCATTTTTTAACCAACAGGCACCAAAGGACTCATATAAGAATATTTTAGCAATTTAAGCATGTCTACTTAGTTAACTAAAAGCCCTGATATTTTTCTCAAATTGACACAAAATAGATAGTTGCAGCTGTCCAAGAAATAGTTTTCCTATTGTTAGATAAGCCAATGTGACACTGAACTAAACTATTCCTTGTTAACACACATAGGAAGTGCACATTTGCTTGGCAGCTTTCTATATCCCTTCACAGGAGTCTTTGATAGATTGTTTATGAATTGGCCAGCACCCAAATGAGGTCTGAGTTTAATTAAAAGGCCTAACGCACAACTGCAAACAATGCTCTTAACACCAAAGTGCAGCTATATCAAAGGGCGCCCTTTAGAAGCCATATGGAAGCAACATTAATTCAGATGATGGCTTTTTAAATCACTCTCAAATAACCAGAACTGCTAACTGGTCAAACTGTCTGGCTGAATGTGCCATAACGTTTGTTTTAAATAAAGAGTTGAAATAACATTTCAATTTCCTTCAACTGGTGAATCCACTCAGTTAAAGGACTTTGCAACATCCTCCATGCTCAGCAGCAGGAGTGCCGACAGAGCCTACCTTGCACCGGTGGGAGAGAGAAGCACAAGCGCGCAGTTTTGCCTGACAGATGCGCTTTTTCCTCGGACGCGGAGAGTCGCTTCGGGCTGGCGCAGTTCATGTGAGTCGGGGTGTCATGGGGGCTCCGGCAAATCTGCGATCCAAAGCCGTTCCCTGCTCGCCGCGCACAGATGTCTCCCTTGCTGCCGTACACGGAGAGCGTCAAGCCAGGGAAGTCGGTGAAAGCAGGGGTCTGGCAGTGGCTCACCATCCCGAACAGCGCTGAGGAGTTTTGCATTAATGACTCGGTTTTGCCATCCAGTGCGGTCCCCGCTCACATTACCTGTGCGCGTGAAAAGGAAAAGGTCAACAAATCGCTGCAGTCTATATGAACCAGGGGGAAGAATCGTCACACTGGGAAACTTCAGGGATTTGGCAACACCTACCTTGTCCAATTTGCTTACGAGGAGCAGAAAGAGTCTAAACGCGCACACGACCATGCTTATCAAAGCGGAGAAGGAAGCATTTGCACGCCTGATCGATAGCATCCTCTCAGTGACGACCAGACATCACAGCATCCCGTGCACACACATCTCTCTCTCTCTCCCTCTCTCTCCCCCCCCCTCCCTCTTTTTGCGTGAGATTGACACCCAAAAGCTGCACCGGTATGCAGGATTCAGGAGCCCCAATAAGGACAGTGTCCGTGTTTCCGTGGGGGGATAAGATCTGGATCGGGACGCTAGTAGTTGTAGTAATTCTGAGTAATGCACGAATCAAGATGAACTCCCATAAAGTTGTGTGCAATATCCTGCATCATCATGCGTGTTTATGATGCGCCCGTTATCATTCAAAGCTCGCTGTTATTAATCATGATGTAATCGAGACTATGTCACAACACTGAATTTCAGCGTTTAATGACCCACAGCTCCTGAGGGAAATGTAAGCATTGACGAGAACAAGCACAGTTTCATATGCACAAAGCTATTTCGAGGCTTTATTGAGCAGATCGGATCGTGGGCTCAGGACTCTCCATCTCAGTAGTCCGTTTGGTTATGGATTTGTGTTTGTGGTTTCCATGCTGCTTTTCCACAGAGGCTTGGCTTAATTTAAAGAAAAATAAAAACGTGAGGGGAACTGTTTATACCAATAAATCCCTTTGCATTCAATTAAATAGGTCACTTTGCTTGAGCCGCCAAAATGATTTCATTACGTTAAAAAAAAGGTTTTCAATAACTAGTAATATTAATGGGATTTAATCTCTATTGTTGGGCTTAAACGAGGAACCATTTCTCAAAAATAATGTGTAAAGCACAAATTATTCTAAAGCTTTCCTGTTATTTATGACAGTCATTTGAGAGGCAAGTGCCACCACTCTGTGGCCATACTTAATAATTTTCTAAACAAGTTTAATATCAGCGGTAACACAAAACCTTCATATAGAAAACCACCAATCAAAACCAGGAACTCGTTAATTTTTTTTCTGACTTTGCCCCTAAAAAGCTTAGAAAAAAAAAAGTTAAAAAAAAAAAAAGCTCATTTGCCCTGTAGGTTCTGCCACCACTGTTGCCTAATTAACCCACAGATTTCATTTCCGTGCTTTGCCTCTGTCCTAAGGTGGTCCTGTTTATGATCAAACTGTTCTTTTCTGCGATGCTGACCGAGCGCCTAACCCTGTGACTGGGTTTTTTCTCTCTCTCTTAACAAGAAATGTATTTTTCTTAGAAAATAGCAATTCAGCAGCGCCATCTTGCGGTGTTTACATGGAAACGAAGATGCTCAGTAAAGACAAATCTAAACAGTTGTGTAAATACACGGAGGTGAAGGAAGGTTTATAAATGCCTTAGGAGATAAATGGCGTGAGTAAGTGCTTACTTTGCTGCTGTAACATGTGAGGAAAATATCGGCTGTAAAAATGCGCGACTTGTGCTGCCTTCACGTGCCTGTTTCTTCATCCGGTTATTCAGATTCACTAAACTAAACTAATTTGGGAAAACAGAAAGACAAACAGGGCAAATCACAGTCCACATCTTCAACACGTGAATAAATAAAACTGATGTGAATGTGTTATCAGGTTTGAGTTTGTTTACAATTTCCTGTATGTTACTTAAAACGACAGTTATCGTTTCCTCTCGTTTCCTCTTATCTATTTGTCTTATCTATTTGGCTAAATTGGAGGATGTAACACGGCCAGACTTCAGGGCCTGGCATAAGACTTGCACTTATCTCTAAGGGAGTTTGAGGGGACAGTTTGAAGATGCTATGTTTAAAAAATAATGTAAAAAGATTTTTTTCACCCATTTTATAGACCAAGCATTCATGTATGTATGTGGCATACTAATCTGTCATTTTAATGTTAATAGTTTTTAACTGCAGCTTAAATCATACTGAGCTTACAAGAACCATTTTATTACAGATCAACATCACACAGCATAACTATTGTTTCAAAAAGTAAAGTGGAGATGCTTGTCCGTGCCTTCATCTCCTCTCACTTGGACTGTTGTGATGCACTGTTTTCTTGTCTGACTAAAGTATTTATTAAACACGTCCAGTCTGTGCAAAATGCTGCTGTAACAAGTCTCACAAGTCTCGAAAATTACCCCACTTTTGACATTTTTGAACTGGCTTCCTGTTATGAACTTTAAAATCCTGGTTTTACTTTTATGGGCTTATAGAGTGTGGCCCCTACATTATGGAACTGTTCTGCCCCTATTCTACGAGCCAGGTTATCTGTCCTCAGATAGGGGCCTTTTTATGATTCCACATCCGCATCCTTCTGAGAACTAAAGGGGATTCTGCCTTAGCTCCAAAACTATGGAACAGCTTACCAATATCTCTTTGCACCCTTTGCCCTTGGCATGGGTCTGGATTTAATCCATTTACCTCTGTAAAGCACTTTGCAACTGTTCTGTGTCCTGAAAAGTGCTACAAAAATAAACTCTACTTACATACACAAACTTGTTGACCAAGCACAAAACATGAATTTCTAGGGCTGACCTCCTGAGGCACCGGCCCATGCTACAAATCGCCTTCAACAGGATTCCCCATAAGGTGTCACAGATAAGAAGGTTGAGAGGGTCATGCAAGATCCTGCAACAAGTGGACAAATATTAAGAGGCTTCCAGTTTTTCTCATATCGATGCGAGACACAGGGCAAGAAAATTTAATTCTCCACTTTTTGGACCTCACGGCAAGCCATTTTATTGTTCTTTAGACCTTTGTGGAGCAACATAGCAGAGGGCATTAAGCCTGTACTTGTTGACCGTATAGCCTATAAGATTAGACTAAGATAAGTAAGCCTTCTTAATGGGTTGAAGTATTTTCTTTTATACTTTTTACTTTCTCCCATGACCATTTGGTCTTTCCAGGGCTGCAGGTAAAAGAAAACATCTAAAGATTTTCTAACATGAATGAATCACCTCACGGGTTCAGCAACACTTTTAGAAACTGCTGTTTCTCCACACAGTTCACTAACAAATTTTGTTATCAAGACTCAGGTCAAAAGCCTACATCTCTCGTGGTAGGAGGGTGCATTAGTGCCTATGGAACTAGTAGCCTGCACATGTGGAAAGGCTAAAAGCTATATATAGGCTTTAGAGCAAAATATGCTCCCATCCAGATGGCTTCTTTTTCCAGAAAGACCATGTATATTTCAGTTACACAATACACATTCATAAACACAACTTTCTTTGAGACCATTTTTATTTTTTCAAATTCAAAAGTACCCCCCTTTCTTTTCCTTAAAATGTTACATTTCCTCAGTTTTAGCATTCTCAGTTTTCTGTGTATTGTGAATAGAATATGGAAACAGTTGCATTCTGTTTAAATCGATTTTACACAGCATCCCAGCTTTTTTAGAATTTGATTTGCAAATGTAGAAGTTTTAACATTGGAAAGTAGCCTTTATATTTTATCCAAAAATGTATATTCCAGGGTACTCATTGACCTGTGTAAAAAAACAGTGTAAAAACGATTTACCAATGTGCCCAACTTCTACTGGTCAGCAGTAGGGAGTATTCTGACCTACTGCTGCACAATGTGGCTCACCAGCTGCACAGAAGAAACAAAAAAAGATCAGATATGGGTGGTGAAGGCAGCCAAGTGTGTCACTGGTGCGTCTCCACCCTCCCTCAGTTATATTCACACCAGCCAGCTCCAAAAGAAAGCCAGCTGCATTATAATGGACCATCAGCTAATGGGATTTTTAAAAATAATAGCTCCAAACATGCAGATTTTGTCACTTGTATTCATTTTTTAACTTGTTTTTAGCTATGTTCTACCCAAAATGCAGATTCGCTAGCTGTTCAGGAAACTGCAGGTTTTTTGTTTTTTTCTGGCTCTTCTGCACTGACTTTCACCCCCAGACAAGGTAGCTTGGAAAACCTGGGGCCTGTACTATAAACAGGGGTGCACATAAGTGGTCCGCAGGTGGGCATTCACTGTCAAAATAAGCGCACCAGATAAGAAGTTGCAACGTGCGTTTGCGTACATATAAAAGGCGCTGTTTTTGTCCGCTAGAGTGGGATTTCCACGGCATATTCTGCACCACATCTCTGTGCGTTCATCATTTGTTTGAAGCCAGCTCACCTCCTGCAACCATTTTTCCGAGAATACGCTCTTCTTTTGCGGTTCGGACTCCTTCTGACATTTCTTTGGAGGTGGAGGAACACCAGAGTAATTGCTTAAAGGAGCTTCTTCGACAGTTCTAAACAAATGTCTGTCCTCCTCCAGAAAATCTTATGTACGCAAACGCACGCGCGTCTTTTATTTTGACAGCGAATGCGCACCTGCGGACCACTTATGTGCACCCCTGACTATAAATGCAACTTAAACATACCAACGCTTTCACTTTGTTAAATGGCTGATCAACACCACGTAAAACCCCAGCGAGACATAATGGGTTTCAAAACTGTAACTATCACATATTTTCTTTGTTAGTCCAGACTTCCTGCTTCAGTCAGGATGTTGGACGAGTCGTTTGACTCTTCTTCTGCATAAAATGAACAGATCAAGTGCAACTTCCCCAACAGGAAGAGGTCATAGAAAGATGTGAATATTTATTTTATCATTCAGTGCTCCTGTTTAAGTGTCTAACCCAGGGGTGGGCTACTCCAGGCCTCGAGTGCCGGTGTCCTGCAGGTTCTAGATGTGTCCTTGATCCAACACAGCTGATTCAAATGGCTAAACTACCTCCTCAACATGTCTTGAAGTTCTCCAGAGGCCTAATAATGAACTAATCATTTGATTCAGGTGTGTTGACCAGTGTTGGCAAGTTACTTTGAAAAAGTAATTAATTATATTTACTAGTTACTTCTTCAAAAAAGTAATTGAGTTAGTAACTGAGTTACAAGATTCTAAAAGTAATTAATTACTTGAAAAGTAACTATTGTGTTACTTTAAAAAAGTTGAACCCTGTGGGCTCCAGGGTATAATTGGCCATTTTCAACTACTTTTGATTTTCCCTCCACATTTCACCTTTAAAAACTGTTTACTTTGCCTTGTTTGGTATCATCAGCACAACCTCACGTGTCTGAATTTGCAGTTATGTTTTCATGTTGACATACTGTATTAACACAATTGATCTAAAATCAGACAAAAAACATAAGATCTGAGTAGAAAAAGTTATATTTTTACTGTAACAACCACAAACATATTTATTGAATCATATTTCATAACTTTAAATGCAAATATAAACTGTCAATTTTAAAATCATATGGACAAGTTTTACAAACAACAAAGTTATTTGCAGCCATTTACCTTTTACCTTTTTTTTTTAAATAACCATTTCAAACTATTTACAGAACAATCAGCTGTTCTTCAATAAGATGCCACACAAATTATTTGTGCCACTCCAAAAAAATCATTTCTGTCCACTATAAAGGAGAACATCACAGCCTGATACCTGCAGGTCTGACAGCAGCAGGTGTATCACTGCTGTTTCTACCTGGAGACAGCAGTCGCCTCATTGTTCTGACACACAACACAAAACTATCCACAACACTACACACTAACTACACAAGACAACACATTAACTACACACTCCAAACACGCTAAACGTCACAAATCTCACATCTCAAAACTGGCTCTCTCTCTTTTTCTGCTCTCTCTCTCTCTCGCCGTCACTCCTAAAACTTCCCCCTCCTTCTAAACAACCAAATGTCATGTTGCCAATTCATTTTTTGATTGGTCGACATGGTGCATTTTTCCACCAACACGAACAGGCTGTTTTTTGGTTTTTTTATTTTTTGGTCATAAGCAGAGAGTGCTCGCTGCGCTGTCCTTAGACAGTAAACGTGACGAAACTATTCAGGAAAAACATGCTTATATATTGTTTATCATGACTCTGGTTTTACGTGGCCTATCAACACAATTTAAAAACTGGTATATATCACCTTGTTGCTTTGTCATCTTGAAGTGGTCATGTGATTGGCTTACCACGACTACTTTATTCTTCCTCAGTCAAACAGCAGCTTGTTTTGCCCCCCTAGCTCCAGGTGTTGTGCCAAAAAGTGATCGTCGGCCAGAAAGTGATTACTGCCTGCTGGAGCGCGCGCAGCTGCTTAAAGCTGTAGCGCCCAGATTACTTACAGCTACTTCCATGTAACTGATATAAGGTGCAGTAAGCTGAAGACAGCTTCAACCGTCTGTTTGTTGAAAAATAGTAACACGACCGCACCGCATTTTCTTGTTAGTAACGGTAACGGCGTTGTAACACTAGAAATAGTAATTAGTCAGATTACTCATTACTGAAAAAGTAACACCGTTACTTGTAACGCTGTTACTTGTAATGCCGTTATTCCCGTCACTGGTGTTGACCCAGGGTGATAACTAAAACCTGCAGGACACCGGCCCTCGAGGCCTGGAGTTGCCCACCTCTGGTCTAACATGAGAACATGAGTCAACATGATATTGAAGATGTGCATTTAGACATGACACTGTTTCACAATAAAAGCATCATGTTACTTTTTATTTTTTGGCCAAATAAAAGTGAAATTCACTTTGCGATAAATACCATGTAAATAAATACAAGAAATTCTAATATTGTGAATAATTACAACAGCTCAACATGTTGGCGTAAATAAAAGAAAAGTCTGTCATCTGAGAGTTCATTCATGGAGAAACTGGTCAAAGAAAGAATGTGCCATGTAACCTTTTTGACAGCTGGCTTTAAAACAAACTACAACCACCACCTGTGAGCGTGTTCATATAGCCAGGTAAAAAGTGCGCTTCCTTCGTCCCGCTGAACACTAGATTTAGGCTTAAGCGTGCCTTTTTGACTTCGAAATCTTCCTTTCTTTTACCCCCAGAGACAAGATGACTTTTGCACATCTTTCTGGTGGCCTCCAATTAGAAAACAAGTAAAACAAGTTCAACAGTCCCGGGACATCTTCCCCATTATTTGGCTTGTCTGAACCTAACAGCTTCTCTTAACATGACAAAGTTACATTGTGGGCTGTCAACCCAGGTTTTCACAATTTAGCTGTGGGCCTGTTTACAGAAAACTCTGGAGTTGAAACTAGGTAACTAATGCAACATAATGCAAACTTTTCTTAGAACAACGTATAATTTTAAATAAATATGACGAGAATAAAAACATAATACAAGACTGTTCCTGCTGCAAATGCCATGAAGGAAAGCTGAAAAAAGTGCAGACTGTGAAAGTTAATATATGCTTATCACTACCGCTACCACACCTTTAAAGGACAAGCAGATCTTAATATAGTTTCAATTGGAATTTGCATGAAATTCACGTGTTTAGGAGGTGTATTTTTTATTGCATATTAGACAGTTTTAGCTATACTTAGTCTTATTCCTTCATCTGTGGCCTTGGCGTTAAATGTCTTGGCAGCAAGAAGAGAACAAATATAAAAATACAGGTCAAACCAACAAGGTTTTTTGTAAGCTACTTACAAATCTTAAGGGTTATAATGTCAACAAGTAATGCTCTCTGTTTTAGGATTATGTTGCTGTACAAAGGTCCACAGAAAAAGGGAATCGTTTTTATTCTGAAGGAAAGGGGGGGGGAAACATTACATAATACTCATGCCCATTAGAGATGGCTAATAGGTTTAGACTTTATCGAAAAACTATGGCTGTTTTTCCAGGAGAATTACTTTTTCATTAGGTTTTATATGTATTTAGTCTCTCTAACATAACTGGCTGAAAGGTTGGATTATGTTGTACTCACAAATATAATCTTATCTTATAATATATAAAATTAATATAGAGGAAGAGATTTGGTGTATGTGTATGTTAACTAAGGCAAGGATGTCTACGTGACAGGTCATCACAAAGTGTTGGTATAACATTAAAATGAATAAATAATTTAATGCTGAAACTAGTAGACCTAACCAAAACTAAACATTTATTAAAAAAACAAACCAAACACACTCTGGAATTAATGAAAACCAAATTCAGTGACCTCATTTTATTATTGAGGTAATAGTGCAGCAGATAGCTTAAACTATTTCTTAAACAAGTGAAAATGCCCATTAGCTGCATGAACTTTTGGCCATTTCAATCTTAGGAAACAACTACTGGACAAATTTCATAAGTTTTATTTTTGAACTATATGCTTTTGACGTAAAGTAAGTCAGATGCATAATCTAAAGACTTCTTCAGATTGTCTGTGCTTCAAGAAAAACAAAATAATTGCAATGAGATATATGTTACATGCTGCTCCAATCACAATATTACTACACCCCACATCCCCTTAGCTAATTATAGAAAAAAATCTTATGAGTAAGTTCAGGTTTTTAAAGTCCACGCATACTTGAACAAATGCCGATGATTTGACATTAACCGTATTGAAAAAGGCAAGTCCAGTTTACTTAATCTGGAAAAATATATTTATTTATATCTATTTTTATTCCCTTTGTTGACAGTCACCACAAAAAGGCCATCACTTGAAAGGCCTTATGGCCTTTACCGAAGAAGTAACCATAAAAGAGGTTACACACTTATCCCACTGTGAACAGTTTCCCCTGTGATGGTAACTTACCTGCAGCACTACAATACACTTACACGCGGGAGCTGCCAAGCTGAACTGCGACTTGGCTAACACGCTTGCTAACAAACCAGTGCTTCCATAAACTTAACGTCAGGCAAAGCTCAGTCAAACTTACATTTGTGTGGCCTGAAAAGAAGACGGCGGCACCTGTTGCCCTTTAACACCCATGTAGCTAAACAGTGGTCGAGCAAACCGCCATAACTACCACTGAGCCATGTGGAAAAACTGGTGCTTTGGAAAATACAGGTATGTGAGGTGAATACTAGACGTCATTAGCGAAAAATTAAAGATTGAGCTAAAAAAAAAAATCATCAGTGTTTCCTGCTAACGGGCAGAGACTTTTCAAAGCATCGTGTCGGAGGAAACTTTTGTATTATGAAATGAAATGTTGATTTTATGTCTCGATGACCTACAATTATAGTTAAAGTTAATCTTACTATAATAAACCAAATATCAGTTTGCCCGTGAACTCCTCTTTCGGTCATGTTGCCAAGCAACCACTTACTAGCAGGACCTAAAACAGGACATCGGCTAATTTTAAGACAGTCGTACTGATTTATATCTTCTACTTATTTGTATAAACGAGATCTACCAGCCTTTTTTGATTTGTCTTTGATTTGATGTTTCTTCATAGTGGGAAATATTGAAGAAAATTAGCTCCCAACTACGCTATGGGATGCTTAGCAAGATGAAAACGCGGATATTAATGTGTAGTTAACAAGAAAGGGTATTAAAGTGCAGAATATAAATGTTACCGTCGCGTATATGGAAGTTGTTTTTTTTCTGTTGGTAAAATGGAAAGAACGAGCTTACACGAAAGACCGTGAAGGCAGCAGAGTGGGAGGTAGCCTGACCAACAATTTTAAACGAGCGATGCAAAGAGTTCCGCTGGAGACGCCTTGAAACACGGGACTTACCACCGTCAACCTGCTAACATGTTTCTGCAAAAAATTGTGCTTTATTTGTCGACAGCATGTATGTTTTGCTACATGTTGGGAAAGTTTCTTATGCTGGTGATATTGCAGTTTTTCTCACCAAGCCTTGCGAAGAAGTTCATACTTCGCATGGGTGAAAAGATCACCATGACCCAGAATCCAAGGTTTAACTATGAGGATTGGGGTCTGACATTTATGTCCTTGGCATTTATTAAAACTGCTTCTTCTCACATGTGGCTGTCTCTCGGAGAAGAAGCGTTTGTGGGAGGAGAAGCTCCAGACTCACCTGTGGTCACTATGGACCGCGAGAAAACCAGCATCTCCAAGTATTTAAAAGGTGCGTTAAAGAAATCCAGACTCATCTGCTTTTATGCAATGCTTCTTTGCGCCAACATTGCCGTTTCTCTGCAGGCAACAGACCGCTGGTGCTGAGTTTTGGAAGTTGCACCTGACCCCCGTTTATGTATAAACTTGATGAGTTTAAGCAACTCGTCAAGGACTTCAGCGATGTTGCCGACTTTCTTGTGATCTACATCGCAGAGGCTCATTCAACAGGTGAGTAAAAGTTGTTTGCAGAACCTGAAATTTGTGGGTGGACACATGTGGCCAAAATATCACCAAGCAAGAAAGTGAAGTTTTTTTTGTTTCTTTAAGATCTGAATTCTGCTGATGAATCTTAGTTCACCAAAAACAAAACCCAGGAGATGCAGATCTGTGATTGGCTATTGGACGTTTGTAATCCAGTTAGCATTGATTATCTCTATGAACACATGAACTACTTATATGCTTTCTGTTTATATTGTTCTCATGCAATCACGTGAAAACGCACTCTCGGTTTCACTTGCAGATGGTTGGGCCTTTAAGAACAACTATGACATCAACCAGCACCAGAGCCTGGAGGACAGGCTGTCTGCGGCACAGGTCCTGGTTCAGAGTGAACCCCTGTGTCCTGTGGTTGTGGATGAAATGACCGATGTCACCACCATAAAGTACGGAGCTCTGCCTGAGAGGCTTTTCATTCTGCAGGCTGGGAAAGTGCTCTACAAGGTAAGATAGCTGCAAAAACTGGCAACTTCTTGAATAGTTTCTTTACGAGCTACTAATTGACGAGTTGTTTTTAGAGAGCAACAAGGGCAAAGTCTTTCACTTCCCACTCACTGCTTCTCTCACGCAATTTGAAGCCAAACCAGCATTGTGGGCGTGAGTGCAATCAGCACTATCTCAGCACATGCTATCACGTGCGGTGCAGGAGTTAAATAAGCATACACAAGGGGACATTTTTGGCATGGAACCAGGCTTATGGCAGCCGCACCAGATATGTAGTTTAGATGACAAAAACCTGTTTGTTGTCCTCTCGTTTGAATTAAATTAGTATTTTTATAAAAAAGTGTAATTAATTATGCTTTTAACATTTGTTACTATGTTCCTCAGGGAGGGAAAGGGCCTTGGGGCTACAACCCAGCGGAGGTGCGATCCTTCTTGGAGAAGATAAAATAAGAAGCTCTGCGCTTATATGAATAAAGGTTTCTTCTTATTAAGGGGTGGGTTTTATCTACATTCTAACCAGTATACATTACTTATATAGTGGGGGGATTTTACAATCAGGCTCTCATGTAGTCTTAAAAAAGATATCAGCCTCTGAGCTTGAACTCTCCTCTCAGTGTTTATTAATGACGGCTACAGATTAAACCTTTAGCCTCTGGAGCCAGATGCATTCAAACACAGGGAGACAGTCCACTCAGCGGTTGTGATAAAACGGCGCGTACAGGAGATGTAATTTGTGTGAGCATGCATGTGTTTTTTGTCCATATTCTCTGGCCTTTTTGGTCGGTGGTGGGTTTATTATGGTGCAAGTTTGTCTGCATTGTAACTGTAATTCCACTACATCAGCATGTAGTTCTATTGTCAGTCTTTCACATTAATCACAAAAGGTGTAGAAATGGTGTGTAACCTTTCTGTAGTCTTAAGAGATGTCAGCCTCTGAGCTTGCAACCCCCTCTCTGTGTTTCTCAGTGAAGGCTACAGATTAAACCTCTGGCCTCTGGAGCCAGATGCATTGAAACGCAGGGAGACAGCCAACCTCAGTCATGTCATGTTCGTTGTATCACAGACTAGACAGCAGATGTAGTTTGCTTCCATATGTGTTTTGCTTATGTTGCCTGGCTTCTTCAGTTAAAATCCCTGAAGATTTAAGGCAGTGAAAGTTTTCCCATTTCCAGTGTCAGTTATCAAGTGCACACTTATGAATTCTCCACAGTTTCTACAGGTGGCTACTATTTACATGACAATGACAGTCAAAACCTCTTCTAGCTGGAAGTCTTTGAACTATGCAGGTTAATCTATTATGGGACACTTATTGATTTGAATATTCTTGGATGTGAAGTCATCTGGTAGCACTCCAACATAAGAGTACTCAATTTGTCAAAGTAAGTCATAAAACCAGACATGCAGCAGCACCGTATGCTAGTTGCTTTGTGTTGTCACTGTGACTCACCCTTGACCCATTAAAAGAGAATATGATTGTTCCAAAGCTCGAGTTCTCCATTATTACATAATGTCTCTGCGTAGAAAAAAAAATGCTTTCAGAGTTTTAATACCAACAAAGAGCAGATTTCTTCCACATGAGAATCTGCCTGTTGTTTGCTGTCTTGTCTGGAAATGATAAACCTTCTGCAGTGTGTGGATTGCGCAAGTTCAGATTCCTTTGAACACACTTTGCAGTCTGCACCTTATACATGTGAGCTGTGACGCACTGCATTCAGCCACTGATGTGAGTTAATATCTAACTGTTATCTGCACATCAGACGATTTTGGCACCCAGTGTCCTTGTTACATAATCTAATCTAATGAGGGTTCTTATCCAAGTGTAGTTGGTGAAAGGGCACAAGAGAGCTTTCAAGTATTTTGATAAAATGTTGTATTGGAGAAAACAATCTGATTTTAATTTCCATCCAAGCATGAATAATTTGTAGTTTAACTGACTTCTTTCATGTTTTTGTTGTATATCAGTGCTTAATTTACTTGCCAGAATACTTTGTCTCGTCTCATAAACACGAGTGCTAATGCGAGGCTTGTGGCAATATTAAAAGCAAAACTTGTTGAACTGAAATAAGGTTTTTGATATTCATTTTTTAAAATCCTGTTTTTACAAGTATATGACACAGATATGTTTTGAACAAAGGCTGCAGCTTTCATAACATTTCTTGTGTGACTGAAGTTGGAGGGCAGGTTTGGCTGCTGCCCAGTCAGGCCACATCCTGTGGAGGCTAGCCAGCAGCAGCTTAGCCCCATTTCCCATTGTTAGACAGGAACCGCAACACTGTAGGATCCTCCCAACGATAAACTTCTGTCACAATTCAGGTCTGAATCATAAAGTTTAACCAAACCATGGATGTGCAGTATGTGTGTCAAAGCAATAGGCATTTGCAAAGCATTGTGTGTATTGAAGCCCACTAGAGGGCAACATAAAGACATGGAGGGGAAACGATCATGCTCAAGTGAATCTTATATTAAGATAACAGATGCATCATTCAAGGAAAGTGAAGGATATTTAATAGAAAAAGGTTTCATCAAGGATTTGTAGACTCCAAGTGCTGCTCTTCTGCCCTTTACTTGTCTTGAAATTCTGAAGTTGAAGGTAGGAGAGGATAACAAGCTGCAAGTAAAAACATTTCGTTAGCTTCATAGCATAAGTGCCTAAGTCATTTTCTGGTCAAAGTGACTTAGGCACTTATGCTATGAAGCTAACGATTTACAAGATGGAAGTGCAACAAAAATGAGTCACAATGTGATTGTAACAGCAGTTTGATGTCAAAAGCAAAATGTGCTTGTCCTCAAAGTTTAGGGGGGAAAAAAGCTGTACTTGGCAACTCCCGGAGCTTTCAGTGGCTCAGACTGCCTCCTCCAGCAGGTGGCAATAAATAGATCCCGATTAAAATAAACACAGACGTCTAAAACGAAACTATAAAGACCCTTTGGAGCCACTCACCATTACGCCGTGAAACGAAGCTTGACGATCTCCCAGCAAAGGGTAAGTTGTGGGTTGAAAACTGTTGAAGGTAAATTCTTATATGGTGGCGTGAAGGTGGCTGTTTGCAGCTTAAATTTACTCTTACTGTACTGGCAGTCATGAATTAATCCAAACGATAAACATTCATGATGCGACGTAAAGCTACTGACATAACTTTAGAAGTCACCCTATAATCTTTAAAGTTACATAGTCCAAATAACTCAGTATCTAAAAATTATTCCTTTGAGGCCTCCACAATCTCAGCTGCTCTTCAAGTGTTTCTTTGGCTGTGATTGTTTTATGCTGAGTAGAGATTTGTTGTCATACAGTGTACACTGAAGGCAATCCCCACTGCGAACCACAGTTACACAGTTCAAAGAAAATGTTAAATATTTCCTGACAAGTTTCAAAACAAAGTAATTTCCTCCTACATTCACCTTTTAACTGTGTTATTTCTGCTACATGGAACAAACTGTAAGAGAACTGAGCTGGTGACTGTCCCAAACCCACTGATGCCAACCGCTGAAACGATTTGTCCCTCATCTTTCAAGCACAGCCGTTGAGCCAGAGCTGCAGTTTCCTTTGAGACAAAGGCTCCCTCTGGATTTCCTCTTGTTGATCTGGTAGCTGTGGACTACAGCACCCTCTAGCTTTAGTGAAAGCACCGATTAGCGAAGCCACCACTGGTCTGGTGAGGTCTGTGCACTCTGACTGCAAGCAAGATGTGATGACAACTCCATTTTAAGGACACAGAACGTTAATCTGTGCTAGTAATCTTGGCATTTTTGATAAACAGAAAGGTACACAAGTGGTAAATATAGCACTTACAGTTAAACACTTTTTTTTATGGATAACTCATTTTCTAATTTAAGCGTTTATTTGTCCACAGCTTCAGCAGTATCCTCAAACCTGAGTTACTCTAATATTAATGTACGGTCAAAACAAAAACAGCCCACACGGTGAGATAAGTTATTGTAAAATTATATTAACAAGCAATCTTTCCTCAATTTGAAATAAAAAAATATCAGCAAATAAAGGCAACATAGGACAGATGTGTATAATGCATAATGTTCACAGGGAAAAAAAATGAAAAAAATTCTCAACACATTTACAAGACTGCGGCTAAGTTTATAATGATGCCTACTAGAATCAGTTTAGAAAGCTTTGACTAACTGAATAACTGGGGCAATATATGTAGTCAAAGTTTGTATCAAAATATAAAAAAATATGCGGATGGGCAAGAGACGGGCAGGACCAAGGGGACAACCAGTGATACAGGAAGGAAGTATTAACCAGTATGCATGAGAGATTAAAATGGGCAACTCATCCATATATCCATCAACCAAATTGGAAGTAACACAGAAGGCTACGACGATGAAGCGCACAGAGTGTTAAGCACAGGCAGGTAAAGAGATATACACCACATCTTAAAGCAGGTGTCCACATAGAGAAGAGCAGCACTAGGTAGTATGTTGTACACAGATTCTCAGCACTCATGCACTCACTTTTTATGCCAAAGTCTGGCTTCCCTTGACAGCACGCGGCAGCAGTCCAGCTGTTTAAACAGCTAAGAGTGGCAGAGTAGCAAACTGTCAACAACAAAGCCCCTTTCAGACATGCAGTCCTTTTCCATTAATCTGACAGCACCCGCGAACACGTCGGCTTCACATCCGAACGGGCGCCCCGGTCACTTTTCTGCAAAAATTGCGACGGAAATCTTGAACTAGGTCCGACCTAGCACTTTCAACTTGGCACAAGTCTGAATGCATTAACCGATGCACAGGATTATGACTGCGCATATCTCTCGTCCATCTTTGATGTAGAGATTGCCCCAAACAGCAATAAAATATGACAAGACATTTTATCTTATCGGAACCTATTTTTCATTTTCAATAAGGTGAAAACGTCGCTCTCTAATGCACTGCATATTCCCGATGCAGAAGAGAGAGTCTCAAAGGGCAGGGGCAGCTGTGGCAGAATGCACACACTCACGCACATGCACGCACACACACACACTCACACACAGACCCTGATCTTGGTAAAAATGTCACATCGAGTTAAACGTTCAGTGTGGCTACACTTCACTAGATGCCACGAATGCGACGATTCTTTTGCACATATGGTGAATATCTCACATACCGTGGCTCTCTTTGCAACTGTCATGGTTATGTCTGAATAAAGCTGCGAGGAACATTGATGTAAAAGTGACCGAAGCCTAACAGAATGCCATCGCTTTGAGGGACTGATGAAGGCGGCAATGTTAAAAATCCCATGTCTGAAAAGGGCTTGAGAGACTGATCAATCTGGATCAATGTGACACTGTAACAACCACCAAAAGGCTGTCACAATAAAAGCCATATTCTTTCACATCTTTTTCCATTTTTAAGTCTCTTTAAATAGAAAGGTGGGCATTGGGCAGAGTAATACATTATTCATAAAGGTGGCCACAGAGTAAAAGGCAAATCCTCAGTCCTGTGTCAACCGATTTCTGTGACACAGTATGCATGGCGATAAGTAAAATGACAAGACAGAGACTTTCCAAGCTCACAATGCGTATGCAAACTCTCCAGTGTTTTAAGTGACAAAAGCAGATATTTCCTGCACATCTTGCACCACAAAGCAATCATTAAAAAGTACAAGAGGTAAACTTCCAACCTTTTTTCTCTTCGGACTAGGATTAAAGAGGCTGAGAGGACTGAGCGGGGTCAGGAGGTTCTGCAAAGAACATAAAACGTGTCATGTATGCATTTCAGTAGCTGGTTTTCTCACACTCGGGGTTGTGATAAATGGTGTAATTGTCCTTCATTTTGAGCAAGGAGCAGTAGTTTGCCAGCCATTTTGATATTTTATTTTTTTTTATTTTTTATTTTTTGTGTCCCCCAATCAGCATTCTGGCGTTAGTGTGGAACCAAAATGGCGCCTGTCCCTGATTTGGTGCTGATGTGTTTGGCCATGTCCTACAGTGACTTCAGATCCTCGGAATGATGGCAAATCGGGAAGGGTGAAGAGGGGGAGGGGGTCACACACTCATCGTCATGGTTGGAGAGTACTATGGAAACACACACGCAAGAAAAGGAAGCTTTAAAACACATCCATGTGTTTACTATAGTTTATAGTTTGCTATATGTCGTAACTTGTGGCTCCGGCTTCATCGTGGTAGAGCTAGAGCTACAAACACTCCGCCGACTTACGTTCTCGCTCTGAAAGGAGTGGAGGAAGTTTCCACTCAGCTCCCCGTCATCCCTTGGGGTCCCAGGAGGATTGCTAATGCCACTTAAATTGTTTGGGGAATTCTAGTAACGAAGAGAGGTTAACAGTTTAGTTTATCTGGGATAAAGCTTGAAAAGATGAGCAACATGGCATGCCTGCATTGGGGTTGTTTGTTTGTTTTTTCTTACCTTGTTCATTCCATCCATATCACCAGAACCTGAAAATTAAATCATGTGTAAAATAATTAAAACAATGTTCATGACCCGAGTAAGGCCGTTTTATACGGCGAGTTCAGATAATAACGAGAAGATGTGCTGTCAAGTCTTTAACAGGTGAGGATGCAATCCAAACACTTCACTGCTGTGTTGGTTTAATGCACTGTGGTGAGTAGTGTTACCTAGTGATCCATTCATGTGGTGTGGTTCCATCCCAGCCATGGCTCCCAGGGGTCCATCAGAGCCTGGGCCCATAGGGAACTAGGGGAAGGAGGGGGGTAGTGAACTCACTTATCACAGCTCCGTAGCGGAGTTGCCATACGATTAGTTAACTACCAAAATTCAAACTACCAAATTTAAAGTAAAGTGAATAAAAGTGCAAGCTGCCTAAAACCCAATTACTAAAGATTATAACAGTGCATTTATTTATTTATGCCATTATAAGACCAGCCTCACGTTCTGCTTAAAATCTTCTGTCTGATTCTTTCATTACCACAAGTGTAGGTGAAACAGTAGCCTCCAATATCACATATCACACAGTATAACAAGTGCTTTGCTTCTCTGCTGTGTATTCTTTGGTAAATAGTGACAGCGTGCTCTAGAAAGACCAGAATTACTAGTGTTTTAGGTTAAGCGTGATGTCATGCAATAGGAAGTGGCATTTCCCACACAAACCCATACACATTCAATCTGAGGCTGTTAAAAGATAATTCTGGTGTCTTCTGTGGTAGTTTTACCCCCTTCATCAGCAGCAAAGTTATTATAGTTAACTTTAACTAAATTAATGAAACATTGTAGCTAACTGAAATTCTTTAGCTTTCTTTGTAACAAATTGGGAAAATGTATTAACACAACGTTCCTAATGACTCTTTGGAGGTTTTGTTTGTTGAGAGTTCTGGTGGTTTCTACATGGCTATGATTTAAGTGCCTTCATATAGTGTTGCATTTTTGTTGTTGTTTTGCCTAATCTGATTTTCCTCAAAATTTCCCATGGAAAATACCCACCTTATCTGACTATAATACACAAACCTCTGGCTGTGTGTGTGTTTGTTTCTTTGTCCTCAAACTCCTCTCAGACCACCACGGGTTGAGCAATCTAACTTGGCGCACAGGTACATCTTAGGCCCCTTGAAGGGTCTTATCTATATCAGATATCATGACGTCTTTGTGTTGCCTGGCAACTACCTAGTAACGTGCTAAAAAGCGCCCATTTTTAGCATTTATGCATCTATAATGCCTTATAAAAGCATCATATCAGTTTGTATTTAACAATAACATCTAATTTATCTAAAAAAAAAAACTATACATGTTTTCACCTAGCAACAGACTAAAATGGTGCATTTTTAACACAGAACTATATCTACCATCACATTTTCTACTTTTCCCAATGAGAGTATAGCAGTTTACCAGCACCACAAACAGGACAACCATTACTGTAGCATGGGTATGTACTAGTGAAAACTAGTACATACCCAAAATTAAAAACTAACCAGAAAATAAATCATTATAATAACAAAGCTCAGGTTTATGTGTCTAAAGGTCTTTCCATCTGCACTTGTGACACAGCCACAAGACAATTTCACAAAGGCAGTTTGATGGTGTACAGTTACACCAGGTTCCGTACCTTTATCACACGGTTGACACAAGAATAATGTAAAGAATTTATTTGTGTAATGAAAAGAGATTTTCAGTACAGTGGTCCCTCGTTTATCGCGGGAGTTACGTTCTAAAAATAACCCGCGATAGGTGAAATCCGCGAAGTAGCCAACTTTATTTTTTACAATTCTTATAGATGTTTTAAGGCTGTAAAACCCCTCACTACACACTTTATACACTTTTCTCAGACAGGCATGAACATTTTAACACTTTTCTCTCTTGTTTAAACACTCTCAAAGTTCAAACCTTCGTAGAAAAATAAGTCCAGTATTATAGAATGAAACCAAAGGCAGCCGCAGGGGACGACATACAGTACAGCACTTCAGAGTCACACTGCTGGCGATCGAAGATTTATGTAAATTTGACAAGCTGAACGCATTCTGTACTGTACAGGAGACACGGCATGAGATTGATTGACAATGGTCTACAGCCAATCAGGACGCAGAACACAATGTGCTGTAAAAAAAAAAAAAAAGCATGCAAAATTTCACGGAAAAAAGAAAAAAATCTGCAAAACAGCGAGGCCGTGAAAGGTGAACCGCGTTACAGCGAGGGACCGCTGTAATGTGTTTTCTCTGTAACGTTATGCTAAATATATTATTACTTCTGATGAAATCAGCAGTTTGGTTAAAGAAATAAAACAGAACTCACATTATTTCGGTTGCCAGGTCCAGTGTTGATCATGGTGTATAAATTGTCACCAGAGTTGTTTGAGTCTGACGGGGGAAAAAGTGTAAATGTACATTCCTGGATAGTGCAAGAAAAGGCTCAGGGTTAGCAGCTTATGTCAAAGAAGAACTAACCTGCAGGGCTGGGCATGATGGGAGTGCCAGGAGGCCCTCCACCTCCAGATGCCCCCTTTGGAGAATGAAACAAAATAAAAAATGCATTAAATGTTATCCTTCTATGCTGTAATTTCTGTAGTGTGTGAGGGTTAAGACATCGGGATGTGTTCTCACCCCGTATGCACCAGGAGAGGGTGATGAGTAAGGCATCTGAAACCAAAGACATAAACATTACAGACCAGAAATGGGAGCGCAAACCCTTTCCGTACCTCAAACTGTCATCATTCATCATTTGATCGTCCTAATACCATTATGGCTGTCTGTCCAACTGTCTGTGGAAACCATGACACATAATACTACAATTACATCCCACCCCACAGTAGAACCTTGTAGACCTCTGCAGCTCAGAGAGGAGATCTGGTTGCAATGAATGAGCATTTCTCTGGGCTTATGTGTGAATTTGTGTGCCTGCATTTCTACTCACAGAGTTGGCATTGTTGGGATTGGGCCATGGCCGACCCGTTCCTGGGCCCCTACATAAGAACGCAAATGGAAATCTTGGTAAAATGTAGTACTTGATTTAAAATGCATTTCAGACAATACTTAGAAATAAACAGGAGGCTCACATGTTCACTCCTGGCATGCCAGGACCCATGGTGTTGTGTGGAGGCCTCATCCCACCACCGAAGTTCTGAGAAAACAAACAAAAATCAGCTTCAAATCTGAAACCACAGGGTAAAAATAAAAATTCTTGCAAACCTGCTACTGACACATCTGTTAACACTGTCAAAATTCTTTTGGTTTGGATTTGGTTGGCAAAACGAATACCTTCCTATCATAAGAACTAATAGGGTAAAAACCACTGATTCATCAAGGCAGTGATGATTGATTCTGTATAAGTAAGCAGCCTACCTGAGGGCCAGGCCCCATAGGCCCCATTCCTCGAGGGCCACTCATTCTCTGCATTGGCCCCAAGTTAGGATGACCTGAAGAGTAAAGGCATTCAAGATATAATATAATAATAATTATAAATGAAAATACTTTCACACTAATGCATGATGTGCAGATGCATGTCATTAAAGTGAAATGACACGCACCTTGTGGCCGTGTGGGGTCCATGTTGGGCAGCATGGGATGAGGACCTGGTCCTCCGCCGGGTGGCTAGTAGAAAAAATTTAAATATGAAAATTGCAGTTTGAAATACACACAATTCTGTGGTGGGTGCGTGTGCAGGATCCCTACCTGGTTGGCCATCCGGATGGGTGGACCTCTTGGGCCTCCAGCAAAGCGAGGTGACATGAAAGACTACAACATAAACATAAATTTAAATAAAGATGTGACAAATGTCTCTTAAAATGTACACATGTTTCTAGGTTTCATGTTGTGTGAATACTGAAAGCAGCATAAAGCTTTAAGCTGAAACAAATGCCAAAGCATGAAGCATCAGCACTGAGAACCAGCCTTGCCACATGACTGCACATAGCAAAACCGGTGAAAAAGAAAGAGAGAGAATGAGAGAGAAAGGCAGCGTTACCTGACTGTGAGGTCCCATCATACTGTTAGGGGGAGGAGGCTGAGGGTGAGGAGAGCCCTGGGGACCAGGAGGACCCTGTGGCATCACATAAAATGAAGAGGCAAAGAGGACGAAACAGGAGGGACAGTGGGGAGGATGAGACGAGAGAGAAAGAGGGAGCGAGAAACCAAAGTGACAAAAGAGGGACAGACAGAGAAGTAGGGTTACTGCAGGGCAGAGGACAGTTGGAGTGCAAGAACCAAAGTGTGGCGCAAAAAAAAATAAAAAATGTACAAAATATAATACTGTTTTTCATGTACCAAACAGTAAGAGTGTGAGACTGAGCAGAGAAGAACAAGCAAATGACAGCGTTGAGTGACAGAAAGAGAAAGATGGAGAGGATGTGCGCTCTTTTGCCTGTCAGTCAAGACATTAAGAAGCGTGCTACATGCAGCATGTTATCACTGCTAATTTTCCTGAATTAACAGCATCAATTAAGCTCTATGCAATTAGCTTTATAACAACACTAAACACCGGCACTGTGTCACTAATGTTGCTGAACTGACAGAGAGAGGGGTCTAATTGAGCCTCCTCAAATTGCTCCTGGTAGGGAAAGTATGAGTGTATGCGTGCACTGATGGATAAACCTCAAAATTTCTATTCTGATAATAACATGATCACATAATCACTCACAGCTTTGTGGCTTCTGCTTTATAATAAATTGCTGGATGTGTTGTGAATAGTTCGGTCTAGTGGAGACAGGTTTACAACTTTATGTCACCTCTAACGAGTCAGTTCCACACAGCTGCCTGTGATAAGTTTATCTTCATGAGATATTGATTTACAGAAGGTGCTGCACCTTTCGATTTCTCCATTAGGAGAAAATGGCCTGGCCACACCTTCCTGTTTACAGCACAAGAGGGGTCCAGACAGACAGCACCGCTGTGATGCTTGCTACTAGCTCGCCGAGTACATGGAGCACAACAAAGGGAAAAGCAGCACAGATACCAGTCTGAGACCTACTGCTTCAGAACACATGCAAAACTCTACAAGCATCAAAATAATCCCTCTGCCCCCCCCCCCGCCCAATTCACAGGAAAATAATATTTTAGATTTTTAGATGAAACAATAGTTGACATGATATATCAATTGATATATCAAAAATGTGGGGTAAAGTCGAGGGACATTCCCAACAGTAGCAGACAATACGAGCGTAGTTTATGGACTGACCTGGAAAAAGGCAGGTGGCATTGGTCCCCCTGGCATGCCATCACCAGGGGGCATCCCTCCCATCACGGGGCTGGGAGCTGCTGCTGCACTCTGACAAAGAGGAAAACAGGAGAACGAGTCAAGCTGCTAGGTTATGCTTTCAGTCTTTTTTTCTAACAACACTGTCCCACAACAAATACAAGGAACAGGAAGAAACTCTCGGCAGACGTCACTTTTTAACAAGAAAAGCTCATGTGAGAAATTGGACTGCCACAGTGGCTGAATCTGAGCTTGATCTCAGCTGTAATGGGTTAATGGGCAAAAAACCTCATCAACTCTGTGAATAAAGTTCCATGTATTTCCTTTTTAAATCTAACCAACTGTCACCCACCCCCACACCCCTGACCTCAATAATATATTAATGGGGTCCTTATTGAGGTCTGATCCCTGCTGATTCAGAATCCAGTGGATCAGATAAGCATCAGTGGGATGCAGTGAGTCAGTGGCTCCAAAGTGCTGCTGCACAGCAGGCGCTAGCTGGGCCGATTTCCTGCTCAAACCGCAGCCCTAATTCACTAATGTGCCATTTGCTTCGGTCACACGCTCCTAATTGACTGAGTTTTTCTTCCCTGTAGCTGAAGCAATCTGAGATGGGCTAATGTCTTCAGCTTCCGAAGAACAGACACCAAGTGAGAGAAGGACATTCAGTCATATTTTTTTAATGCGTAGCTCATTCAGTGAAGTGTAGGCAACTAGGCACTGATCACTACAAGAATGGATGCATCAGCATCCACACTCACATATAGCTCTCGATGCCCAGAGCCTTACAGACATCGCTGGTCAATATCCAACACGCTCCCTTTTATCGACTGCACCTTCCCTAATTATATCTGCTCAGGCTGCCACTGCAGGGCCACTGTGAAATACCTCAGCAGGGAGAGAAGTGAGGCCACAGTGAAAAGTCACATCTCATCAGGCTCCTTCACCGCCAGGACGCAGGCAGCATAAATTCCACTTCTCTACTGAGCGGCGTGGAAAATTCAGCATGGTGTAAGACTGAGAAATCGTCAAGCGTTCATAGAATCTGGGGTTCTCTTAGATAGTCTACTGCTACATAAAGGCAAGCAAAAATTAGTGAAGATATCAGTTGCTCTTTAGTCTACTGATATGCTATGGCGTTATTTTTGTGCCACTATTCTGAGCGCACGTAAAAAAACAGTTTGCAGGTACAAGTGTTGTATTTTGAGGAGAAATTTATTTTGAGCAAAGAAAAGCTGAATTTGAGTGAACAAAATTCATTCCTGCGTGCAAAAAATGTATTTCAGTGTTTGCTATTATCCACACACACACACACACACACACACACACACAATAGCAGCCCCTCTCGCTCAGTTTTTGCATTTGCGCTCGCTCGCAACGAGTTGCTCGCGCTCAACATTTCTGCCCGTCTTGGCGCCAACTCTTTCTGCACACCGTTATATTTGTGCCACAAAACCAGCCAATCACAGACTTGGATGCAAAAAAATCTGATTGGCTGTTCTGGTCTCCAATCAGCTCGAAATGACGAAATGCAATATCCCGGAATGCATTTCGTCCAAAACTCAAACAAGACAGTGGCGGAGGAAGACAGAGTGGTGGAGTTTGAAATATTACTCTTTCTGGGTCACAAAATAAACTTTTGAGATATTTTCATGCGAGAATGTTGCTGTGTAAACTTCAAATATTTACTCGATTTATCAAGACATCACATATTTGCATAACTGCTCTAACGTTTTCGGAGATACCTGTTACCCACCAGCTGACCAGGTGGTCACTGGGTTAATATATAAGGCTGAACTGACAAAAAAAAAAAAAAAAAAAAATCACTGACTACACCACCAGGTATTATAGGAAAAACCATAAAGCCAAACGCTGTTGTGACAGTGATGTACACTGTCTTGTTGGTATATATGCATGATTTGTATCACCTTCATGTTTCCAAACCGATATCATGAGCAGCAGATTTTACAGCTGTGGCTCCAGCGAACATCAGCTGATACTAGAAATTAATTTTAAATAAATTATAACAACAGCTTATCAAGCTTGAACGTGCTGCTGTTGTTGTTTAGCGCAACATCCACTGGTTTCCTGTTTCTGGCGCAAAGTGGGCGATAAACAAGAGAGACGATCAGCTGATCATTGATCAGTTTCATGATTGAAGTAGCAACAGGAGAGGGAGGGGAGAGAATGAGGGGAGAAGAGGCAGCTGTGCAACGTAAAGACAGAATAACTCCAGCTTTGTGTCTTTTTTTCATTCTAGCTGAAGTACGGGACTAATCGCGTTCCTTTTCCCCTCAATACGGATGTATTGTAATTGGTCCAGCCCAGAGTTGATCATGACCAATTGGCTAATCCACCACCTTTCATTGTTTATAGCGTTACAAAAACAAACAAACATAAATGAAAAATCATCATCGGCCCACCGGGCAAATGCCCAGTATGCCCAATGGCCAGTCCAGCTATGCGGTCAGCTGGTGGGTAACAGGCATCTCCGAAAACATTAGAGCAGTTATGCAAATATGTGATGTCTTGATAAATCGAGTAAATATTTGAAGTTTACACAGCAACATTCTCGCATGAAAATATCTCAAAAGTTTATTTTGTGACCCAGAAAGAGTAATATTTCAAACTCCGCCACTCTGTCTTCCTCCGCCACTGTCTTGTTTGAGTTTTGGACGAAATGCATTCCGAGATATTGCATTTCGTCATTTCGAGCTGATTGGAGACCAGAACAGCCAATCAGATGTTTTTGCATCCAAGTCTGTGATTGGCTGGTTTTGTGGCACAAATATAACGGTGTGCAGAAAGAGTTGAGCGCGCACGGGCAGAAATGTTGAGAGCGCGAGCAACTTGTTGCGAGCGAGCGCAAATGCAAAAACTGAGCGAGAGGGGCTGCTATTGTGTGTGTGTGTGTGTGTGTGTGTGTGTGTGTGTGTGTGTGTGGATAATAGCAAACACTGAAATACATTTTTTGCACGCAGGAATGAATTTTGTTCACTCAAATTCAGCTTTTCTTTGCTCAAAATAAATTTCTCCTCAAAATACAACACTTGCACCTGCAAACTGTTTTTACGTGCGCTCAATTTTTTTTTTTTTACGTGCGCTCAGAATAGTGGCACAAAAATAACGCCATAATATGCTTCTTCCCTCGTCTTGAGCAGTTACTCACTACTCGGCCCACTCAATTAGACAGGTTTCCTGTCAGAGTCTGAATAGGAAACTGACGGCCAGTATTAAAAAGTAATACTGTGAGAAATCACTGAATAATATAAATTTACAAATGTACAAATAACTTCTAAGAATTAGAGCTAACCTAAGTGCTAAAGCCTTTGATGGGTACTAGGTAACAATTATTAAAAATATACGAACAATTAATATACATAAGTACAATATTAAATTATACGATGCTGAGAGATGGTAAACATCCATACTGAGGATGTTTAACATAAGCACTAATATACTCTACGTGGTAAAAGCCAGAGAAACCTACTCTAAAAACGAAAACCAATAAAAACTCACTACCCTACATTCAAACAAGTTGGAGCAGTAAGGCTGGTTTTAATTTTCACCCCCCCGTGTCTACAGTAGAGACTTTCACTTCAGTAAATCTTCATGGTCTCTGGTCATTTACACTCACAAAGGCAACACTTTGTATGAGCCTGTGTCCACAGTAAAACCTTAAAAACACATAGCATTTTAACAGTGCTGTGAAGGAAGGTGTGGCATTTTCCTTTATCCAGGATCAAAACAGTAAAATGAATCCATGTTAATTTAATTTGGCAGATCATATTTTTTCACAATGCACAGATCGACTCCTGCACCAGAGCTTTTGGTAAGACTTGTGGGTTGATCTGTGATGCCGTGCTTTAGCTTATGAATCTGCACATACATCAGTTCTTTAGGGTTCTTATCTCTGTTTTGCAATCTAATCTATACAGAGTTGTGCACAATCCTCACAAATGCAACCCTGCTGATGCTGTTTTACATTAATCTATTTTTCATTCTAAACACAGAGGTGAGCAGTTTAGAGTATTAAACAGACGCACTTTGGCTTTAATCAAACACATTTGCATTATATATTACATTACATATATTTCATGTCATCTGCTAAATTCTCTGGGCAGACCTTTCTATAAAAGCAAAATTAAAAAAAAGACTTTCACCTTGTTTAGTGGGAAGAAGATGTTACAAGCAGAAAATATAACTGAATCATCGCATACATGAACACAACCTGTTTTGCAAGATTTAAACTGCCCAGGCAAGTCATCCACATGCAAATTAAACGAGGAGGATGTCAGGATCCTGCCTGACACATTTACTGACGTGGAAGAGTCACCAGTCAAACTTACACAGCCTCATAAACAAACAAACCAAAAAACCCTTCAAATTTAGCAGCATTGGGTTTATCCTGACCATCTGAGTATGAAATTAAAACTGACACTTTACAAAGGATACTTGCAAAACACAGATCAGGTGACTAACTGTAAGAATAACCCGACCTAATAAGTAGCCTGTTAAAGCAAAGGCAGAACCACTTCCACACAGGTGTACTGCCGAATACAATTAAAAAATCAGGATCCAATCATGCACTGTGGCATGTATAAAAATGCTGAGCAGGCCAGTTGCTTCTGATTTTGCATTAAGATAGCAAGAGGAAAGGCTGTGACTCTGAAACAGGGCTCACTATGGAAGCATATGTGACTGGAGCTTCAGTCTCCTGCTCAAGTGCCTGGTGTGTTAGTCGTTAAAGTACGGTAAGGTAAGAGCTATATTCTGGTCAATGAGAAAGACAATGAAGATTATTGTTTGATACCACATATTTGATAGCTGTGATGCCCTTGTATTAGTGCAATATGGAAGGAAACAGAGGGCTGTTTCTTCCTCGGGTGACTGACATGGATGTTATAGTTCAGCATCTGTGAATATGCCATAGTCCGCTTGGATCCAGCGGGTGTAAATCTTACCAACAGCTGGTGAGCTCGAGGCTCAGTGCACCCTACTCAGTCTGCGCTGCCCACAACAGCATAACATTATAATCTCTGCCTGAGAACGTCAATAGCAGTGATCAGGCTGTGTCAGCAAAAACTCTTCATTGACAATTACATACGCAGGGTTATTATAGTAGGCTCGCAGTGCATAATCCCCACATTACAAAGATCAATGCATATTTGACAGCTTAGTGATGTAAAAAAAAAAAAAGATAACCACTGATCTACAAAAATGCACACACACAAAAAAAAAATAAGTGAGAAATGCATCACCCAACAGATCAACAAAATGATGCAGGTTTGAACCCTTGACCCCAAAGTGAAAGGATCCAGTGACTCTGTTAGATTGTGAGCTTTAGTTTGCTAGAATAGTTCGACTCCACTTGTCCATTTAAAATTAAGGGTCACTGGAATCAATAAAAGCTTACAATGAAAGGTTTCTGTCCTGATGTGAAGGCGGATTTCTTTCATGTGGGGTCAATAGATGTTTTAATGAATGAAAAATGATCTGAATCATAATATTCGGCCTTCGCAGTCATTAGATATTAAACCACTTTAACGCCTTCTTGTAGATGAATGTGGGCTGCAACACCATCATCATTAAAAGCCAAATGAGGGAAACAGGAGAGAGTAATTCCCTCCAATTGAGTTTCCAGACTCAATTTCCGTGACGCTGTTCTAGCAGCATGTGGTGGCCCAACACCTTACACAGATAGATGTTTTATATTAAGTCTTCCTTTAGTTTGCCACCCATCCCCACACAGTCTTTGTTATCACTCTTACCGTTTTTACTGTTTTATATGCTTGCTGCTTTAAGGTTTATGACAGGAAGTTAACAGCACTGTGATCAGTCAGGGACAACGCCACGGACTTGGAAGCCAGTGAAAGAAGTTGCAAGAAAAGAAAAGGAGCGACTGTTGCTTAGCATATAGAGATTCAAATCTGGCTTTTGAGTAAGGCTTGAGTTGATATCCGGCTAAGGCTTTATTAAGACAAAAGCCCCCCAAACAAAAACAGGCTTAAAAAATTCTCTAAAATGAAAAAAGGAAATAAAAAAAAAAAAAACAGGCAAATGTGATGACTTCTCACTAGTTTACCTGATCATTATTTTATATTATCCCCTTATGCTCAATGATCAAGGTTAACTCCTGAGTATCTTTCTGGTTTCTCTGTTGAGCAACCACACGATTAGCAGTTAGCGTTAGAGCAGGTGTACAGCCCAACAATAATCTAATGTAACGATAAATTATTGCAGTGAAGCTGAGCAGATACCCAAAGCCTTTCCGCCTTCTCTAGTGTTATTTTTGGGCCAATTTTCATATACACATAAGAATTCTTTATGGCATGCTGGCTTTTCTATCACATTAGATTTTATTTAAGAAAAAAACTTGAAGTAAAATATGTGACAGATTTATTTATTTATTTTTTTGCAATTGTCACAAAAATTGTCTCACAAAATTTAGCGCAAGTTTTCTCATTTTTCTAAAGTATTGCCGTCCTAGCGAGCTAACCTCGGAGGTGACACTGCAAAAGCGAGGCCATATCCAAATGATGCTTTGATATGTTGATGTGCAATTATGTCCACATGGGAAAGTGAACTTTTTTCTTTTACTGAATTTTGTAACTGTGGTCACAATATTGAAAAGAAAAAAGAAAAAAAAGATTTTTTTTTAAATCATTGATGGGGTAATACTGCTTGGAGGACTTCCACAGGACACAAAAATTTCTACCCTTCACCAAAAGTAGCAGACGTTATTCTTCAGACAAAGCCTCACAAAATTTATCAGATGCATTACCGATTTTCAAAACTGTAACAACTGAGAACAATCACCAGCAAAGGCACAAAACAGGAAGTGAGGGGCCTCAGCAACCATCACATATATTGAATCCAAATCTAATGTATGGACTCGACACTACTAGGTTATCCAAAGGAGAGAAAAAAATATTGTCTGGGCTGACTTTCAGTTTTGTTTGTTTGGTTTTATTTGCACCCTACTGAAGGAACTGTAGGTAAAACAGTTATTCGTAGTTTTAACTTCGTTTTCATTGCAACTTCCTGAAATGCAAACTGATGTCATAAAGATTAATCGTTTTTAATTAATTTACTTAAATCTAAAATGTGTATGTGTGCTCCAGTAAAGTTGCTCATTGGTTCTAAGGTCAAATAGCATAAATACCTCTTAATATTACAAGCTTTAATTTTACATTTGTTAAAGAAAACAACGATATAAGGATTTACCTTTGTTTTATGATTTCTAGCCATTTAGCACATTAGCTAAAACAGCCCCACAGTTAACCTAACAATTAAAATGTAACCATTAATTTATTTTCCTTGATTTTCTTTGTACTACTAGTGTGTGTATGTGTGTGTGTGAGAGAGAGTGAGAGGATTGTATTTTAGAGTTGGGCTTTTTTTTTGTTACATTAAAAAACTGAAAGCAGCTGTTACTGTGTTTATCACAGAAAAAGGCTAAGCTACGTTTATGGCTTGTTAAGTGGTTTATGTTCATACAATCCCTCTGTCTGGCCCCTCCAAAGCGAAACTGGCGTTGTTTTGATCCTCTACCCTTAAGTAGCCCATTCCTGGAATGAGGCCTGCAAAGAAATAATGAAGTAAAACAAAGCTGTATTTAAGGTATTGACCGCAAAGTCATAAAAAGACGTCAACGATCTACATCCCTGTAGAAGAACAGAAACGGTTTGCCAGACTGAAAAGCTACGTGCATGGTGAGTTCCCAGGCATGTTATGTTAGATCTTTATCATGTAGCTCTAAAGCCCACAGCTGTGCTTGTTGGACTGTTCCAAGGAGTCCAATGCTGCTTTTGGTCTAAATAAGCTACGTCTCCCCAACAACTCTCTGGTACCGGAAAAGGGCAGATGTCTCAGTCCTGCCCCGGGCTATGAGGCTCTTGTCTGGGGCCTTTCTTACAACTTCCCAGGGGATTTTTCCTTTAAGACAGACAGACGACCACCCCCCACCCATCATGATTCAGCACGTGTAAATGTGTGTAGTTTAAGGCAAACAAGTAATCCCAGCCAAGCAAATTCTCTTTGAATGCTTGAATCACTGAAGGAGGTTACAAAAGGCCAGAGTGGCGGCGGATGTGCTTGTGCTCCCTTTACAAAAACAAAGACGAGGGAGGGGGGTGGGACAAGGGAAGAGAAACAAGTAAAGAGGAGGGTGAGGATAACCAAGAGCTTGACTGGGGCAATTTTTTAAATATGATAAATCAAAAAAAAAAAGAAAGAAAGAAAAGAAATGAAGCTTTTTAAAGTGGATAAGAGGGAAATGATGTAGGCGTTTGGGCCGCAGCACAGACCACCCAACTGCCGGCTCATGAGCTAGCGTGCTCCTAACAGCCTCACTTCTTCCACTGGAACCGATTCTCAAAAGAAACCAGCCCCTATGTTTAGCTTGTAAATGTTTAACCATCAATCAACATCATAAAACCCACTCTGGATCCTGACTGGATGCTCTCTTTCCCTCGCAGGTCCCCTCCACTTTACATTTCCCTCCAGTCTTCCTCCCCAGCCCCCTGCTCTTTTATTCCCTCAGCTCCTCTGCGGTGGTGGATGCTGGGCATATGCCACACTGCCACTCCCCTTTTTCTTTTTCCAATATGCCCCTCAGCTCCATGACAGCCATCAATCAGCCGCTGACGCCATGGCGACAGGGCCCCTGGGGAGCGTTCGTCAGGCCCAGCATGAATACGCCGGAGCTTTACGAGGGCTGCCGGCTAACAGAACAGCACTCACCTCCCCCACACCTAGACAAAGGCTTGGGTCCAAGGACTAGTACTGTCCCCCCCACACACACACACACACACTTCATTGACCTCCCCAATAAACACAAAGAGAACCAACATCAAACTGAAGGGTAACCACAAGATGTCAGGGAGAACCAACCGTGCAGAAACTCTCAAAGCTCCACGCCACGCCACAGCAGCACACTCCCCAGACTGACATTTCACTGTTCCCTCATTTGCTTAATGTTTTCCATGCAAAGGAAATGGCTTCAGTCAACCCAAAAGATACAACTTAACATCCTATTTTGTGTTTTTACTTCCTTTAAAAATGGTGTTCCCATTTTCCCAGAGATTAATTTTCTCTAATTCATGTATGGAAATACAATTTTGCCAAAACAAACTCTCTGATCTTTGACACATTCACAGAAAAGGACAAGCATATTCTACACAAGTAAGCAACCAGAAGCAATCAATTACCATTAAGTAGGCTAGCTGAATTAAGGCTGACTGTCAAACAAAAACGCTCTCTTTCCTTTGTATGAGTTGCAATAATAAGGAATGTGGTTACTGAAAGGGCAGAGCCACGCTGTAGCCTCTCTCTTGGCTCCCAGGTCACCTGCCAGATCAGGAGGCCTGTTACCCTGACAACCCTATCTGCCAAGAGCAGGACCAACATCTCAGTTTTAACCCCTTCCTGTCTGGTACACCACTAACCCGCCTACAAACTGCACTGTGCATCAATCATCCTAAGAGGACTCCTTAACCTCTAATGTCTTTCCTATGCTGATACAGCACAACCTGAAAAGTCTTTCTATTTTATTTACATCAGCAGCACCATGTTAATCTTTGAAGGCAGAAAGAGACATTAGGAAGGGAACGGCAGAGGCCATAGCCCAGGGGTGGGCAATCTCAGTCCACGAGGGCCGGTGTCCCTGCAGGTTTTAGATGTGTCCTCGAACCAACACAGCTGATTTAAATGGCTAAATTAGCTCCTCAACATGTCCTGAAGTTCTCCAGAGGCCTGGTAACGAACTAATCATGTGATTCAGGTGTGTTGACCCAAGGTGAGATCTAAAACCTGCAGGGACACCGGCCCTCGTGGACTGGGATTGCCCACCCCTGCCATAGACATTCAGTTCACAGTTTCTTTTGATCTATGCAAGGTTCTTTTTAATGTTCTTTTTTTGAATGCTGACTCAAAGCAGGAAATGAAATGACAACAGCACCTCAAAACTGCATAATTATCAAGATGCAAAGCACCCATACCATGCAAATATAGAACTGCTATCGTAAGAGAAGCAATGCGCTACCAAATCATGCACATGTACCGAGTGACAGCTCATAAATTCAGGATGTAAGGCTGCTCCAGCAGTTCTTCAGTTTCAAATCCATTAGGATTATGTCACTGCAGGTAATATGTTTCAACATGTATTGGCGCTACCACACATTCAGGCAGCTGGAGGTCTTTGACAAAAATAGAGCTGTGTGCATGAAATTCTCAGATGCTGTGCAGAACACACCGGAGGTTCTTCGTCTTCACAACTGAGGCAGCAGGGAGCTTGGGCTAAGGGGGAGAGCACTTGACAGGTCTGACTCAGGACATGCTGACATCAGCATCATTTTCCCAGAAGCCCATAAAGCTCATGGTTGGGCGCAGCATTCAACCCACCAACAGATCATGATAGCTGATCATAAATCAGCAGCAGACACAAAGTGTTTAAAATTGCATTAGATGGTTAAATACAGCTACAAGGTGCTACAGGGAATACATTATGACATAATGAAAAAAGTTATATATAAAGACAAAGACTTTACATCACTTCTCAGCCTCAAGCACAAACTTATTGTCTTCTCCTGGTGAACAAAAGGCAATATTTGCAACAGTTTCCTTGTAAGCAGTACTCACATAATCATGGAAAGCTTTTGCTTCGCTGGAGTGGTCACATGTCTCTCTTCTCTCTGGTGCAGCACAATACAAGTCCCAGAAAACACTGTGGACAAGAGAGCTCATGAAGCAAAAAAAAAAACCCAACTCACACACAAATGGACATTTTATTACATTACAAAGAGATGACACTTACCACCACCATGAATGTAGGAATCCAGGGGGTTCACCAAGTGTTATGTTTTTCTCCCATCGGATCTAGGACAGCACAATTTCAATAATTATCTATGGGTGTCAGTTACACTTTAACAATACTGTCCTCGAAGAATAAAATCAAGTGTTTAAAAATATAAAGTACGTGTTAATACGGTTAAACTTTTACCCTAAATGCCACATACCTCTGATAAAAAGGTCTGTGCAGACTTCTGTGCCCCTATGTGTAACAAATACTCATACACGTAAAGAGCCAACCTGCGGGGGAGAAAAAAATAATAACAGATTTAGGTTTAATTTAACAAACTTGACCAAGTAGCAAAGCAAAATCACCAAACATCAGGTTGAATCTTCCTGTACGCGAACAATGAGTGATTAGAGTCGGGTAAGGCCCTCTGAACAATGGCTGCCAAATACCAGATGCCAAAAAATTAAATTGGGACTCGTAAGCAAAGCCAAGGCTGGTGAAGACTCTCAACAATCAGGAGGTTAAAAGAAAGTGTGGAGGCAACGGCATAATTTAACGTCGTGATGCGAAACATTTAAAGAAAACAACAGCAGCCTGTTGTGTATTAGCTAGGTACAGTATCTTGGTGGCAGTGACGGGGCTGAGGGAAATTAAAACGGAGCCTATCCAGAGAGCGCAACAGAGAAAACAATGTACTGTAGCACGGCGATGTTATTGTTTTCCCCTCTCCGCACCGTCGTCCGAATAACCGCAAAAATCTCAAACAACTGCCGATAAAAACACAAGTAAACTACAACCGGAATCGGCTGGAAATGTGTACAAAATCAGCAATAATCTACATGGAGCAGAACACAGCTCAAAGGAGGAATGGCGAGCAGACAAGGCGGTTCATTCAATTCCATTCTCGGTAAGAGGAAATCGCCTCTCGCTAGCCTGTCCAGCAAACAACAGAGAGCAAGAGGGAGCAACTTACGAGGTAAAAAATACACAATAATAAACGCTTCTCGGCTTACTTTTCTCGTGCTTGGCTGTCCGACGGCACCGGGGTCCCTTTGCCTTTGGGAAACATTGTTTTGTTTGGAGGACGCCCGCCTTCTCTTTCTTTTTTTTGCTATTTCATCTGTCAGATCATCGCGGCCGCGACCCTCTCGCACTCCAACCGCACTCCTCCTCAACCCGACGACTCAACCGAACCTGCTCCGGAGGAGGGGGAGAAAGAGGCGGAGCCACGTCTGACTGACGCTCCCATGGGCCAATAGGAACATAAAAATGGCCTTAAGGTCTGCCTTTCCGTGCTTACTGTTTACTGGTTTTAACGTCGGTTTCTGCGATAACAAAAGTGCGCGATTTAGCGCACATATCCACAGTTGAGGTGTCGCTTCGTGACTTTCTTACGCTTACAGTGTAAATAAAGCATTCTGGTAATGAAAGGAAATGTACATTTTACCTTTCGAAAAATGTTTATACGTATTTTTTAATCAGCCCACTAAAGGTTACAGGAACTCTTTAAAGCTTTATATTTATATGAATTCAGTCAAGTTAAAATAATAATGAAATCTTGACACATCCATAAAATAGAATTGAATTAAGATCGATTTTTTGAAATTATTCTTAAGTAGTCGGGATTTTGTTTTATTAGTTTACGCCATTAGTATTTTTCAAGAGTTTCATTAACGTTTTAAATGTAATCTGCAAAACACACACATACAAAGTTAGTTTTAGTCTTTATTTTTTTCAGCTACTTATAAAATGATATGTATTACGTTTTTCTTGAATATCGATTTGAATCTCCCAACTTAAAGACCTGGACTCTAATTCCACCTTAAATACTAAAACCACTACGGGGACGGTCTCTCTCCCTCTTTCTCCCTCCAGTGGCGAAACCTTTCACGAAACCCGTGTTGTATGTGTTTATTCAGTTGCCGTGTTATTGAGGAATGGGTGAAATGAGAAGAGCCACCGCTTCGGGGTCGCTTTGTGCACTTTTTCTGTCGACTTCGTGTTTTGCACAAGACACTCTTTGGCACTAAACGGACTTTCTGTCGACTTCAGCTTCAGCAGGAAGTTTTCAAGTGAGTAAGCAATTTTCAGTCGTTTGTTTACAACGTCATTGGCGTGATAGCTGTCACAGGATAACATATTTAAATGCTGAAATATTAAATTAAGTGAGACACTCATTTCAAATGTTGCGTTATTTCTCTACAAATGTATATAGGTCACTACACCCCGGTCATTGATAACTTAAAAGAGTGACAGGTGACTAAATGGAGCAGTAGCTGTGGGCAAACACTTCTATCCCACCAAATACTTTCCATGAATGCCCCCTTTAGTGGCATGCCCAGAAATAGTTTGCGTGATAGCGACTTTTAAAAAAAGACGAGTCTCAACCTGTAATTTTAAGAAAGGCTACATGTAAATTAGCATAGTTTTAGAGCACTTCCTAAAATGCCCCAGAGTTTTAATTTCATAAATATGCATTTCTGCTCCTGATCCCTGAGTAAGGGGTGAAAAAAAAAAAAAAAAAAAAAGTTGAGCAATACAGAGGACAAACCTAGCCTAGCTGCAGATTATTTAAAGCTTAAAGTCTTATGCTGCAGTGCTGGACGAAATCAACCTGCAGTTTTCAGGTTAGGTTCTAGGCTTGTTGACTTCACAAATGTTTATAGAATATCGCATTTGTTCTGACTTGAATCATATCCATCACGTCTGACACCAAATGTTCTGCTGTAACTGTTTCTTTTTCTGTATTTCCTTTCTGTGGAGTTGTGAGATATGACTTCAGAAAATAAAGATTCAGACACCATGCCGGACCCCCTGCTCATCCAGGAGAGTGGGGAAGTGTACAGAAACCCCACTGAAGTGCAGATGAGTCAGATTGTGCTGCCCTGTCATGCCAATCACTGTGGGGAGCTGAGTGTTGGACAGCTGCTGAAGTGGATGGACTCCACAGCCTGTTTATCTGGTAGGAAAGGATCAGAAAAACTCTCACATGTACAGTTTAATCGGAGATTCTCTTCTCTGATGCACCTCATTCCAAATGCAGATTAAAGCTGCAAATAAAGGCTAAATGATTGCATTAAAATTCTTATGCGCTTTCTGTAACTCTGCTTCTGGCAAGTCGCTCATTAACTCAAACATTTGAATGCAACTGCAACCTTGAATACAGACCATGGTAGCACCATTAACCATCCACCATCATTTTAACTGAAGTATTGTAGGTGGAAGTAATGGGCATGAGTTAGAGTCTGATCATTGAATTTTTTAAACATGTTTGATGCTGTTTGTTTTGTAATCGCTGTCACACCCACTATAAATTTCAGTCATGCTACATGAATGCTCATATTACAGTGCTGATTTTCTGCACTTTATGGAGCAGGGATATTTGAAAAAAAATACTCAAAGGTTTCAGTGTACCACGAAAAAGTGAAACTCGGGGACTCATAAATTCTGCTCTTGCTACATACAAGTCTGAGGGCCACTGCTGCAAAAAGCTCTGTCACCCTTAGTGCTGCAGGCCCTTATCACGTGACCTCGGGGATCTGCTGGTGATGTATGGGTGTAAAAGCTCTGCTTGTCCATGCAGAGCTTTAACAGTCAAAACCAGATTGTTAAAGTGGACTCTGAAATTAAGAGGGGGGGGGGAGAACTAGAAATGGTGTGACATGTTAGTACTTAGAAGACTTTGACGCTTTGCAGCAGCTTACTGAACAACCTCCAAACGTTCCAAGGAAGTTTTGTTAAAAAAAATGACAAATGAATTACAACAATCCAGACATGATTAGATAAAAACAATCTCCAATTGTGCCAAATGTTTGGTTTTGCAAAGTGTTTATGCTGGATGCCATATGACGCAAGCCCAAAGGGATCTGTACCTCTTTCCAGGATTGAACTATGGAGCTTTTATTTTTTAGGCAAATGTGTAAACCACTACACTATGGAGCTACTCAATAAGCCACTCTCCCTATAAAACTTAGTATTTTGCACATACTGTATACCTACATGTTAGGGCTGCACGATTAATCGTTAGAAAATCGCGATCTCGATTCATACTTATGTGCGATCTCATTTCCAAATGACAACGATTTAAAAAAAAAAAAAAAAAAAAAAAAAAAAAAAAGACAACGACGATTGTACCGCATTTTGATCCAGGACGTAATCTGCATGAAAACAAGCGCTCACCCTTCCTGCTCAACAAATGACATGGGCGGAGCCTTAGTGATACAGAAGCTGTGCCGTGATGCTCAAATTGGTAGGGAAAAAACAACGGAGAGCACGTCAGGGATGACGAGAAAGTAACAGGAGAAAATTTGTGCCGGTCAACCACCCAAACATCAATAACGGGAACCTTATACAGCCCTTCCCTATACACGTCGAACTCCCGCAGGCTCAAAGAAATTACGGAGGCTATCACTTATCACCTGACCAAAGATATGGCTCCCATCAACACTGTGCAAAACGAGGGATTTAGGAAAATGATCAACACCCTAGACCAGGGGTGTCAAACTCAAATACACAGTGGGCCAAAATTCAAAACTGGAACAAAGTCGCGGGCTAACATTAATATTTATTGAAAAAAAAATCTTCCAGATATAAGAATGAATCTTTTCTTATGGACTCAAACAAGTTTTGCTGAAAAACTGAATATGGAACAAGCAAAGCTTAATACTAAACGTTATATATATTATATATATATTAGCTGTATAATACCAGTAGGCCAGCTCTAATAGTAATTTGGCATGGCTTCGCGGGCCAAATGTAATTAGGCTGCGGGCCAAATTTGGCCCGCGGGCCAGAGTTTGACACCTATGCCCTAGACAAACGCTACACAGTGCCGTCCCGCAACTATTTTTCTATTGTTGCACTACCTGCTCTATACACGCAGTGTCGAGCAACGGTGGAGACAGAATTTCAAGCAGTACAACATTTTGCGGCAACCACAAAATGTGAGGCATTTATTGTTTTTATTTTTATTTATTGTTTTTATGTTCAGTTTCAACTGTTACGAAGTTGATGTGCAGTTAATAAGTGCAATAAATATTTATATTGGAAAAGAAAATCGTGAGAGAATCGTGATCTCAATTCTAGGCAAAAAAATCGTGATTCTCATTTTATGCAAAATCGTGCAGCCCTACTACATATGCTTTCTGCTGCACTGCTTAATGTTTTTGTGTAATCTCTGATCTTCCAGCTGAGAGACATGCAGGTTGTTCCTGTATCACTGCATCAGTGGATGACATCCATTTTGAACACACCATAGGGTAAGGTATTAATCTTAGTACTGACTGCCAAGGTTTAATTCAAACTGAGTAATGACTGCAGAGACAACACATTGCATGCAGTGCCAGGAGAGGAGAGAAAAAAGGGTCATTTTGGGATAAAATGTCAACTTGAACTCAACTTTTAGTAAAGTTTGAAGGACAAATGCTACTAAACAAGAAAGACAGTTTTATGGTTACAAATCATTAGTTATGATATTCTCCATAAATCTTGATTTAATTTTATTTAATCGTTAAAAATAAGAGGTGACTCATGAAAATATAATAAACATTTCTTTCCAATTCCAGATAGCAAAGTGTCATGGCCAAACATGCCTTGCTGTTGACTGAAAATTATGTCTCATAGCATAGAAGTTTCACAGTATGTGCAGTACAAATACTTCTCCTTGTTGATAGTAAAGAGTGGCATCTGTGTCTCTCCTCCAGGGTAGGAAAGGTTGTTAATATCATCGCAAAGGTCAACAGAGCCTTTACGTCCAGTATGGAGGTTAGCGGGTGGCACTCTGTGCTTTTGGGATATTTAAACTTTTTATTATTTTAGGAAAAGAATATAATGACTTTAGTGATTCTTTTCATCTCAGGTGGGCATTTTAGTGACTTGCGAGGACCTTTACACTGACAGGCAGTGGAAGGTTTGCCACGCCTTTGCCACCTTTGTTGCCAGAAGGACAGAAGCTGGGAAGGTAAAGAGCACGGATCAAAATATGGGCAGAGGGGGATTTTAATAAATCTGATTTAACATCTCTGGCTTTTTTTTTTAATTTGTTTTTTGTTATGTCCTCACAGGTACAGCTGAAGCAGGTGATTCCTCGCACACAAATGGAGCAGATGGAGTACAGCCTGGCAGCAGAGCGGAGGAGGATGAGGCTCATCCACGCTGAGATTATCACAGACCTACTGAGCAGCAGCACAGCTCAGCTGGGTACAGACATAAGTCTTTATAGCACGCGGCACTTAAAAAACAGATTCATTAAACGTCCTTGTTTTTGTGCACTCATCAGGAGAATGCCAGGAGTATCAGGACGCTGTGCCAGCTGAGCGGACACGTGTTGAGAGTGTAGAGCTGGTGCTTCCGCCCCATGCCAACCACCAAGTCAGCACTTTTGGGGGCCAGATTATGGCCTGGATGGAAAATGTGGCTACAATTGCAGCAAGGTATGCACAAAGCTTTTATATTTGTATACATATAATTTTTTTCAAACAGCAAAAACATTTGCTAGAGTTGGATAAGAGCTACACTCATTGGCCACTTTATTAAGTACACCTACTGTAAGAATGGTCCAGAAACAGTAAGATATCACATGAGCTTTAGTTCCCTGGATGAAAATCCACGGTTGATGAAAGCATCCTTTAAACAGCTTACTCTACCTGAGTATTGATGCTGTGTGCTCATCTTCTGATTACTGCTTTCAGTAGGATAACGTGGCACTGAGCATTACAATGAGTTCACTGGACTCAAGTGGGATCCACAGTCACCAGATCTCAATCCTACAGAGCACCTTTGGGATGTGGTGAAAGGGTAGATTTGCTTCATGAATGTGCAGATGCTATCATGTCAATATCGACCAAAATCTACAAAGTTTTAAGGCAGCTCTCAGGGCAAAAGGCGATCCAACCTGGTACAATGAAGGTGTACCTAACAAAGTGGCCAGTGAGTGTGTATTATTGTCATGTGTGTTTGGTGGAAGTAGCAGGTACTGCCACACAGATATGTGGCTGGTGTCGATATTCTCATCTAATTGCTGGAAAAAAGGAGATTGAGTTTCCAAAAGATAAACTGTTCTTCGTTTGACAAAAGTTTATTTGTAATGAGACCAAACAAATCCAATCAAAACAGTTTTTTTTCTTTTTCCTTATATTTCGATGTAGTCGCCTGTGTAACGCTCATCCAACCCTGAGGTCCATAGACATGTTCCATTTTCGTGGCCCATCTCACATCGGCGACCGACTGGTACTGAAAGCTATTGTTAACAATGCCTTCAAGCACAGGTGAAGCGACACATTATTGCAAATGTTTCAGAAAATAAACAATTCATTAAATATTTAACGTTCTAATTTGTGATTATAACACTTGGAGTGCTGTTTGCTGGATGCATATGTTTTCTTTAACCCGCATTCCTGTCCACATTCCTGCGCACACTAGCATGGAGGTGGGAGTTTGTGCTGAGGCCTACCAGGGTGGAGAACCTCTGCGCCACATAAATAGTGCCTTTATGACCTTTGAGGTGCTGGACAGTGACAGGAAACCATGCACGCTGCCACGGATACGACCTGAGCCTGTGGTAAGTTATCCGAGTGACTTATTTCTAAATTTTTAGAGGCCCTTAGAGTCAGATGAAGGGCAAACTGAAAATAAACATTTTTTTTTAACATAGTGTACACAGTATACATATTAAGAATTTCAGTCTTAGATCATCTCGTTTTACAGGATGGAAAAAGACGCTTTCAAGAAGCTATTGCCAGAAAGAAGATTCGCCTTGATAGGTAAGTATCTTCTATCAAGAGGACCTATTTTTGTGTCATCTTATTTTCTGTCATATTTACATTGTTAAAGTTATGGTTCCTCATATTTTGAAAAAGGCCGAAATTTCAAATAATGAGGCCGGTGTACATGCAATTATTCTCGATGAGCCAAAATGTCAGGCTTTGGAGTTCTTTAAAGACTCAAATATTTTCAGTTTTTGTCATCAAAGGAAGGCAGGTTTACTCTTAGCTCTGTTTAATGTCTCTGAGAGTAGATATCTCCAGTATCATCATTCCAGTCCACGGGTCTGCATATTGGATCGAAACCTTCAGTTTTTGAGGGGCAACGAACCAGAGGAATGTTGGCTTAGCAGGAAGTGAGCTAAAATGGCTTTTTTTTTCAACTCAGGGGCTGCACAAAGGCCCAGCACAGAAAAACTAAGAATTATTTTTGTACAATGCAAAGCTACTCTTCTACAGTAGAGTAGTACAGCTCCCTTCTAAAACAATTACGGTTGTTTTCTGTTTATGTGTGAGAGTAATGATTGTTGTTTATTGCAGATCGTTTTGTTGACAGCGTACAGGTTAGGCTATTTAATGCTTTGCAATAAATAAATAACCAATATTTCTAAAAGAGTCACAATAAATCTATTCCCTTAGTAAATTAGTTAAATTACATTTTGAACCTTTTAAATCGTGTTTGTATGCAAACATGTTGTTAATCATGATGCATTATAAAGCAGTGGAACTGAAACAGTCTCATCACTGGATTTACTTTTTGGTCATATGACCGAATCCATTGTTTACAATAGTTTGCAGGCGCTAATGACTTGGCAGACCAATGCATCACGGCTGAGCAGACTTTACTGCAGACTCGAGCAGGCATAATGAGTTCATTGTTCAACTCTAAAACAGTGCAATCTTTATTCCTCTGTTTGATAACATAATGTGTTGGGTCATTGCTTGAGTAAAAGTGCTTGTGTTTTTGGTCTTTCTGTAGTTCCCTGAGCTACAGTACATCATTGCTGTACTTCATGTTTACAGGAAATATATTATCTCCTGCAAGCAAACTGAAGTGCCCTTGTCTGTTCCCTGGGATCCAAGTAACCAGGTGTTTGTTTGTTTTTTTAAAATTTTTTATCTAATTTTATTTTTGTTTTGTTAACCGAGACACTCTGAGCTCGATAATGCTACTATATACAAAGTAACGCTTTATATTTTCAGATGTACCTGAGCTACAACAATGTCTCAGCGCTGAAATTAATGGACAACAGGAACAACTGGGTGTTGGCTTCGGAGAAAAATAAGGTCACAAATATTTGCATATCTATTCAGGGTATAGCTCGTTGGAATTTCCAGCAGTTTGCATGGTCATAGTGAGGTGCTCAAAATATGGGTTATAGTGTTTTATGTAGATTCTTTAATATTGCAGAATAGGTCAAGAAAACTTTGCCCAAAGTTAGCATAAGTCATTCCAGGAGCATGTATAATCACCAGAAATGAATGCTATTTATAGACACTGAACCTGCCTCCTCTTTGTGGATGTCTTTAATTCATAGGTCAGATTGTACACACTGGAGGAAAACCACATGCTGTGTTTCAAGGTGGAGATGAACGTCAGAGTCTCGGCAGAGCAGACGTTCCACCTACTGTCAGACCTGAGGAGGAGAAAGGAGTGGGACCGGCATTATGAGTCAGTACTTAGACACATTTGGTATTTAGCAGCATCATCTGAATCAGTGAACCTTACAGTGGCTGCAACAGCAGAGAGGCTTATATTCCCCAGGAGTATTTATTATTAGAACAACTGCAAATGGAAACAGGAGCAGGGGAGTGGCTAAAAGTGGGGCCTGGGGTGGCACTGCCCCTTCAATAATTGTGTTGTCATATAAATGCAAGGGAGTGAGAGTGGAGTTCAGATCCTTTTACTGAGGAGAAAAGTTACTCTAAATATAACTATAGAGTGTTAGATATCACAATGAGGTACTGAAAGCTTATGCTCAGAACAATAAATGTTCTGAGAAATGACAACCCCCCCCCCCATAGCTCACAATGGTATAGTCCACTGACAATTCCCCAAGTAATTTATTTCATAAAAAAGAACTGAAAGCAAAGGATGTGTGAAACCTTTTTCCTTACTTCTACCACTTGAAAAACACATTTTGTGTGATTGTACCACTCAAGGCTGATTCTTGCACTTGGGGCGACCATATGGTTTTTGGAACAGCCACATCTTCTAATGCATGTTTCTGGAGGCAGGAGGTCTGTGCAAAGTGGAAATTATTATAAATCACCAAATTTAACCAATTTCTAGCAGGTTTGGTTTGATATTTATTTCTGACAGAATGTTCTGATTTCACATCTCCCGCTGACAGGTACTGGGTTGCCACCTTTGCCACGCTATTTAAAAAAATCTTGGAAATCCCCCTGACCAGGAGGGTAATGTTAGATACAGTATTATTTCCATATATTTCCAGCACATAGCCAATGTGGCTGTATGGAAGATAATCTTAGTTTATTGGACAGACTGTTTAATGCATTACTGGTCCTCCTACATCCTTTAAACAAATACAGTAAACAGTGTGGCTGACAAACTGTTACATTTACATGTAATCTCTCAATCTTGTTCCATTATGGGGTAAAAACATATGTAACTCTTTACTGCAATACAATGAAAACTAACCCACTTATATTCACTGGATATTCAAAATAAACTCAGTGACATAACCGGATTGTTTAATGTGACATAATGCTCAATAATCTAAAAGCTCTAAACATCCACATCACTGGGTTTCAACTGCAGGGAGTGTGAGGTGATCAACCAGGCAGATGAGGATGACACCATCTATCGCGTAGCTACACCCTCTGTCACTAAAGGGGGGAAGGGGAAGGACTTCATCTTGCTGGCATCTAGACGGAAGCCCTGTGATTCCGGGTGTGTTGATATGACCTTGCTTGCATCACGTGATAATTTCGCACTTCATTTCAACAAAACTCTGTGTGAGTTAAAATGTCTTGATGCTCAATCATCCAGGTGAGGAAATCCCAAAAAGCTGATTGAACAGAACCAAATTTTTGGGAAAAAACTATGTGCTTCTTGAGTTTCTATTCCACTTATTAACCAGTTATGGTATTACACTCCCTGCTTCATGTTTGCATTTTCATAAGTTGTCATGACGCTCTCTGCCTTTGTCCATCTCAGAGACCCGTATCTGATCGCTCTGCGTTCAGTCACTTTGCCCACTCACCCGCCCACGGAAGAGTACACGAGGGGAGAGGTGCTCTGTGCTGGCTTCACAATCTGGGAAGAGTCCAGTTCTGTTACCAAGGTTAGCCAAATGAAAGGGGCACAAACGCAATCTGTAGTTGCTGCGCTGCATTTTTATGCTGTAGCTTTAAACAAGTCACCGCTCCAAAACTAAAGCAAAAAATGGAAAGGGTTAATTATCAGTGATTGCTGTGTTTCAGATCACCTACTACAACCAGGCCACACCAGGTGTCCTCCCCTACATTTCCACAGACATTGCGGGCCTCTCCTCAAGCTTTTACAGCGCCTTTTCGGCCTGCAGCCAATTCCTGCTGGCCAACAAGGATAGCTTGGCTGCTCTGCCACCCTCTGCGCTGTGACACAAGTATTACCACAGTCTACTGAGACAACAAGAAGCATCAGGAGGAAAGAACAGGATCAGCCCTCTTTGTTCATCCCATTTCTTGTAAAGGTGCTCACAAAAGCCAGTAAAGTCCAACGTTAACTTTGAAACGCTGAGATTATAAAAGGCATTGGATTTGTAGAAGCTTCTACTTGTTTGCACCAGTAGTAATGGTGCAGTAACAGTACACTATATTTTCGATGTTGGATTTGAATCCCCTTAGAGCCTAAACCTTCTGTGCAATATTAATTTATAGATTAATGGATCACTTTTTGGTACGTAGTTTTAAATATTTAACGGAATCTCATTGTTTATCTTTAGACAGCCATGTTTTTATTGGCACTGCCAGTTGTTACAAAAAAAAGAAAAATTGAAATGTTCAGTTTTCTTTGTGTATTTTGTATCACCTCGAATAAAGTCTGAACTGTTGATTAAACCTTTGAATGATGAAGCTAATATGTACATTTCATGTGTAATGATGCTGTATATTTTTTCTAGTCCACAATGTATAGTTTTGCACAAATGTAATTGAACTGATTGTATCATATGTGGACGCTTGATGGTCAAGAATCTTAAATCTTGAGCTGTTTTGATTGAACTGAAACAATAAACTTAAAATGTGATTGTGCTTATTTGAACTAATTTATTGTTGCTCACTTCCCGCTGGATTCTTGACCATTCTTTAATGAACAGAAAGAAAGTTGGAGGAAACAATAACTCACAGTATTCCACTGTAAGCTTCTAGTGTTGTAACACCTGCACGGGGCCAGCAAAGTAGAAAAAAAAGGCGTCTGAGTGAACAATCTGATCTGGCAGGAGTCGGTTATGCTGGTTTTCCAGGTATTTTGCTTGAGGCACAATCATTCTGTTATGCTCATGCTAGTTTCCAGGCACTAAATAAAGGGGTGGGAAAAAAACCCAATCTGCATATAAAACTGTGTAGTCTGAACCGTAGAATTTCAGGAAATTCTGTAGCAGACTCAAACAAAATTGTGAATTTCAGTAAAACAAATGATGCAAAGATTCCTGGATTATTATCTTATTACAGCTCAAAGCTAACTGCTCTGCAGGGCACTGAAATTTTTGACATTTGCTGTCCTTGTTTCAGATTGGGGAGCTACCAGCATTGTTGCTGTGTAACAGTAGAAATGCAGCATACCTCTAACCTGTATCCTGAGCCTTTATGTCTCCATCAGCTCCTCACACCTCATTTGGAGCAAGCATCCATCCTCTGGATGAATCTCTTCTCCTACAGACTGGCGTAACAACACATGTTGGATCTCATGTCAGCATTTCTGGATGAAGGATGTGATGTTTCCTGAGTGCACAGTATTCAACCAAAGCATCTCCTCAGATCACTGAGGAGTTGCTGTTACGATTATAAATACAGATATTTCCATAGCATATGTTCCTTTTTATTATAATTATGTTTGTATTAATTAATCTACAATTTTGTAGAGTAATATGTAGCAGTAATTTTTGTTTATCTTTTAAGAGACAAAGATAACCAGTCCTTTAGTTTTCCTTTAGCCTAATGTCAAGACATTTTTTAGCAACCAGTCTGCGTAAATTTACACATGTTATCTTGGAGATATAGGACTCAATTTGTTTAATGTTAAAACAACTCAGCGGGAATGCAGCTTGTATGGTCAGTGTTCAGGGCAGCAGGCTATCACTCAGGCCAGAAATAGGTGCTTAGTATCGATCCTGGTACTGTTGTGATTTTGAGTGAGTAGAAACAACTGAAAACAACTTAATGTACGGTGTGTTCCTGCGTTGTGTCTGACAGTGAAAGGTAAACAGAAAGTAAATAACTCTCCCGCTCCTATAACCAAATATAAACAGTTGGGACGAGAGTTAGCTCAACCCACTACAACATCCAAGCTAACAAGACGTATCTGTTAACGCTAGCATTAGCAGTGCCTATACACATACGCAGCACTCGAGTACCACATATTCACAGCATCTAGTAAACACAGGCGTAATTATGACAACAATGAACTAAAACACACGCTCGTTGAATGGACTTACTTTACTAACTCAAGGGCTCCGACTTCATCCTGCCCATTGGATAGCGCAACGAGCCATGTGACCAAACCCGGAAGTAAGAGACTGTCATTCGTGGTGGTATATATATGAGAAATACTTCATTCTAGTTTCTATATTTCATTTGTATCATAAACGAAAGTATGAGCCACGACTGTACAAGGAGGCTTCAAACTGCTACAAGACAAAAACTCAGGAAATTTAACTCTCTGCGTGGTGAGTTTAAATTTCAATGATCTGACTCATGTGCCTTGAAGTTTAGTCAAAGTAGCTATGAATGTTCTTTTTTCTGATTTACCTGAAGGTCGAGAGGTGCAGCCTGGTGAGTTTTGGGATGTAGTGGTTGTGACTGCTGTGGACGGGAGTCAGACAAAATCGTATGAGCTGCAAATCAGCGAGAAAGTTGACAGAAAGGAGCTTCCTGTTGGAGTTCACTACAAAGTCTTCTCAGATCCTCCTGGACCGAAAATAGGTGAGCTAGTACTACCTTATCGTCGTCGTCGTCGTCGTCGTCATCATCATCATCATCATCATCATCATCATCATCATTATTATTATTATTATTATTATTATTATTATTATTATTGTTATTATCAGTAGTAGTAGTAGTATTATCAGTAGTAGTAGTTGTCGTAGTCGTAGTAGTTAACGAAATACATCACCTTTTTTACTGCATGGATAGAGCCTTGTAAATAGGATGTCACATATACACATCAGTGACAGTACAGATTAAACATTTTACAGTTTTACAACTGTTTACGTTCACTGCCGCCATCTTGGATTGTTAACTCGGGATTGCTGGCAGACTTTCCGAGTGGGAAATTCGAGTTGAGGGGGCGTCCCAGAGTCAAATTCTGACTGGGAACTCTACAGTTTGAGATACATTAATGAAACTTGGCACACACATCAAGATGTACAAAAAAAGTCTATGGTCCACCTTGACCCACCCAACAGGAAGACAGCTATTTTGAATTAAAGATTAAATTTTGGTGGTGATTTTACCATTTCCAAGATTTATACTTTTTCAAACTCCTCCTATGGAGTTTAATGGATAAATTTCATGTTTGCTCAGTCTAAACAACAGACATCGGCGAATCAAAATTCCAAAACTTTGGAGTTTTCTTCGAATGCTGTGTCTTTGGTGCCATGGTGAATTTCGATGGCCTACATTGACATTTTAATTTGCTATCATTCACAGATAGATTGTCCAATCTGGCCCAAACATCTCAAGTGTGATAAGGGTCCCTCCTGAACCCAACACTAGTCAAAGCACCACCTTGTGGGAATGGGAGTGGGAATTGTCGTCCAAGGCCATGACCCTGGCACTATGATAATTTTGCTTTGAAGCATGAAATTGCTGTAACTCCAACTTTTTAAGTGACATACCCCAGTGAAATGGTGATTCTCTGTGAAACAGGAAGCAGTTGATGGGTGGCTTGGAAAGCCTAAAAAGTCATGAAAGTGGGAACACACCTCTGATGTGATGAAGGCTTTATGGTTTTATGGCTCTGATCATTGAAAACTTTCATAGCCCCATCTACAAAAATCATTTAAGAATCAGCCCCAACACTACATTTCACCTACATGTCTGAAATTTGGCAACATCATTTGATGTTCCAAGATGTTCAGCAAAGTCTCTTGGAGTCAAACCCGAAACCAACAAGAAATCAGCCATTTTGAGTTTAAGGTGCAAACTTTTCAGCATTATTTTTCATGTTTAGGCCTTGTACTTTAAAGAATGCCTCCTAGCAATTTGATTGAATAAACATAATTTCTCGTTGAGGACAAATTGTGAAGCTTTTCAGAACACAACATGGTATATTTCAAATGTACATTGTCCAATCTAGAGTCTGGAGACACATATGTGCCAATATTGGGTCACACTTATGGGGCCTCCCAGTGGCACCTGGAAATCAGCAGTAGGTGATAATCATCATCCCATGTACCAGAAATTTTAATTGGTGGCTCAGTGCATGATGTTAGCATGACATATACCTAGTGGGTATTCATCATCAGTGGTCCCCAACCTTTTTTGCGCCACGGACCGGTTTATGTCCAACAATATTTTCACGGACCGGCCTTTAAGGTGTCGCTGATAAATGCAACAAAATAAAACCAGTACCGGTACCAAAAACAGAGATTTATTCATAACACACGGGAAACAGAGTTAACGATAAAAACGATAAAAAAAAAAAATAACACTAAAAACCCTGAAAACCATAAATTTCACACCCGAGCCTCAACTCTCGCGGCACGGTGCCAAACGACTCACGGACCGGTCCATGGCCCAGGGGTTGGGGACCGCTGTTCTACATCACGACCTAGTGGGCATAAGTGTTCAGGAGCTAAATGACACAACACCCAATTAGCATCCACATGACCATGTGGCACTGCTCAGTCACGGCAGACCAGAGCTTTAGCTCAGCTTGAACGCAGCTTGGCTCAAAGGCAGGATGCTTGGAAGTGCGCTAGGGTACAAGGGCCCTCTTATTACTGCGTGCAGCTTTAGTTATTATTATTATTGTTGTTATTATTACTCCTTGTCTTTTCAAGGGAATGGAGGCTCCACTCTGTACGCACTGCAGCAACTAAATGACATCTATGGAAAGTCTCTGGGCAAACTGAGAGTAATCCTGATTCATGCAGGTATTTGTTATTTTTCCATCTTAAATGTGAAAAATGATCTCCTCCTCCTTCTTCTTCTTTGGCTTCTTTTAGCTTCTCACTTTAAATTTTCAGTAGGGTTCTACTTGTTTACTCCAGTATGAGTTGCAGTAACTGTCAGCATATTTCACTTCTACACAAAATCTAAAACACAGAATGGCAATGTTCCCAAGCCACCTAATAAAATATCTGTTATGCATTTCCACCCATATTTATGATTATATGGGTCTTCAAATGAAAGTGTTTGGTCTGATTATTCCACTGTAAATTAGAGTAATGCTCACGTATTTTACAAAATGCAACTTACTTTATTTAATTGAGTCTCACCTTTAAATCGCCTCCTTCTTCCAGGGGGGTTCAGTCAGCGTTTGCCCAGTGCCAGCGCTCTGGGAAAGATCTTCATGGCCGTGCCTTTGGGTGACCCCATCTTTCAGATGCTGGAGCTCAAACTAGCCATGTATGTGGATTTCCCATCACAAATGAAGCCTGGTGTTTTAGTGACCTGTGCAGATGACATAGAGCTCTACAGTATAGCAGAGGAGGAGAGTGTTAAGTTTGATAAACCTGGCTTCACAGCTTTGGCCCACCCCTCCCCGCTCTCAGTAGGAACCACCCACGGCGTTTTTGTGTTGGATCCACGTGAAAAATCTTCATACTCAGAAATGGAGACTGCTTCCTGCCTGCACTTCCTGCACAAGCCAAGCGTTGATAAGATGCGAGGAAGTGGAGCTGTGTGTAAGCAGCAGAGTGGATCGTTTACTGATTCTGAATTTGTCTACACAGACAGTACCTATTATGTGGACTTTGATACTGCAAAGTCTCTTCTTAATGTGCTGACAGAGTTAGGGCCATTGAGCTGTGAGATAGATGCATACGGGGACTTTCTTCAAGCACTGGGCCCTAAGGCCACAATAGAATACACCAACAACACTGCTAATGTCACCAAAGAGGAGAGCAGTCTGGTGGAAATCCGCCAGAAGATCTTCCATCTTCTCAAAGGGACTCCCCTGAATGTCATTCTTCTCAACAGCTCCAAGTTTTATCACATTGGAACCACCTCAGAATACCTCTTTCACCTCACTGAGCACACAGCTCTGAGGGATGAGCTGGGTCTCCTGTCGTCCGCCTTCAGTGTGCCCATGAATGAAAACCCTGAGGGCTCCTCTGGCTGCTGCATTATGTACAGTGTCCTCAATCCGAGTTGCTCTGTGGGTGCTGGGTCAGTGGTGGAGTACTCCAGACTGGGAGCAGGAGTGTCTGTGGGTAAAGGCTCCATCATCAGCGGCTGCTGGGTCAGTCCAGGCCTGTCGGTACCTGGTGAAGCCTTCATGCACTCCCTTTGTGTGAGCCACCACGGCCAAACCAGCTTTGTTACTGTCTTCTTTGGGATTAATGACAATCTCAAGTACACTGTGGGCACTCCTGCATATATGGAAGAGCTAAAGCTTTTTGGGTTCACCCTGGAAAAGTGTCTGTCCATTTGGGGGATGGAGAAGGAAGTCCTGAGGTTCTCTGGTGATGCATCCAGCTTTAATTTGTGGAACGCTTGTTTGTTTCCAGTTTGCTCTGACCAGCAAAGCTCTTTCTTAACATCTCTCAACATGCTGCACGCCATCCAGAGTGGTTCAACAAGTCCACTACCCAAAGACGCAAAGCTAATGTCGATGCAGGAGTGTTTGCAATCTAAGAACCTGGAGGAGATGTTGGAGCTCAGGAAGGGACTGTATGATGACATCATAAAGGAGAGATTGAGCAGCTAAAATGACAATGTTTATGCATGTTTAGTTCATATGTAAAGTTTATTATGTCTGTATGAGTTTGGATGATGATTCAATGGTTAATTGTTTTGTTTTTGTTGTTTGTTTTTTTTAACCAATCTGCAATGCATGCTTTTTATAAACATGATGAGGGTTTCATCCAATTTAATTTGGTAACACTTTACTTTTTTTTTTCTTCCCCCTCTGGACAATACCAATATTGCTTGAACCTTTACCCCTTGACAGCCTACCAGGAACGATCCTTGAAGCTCTTTTCTGAACTGAAAAATTTCTGTCAGATTTCAGGCTTGCCTATAGAACAAAATAACTGTTTGCATCAGAAGTTCGTGAAGGTCATCTCTACCCATGCATCTACCCTTGGGAAAAACACAGAATGTCTTCTAATGGGCGTCAAACCACATCTTTATTGATATATACCCAGGTTCATTAAAGGTACAGGGAAGGTTGTCTTTATTAGGAAAAGGGTTAGAAGGACACGATCAGGAGAGTAAAACCAAAGGCAAACTTCAGCCATCTGTAAAACTTGAGAAAATGAGAAAAATGTGAAATAAAGGACAAAAACAAACCTGAAAGGGTGCTGTTGCTTTTCTCTCAGTTCAAAGGTGTCTGATTATTCTCTTCTGACCTCTGGCATCAAAGAGGCATTTTCACCCAGAGAACTGCAGCTGACTGGATAGTTTCTCATTTTCAGACCATTCTCTGTAAATCACAGAGATGGTTCTGTGGGTGAGAAATCTGCATACTTTGGATTTTTTTCTCTCTTTGTTTATTTGAGTTTTTTTCCACAGACTGCAGAGTCCAGCAGCATTGCTTCTGTTTACCTCAGTTTTTCCTCCATCAGTGAAGAGGAGCTACAGAAATATATAAAAATAAAACCCCCCAAAAATCATTTCAAACTTTTAAATCATGTTCAGATTCGTGAGGGGCCGGGAGCTGTGCCACTCAAAGGGACAGTGGGACGCTGTAGGACACCGATCACCTGCTTTGTTTTATACTGTACATATATACACACAGAGGGGAGCGAGATCAGTTGTCATAGTTGTTAGGCATTCCACTCAGTAGTGTTTATTTTTAGCTCATGGCTATGATCCCCTTTGATCTGGACCTGTGCAATTGTGGTCGAGGGAGAGATTGTGTTCCCGTCTTACTCTAGTTCACCAAACTCTACAGCACAGATAAAACGAGAAGGACCCCCTCAATGGGAAATTACAAATCAAGACCATCTCAGACATGTACAGGTAATGACTTTTTGTTTTCCACATGTATACACATGACTGATAATGAGGTTTGCATTTGAAGGAGGGACGCCCAAGAGGATAGGTTAAACTTAACAGACACTGAAGCTGCAAAAGGTTATGTACTCGTGTATACTGGGTAGATTGTTGAATATATGCCCAGATAATTAGAAATGTAAGATAAAATATTACATTGTTATTAATGTTCCACCTTGATGATGGTGTTATAAAGATGAATGGAAGAAGAAAGTTGGCGAGTCATACTCTGTGATCATTGAGAAGTTGGAAGACGACTTCCAGCTGAAAGACAGCGAGCTGGTGGATCTTAAGCTCGCTTTCAGGTGACAAACGCTTTATATTTCTGTGAGCAATCCAATCTGTATGAGTCACTATACGAACTACATTTAAGCTGACGTGCACTGTTCCTCTGTTGGAATTCCACCTAGTTTGAATAATTCTCTGTCAGTGGTTTTATATCGTTGACAAGCAGGTGATGTTGATTTTTCTGTGGCTCAGCTCCGATGAAGCTTTTCAGAAGGTGAATGTGAGCTACCGAACAGAGAAGGGGCTGTCGCTGCTGCATCTCTGCTGCGTGTGTGGAGGTATGCATGACTACTAGAGTCTATTAATAACTCCTCAACAAAATGTGACAGTGGAGGGAAGGATTACTGCAGCCTGACGGACATTATTGTCTGTGGTGTAAGCAGCACAGAGCTAAACAGAATTGAAATGAATGTACAGTGCTGTGAAAAAGTATTTGCCCCCTTCCTGATTTCTTTTTTTATTTGCATACTTGTCACACAAGTTTCAGATTCAATTAATTCAGTTTTATTCATATTGCACCAAAGAGTCGCCTCAAATCCCTTTGTACTGTAAGGTAAAGACCCTGCACTAAGAGAGAGAAAATTCAACAATCAGAAGACCCACTATGAGCTAGCATGTGGCTACAGTGAGATGGGGAATCTCCTATTTAACATGGAGAACCCTCCAACAGAACCAGGCTCAGGGAGGGGTCGATATCATCAAACAAAAATAAATATTAGACAAAGATTACCTGAATACATAAAAAGCACAATTTTTAAATGAAGATTCCATTTATAAAGTGGAAGAAGAAGCCACCAAAATCTACCTTGCTGTACGTGAAAAAGTAACTGCCCTAAATCTATTAACTGTTTTTTACAGAACTGCAGTCAAGTGTTCGTTATAACTGCCACTGAGTCTTTCACAACAATGTGGAGGAATTTTAGTCCACTCTTTTTTCCAGAATTGTTTTAATTGAGTCACTGGAGGGTTTAAGCGTGAACAGCGTGTTTGAGGTTATGCCAAAGCATCTCAATCTGTCCAGCCTTTGACTAGACTGCTTCTAAACCTTTCAGAGGTGGGTTTGCTGGTGTGTTTCAGATCATTAATCTACTGCATAACCCAGGTGCACTTGAGCTTCAGGGCTGGATATTCTCCTTTGGGATTTTATGGTAGAGCAGCATTCATGGTTCCATCAATTACAGCAAGTCGTCCATGTCCTGAAGCAGGAAAGCAACCCCAGACCATAACACTACCACCACCATGCTTGACTGTTGGTATGATGTTCTCTTTATGAAATGCTGTGTTAGTTTTACAGCACATGTAAGGAGACTCAAACCTTCCAAAAAGTCTTGCTTTTTCTAGTCAGTCCACAAAATATTGGGATATGAGATGAGCTTCTGTGTTCATTTGGTCAGCAGTTGTTTTCTCCTTGGAACTTTCCCATGGATGGCATTTTTGCCCATTCTCTTATTGCTGAATATTCTTCATTTGTGGATAATGGCTCTCGCTGTGGTTTGCTGGAGTCCCAAAGCCTTAGAAATGACTTTGTAACCCTTTCTTTAGATCATAGCATACTGTGCTGCTCTTTCAGAGGTTTTTCAAACAGGTTCTATTTAAGTGATTCCCTGATTCAACAGGTCTGGCAGTAATCCAGTCTGGGTGTGGCGAGTGAAATTGTATTTGAATTTGTATTCACTTGAGTTAACTGTGTCTAATATTAAATTAAGTTTAATGATCTGAAACATATATGCAGAGAACTAAGAAATGAAGATGGGGGCAAATACTTTATCATATCACTGTACATAAAGGTTAAATATAAACGATAAATACAGAAATACAACTAAAGGCTAGAACTGTGGTTTCTCTAGTTTTTCATTCCAGTCCACCCTGTTATTTCATTTGCAGTAAATATAATGTTTTGTTGAGTTGAGATATTTCACTGGTGCATAATGTGACGTATTTGTGTCCAGGGAACAAGGCCCATATGCGCACCCTGATACTCAAAGGCCTGCGTCCTTCAAGACTGACCAGGAATGGATTCACTGCTCTCCACCTGGCTGCTTACAAGGTGCAGAGAAGTAAAGGGCAGTAACGTAAATTTCAAGGTTGAACCCGTGTCTGTGTTTTGCTTTTGTTATACTGTATGTTATCTGGTTGATAGCTTTCTAACTTTTTACCACATGGTGGAGTGCAAGTACACACAAAGGTACTATGGACATAGCTTCATGTTTTTATTTCTTAATTGTGACAATACTGCAGATTAAAAATGACTTATGCTTATATTTACCCCTGCAGGATCTGTGACTATGCAGTATTAATGTTTTATTTGCATGCTGCAGGATAATGCTGAGCTGGTGACTGCGCTTCTCCACGGTGGGTCAGATGTGCAGCAGTTGGGATATGGTGCTCTCACAGCCCTTCATGTTGCCACACTGGCTGGGCATCATGAGGTGAGAGAAAATTATCAGCCGTTATGGACCGTGTTGATTTCGTACCTTGAACTGTGTCTATTTCCACCTCCAGGCTGCAGACATACTTCTACAGCATGGAGCCTATGTTAACGTTCAGGATGCTGTCTTTTTTACCCCACTGCACATTGCTTCCTACAATGGCCACGAGCAGGTAAACTCCTCATGTTAAACTTTATGTGGGGACGGCATCTTTGTAGACACCTGTATTTGTACTCTGGGTTTCTTCTGGTCCTCTCCTGTTTTGTAGGTGACGAAGCTGCTGCTGAAGTTTGGGGCAGATGTGAATGCAAGTGGTGAGGTGGGTGATCGCCCGCTGCATCTGGCTGCTGCCAAGGGCTTTCTTGGTATTGTCAAACTGCTGATGAGTGAGGGAAGCAAAACTAACGGTAAGACCCGAGACCTTGAGAGGGCTCTGATCAAAATTTACATGGGTTGATGTTCTGTAAAAGAAACTTGATGGTTGATATATTGATACAAAAGCATTTAAGCTTTTCCCCTTCTTCAGAAGCCACAGAGAAGCTACTTGAATTCTAAATTTGAATTTCCTCTAACATTTGTATTCTCCCCACCAGTAAATGCCCAAGACAATGAAGATCATGTCCCCCTCCACTTCTGTGCTCGTTTTGGTCACCATGAAGTTGTCCGCTTTCTTCTGCAGGGCAGCTTTGATGTACAGCCTCACTCTGTGAACATCTACGGGGATACGCCGTTACACTTGTAAATCATCTGCAGTGTTAGAGGTCTTCTCTGAGTTTTTGGTACATGACATGAATTGCAATGAATGCTATGTTTCATCAGGGCCTGCTACAATGGCAAATTCACAGCCGTGAAGGAGTTAATACAGTACTCTGGTACAGACAGCCTTTCAAAGGAGAATATATTCAGTGAAACAGCACTTCACAGGTATTTTTAGCTTTATTTATAGTGTGCAAAAACACATTTCACAGTTAACGTATTGCTCTGAGGTGATGTTAAATTCATATCTCATGTCACAGTGCATGCACCTACGGGAAAGATCTAGAGATGGTCAAATTCTTGTTGAGCCAGAATGCCATGAGCATCAACTATCAGGGCAGAGATGGACACACAGGTGACACCTCGTTTACCAATTGATTTATTAATTTCTTACAGTGCACTTAGAGTTTCATTATTATCTGTGTGTCCTGTGGTGTTGTTTAGCTCTGCACAGTGCCTGTTTCCATGGCCATATCCGCCTGGTGCAATTCTTGTTGGACAGTGGTGCAGACATGAACCTCGTTGCCTGCGACCCCAGCAGGTCCAGTGGAGAGAAAGACGAACAAACATGCCTCATGTGGGCTTATGAAAAAGGTCTGCTTAGACTATTATGAGCTCGGCAAGCTTGGAAAGCTGAAATAAATGTTACTGCTCACTTACTGTTTTTTCCAGGTCACGATGCCATAGTCACCTTATTAAAACACTACAAACGTCCAGATGACTCTCCTTGCAATGAGTACTCTCAGCCAGGAGGGGGTTAGTCACCACTTGAAATATATTATCTGGATTAAAATCCCCACATAATCTCCTGTTAATGTGTCTGAATATGCATCTCTTCCAGATGGCTCCTACGTCTCTGTTCCGTCTCCTCTAGGAAAGATCAAAAGCATGACTAAAGGTACTGAGGTGGAGTGAAGCACAGCTGATTTCCAACATCGCTGACAGCTCACGAGGCAGTGCACGCCATGTCTGTTGCCAAACGAAGGGGTTTAGCTGCTGATAATAACACTTGGTGTCTTTTGCTGTGAAACTGGGGGTGGTGTAAACTACAGATGCATCTCCAGCATAATAAATTGATATGAATTTGATAAAACACAGCTTGAAACTGTGTAAATATCAAAGTTTGAAAGTGGAAAGCTAAATTTCAGGGAATGATATAAAAATGTAAAGGTGTCAAATGTTTTGCTCAAGCCAAAATTAACTGATTTAAATGTATTTTAATTGCTATACAGTATGTGCCATCTATCCTGTGACCATTATAAGAATGTTATTTGATTTAAACCTTTGCCATGCTTTAAAATACCACACCAAAATAAAAAACCTGTTAAGTGTGTCTATTGCAGGTTCAACAGGAAAATTTGCAGGCATTTAACATAAGCAACATTGTGACTGTACATGCCTTGTAGGGTTAATGATTATTTGAATTTTCTTTTCAGAGAAAGCAGAAGTTCTTGTGCTCAGGGCCAGTCTTCCATCTCACTTCCACCTACAGCTGTCTGAGCTGGAGTTTAATGAAATTATTGGATCGGGTGAGTCCATTTCCTGTTGTTTTCCCCCCTCCATCTAGTGTGCTTACAGATCTGATATTATTATGTGTGTCCCACACAGGCTCCTTCGGAAGAGTCTACAAAGGCAAATGTAGAAATAAAATTGTGGCCATAAAGCGGTATTTACTCACACAGCTGACGATATGCTTTTGCATTCATCTCTTAGAAGGTGCAAAGAACTAATTGGCCCTTGAATCTTTAATGTCTTCTGTAGTTATCGAGCGAACACGTACTGTTCGAAGTCAGATGTAGATATGTTCTGCAGAGAGGTTTCCATCCTCTGTTGCCTCAATCATCCCTGTATCATCCAGTTTGTGGGAGCATGTCTGGACGACCCCAGTCAGTTTGCCATCGTTACCCAGTATGTGTCTGGAGGCTCATTGTTCTCCCTGCTGCATGAGCAGAAGAGGTGAGGAAGTTTTTGTGAGTTATTTTGGGAATTATCATGTCTTAGCAATTTATCTGAAACCTTAACCATAAACTACTACTTAACTCTAACTTGGATAGCATCTACCATAATTTAAGAATCTCAATATGGGGTTTTACTTTTTGTCTCCCAACATTCTGACTGAGTAAATAGATTTGTGCCAAAACAACATAAATATATAAAGTATGCACATACAAACCCAAACAGTTCAGTTAGAGCTCTCCCCTTCTTCATGCACCATTACGGAGTCATCTTTGCCATTACATACAAACTCAGCATTATAGATGTTACATACGTTCTACTATCTACTTCTAGTAATCTACTTCCAAATTAAAAAAAGGAATCCTAAATAACTTAGTAGAACTCTGGTGCAGTGAAGTATGTAATAATCAGGGTATACGTCCTTATAAGCAGGTTATAAAAAGAGGTCAGACTACTTTAGGTAGTTACTCAGTGCCTTTGAGGGGTGTGTACGGCGCAGTTGACTTTTTCGGGTCTCATTATCATCCTTGGAAGTGTCCCCTCACCAATCTCTTCCCCTCAGCCTGAATCATCATTGATCCAGATGAAGTGTTCTGCTAACTGTGTGGCCAGGTGATGTCTTTATAGACTGTCCTATTGATCTGTGTAAAGAGCTGTGTGTGATTGGCAGGGGTCATTGATCTAGTACTAAGTGGTTGCTGCTTTAATGATGTGTCAATGGACAGGCTTATCGACCTGCAGTCCAAGCTCATCATTGCCATTGATGTGGCCAAGGGCATGGAGTACCTGCACAACCTCACACAGCCTATTATCCACAGGGACCTCAACAGGTAGGTGCCACCGTGAAAACGTATATGCTGGAATGGAATTGGAGAATAACTGTTGTCACTGCAAATAATACATGTCTTCCTTCCAGTCACAATATTCTGCTATATGAGGATGGACACGCAGTGGTGGCTGATTTCGGAGGTGAGGCCATAGATACTCTCGTGTTTTTTTTATTCTTTTCTATTTGTCCAACTAAAATGTTACAAATGTTATTAGCAACAAATAAAATAACTGTAGCTGTAAGAACTTTTCCAATCATAAGCTAATTTGAAAGGTCTACCTTCCGGACTTGGTTTTCAGTCGCAAAAAAACATGAGGAGAGCTGGACGGGGTTGTAAAATAGCATTGACCCATCAGCAGGACCGGTAGCTACTCCTTTGTGCAAGAAGAAACAGGAAGAGCACTGCCAGAGCTCTGCAAACATGACCTCCACTAGGCTGCTCTTGCATATTTCTGAAGTGAACAGGCGCCATTGGTGGACCTGCGAGTTGGTTTATTTTCTGGAAAATACCAGTCGAGCTACACGGTGATGGGGTTCAGCACAGATCCCACTAAAGGAAGTTGCTTCATGCTAATAGAGTCGATGTCCAACACTTTGATTAGAAACATGCATATGAGCAACCTGGTTGAGGCTATTTTGTAGAGCTCTGGGAGTGCTCCTCCTGCTTATCTTTACACAAAGCAGATGCTGGTCCTCCTGCTGGGTTAATGGGCTCCTGGCGTTGCTTCCATACTCTTGAAACCGTGTTGGAAGACTCAGCAAACCTTCTTAAAAAAATAGACGGTTTAGATAAAAGTTGTCTTGCGAGACTGCATTAGGGATTTTTTAAAAACTCATCTAAAAATCTAGCAGACGCTTGATGGCTAATTTCTCGCTTTTATTTGCAGCAGTAGTTAAAATTAGTAAGTTTAGCCTTGAAAAAAAATGAAGGGCTAGCACTCATTTAAATCAAAATCAAAATTAAAAAAATAAAGTCCTACAAACAATAAAAGATTTGGTTCCAGGCTGTTCCAGTGCTGACACTTTATGCAGTTCTTCCAATCAGATCAGATAGCCATCCACTGAACCGAGGTTTGATGGCCCAGAGCTCCAGTCAAGCATATACATTTTTAACCAGTTCATCAGAAAGGTTGTTCAGCACACTTAGCCTGACTTGGTCTGTCATGACGAGTAGCTTCAATAGTTATCTAATTCTTGTCAGTGTTTCATTTATGTTAGTGAGTACGTTTGCTAAACTAGGAACACTTGTGCACTTGTGCTGCTGTTACTTTTCATTTTTCAGCCTGTAAATTGTGTGATGTTATAATTGTCGTTGCCTCTCTCTGCAGAATCCAGATTTCTACAGTCTGTTGAAGAGGACAACATGACCAAGCAGCCGGGGGTCAGTGCTGTTTGCTCTTTCACATTTACTTGATGACAGGTGCAAATTCTCATGGAATGAGTTTTCTCCCCTCTTTAGCCAAATAACTCTGACACCATCTGCAGCAGCCGTGAAAGACTGTGTGACTTTCAAAATTTAAAAATAAAAAGTATATGCTGTTGTTTTATTGGACTCAGAGTGAGTGCTTTCTCTGGCACCTGCCATCAATTATCTGCCAGCTAAAAAAGAAAAGTGCCTTCATGCAGAATTTGTATGAATGTGCTGACTCAATACTACACAGTGCTTGGCCTGCAGTTTGGTGTTAAGTGTGTTTCATCTCCAGGGAGCTGCCTGTTATGATGATCTACTTGCCCTTGCTGGGACGCAGCGTTTATGTTTTTAATTGGGCTTCATTTTGTTTGCATACGTGTGTGCTGCCATTAAAGTAGACCAAATTTTAAGAATACATGTCCGTCCTCACCTCTTGAGCTTTCAACTACCTTTATCTCCACATGTGTTTTGGCAGAACCTGCGCTGGATGGCTCCCGAGGTGTTCACCCAGTGTACTCGCTACTCAGTGAAGGCAGACATGTTCAGCTACGCCCTCTGTCTGTGGGAGCTGCTGACAGGAGAAATTCCCTTTGCTCACCTGAAGCCTGGTCATTTTTCATCAAATGAGTTCCAACAGAAATTAAATCAGTGACATCTTGCATTGCAAAATTAGTGCCTGATTCATACATTAGCCAAAAGACTGTCCACATGGTATTTTAGAGTTTTCAGACTTTTCAAGAAAATATTCAGTAAATGCAAAGGCATGAGCTAGCTCATCACCTCAGTGCAGAAATGTCAGATAATTAGCAGTAAACAAAGCATGCATACATTCTACTTGCACTAGAAACAAATACTAAACACCACAAGAAAAGTAAAATAGATCACAAAAGCAGTTCAGATGACACTTTTTACAGCTGAATTTAAAATATTTGTTTTGTCCTTAGCTGCTGCAGCAGCAGACATGGCCTATCATCACATCCGGCCTCCTGTTGGTTACTCCATTCCCAAACCCATCTCTGCACTTCTGATGAGGGGCTGGAACTCCTGCCCAGAGGTAAACGGCCTGATTGTGCTGAAAAGTAATTACTCGAATAACAACTTGTTCTTAAATTACAGCTCGTCAGGATATACTCAACTATTAAGAGCTTTATTGTATTACAATATAAAATACTATGATGTCATCCATATTATATCAGCCATTACTATATAAACATAATAAGGCTCTGAGAGTCGCAGGATGCTGAGTCAGCTGCTCCTTCAGTGCACAAGCAGCAGTAATGAATGAGAGAAGCTGATCCCCAGATGACAGATTATTGCATCGCTGTTCACATTTAGGAGTACTCAGGACATTGATGATCTTCCCTCTGTGCTGTGGTGTTTATAACTAGCTGGGATTCTTCTTCTTTTTCCCCCTCTCTGCTTCATTAATGTTATCACACGTCTGATCATGCGGGCACATTTTCCTCTCAGCGGTACATCGACTTCCTGTTTGCTAACTAGTGGGACCTTTGTGATCCGCTTGTCCCACTACAACGTCATGAAAGCATTTTATTTAACAAGAGCAGGCTGCCACAGGATCTTACGTGCAGGCTTCTCTCCTGGTGCCTCACCTGTGCAGCACTGGTTCTCACGTGGTTTTCAAACTGGGACATGCTGTACTGTATAGATTTCCAGATGAACGGCCGTGACATCTGTGTAATTTAAACTTGTTGAAAGTGCAAACTGTTGCTTTTGAAAGCGGCATAAAATCACCACATACATATGTAAAAAAAAAAATTTAAATTTCCTAAAGGCAATAATAAATTGATTGCTGTAAAACCTTTTGAACACAAAATGTAAGGAAAAGGTTTTTAAAAACGTGTATTCCATTTTTATATATCTTTAAGTGTTTCCTAAATGTTACCCTACATTTTTTTTTGGTCTTGGTTTCAGTCATTGACATGCAGACAGACCGCTCTCTCTGGATGTGATGTATAATTGAACAGCTTTGCAGGGTGGCAGTGTTTGTTCTTTTACAGTGAGGCGAGAGATCTGAGGGCTGCTTTTAAAAGCACAGGTCACCTTTGCCTCGTGTGTGGGTGGACTAAAATAAGCAGAATATACACGCCAGTTTTGGAGAGAATACACTTTTGGGATATGCCTGATGCATTTCTGAGTGTTTATAAAAATGCTAAAATAAATATAGTTTCCTTTCTTTTTTCTTTTGAAATTTTAGGACAGGCCTGAATTCTCTGAAGTGGTTTCCAGCCTGGAGGAATGCCTCTGCAATGTTGAGGTACATAATCTGCCACATATAATTAAATGCCGTCTGTTGTGCATGACATGCATGTTGTAATAATTACATTTTCTCTATTATGTATCACAGCTGATGTCTCCAGCTTCCAGCAACAGTAGCGGCTCCCTCTCTCCCTCCTCCTCGTCTGACTGTCTGCTCGGGCGAGGAGGACCCGGCCGGAGCCACGTGGCTGCCCTGCGCTCTCGTTTTGAACTCGAGTATGCTCTCAACACTCGTGCCTATGCTTTCTGGACCCAGAGGTAAGACAAGTCCTTAAACAGGTGGGAATAATTTACTGCACAGTAACCACACTCGCACTCATTTGGTCCTCTACTGCTGGCCAAAGCCCACTGTGGTTAATATCTTAATTCTTTAACATTTCTTTCTAGCTAAGATGGACGGTTTTTCTTTAGTTTGCCAGCCTTCTAAGTTTCTGATTGCTCCTTTGAGAGCACGTCCCTGCCAAGGCCATAAAGAAAGTGGTCTGGAGCCAAACCAATATTTAGAAAAGGCCAGTTTTGAGATGAAAATATACAACAATGTATATGTGAGTGTCTCAAAGTCTCAAACATGCCTGGGCTTGTTCGACAAGAACATGTGATGTATAAGCAAAACCTGTAAACACTTTCAACTGATAACAAGCAGGCAAATTGAGCAACTCCATTCAGTGGGGACTAGAGTTGCTCGGATACCAAACAGGAAACAAAGGAAAGCAAATGTAATAAAACATTCCTGTCATTCTGACTGTGAAGGAAGGCCGCTGTTAGACACTTGTCTTTGAACTTGTGCACCGTTTGTATGTGTGCACGAGAAGAGTGAGAGCCTGGTAACAGTCAATATGACCCCAATAACAAGAAGTGTGCTTGATATGGTGGAGTACTGAAATTAGACAAAGCCCTCTTTGTGATTATCGTCCTACAAAAAAACCCCGCTGCAACTTTCAGCCACATTTAGTTTCATGTTTCACAGATCATAAATATATTGTACAAAACTTCAGAAATCGGAACAATGAAGTCAAATTCCCCAACCTAAATAACCTTTTCCTATTATTATGTCTCCTTATTATGATCTGGGGTTGCACATTTATACCTGTCATAAATTTTGTATACAGTACTCCTGTAGAGAAAGCGAAAGCAGGCAGCTGTCGAGTCTGACATTACATATTGAGTTTCTTTGCTTGGAGCTGGCTTCATCTCATCTGTCTTTCTCCCTGTAAATGCAGCAGTATATATTCCAAAGTATTGTTTTCCAGTAGATTAATGAACAAATGCTGAGGATGTTCATTTTAATTTTCAGTGAGCGGCGCAGAGCATCTGGAGGGCTTTCACTGGAGGAACTAAGAAGGAGCATGCAGTTCTCTCCCATCGATCGAAATGGTTTGTGTGCATAAGACAGAGTCAGTAACACTGTATGATTACAGAAATTACTCCTTAAGTAGATCTCTTGCATTTCAAAACTTTTGTATTATTGCTTGTCATCATTCTGAACTTGAATGTGGCCCAATTTTTAACCCGTTTTTTAAAGCGGCTGGTTTGGTATACAGTCACTGGCCACTGCATTAGGTACACCTGTTGATGCAATGCAAACCTCTAATCAACCAAGCAAATACATTTAGGCATGTAGACATGTTAAAGTTCAAACTGATCATTAGAATGATGAAGAAAGGTGACTGAAGTGATTTTGACTGTGGCATGGTTTGTTGGTACCAGACTGCCTAATTATTTTCAAAGCTGCCGATTTACTGGGATTTTCCCACACAACCATCTCAAGGGTTTATAGAGAATGACCTGAAAAAAAGAAAAGACCCAGTGAGTGGCAGTTTTAGGGGTAAAATGCTGTGTTGGTGCCAGGGGTCAGAGGAGAATGGCGTGACTGATAGGAAGGCAACAGGAACGCAGATAATCACTTATTGCAGCAAAGAGCCTATAACAATAGAGAGAGTCACATCATTGGTATACAAGTATGAAACTGTTTCCTTGATTCAGCTTGTTGAATCTATGGCCTGAAGAATTAAGACAGTTTTGATGGCAAAAAAGAAGAATTCTAGCAAGGTGTATCTAATGAAGTGGCCCATCAGCCCTCGATCTGTTATTTGTCCTTCTTAACCACCACATAAAAAAAAATCCTTGTTGTTCTCATCCTCAGGGTATGTGTCTGATCCCATGAGCACCATGAGATTCTGTTCTTCCCTCAGCAGCAGCGGCAGCTTTGAGGAAAGTAACTGAACCCTCCCCGAGCTCCAAACTCTGTTATTATCATCTTATTAATACAGATAGTTGTGTATTTTGTGACATTTTTTATGTGATAAATAAATCTTTAGAAACTGCATATGATGATAATTGAGGTTACCCGTTATTGGGTTATAACATACAGTCTATGCATGATCTGTTTGTGAACTGTAACTTAGTTACACTGTTTTTTAAAAACTTTGTAAAACAAAGTTTTCTCTTTATTCTTGTTCTTGACGATAAATCTAAATGTAAAGAAATTTTTTTGTCAAAAAAAAAAATACAGACAACTTTGTATTTTATTTTTGTCTGATTGTTTTTATTTTTAGCTGGAAAATCACAGAAACTTTTGGTTACTGACAGATATCAAATGAAACGATTAAGTCTCACAAATCCAAGCTAGCCATAAAAAAAGACAAAAGGGAAATGCAAATACATGTTAAACATATCAGTGCAAGTAGAGGTAGAGTTAGCAGCATTACAAACAACAACTGTGCTTACATTTGACATTTCCTAGTCACCACCAAAGCTAATTATCATCAGCCTAATGATGAAGATTGAGCTTGGCGTTCTTGTTGTTCTACTGTATATTCTCCTAGCTGCTGCCATCCAGTAATTATGTAAGTGTGCTGACTGACTGATGATGCCATTAACAGTGTTCGATTACAGATCTCTGCTAAAGCTGCACCACTTGTATCCAGTCAATGGAAATGTAAAGAGTACCTGAGGCAAGCTAAAGACGTGGGAGTCCAACATCTATGAATTATTCAACCATGTGTGAGTGTGAGTGCGCGGGTATCTGTTTTCAGGTAATAGCTGATGGCATCTGTACATGATACCTCATATCAACCAAGAGCTCTTTGTTACCAACAAAAGGAAGAGATGATCTATTGTAAACATTTCATGCAGCAGTCAAAACTCATTATGTGGATTCTTGATGGTGAAAGATGATGACGGTTTATGAGGCTGCTGTAATTTAAAAGCAGAAACCACGAGACAGCAGAGGGCTTTTGTAAAAACCGGACGAGCGTGCCACATTTCGTTTGAAGCCACATGGTTGTCTGTGCATCTAGAATCTGAGAGCTTTTCATTTGTATAACTTGACTTTATAGGCGTCTTTGTAAAACTAAAAAAGAAGTAAAGCTTCACTTTACCTCATTGTCACTATGACCGGAGCCGCTCTCAGCACTCGCAGCAGCCAGTAAAGGATATGAACTGTGAGCAAACAACGTGTCATCCACTGAAAAGGCGCTCAGCCGGTCTTTACTGAGCGTGTGTTTGATGTCTTCGATCAGCTGCAGGTCTTTTCTGTCTCTGCTGACGCTCCTGTCTGACGCTTTGCCTTCGATTTCCTCGTTACGCGAGTCCTCCGGACTTCCATCGTCAGACTTCGATGTCGTAAAATCAGTTGTTTCTGTAACTTCTCGACTTTGCTCGTCTTCTGTTCTCCATGTTTCTTTGACATCTTTGGTTCCAAGTGGGCTTGTGGACTGATCACCTTCTTCAGTTTGCGGCTCTTTTACATCGAAGTCGTTATCGCTAGTTTTCTCATCAGGTTGGCTCTTAGAAACACTCGCAGGTTTTTCAGTGGCTGAATGATGACTACCTGAAGTGCTTTCCACTTCAGTTTTGGAAAAAGCGTTTTCCTCATTAATTCCTTTCTCTGCACTTTCTTGACCTTGAAGAGATCCCATGCTTCCTTTGTGCTCTTCTGACCTCATCTCCTGCAAAGCTGCAGACTCCTCCTCACTTTGTTCAGTTTCAGGTTTTAGTATTAAGTCTTTCACCTCGGCCTTCTCCTCCACTTGCAGTTCATCTTCAACGTCCCTGTAGGCTTTCACCTCATCTTCAGACACCCTCTCCATCTTGAGTGGACTGTCTGATCTTGGCAGCTCAGTAGATTTAGTCTCTTCTTTATTTGAGCTGGACACTGGAGCGTCAGATATCTCCTCCCTCATATCCTCCAGAGGTTCAACAAATGTCTCGAAAAACTTTGATGACTGGTGCTTGTTGACCCAGTTACTGACTAGATCTGTGCTGTCTTCTTTTGCCAAGGCCTCTGGACTTTCTCTACCAGTTGCAACAGTCTCTTCTGTATTATCAGCCTCATTGTTTTGAGCGTGAGGTTTGAGCAGCACACTTGCTCCTTCCTCCGAGGCCTTGCTCGCATCTTCTGTGTCTACTCCATTTTCTCCGTCGGCAGCAGAGAGATCACCACCAACTGCATTTTCATCAGTCTGTGGGCATATGTCAGACTTTGTATCTTTGCTTTTTTCATCTAATTTGGAAGCCATAACATCTAAGTCAACAGCAACTGGTGATTGTTCCTGATTCCCGGAAGAAACAGCTGCGACCTCATCCATGTTTTCCTCAGTGCTGCTTTCCTTTTTTATCAAATCTGGCTCTTTGTTTTCATGATCACAATCAGATTTGTTGCCATTTTGATCTTGTTCTGCTTCCTCACTGTCTTTTCTGTCACCTAATTTAGGCTCCTCTTCCATTTCTGTCTCAGGCTGTGAGTTGCTTGGAGTTGATTCATCATTTTTTTCCACGCTGTCACCCTCTTCCTTAGCATCACGTTCTACCGCATCAGCCCCGGGAGCCTGATCAACCTCGTCAGCATCATGTGTTTCAGCACCGTCTTCAGACTCCACTGCGACTTCTTTAATGTCTGCGCTCTCATCGTCAGCAGGCCCGTCTGGTTTGCTTTCTTCATCGCCCTCTTCTTTGTTTTTCAAGTCATTTTTGTCTTTTAATTGAGACTCTCCGTCGTCTTTGTGATTATTGCTCTCGGCTTCAGTAGAGATCTCCCCGTTTTCAGCATTAATTTCCTCTTTTTCACTCGTGTTACTGGTTTTTCCAGCATCTTGCTCAACACTCTCAGCCTCTGGCGTCTCATCAGCTGATTTAGTCCCATCTGCTGCTTCATTTACACCAACATCTGCACTTTTCTCAGCTTCTTCTGTGGTCTCAGATATTTCTTCTCCTTCTACAGGCGTTTCACTTATGTCTTTTTCCTTGTTATCCTCTTCATCATTTTTGCTCTCTTTATCTTCACTTTTCTCAGCTTTGTTTTCATTCTGATTTTCTGATATTTCTGCCTCGTCATCATTTTCTTGAACAGCCGGTTTAGTCTCATTTTCATTGTCATCCTCACTTTTATCACCTTCCATTACTTCAGATTCTTCCAGTTTGTTCTCAACACACTCACTATTCTCATCATTTTCTGTCTTTTCTGGCTCTTCAACTTTCTCGTCATCTGCAACTTTATCTTCCTCGCTCAAAGTTTTCACAGCTTCTTCTTCGTCTTCCTTTGTTTCAATGCCATTATCAGCACTTTCTGCTGTGTTTTCTGTCCCTTCATCTTCCTTACTTTCCTCATTACCGTCTTCATCATTTTTAACCTTTTCATCATCGTCTCTTTTCTCAGTATTTTCATCTTCTTCTCCTTTATCAGAGGTTACATGAGTTTGTTTCTCCTCCTCTTCTTTTCCACCCTCCTCAGTTTTCTCTTCGTCTTCCTTTTCACCTGTTTCCTCAGATGCTCCAATCCTCTCCTCTCGCAGCTCGCACTGTTCGTGACTCTCATCCTCTAATATTCGTTCTTCTTTAATGTCATCTTTACTGCTTTCTTCTATTGCATTTTCCTCATCTGTATCTGCTATTTTTTCAACTGTGGTTTCTCCACTCCCACTTGGCGAGCTGCTTGAGTTCTCTGCAGTGACTTCAGTTTCTGACCCTGCAGCTCTGTCCTCGCTGTCTGCCTGCTCCCCCTTTTCTGCGTCACTTACAGGTGCCTCTTCATAGCTGAGGGCCTCTTGCTCCTTTGAGGACTCTGCTTTTATCTCTATTGTTTCTCTGGCTGTCACGGCCTCTGCATTATCAGCCGCTGCTGTCTCATCAGTCTTTTTATCCGGCTCTGATACTGATGACTCATCCTCCTCGCTGCTTTTTGCCACTTGCCCGGTCTCGTCACGCTGAACGTCAGTCTCCTCAGCGGTTTTCTCCTTTCTTTCCTCTTTCTCTGCAGCCTCAGTATCAGTAGTTTCAGCTGGGGTTTCTTCAAGAGGCTCAGTTGTCTTGTCATCTTGTGTCACATTTTCTTCTTTCGAAGGATGCAAAGCTTCACCTGTTTCCTCTGATTTATCCTCCTCTTCTGCAGCCTTGTCATCTTCCTCAACCTTCTCATCTTCAGTAATGTCCCTGTTCTCCTGAGGCTCCTGCTCATCATCTCCACTCTGTTCTTTGGTTTCGGGTAAATCTTCCTGTGTCTGTGCTTCTTCTGCAATGGTCTGCTGTTGTTCTGTAGGTGTGACAAGCTTGACTGGAGCTGCATCTGCAAAATAGAAAATGGACTTTTAAAATACAAGAACAGTCTTTGTGCAGTTTATGAATTAATTCCAATAAAAATCTGATACCTTTGTTGTCCTGTTGAGGGCCTTTATGTGTGGACTCCTCCTCCTCCTCAGTGCTGGTGTCACTCAGCTCAGGCTCAGAGCTGCACTGGGACTCCTTCAGTATGGCTTCTGCCAGTTTGTCTTGCACAGATTTGGCTTGGGGAAAAAAAAGGAACAGGACACTTGTGATCATCCTTTTCTGGGACATGTTAAAGCTTCAAAAATTAATTTGTCTTTGATAACAACAATAATAAACAGCAGTGCAGATTTATTTATCTCCTTATTTAAGCAAAAATAGTCCCTGTTCATTGTTCAAGTGCATCATAGCAATGGCACTGGACAAAAAGCCCACTCCTGCTTCAAAGAGGGTCAAGGAGCAAATAAGAAGAGGGGAATCAGTCAAGTTTTGCATTGAAGCATTGTGTCCAGAATTTTAAATGATGAAGGCATTTAATGTATTTGAGTGACAGATAAATATCTCTTTAATCCTTCCAGGTGAAAACACAATAACATTGCGAAGTCAATGATTCTCGTCCATTTCTGCTTGTTCTGCTGCAGACCATGTGGAAAAGTAACTTACTGTGCCCTGAAAACATTCATTAGAAACTGCATTCGAGGTAAAAAGAAGGAAGAAAAAAGGGGGAAAAAAGCAAATCCGCTTTTCTTTGTCATGCAAAAGTAGATTTCTTATGATAAATGCAAATGAATGAATATGCAGCAGCTCTTCACAGACGCGTATTTTGAGCTTTTTGATATGCTCTACAGTATGCAAATATTGGTATTTTTTCTTCACGGCTGCTTACTTCTTCTTCGCTGATTGCAGTTTCACCCCTGGTGTTGCTTGCCTTTGTTTACTTAACTATATATTTACACATTATTTTTAGAAACCCAAACAAAGACAAAAGTATATTAAAAAAATGTGGAAAAAAGTAAAAAAATAAAACTGATCTTTGACAATAAATCTGGATCAGATAGAAAATGAATCATTGTAATGGCACACATGTATTTTTCCACTATTAAAGTGTTTATTTTAATCATTACAAGCTGACGATATTGCAGCAGTATGACATTAAGCTGTTCTGCTCTGTTTTATATTACAGCATTGTGTTTAAAACGTGCTTCTGACTAACTCAGACTCTAATTAGGTGGTCTTGAGTGTTGTGTTTTGTATATTCATTGTTTTTTACTCACCTCTCTCCTGTTCCTCTTCCTGTTTGCCCTCCTCTAGCGTCTTCTCGGCTTCTTTGTCATCACTCTGTCTAGTCTCACTTCCTGAGGGGACGCTGGTGTCAGATATTTCTATCTCCGTGCTGTCCCCAGCACTGTCCATGTGCGAGTCTTTGGCCGCAGAACACTCAGCTTCCGTGGCAACATCTTCTTCTGGATCTGGTTCATCTTTTTCCTCTGGCTGAGCGATGGTTTCCTCTTGACTGTCCTCTTTCTGTTGCTCTGCCATCTCGTCCTCGTTGATGTCTCTTGTGGCTTCAGCATCACTCTCCTCGTGCTCGCTACCCGAGGAGCTGGAGCCTGAATGAGATCTCATGTCTGCGAGAAAGTTACACATGAACACCAATAGGTACTCTACAAGTAGGAAAATGCACATTTAAACATTTCACAAGATGGTTCTGTAATTAAAATGCTTTGTGTCTTTTGTTTTTTTTTTAATTTTTTAAAAAAGATTTTAAATATTTAAACATTATACTGGGATTTCTGCTTTACGTGTACAACTATGGTAATTCACCCACCATCCCTGTCATCATTTTCAGTCTCAGAGGCATCCTTGTCTTTAACCTGCTTATCCCTTTCACTGGTTGGAGATGGGGATTTCTCTTCTTTTGCCTCCTCTGCAGCTCCCTCATCGTCTGCTTCAAAGTCTTCTTCATAATCTGAAGTAGAGAATCACAGAGAGAGACTTTGGTATGCGCAGCACACGAATCTTTAGTTTGTGCTGAGATGCACCAGTTTTTGTACCATCTCTGCCTTTTTCCTCATCGAGCGCTCTTTCTTCTTTGACTGGAGTCTCCATGTTCTGCGGTTCACTGGTTTCACCCTCCAAGTGGGAGCCAGCGTCCTCCCCAGTCCTCTCCGTCTCCATCTCACCTTCATCGTTTGGGCTGTTGACTGATTCCTCTCTTCTTGTATCCTCCTTCATCCTCTTTGGTGGAGGAGTGGGCTTTTTGTCCAGTCCCATTGCTATGATGCATCTGAACAATGAGCAAGAAGTCTTTTTAAAAAGTAATTTTGTTCCTGCTTAAATAAGGAGATCAATAAACCACCCAGAGAACGAGTGGGGTACATGCAACACAGTGAACACAGAGGATCAGCCTATAATCTGCCTATATCGTAGTTCATTTATAGTCTAATTTCACTTTAAAATCATCAATTTGTTGAACGAACTGTGTATCACAAAGTTTCTTTCCACAGAGCTTATTTTCTGGATTTATCCAAAATCCCACTGGCTTATTTTCCAGGATAACCAAGGCGGGGCTAACTTCTAAGTTGGCCTCCAACAAGAGGTCATCCATGGGACACTCTAGCCACTGTGGACTGCTTAAATATAGAGCTACAACTAGCAGACCATTAGTTTAATGTGCAAGAACATTTGAAAATGGGGAAAACAGTTTATATGGTCGAAAAATGCCAATTAATTTTGCTGCCAGCCTATTTAAAGCTCAAACACTGGCCTGTTAGACTTCATCTCGTTTATGTACTAAATACACACTTCATGGTTTGGTTTCCAGAAGACTGTAACGTTTGTTGTACTTACTTTTGAACAAAACCAGGCTCTCTGCATTCTCTACACGCAGCTTATATGCTAAACTAAAGCGTCTGACAGAAGCTTATTATTTATTTATGAGTAAAAATGTTAAACTTTTCCTTTCACATTTCTCCTTTTTGTTGTTTTTGTTGTTCGTTTTATATTCAACCTTTTACAGTTAAGGCTCATCTTTAAAGCTACTGTAGAGATCTCACTTGTAACACGGAGAGGCCCCCTCGACGGCGGTGAAGCCAAAGTGCCCGTGTTTGCCGCCGAGTCGTGAGCCTTTCCTGTGTTTGAACTCGCAGCAGGAGCTCAGCCGCTCCACCTGCAGCCCATTCAGGAAGAAGGTCAAGCTGAACGGGAAGCCTCTGTGTCGACGTGAAATAAACTGGAAAGTTTCTGAAGCAGAAATGATGAGACACAAAAAGCCATTCTGAATGGTTTGGGGTATCTGTCAATATATATTTACATATACAAATCCAAAAACACACTGACCCCCTTCATGAAGCTTTCCCTTGTACACACACAGGTTCTCTCCTCCACAGTGCTGCTGAAACACTTTGACGTCGTCCCTCATGTCGGTCAGGTCACTGGAAAGACGCACCGTTTTGCCAAAGTACACCACGTTGACACACACTCTGCTTTGGTGAACAGAGCTCCTCAGCAGTGGGGCGTCCTGGATGGAAAAAGTGACACGTTTTTGGTCTGTTATTTACTGAATAAGAATATTTTACATTTATATTTGAACTTCCTGATTCAAAATTTGATGTTAGCGATACACAGAGGTGGATCAGATTTGTTTCTATATCATAAATATAATCAAGGAGGAATTAATACTATTCATTTGACAATTTTTATATTTTCATGACTTTGTCATGATGTGTCTCAGAAAATGCGTGCCATCCACAGGAAATTCTATTTGTTGTTCCCGATTTATCCAAAGGAAGTGCAGTTTAATGTTTGTTGTGGATACTTTTGTTGCCAGGGAAATAACGAGGACAGATGAAGCCCTGACTCACGTCAGCTCCACTGGAGGCGGTGGTCGGGCACAGTCTGCGGCCTCTGACAGTACTGCTGGCAGTGCCCTTTAACCCTCTCTCTTTCCTCTTCATAGCTGGAGGCACCGGAGTGACAAAGTTGTTGATAACTGGGAGGCAATAGGGCGAGATGCCATGGGAGGCCTCCACTGCAGTCAAACGTCTCCGAGGCTCTTTTTCCATCTGGTAGGAAAGTTAATGAAGTCTTTACACTGGTTCTGCTGATACTGATGCTCTGTGATTATGGCTTCTCTCAATGCAGTCAACTATAGGTATTATTCTATCAATTATGTTTCATGCTAAGGCTTACATCTATATCTCTATATGTCTAATAGGTAGTTTCCAAAAATAGAGTATATAAAAAAAAGAAATTACAACTTTAAATTACTTGAAAATCTAATTTGTCTATAGAGAAAACGCTGTGACACCCTCATATACAGGTGAGTATCTTGAGTCTCACACTCACAGTGCAGTTGAATGGCAGGTGGTTGTCATGAGAGGATTCGAGCAGTCTGTAAGGGGAGCTGTGTCTGAGCGAAGCCGTGGTGCTGTTACTGTGGATTGGTTTCAAGCGCACGGGCCTCTGCATCTTCCCTGGGGCCGTGTTGGGTCGAGATGAGCTCGGCTAAAAATCGTGTTACAGACATTCAGTATGCATTCTGCTAATTATGGGCACGGCACAAGGATGCTCTGCACAGCTCCTGAACCGTCACTATGGTGCACTTTTACAGTGGAATATATGCAAAGATGCCATACTGTGTTTCTTTTAACACAGAACGACCTGCTCATTATGTTGGTGTTTTGCGAAATGAAGCCTATTTGCTATTCAAACTTTTCTTTCCTCTGGCTTGTCATTCGTTGCTGAAAATAAAAAGCAGCATTGGAAGCAGTTTTTTTTTCTAATCTAATCTTAATCTTTTAATTATATTTTATTCTTGTTAGTATAATCACATTTTTTAAATTGTTTTTTTTATTTTATTTTTCAAAATTCTTCTCAATGTCCTCGTGCTTCGATTTAATTGAACCTACTCTATTGCTCATTTGTTTAATTTTGCAGATTACAGAACTGCTGTTTTTGTATTGTTAGCGATCTTTAACGTCTCCCACTACTTTTAAAAACTGCAAACTTCTTAATAAATTCACAAGAAATCATGATGACAATAAACGTATCCAAAATGCACATCTTCTTATCATTTCCCAACAAATCCCCATCAATGTATATCAAGCAAGGCTCGGCGTGCTTTACTGTGAGATTTTTGTTGAGTTAAGGGGGCGGGGCATTTCAACAAGGTAAACATAGCAATCAAAGACAGGATTACTGGCTCTATTTATTCTGGCATCAAGGTTTGTGACTTCTTATGTTTCAAAGATAACACACAGCTAATCCCAGCACTTCACTCAGAACACTCTCGTCTGCGCACAAAGCAAACAGCTGAAGCTGGAACTCTTCACACTAAAATGGCAATGTTGCACCACCTTGATTTTTTTGTTCAGTCATGCTCTTGTAGGTTTGCTGCTGTGCTTGGCCTCAGTGTCCTGTTTCATGGCACAATTTGGTTCAAGCTTCTGTTGTTGGACAGATGGACTCACATTTGTAACTCTAGAATATTTGCACTGGTATAAAGGGATCAATGACTGCAAGGTGCCTAGGTCCTGTGGCTGCAGAACAAGCCCAAACCCACCTCCACAAATGTGCTTGACTGTTAACACGAGGTATTTCTGGTGATATTCTTTGTTTGGTGCTGAGCATTATGGCCAAACATCTTCACTTTGGTGTCATCTGTCCAAAGGATGTTGTTCCAGAACTATCTCGAATATTTTCCACATGTGAATGATCTTTCTCACTGTAGAATGATGGACTTCAAATTATTTAAAAATCAACTTATACTCATTGCTGAAGTCTTTCTTCCTTGGCTTTGTGTTAACACGCACCTGAATGCTTCACACCAGCAAACTGCCAAAACTTCTGCTTTTTTAGAGACGCTCACACTTGCTGATGATGAGTTAATTGCATTTGATAGGCAGCACCTGTCTGCAACTTAGCCTCTTAATTCCCATGGAAGGAGTAACGGTGTACTAAACACACTGATTCTGTTTTATGGCTTCATTTTTGTTAAATATATTAGGACATTGTGCTGCTTTTCATCTGAGGTTGTTTTTCAAGTAATTTTTTACAACCTGGGAAGAACCAGGTGACTTTTATTATGTTTTATGTGCATAAAAACTTAATAGAATAGAAAGGGTGTGCTTTCTTTCTCACATGACTGTATGTATATTAAATTATCTAATGTCTGTTATAAAGTCAGTACTTGCGTATACAAAAGAACACTGATTTATTATATATTTATTACACTAAATTAATGTATTATTTATCAGAGCAGTTCTGTTCCCAGCTACACTACAGGAAATCCTGTTTCATCTGTTTCCACAAATAAATACATAAATAATCTCCAATCATGTCTCCCACTTACACTGACTAGCTTAGAATTGATTCTTCAACACAAGGTTGCTGCTTTGAACTCGTACATAATTCCCTTAAAACCATCAGTGTAATTTTTATCATTGTATCATGTTTAAAGACACTAATCTACTTTGTATGATTAATTAAACAGTCACACTTTAAACAATAAACACTGAAACAGTAGATTTAATAAAAAACATCCTTTTACCTACCGACTCAGAGGACTCAGAGTGCTCCCCCTCGGGCCCAGAGTGCTGTTTCCGGATGCCCCTGGCACCCGCGGGAGGGTGTGGAGACAGGATGTGGACAATGCCTTCCTCATACCTTTTAGAGCGCTCCACCTGCCAAACAACACCATTCATTATTATATAGTATGTAGTGATATATAAGAAGTGTAAGAGTTTTTAGAGGTTTTCCAGTATAATTTAGGAATCCTACAAAATATGGCAGCAAAGCAGTCTTTATATATTAAAGACGTACCTTGATCTTATGCATTCGTTCCCTCCTTGCAAACTCCTCTAGTTTTCTTTTGATCTCGATTTGGTGGAGACGCTGTGTGGGTGGGAAAAAGGACAAATTATCAGGATTTATTGCGTAAGGAAAATACACAGATTACACGACAGTGTTTTTTCCTGTTTCCTTTGACTTTGTCTCATTTACACCATGTTCTCCCCACCTCCATCTCTAGCACCTTGTGGAAAATAGCCTGTGCCAGACATTCTCGAACGTGTCTCTGGTGCGCTCTCTGGATCAGCTTGTGTCTGTACTCCTTGTCCGGGACAATGCGCCCACTCCTGGTGATCTAATAACAACAATAATATCAACACAATTCAATCCGTCGATCGATATTTTTAACTGAATTTCATAATTTTGCTTTAAAAACCTAAACGCACCAGTCCTGCTCTCTGCAGGTGTCTCCTGATTCGAGTGTTGCTAAAGTATCCAGCAAGATGTTTGTCTGTGAGGCTGTTGTAGGTCGAAAGAAGTCTGCAGAGACAAAAACACAAGTATTTAATCCCAGTCAGCACTAAACAGCCACAATTCAGGTGAGGGGGAACGTGTAAGCCGTGTGTTGATTAAAGCTATCGGAAAACCAGAACCCTAATCAAATGCTTTACTGGGGCACAGCACCGTGTTTGTTTGTTGGCAGTTGTTCTCTTGTCCTCATTAACGAGACATCAGCTCGTCCCCAGAGCGGCCTGTGTGAAAGCAGTATTTTTTTTCCAATACAGATTTGATTTCCACCAGCATTTGTGTTTGACACAACAGGATATTACAATTACAGAGTCTGTTACAGGTGTCTGATTACCTACAGGAATTAGAGGGAACGGCACACTTAACCCGGGCTGCCTCCTCTTTGTGCACCGGGCTTGTTTGTTTCTGGTGCCCTGGATCACAGGCACTGCATTTAAAACTGTCATTCTAGACATGAGTTTTTTGTGAGTAGGTGAAGTGGAGGCACATGGCACAGAAATATAAGGTTGCAAAGCAGTTAAGACGTATCCTACTTGTCATGACAGAATTTATTGAGCCCTTATTTGTCTTTACAAATAAGGCATAAGGAGTCAAGCACTTTAAAAAATAGTTTATGTTACAGTATGAAGGTATCCTGTAGACAAAAATCATACTGCATGCATTCTCTTATATACCAATATGGGGAAAAATGCAGCAGCACAGAGAATCTCACCTCTGTGTGTGCACATCTCTTTTCCTTGTTAGACTTTTTTTTTAACACTTATTTATACGCACACTATTTAAACTTTTATTTCCTTAACTTAAAGTCTGTTATCCATCGCTGTGCATTATGTTAAAACCACTGGGAGTGTTTTCCTTTGAAATGTGGTGCATTAAAAGTTGCATTAAAACTTCAAATCTGAATTCATGGCGAAACTTCTGTTTCAGCTTCTTTCTGGGTTTTATAGTGTCACCTCTTGTTCATAATGAAGCCCAGTGTGTAGCAAAGCTGCCTATGAAGTTTTCTTTGAATCATTTATGGGTTTGAGTGGACCCATTAGCACACACAAGTAATAAAACTTGCCTCATTGGTGACTATATTGACAGACACTGTGGGTGACTCAGAATACTCAGAACCACTTTTAAACTGTTTTTATAAGCAGGGCAGGCAGTTTAAGAATTAAATGGGCTTTCTTGCTATTATACAGCTAGATCTTTAATATTATCATGAAATCAATTTCCAGCTTTTCAAGCAGCTGAAAAACATGAAAAGAAATGGGCTAAGGTTAACTAGCGTAAAGCCTCCGAGGGGGGGAATCAAAACTCATACAGCTTTAACCAAGCGGCTCCCTCCTCTTTCAATAAAAAAAAAAAAAATTAAATTGCTCTTACCCTGAGTTGAGGTGACTCATGGCTTTCAGCCTCCCCTCTCTTTAAAATCCCCCCCAGCGTCTGAGATATGAAGGCAGGGACACTCTGCTCGGTGCTCGTTGGAAGACGTTCAGGTTTACGTGATGTCTCAACAGACAGGAGTTGTTATAAAGTGAGGAAGGTAAATTTTGAGCGGAGTCGGACTGAAGCTGCACTTCTCCCACAGCGGAACTGATGACAGTCCCTGGTTGCCATGGCGAATCACGTGACGAGTCTGCCAACAGGGCCGGTTTCCACTTACAGATTCCCACTGACAGAGCCACACGCACACGTCCATCCCAAACTAATGATTTATATACATCTGTCAGTTTTTCATCAAGAGCACCAACTACTTCTGTGGGCTAGCTTTCTTCATTTGTTTATTTATTTATCTTTTTATTGTAACCTTAAGTGATGAGAGAACAAAAAATAAGAAGCAGTTAGTTACAAGTTTCACATTGAAAATCTTGTTTAAGCACATTTGCAAATATATTTTTTGACAAGTGGACAAAAGCCCTTTTGAGACATAAAATATTATATGAATACAAGTGATAGATATTCTAACTGCAGGAAAAGCTTCAATGTGAAGCAAAGCTTAACTTTTTTGTGCAAAGTTATCTTAGTAATGCAGTGAAGTGAAATATACAAACTTATCAAATTGATATAAATATGCTCTTTTATTGCATAGAATTAGATTTAAGAACCATGTTTGTCTATGTACTAAATAAGTAATGTACTTATTTTTAATATATCGACCTACCTTTTATCTGACTGTGTATGTACTTTGTAGTAGTTTCCAACTTGTAAAGAACTTTTTAAAGCTGAAAGTACTGACAGAAGGTTTAAGTCTTATTTCTCTATGTTTTAAAAACTTGTAATACAACTTATATCCTATAATAAAAACACTGTTCTCATGTGAATGCCAGGTTTTAAATGATTTTAATACAGCTTTAGATGAAGAATTTGTATGTACACAGAAGCAGTGTGTGAAAAACCAAGTACACCTGAACCACCTTTAGAAGCAATAATTGTTTTCTGTGTTTGCAAGTATATTTATGCACAGCTGTCTGAAGGTCTCATCACAGCATTAAAGTCATGCTGAGGTCTGAACTTTGACTGGGCCATTGCAACAACTTGATTCTTTTCTGTTTCCGCCAGCCTCTTATAGATTTGTTGTTGTTCTTAAGATCATCGTCCTGATGAATGATCTGCTTTGGTCCAAGTTTTGGCTGTTGGACAGACGGCCTCACATTTGACTCCAAAATACTTTGGCAACAGAGGTGAAAAGCCAAACTTTCACAAATAGCACTGTTATGAACATTAACATTTACTGAGGCCTCCAGAGCCTTGGATGTAGCTAACTCTTGGGCTTCTTGGTGTTCTGTGCTTTTGTTCATCTGAGGTTTTGTTTAACTCATTTTAAGACCTGTTTTTGAAAATGTCCTGATACCAAAAACCTTACTGAGTGAGTGAGGGCATACAATTTTAACTGTAACTTTTTATTATAAGATACAAGTTGTATTGCAAGTTTTCATTAGTAACTAAGTACTTATAATAATTCAACTTTTGGCCCACAATGTTACAAAAGTTTAAGAAACTTTATCATAACATTTGTCTATTTGTAAGACAATCATGTTGTCATGACTTGATGAATAAATGTAATGAATAAACTGTGTTGTTCTCTCTACAATAAAGATCAAATATCAAAATTTGAAGAACCTCTAGCATCTTGGGTAATGTCACTTTAAAGCCCGTGGCTCTCTTATATTTCTGCATAACTGCTTTTGAAATTCACAGTTTAAATATTGGATCTTTATATTTAATAAAAACATGAACAAATCTAATATTTTTGTCTCATTTGTTTAAAGAGTCCCTCTTTAGCTATTGTTGGGACTGTTAAAATCACAGTGTTTTAGGTTTAGGTTTAAGTTTGTATGCAGAACTAAAATAACTACCTGGGGGACCGCAAACTTTTAAACACCACTATATAATTTCAAAAACAATCTGTTTAGATTGCAACAAATTAACAAACAAACACAGAAAAGCAGTTAAGTTAGTGGAGTTAAGTAGTGGGGTTAATATTAAAAGTTAATAAAACACAATATATTTATGATGACAATGTGATGCTACTAGCAAGCATTGGCGCCTGGAAATCTAAAATGGTAAGTGTAGCACAGTCCTGCTGCTGTAAAAATTCACTGAGTGGTGATGGCTGAATATGTGAGCTGTAGTAAACCCGCAGACCTGAACAATCACTGGTCCAGTGGCAAAACCATCATTTTCCACCACCATCAATAAATTCACAGTGGGACTGGAGTGTGGTCTGTAGGTCCTCTGTGGCCCTCTTGTGGAAATTTGAATAACTGTTGTAATTATGGTTTTTTTTAAAATACATTATTATTATTATTAATTTTTTTTTACCACAATGCACCAGGATTTTTTATATTGGTGTAGTAGCATGTTTCAAGTCTAAAGGCAGCGCTTGATTAAATGTATGGGCAAATATAAATGGTATATTTGCTCAAATGTTTATCTTCCATATTACTGATTAATTAAGTGTTGCATCAGTGCTCGTTGCTTCTTATCCTCCAGTGTCTAAATACCTTTGTTATTGTATGACACATAATGTCAGACATCGCTCTGAATTCTCTGATAAAGCTCAATCTCATAATCGCTTGATGGCTTCTCAATTCCAGGGTTGGCCAGGGAGGGGAGCCATGCTACTATCTGGCTCACAAGAGAGAATCCGTCTGTGGTTTTGTACTCAGCTGCTCTACACTGTTCAAATATTCAACAGGAGATACAGACATGCATCCTGTAAATAGTAGATCACGGCACTGTGTGTACAGGAGGGTCAGTGGTCAGAATTGATGCTGTTGCTGAACAGCATCCCCCTTTTTCTTGGAGCTTTTCTTGTCAGCATCATTCTACAAGTAAAGAAGTTCAGCAGGGTCTTTAATGTCCTGCTGAGAGAAGGACCACAGTATGTTTAGGCATCCGAAAAATTGTATTTCAACATGCCATACCTGCACACCATCTTTAATGCTCCCTGGTTAAGAATTGGGGGACTAGTAAACCAATTTTTTATTCACGTATATTTGATAAATTCAGCCTGACAAGCTGATGATTAATGAGCAGAACTGCAGTGTGTGACTGTTCACAAATATTATCCTGAAGCAAAGTTAACTGCACATGTAACACATAATGTTTTCTGGCACAGATTCACTAAAGTACTGGAAACATTTTTGAGATTTTGGCCCATATTGACATGATAGCATCACACAATTGCTGCAGATTTGTTGGCTGCACATCAGTGATTTGAATCTCCCGTTCCACCTCATCTCAAAGGTGTTCTACTGGATTGAGATCTGGTGACTGTGGAGGCCTTTGTGAATTCATTGTCATGTTATGGAAACCAGTTTGAGATGATGTAAGCTTTGTGACATGGTGTGTTATCCTGCTGGAAGCAGCCATCAGAAGGTGGGTACACTGTGGTCATGAAGGAATGGACATGTTGTATATATAATGGTAGCTTTTGGTATTTAAAACATGCTCGGTTGGTATGAAGGGGCCCAAAGTGCGCCAAGAAATGCTCTCCTACATCATTACACCACCATCCATGCTTTCATGGTGTTTACACCAAATTCTGAAACTACCATTCAAAGGAAATCGAAATAAAATCAAGACTCATCAGACTGGCAACATTTTTACAGTCTTCTTGCAAAAAACTGTGGCTTCAGTTTCCTGTTCTTGCTATCTTCTGCTGCTGTAGCTCCACGTGATGTTCATTCAGAGATGCTCTTCTGCATACCTTGGTTGCAGCAAGTGGTTCCCTTCAGCTCGAAGCACTCTAGCCATTCTCCTGTGACCTCTGGCATCAACACGGCCTTTTCTCCCAGAGAGCTGCCGCTCACTGATGATTTTTTTCTGTTTTCGACTGTTCTCTGTAAACCCTGGAGCTGGCTGTGTGTGAGAAAATTCCATTAAATCAACAGTTTCTGAAATACTTAGACCAGCTCATCTGGCACCAACAACCATGCCACACTCAGAGTCACTTTAATCTCCTTTCTTCTCCACCCTGACGGCCGGTTTGAACTTCAGCAAGTTGTTTTCACCATGTCTACACACCTGAATGCGTTGAGTTGCTGCTAGGTGATTGGCTGATTAGATATTTGCAGTACCTGAGCAGGTAGTGCACATATCTATCTATCTTTTTCTCTAGATAGGTAGATAGATCATTGTTCTTGTTAAAGATACATTTTTGTATATAAAAAAAATTAAAAAACAAAGGCTGAAGTTGAAAGGAATGACATGCTCATTTGTCATCAGTCCTCAGAGCTGCATGAGAAGCATCCTTTGTGGAACTTCATCAATAACCTCTCTACGCACAGATGTACACTAAAGGTGAACGAGCCAGGCAGGTGAGTTTCCTGTTTGAACTTTCAGTACCTGTCAAGCTGCTGGGATTCAGATGGCTATGCCTTCACGCTCACAATAAACACAGTAATCACGGCAGACATTTCACCAGCACTAAATACCTAATGCACAACGCAGGTCTTAAAATAACAATTAGCGTGGAAATGGAAGAGGGGTGATTATAAATTCCATTCAGGAAAGGGTCTTGGCTGTAAGCTGGGAGGTGGCAGGGAGATCTCGGGGAGTCATGCGGTTCAGAAATGGGGGGGCAGCAGTTTTTGCAATCAGCGTTAAATAGAACAGTTTTGTGCCTGTGTGATTGTGAAGTGGGCCATTACTCGTTGATAAGAGCACTTTTTGCTTGTGTCGCTCTGATTGGGCTGAGCATGCTGCTCCCTCGCACATGCTGTCCCAATGCAATCAGGCCCCTCTTTCACTGCACTGCCATTTTCACCGCTGTGATTTCCACCCAATCCCTCCTTCGCCTCCCCCCCTCCCCACCTAATGCAACCACACTCCTCCACCCCCCCATGCCACCTCCCATCCTCCAGCACCCCATCTCCCCCTTCAGATTCAATGAGTACCCATTTACAGCAAGGAGAAAAGGTCACGCCAAACTCGTTGTGTCAATTGTAAACCACCCCAATTTGGACTGATTTCAATGAAATAAACGAGTAGTTGCAGCTCTAAAGAAAGCAAAGGTCCATGTGGAAGTAGCAAATTAGGAGAGTTTCTTAGAGAGACTGGTCAGGGTCAAACGCTCAGTGCTTCACTGGTCGAGACTCATCCGCATTCCTTGTTCTTACTATATTAGGGTATGTTGTGTGTCCTCGGAAATTAATCTTTCACGAAATAATAAAATATAATTTGTATGTAGAGAAATTTTTGCAAAAAACCCAAAAAACAATTGGATTTTCACAGCAGACATTTCCTATTTTCATACTTCATATAAGTGAGGATGACCGTTTTACTCTGTCACATTTCTTATTACTACTTATCTTAACTTATTTTACTTACTTATCAGTGTTTATTATTGCACTGTATGTCGCACTGAGTGTTCTTTATTTCCTGGGCCAAATGTTCTTTCATTTTTCAGGCTGTGCATAAAATAAAATGTGCATGAAATGAAAAAAATACCAATCAGTCTAATTTATCTGTTCAGAACTATATTAAACACATTTTGATGCCTTTTACTTCAAAAGGCTTCTGTGTTTTTTTGAATGGTCCAATCTGGCCACCTGGAGGGTTTTTGCAGAATAGAAACAGTGCATAGAACAACCTTTCACTTTGTTTTGTAACTTGTGTTGCAAGTCCTATAGAAAGTGATCACATTCTCCGTGTGGTTGTCTGAATTGTTCATTTTATCCAAGCCTGAGGTCTGAATCATCATCATCTTCATTGGTTATACTGTTTTTGTACAGACAAAGCTGCCATAACCCAAAAAGTAAGGTGGTTCAGCCAGGGAGCCGTGTTGATGCAATTCTTTCATTTACCAAAGTGATGACAGCAGACCGACTGATTGTGGAGAAACTGGGATATAGTGTTGAACCTGCACTTTAAAACAAAAGAAAAATCTTAGCCTGTTCATCATCTGTTTTACTGAATGTAAATTTGAAATGCATGCAAACTTATTTTCACTAAAAGAGAGGGGAATTATACACTGTAATCTTACATGTATTTGGTGTTACAGGGTTGGCCCACGACAGATCACACTGGGCTGTATGTGGCCACTGAGCTAAAGTGAGTTTTAACCTTTAACTCTGCCTGACAACAAAGTGCTAAAACGAGTTTAAACACTGTTGTTATGGTGAAAACTACTTTTATATGTAATATAAGTTATACATGAATCCATTAATAGCCCCATTTTTGTCAGACAAAAGCACAAAAACCCACTTACTTTTGGTCCTTAGTTCCACAATGATCCAAAAGTGTGAACCCAACTTCTAACCTAAATCCTTTTGTGGCATCAGCTTGGATGCCACTATTGTTGACCCACTTTAAACCTGTCATACAATATGCTCGAGTACCTATACACAGACTGTATATACCAAAAACCGCCACCCACAGTCAGATGTAAAGCAGTGCAGCAGCAGAACAAGTTTGTAAGTATGTTGACAGATGAGAAATTGTTTTTGTCTGGTCCATATCACGCAAAACATTTTCGAAGTCAGCCGTGCAATGCTGAAAATGAAAACAGGCAACTGTTGCACACTCAGATCTCCATCTTTCCCAACATCTGCTCATATCAGGTATTCCACAGACGGTCAAGTGGAGTGAGATGTGATTGTCTTTCATGTTAAAATGCTCATGTCGCTGTCTTTTTTCTCACCTTTGCCGTCTCCCAGTGAACTCGAGACAAGAACATAAATCAGTTTTCCAACTTTTTCCTACTGTGTTCAAAGCCTTTTCTGCTCTGAAGGATTCTGTGTGGATGTCTGTTTTAGTTGAAATGTCTGATCCGCAGAATGCAATGTTTGAGCTGCGTGATCTGATAAGGAGCATTCATGTCCACCAGGTGGAACAGGACACATCTCGTTGAAGGCACGCTAACTCTTTTATGCCTCTGCGATGGTGCGATACAGATGCAGGCTCATGCTGGTGCAGGTCAGACAGCTCCCACCAAAACAGCTGTGGACAGAAAATATCCCTTTGGTGTGTGTGTGTGTGTGTGTGTGTGTGTGTGTGTGTGTGTGTGTGTGTGTGTGTGTGTGTGTGTGTGTGTGTGTGTGTGTGCGTGTGTGTGTGTGCGTGTGTGTGGTGGCTGGAGTGAAAGGATTTGTCGAGTGTTGGATTGCGTGAGTGACAGGTTTGAGTGGGTGAATGAGTGAGAGTAAGAAAAAAACAAAAATAAAAAACAGACCACAAGTGAAAACAAAGCCATTTGTTGATGAGACTCCAGCCTTTCTAATCCCTGTGGGATTTCTACATTTCCACCTAAAGAGAACATTCAGTGTCCTCATGTCACTGGTTAGATGTAGAGTGAAAGTTTACCTGATTTGCATACCAGCTTAAAGCAGGTGGGCCTTTCTGTTTTTGAGCAGTGCAGTATGTGCAAAAAAACCCCCAACACTCATTGAGCCATTTATATAATAATAATTAATTTAGAACTGAACTAACGTAGAACTTAAAAAATAAACAAACAAACCAAAAAAATCAGTTCTTGATGCTTCCCAAGTTTCAAAAATTAACAATTAGCATTTTCCTCTTTGTGTTTTTGGCAGAGCTGCAGAGCCGCAGCTTTAACAGGGTGAGAAAACCAGTTATCTCATGAATCATCAAACTGTTACAGAGCAGTCTGCTGATTATTATTCAGTCCCCATATTGTCCTTGTGCTTAATAATCCTGACCCTGGCAGTTGATGGCTGGATGAGGTGATGATAACTGGATATAGTTTGTTTTATGTTATAGGCTGCTTTTACAGTCATACAATGGTAGTAATAAAATTATTTAATCCGTTTATTTCTCCTAAGGATGAGCAGTGAAAGTTGATTCTCATATTTCCACCCTGAGAAAAAAAATCAAACACACAACAAAAAGGATATTAAAACCATTACAGAAGTTGGATTTCTTACAGACTGAATCGCTTTTATTTAAGCAAATGTGACAGAAAAAGAATTCCTAATGATTCAAATGGAAGCACAAAACTGAATAACTGAGCCTTCAGAACAAGAGAGACTCTGGATGCCTGTGGTGCACTGCATATCAACTGGTTTTAGCTGTTTGCTCTGCTGTAAACTGGTTACCAACAAAATGACCTAATGTGGCTCCAGCGGTTTGGAGACACTGTGGATTATATTGTGGTGCACGTTCTTTAGTAATCTGTGAGAGTTCTGCATGAAAATAAAGAAGAAGAGAAGATGGTAGGCATTAAAAAAAAAAAAAGGAAAATAATACAGTTTCAAGACCTCCATACAGGATATAGTGAGATACTTAATACTGCAGTAACAGTTATTTTAAAAAATCCTCTAAAAGGAATGATTTTATTTCTTATGATCTCTAATTAATGTTCCGATAAACGACTTCAGTTCTCAAACTGTAAACTAACAGGAACATTCACTGAGAGCAAACTATGAGACTGGAGTGTTTTTGGCTTTCTGCTCAGATGGTACAAAGCTCAAGAAGTAATTACCTGTGGCAGATTAAATATTCACACACGATAATATAATATAATACTATTGTAAAGATTAGAAAATAAAGAGACTGATTGAGTCTTATTAGCAGTAAAATTCACCCACTTGTACCTTCTATGTAGGAATTACATCTTTCCCATGTTTATTTCTATGAACATTAGTAAATAGTATATAGTTTATATTGCTGGATCTCCATTTAGTTTATTATAATTGCTACTGCACCTCAGTGTTGCATGTTGCAGCTAGCTGATTTGAAGGTCTTTATATTCACGGCTGGAGGAGATCAGATTACTTGTCTTAAATCCACTGTAAAAACATGTTTGTAAAGCGTGCATCCACAGGATTTGTGGTCTGAATTTACCTTTAAGTCCTTCCTTAAGGCCTTTAAAAAAAATTAAACAATTTATTTTGTTTATCGAGCATCTTTCCATCCACTTGCTTTTCACTTTCTTGTAGCTTATGTAAATTCTACCATTTTATTATAATTTGCCTCATAATTACACCTGTTTTATTTTTAGGAGCAAGCGGGGCCTTTCTGAAGGAGTGGAAGTACAACCTGCTGTCAAAAAAAGTTGTGAACTATATGCAATACTTAAACACTCAAACTTTTTAGTTTTTTGAACCACTTGCATATCATTCAAATAAATCATGAAGTAAAACTTAAACATGCTGATTTTTTCAATCAAGCGCTCATTTGAAAATATTTATAACAATCTCACAGTGCCAGACTTTTGCCCCTCTCAAAAGTTGCATTCAAACCGCAAAAGCTTATTTCGAAAGGGGAGGCGCGACCAACACCGAGGAGAGAGTAGGAGTTATGAAACGCCCTCTGGAAACAGCTCGGGACAGACTGACTGACACAAGCGCAGGAATCCTGGAGGAGAAGGAAAGGATAGCGGTTAGATTTTTTTATTTTTTATTTTCTTCGCTTTGAAAGGCTGGACGCAGACATGCGCTGGAAAAGTGAGGTAAAAGTAGAGTGTCGCATTGGTAAGGAGAATGAAAACGGATCTCTGGTGTCCAACGACGAGGTGAGTGAAGGGCGGGCGTGTAGCTTGTACACTCGCGATCAGCAGGTTGAGCCGTGAGTCAGTATCAGAGATTAAATATTAGTCGAAATTGCTTTGCCAATTAAATCAGAGTGGGCTTCGGTCTGTCATTAAAGCCGGCCTTCCACACGCTGCGGCTCAGTATTTTTACAATTTGAAGAAATGTCAAAGAAAATTAGCCCTCCCTGAATTCTGCAATTAAAACTCAAGTAGTTAATGAGACCTCTTCACCTTTTGGTTGCCCGGGTAGACGTTTGTGGCGAACTTAGCCTTTTTAATTGCTGTTATTAAATAAATCAATCCCCCTTTTCCTTCAGACCTCGCGCTGCTTTTCTGATTGACGCGTGAAATTGGCGTGTTGGTTGGTTTAACCGCAGCTCGCGCACGCGCGCCCGCGAGCAGCGGCTGAATCACAAATTCAGAGCTCAAGAACATAATGGACACGGGATGAGTATTAGTTCAAGTGTTGTCTGTTTTTGTAAGTAATGACTATCCTTCTCTTTTTTAAATGTCATTTTGGTTTAATCGCCGGCGTTGTCATGGTGAAAAGTGAAAGGCATGATATTTATGGGAAGGAGCAGGGGGCATTTAAGGCAGCTGCGACAGTCTGACAAACCAGCATCCTCTTCTCGCCGTAGCTTCTCGTCATGTGTGAAGATTGCAAAGGAGACGAAGAGCTGCTGGGCAAATGCACTGAAGACAGGAGAGACATAATGGTAGGCGGAAGGGAAACGGTGCAGCCAGAATTTGGTTTATTCTCAAAAACAAGCACGTTTTTTTTTTAAAGTTGTTTTATTTATTATATTTTGGTTTTTTGTGTCTGTGGACAGACAAAATGACAACTTTTAGTGAAAGATGACATGTATTTCTCATGGATTTGTCACTAATTGGCATCTAAAAGGAATAAAAACGCAAGACACTTTATTCTTTATTCAGACTTTTCTATCTTTTTGACTTTTTCTTTTTGGATTTGGACTTTAAAGCTTTTTGTGCTCGCGTTGGTCAAACTGTGACCCTTATGGCTTTACCTTTTTTATTCTGTAGTGTGATTTAGCTATTTTGAGCTTCTTAGCTTTGCTTTCAGTGTTTTTCTTTATGTTTTTTTCCTTTTACTTTAATTGCCAACTCAGCAGCTGCCCAGGAGACAAGGATAGGTGTGACTGGACCGAGATTTAACAGTTAAAACAAATAAATACATAAATTCGGGAAAAATGGTAAATTTTTAAGAGACAGTTTCTTGTGGTTGTTTTTCAGTCTATCAATCACGTTGCTTATTGGTGGTGACAGTGCGTACCAGCTCATGCTGTACTGCAGGTTAGGAGTGGATGCGTTCCTGTGCGTAATTTTCTAACCGCAGGTCTGATCTCCTCAGGGCGCACCGGTGGAAGTTTTGGATGAAGAAGCGTCGTCCCTGCAGGCGATGTCCTCTGCGCCTCTGCTGGGCAGAACTGTGTGTGCGAGCTGCAACGAGGAAATAGTTGATAAATATCTATTAAAGGTAAATCCTGTCATTTTGTATTTTTATGTTATTTTATTTATGTATTTATTTTGCATGCATTGTTTTTCCTGCGTATTTAACACTGGCAGACGTTTTCTTTCTCCCCGCTCCTGTTTGGCTCTAAACTGCTTTTCTTTCCCCCCCCTTTCTTCTTTAATTCACCGAGTGACTTTTGCCAAATCATCATATTTTTGCTTTAGGTTAACGACTTGTGCTGGCATGTGCGCTGTCTCTCCTGCAGCGTGTGTCAGACTTCACTTGGCAGCCACACAAGTTGCTACATCAAAGAAAAAGAGGTTTTCTGCAAACTGGATTACTTTCGGTGAGTGTATCGCCCTGCTAAAGATGCTTATCAGCGCAGATTAAACGATAACATAAGTTTGGGTCTGTTTTCGTTAAAGGAAATACCCATGAAATCCGATCTGTAAAAAAAAAAAAAAAAATACTACAAGTAATGCATTTGAGAAATTAGATATATCAAACACTGAGTCCTGTTTTATTAAGCTTTTATTACCGTACTTTCATTGTAACAATAATAATAATATACAATGCAGTCGGACCTGAGATTTGTTTCTGATTTTATTCAAATATCATGTATATCAAATTAATAAATGACCAATAAATGCATTATTATTTCTTACATTAATTTCTGTGAGACGACGAACTTCATAGTGACATAAATAAAAATAAATAAAACGACTTAGAGGATTTTTTTCCCCGTAAGTTTGGATAATTGGAGCAAATTGTGTGCCAGGTCCAGGGCGAAGGTCCATCTTTTATTTCATGTACCGGGGCCTATATCGAGGTCAGGTGGGGTTTTTCACCGTTCCTGTTGTTGTTTAGACTAAATTGTGGGATGATTATTTTGTGCAACTACGCGCATAAATAGCAGGAATAATTATAGGAATTTAAACTGTTATTAGCCTTTAAATACCATCAGGCTGTCTCCTTTGACCTTCACCTGCAGGAGATACGGCACTTGGTGCGCGTGCTGCGGACGGAACATCCACTCCACAGACTGGGTCCGCCGGGCGAAGGGCAACGTCTATCATCTGGCCTGCTTCGCCTGCTTCTCCTGCAAGAGGCAGCTGTCCACCGGGGAGGAGTTCGCCCTGGTGGAGGGAAAAGTGCTTTGCAGGGTTCACTACGACTGCATGTTGGACAACCTCAAGCGGGCGGTGGAAAAAGGTGAGGCCGAAGTCTCACCCCACCAAAATGACCGAGAATAATTTGCTCTCTCTCTGTTTTTTAAATATCGGTTTGACATTTATGAATCATCAACGAAGCCCCCAGAAACGGTATTATGTCTCATTTTAACATATTAATATATTTTGCTGCAGGAAACAGCGTTAACATGGAAGGAGCTGTGCCCACCGAACAGGAGATCAACCAGCCCAAACCCTCCAAGAGAGCTCGGACCAGCTTCACTGCTGACCAGCTGCAGGTTCAACTCCTCCTCATCCTCTTCTTCATTCATCACATAAGAATGCACAGAAAAAACAAGCAAAGACAAGTAGATTGTGTTTAGGTAAAAAAAAAAATGAATTAATGTATAAAAAAAAGAAAAAAGAAAACAAACAAACGCTGAATTATTCTATTTCTGGCCCTTAAATTGTTTTTTTTGTAATTCTTTTTCCTTTTTTTTTTTACATAGTACATATACTTTTTTTTTTAATTGAGGAAATTCACTTATATGTGTCAAAAAATAAAAATAAAAACTCAAAGGATTCAAGAGGAAAAAATGCCCTGATATTATTTTCACAGGTGGATAAGATGCGTCATTGTGTCTGACCGTCAGAGATGACATGATACAAGATATTTAATACATTTAGTCCCAATGACACGGAGGACAGAGAAGAAAAAAATTAAGTCAGAAATCTGTTTTTTAAATTGGACCATGTGCAGTTTGTCCTCTCTTAGCAATAATAATATTTATAATGCACATTATTTCAGCAATTCCCATTGTAGTTTTGTTATTGAATTAAAATGTAATAAATAAATCATTTAGACTTGTGCAGAATATCCCCAAATGCTTATATTTTCCACGATTTGATTAGAATGATCTGTCTGTGTGAATTAAACCCTCTTTGGCAGACTTTAAAAGGCAACTCTCAGATCTCCTCACAGTTACTCATGTTCAGATGAATCATGGATTTCCTTCCCACGGGACCACACAGTAAACCTTTGTGTTATTTTGTTACTTTGTGCACATGCAGGTGATGCAGGCTCAGTTTGCTCAGGACAACAACCCAGACGCCCAAACACTGCAGAAACTAGCAGAGCAGACAGGCCTCAGTCGAAGAGTCATTCAGGTCAGTAAAGATCGGTGCATGAAGACAAAGCGGATGATGGATATATCATCTGTTATGACATTTGTTGTTATGGCCAAAGCTGGATTTCATGTATATCAAGTGGTGTGTATAATGTATTGTGTGTAATTACTGCACTATCCAGACGACGTATGTTCCCAAACAAACTCCTAAATGACCAAACAGTTCAACCTGTAAGCTGGAATCTGAGTACAAGTAAAGAAAAAAATGCTGAGATACTTTAAGCAGATTTGAAATGCAGCTTCTAGTTTGACCCTTTTTTAGATAAGACACCTTTAACTGTTCTGACTGTTGCTGACTGTCCAAAAACTACAAGACAGTGACAGAGGTTTTACTCACAGGACAAAAGATGACTCCTTGACTGTAACTCTGTAAAAAAATGATATTTGTTTTGGCTGATGGAGTTCATGAGCTAAAACAGCGACACGCTTCTATTTTGGCCTTCAAATGCAGTCCTGCTAAAGGCGCTTGTCCCGTTAACTCAGGTCTGGTTCCAGAACTGTCGAGCACGCCACAAGAAGCACGTGAGCCCCAACCACACCTCCAGCACCCCCATGACCTCACTGCAGCCCAGCCACCTGTCCCAGCCCACCCCGACCCCTGAGGAGCTCCAATACACCGCCTACGGAGGTCCAGAGGGGTCGATGCTCTCAGCACTACACTCCTTCATAGACAGTGAGCACAAGACTTTTTATACATTTCCATGACTGTAATTAAATTAAATAGATTTTTTTATTCTTTTATTTCTAAACAATATATATTTATTTTATTTTAATTGCCCCCATTGAACATATGCATGCATTTAGGGTAAATGGACAAATATCTTAAATTCCAAACACAATAATTCTGAAATAAAGATGACTTTAAATCCAGGAACTTTAAATATTACAACCAGCATTTTATTCCATCTCCTGCTTCACTTTGACCCAGACAAACAGACAAACAGTAGAAACGACTAGAATAAATCCAGACGAAGAAAGAAAAACTTTATCCTGTTTGATATTTTGTCTCAGTAAAATAACGTGAAAAAAAAATCCCTTTCAAAGTTAGAGGAGTGGTAGATGACGAATGATGAAATGACGCAGGTAATAAAAACTGATGTGGCAGCCACGCTGCACATGATGAGATAGGGAAGTTTTGTCGTCAGATAGCAGATAATCAACCTTATGATGTTTTTTTGTTGTTGTTGCCATTCTTTTTGTGCTTCTTTTGGTGTAGCATTTCACCCTCCCTGTTTGATACTAGGAGGAGACACAAACCCAGCCAGGGAGGGGTGTGTGTGTGTGTGTGGGGGGGCATCTGGAAGGGCATTTGGCATAAAATCTGTGACAAAGCAAACGTGCGTCCGCTGGGATGTCCTCGGAGAAAATCAGGGAGCAGCTGCTCTAAACCTTCTGGAGATGTAATATTTGACCCTGTCAGGAGCGCAACGAGGAAACATCCAATCAAATCACAATGCAAATATATAACTGTGCTGTTGTCTATTGTGACTGTTACATATTTGAATACGATTTGTGGAAAATTGACCTGGATCAATATTCTCACTCTGCTCTCTGTTTGTGCCTGCAGTACACTCGCCTCCATCCTTGTTTCAACCGCTGCTGCCAGCCCACGCCATGACCTCGCTGCCTGTGTCTAACGCCTGAGCTGCCCTCTCTCTCTTACACTCACACACACCTTACCAGTGTTTTTCCATTATTAGCAGCAGTATTCTGCTACGTGTGGTAAATATAATTTAAAGTTTTTGTGAACCATAAAATCTGCCCGTAATATTGTTTGTTAAGCAAATTCTGGATCACTATCATTTACAGCCCTAAATGTACTGATGTATGATGGAAATGGCAACGCTTCGGTGCACGGCACACACGACATTATATATTTATATTTGTTTGTTGTCTGTTTGTTGGTGACAAAGTCTGATTGTGCTACTCTTAGTGAAAGCCACCAGCCCCACAAAAGTCCACTCCACATGAAGATGAACTGAATAGCAGTGTTGCAATTTAATTTATTGTATGTGTCGTCTCTTTTGAGAATAAATGTCTAATTTCACAAACCTGGGAGAGGAGTCTTTGTAAGCTTTTACACACGAGAGCTGAGGCCGTGCTGCGTTCAAGTCTCGGCAGATTTAGAAATTAGGAAATAGAAAAAAACAATTTATTGATGAAAGCAAACATTATTAAAATACAACTATATCTGTATGTCAAATGATGAACTTACACACAGGCAACATGTGTTGATAACACAAAAACACCTGAAACTTTTAATTGCATACATGGAAGAAAGAAATGAGCGAATATAGATAAAACTGAAGTGTTGCTCGTCTGTTTACGACAGGTTAGAGCACTGCATCTTCAGAGTTTGACTTTTAAGAGCTTGTGGTTAGAAAACTGTCTCGCATTATACCAAGAGAGACGTTTAACTTGTGTCTACTTGCTGACTGTGGTTGACCAAAAGAATCCAATTTCCAGACACAGGAGGGAGGAGAAGGCATATAAAAACACTTCTTTTACTTGACTTATCAGATCTTACGAAGTCACACTACCTGGAGTGAAACTGAACCTGAGTTACAAACGCAAAAAGATATCGAACTCCGACAGTAGTTATTTTGTGTGGAGAAAAGAAAGAAGAAGAAAAAGAAAAAGACAGAAAAAAAAACAACCTGCTGCATGCGTAATAAGCCCCACTGTGCTCTACATGCATCATTTCTCTTCTTTCTTTCAGATACACAAGGAGTTGTTTTTCTTTTTGCCTTTTTTTTTGAATGTTACATGTCCCAGCGTGCTCAGCTCCAACAGGGGCGGGAGGTGTGTGAGGCAGTCTGGCAGTGTTGTCACTCAGAGGCACCATGAGGGCAGGTTCTCAGGATTGACAAGCACGGCGCAGAGACTCACAAACATGAGTCACATCTGAAAGATCTAAAGGCGAACATCTTTCTAAGCGGTGCGTGAATCTACTCTGGTAAAAAGCACAACCTAGTAAAAGGTTGATGGCAGTAAAACACAAGGATGACAACTGGAGGATGGGGGTGTGAGAGAGGTGGTGTACACCCTGGGCAGGTCGCCAGTCCATCACAGGGCTGACACGCGGAGCCGCTCTCGCTAACATCGATGCCTGAGGGAAATTTTAAGCCACAAACTGATCTCCAAAAATCCTCTAAATCTTTTTCTTCCCAGACAGGAATCAGCTTCATCTGTGGCTCACCAACTTATCTAATAAATCTGTCCAACGGCAGCTTTGACAGGAGTGACTCACTAGTGTTACAAACAACCATGCAAGAACAGGACACACAGTAGCAAAAACACTTAACACTGTTACTCCAATAACAAACTTTGTTATTGTTTAAGGTTATTAATACAAGACTCAAATATTTTGTGTGTATTTAAAACCTATTAAAACCAATCCAGCATCTTTAAACCAGCTCCTCTACTATTTGTTTTCTTCTGCCCCACAGACATGTTACATACGTTTGCCACATAATGGGACCTAATTATATATTTCTTAAACTTATCAAAGATAAAAATGGTCAGTAGAGAAGCAGGGGTTGTGTGAGGCATCATATATTAAAAAATACATATCGATACTGTTTTAATAATACACATATGATTATATCACAAATAATCCAGCAATGAGTTAAAACTCGGACGTTAAGCCTTGTGGATTTGCTGTTCATCAGGTCACATGGTTGTATTTTCACTATCAATTAAACGTAATTGTGCCATTTATGTTTTCATTTGTACAGTTCTGGGTACAGACTCTTTCCACCTCCTCGGCTGGTGGTTAGTGTCATAAAAATAGGAACAAAACACAAAAACAACAATATTAAAGATGACTTAAACTGATAGCATTATTTGCTTTTCAATGGTCTGTACAGAGATGATGATTTTTATCTTTATTTGGATTAGTCTGACCACGATAACCACGCAGTGAAAATACGATACCATGACAGCCCTAACTGTAAGCGTGGTTACAGGAAGCGTCCAAGGGCACTCGGATTAGTTTGGAAATCCACAGTCACTTAATTCAAAGTGACCGCCGTCATCATCCTGTGATGGAAGCCTTTAAATCCAGTAAGAATGGACTCTAACACCAATGAGGTAACTTTCAAAGATTATCACTTTAACACTTTTTATACCTGTCACTGGTTTCAGTGCATTGTGACTGACACACAAGCCCACGTCAAAACACATGCAGAATTCTGAGTTTCTGCATTTCCTGCTGCACACAAACACAAACACGTCATTCTGCTTCACCCACACCTAATAAACCAGACCTGTTAGACATCTCTTGCTGCTAAATATCCCTTTAAGAACGTTGATAAAGATGTTCCAACAAATTAAACATAAACACAGTCGGCAATGAGTGGTGAATATTTTTCTCAATGTGAGACACCTGGAAAACTGCGAGAACAGAGATGAGCTGAAGTTTGACCATTTCACGGCAGGAACTCAGCAGTGCATCAACAACAGCACAGAGTGTACAGGTCATCTGCTAACGACTGGCACCACCAAGTGGTGAACATTGGCAACTACATGTTCCATTATTGTATGTGGCAGTAAAACGTACACAAATACACACATTTCCTTTACATAGACACGTATAAAAATATTCATAAAGACTTTTCACTTTTTAAACTATCACTGAGTCCATAAATTACTATGTGTGGGTGAATCTAATTATTCATGTTGCTTAGCTACAAGTTGTCAATTATAGTGTACAGCTTCAACTTGTGTACACTTCCATTAAATATGGCAAAGTGTTTATTCCCATATGCCACGTGGGTTTGTACCATGCTTTGGTGTTAACCTTTATTCTTTCTCCTTCCGGGCTACTTCCTTCTGTTCTTCTTGTGGAGGATCTTCCTCAGTGTTTTGCTCATGCGGAAGGGCCGGGCTGGAGCGCCGTCGTTCACCTCCAGATCCCACACTACGAGGCAGCAGCAGCAGCAGCAGCATGTTAAAAACCAATGGCGAGAGAATCATGCAGCACATCAAAATTTAACCTGTGATCACCTCGATTGTAAAAAATGAACGCCTCTGGAAATGCACGGGTCAGTAGTTCAACCATTTATGTTTATTCGCAAACAAAGATTCACATTTTCATTGGATTCATTGATAAAAAAATTCTCCTATACAAAAAGAACACTGAATAACCTCCAGACAGATGTGTGTATTATACTTAGTATTAAAACAGCACAACATCTGAACCATCCAATAAAAAAATTTACCAAAAATGGCTTTGACATCCTTTTATAAACTGTATCGCAAAGGTTCCTGGTGTTAGGTCTAAAACAGAATAAGAGGAACATTTTTTTTAATTTTTTTTTTCACATCTAGGCACATAAACTAGTGGCTGCATTCAAAAGGTTCCTGAAAACGGTCAGGTTCGGTTCACATCTTTTTTCTTTAAGCATAAACCATTAAATGTCTTTTAAAGTCTTGACCTCCAACAAAGCCTCTGTCTGGTTTACAGTACATCTATGAGCATAATGAAAACTTTAATGTGACGCTGTGCGACTGATTTAACATAAGACAAACCTGTTTTGCTAAGTGCAGAGTTCACACCATTTTTGGATCTGTGTGCTTGTGTTAGTATAAATATAGTGGTTATAAAACCAATGGTAAACACCAACAGCCAGCAAAGTAATCATGCTACACAGAAGAAAGAAATCACATGGTTTGTTTCCTGTATGTGAAAGTGCATACAAAACATGATTTTACATTAGAAGACCAAAGTGCGACAAGAGGGTGCCCCATAAGTCCACCACTTTTTTCATGGTGATGCCTTATGTCAAAGTGGCATCTGTACATTGTTTATGGTCCTCGTGTTTGTTTGGGTTAAAAAAAAGAAAGAAAAGCTTGTCTCGTTTTTAGTTTTCAGCCTGTGCATCCATCCTGCGAGTTGATGTGTTCCCTCTCGGTAAGGCAGAGGTCAGCAGAGAATACAGACAAGAAAATGACAAAGAGAAAGAAACACAAAAGTGTAGCAGAAAAAAAGGCAAGTATCTGAGTTGGCTCGAGAGAGGAAGTGAACAGTTAACTTAGTCCCCTATGCCTTTTCTGCGAGGACCCAAAGTAACAGCATGTCCTTTCATGTACAGGTCATCCCTGACAGGCTGGGTGGGGTGCATCCAGTTTCGATGTTTAGCCCTACAGTGCTTGCTCTCAAGCGTCCAGACCCCCACGCACACGGCAGATATGGAGAAGTGAGTCAGAGAGCCAAGAGTTTAGTAAAATGCATCACTCAGGAAGCAGCGCAAGTTTTGGCACCCTCCTCTCCTTTGCGCAGGATCTTGTGCAGGCCAGGAGACATGTAGTAGGGCCTGGAGGAAGAACCATCATTCCTCTCCAGGTCTTCACCTGAGACCAGGTCCCCGCAAAGGAACAGGAGGAGCAGGAAGAGCAAACAGCACACAGAGCAGCAGCCACAAAGAGAAAGGAAAGCAAAGACTCAGCAGAGATGATAAACAAGAAGATATGCAAGACAGCGATTATTTAAAAATGTTAAAAGGAAGAAAGAGTTACACAAAGCTGCTGACAGGAGTGCTTCTGCACCGTACAGTATAAAACAAACTAAACATGAAACAGCATACTTACAAAAGCACAGGAACAATGTGTCCACACACATAGCATAGACGTTAAAAAAGCCATGTGCGATCATGTAGGATCCAAATATCACCGTCTGAAAGAGTTAACAGGTGAAAGTCTGAACGTCTTACACTTTTCACTATAGTCTTGTGTTCCTGCTTTATTGTGCACACTGCACTGCAACAAACGGCAAAAACATTATGAAGAATATAAATCGCTGAGTCATAAATTCTAGAGCAAATTAATTAGTTTGTGCAGCACTGTAAAAACTGCAACTGTGTAAAGCTGTGAAGCTTTCCAGAACAACTCTGAATAAATATGTCATTACCAAGTGTTAAATATTTATAATTGAATATTTGCCAAAATAATGTTTTGACTATATTTAAACAAAACACAAGTAGAGGAGCGCTGCTTAGAAGCGCTGGTTGAGTCTGAACTTAAGAAGTGATTTTTCCACCGTACCAAGAAAACAAAGTACAACAAAGAATATAGATTACATCATTTTTTTGTGCACCGTGTAAAAGACCAAGTCAGAATATGAATATATTTTTGGACAATTAAACATTTTTCGTGATTGTGCCTCTGTAAAGAGAATTTTAAATCAAATCATCACGATGTGATTGAAGTCCAGACTTTCAGCTTTAACATTATTTTTATAGTAGTCCCTCATTTTCACTTTTAACTAGACAAACTAACATAACTTTATATGTTCATAACGTTGTTGCTGTTTTTTTAACCATAGAAATAATTCTGCCATCAGTGAACTCTGATAGATTTATTTGTATGATCTAGGGTTTATATATGATCTAGGGTTACTGAGGCCATCAAACTGCTTGCTAGTAAGTAGTCCAATTACTTTTGAGCCTCTGAAAATTGGGCACTGTGTACCTAAGTAAGTCCTAAAGATAAAACAAACAAACACATTTTTGTTAAACCCCATGAATAAAGGTAAAAGTCTACATTTCACTCACATATTGATTGTTTGATTTCTTTTTACAAAAATTCTGTCATTTTCCAAATACTAACTATATTCATCACAGTATAGATGTAGATTCTTAATTCCTTACCAATAGGGGGACCCAAATGTAATTTAGTGATGGCACCTCCTCTTGAAAAACTGGTATTTTACGTGAGAAGAAGAAAAACGCAAGAACACCTGAAAAAAATAATAAAAATCTGATTGAGTAACAAGCAAATATATATTTTCTTACATCATTTGAAATAAACAAAAACTGTCAAATCCTCATCGGCTTTAAAGGAGGTTAAGCACAGAGTGGGTAGAACTTGAAACAAGGGTCTCATGATATACTGAAGGTTTACAATAAAGGACGTGCAAATATAAAAAGCTGCTGAAACAAAACAACAAAGTGGTTAGGCCATGCAATAAATCCTTTCAAACACTGCAAGTATAAATTAGAGTAACTGCTAGAATCAAGGTTTACGTTTAATATATAAGCTCTTATAAAGTGAAGTGAAATCAAGGTCCTCCAAATTCATGTCAGCCACCTACTGGGATGTAAGTGTCAACTTATAATGATGCAAATTAAATAAGTAAATAAAACAGAGCTTATTGCATGAATCGAAATACAAAAACTCACCAACACTTCCTGAAATAAGCAGTTTTCCCAAGAACAGCAGAAAGTCGGTCACCTTGTCCAGGACGGCCACCCTGCGAGGAGGAAGACAACTTGAGTAAATGGACTGGTTCTTATTATAAACAGGGGTGCACATAAGTGGTCCGCAGGTGCGCATTCGCTGTCAAAATAAAAGACGCGTGTGCGTTTGCGTACATAAGATTTTCTGGAGGAGGACAGACATTTGTTTAGAACTCTTAAAGATGTCGAAGAAGCTCCTTTAAGCAATTACTTTGGTGTTCCTCCACCTCCAGAGAAATGTCAGGAGTCCGAACCGCAAAAGAAGCGCGTATTCTCGGAAAAGTGGTTGCAGGAGGTGAGCTGGCTTCAAACAAATGATGAACGCACAGAGATGTGGAGCAGAATATGCCGTGGAAATCCCACTCTAGCGGACAAAAACAGTGCCTTTTATATGTACGCAAACGCACGTTGCAACTTCTTATCTGGTGCGCGTCTTTTATTTTGACAGCGAATGCGCACCTGCGGACCACTTATGTGCACCCCTGTTTATTGTGCCTGTCACCTCTAGCTGAGCACCCTCATTCACCCATTCTAACATTTACATTCATACTCCAATGGACACATCAGAGAGCAACTTGGATCTTGCCCAAGGATATTTGGCATGCACATGGGAGCAGCCAGGGATCGAACTACCGACCTGCTCTACCTCCTGAGTTACGGCCAACCTCAAGTTGAGGTAGAAGAGAAACACAAACAGCAGAGACACAACCTCCCGTGCATTACGTGAACTGAAACTGCCCCATTACTTCACAAACATGAAAACAGTAAATATACTTCTTTGGTTTTTTTGCCCATATCTGTTACGTTCTGGCATTTTTTATGGTAAAGAAGAAGCTTTAGCTTTACCACCTCAGCAGCGTGACATCTGTACTCTGCTGAGGGTTTTTTTTAGCCATGTGGCTCTAAAACATTTAACTGGGACTTACCGAACAACATTCCTCATTAAGAGGAAGAAAGCATCCTTGGAGGAGGTGCAGAAATTCTTCCCATATATTGCCATCTGTTGGTGAGAAGCAGAGAGCGCTGGGTTGCGGGTAGTTAAGCACCGAAGCTGGACCAATTAACAGCTGCTAACAGATGTCTGCAATAAATGAGTGTTACTAGAAATTACTCACCATAATGAACGCATTTCTGTTTAGAAACTTGATAAAATGTTCCAGGCACCAGAAGCAGCATTTGAGGCAGCAGAGCAAGAATCGAGCGCAGGCATTTTGAGAAACTGGATAAAAATCAGGAACATAAATAAATACCATCAACAAAAAGTCATTTGAAATAATCAGTAATAAATTAGTAAGAGGCCTTGAAGGGTTTCCAAGCTTGCCTTTCAGTTTGTGATCCAGGTACTCGAGAACAATTCGGATCATCTGCACCACAGAAAGGATTAGCGACCCAAAGGCCAGAGAACCTGTGTGATAACTGCACCACAAGAGTGTAGAATATTAAATGAGAACACTTTCCTCACGTTCTTACTTTCAGGTTTCAGCTTCTTAACGGATTTGCGCTTGTTTTGGGACTGTACTCACCGTATAGCCCTGCTAAAGGAGGAGTACAGGGGGCATGCAGGGATGTCTTTTGGCTTCTTCAGGGCCCAGTAGTAGGAAGCGAAGGCCCCGGCCAGGGTGCACTGGCCCAGGGCGATGGTAAAGTTGACCAGCCAGAGGAACACAAAGAGGTTACACAGATGGAAAACTAAGATGTAGCGATGGTACAGACTCTCCCCACCGTAGAAGGCGAACATACACTGTGACCCGGGGCACACCTTGGTAATGTTGGTCTTACTGAAGGTCTGAAATAAAGCAGCAGATTAGATCTTGATGTGCTGTCAGATAGTAATAATAGGATTCTATTTGTCACCATAATCAAGATACTTAATCGCCACTATTCTCTTCTGGTCTTTCCTGCCTCTACCTTGAATATAAATTATTTCCACATGAATAGCTTTAAGGGAAATCCTTGCATATTCATCTTTTTACATGCTCAAATTACTCGTTGGCTGATAAATAACATCTGTCAGATAAATGTTTGTCGCTGCCAGCCACTAATTGAACTCGATTTACATCGGAACATCTAATCTATTTACATTGAGACATTTTATTAATAAGACATATTACACCTAATTTGACTAATTACGCTTTACTGCAGAGAACAAATCTGATCAAGAGATATTTTGCATGCCAAGTGATGGAGAAATTACACGGTAACTAAACATTTTCAGTAATAAACTGTAAGAGAGCATCGGGCTAACCTGTGGATTGCATGTGAGGTTTGCATACATGCATTTATCATCAGCAGGTGTGACCTTGTAGACTGCGTTACCCGATGATGCTAAGAAGCTGAGGGTAAACTAGTTAAAGGAAAATTTCAACACTCAAGAATCAGTGAGTTAAATAACATGTAGTTGGACTTCCTTGACTGCTTCACTTACTTGTTACAATGACTCACAGGCCATTTTATTAGGCACACCTGTACAACTGCTTGTTCACACAAATATCTAATCAGCAAATCACAAAGAAGCAACTAAGTGCTGAAAATCTCTGGGTGAAAATGCTGAAGTCAAAGGTCACAGGAGAAAGGCCAGACTGCTTCGATCTGATAGGAAGGGAAGAGTAACTTAAACAACCACAATCATTCTTATCAAGGTTTGCAGATGAGCATCTCTGAACGCACAAGACATCGAAACTTTAAACAGACGGACACAACAGATGCTACTCCTGTAAGCTCAGAAAACTGATGCAGCATAAGTTCACCAAAATTGGACAACAGAAGATTAAAAAAAAGGTTCCCTGGTCTGATGAGTTTCAGCTGGAAAAATGGGATGGTACAGTCAGAATTTAGCACAGACAATATGAATGGATGGCATGGATCCTTCTTGCCTTAATTCACTGGTTCAGGATGGTGATGGTGGTGTAATCATGTGGAGGATACTTTAGGCTGTTTAGCATCAACCATTTCCATCATCATGTCAAAAAATAATCTCAAATAATCTCAAATTAGTTTCCTGAACATGACAATGAGTTCATAAACTCAACCAGCCTCCACAGTCACCAGATCTATCCAACAGAGCACCCGTGGGATGCAGTAGAACGGGAGATTTGCATCCTAGACGTGCAGCCGACCAATGCGCAACAACTGTGTAATGCTGTCAGGACAACATGGACCGAAATGAATATTTTCAGCACCTTGTTGATGCCATTAAGAAATAAGGCAGTTATGAAAGTAACAGAGAGTCCAACCTTGTGATAACAAGGTGTACCTAGCAAAGTCTCCTGTGACCATATGCAACAACCAATCCATGCAGAGGTCTGACTTACCTGTGCCTGGTTCTAGAAGACTTTTTCCTCTCCACTGTTGCTGAATGCACGCTCAAAGGGAACTACTAGCTTTCCCTCTAATACTGTCGTCTTTACTTTTCTATTTCAAGTGTCCTGAGATAAATTATGCTGTGGCACAACATCAAAAAAGCTGAAAGACCTGTTTAATCTAACATCTTTACTGATATTACACATTATCTTGGGGATGATTCTAATTAACATGTTGCAATTCGTCTGTAGTAAGAAACAGATTGCTTCAAGGCAGCTCAACTCCTTTAATTCTCTACATGAAACTCTGCTTCAGTTTCTCAGTATTTGGAAGGATACACTGCTGTGACAGCCCAATAAGCGATGCAGATGGCCAGAAGGAAAAAGGTGATGACAGGGTAGAAGAGGGTGGACATGATGTAGCCGATTGCCCTGAAAAAAACCCAAGAAAAACATTAAATTCGTGAAAAAGAGCAAAACGCACTGTTTATTATTATTATGTTTAATTATCAGAAGCAGTATCCATACTCACTTGCTTCCCTCCTTCAGTAACGCAATAGCGATGCGCAGCCTTGACCTCAGAAATATCAGCATGATCACAATGACGGCTTCAGTCACAGAGAGCAAGATCACTACAAAACAAAGGTCGAGTCAACAGCAGCGTAACAAATATGCTTTTAGATATTTAGAAAGTGCTAGCTCAAAATGAGCACATGAACTCGTGAGTCATGGCTAAAAAGTGCTGGTTAGATCACAGTGGCCTTGAATACTAATTTCTGATCAGGTCATCCGTGAGTCCAAGTCAGTTTGTGCCAGATGTAAAGCAGTTCCCTCTGGGTGCTCCTGATAATTCAGATGACCTGACAGTCAGTGACCTTGACCTTTGATCATCTAAATCTAATCAGTTCAAACTTGAGTTCAAATGGACATCTGTGACAAATTTAAATAGATTCCCACAAGGAGGTCGAGAGATTTCCTTTTCACAAGAATAGGATGTCTGTAAGTACAGAACAGCATACCAACCTGACACGACAGCAAAGGCTGGGATTACACGCATAAAAGATCGAAACATTCCCAGTTCAAGCATCTAAATCAAAAATATTTGCTATAATCACAGTTTTGAAAAGCTCACCAAGACAAACAATGTCGACAATTTATGTTTGGTTTGTGAGGAATTAACAGCAGTAATACATATAACCAGGAAACTGCTGTGCACGTAAAGCAGAAACCAGCGTTACAGGAAGTGCTGCTTTGCTAGTGGATGACAACTTACTGAAGATGAGCCACGTCTGGCTTTGCTGAAGATAAATGCTGAAGTCTGTGTGGAAGCCAATGTCAGTGATGGTGACATTGGAGCCCGGCTTTCTGCTCAGATTGCTGTATTCCCAGTAACAGTGCCAAATGCCTGAGAGAGAGAGAGACAATGAAACAGTGAAGATGATCTACCAGTCTCGCCATGATGCTCACAGCACAACTGGTGGGAAAGGCACAGGTAAAATAATTTCTTTTAACATCTGCGAAGGTTCTCAGTCATCCAGGTCATCGCAGTCTAAGGAGCTTAGAAAGAAAAGCGTCTGGACTTCTTTAAGTTTGAAAACGTTTCAACTCTCATCCGAGAAGCTTCTTCAGTTCATTCACTTCAATTTCTTTTAACACTTGGACTAAATACACAGCAAACCAAAGGCAAGTGTTTCTGCATCCTCACCGTATCCCACTGCAACGATGACACCAAAGATGACGAGCCACAGTAGCACACCAGCAGTGTAGCGCAGCAGCAAGATGAAGAGCAGACTGACCACCATGGTTATCACCAGACCTCTGCAGCACCACAAACAAAACAAAAAAACAATATAAAGTCTTGTGAAAAACAAAAAAAAAAATATTTTAAATACCCAGACAAGCAACACGTGGTCATCTTTGAAAACAAGTTTTCAAAGTTTTTTTTTTAAAGGGAGGCTACGTCCACACTAGCCCAGATAGATTTGAAAACGGTGTTTTCGTCTGAAAACGCTCCGCGTCCACGCCGTCGTTTTCAGTCGTTTTCACAGTCCACATTGAAACGGCCGAAAACGCTTATGTTCCAGTACTGCGCATGCGTGAAACGCTAGACGATTCAACCTGCCTCATTTCTGTCTGCCGTTTATTTACTTTCCGGCTCTTTGATGTTTTCTAAATGGACTAACAATGAGGTGGAGTTGTTGCTGCGAGTAACACAAAAGTACAAAGTTGCAAAAGCGAGTGAGAGTTAAAGAATTTGAAGGAAAGCTATCTGGAGCATGTACAGACTGATATTAATCTTTAATAGGGCTGTCAAAACTGAGAGCAAACAAAACAAATGCCCCCCCGTTATCTTAGTTTAATTGGTCACATGACTGCATCACATGACTAAAATGCGTCATCGTTTTCGAAAAGGCTCCGTTTTCACTGTCCACACTGCGACGGGAAAACGGCGTTTTCAGATGTATCAGCTTTGGAGAGCGTTTTCCGTCTCAGTGTGGAGGGGAGGCCAAAACGGAGAGAAAAGATGCGTTTTCAAAGGAAAACGTATTAGTGTGGACGTAGCCTGAGTTAAAAGCATCTCAGAGCCTTGCTTTCATCTTTGGTGTCAAGTGTTGTGACTGCAATGTGTTTGTGACGCTGCTGTTTAGAAAAAAGTCTCAGGCAATAGTCCTCAAAACAGTCAAACTGCTGTTACAATCAGTGTCTCCAGGACCAACGTGAAGCTCAGAAGACAGGAATAAAACATCCCCGAGTTGTTTGGGCGTTCTGACAAGTATGAAGCATGGTGGTGCGTTATGATTTAGGGTAGCTGTGCTGCCTCTGGCGCTGGGCAGTTTCAAGAATTCTCTGTCATATCACAGCAAATCCACCGATCCGGTCAAACATGTCAGTAAGCTGATGTGAGACTGCTGAACAAATGTGCAAAACACGTATGAGAAATAATCTCTGCTACAGGTGACACAACAAATGTCTGAGGCCTGGGATGTACGCCATACAAAAGAATATAAGATCTATTAATTTCTATTTGTTAAAGGATTTATATTATTAAAGTATATCCCCTTTTTTTTAGTGGATCAAAAGTTTGGTTGTTCAAATATTAAAAAAAAACCAAACAACCTCCTCTTTAAACATGACTGCAAATACTGTGAGTTGACACTGGCCTGATGGGTTAAAATATGATAAACAGCAGGAGCATTTTTCTATCAAAGTAATAATGTGAACATTTTCATAATCTCATAAATGAATCGGTGATTTTTCTCTACCCACAAAGAGTCATTCATATGAATTTAATCACTAAAATTACCAAAAGCCATTCTTACATGAGGATCCAGATCCAGGAGTTTGCATAATCTTCGAAGATCTTCATGCCGACTTCTTTGGCATTCAGCAGACTGGCGATACCTCTGTGGTTCAGTAAAAAGGTGAAATGGAAAAAAATAGGAGGAAGAGGAGTTGACAGTGATTAAACAGCACAGGGACGCACTTTGGTGGATTTATGCTAATGCCGCTTAGTTCACAAGGATTTCTCAAAAACGTTTTGACACCCGATTGATCTTTACTGCTTTCATCATTGAACAGAGATAGCTATAGCTCTAAAATGTTTTTGATAATGTCAGTTGTAAGAGCTGCTCAAGTTTCATCAAAAAGCCACAAAACAATTAGTTACATGAGCAGTACTGGCGGCTGGTACAGCAGGGTGGAAAACAGTATAGAAGTGAATATCATTCAGAGGAGCACTTTGTGGTAAAGCCAATAGTATAATAGTGTTAGATCAGGAAGTCACGTTTTCATTTCCACAGTAATAAGTAAACGTCGCAGATTCAGTATTATCTTAATCTCCACTGAAGATGTTCTGCTTTAAAACCCACATAGAGTTTTTGTTGAATATCAGAATTCAAACAGAACAGGAATCAGAAATTTTGCACCAGTAGGTGTGGATGTGAGAGTTTGTGGTAGTTTGTTTCTCGGTGTTAGCATGTCCAGGGCATACCACACCTTCTGCCCAATGTAAGCTGGGATAGACCTCAGGTCCCCTTCACTCTAACTCAGATAAGCACAAAAGAAAACGCCTGTTTATTTCACAGGAAAGCTCGCCTTCTGGGTTCATTAAATAGCTCCACTTGTCATTAAACACTTGGGGAGTATTTAAACTACAAAACTGGCAGCAAAGTCAGAATATGATTACTGAAAAGTTTACTGTAGAAGTGACTCAGGTATATCTTGAAATTGGTGAGACATAGAGGGCAAGATAACACTGCTGTGGGACAAACAGGACACCAGCATCAATTCTAAATCTTACTGTCTAATTAAGCTTCCTAAAGGTCACTGTCACATACAAGAGTTTGGATCGCTCCCAAAATCTGCGCCAGGAGAGCAAAACTAATGACCACCAGGGGGCAGCACAGCACTCTCTATTTTACTTCACACAGAAGGTAGAGGGGATGAGAAAAGGGGATGACTTGATGTTTTGAGGTATTAACTTGCCCTATTTTGCATCTAATGCCACAAACAAAAAACTATAGGAATGTATTCTTATTGATAAACAGCACAGGTGAGAAGGTTAGTCTATATAAAGCAAGTGGCTAAAGCAGAAGCAAAGTTAAAAAGCTGAAATAAATCATTTTTGAGCCCTTTCTACTTTATGTTGGCGGTTACTTGGCTAAAGAAAAAAGCATCAAGTTATATTATTCCAGGTAGATTACTGCAGCCACACAAATCATGTATGATCATGATATCAGCTCATTGGTTTAAATACATGATTTTTGAAGTTTGCTGCCTCAGCCCTTTTACATGCTGATAACATATATACATATATACAAAGCAGCTAAGCTTGTAGAGACCCATAGTGTTGGCTTGGGTTCTTGAGCTTGTAGGTAAGCTTTATTTTCATGCAATAAGCATGCAGATGACTTTGAATGTGACTGAACACATTCATGGGCATCAGTAAAATGCCAACTGGTCCTACCCTGTAATATCTGTCCAGATCTCTCTGGGTGCAGAGTTGGCATCCCTACAGACAGTATAACAGTTTAAAACACTTTATTCTAGAGGGGATTTTTTTAAAATGTAGTTTCATTGTTTGTTTTGTTTGCCAAATCTTAATCTGTGATTCTCCTACTGCTAAAAATGAACCCGTTAAACAAGTAGGGCAAAGACTGGTGTTGCAGGGGAGCAGATCTTACTTGGCAGCATCTTTGAGGTCGTCGACACTTCTCTTGTTATTTTCACCGTCTTTGAAGATGGTCTGATTGGCTACAGTTAAAATTCCATTTCTTCTAATGAAATCAGGGAAGCACCGCTGAAGGACTAAAACACATTTGTAGATATTTTTGTTGTATTTACCCTCTTGGCAGAACAAACAGTAACTTATTGAAACAATGTATTTAGAGTTGCTCGGATTCACTTACAAGGTCTGCTTGGCACAATCATAGACGGGCAGTCTTCATCTCGTATGACTTCTCTGACTGACTGAAAGGGAACAGAACAGATAATAATTCAAAGAGCTGAAAACAAGTGACTTTTCCCTGAGCGTTCACTCCTCACAGCCTTTATTACAAAGACAGAAAAGAACTTCTTTTCTATTAAACTTTGCGATCTTGTTTTGCTTGAATCTGTCATGTCTGCTTGAGTATTTAAAAAAATCTTGTATGTTTCTCTATCATTCACAAGTCCTGCAATGAAATGTCCAACTGAAAATGCACCATAAATAAATGTAATTTAAAAATACTTATGCAAGTTACAATAATTATCATTTATCTAAAAACTTACCTAAGTAAACTAAACACACAACTCAGATTTTACAGACAGACATTTTATCAACCGATTCACACTATAACCAGGGTTTGCCTCTTATCACTTCATTTAATTTTATTTAATTTAATAACGGTACAGTACTCTGTTTTTGGTAACCATTGTCCTTGATGTAAATATGTAAAGATTGTGTATGTTTCTGTTCTGTGTCTTGTGTACTGTTTGTTTGTATATGTGTCTTTCTTGCTGCTGTTACACCCAAATCTCCCCTTGTGGGACAATTAAAGGATTATTCTATTCTATTCTATTCTATTCTATTCTATTCTATTCTATTCAGAAGGCCACATTCTTTAGGTGACTGCAGACATGTTGCATGCAGCATCATACACGTCGCTCTTTTTAAAATTATTTGGAAACAGGAAGTCCTTTCCAATGCGACACTGAAACATGAATCAACTGACGATAAGCTGGCAAGAGAAAGCCCAGTTTAGTGACAGCACTGGGACTTTCCCCAACTTTGTTACGTGTTTACACGTGTTACAAAGAGCGAAGAGATGCCATGCATTAATGTGCTGGTTCGGTTCTATTCTATTCTATTCTATTCTATTCTATTCTATTCTATTCTATTCTATTCTCTGTGACAGAGTTTGTCATACTTAGTGATGACGTGGAAAGCGGAAACTATGATTCAATTCAGACAGTCTGACTGAGCTGTAAAGTACTCCCACACAACACCTCACTTTCATGTACCATAATGCCAGCGTCATTGCCACCGAACTGCTGCCAGTTGACGGAACAGGGCTGTGATAAGCATGAGTGGCTGCTAGCTCACCTCCGCCCAGCTCTTGAAGCTCACTCAAAATGCGCTCTTCATTATTAGAAAGACTAAAACTGATGAAATCGTTTCAAAAATGTTCTAGAAAAAAAAGAAAAGGTCCAAAGAGCTCTGAAAAACTCAGAGCAGTTCTGTGTTAAAGTCACGAGTCATCTCTCATTTCTTTGTAATAAGTGTCAGGCCTAAAAAATACCTAAGAAATAGGAAAAAATATCCAACAAAGTCCTGAAAGGAACTGAGAGATGCACCTGACCATTCCACAGTGTGTCTGTAAAATATGGTGGAGGCTCAGTCGTGGTTTGGGGTTGCATTTCAGCCTGTGGTGTTGGGGTCTCGTTCAAATTCTGAACATAGAGAAGTACCATCAGATGGTGATCCTTCATGTAATGCCATCTGAAAATGTCATATTGACGGCGACTTAATTTTCAGCATGACAATATTTCCAAACACACTGCCAGTGCAGTACAAGCATTCCTGGATATAAAAACACAATGGACCACTGTCAGTCATGGATTGGCCTCCTCAGATCTCAACAGTATTAAAGCCGTGTGGAATCATCTTGACAGAGAACAGAACAAAAGGCAGCCAGCATCCAAAGAATAGCTTTGAATGTCCTTCAAGAATCCTGGAGAACTGTTCCTGAAGACTACTTGAAGAAAGCTTGCCAATAACGGATCAGGTGGTATTTAAGAATAAAGGTGGAGATACCAAACACTGACTTTCAAGCCTCTTAGATACTCCTATATACTCTTTCTATATTTATTTTTGCATGTGTCATTAAGTAACTGCACATATTTCCCAGCTAAGTGTCCAATGTATTGTACATGATCTGGTCTCAAAGCAGCAGTGATTTAACACTATCTCACACGTCCATCGAGTTTGCAAAAAGGCAAAATGCCCTGTTACCCTCCGTCTCTCACCTTACTGCCAATCTCGAAGCCTGGCTTGCAGAATTGCTTGTAATATTCCCAGTTTTTGGTATTCATTGCATCCAGGAGAGTGGCAAATCTGTCAGGGCACTTTGAGACGCAGAGCTGAGGAAGGCAACACATCGTCTTAATGAGAGCGCCCATCAATCTTGCATAATCGTGCGTGGCGAAAAAGTTGGAGAGAAACATCAAGCACTGTACACTGAGCTGCAAAACGGGGCTTCGTTCAATCTCCTACCTGGGTTGTAGGGCACTGGAGGTTAATTAAAACTGCAGGATTGGCACATTTCAGCATGTTGAAGTAGAATAATATGGCTTTGTTTCTGTGAAGACAAAAGATGAAGACAAAAAAGGGGAGTCAGATTAGACAGATCCAAAAGTCCATTACTGTGCAATGTTTTATCAGCAAGCATGGTGCTCACACTCACACAGCGTGCTGCGCAATAAAACTTGCCAGGATTAATCAAGAATCATCTCAGTGGACTGAATGGTAGACAATGGCTATTGTTCATGTAAAGATAACAACATAATGCTGACAGACAAATTGGACAACATAATTATTCCACTGTAAACAATTTAAGAAGAAGACAGTTTTCCACTCACGCATTGGGGGTGTTCTGCTGGCCACAGAACTGACCGCGGCTGTCTGTTGGATAGACGACCTTCCTGGGGTCACCGTGAATCCAGGCTGAAACGACACCAACAGAGCTTTTCATTTCAGTTGCTTGAATTTTAAAATCTGCACAATCATCCCCAAAATCATTTTCATGTATACTCAAACTGTCTCACTCAAACTGGTCTACCTGCTTAAGAACATGAGGCCACTGGCCAGCCCATTACCCCAGTTCAGACTGTCTGTATTCCTAAATGACAAATGCTAACATTTTCAGACATCTACTTTACTCTGAATATAACTAAGAAAATGATCTGCTGATAAAAACCAAAAGACACACATTAGCATTCAGATACAGTTAGAACAAAACGAAACCTCTGCACTATATCAATAACATTTCTGAGTGCCTCATGCCAAGGCCATGTATGTTAAAAGTAACCAAAACAATTAAGAATACAAAAATGCAAATTTATTTAAGCAAGGGTATGAATAGTAATTAAGAAGAAACACAACAAAAGACAAAGAAATCAATCCTCTAATTTGTTCTGTTCTTTTTCTCTAGATAGGACGGTGGCAGCCCTAAAAATCAATTTTCTGAGCAATGCTTGTGTTTCATTAATTTAGCCAAGCTAAACAACACCGTGTTAAGGCCTTTCACCTTGCCAGTCAATGAAGGACTGTGCTGAATGTGAGGCAGCACAATTAAGATGCTCTACAAGTCACAACAAGGACGATGACACTGCAAAGGATGAAGGCAGAAGGCCACATTCTTTAGGTGACTGCAGACATGTTGCATGCAGCGTCATACACGTCGCTCTTTTTAAAATTATTTGGAAACAGGAAGTCCTTTCCAATTCGACACTGAAACATGAATCAACTGACAATAAGCTGGCAAGAGAAAGCCCAGTTTAGTGACAGCACTGGGACTTTCCCCAACTTTGTTACGTGTTTACATGTGTTACAAAGAGCGAAGAGATGCCATGCATTAATGTGCTCAGTGAAATAAAGTCTAAAGGAAGAAAGGTTAAATATATCCAACTTATTCTACTTATCATGAGAAACTCCCATTCTTTGATGGAGCTGTGGATATCAATTCCAATCAGACATTTTGTAAAAAGCCATCAGAAATTCTGAACAGGTCAACCAAACAAACCAAACAAACAAAAGTGCTGACAAATGTAGTTTTCTTTTGTTTGTTTGTTTTGCGGTAAACCTCAGCGAGTACACACTGCTACCACAAGTTAATACACTTCCAAGGTGGAAGACGGTCAAATTTTAGGAAGTCAACACTGCAGCAACACATCATTAGATACATCTTGTTAGTAACAAGTTGGACCCCCTTTACCTTCAGAACTATCCAAATTTTTTGTCACAACAAAGTGCTGAAGTCAGTATTTTGGTCCACATCCCAAAGGTGCTCTACTGGACTGAATACAGTGGACTAATTTTCATTTTCAAGAAACCAGTTTCAGATGATTTGAGCCGTGTGACATGACACATAACAATGTAGTTTCATTGTTAGCAGCAGCACTCAGGTTGGTTGTGGCATTTGAAATAATGCTCAGCTGGTACTATGGGTGCCAAAAAAAGATCCTGGTTGAAGCAGTCTGGCCATTTTTCTCTGACCTCTGATATCAACAAGGGATTTTCAGCCAGAGAACTGCTGCTCTCTGGATATTTTCTCTTTTTCTCCAAACGTTAGAGATGGTTGTGTTGCAAAATCCCAGCAATTCAGCAGTTTCTGAAATACTCAGACCAGCATGTCCGGCACCAACGACCATGTCAAACACAAAGTGACTTAAATCACCTTTATTCTCCCTTCTGATGCTCGGTTTAAACTTTAGCAAGTCGTCTTGTCTGCATACCTAAATGCATTCAGTTGCTGCCATATGATTGGCTGACTAGATATTTGCATTAAGGAGTGAGTCCGGTGAGTGTATCAAACAGCTTTGGTCAAGCAGTAAAGTTGTTTGATATACTACAAGTGTAGCTGGAGTTTTGACCTCTTCAGACAAAACCTCACTGGCAGAGCACACAATTTGCATTCACCTTTCCTTTTTATACCATGAGCCATATGGTGCGCCTTAAACTACCTGCAAGGACAGGGTATCAAAGAAATTCATTCTTCCGCACCACAGCCACACATACCTCATCATCGTGCGTACATGTTTGTGTGTCATTAAGAAAGTTTGTGTGATGTAATCACTAGCAACCTGTCAAACTCACCCACGGTACCCAGAGCGATGTATCCAAGGATGACAATGACAAAGATAACACAGCAAACCACATCAGTGCAGCTCCTGGAAACAGAAAAGGGATGTGGGAACAGTGTGTGACACAGGAATCCAAGATTACGAGTGGAAAACAGTCTAAATCAGTAATATATGCAAATATATTTAGTAATGTGTCCCCAGGGAGAATATGAAATTAGCTTCACCTCACAGAGAAAAAAATGTATAGTGTGTGTTGACAATGTAATTACTATTGCATGGTAAAGGAGTTCAGTACTTTACTTCCAGAGATGAGTAAGTGTCATCTGTGTACTATGTTTTCAGAGAAACTGCAGTAGAGCTCTACTGACTTCCTGATGAGACTCTGAATCCCCCTCAGGGTTAACTGTCCCGCAGCCACAGAGACCGTTATTTGAAGTTTTCCACTCTCACTTCAGCAGCCTTAGTCTGCTAGTTTAAAACTGCATCTCAGAGTCCTTCTCCCTCTGAGTCTTTATTCACCGTCTCAGTGTTTCCCAAATAACAAGCTTCCTCCCCCCGCCCCCGCCTTCCTTTTTAAAAATGCTGTCCATCCAGGCTGTTTTCAGAACCTCTTAGTGCCAGCCTCAGCCATGAATGAAGCCAAGTTTAATCTACCGTGCCCAGCAGTACCATACATGCATAACCTCCCCTTTACACCATATGGTAATGAAATTGACTTGAGACCCTCATCTCCTCTGGATTTCAAAGCCAAGGTCAAAGGAGGCCTAAACTCAGAGAAGTGCAGTGTTTCCTCTGTGTACGTCTTTGAACAAGTGAACTGTCCTTGTTTTGTATGCAGCGTGGTTACACGCTTGTTTACAGGCACTACTGCTCTTCAGCCTCCAAACACTACTTCACAATTACCAAGCAGGCAGTAAGGACTGAAGCACTGATGTACAGACATAATACACAATGTGGAGGAACCCATGGAGACAGGGAGAGTAGCTTAAATAGACAGTAATGTGTTTACAGTGAGTGAAGTAAATTGAAAGCATTTTTAGGGAAACAAGCAAAACTATTTAGACTGTATGCTTAGCTTAGACTCTGAGATTTAGGCTCTGCTGTTTAATTTAAGCTTGGATTGCAAAGGATTTAGGACTGTTTTCAAGTGCAATTAGCAGATCATTTTTATAGCCCTGCATTAATAACTGCGGTAAAGCTCACAATCTGTCTTAACAGCGGTGGTAGCTTGCTGAAAACAGAGGGCAGGAAATCTCTTCTGTCCCAGCAAGGCAGCCTATACTCATTGTTTCCGGTTTTAAAATGACTTTATTATCATCTCTATTATCTGAACTGCACTAAGACTGCAGATAATTGCAAACACAAAACGTGATTTAGCCACTCAAAACCTGGACCGTGCTTTTAAAGATGGCTTTACCATATCTGGTTTCATATTCAAGATCAATATTTTGATTATGGAGTGATGGAAACTGGGAGATTCTCTTTTTACAGATACTTCCCTAAAAATTGTGTTACAATTTGAAACAACTTTCTGGCATTTTATAGATGAGACAATGAATTCAGAGAGTGACTTGACTGAGAGATTTAACTGATAATTTAAATAGACACTTGGCACTTGTGAAATATTTTGAGGTGTAAACCATTTTCTGGAAGCACTGCAATTATTTTTTGGAGATAAGAGAGGAACAAAGGCAACTGAAGTGGGCACGGCTCTCCCAAGTGAACACAGCGGCAGTTTTACACTGACAGTGGGTATGCAGTGTACAAAGACAACCTGCTACACTACCAGCAAAGGGAGGCAAGAGAGTATCGTTTCATTTAATTCAAAAAAGAGCTGTCAGTGTTGCTATGGCAATTATTGCATTCCTTGCCTCTGAATCCCTCTCTATCCTCCAGCTGGTAAATAAGTTAGCTATCACTCAGTCACACATCCTATTTGATGAGCTGGGAAGATATGAGGGCTGGGAGTCTTAAGCTGAAATCGCTTCATCGTCACTTTAATATGACTGTTACTGTAGGTCTGTTGTGATTTTCATTCCCCTCATATGGAAACAACTGCAATTAAAAAAAAGAAGGCCAAAGTGCAAACACAGCAACTCGGCGTTAAAAGAAAGTGACCTTTGAAACGTGCTACGGTCAGTGTTGAAAGGAAGCTGACAAAGTGAGCAGAGTGAAAACAATTCAGCTTCGTTCTCTTATCTCAGGAAAACATAATTAAACAAAATCTATTTGGCTTCCAACCTGGGCTCAATCCCAAGCTTTAGATCTCTTTAGATGTCTCTTACACATACCTTCACACGAACCAACACTTTTCTCTGCTTGTGGACTCTGTTTGCATGCAGTACTGCTTAGCAAGAAAAAAAATCAGTCCTGGAACCTTTGTCAGTGCAGCGGGAAACTTTTGTGTCAGTATTATATTTGCAAGGCTGATATTCTGCAGGAGCCAAGGTGACACAGATGGCAGAAGTGCCACAGAATAGCGTGGGTGCCATTGTGGTGTGAATCTGCCAGACTGTCCCTCCTTTGTAACAGACATTTACAGGAAGGAGGGCCAGATTTTCACACAAAAGGGATATTTCACATGGTCATGAGAGCCATTAGGGACAATTTTCCAAGTGAACAGTATTCCTGACAAACATTAGGCCCAGATAGGCAAGTTGTCACATGTAGTGGGCGAAGAGAAAGAATTGGAAGCAAAGTTTAAAGGCACATTTATTGAAGGGCTAATTATAAAAAGGACTAAATTAGAGTGGTGCAGATGTGGCAATGACTGCATCTTTGACTCTTATAGGCAAATAAAATTAGCACTACAGCATGCCCACTTCTGTGTAGCTTGCAGAGGACTGCTCAATCAACAGATATGGTTACTTCATTTTGGCTTTGAGCTTGCATGAAAACAAGACGACCACAGAGTTGGTTCTCTTCCAGTTCTCATTAAGAAAAGCCTTAGGGCCACAGAAACATCAAAGTATCCTTGGTGCCTTCACCCACCAGTAGCGGAGAAATGGGCTGGAGAGGGTGGGATAAAGAGGCACAGGAGAACTGGAACATGCCTCCGCAGCAGCGTGCCAGTCTGACATCGAACATGAAAGAGGTAAAAACCTACATTATCTCTGAAAATGACTAATTCAAGAAAAGCCTACAGCGACACCCTCAAGGAGTTTTGCTTCATTGCAAAATTCCACCTGCCATTGTAATAAAAAAAGGTTTTCTTACAGTATAAATCTAATTTATCAGGTTGAGGAAGGATAAAGACACTACTAATATAAAATCTTTTCATCAGATTTACAGCCATGTGAAAAAGAAAGTATGGCCTTTTTACATGTTTATGTATCAGGACATAATAACAATCATCTTGTTCTTGCAGGTTATATAATCAAGTAATTACAACCTCTGATGAATAACAACAAATGACATCTTTATTCCCATCTTTAGCCCCCCCCCCCCCCTCCCTGCTTTAAAATGACATGCCCAACGTGAACTGACTTTTTCTCTGCAATTACAAACTCTGTGTAAAATATCTTGGTATCAAAGTAAAGCTGACACTTGTGAGACTTCATCACAGGTGCAAGCATCACAGCAAATGCCATTGTGTCAAACTAACTGAGGATAAAACACAGAAAAATATAAAGGAGTTTTTCTGGTCTGGTCTTTTATAGCATATAACACCCTTGAAAATGTGCTGCGGCAGATCACAAAGTAATTGTCTTAAAACAATATGAATCAACATATGGACAAAGCTTGATGCTGCTGAAACGAAGCAGAGAAAGTTGCCCAGGTTTTATTAGATACACAGCTAAGCGTTTTGCAAAATTTGGCATGATTTGTGAAAGTTAACATTTCTTTGGTATTGAATAGCAGAAATTAGGCTTTCTTGTCAGAGTCACTTTTGGGGGAAAAAACAGCGTCCGACAGCAATGGTAGACCGGTGCATAACAAGCAAATGAATAATGCAGAAAATAGAGCTGTTTGATGGAAATCTGGTCTCAAAGCACACTGAGTGATAGAGCTATGCAGGAAATAAGACAGCAAAAGTAAGAGGGAATTCATGACAATGTCTTTCAAACATGGAGCGTAGTTTTCGTCTTCTTTTGCTGCTGGTTCAGTGAATTCTGGAATGAAAGTGACGAAACTTGTAGTTTCTGAATCTGTGAGATGTCGGCTTTCAGCACCCATGTACGTGCTGTGAACGGGAGACGTCTACCTGCTCTTTAATTGTTTGCTGTTTTAGCTGTTTGATGTCGTTGAAATGGTTTTGTGAGCTTTTAGTTGAGATTCTGATGAATGGTTAACTGATGGTTAACAAAAACGCAGAAGCCCTATGTGAAAATATTAAATATCAAATGTCAGTTCACCAGCAAGCGTGACCGCCTCTATAAAAACAGACGTTTTAGAATTTTTCAGGTCTGGATTTTGAAGTTAATATTAACACAATGTCAAGAAGGAAAGTCTCAGCAATGACCTTAAAGTGGCTATTGCTGCTGCCCATTATTTTGGAAGGACATTTCCAAACAATTTCAAGTCTATCATTCTTCCTGTAGAATGGAACACATTCAAGACAGTTGCCAGTCTTCCTGAGAGTTGAAGTCCCAGTAATTTCACCTCAACATCAGACTGTGCTCAGAGAAATTGCAACCCCCCCCAACCCAAGAGCTACATCTCAGACTCTACAAGCATTAGCAGACGCTTATTAGCAGCTCTTGACAGCACAATTAGAAAAAAGACTGGATAAGAATGGCTTGTTTGGAAGAGCTGCCAGGAGAAAACCTATTCTCTCTAAAAAATACATGGCAGTATAGCTTAGGTTTGCTAAGTTGCATCTAAATTAATTAGATTTCTGGAACAATGTGTTTTGGACATTTGGCAAAACCCAAACATAGCATCTCAGCACTAAAACCAACTATCAGCATGGTGGTGGAGGTATGACGGTTTAGGCTTGCTTTGATTGAGTCAACTTCCACTGTATATCAGAGTATTCTAGAGTCAAAAGTGAAGCTGTCCATCTGTCCAGTGACTAACGCTTGGCTGAAACTGGGTCACGTAGCAGGACAATCATACGGTGGCCCTGAGAGGCCAAACGGACTGCAAGCTAAGAAAACACCAGCAATAAGAAAAAGGCTGCAAAAGCACACAAAACACAACGGAAATAGGAAAAACAGATTTCCAAAAGCACAAGGGAAGTGTTTCAGGGGAGACAATAACCTGACGGACCAGTTGCAGGAACCCAAACATGCTAAGAATTGCGCTGGGAGACACTTAAAAGAAGTGGAGGATCCATCGGTTTTGTGATGAAAGAAAAGATTAGAGGTAAGTGTGTTAGCCTGACTATTAGCCTAAAACTCCGTCATCAGTATTAAATGAGTTGTGAAATTAAAACACACTTACCTAGCATGTTTTGATTCCTGCAACTGGTCCGTCGGGTTATTGTCTCCCCAGAAACACTTCCCTTGTGCTTTTGGAAATCTGTTTTTCCTATTTCAGTTGTGTTTTGTGTGCTTTTGCAGCCTTTTTCTTATTGTTGGTGTTTTCTTAAGTTGCACTCCGTTTGGCCTCTCAGGGCCACCGTACAATCATCCCAAGCACAACAGAAAATCTACAACAGAATGACTGAAGAGCAAAGAATCAAGGTGTCACACTGGCCCGGTCAAAGTCCAGACCTCAACCTAACTCAAATGTTATGGCAGGACCTTAAGAAAGTTGTGCATAAACAAATGCCTTCAAACTGTAAAGAAGAGCAGGTCTAAATGATCCACAATGATGTGAGAAACCGATAAAATCTGACAAAAACAAATACTCCAACTTATTGCTGCTAAAGGTGGTTTTACAAGCTACTGAATCATATTTATTTTTTCCACACACGTAATATGTCAGACAGCGGCTACTACAGACATAAGCAGTGTCAAGCTCAGTATTTGCTATCACTTTACTAGCTGAAAAAAGCTAATAAGAGCCTCAGTGCATTTTCGTATAATGTTAACACTTAGTAATGTGAACATTTTGTTCCATGAGCCTGGAGACAGAGTACTCGTTATCATGAAATCTCTTGTGTGTACATCTGTTTCGTGTGTGTCTGGCTGGCTGCTAATGTGTGTCATTGGGTTAACTCCAGCCACCAGCTTGACTTATGGCCATTGATCTGTGTGGTGGAGTGGAGAGATCTGCCAGCACTCAGGCCTCAGTCTTTATTAATGTAGCATGACAAATAATCAATCTGTCAGCCTCAAACAGCAGTGTGCGCCCAAAAAATGATACACTGAGCAAACTCAATACACATGTAAGGAGTCAGATGTTTGGAAGGTCAGTTCATCAAAATAAAAAATGCATATTACGCTAAAAAGTTGTATTGGTGTCTTCTGTCTTACACATTCCAGGTGAATAAAAATTAGCTTCTTGTTATAAACTATCGAATGAGGGTGATGTTATAATGTCTCAAAGTGTGTCTGTAAATGTATTTTACACAATAGTCTGAAGATGCTGAGTACCTGTTCTGAACAGGCCCTCTGAAGTTTGGGTCAAACTTGCGAGGTTCACCTATAAGACAAAAAACAGTACGGACAAATTAGTAACAATACTGTGGAGCAATCAAACGAAGCAACTATTCACTGACAGAGTTAGCAAACAGTGCACAGAGATAATGCTACAGGAAATCAGACAAAGTATTCTTTAAGTCAGATGACAGTTTTTATGATGCCTCTGCTTTTGAGCAAAAATGTAGAGCAAAAAGAAACATTACAAAAGCAGGATAATTTTGCAAAAAATCTGTGAAAACACTTTATTACAGCATAGGCAATGAAAATGTTCACCTGCTGTGGCATTCAAATGGTCAGCACCAACTAACTAGGTCATTTCACAGTGCAAGTTTCCTAGCAAATCTGGCAGAGTGGGAGCACTACAGTAAGGCAGTACAGTAAAGGCCAAAACAATATGAACAGGGAAGTATAATAAATCATCTTAACGAGTCTTAATCCGAAGTCATACTGAGGCTTCCCCATTTGACCCAACTTGAAACTGAAGCACAGTTGCAGCACTATTTGTCACCCAAGAGCCTAACTCTGACTTGTATGTGTAACAGATGCAACTGTATTTATCATCGGTTGCTTCTTTGGTCTATAAGTAGCCTGCACCCTGGCTGAAACTAATTATGACGTGTTGCTGAGGACCTATTAATCATCACACATGGAGTGCAATATCTGCAAGCAGCTGGGGCAGACTTCGGGGCATCATGAGTGGGCCTATTTCCCATCTGCCTTTTTCCCAGGCTGATCCTGTCCAGACGTATGAGCCAGTTTTGCTTCTAAAAGTGTGAGGAATGAGTACACTGTACATAGCAAATACATATTATTCAGCCTGTTCTTAATGTACTGTACTATTTTAGAACACCCACATTTCCCCCCAAAAAATCATGTTTGTATCCACTAAAAAGACCAGAAATCAATACATCTCCACAAAGAGCATTGCCAGTTTGACTTTGTTTGGTTAAAAACATTTACCGTATAGTAATGTTGCATTTTAGTAATCAAACTGCAAAGTATAGCATGCTTTCTGCTCTCCTGAACAAGGGAACTCAACCGTTAGAGCACAGAAAGTAAGTTACTGCATTTTCTGTAGCTCTTATTTATTTGTCATTACTGTTGAAAAACCCCGCATTCATCACTTAAATGAAAAAAGGAAATGGAATGCATGTTTGTGTTAAATGCTAGTTCTATTATCAGGCCTAAAATGTGCTCCCTGTAAGTATAAAATCAAGATAATCGCTTTCGTCTGATGTGGCTTTTTACCTGAAAAACTGGAACAATCGCGGCTGAAGAACGCAGGACACAGAGAGTGAAATCGAAATAAAGTCTTTAATTATTTGCAGAGAAGCAGTCAAAGAAGGTAAACAATACAGGGGCAGACAAAAAGGCAAGATCCAAAAATAGGCAAAATGTCCAGGGTGTTGGTACAACTCACTGGGCCGAGCAGGCAACGCATATGGTGTTAAGCTTTTGCCTTGGGCCAATAAAGTCTGAAGAAAAGTTCCAAAATAACAAACAAAAAAATAGTCACAAGATGAGAAAATCCAAGAAAACACAAAGAACAAATGAAACAATAAACAGGATAAACTACAAAACAGGAGGATAAGCACAAGCATACAGCTAGAAAGCTTAACAAGGAGAGTAATGTCAAATACGAAAAAAAAACAACTGACACTAATGAAGACGGGGCAAACAATCACAAACGGGTCAAAACAGGAAGTAAAACTAGCAAAAGTATAAGCAGGTTAAGAGTTACAAAATAAAACAGGAAGTGACTTAACAGAAACCCAACATCAAAAACAAAAATATTAACACAATGAAGGAGCCCAGCTGAACATTGAAGCTATGGTCAAAGTTAATTCATTTGAATTAACTTCTGCAATCGTGCATGAGTTACTGCAGAGGTTAATGTGAAATGAACAAAGCATTGGCTCAACTTTCTATCAGTGGACTGTGTACACTTGTGCATTTGTAGAAATACATATTCCTCTATAGTCTGTTTACTACTGTTCATGAAATGTTCAGTTTATCTTTAACCAACCTGTATCACGTCCGTCTTTCAGTAAAGCCCAGAAGCTGCTCCTCACAAACTGCCAGATTACATTACGGATCCCTAAGTGAGTGTTTTACCACTCTTGAAAAAGTGTTTGGCGTAGTGTTATTCCTATGTGGTGTGACAAGAGGGATTACTAAAGCCAATATTGCAGTATAATGACAACACACTGAAAGACAGTAAAATGAGTCAGAGTCCTTTAAAAAACACTTTACTTCCTCTACTAAAGTGCTGCAGTCTGAAGGACAGAAATGCCAGAACCATCACCCAAGAGGAAAGAAATGGGCTTGCGGCAAGTGAACAAAAAAAGCTACACACAAATAACGAACCATTTGTCATTTATGGATGTACATGAAGCATAAAAACACAAATAACAAGTGAAAAGTTCATCAGACAGTGGGTCGAGATTACATTTAAGCAAAAACGGTCCCTCTTTTGTTTTCCAGAGAGACTGCATACCTGCATGCAACCAAAGCCTGCTGAACATTAGTGGGTCATTACTCAAGACTACAAATAGAAACCAGAAAGCTTCAAATATGAAAAATTTTGTCAATTGCCAAAATATTCAAGATATCTGTTTGTAGAGATAAATGCACCCTGAGCACATCAGGCACTAGTCTGAACCACTGGACTACGAGAGTAAAACAGAGGAAGTGGGTGACCAGCGTTTTCACTAGCTGTTGCTTAAATAGACTGTATAGTTGTGATGGCAGCAGACTTGGCATGACACAGATCTCAATGACTGAAATAGCAACTGCTGGGCTTTGAGCTACAATTAAGGATGACGCACGCATGTTTAATGTTTATAGCACCACACGCAAGTGAAGATCAAATAGCAGTACAGCAAGACATATCCACAGCACTAGACATTGAACCACACCAGCATCTGAAGTATAACAACCCCAACCAGCGTGGATGCTGTGTGAGACTGGCCTTTTTAAAATAATAAGAACCAAACGCATCAGGAAAATGTCACACTGTCTTTCTTGACCACATTATCTGAAACATCCAGTTATATGAGGCAACAAACACATCAACTGTTCACGGATCAGTGGAAATATAACACTGTGATATCACCGCAGTATTGTGAGAACACAAAAACAACGCTCGTAGACCTGTTTTAGGGGTCCCGTGTTTTTTTCCATTCTGATAATGAGGAAAGAAGAAGATCAAAGGTTTTAAAGGATGTACTGTAGGTGTGATGATGACCATTTCAGCTTCTTTGTCACAGAAGCAATAAAAACTACGAGCTGTCCCCCTCATGCTACATTATTTGACACGAGAAGGTAAATGTTTCCTTTCCCTTTGTCCTTGCTGTTAAAAACTTCAGTTCCCAGCCATCTGCTTGGCTATCAGTGAAAGTCACTCACTTGAGTGGTGTTTTAGGTCTAAAAATGGTAGATGCTCTGGATTAATTGTATGAATTCCTCACCCAAGGACACAATGTCACAAAACCAGGTGCTCTTTGCAGCTTTTGTCGCACTGCTATTGAATAAGACGACGCTGAGCTTATTGTTTTTAACTAAGAAGTCTGTAAGGTTCACAAAAGAGCTCGCACAGAAATGCTAAAATGATGTAACAGATACACAACAGGTAAATGGCCTGTATTTATATAGCACTTTTCTGGTCCCTAAGGACCCCAAAGCGCTTTACATATCCAGTCATTCACCCATTCACACACTGGTGATGGCAAGCTACGTTGTAGCCACAGCCACCCTGGGGCGCACTGACAGAGGCGAGGCTGCCGGACACTGGCGCCACCAGTAGGTAACGGGTGAAGTGTCTTGCCCAAGGACACAACGACCGAGACTGTCCGAGCCGGGGCTCGAACCGGCAACCTTCCGATTACAAAGCGAACTCCCAACTCTTGAGCCACGATCGCCGAGGCAAGCTCAAATAATCAATGCTAACAACAGGGCAATACTATGAGACCCTCCACAAATATTTTAACTGCCAAGTACTTTATGTCAGACAAAGAGAGAAGCAATTATAATCCTCTTTATCTGCACCTGCAGTCAGGTAGACTGCACTGGACTGCAGTGTGCACCAGTAGTCCTTGTTTTTCTCTGTAGCCTTGGCACGTAAACCCGTTCACCACCTGCTGCAGGTTCTGTTTGGTGTAGCCCAAAGATACAGATACAGATAAGAATAAGGGAGTGTGCAGTCTGATTCTCTGAATACTGAATACCACTAAAAAGGCGACCTTGTTTGTCTGCCTGTGAAGAAACTGTAGACAGTAAGGGCCGGGTTAGCTGGTTAGCAGCCAATGAAGGCAGATGATGCTGTTCATTCAAATAGATGTGATGAAATAAAAGAAAAATGCTAAAGTAGGTCAACAAATATATTTGGGTGGTTGTTAATACAACTGGGCTGCCGACCAAAGTAAAATCTTTGTTTGGGGAAACACTTCCCTATAACAGCATCATTTCATCTCATTAACATAATATTTCAACTAATTAGACTATTAGACAAGACAACTATTAGTACGAATACAGATTTTATTTTAATATTACAAATATGTGTCCGTCTCCACAGTGCTGGAACTATTGCGGTGAAAACAGGTTAGTCCATATGGTGAGTGGAGCTGAATCACACTGGGATCAAGGAGAGTCAGTGGTGAGAAGACAGATTGTGGTGCAATAAATGTCAGGGGGCACAGTTTTTTCCAGGTTTTTCACAGCAGGGGGACCAAGCGGTCTGGCACTGGTTAAAACCCCAAACTGCCAAAACAATGCTGCAGTAGGAACTTAAAAACCTGATTTCTACAATAGCAGAAATATTCAGCTACTCATATCTAAAATAAATACCTAATATCTAGATATCTAAACAGAATCAGAATAAAATATCCAAACCTAAAAAAAAAAATCTCACACCTCTTCATTCTAACACAGTAGCACTGAGGAGAAGGAATATGTGCCTGAGCTAAATTTAGCTTTAGCTGCTTTCCTGACTCACAACACGAGCCTGAGTACTTCCACCAGGCTTTTGTACCTTTCTCTGACCCTCAAATCAGATTTCAGCGAAGGGTTAAGAGAAAGTGTTGAAAATCATCAGCGATGCCGGGCCACCAGCAGACTCTGCATTAGATAACGGCTGTTTAGCCTGCGCTGCAGTCTGCCAGTGCAGGAGATGAGTCTGGTGGAGTGGATGTGTTTGCTGGCCGTAGTCAGACTGAATGGGGGTCTGTAGTCAAAAACGTTCGGAAAAAGCCTGGCAGGCATGCTACACTGGGACAGCTAGAGTCGCTGTTAGATGCATTAACTGCTGGTCTCCTCTATTGACATAGTGTTAGATAATGCCACCGTGTCCTTCTGTGACTGAAAGATTTATGCACAGCCCAACGATCATGGTGGTAATCGAGAGCTCTGAGAAAATAAGGCTTCATGGGTTGAAGAATTACACATCAGGATCAGACAAAGGCTTTGGCAGAAACATCTCTCCACATTTCCACTTGTATTCGTGGCTGGTCTCCCACAGCAATAGGATTTATGGAATAATTTGGAGGGGTGAGAACATGCATAAAAAATAGTAAAACACTTTCGTTTATCATAAAATTAACAGTATATCTGCATACAAGCAACTTCTGCTCTCTAATAAAAGATGTTTCAGCAGTTGATGGAAGCAGATCCTTTTTTTTCTACATGTTTAAGTTTGTAGAAGAGCTAGTGTGATGAGGACCCTTGCTGGCCTTTTACACACTACTATTTTCATTGCACTAACAGAAATGAGCTGTCAAGTTGAGACAAACCTTTTCTTTCACTTTACCAAGATTGCTCCTGTTGTATGTGTGTCAGAAAGACGGGGTGGTGGGTATATCATGTATTCCACCTGTGATTATTGTATGATTAATGTTTCTTTTGTGTCATCAACATATATATTAAAAAAAGATGCTGCATAGCCTGAATAATTAATGCAAGTCTTGTTATTTAGGCTAAAATGAACTAGTGACTGCAGAAAAAAAGAAACAAAACACTGATGTTTTATTTCACTCAGTTTCTATCACGGGTGACTTTGGTTGGTGGTCAGTGCCAGTGGATGGTCAATCAACTTGCCTGATACACTTTTTTATTGACCCCAAGCCACCATACCATTGTTTATGTCCAACTGTTTCCCAGAGTATATCTGAACGGACTAACTAGGTCTATCTGGTGACTAATTTGAACATTTTCTTTTACATTTATTCACCTCCACACCACGTCCGTGACTGATTTAATAGAGCAGAATTCCCTTGATGCAGTTTTGAAAACTCAGGCACATTGACCAGCTAGTCCCAGCAGGACCCCAGGACGCTGTTGTGGGAGCCCTGGATATCATTAAGCTACCTCTTACGAGATTCTCTTGTTTTGTAGTCGGACAACCTCCAGCTCCATGATCGTGGACTGCAGCCACCGAAGGTAGCTGTAAAAATCTGCTGCCAGTTTTTACACTACTCTAACCAGAAAGTGCAGGAGGTGGAAAACTGGGTTTCTACCTGCTAGATCAAACTCACCAAGGTGGCAGAGCAGAACAGACTACCACTGCCAACTCCGAACCCAACAACATGTTTATTGTTTAGTGAATGCACACAAGCCAGATCTATGCTAAACATATCATTTTAAGGGACATCTGTGGACAATTTGACGATCAATATAAACCAATAAGCAAAGGACTGGGTGTATTAACTCATCAGCTCTTTTCCTCTCCATTTGCCTCTTCCCTTCTCCTCTCTGTGCTCACATATACTGCATTTCAATACAGCTCCATTTCTAATAAAGCTGTTCTCATATACACATTTTTCTCTTTCTTCTGGAAGGGAACAAGCATAGAATAATGACTTGGATGCGGCCAATTAACTACGTATTAGTTCACTGACACAAAACATCTTTTTCAAGCCACTGCACTGCTGAAATCCTGTATTTACATTTAAAAATAACTTCTCAAACAAAATGTTAGAAGCAACAGACTTAACTCCTGATCAGCTGCTGTCCTGTCAAGTGAATGCTGCTCTCATTGGTTCTCTGGTACTCGCATATACGTCTTCCCGAAAGGGCGTAGGCAGCAGTAGCCCTGCTGAAATTAAAGCTACAGATACTGCAACAGGCCACTGGAACAGCGAACAGAAAAAAAGTATATAGAGAGATGGAAGAAAGAATGATCTGTGCTTGAAAGACACATTTTGGAGATATGTGAGACTTGCGTTAATGTGTTAAAAGGGGTATGATATGGGACCTTCAAGGCCCATATTTCCTGTCAGATTCTGAAGTACAGGATGTGCTAACACTGACTACAGAAAATCAACTTCAAAGTGACAGTGCTGGAAGCAAACTAGATCTAACAACTGCCCTGGAGCGATAAAACTTCAGAGAAAAGTCAGAGAAGCAGTTCATTTCAGTGCATTTCAAAATTTAGGAGAATAACCTGCAGACTTACCTCCTTTGCATCACTTTTAGGAAATCTGCTCAGAGATTACACGCACATTTACTGCGCTACATCATATATCGATTACCACACATAAAATGGGTGGAAATATTAACTGCAGAGTACAGCATAACACACCCTCCAGACTACAACTTGTTCACTTCCCTTAACCTGTTTCCACCCTTCCCCTTCCCAGGGTTACTCAGCTTGTAGCCATAAACACATCCAATATAGACACATCAGCACAGGCAGACACAGGCACCAGTGTCCCCTGGCTCCACTGTCCAACACAGGCCTCTTTCATACCGTGGTCAGGCAAACAGCTCGAACACTGCAGGTGCTCTGCATGGGTTGGGTCAGAGGAGCCATTTGGAAAGGACTATTTTTTTTGTTGTTTTCACTCTCTGTATTCATCTACATTTCCACATTTCCAGGAGCCGGAGAGAGTGAAGTGCTGAGAGATTTCACTTCTGTCAGAGCTACGTTGGGTTAGAGTGTTAGATCCAGCAGTAGTTAAAAAGAAAAAGAGAAAACAGAAATTTTAAAAATTCAGCATAATGATGTTGCTCAGCAGGGGAGGCATAGTCTGTAAGTCTGAATGCTGTGTACAGTATATTCATTCATATTTGATCAAAGCCTTGGCTTTTGCCAATCCACAGAGGAAAGCAACATCAGTAATATGGCTTTGGGATTTTGTGTTTTCCTGTAGTCTTTATTTAAAAAGCTACACACATTCAGGTTTCTTCTGCATGACACAGAGGCAACAGACCTACTTGGGTGGATTAACTATAAAAGGAGATACCAGGATTATTTGTAAAGCACAGGTTTATTGTCAAGGTTTGTTGAATCAGGAAATGCACACGTAGGACCACACAGGGTCATGAGGCCAAACATTAACTTGCAAGTCTCCTACAGTTTCCCACAAAAAACACAATCATCTGTTCTGAAAGAAGACTTGTTTCCTTTTTTTAAAAAAGGAAAGAAAAATGGGCAAATCTCTATGTAGCATCATCTCACCCTTTTTCTCTGCCTTTCTTCTACTGCCCTTCTGTACAGAATCATATTTCTTCCTTTCTTGTACTTTCTCTCTTTGGAGTACAGTACAACCTTTAAAGTGCTTGTCTCCTCATTGTAACAAGACAACAACATCTCAAGCTCTGGTTTAGGTTTACTTACTGGAGTCCCTTGGGATCCTCTTAAATCTTGGCAGATGGTAAAGAACTGTACTTGGAGTATCTGACTTGCTAGTCCTCTGAGTTAATTCCTATTAGTAAATGAAGAGCATTTACTGGGCACATAGTGGTAACTGACATCCTTTCAAGCAGTGAGAATAGTGGGACACGGGTTGGGATTCAACCCCCGAGAGGGGTGTCAGCATCTGAGTGTCAGATGCTGACAGCTTGGCCTGCTGCTCCAAGCAGAAAAGTAGCAGTATTGTAGCTGATTCTTTGTGACCTTGGTTACTTCTGCTGGAGCCTACAGGCATGTCAGTGGCAGCCCTGGGTTTCTGTGACATGAGACTCGCAACTGCTACTGTAGATTAGTGACATGCTCAACTGGCTTAGGTCAGGATTTATAAAGACTTAAGAGTAAGAGGCTAGATCTCAATATCCAAATACGCAGTAAATCAAGGTGAGAAAACACATATTTAGGGTGTCGTACTGATACATACAGAAAAAAAGGCCATACTCCTGCAGTTACCCACTGTGTCTTTTACAGTGCCTCTGTAGTGGTATATGATGTAGGAGGCAGCCTTAGCCTTTAAAGACAACGAAAACTGATCAGCTCTGATAATTAGTATATGCAGAAAAAGTTACCATACATAATCCTACCCTTTAGGCAGGCTTGTTTGCATGACTTAGGAAAATTAGATTTTAAGATTTCTGTAATCACTGAATGACTAATTGAGATGAGTTTTTTTTCCTGTTTATGCGCCTCATCTCACTTTACACATTAAAGTTTAACAAGTTTTATGTGAAGCATGATGCAATTGGGCTTTTATGAGTAGCAGCACAGTAGGAAGGATGTAACACTGCTATTAAAAAATTTCATCATATGCACTGTTTTCTACTATTTTTTTTAAATAAAATGAAAAACACATTGAAGTGACAAAAGGCTGGCAAACTGCTGAAGCTCGAAGGGACGAAATGCTTCGCAGAAATAAAATCCAGGTCTTTAAATTTAGTCTGTCATTAAATGTCAAGCACCTGACTTGTAGTACTGTAATAATTAGTCCATTAATATATTAGGTGATTAAAGCAAATTGATTTATAATTGTTTTAATAACTTCATTCACATGTATGCAAAAATGTAAAAACATTTGCTGTCTCAAATGCAAAACTTTCTGCTCATCTTCTCTGTTTTTAGGCATACTAATTGCAAAAGCTCTTCTCCAAGGGAGGCTGGGGACATTGAGAGAGTGTGGTCCATGGTCCACACGTCCATTGTCGACACTGCTGTAAGGAGCAGCAGCCACAAGGTGGTTGGCCCCTTAACCAAATGGTGGGCAGCAGAGGTGAAGGGAGCCATCAAGCTAAAGAAGGAGTCCAAGTGAGCTGTGGTGGCTTGTGGCAGCTGACGGTTACCGACAGGCTAAGTGGAATTTGCATATAGAAGTAGCTGAAGAGAAAACTGGGATGTGGGAGTAGTTTGGTGAGGCCTTGGAGCAAGATTTTCAGTCGTCCTTGAGGGAATTCTGACAAACAATCAGGTAACTCAGGAAAGGCAAGAGGTCTAAGGAGCTTGGAAAGAAAAGCGTCTGGACTTCTTTAAGTTGCTTGAAGATGTTTCACCTCTCATCCGAGAAGCTTCTTCAGTTCTAGGTTCAAATGGTAGAGAGTCCCTGGGACACCCCCCCCTCCCGAGAGGGACAATGGACCCCCTAATGATCCTCTACCTAATCACGCGAGCCAAGGAGTGAAAACGGGTGTGGGTCACAATCAGCCAAAGTTTCAGGTGAACCTGCTGTGAAACCTGGCCCCACCCTGTCATGTGATTTCCTGAGGTCAAATGGCCCAGGATGTGAGTGGGCGTTAAGGCGTCTGGGAAGGGATCTCAAAGCTGGATTATAGATGGCAGACAGTTGGTGTCATAAGCCACCGCCTCTGTTCAAAGTGGATATAGATGGCTTCTTTCACTTCTCTTTCAAACCATCTGTCTTCTCTGTCCAGAATGGGAACATTGGCATCCTCGAAAGAGTGACCTTTGTCCTTTAGCTGCAGATGGACCGCTGAGTCTTGTCCTGTGGAGGTGGCGCTTCTATGTTGTGCCATGCGTGAAACACCTTCAAGCAACTTAAAGAAGTCCAGACGCTTTTCTTTCCAAGCTCCTTAGACTACGATGAGCTGGATGACTGAGAACCTTCACAGACATGAAAGGCAAGAGACTTCAGCTGAGAATATAGTGACACAAGGATCTCCTCTATCTCAGTGACACACCTTCTGTAATGGAAGCAATTTGGCAACTATCACTGTGACTGAGGTCACTTAAGTATTCAAAATGACAGCCCAGTTTCTTCAGGCTCTGGATATTACTGAGCTGTCTTAATTGACAAGCCTTTGTAGCATCACATGTAAGTCCAGACCAGAGAGTGTGCTCCAGTATCAGAGAGATCACATTCCTCTGCCTGTCTGGGAAGATCTATGCCGGGGTGCTGGAGAGGAGAGTCTATCTGTTAGGTGAACCTTTGATAACTTGGAAAACACATCTGACTTCACCCCTCGTGCCTATAGGGGGTGTTTTTGGATTATGGGGTGAATAACTCATTGCTACAGGCCATTCAGTCACAGTACAACCTTAGTGATGACGTGTTGGTAGTAAGACAGGCCCATTTATGGTGACACTTGCAGACTGTCACTGGTTAGGTTCGTAACTTTTATGTATAGAATTTCTAGGTGGAGCCTATTGGCAAAGGGTTTCTGCATTGGCAGCCTCAGGATCACATTTCTTCTCTTTGCAGATGATGTCATTCTTCTGGCTTATCAGGCAGTGACCACCAGTGTAAATTAGGGTGGTTTGCAGCTGAGTGTAAAGTAACTGTGATGAGAATCAGCATCTCCCACTTTAATACACTGATGCTCATTCAGAAAAGTGTGAAGTAATAACTCTAGTTACTGACACATGTATTCGTGCCACAGCTGCACTCCTGCAGGAACCATTTGAGGTGGTTCGGTAAACTGACTAGGATTCCTTGTGGACTCCTCCTAGGTAAGACATTTTAACCACGTGGGCACACACTGCAGAGATTATCCCTGTCAGATGACCTCGGAAAGCCTCGATGAGCCAGAGGAGGTGGCCCGGGGTAGGGAGGTCTGAGCGACTGCTGCCCTTGTGATCCAAATCTGGATCAATGGCAGAAAATGCATGGATTGTTTGAGTACAGGTAGCCATGCTGTCAGTCTTTTCTAGTTCCACTGATCACCCAAGACTCAAAACAACTCAAGACTGTGTGCCTGGCATGAGCTGTTTCTCATCTCCCTTTTATTTTTCAGTGTATCTTTGGGTCGTGTTTCATAAGTCACTTTCAGTGTCACTTAGCCTTTTAGTCCTAAACAAACACTGACTATATTTGTTCTGCTAAGTGGAGATTTCAATTCTGCTTGTTTTGCCCACAAAAACCTCTTTGCTAAATGTCTTTTTCGCAGACTCAAATGAACGGCCATCCAGTGTTATGCAAAAGTGAATCTCAGAAAATATTTACTGACACACCCTATCACAAGTGTGAATAATATAGTTCACATTTCAGGCACTGGCATGGCTATTGCTTAAGAAAATGCACACAAAAGCACATGCTCTTGTTAAAAATAATGAGAAGAAATGCCATAAATACTAACAAAATCCTCTGCAGAGTGAGCATTAGTCTTTATTTGAAACAGGTATTTGGAGAGAATTAGTGACACTTAAAAAGCCTTTAATAACACTTAGTCTAGGGTGCAAAATGGGCCATTCAGCCACAACCTTCTCCAACTGCAATTTCACACGAAGATACTGTGAATGTTTGGATTCTAAACCATTGCCCTCAGCTTCCTGTCAAGAGTCTGCATTGACTCAGTATAAAAATGCAGCGTTTAGGGAAGCTGCCCATGCGAGAAATTTGTTAATTAACAGTGTGCCCGACTCAACACTTTCTGTGGTGAATGGAACTCATATCTATACTGTTACTTACAAAGCTGTCACAGAATGATTATGAGCTACTCTCCTATTTTTCTGACTGACTGAACATTTCAGCAGTACAGTGAACACTTGCTACATAGTTAGAAATGTTATATAATAAACTGGCCTCAAGAGAACACTTGAATCTGACTATTACCAAATATAGGACAGCTGAATGTGAAGGATATTATGGCTCTATGCATTATGTTGCTCCTTTTCTTACAAATACGATCATTAATAAGCGAGCTCAACTTTATATTAGGGTAGGTAACAGTGTGACATCAACAATGTCATGATGTACAGTATTCTGGTATTAAATTTGTCTGTTAAAACAAAGCCAAAAACCTTTACTTTGCTCCTTTGCCAAGCTAGCCGTTTGAATAAAAGCACCAGGGAGTCAACGACATAAAGTAGCTGACCTGAACACTGGGAGGCACAATAACTCCATCCAAAGCTCTACTAACTAGGTGGTTAGATGCTATTAAGGCTAAATTACATCACCTAATTAATTGCTGCCTTCTAATTCATTCATGCAATAGAATATAAATGCAGGTACAGTAAACGCTAACCGTATTCTGTACATCAATAATGTATACAAAATTATACACGTGTTTGCTTCAGTTAGCCTGTTACTCATGGCATTTTACACATGTCAGGTTTATGATGTGCTGCAAAGTACCAGCTTAAAATCGTGAACAAGACCTGACTGGGGTCTGACATTCCCAGTGGTGAGCTGTATGTCTGTGGAGAGCACTGAGAATCAACTACTGCTGACAGGCTGCAGTCTTGACTGGCAGAGTGCTGGAGTCATGAGGTCTGGGGGACAAACAGGGGCAGAATATAGGGAGGAAAAAAAAAGAAAAAACAAAACACAGCAGCTATCCCCATTAGAAGCTGTCAGGAGCAGACCTGACAATGCCTGTGCTACTTTGAGTTATTTTGTGGGCATTGCGACTGTGTACAGTTTGGTCAACAATTCATGATAAAATGCATTTGTACTTGATAATGATGCAGAAGGCTGTGTGGAAATCGATAAGAATGACATATCATCTATCAAATTAAGTTCTGCATCATCCCAGCGGTTGAACTGAATAACTGAAACATATCTTTTGGTATACCTTTGATTCTTTCTCACATTTCTCACATAAAAGGGCCAAAGATTTGGCCTATCACTGTGGCAGATAGCTTTGTCTGGATTTCAGTGACACTGTAGTGACACAGCACAATAGTACCAGCTGAAAAAAGGAGTAAATCTGTGAGATTTACTGAAAAAAAGGTCAATTATTCAATAGAGAGAAAAAATAGTATTAGCTGGGGAACTCTTTGTTTCATAAAAAAAAAATACTCTACTGTCTGTGTAGCATCTGGTGTTGATAAAGGATTATATTGTTTTGATGAACAACATGATTACTCAAGCGGGTTAATGGACAGTGGATCTGCACATGGATTATATATTCCATTATATGCCTGCAGGGGCAAAAAGAGTGGGAGAGAAGAAATATCCTTTGTTACGGACGAAGGACAACTTGCTGTGAACCTTTACCATAAGACACATTATCTGCAATGCTAAATTAGGAAACAATGAAAAAACTCTACACCTCAATTATTCGTGCACATTTTATTTAAAAACCCAAATGTTGTTGGACGTCAGATAGGCTAAACTGTCTTCTCAGGAGTGGACACTGGTGACCTACCTTGCTTAAGTCCCTGTAAATCACAGCAGGGAGCATTAATCGAGATTAAAAGGATTACACAGAGTGAGCAGGGGACTAGTTAACTTCAAATGACGAGTGCATTAGGTGACTGTCACACGAATGCATTGTCAGCTTTATAAAAAGCTTTAGAAGGAATTATCATCTGACTGTTCCAACTAAAATATCATTAAGTATTATGATAAAATTATATTATAACGACCCTGCCTCTAATTAGCTACTTAGTTGGTCTTTTATCATAAAACCTGATCATCTTTTGGCTTTGGATTGGTGTAGGACAAAACAAAGCAATTTGATGACATCATCTGGAGCATCAGAAAAAAAAAAACGACGGGTATTTTTTTTTCTCTAACTAAAAATTGATCAATTAGTCGACAGAATTATGTGCAGATTAATCGATAATGGTGGCTAACTGCAGCTCCCACTAAAACCCCAAAGCTGTCCCGTTGTCATGATGTTATACAGCAGTTATAGAGCATAAATACATCGGCGTTAACAACAAAGGCGACATAATAAGTGGAGCAGAAAGTGGAGATGGGACTATTCTCCTATGGTGGGCACTTTTACACCTGGTAAACAAAGCAAGGCAAAAGATCACACCACTGCAGTTAATCAAAGCCAGACGCACGGATTCTTTTCGAAGCATATACTGCAACGAAACTCGAAAACACGTCCTTCTACTTATTTGAGGCAACATATCCGCTTGAAATGTTGTCATACCGTTACTGCGTATTTCACGCCAACCTTTAAATAGCCCTACAGTAGTTAGCAGCTGATAGTGCAAGCTAGCTACCGTCCCTGAACGCCACAGCAAAGGGTTAATAATAAAGACTCGGGCCAAAGAAGATATTGTTAAATCCTGCTGTCATAACGTTACAGGGTACAAAGGCAGAAAAAAATCTCCTACAACAAAGACAACCCGACTCACCATAGTAAGAGGTGGGGATGTCCGTTTTTCTAGCCATGGCACTTAGCAGGACAGATGCAGCACCGTCGTCTTGGTTTTGGAGACTGCATATGAGAGTCGAGGTGAACCCCAGCTGTTTTAATGCCTCCCAGTAGTCCCGTCGTGAAATAAACACAGAGGTCTTGGGCTCTTGGTCGGAGGATGCTTCGGCCACGCAGCTGAGCGTCAGTCGTGTTTACAGCGCGACGTCATTAATTATTCCAAAACGGTCTTAAAGGGGACGCTGCGCACCCCGGGCCCCTGTCCCGCTTCCCTTTGTTACATTCAAAGCTCGCTCACACACGCAGGATGTTGTGCAGTTTGGGCATCAGGCACCAGCCGATTTAAGCAGCTGGTGAACTGCTAGGCAGGAGTTAGCACGCTTCCTGCACCTCCAAAAGGAGTAGCCGCTACTTGTGTTAATTAATAATACAGTCATTTTTGCAGCAAGTATTTTTAGGCAGTGGCAACTCTGTCCGCACTGAGCCGTCCAGTGGAGAAACACTGACCTCAGCTGGGTTTTTCGTCACATTGCACATCTTCCTGAAGTCACCAAAAGTGACAGAAAAAATCAGAGGTTCAGGTTTGCGAGACATCGGTTTTTAAATCAGGTCTGACCCTTGTTAAAAATCCCCTAGTGTTCAACATTGGAATCACACAGTCGGCCTTGAAAATAAATGATGCTGAGGAGGCCAGCTGCACAGAATAAGTAAAAATACCTTTGTGAGCACACGAGCAGAGATAACAAACTGCAAAACGTGTTTGCATATTCTGAGAAATGTGGTGAAAGAAGGCCAGTCTTGCACTCATGGAAAAACATTGATTGTGGGTACTGTAAGACTAACCAGGAAACCAATGAGCAGAAGAGTTGATTGGTCACCATACCTATTAAAGCTGCAACCTCAGAGATCTGCCCTGGATGTTACCTCCATTATAATGGAATATAATCACCTTTTAATGACAGTATATCTGAAATGTTAATACCTAATGAGAAACTGGACCGGGCATTTGTATTAAACTGACATCTAAAAAGTGATGTCTCTCTTAGAGCGCTGTGGATGAAAGTAATGAGAGCTCAGGCTGCCAAAGGCTGGTCATTAAGAAGGGATTGACTTCCCGGGGACAGATTGCATGTTGATGTGGCAGATTCACTGCCAGTAGCACACCGGGAGAATCAGAATCACATTATAGCCAAGTGCAATAAAGTAAATGTAGGACAATTTGTCTTTGTGACATTGGTGTAGGACAATCGTTTCTCAGCTTTTTATGGATGAGAACAGTTTAAATGAAACAACACAGAGATCCAACTGAGACCCTCAGGCGTGACTAATACAAAGGATAGTGAAATAACAGAAATACATACATACATATATATATAGATAGATAGATAGATAGATAGATAGATAGATAGATAGATAGATAGATAGATAGATAGATAGATAGATAGATAGATAGATAGATAGATATAGAAATACATATATAGATAGATATCCAGCATAGCTTGGTCAACAGAAGAACAGAATTTAAGTGCTTGTGTTTCAATCTTAGATTTTTCCTGTGCTTTATATCTTTGAACTTCTTTTTTATCAGTGCCAGATGCCTTTGGATTTTAAATAGATTGAAAAAAAAAAGCCAAAAGGAGCCTATTTTTAAAGCACTGCTGAAAACATGTTTTTTTTCTTCTGAGTATTTCTACATTAATAGAATCGAATGGTATCAATACTTGTACATTAGTAAATCTGAAAAAAGAAAGAAACATGGTCTTAATAACGAAAGTGAATCTTTAATCTAACTTGCTATGTGTTTAATGATAGAGCTATGAAGAAGTTATCGAATCAAACAAAGAATCAGTTTATTGCCAGCACTGGGAAAGCTCATGAACCCTCTGAGAGTTGAATAAGAACAATAACACGATTCGTACAGTAGGTAGACTGTGGCTCCCTGCTAACTGTATTATCCAGAGTTTCCATTTGCATCCATCTCCTCCACTGTCATTCAGTGAAAGAGATGGATGCCACCAGCTTGCTTATTACGTAATCATGAGGGTACACAACAGATGCAGTCACATTTTACACTGTTTGCAATCTTTTTTTTTCCACCTTATGAAAAAAAGGTAATTTCTTTATCCACATCAGCTATCCTCTTGCAGCTCGTGAGAGTGAGTTGTTTTTTTTTTTGTTTTTTTACTTTTATAATCAGAGGCAGAAGGCGATGCTTTTAACACAATCACCCTTTGTCTTTTTCTTTCAGTGGTTACAATTGCTGCAGTTTCAATCAACTCTGCAGACACTTACAAATTGAAACCCTCCATAAGTTCATTCATAAAGGGTAATTTAGTGTCAATGTACAGACCCAGTATCGCCGTACTGATGAGCACAACAAGTATAGAGTGCAGCAGGTCATTGGTATAGTGTTTTTTTCAATCAGTTGGATAAACACAACAAATCTGAGAGACATACATTGCACAATGGGTAACAGGAAATTGCATCTGTGATTGGTGAGGATGCCGGCCGAGGAGTCAATGATCTTTGTGTAAGGGGAGACAATTTACAAAGAGAATGGACACTTTGTATTTCCTGGGTTTCACAATGCCAGAGCTTGTATCTAGCTTTGGATACTCTCTCTTTTGTGTGATAACTATAGGCTACAGTGTTTGTCTGGAAGAGAGAGTGCAATAACATTTTAATTGCCACACCAACACCTGCACCATTCTTAACTTCAGGTGCATTACAGACTTATTTTGGTAATACAGCTAAACTGGTGCATTGGTTTTTCAAATTATTTGTAAGGATACTACTGGGTATTTCACTTTCTTCACTATTATTCATCACTTTGCAATAACAAGGCAATAATTATAATGTTAATAACTGTAAGGTCTAGAAGTATCTTTTTGTCTAGGCAGCTCTGCTAGAGAGAAAATAAAGTGCCATATCACTTTTAATTAAACCAGTGAATATATATGAAGATGCTCAGCTCTGATTCATTTGTGAGACGGCTTTACAGTTGGTCAAACTTTTCAGCGTTTTACTCTTTAACATAAACAACTTTGTTAACTGGGGAGGTAAGTGCACTGTCTCGACTTTTAGCTTTTTAGGTGTCACCTATGTACTCTTCAAACTGGGGACAATATAACGAGTAATTGCTATTGGCACAGCAAACAGGTGCAAAGAGAGCAGATTATTTCCTTCATATTGTGTTTGGCTCAACACAGCCAGACAGCTGCCTGGCGCCTCACCGGATAGGAGGTTGGAGTTAATTAAAAAAGGTTTTGTTCCACAGACATTTGCCTTGCTTTGCTTGCCGTGTGCTCCCCGAGGCTGTGTTTTGAGATGCGTTTGAGACCTCGGGGACTCGTCTAATCAAAACACACAGACTGCTAGCCACCTAATCCTCTGAATTCACAATAACAAGGTGCTGTATGAGACACTGCTCCTTGGTGATGCAGATAATTTGGCGATTACAAATAGTCTACCGGTGGTGTAGGCTTCTATCATCTAGTGCCACAGCAAAAAAAGTCAATAAGAAAAACTCTTTACGAAACTAAGGTGTGGATGTTATACTGCATATCCATTGCAGGTAATCATTACTGCCTCAACCTGCAAGCTGTGGTTGTTTCTGTTATATAATTCATTTTACCTTTGGCACTGCTCTAAACTAAGTGTGGTAGGTCATACGATATCATACGTTTTTTTCATTTCTTACTGGCCAACTCCACTACAATACAACTCACTTCTTTAAGCTGATCTTTTGTTAAATACAAATGTACACACATGACAGTATCTTAACTTTGGAAATCTGTGTAGGCCTTAATTTAAATTATACTGACTGAAATCAGCAAACATGACCTGACAGTGTTGTTCTCAGATTCTTAGGTTAGTAAATGATTGCTTTGAACGTCTATGGCTGAAGTACATTATATAACAAAGTAAATCAAGCCTTTGTACACTGGTTTTCAAAAACAGTTGTATCTGTCTAAGTTGTACAGTATTCGCTTATATTGACATACGTATGTCTGTCAAAAACTAAATATACTCTTATTGCTTCCATAGGAGTTAAGAGGATAAGTAGCAGCCAGGTGCTAATCAAATGCGTTTGGTTAACTGACCTCGAGCAAGTGTGAGCACATCTATAAAAGCAGAAGTTTTGGCAATATGTTGGTCTGGATCATTCAGACCACAATCTTCCTAGAAGTGGACGTTCCATCAGGTTCCCTTAGACACTACGAGCCTCTATTAGCATTTTAAGTGTTACAGTTCAACACTGTACAATTAGAGGAAGACTGAACAAGTATTGCTTACTTGGAAGAGTTGCCTAGAGAAAACATAATCTCTTTACAAAGAACACAACAGCAAAGATTTGCAGAGTTGCATGTAAATAGATCAGAAGACTTGCTTCTGAGACTGAAGTGGAGATGCTTGGCCATAACGCACATCATCACAGCAAAACTAAAAACAGGACCTCAGCACAAAGGGCTCATATTTACTGACTGTCAAACACAGAAGTAGAGGGGTGATGATTGGGCTTGTTTTACAGCCATGGGACCTGGTCTCTTTGAAATCATCGAGTCGACCGTAAAGTCCAAGTGTACCAAACTATTCTTGAGTCAAATGTGAGACCATCTGTCCAAGAGCTAAAGCTTGGCCTAAACTGAATCTTCTTTTTCAAATAACTGTATCTATTTTTTGGATGCCTTGAAGCACTGACCCTTTTCCTTTCTGGTCTATGAGACCTTAATACCTAACACAAAGCAACCATGACTCTTTCAACATGGATCTTATGTTGTCTCATGCGTCTTCTCTCACTGTTTCATTTTGAAGGTGTCAACAGACAAAATCTCAGTGAGTGTTTCACACAAAAAAAAGTCAGGAAAAGTAACCATCTTTTTGTGAATCTTCTCACATTTGGTGTAAGTCATCTTGAGACCCTTTAGATTAATCTTGTCATCTTTTGCACGTTTGAAGCAGAATCCCAGCTCGGGAATAAATGAGCAACTGAGAGGTTATAGAAAACATTTGATGTAAAATAAAACTGGAACATAAAATTATAATGTGGTTATGCAATAACACTCTGTCTTATTAAATATTACTTTTTCTTGTCTCCTATGCTATCAAATTCTGTGGTAACACATTGAACCATATGACACAACTGTGTTGTAATATATTGCATTACCTTGTGTCATCTTGTATCTTTTTATATTCTATATGAATCAACGCATCTCTCTTTCATGCGGAGAATGTCTGAGCTAATTAGTTCAACAAGGCAGTTTTGTAAATCCGGGCCAAAAACATAAAAGAGGAGACATGCTGCTCCCATCGCTTTTAAGGAGGCTATTCAGATTTTTTCTCTCTTGTTTTTAAAGATCATCTTCTAATTGTTGTACTTTGTGCTGTTTTTTCACATAAATTTCTTATCATTACTGTATATACATATACAATTATTAGTTTATACTAGACGAAGCCCATAAAAAGATGGCTCCTGACTTGATTCCAGCTTCTAGCAAATCCATCTCCCATGAGGAGCTTTAGCAGCTCATGTTGCGATGAGAAATAAAAAATATATATCCCTGTCCTTAAATGGGATATTCAAAAATCTACTTTACTAATAAAAATTGTGTTGCACCAAACAATTGTCATCATTTTTGTCTTTTATCCCTGACATAAGGACATAAGGAAGAAAACATTTAGGTTTCTCCAAATAACTCAAAAACCATTTTCTGAAATCACTCCTTCTGTTCCTTCAGCTTATACTGTGCAGCACAAGATTCATTTCAAATACAAAAGGCTTTCACTCCCTCGACATATTTAATTCATGATAAAAAGCCAGTACATGACTACAGCCAAAATTACATTTCCTTTTCTGACTGTATACAGATACAGGGAGTGCAGAATTATTAGGCAAGTTGTATTTTTGAGGAATAATTTTATTATTGAACAACAACCATGTTCTCAATGAACCCAAAAACTCATTAATATCAAAGCTGAATGTTTTTGGAAGTAGTTTTAGTTTGTTTTTAGTTTTAGCTATTTTAGGGGATATCTGTGTGTGCAGGTGACTATTACTGTGCATAATTATTAGGCAACTTAACAAAAACAAATATATACCCATTTCAATTATTTATTTTTACCAGTGAAACCAATATAACATCTCCACATTCACAAATATACATTTCTGACATTCAAAAACAAAACAAAAACAAATCAGCGACCAATATAGCCACCTTTCTTTGCAAGGACACTCAAAAGCCTGCCATCCATGGATCCTGTCAGTGTTTTGATCTGTTCACCATCAACATTGCGTGCAGCAGCAACCACAGCCTCCCAGACACTGTTCAGAGAGGTGTACTGTTTTCCTCCTTGTAAATCTCACATTTGATGATGGACCACAGGTTCTCAATGGGGTTCAGATCAGGTGAACAAGGAGGCCATGTCATTAGTTTTTCTTCTTTTATACCCTTTCTTGCCAGCCACGCTGTGGAGTACTTGGACGCGTGTGATGGAGCATTGTCCTGCATGAAAATCATGTTTTTCTTGAAGGATGCAGACTTCTTCCTGTACCACTGCTTGAAGGTGTCTTCCAGAAACTGGCAGTAGGACTGGGAGTTGAGCTTGACTCCATCCTCAACCCGAAAAGGCCCCACAAGCTCATCTTTGATGATACCACCCCAAACCAGTACTCCACCTCCACCTTGCTGGCGTCTGAGTCAGACTGGAGCTCTCTGCCCTTTACCAATTCAGCCACGGGCCCATCCATCTGGCCCATCAAGACTCACTCTCATTTCATCAGTCCATAAAACCTTAGAAAAATCAGTCTTGAGATATTTCTTGGCCCAGTCTTGACGTTTCAGCTTGTGTGTCTTGTTCAGTGGTGGTGGTCTTTCAGCCTTTCTTACCTTGGCCATGTCTCTGAGTATTGCACACCTTGTGCTTTTGGGCACTCCAGTGATGTTGCAGCTCTGAAATATGGCCAAACTGGTGGCAAGTGGCATCTTGGCAGCTGCACGCTTGACTTTTCTCAGTTCATGGGCAGTTATTTTGCGCCTTGGTTTTTCCACACGCTTCTTGCGACCCTGTTGACTATTTTGAATGAAACGCTTGATTGTTCGATGATCACGCTCCAGAAGCTTTACAATTTTAAGACTGTTGCATCCCTCTGCAAGATATCTCACTATTTTTGACTTTTCTGAGCCTGTCAAGTCCTTCTTTTGACCCATTTTGCCAAAGGAAAGGAAGTTGCCTAATAATTATGCACACCTGATATAGGGTGTTGATGTCATTAGACCACACCCCTTCTCATTACAGAGATGCACATCACCTAATATGCTTAATTGGTAGTAGGCTTTCGAGCCTATACAGCTTGGAGTAAGACAACATGCATGAAGAGGATGATGTGGACAAAATACTCATTTGCCTAATAATTCTGCACTCCCTGTACACTTTCAGAAAAAGCACCTTATTCAACACACTGTCACTATGGTGATACCATCTAAGGTTTTCCAACAAGGGGTACTTATTTGTAACATTGTGCATTAGGAAGAACACTGGTAGACCTCTGGAAATTGTAGGAAAAAAATCAAAATTGATTAGAAATACCAATTCAGTTATTTATATATTAATGGATAAATTTAGAAACATTGCATAGTGCTTACTAACTAAAGCTCTATCTCACACCTGCAGAAATCATTGTCTTTACATTGTGGTAGGAAACCAGTGGATCCATCAGGTAGAGGGATACACAAAATGAAATATGTGTAAATGTATTGAATATTTTTATTTACTGTAAACAACCAGGTAAACTTAAAAGTTTAGAATGTAATCATAATATTACCTCATTTGTTTTTCTATTTTACCAAATGCCTTACATCTAGAAAAAACGGTGCAACATGCATCTTTTATTTCTTGAGGAGATACCGGATGCTTTATCAGTTACATCTTGCTAGTACAGTTCCTTCGGCCTTAATTGTTCATGGATTAAACAAGGTTCTGGAAACATCCCTATGGTTTGGTCCATATTGATTGTAGCTGTAGATTTGTCATCTACACATCCATGATGTAAATCTCCCATTCCACCAAATCCCAAAGATGCTCTGTTGGATTGAGATTGATTTGAGATTGACTACTGAGGGCATTTGAGTGTAGTGAACTCATTGTCACTCAAGAAACCAGTATGAGAGTATTTGAGTTTTGAGACATTGTACAGCCATCAGAAGATGTGTACACTGTGGTCATAAAGGGATGACATGGTCAGCAACAATACTGTGGTGTTTAAACAATGCTCAGTTGGTGCCATGGAGCCCACGGTGTGCCAAAATAAGATCCCCTATGGCGTTATACCAGAAACAGTGAGCCAAAGCTGGATGGATTCATGTTTCCCATTCTTGGTTGACATTAATGACACCTACCGTGGTCTTCTGTTGCTGTTCATCTGTTTCAAGGTTCAACAAGGAACAGAGATGCTCTTCTGCATCTTGGCGGCAACGAGTGGTTATTTGAGTTGCTGTTGTCTTGTTATCACCTCACAGAAATCGAGCCATTCTCCTCTGGCATCAACACATTTTCACCCAGAGAACAGCGGAAATGCTCAGAGCAGCCCATCCGGCATGGAATCAATTAATGCCCAGTTGATGCTTTAATATATCTAACTAAACTAATTTCTGAGAGCTTTGGGGAAACATGGGGGACAGATGTTTTGGGTTGTTTTTTTTAACCTATTTTTCTTAATCATTTGAAGTATTTTAAAAAAAAATACATTCACATGTCTATAACACCAGAGATTAATACATGTGAATTTATATTTACAGAGAAACGTTGCAGGAGTATTACTGTTTAGAAAAGGCTGTATGTCTCCAAGTAACACCTGAAACCCTCTAAGGAAACGGAGGAAAGTCGGGAAGTTGAGTTGTTTAGGACCATGAGGAGCGCGCTGTTGAATGAGGGCTTCCAGGAGAGAACGGGAAAAGAGTAGTGGAGTGTCGTTTTCTTTAGCTGCGCGGTGATCCCAGTAATGCTGCCGCTCAAGTGTTGCATGCTGAAGAGTCCCGACGCCTAGCATGAAGAACCGCTCTGCGCTTGGACAAAAGGGGAAATGAAGATGAAGATAAAAGTGGTAATTATGAATGAAAGCCGTCGGAAGTATCACTGTAATATTCCACTGTGGGGAGCTTTTTTTTTTAATGTTTCTGCCTCTCAGAAGTGGAGTTGCAGATTGAGCTCTTTCACCAAATGTGACCCATTTGCACTTTGCCACATACGCGTAATATTCACAGAGAATAATCCTACAACAGCTCGGCCGTTTAAAGTTTTTTTTTCCTGCGTGTGTTGGGAGTGGGGATGGGGTTAAATATGACACGTCTGAACTGAGCAACCTAACAGTATTTTTGCAGCCTTGTTTTAAAACGTGTTTCCTTGTTGACAGAGCATGTTGAGCGCATTTGAGAAGAATAGCTGGCATTACGTTTTCAGCCTTGCACGAGGAAAGCGCTGTTGTGTTTGCTATGTTGCATTTGCTTTGAAAGCTGGCAGTTAATTAGTCAAAAAGAAAGAAAGACCGAAAAACAATCCTGACCAAAGGTTCAGATTTCATCCTCAAGCTTATGGCTGCGTTGGTCCTGAACTGACTGAACCTTTCAGATCAAGTGCTCTGGCGTGATGTTGAGATTTGTCTTTCTGGTGTTTCACGTGTCCCTGCAGTGCCAAGGGGTTAGTGGCATCATCATCGTTACCATGGTTACCGGCTTTTTGTTGGTGTACAACAGCAGTTCTGGTGACAGATCAGCTTCCTCGTCAAGTTCTTCCTCCTCATCGTCCTCTTACCGTTTGGATGCGCGAGTTCAGTCCACTAAAGCACCGGACAGATCACAGAGACTCCAAACAACATCTCTGGAGGGGTACTCAGGTGTCATGGATCATAAGGTAAATACGGACCATCTGTGCCCCGTGAAACAAGTCAAGTCCTGTTATAGGCGGTAATGATGCTGCACCTGGTTCTTTGAAACTCCAAAGCACTTGCATGCATATTACAAACAGAGATATTATGGTCCACATTTGTTTTTGCTTTTTTGTTTTTTATAAAAGCTGCTTAGGAATTGAAAATGTGCAGGATATAGACCATCTCAGATGTTTAGCAGTAATGTTATCTCACCTGAAAATCAAAAATGAAACTGTTTCCATTTTCAAAGATATCAAAGATATAACATAACACACAATGGCAGTGTTTGGAGTGTTTGGGTCCTTGCCAGTGCATTAGGTGCCTGCACAGAGAGGAGGAGGAGGTGGTTTAGTCCTGGAAAATATATGTTTGGAGGTGAAGTGAAGTGTCTGGTGGCTAAGTGTGTTTTGATTTAGGCACATGGATGCACAGAAACCAGTGACACGACAGAAACTCATGGGTCATAAAATACTGCAGAGTGACAATGTTTGGAACAGAGCAAGAAATTCGAATTCAGCATCTTTATGATGTTTTTGACAAATTAACAGTGCTCCAACCATCTCCATCAGACTCTACATGAAGGAAGGTGAATTCACTCTATGCATTTGGACATCTTTGTAATCGGATGGGCATATTATGAACATCTATCCCTCAGAAAGAACATTGATTGCGCTGATTGCTTTTTTTTTTCTTTTTTTTTACCAGCTGTACCTAATTTGTATTCTGCTGTCATCCAGATAAAGCAGAGAGTAGCATGTAGAGTTCAGGTGTGCACTAAAAATGTCTTTTTTAAAAGTGACTGAAAACTCATTTGTGTATTTAATTTTTGTACTACTTTATGTGCCAGACAGTTTTTCTTTTTTCTTTTTTTTTCAGCAGCAGTGAGGTCTTTTCATTTTAACTTTTCACAATTTCCAACAATAAAAAAGTTCTAAAAAACAGTTAATTAAATTGCTTAACAAATTCCCTTAAGAAAGCAGCACGAGTCTATTAAAGGTTTATTTTGCCCTCAAAGGCTTTTATAATACCATCTGATCTCTTAAGCATGACCTCAAAGTTCTCTTTATAGTTTACTCTGTTGCTTAATTCATAATTAATGTCTTCGGCATGAAATATTTAGTGACAAACGCACTTAAAACAGGGCTTTATATTGTACAGTAGATCGCACAATAATACATACAGAGAAAAACCCAACAATCATATGACCCCCTATGAGCAAGCACTTTGGCGACAGTGGGAAGGAAAACTCCTTTAACAGGAAGAAACCTCCGCACAACCAGGCTCAGGGAGGGCGGGGCCATCTGCTGCGACCGGTTGGGGTGAGAGAAGGAAGACAGGATAAAGACATGCTGTGGAAGAGAGACAGAGATTAATAACAGATATGATTCGATGCAGAGAGGTCTATTAACACATAGTGAGTGAGAAAGGTGACTGGAAAGGAAACTCAATGCATCATGGGAATCCCCGGCAGCCTACGTCTATTGCAGCATAACTAAGGGAGGATTCAGGGTCACCTGGTCCAGCCCTAACTATATGCTTTAGCAAAAAGGAAAGTTTGAAGCCTAATCTTGAAAGTAGAGATAGTGTCTGTCTCCTGAATCCAAACTGGAAGCTGGTTCCACAGAAGAGGGGCCTGAAAACTGAAGGCTCTGCCTCCCATTCTACTTTTAAATACTTTAGGAACAACAAGTAGGCCTGCAGAGCGAGAGCGAAGTGCTCTAATAGGGTGATATGGTACTACAAGGTCATTAAGATAAGATGGGGCCTGATTATTTAAGACCTTGTATGTGAGGAGCAGGATTTTGAATTCAATTCTGGATTTAACAGGAAGCCAATGAAGGGAAGCCAAAACAGGAGAAATATGCTCTCTCTTTCTAGTCCCTGTCAGGACTCTTGCTGCAGCATTTTGGATCAGCTGAAGGCTTTTCAGCGAGTTTTTAGGACATCCTGATAATAATGAATTACAGTAGTCCAGCCTGGAAGTAATAAATGCATGAACTAGTTTTTCAGCATCACTCTGAGACAGGATATTTCTAATTTTAGAGATGTTGCGCAAATGGAAGAAAGCAGTCTTACATATTTGTTTAATATGTGCGTTGAAGGACATGTCCTGGTCAAAAATGACTCCAAGGTTCCTCACAGCATTACTGGAGGCCAAGGTAATGCCATCCAGAGTAAGAATCTGCTTAGATACCATATTTCTAAGACTTTCAGGGCCGAGTACAATAACCTCAGTTTTATCTGAATTAAGAAGCAGAAAGTTAGCGGTGTCAGGAATAGAAATATTGTCCTGCTATTAGTTGCTGCTATTTTTATAATCATCATTAACATTTCAGTATTAATAGTGAGGTTGCAGTTAGATGCATTCAGATGTTCAAATATATGGTTATAGCCTTTATTACAGGTCCAAAGAAGAACCATTTTAAAGGGTTGAGTTGAATCTATAATTTAAAAGTTATTAATGCTTTTATGATCTCTGTGTAGAGGGCAGAGACAGGAAAATACTCTCTGTGCCAAAATGAGACAGGAAACGAAACGCGTCTGCAGAGCATGTTTTGCAGAAGTGAAACCGAAAGCAGAGTGACTGCAAGCCAAAGAGCAGGGTGTTATGCATGTATCGTTGATTAACACACACTTAGTTAGAGGAATCACTGATAGGGGAAAGTTCAGTTAAGGTCAACTAAGGTTCAGAAAAGCAGATGCACGTACAGACAGACAAATAGTGAGAGGTCATGACACGTACGCAGTACACAACATGCACGCGCCCTTGCACGTGTACGCACTCACACACACACCAGAACAGATCTATTTTGGTAGGGCAGAAATGCAGAAGTGTGCCGAGTACTTAGAGGAAGTGCACCCGACAAGCGACAGCGAAGAGGGGAAGCAATCGACCAAACAATGTTTTTAGAGCAATGTTAAAGGTCATGGAACATTTTGTGGTTTGGATTGACGTAAGCTGTACCTTGTCTATTTTTGCAAAAGAGGGGGGCTTTGTTATTGTACCCATATAAAACCTTGTCTCATGATTGTAAGTTCAGTTCAACACTGATTGGGTTGTTGAACTCACACATGTGTTCATTAAAATGCCGTCTAAATTGCACACGCCTGGATCTGTGGTTTTATGGATTCTTCTCTCAACATTGAACCCTAACATTTGGGGGCTCGTTCGTGAGAGAGAGGGAATGTTGGGGTTTTGGTGAGATCCGGGGTCCGTGGTAATTGGACGGGCAGACGGTAATCAGTGGTGAAAGTGAGTAGGCATTCCCGGGCATTTAAAGGTAAGACACTGCCTGTTGAAATATATTTCCAAAAGGTGTCACATTGGGCATGTCAAATTAAAGTCTACTCACTGAAAATTACTGGTAAATGTCTGTTTTTTAATTTTGGTGAAGTTTTCATGAAGTTTACCGGTTGAAGTAATGATAATGAAATGGAAGTTTATAAGTGACAGTACTGAGTAATGAGAATAAAGGAATGAAAAGAGAATTAAAGCAGTTGGACTGCGAAGTGAACTTAGAAGGATAGGGAATTTGGTCATTGTGTGGGGTGAAGCCCGTTGGTCATTTGATCTACGTGTGATGGTCAGTTCGTGGGTTCAAGTCCCTTTATGTCCACAACGGAGATCTGCCTCAATCTTAATCCTGATCCGGTGTAGATTGTTGTTTCAAATTATTATAAATTTTTCTAGGACGACAGCGGCGTCTGTTAAGAAGCGCATTTTCTCCTTGGTAACGCTTGCACCTGGGCAGGACGCTGACCCTTGGCCTACCCTGAAGAGTAGGGATAGTACCGTCGACAGCGGGAGAGAACTTGGGAACCTCTGAAATTGCTAGGAGTTAGAGTCTCCTATTTTTGCGCTTATTGGGTATGCTGGCAAATTAAGTTAGGTTTAGAGATCTGGACAGGACAGTCTGGGACCGCCCTGGTGAATTGAGCACAAAAGTCTGGGACTGATCGGTTGGAGCCGTTATGTTCTATTATCGAAATTACATAGGAGTTGAAAAGGCCTAAAAAAAAAAATCTGTGCAGTTGTAATTTAAGACGTCTGTAATATAAAATATGAGATCTATGAGTAGGATCAGTCTCTGTGTTAGTCATGCACAGCCGGATGTGCACTGATTGTGTGTGTAAATGCAAATGAGCAGCAGTGACGCGCAGAGAGGGTGGTTTCAGTTTTCGAGAGGACTGAGCTTTTGCTAAATGCCTGTATATAAGAGGTTGGTTTTGCTTATTATGAGAGTGTAAATACAGTGTGAATATATTAGTGTGGATGCATAGTAAATGACTGAATTTTGATAGATGTATAGTTCGTGAGCCATAAATGTTGGTGTGTTCATTTTCAGTTATGTGTGTGGGGAGAAGCCGTGAGGATGATGAGAGGTTTCAGTTTTCTTTTTCTTTTTCTTTTGACTTGCTCTTTCTGATCATGGAAGGCATGTCCAAAATACTCGTATGAAAGCGTATTTCGAGTGATTTTAACTGTGTGAGTGCTGTCAGTATTTGATTTGAGTGACTCTGCGTGAGTTCTCTGAGTGAGAGAAAGGCAGTGCGTGTGAGACGATTTATGGCGTCTGAAAGAGGTGAGAACTTTTAAAGGTGTGTATGGAATAAAGGAGTGTGAAATATATTTCTTGGGTGATGAAAAAGTAGGATGTGCTAAAGTTTGAAAGTGTTTTTAATTCAAGAAAACAAAAACAAAGGAGTTAGATTAGTTTGAGGAACAGGAAATATTGCTCTGTGTATCGGGGCTGCAGCAACAGGAAATAGTGAACAGGAACTGTGCATGCCCATATATGGGAACTGAGTGTGTGCAGAAAGAACACAGAGAGACAGACGAGGAAATGGGAGCAAATGAAGCCTTTAAGAAAAAAATGAATATAATACTAATTATATGGTCAATACAGGTGGGCGTCTTTCAACTTTGCAACCTTGAGTTCAGCAGCAGAAAAGTAGATTAAAAGAATTGGGAGAATAAGCCAGTTTTGGCTCGAAATTGTGCGGCTGGATCTCTCACTTTGTCCCTGAAGCGGAGAAGAAGTTCAAAGGACAGTCAATCGCCTGATGAAGACCGATAGAACATCGTGAACTTGAATACAGCAGGCAAACGACAGTGCCACTGATCCATTAACCCTGATGACGACTGACGACCAGCAGCAGCATGTAAGAGTAATGTAACATGTACTGTGAAAATACAGGCTGGGCAGTTGAACAGTGGGATAAAGAATTGTGGAAGAGCACTGGACATTGAGTGATATTTTGCCATGCTGGGACTTAATCTGAAAGAAAGACTGTAAAGAAACAGAGAAGAAGACAGCTGAGTTGAGACTGTGTTTGCTGGAGCTTTGAAGCCCGAATAGGACATTGTGCAGAGAGGACCAGTGAGAGATGAAGCTGGACGAGTTTGACTGCGAGAATATAGGATATAATTGGATTGAAAATTGAAACCTGAACTCATGAATTGTTTAGGATGTCCACCATAGCATAACAAAGAGGTAAACATTAGAAAAGGTAGGAATAATGAACGAAAATAATTGTCATTACCTTAATGAATAGAAAACACACATACAAATTGTTACATGTGAGATTATTTTTGAAATGAATCAGAAGTGAGATAGTTTGAATCTAAAGCTCAGTGGTGAAATGCATAAATTAAATATGAATATATAGGATGCAATGAAGAAACAGCTTACACGTAGTGTACATTAACATGAATACATCGCAAGGCAACGAAGAACTCAATGAATTAATTTAATGAAGAAGCAGTTTACACCCAATTAACATAAAATGCAGGGAAGAACACGCTTACATGCATGGCATAATTGGTGTTTCTGATCAGAGATAGAGAAATGGGTTATTTAACCACTGGTGATAATAATGAAAATGTCTTAGTTTGTTATTTTCAGGGGTAAAGCAGACCCAGGCCAATTCTCCAGATGCAGGAGTCTGAAGAAATTACAGGTTAACATGAATGGATATGTTAAGGCAAGTTTCTGGTTGAATTGTTCACAGCATGATGTGTCCAGGAACCTGAAAAGCAAGCCCCAGCTCCTGGCTGAAGACCAGGAGGGCGGTAATTTAAGGTGGGAAATCAAAATGTGGGTTAGTAACTCGGGAAAAAGAAAAACTGACTGCTTAACTGGAGAGTTGGGAAGAAGTCTGGGAGACTGTGAAGTCATAGATGCAAAATAACATATACCCATACACACACAAACAGAAAATGCATTAACCTTATAAAGACAAGCTCCTGAAGCTTAATGAACAGATATTGATTAAAAACCTGGCTAAGAACATAAGCATATGCAATGAAGATCTGCTTGCTGCTTGTATGAGTGAGAGAATGGTGTGAATGGTTAATACAATTGATGGAAAGATTTAAAATAGATGGAAAAACAAAAGAAAAGTGTCTATAAGAGTGACTCAGGAGTGCTCTTGCACTGATTTATCAAAGTAAGTGATTAGTATAGAAAGAAAATGAAAATAATTCAATAACGTGATAAAGTTTAAACATGTATTCCTCTTGTTAAGTTGGCTGTTGAGCTGTGGGTTTATGCAAATTAGCTGGAGTGAGTGAGTGACAAAGACACTTCCTGTGTGCGTGTGTGTCGGAGGCTTTCGGTTCAGTTCAAGAGAGAGCAGTGGCTGTTGAAGAGTATTGGGAGAAATATATAATGGTAAAGTATCAGGATATTTGATTACGGTGGTCAGGTCTGTTCAGAGGGGCAGATTTGGACAGGAAATTTATAATTTAAGGATGATATGTGGTTGAAATTGGTTTTTATCTTGTGCTGAATGAAAACGGTCTTTGATCTTTTGACGAGGTTTTCGTGTGTTGAACGGGTGAAATTTAAGATTGTTGAAGATTTTTGAGGTTGTTGTTTTATTTTTAATAGAGGGAGTTTTGATAAACATGGACATGTCTAAAAGGGCCCATAGTTTTTATAACAGTGCACTTAGAAAAAACCTGTCAGGTGATTTTGTTTTGTACTTTGAGGAGCTAATAATCAGCTCTCTTTTTCATTTTTGTTCTAAGCAGGCCTGGAAGAGAGTGAACGGACGGCGCTGACAAAATTACCAAGTACAAAAATCAGGTGGGCTTTACAGAATTATAATTGATTACAATCAGAGACTGATTGGCGGCAAGTCTCTGTCTAAAATGGATTGTATCGATTCAATCCAGTCAAAAGTATAGAGAACTATTTTCCTAAACAGGAAAACGAAATAAAACGAATGATAGAGCTCATTTTGCTGATGTGGAGCATCTGATGACGTGCGCAGGAGGCTGCAGATCAGCAAAAATATCATGTGTGAATGCATGTGAGTGAATGTGAGTGACTGGACTAAGGTGGGAATGAATAAATGTGGACAGATTTATCATGTGAGGAAAAGAAAGGGATGCTTTGTTTTGCTTTTGCCATAGGCAGGACAAGTGGGAGACTTAAATCTGGGAGGCTGATTTTGGGATGCTGATGTTTGCTTTGAGAAAATTTCTTTTACGGGGTTAGATTATGGGATTACATTATATTGTTGGGAGAATGCTAAATGCTAAAAGGAAACATTGTTTGATGAGATTCAAGTTACCATTAACTGAGGTAACTCAGGATTAATAACTGTTCTGTTCAAGTTTATTTTTTGTTATGACATAGACGGGATCATAAAGGGAGAGTTGAGTATGAAATGTAAACTACAGGTTTTGTTTTCAGGAAGTTCCAAGGATCCAGACCTTGCATGGAGCAACGAGTTGGAGAAGATTTGACATGATGATTAAATTGATTTTGTTCTTTAAACACAGGTTTTCAGGGCTGAAGCAAAACACCGGAGAGGAGAATTGCTGAGCGGTTCTGGGAAATGAAATGACTAACCTTTTTTCCTTTTAATTTGTTAAGCTTGGGTGGAGCATGTTGAGTTTTTTGCCACATGAGATGTGTCAAAAAAGAGAGGGATTTAAGATTTAATTTGTTTAATTTGAAAGGGGTTTTACTAGGATTTTATAATGATTGGGGTTGTTTGATAATCTAGATATAGTAAAACTGAGGATTTGTTAAAAGAAAGGATTAAAATGAACTGAATTAGGTTTAGAAGATAAAATGCGGTGTTCATAAGAAGTTGTATACAAAACTTAAAGGGGAAACTGTGGGAATAAAGGATATGCTTTGGGGAAAATAGTGAACATTTTATGAGTAGAAAATGTGGGATTTTTCTTTTTGATTTTTAGGATAAGTTGTAACAGTGACATAATGCTAGAATGTTGTTATAAGGTAGGCTTTAGGGTAGAGGAGAGCTTTTTATGAGGATGTTAAAAGTCTCGCTGACTCAAATGAATAATATTGGAGATTATATATGTAGAAATGATTTTTCATACACATTGCATTTTGGTGCCTTTAACGGAGTTGTGGCTCAGAGAGTCGCCTCTTGAGGGTCATAAACTTTTGGTTAACGTTATGATTAGCCAATCTACTGTGAGAATGACCTGAGTTTTGAAGGATTGCACACGCTTACAGACATACAGAGTTCATCAACACACAGGACAGTATTGATTTGAGGCCTAGGGCCTGAAATTCCTTTAGCTTTTAACTGAATTTGAGTTGGCCCAATAACAAATGACAGAAAGAGGAACTGAATAGGAGTTTTGCTTGTAACTAAACTGAGTGACATATAAAATATTGAGATAACAGATGCAGCTCTAACTTAGTCCTCTTATATAAAAAGCAGTTACAGAATACAGAAATACAGAAAACAGAAGCAAAGGGAGAAAGCTCATATATTTTGGTTAAGTCTGATAAAGTTTAAGTTAGAAGGAGTCATTACATTAAAAGCAGCAAAATGAAATAAAATGATAGATTCAAACAGGTTATTACCCAGAAAATGGGAGTTCAAAATACAGTTAGAGTTCAGCTTTTAGCTATGATGAAGTTTATCTAGGAGCAATTAACTAGGTGCTTACACTTAGTGATTAAAGTGGTTGTTTTTTCTTTGATCCTTTTAGTAGAATAAGCCCTTATAATGATTTTATGATGATTTTGCTGGTGAGAGGTGACTTTAGATGAGAGGCACTTGCAGCAGCAGGGACAGTTTTGTGCACAGGATGTTGATGATCAGATAAGGAAAAACAGGAAACGTATGACAGCAGTGCTGTAAGACTGTTAGAAAGCTGTAGATTGAGATGAGTGATGTTTAAGATTATATAGGAATAAAAGTCAAAACCAAATACGAAATTAGGTTCATGTTTTGAGAACAATCGAGGAACAGAGTAACTTAGAGCATAGTAGGGAGAAAGTGTTTTGTTTCCTTTGCAGGTGGCCAGATTTCCACTAGAGTGGGACCCAGAAGAGGAGCAGAGACCACTTAAGCATGAAGTGTTCTCAAGTGGGAGCGGGCATTTTATAACTAAGACCACCTAGATGACATGAGGTTGTCTGATTTGTTAAGTCACAGGATGCCAAGAGAGGGTCAGAGCTAAGAACAGTGATCCTAAATGTCCATGATGTCTGGGATGGACAGGGGAGCAGCTGAATGGGCCAAGGAGTGACCCAACACACAGTATGGTGACCTCTTGTGGTCAAGAGGTCAAGAGTGGGAGTGTCAGGAATAGAAATATTGTCCTGCTATTAGTTGCTGCTATTTTTATAATCATCATTAACATTTCAGTATTAATAGTGAGGTTGCAGTTAGATGCATTCAGATGTTCAAATATATGGTTATAGCCTTTATTACAGGTCCAAAGAAGAACCATTTTAAAGGGTTGAGTTGAATCTATAATTTAAAAGTTATTAATGCTTTTATGATCTCTGTGTAGAGGGCAGAGACAGGAAAATACTCTCTGTGCCAAAATGAGACAGGAAACGAAACGCGTCTGCAGAGCATGTTTTGCAGAAGTGAAACCGAAAGCAGAGTGACTGCAAGCCAAAGAGCAGGGTGTTATGCATGTATCGTTGATTAACACACACTTAGTTAGAGGAATCACTGATAGGGGAAAGTTCAGTTAAGGTCAACTAAGGTTCAGAAAAGCAGATGCACGTACAGACAGACAAATAGTGAGAGGTCATGACACGTCGCAGTACACAACATGCACGCCGCCTTGCACGTGTACGCACTCACACACACACCAGAACAGATCTATTTTGGTAGGGCAGAAATGCAGAAGTGTGCCGAAGTACTTAGAGGAAGTGCACCCGACAAGCGACAGCGAAGAGGGGAAGCACCGACCCGAAGACAATGTTTTTTAGAGCAATGTTAAAGGTCATGGAACATTTTGTGGTTTGGATTGACGTAAGCTGTACCTTGTCTATTTTTGCAAAAGAGGGGGGCTTTGTTATTGTACCCATATAAAACCTTGTCTCATGATTGTAAGTTCAGTTCAACACTGATTGGGTTGTTGAACTCACACATGTGTTCATTAAAATGCCGTCTAAATTGCACACGCCTGGATCTGTGGTTTTTATGGATTCTTCTCTCAACATTGAACCCTAACAGCGGCCATCCAGGTCTTTATGTCTTTAAGACATTCCTGCAGTTTAACTAATTGGTGTGTGTTACCTGGCTTCATGGATAGATAGAGCTGCGTGTCATCTGCATAGCAGTGAAAATTTATGCTATGTCTTCTAATGATGCTGCCTATGGGAAGCATGTATAATGTAAACAGAATTGGTCCTAGCACTGAACCCTGTGGAACTCCATAGCTGACCTTAGTGTGTGAAGAGGACTCTCCATTTACATGAACAAATTGGAGTCTATTAGATAGATATGATACAAACCACTGCAGCACAGTACCTGTAATACCTACAGCATGTTCTAATCGCTCTAATAGGATATTATGGTCAACAGTATCGAACGCAGCACTGAGGTCTAGCAGGACAAGCACAGAGATGACCACTGTAATCTTTTGGTCGTGTAAGCGGCACCTTCAGCAGTAATATAGTACAAAGGCCCAATTCTCTGACCCACTGCATTATCACAGGCTCGTCTTTGAGATAGATGGAGCATTCACACAGCATTATGTCTCCCCTCGGTGAGAAAGATATACAGCAGGACACAGCAGAGTGGAAAGCATGCTGCAATGCTCAGGCAGCACTGGACAGGAACGGATTTGGAGAAAAAAAGTTTTGCTTAGTGTTCACCTTACACTGCTCAGCGATCAATGAGACGAGAGTGTGAGAGTCATGCTGCTTTGAAGAGAGGATTGATCCTGCTTAGGCCTGTTGGATTCGTCTCTGTGCTATCTTGAGTAAGCTTGATTCTAAGATCAGCGCTTCTCTGAGATGTTGAAACAGTAATCATATCCCTTTAAAGCAAATGAAAAAGAATCATTTATCTCAGATTTTGCAGGTAGTCTTAGGAGAAATGAATGCAAGCTGCTTCACTTTGGACTTTGCGCGTGGGCACTTTATTATTCATGGTCTCTCCTGTTCATCCAACCCCTCCTAGCTGACAGGTGATTTGTGATGGATCCACACTGCGACAGTTTCATACTGCTTAGTGTCACTCTGTACCTCCCTCCCATGGGGGGAGATTCAAGCTCTGCTGCTGCTTCATCCTCTGTCAGAGCCCAAGAATGACTAACCAGAGCAGACCTGCTGCAGGATCTGTGGAGTGGGTGGATCCTTCCGTATAGTTCCTTTTAGGGTCATCTCAGGTCTGCTGCTGCTTCTGGTGGAGGGAATCTTGGCTTTGACACAAGTGTGTGTGCAGACACAGAGACACACACCATCACACAGCACGAGTACACTCACGCAGACACGCTGTTAAAATTTTATGCCCCCATCAGAGCCAGAGATGCTTGGGAATGTGAGAAAAGCTCTATCTGGTGTGCCTGCTGGACCCTGATTATTGCCTGTATTAACTTATGTGCATATCTTGTTCACATGGGCTGTGATTTCACTAAGGTGGGTGGTGGTCTGTGGCGGCTTTGCTCATTTATGCATCACCCAAGAGGTGGCAAAACACCCAGCACACATTAATCACTAAGACTGTGCTGCCTCATGTAGCAGAGGGGTATAGGCTTAACATTTGGCTTTCCTCTCTTCTCATTTCATTGCTTAAATGTGTGAAAAGAAAACAGCAGCGTTGAAACCCACAACTCTCCGTACTGCAACATCACACATCAGAGTTATGGTGCATATTTGTGTGGAATAGTTTCTCATTGTATTTCTCTCTGTATGACTTCTGCAGCGTCTGCAAGTTTTCTTTTTGGGAGATTTCTGCCTCTAGTATGTGTTTCTTTTCTTTGACGTGTTGCAGTGATTAGCGCTGCTGACTTGAACAGATTCTTTCACACACACACAGGTTAACACACTCTCGCTCCATTCTTCTGCTTGGCCCCTCATCTTCCCAGCCTCACTGATGTTTTGCCGATTCGAGTTAAAGAGATGTTGACCTTTGAAGAACTGTCAGCAGAGCCAATCTACATTGGCCTTTATAGTCTCTAATCACAAAGCCGGTGTGAAAGCACGAGTGTGGACTGTGTGCCAGCGCAACTTTATGATGTACCTACTTATTATGGGCAATGCCTCTTTGTGCTCTGACAGCTTTTAATGCAGCCAGCCTGGGAGGAATGGGTGCCATTATAATGCTGCAAACTTATTCTGTCTTTACCTGTCTGACGTTCAATTTAAAGCCGTCTCGTAGTGTACAAAGGCAGCTTATATTAACAGTCAGCGTGTGAAAAAAGCAGGAACAAAATAAATTCAGCTCTTTGAGCTCACTTAATGGATGACTTAGGATATACACATTTAAATTCAGCTCAAGGTAAGGGAGCACTCCTGGTAAAACAGGCGATATTATCAGCTATAACACTCAGAATGATAATACAACGCCTAATTTGTTGTCTAGTTTTTACTGAAAAATTAGGCGAATAGCAATAGTCACGAGGAAATCATAAATATCACCAGAAGAAAATGATTTTTTGTCTCTTCTCTCTCTCTTAGTTGACTTGAGCAGAAGAAGAAGACAGGTGCTGTTATTGTCTTAACTATTTCCTCAAATTGAGAACAGATTTGGAATTGCGACCTGATTGTGTGTCATTGGCAGGAGCTTAATGAGATGTCTAGAGGAACTGTCGGGAGGATTTCATTGTAATTAATTGGTCTCTGGGAAAAGAAAGCAGCACTGATCGTGAATCCCTCATGCCACAGAAGAGGGGCTTTTTCCATCTCCTCCTGCTCTCAGCTGAGCCACTAGCCCAATTCTGTGCACTTTGGAAAGTATTCAGTGACAATGTTCAACATCTAAATGATTTTAATTCATTTCTAGAAAACGCATCTCGTTTTTTTCCCACTACTGCTCCTATCAGAGGATGCTACCATGACAGGATAAGTCTTTCTATTGCTCGCTATAATCAGAAATCCAATAAAAAAGTCTAAAACCAAATCAAACAATTATTGTCTGTGCATTCTTTCTGTGTATGCAGAGAGCGTTGTTATTATCTGAACATGATTACAAACTAATTATTGAGGCACACTGCAGATAGCATGTTTCTACAGTTAAGCTTCCATAAGTGAACTTCAAATCTGCAGCTGAAAATAAAATAAATAAAGCCCTAATTATTGTTCTTAAATTGTTTCTGAAAATGTCTCTATGGAGACCACTGGGCTTGAGTCTAAGAGTCAACTGAGATACAATATGGAGTGTGCCCACTCAGTTCTGTTGTTGTCAGCCTATTGCCATAGATGCCAGCAGACACATTACCCTCTAGCAGTCTCTGTAGACTAATACCATTATGATCAGTGCTAAACAGACACCAGAGCAAGTTACCTGGATATCTAACAGTCATATGAACAAGTGCACAAAAAATCTCTGATTGAAGGTAATTCAGTTTCGTAATGTGCTTGGCTAAAACATGCTCTTTTTCCAACCTTAACCCTACATGTTGATCATAAACCTAACACGTAGCTTTACCTAAATCTAAAACAATAACTTAGTCCAAAAGATAAGTCAGAAACTGATGGTGAGAGACAAGCGGGTGTAAATCTTCACGTTCCTTATCTGGGGTTTAATCTGTGGTTAATTACGACAGCAAGAGACATTTTTCCCAGGTTTTCTTCATCACTTCTGTCTGACCTCTAAATATCTCATCCCAAGACTTCTTCCTGCAAGTCTGTGCGATGTAACCTTTTTAAACCGAGCAGGTTTGCAGACATGAATTTGAAGACTGGAGGCACAATAGAAGAAGCTCTTGTTCAATATCAAAGGCTGACTGATGGGGTTTGCTGTGAAAGCAATTATGATCTTGGGTTCCCCTGGGAAGTGTATAATCAGGATCATACTGATTAGTCTGGAGTCAGTGAGTGGGCGGTAATTGACTGGGACTGGAACCAGAGCCGTACTCCGAACTGCATCTTCTTGTCCTGCTCTTAACAATATGGACCTCATTAATCCAGTCAGCTTCACATCATGTTTCAGTGAACAGCCTCGGTTGAAATTAGTGTCTTTTTAGGTCATGTTAATGCAGGAAAGCGTATTGCTTTAAAGGTTGTGCATTATTGATCAAGGTAGACAACCTTCTGTCTGCATAATAAAGTCTGAATATGGGTGCGTAGGAGTCAGCAAGTGTTAAAGTGATGGTTGTTTCATGAATCAAAGGACAAATCAAAGGTAATTCAAGGCTGATTATGAGTGAAAACTACTTGTAATGAATTCCATTCATTTATTTATCCAGTCACTAGTCTGTGGGTTGCACCTTCAGCTGCCTGGCCTCTGAAATATTCTGCTTGTGATTTTGAAAGCCAGTCTCGCTGTGATACAGGGTTTATAAGTGCCTATTTCCCAGCAACATCAAGCTGTCAGAAGCTCTGGGAGCGAAGCTGGAACTTCAGCATCACTGTCAAGGACACTTTTATTATTTCACAGGCACTTTAAACTATGACACCAGCCTGGCAACCTTCACTTGACTTTCACTTGTTTAACACACCTTCCTGACTTTTAACATTATTATAATTTGGATTATGCTTTGGAGTAATTGCTTGGACAGTGCTTAGGGGAAAATGCACTTTCTCTCTCTCTGTTGTCTGCAGAGAAAGAAAGACCTAAAAGGACTGTGATTCTTCCCAGCCAAGACGGGGAGGGTGTGTTTGTGCAACCAAGTGTGTAATTTGCTCCTACCTACCTGATATTGAGAGAGCGCGCACATCCCAACAGGGATGATTTTGGGGGGGGGAAGTCTGCTGGAGAATGGAAATGTGATGAGTGTTCCTCTGCGAACAAAGACTTATTGAGTGTGTTTGTTTGAAGGAATTCCAACTAGTTTTGGATCTAGATGTTTTTCAGACTGTTGCAAATTCTTGCCAGAGAAACGTGATCTCATTACATATTTTGGGGCTACATTGAACTCGCCACACAGATTTACAGACATCTCCAGACATTGCTCTCCTACACACAATTACAAAGAGACACACATGCACACAAGGCAATCATTCAGCGTGGGGTCACAGAGATAGTGGGGGTGTATTATAAATATAGCTGTGGTAGCAGTGCAGCCTCTGGCGCTGGTAAAATCACCTGTCTGCACACATACACACACACACACACACACACACACACACACACACACACACACACACACACACACACACACACACGCAAACACATTCCCACCTCAGAACCTGATGGAGTGTGAAGTACCGAGCACAGTTCAGAATGCCAATGTAGCTCTCTATTAGGGTGGGGAATAATTCATGTGAAGAGTCTCTGGGTGTTTGCTGTCGGATCATTCAGTCTGAGCTCGCATTTTTCAAGTTTGAAAAACCTGGTTGGATGCCACAACATGAATACCTGGTTCATACAATTCAAGCCCAAACAAGCACTCTTCACTTCAATGCTGCAGAAAGAAGCTTGCATGAACAGGATTTTGACCAGTGCATGTTGTCCCTGTTTTATGTTTTTTTTATTTTAAGTGAAAACTGCTGAATAAATGTGTGATGTTGATAGAAAATGAAAGCACTGTGTCAAATAGCCTCTGCACTATACTGTCAACTGTTTAAATAACAGACAGAGGAGCCCAATACAAATCTAACTGCTTGATTCAAGACCTGTCTGGATGCAGCCGAATCATAATCAATGATTGAAAGGGCACTACTTGAATTTGCTTTAAACTCCAGTGGTAAAATCTTCACTTTTGCCCAAATCTCAAAGATGCTTTATATGCTTCAAGCTTGCTTAAGCTTTTCGTGGTTGCCACTAGAGATGGACCGATCCGATATTACGTATCGGTATCGGTCCGATACTGACGTAAATTACTGGATCGGATATCGGAGGGAAATAAAAAATGTAATCCGATCCATTAAATGTCAAAAAAGCACCTCACGAAACTTGCAACACCGCGTAACTCGGCTCATAACCGTAGCACGTCTCACGTGATAGAGCGGCTGTGTGTATTTGGAGCCTCGCTACCAAACCAGCATTTCATCTCCCAGAAAGTTATCCCAGAGAGAAGTAAAGCAAGTGTGTAAGTTCATCTCTGAATTTTTGTAAAGCATTCCCATGTTAAGCTTAACAACCGATATATGGAGCGACTGCCTCTCTCTCTCTCCCTCCCCTTCCTGCAGCTACTTCAATCGTGAAACTGCTTAACGATCAGCTGATCGGCTTTTCTGTCGCGAGTCCGTCTCTCTTCTTTGTATTTGGCCCACTTTGCACCAGAAAGAGGAAACCAGCGGCTGAACAACAGCAGCACGTTTAAGCTTGATAAGCTGTTGTTAGAATTTATTTAATATTACTTTCTACACCAGGATCCTTTTCTACGTAGCTGACGGCTGGTAACTGTGCAGGGGCGGATCTAGCAAAGTTTAGCCAGGGGGCCGATAGGGCATTAACAGGAAAAAAAGGCACAAAGACATACTTTTCTTTCTTATTCTCATTTAAAATACGTGGCTTTTAATAAATAATTATCTGAATCTTACACCCAAAGTTTTAATCTCTGATGTAAAATGTATAGAAGTCCATTACTGTATATAGTAACTATTAAGTCTAATATACCCTAGTAAGCTATAGTACTTTTTCCTTTGGGAAGGTACCATCTGTGAATTCTGCAATTCTGTTGAAGAAAGATGTTGAATCTATTTAATTCTTGAAAAATAATTTATTTCTGTGCATTTTTTTTCACCCTGCATCAAATTAAAGTTGATTACATCGATTAAGCATCATGAGGTGGAGGGTGGGGGGTGGTTCCCTATTAGTTAGGTTGCTTAATATTTCTGCTAAGTACTCTTTAAAAATACCAGAATAGGGAGGATGGAGTAGGTTTAAGTTTATTAGATTGATCAGTGTTGCTGAACTATGAAATATTTTGGGTGCAGTGTATTTTTTGCATACAGGTATAACAGAATAGCTTTAGTGTTATTGTTTATTTAAACTTGAGTATGAACTTATACAAAATGCAGCAAGATATTAAAAAACAGTTTTATTGATTAAAAAACACACTATATCGGATTCATATCGGTATCGGCAGATATCCAAATTTATGATATCGGTATCGGTATCGGACATAAAAAAGTGGTATCGTGCCATCTCTAGTTGCCACATTTTAAAATCAAGCAGAGCATCTCAGAAAAAATAAGATTTGACTTGATCGTATCTCATTTCCCACATTTAAATATGTCAACAACTACTGAACGCAAATATTGTTGGTTTTTGGTTCTCAAAGGCTAAAAAACACTTTTTAACACACTTTTTATCTTCATGTGTTTAAGATACATTTTCAATCATGTAAGTAAAAATAATACAGTATCTTGCACATCAAGTTGGGATCTCGCTCTGAAGCTACATCTGGTTTTACGGAGTGCCAGAGAGATTTAAACTTACTGATCTGAAACTGTTAAGTCCATCTGCAACTTGTGGTTGGATTTTTCTCTTCCACCACTTTGTCTCATTAGATAATGTGAATGAAACTGCAACAATGTCTGACTTTTTCCCCTTTGAACTTCACAGCTGCTGAAAATGCACTGCAGGACTTGTGCCCTGGTGACCAGCTCTGGGCAACTGACAGCGAGCAAGAGGGGCGAAGAAATCGACCGCTCTGAGTGTGTTATTCGTATGAACGATGCTCCCAGCCTCGGGCATCAGCAGGACGTCGGTCGGCGCACAAGCCTGCGTGTTATAGCTCACTCCAGCCTGCAAAGGGTGCTGCGGAGCAGGCAGGAGCTCCTCAACATGAGCCAAGACACAGTGTTCATCTTCTGGGGACCAAGCAGTTGCATGAGGCGTGATGGAAAAGGCCATGTTTACGACAACCTAAAGCTTTTAAACCAGCTGCTACCCAAACTTAAAATCTACATTATTTCCAGGATCAAGATGCTGAAGTTTGATGAACTATTTAAAAAGGAAACTGGGATTGACAGGTAAATATTCACATGATGAGTGAGTTTTATATTTTTGGGACTTGAATGAGACAAGATGGAGAGGTGAAAAGAAATCAAGAGACACACAACACACAAAAGAACTGTCATTAGTGTTTACATTTAAGGGGAATATATTCCAAAGATAGGTAAGAAATTAGTATAAGTGCTTTCCAGTTTTTTATGTACAGAATTCAGTACACAGCAGATGTATGTTTTTCATAAGCAAAGGCAGGAGTAAGGGATTCCTTATTCATTATTTTTTGTTTTGATGCATAAACGTAAACACAGTTTAAAGAATGCAAAAACAACAGGATGCACCAGACACTGATATTACCTTCGAGATGTAAAATACAACTTGTGAACAAACTCCAAACCTACCCTGATTGTGCAAACAGGATGTGACGGATATATGAGCTGAGCGAGAGGCTGCGATTTGGATGAGGCTTTAATGAAGAGCTGCAGCAGCTCCCAGACATGCCAGAACCCTTTGATACATGTGACTCAATCTTTGTAGATGTAACTACGTGAGTGGCTGACACCTTTGCCAGCATTCGTGATAGTTTTGGCAATCTCCCCTCAGGAATTTGCTGACATCTGTGAGTCCTTATATTGAGGCTATGATCATCATTCGCTCGCTGATCTGAAAACTGGAGAAAAACAAGTAATGTATGGGAAGAATCCATGCTATAAACTGGCTAATCACAACCACTGCAGGCTGTGTTAATGTGACATGTAGTTACATTTCCAGGGAGCAGCACATCAATTCAATTCAATTCAATTCAATTCAATTTTATTTATATAGCGCCAAATCACAACAAAAGTCGCCTCAAGGCGCTTTATATTGTACAGTAGATCGCACAATAATAGATACAGAGAAAAACCCAACAATCATATGCCCCCCTATGAGCAAGCACTTTGGCGACAGTGGGAAGGAAAAACTCCCTTTTAACAGGAAGAAACCTCCGGCAGAACCAGGCTCAGGGAGGGGCGGGGCCATCTGCTGTGATTGGTTGGCGTGAGAGAAGGAAAACAGGATAAAGACATGCTGTGGAAGAGAGACAGAGATTAATAACAGATATGATTCGATGCAGAGAGGTCTATTAGCACATAGTGAGTGAGAAAGGTGACTGGAAAGGAAAAACTCAATGCATCATGGGAATCCCCGGCAGCCTACGTCTATTGCAGCATAACTAAGGGAGGATTCAGGGTCACCTGGTCCAGCCCTAACTATATGCTTTAGCAAAAAGGAAAGCTTGAAGCCTAATCTTGAAAGTAGAGATAGTGTCTGTCTCCCGAATCCAAACTGGAAGCTGGTTCCACAGAAGAGGGGCCTGAAAGCTGAAGGCTCTGCCTCCCATTCTACTTTTAAATACTCTAGGAACAACAAGTAAGCCTGCAGAGCGAGAGCGAAGTGCTCTAATGGGATGATATGGTACTACAAGGTCATTAAGATAAGATGGGGCCTGATTATTTAAGACCTTGTATGTGAGGAGTAGGATTTTGAATTCAATTCTGGATTTAACAGGAAGCCAATGAAGGGAAGCCAAAACAGGAGAAATATGCTCTCTCTTTCTAGTCCCTGTCAGGACTCTTTCTGCAGCAAATGCTGCAGAAAGAGGATTAAAAACATCCTGATTATTATCAGGATGTTTTTAGGACATCCTGATAATAATGAATTACAGTAGTCCAGCCTGGAAGTAATAAATGCATGAACTAGTTTTTCAGCATCACTCTGAGACAGGATATTTCTAATTTTAGAGATGTTGCGCAAATGGAAGAAAGCAGTCTTACATATTTGTTTAATATGTGCGTTGAAGGACATGTCCTGGTCAAAAATGACTCCAAGGTTCCTCACAGCATTACTGGAGGCCAAGGTAATGCCATCCAGAGTAAGAATCTGCTTAGATACCATATTTCTAAGATTTTCAGGGCTGAGTACAATAACCTCAGTTTTATCTGAATTAAGAAGCAGAAAGTTAGCGGCCATCCAGGTCTTTATGTCTTTAAGACATTCCTGCAGTTTAACTAATTGGTGTGTGTTACCTGGCTTCATGGATAGATAGAGCTGCGTGTCATCTGCATAGCAGTGAAAATTTATGCTATGTCTTCTAATGATGCTGCCTAAGGAAGCATGTATAATGTAAACAGAATTGGTCCTAGCACTGAACCCTGTGGAACTCCATAATTGACCTTAGTGGGTGAAGAGGACTCTCCATTTACATGTACAAATTGGAGTCTATTAGATAGATATGATACAAACCACTGCAGTGCAGTACCTGTAATACCTACAGCATGTTCTAATCGCTCTAATAGGATATTATGGTCAACAGTATCGAACGCAGCACTGAGGTCTAGCAGGACAAGCACAGAGATGAGTCCACTGTCAGAGGCCATAAGAAGATCATTTGTAACCTTCACTAAAGCTGTTTCTGTGCTGTGATGAGCTCTGAAACCTGACTGAAACTCTTCAAATAAGCCATTCCTCTGCAGATGATCTGTTAGCTGTTTGACAACTACTCTTTCAAGGATGTTTGATATGAAAGGAAGGTTGGAGATTGGCCTATAATTAGCTAAGACAGCTGGGTCTAGAGATGGTTTTTGAGTAAAGGTTTAACTACAGCCAGCTTGAAGGCCTGTGGTACATAGCCGATTATTAGAGATAGGTTGATCATATTTAAGATTGAAGAATTAATTAATGGCAGGACTTCTTTGAGCAGTTTTGTAGGAATGGGGTCTAAAAGACACGTTGATGGTTTGGAGGAAGTAATTATTGAAGTTAACTCAGAAAGATCAATTGGAGAAAAAGAGTCTAAATGAACATCAATGGTACTAAAAGTAGCTGTAGATAATATTACATCTGTGGGATGCATCATGGGATTTCATCATCAGTGTAACGTTTCAGAGGCATCTACAGATATAACATACCTCCAGTGTACATTTTATGCAAAGGTATAATTTTCCAATGGGAAAGGCTAACAAGTGTATGCAGCTGGTTGGCATCAGGAAGTGAAGTGCTTGCACTGTAGTCCCAATCCTGCATCTCAAATAAAATTATCTTTAATATTGCATTAAAAAGTAATAACATTCTAAAGAAACAGCTCACAAAAGTCTTGGCTGGAAAAAAAGAATACATTTTATCATCAAACAATTCAAGCTGGGTTACCAAAGAGGTATACACGTTCTTTGCTTTTATAGAGAATATGAAGCGGAGGCACGTTTCCTGACTTTTAACACATGATAATTGTCTCTTTGCATACGCGGGACAGGCAAAGTGAAAAATGGCTGAATGTGACCTCGCAAAAAAGACAAAGGCAGACAAAGACACCTCACTGTCGTGAATGCAGCTATTCATCTAAACTCATTTGCATGTGAACAATAAGCCAACAGAATGAAAAACGGAATAAAAATGTTGCATTTGAATGGTAATCCAGTCACTTCTGCTCTCGTGTAGCAATAGCCGGTGTCAGAATGAATGTTTTTATGTATTTATTTTATTTTCTATTCTATTCTATTTCTTTTTTTTAACAGCCCAGGTATCAACTGTCACACAGTTGGCTACAGGGTTTCCTCTTAAGCGACTGATCAGATGAAATCTAAAAAATATGATTTTACCGTCTTTAATCTTTTCTGAACAGGCAGTAAGAAGGAAGTGCGCTCAGTATATTTTTGTAAAAATGGTAAGCTTCTCTTTTCTTCCAGGAAGAGTTCCAACTCCTGGTTGAGCACCGGCTGGTTTACTATGGCTATAGCCCTGGAGCTGTGTGATAGGATCAACGTCTATGGCATGGTGCCTCCTGATTTCTGCAGGTAGATTCCTGCAGTTTCTTTTTCTTCTCCAAATATTTATTAGCTTTGCTTCATTTTTTTTTTTAAACTTAGCATTCCTTAACTGTTGGAAGATTAATATGACATGTAGATATTGATTGATAAACCACCATGGCAAAAACATAAATCCATCCAATTTAAATATTTTGGTTTTTAGCAATATTGTGTCAGTTTATAATTGGGTAAAAAGCCAGCAGGGTTTTTATTTTATATTATGAAGTAAAGACCCTACCATTCTAAAATATGATATCTTTTTTAGTACCAAGGCATGTGATAGTAGTTTTAATAGACTACAAACTATTATGTAATTACTGTATAATAGAGCATTGAAAACCTATGATGAAATGACACATTATTATTGGCAATGTTTAATTTTACAGACGTACAGTTATTTAGTCTTGAAAATCTTGTTAAATACATGAATTTTTGTCATATTTGTCAGATTTTACACAATATGGTTCCTCCACTATTTAGTCGGTTTATTACTAATAGGATAAACAAAAAACAAATGGAAAGAAGTCTGACGTTACAGGACTCTATTATTTCTTTGAGGAAGAGCTCTTTTGGTCAGTCTGCATTAAATGTAAAGGTGTGTAAGAGTGGAGCACTGTGTCAGCGTCAGAGAGCAGAGTAATACTTTGAAATGCCAGTTAAATAAATTAATAATCAGTTGATTGATAAGCAGATTGTAAGCAGTGAGTTGGTTATTCTCCTATTGCCAGCTTGTTTCCCTTCACTTTGGGGCTTTTGGTATGTTTTCTTTTTCTTCTTCTCCTTTTACTTTTTACTGTTTTTAGGTGCCTTTTAAGATGTAGCCAGGGACCACATGTTTAAATTATCCCAAGGCTAACTCTTGTGTCTTTACAGCAATGTTTATTAAAAAAAAAAATATTTAGATAAGCTCCTTAATCATCTGAGCATTTGAACTGCAGCACAGCTTTTGCTAAATTAGCCCTGTGGTAAGTACAATATGGAGTCATTTGGTGATGGTAAGCTAAGTACCGAGTTTCTCACTGTTTTGCTCTTTTCCGACTCCCAAAAGAAATATCAGTGTTCCACCATATTTAACATCTACTAACTAGCTTTGTCTAATGGGTGCAGTGGGTTCGGAGCTGCACAATGCAGCAGAAAACAAGACATACCAATCCGCCGAATGCATTGTTATTAGAATTAAATAATTGTACTGAGAGAGAGTGTGTCACACATGCAAGTGGTTATTTATGGAAACCAGACAATTAAAGTGATTTCATATGCACACACTTTTAACCCTTATTCACTGGTTTGTGAGTGTTGTTTTCTCCTGAGCATGGAGTTTTGTCTGTTAAAATATGCATTGAGATGCTTTATCCTCACGGCAGGTTCAGTTTGTCACTTCCTGTTTCAGCCAGTGGGCCAAATAGTGCATGAAGCAAATGGAACAATTCTTCTGTTTTGTGCTGCAGCCTCACTCTGTGATTTAGTGTGTGCCGACACCACTGATGTTTCCACATAAAATCTTGTCTAGTGCATCTTTAATGATGTCTTCCAACTTGTAATGGTAATATAGCATTTACTCCCTGCAGTGGCAACTTCATGTGTCTGTTACTGCCTTGCAGTCAGGCTGCTGAACGACAGCACCACTGAAAACATCTTCACATTTTACAGTGAAATAGCGCTACTGAAAATATACTGTACAGGTTTCTATCATGTGTTTTTAGCATTTAAGAGACACCGGAAAATTTGTTGATTTTATTTTCTGACATTTGGCCACAATGACAAGAACACAAAGAACATTTTGAAAATTCATGGCACTCTCACGTGTCACAGAAAGCTCCTCCACTGAGCTTGGTGTAAGCGTGAGTGTCAGATGAATAGGAGAGTGTGTAATGAACATTTCTGTGAGTGCAGATTCTTCTGATCTTTCTGTTTTTCTTTGTTCCTTCTTCTCTTTATTCCCCTCTCCGACTTGTTTCTTTCCCCCTCCCCAACCATGAATCTCATAATTACACACTATTTCGACATCCCTCCTGTGCGCATTGGCTTTCATGCTATTTCATGGCTTCCTCCTCTCTCTTCTCGCCTGTGTAGATCCTCCTCCCATCCTACTGTACCATATCATTACTATGAGCCCTCGGGGCCCAGCGAGTGCTCCATGTATCTTTCTCACGAGAGAAATCGGCGAGGAAGCCACCACCGTTTCATCACAGAGAAGGCAGTATTTGCAAACTGGGCTCGAACCCGTGACATCCACTTTTACCAGCCAAACTGGAAGCCCTCTCCCATCGTCACCACCGTGAATGGCTCATACACTGCAAATCCAGCCGGATCCTGAAATGCACCCCAGAGACACCCCAGAAATGTGAAATATGTGTGTGGATGATTTTCAGCGTTCAGATTCCCTCTCTGGCCAGTATGAATACACAAGACAGCAGCAGGACAGAGCGAGCTGCTTGTGGCTGTTAGCCGACTGTCTAAGCAGCTTGGCAGAATGGGATCATTGCGTAACAGCAGCACAAAGCCTCAACAATGCTTTGGAAGTGTAACTCTAAAAGGATGAATTTCATACTGGAATCAAAGCCATGAAGGTTGTCTCAAGTGTGCTTTTTACACAAAATGCTGCTTTAGTAACACTTGAGCTGTCAGAGAGGAAACGGGCAACAGGAAAACAGTAAACACTGAAAAAATGGGTGCACGGCTCATTTATTTCTATCAATTAAAATGGAATAAAAACTCTTCCATATGACGCTAACGTCATGCCTTCAGTGTTGTGCTGATGACGCATAGGATAGTAGTAGGCTAATAGACCACTTTACTGCTGGTGTTCACTGATGATTATGTCTTCAGATTCACCACGCATCTGAAATTGTGAAATACCATGCTTACCTGCTATTTTTTATGCACAGGTCCATTCACGCGTGGCGAGAAAAGAAGGGACTATATTCATCATTTTCATGAATAATAAACCTAGCTTTATGATTTTCGACTAAAGTGATCGGAATTCATGAGACACTTCACTCACAAGCACAAATGTCAGCTTTATGGTGGATGTAAAAGCGTATCCTCTTGGGATATAAATGTCTGCGACAAATTTCACAGGAATTTATCCGATAGGTGCAGTCTGAATGAAAGTGGAGGACCAACCAAGTAACAACGCACGGCTGGACTGGATTTTTACATTACTGAGTTGGATCATTTACGCTCTCAATGTCTGTATTTCCACATTCCTGTAAGAAAGTCATGTATAGTTTGCCAATATTTGGCAAGATTCATTAAGTGTGATGGAAATAAAATTCTTGTCACAAACATGGCACAGTACATCATGTGTAAATGTAATCTACCCTCGATGGAAATCATATTTAGACACAGTCCAGTTTATAGAGACATGTTAATTAGGTCTCATTTTGCTCTCTAGCTCTCTGTAACAGATTGCCCCTCAAGAAAGCCCTGCCAGCCCATGTGTCTGATACTCGAGGCCATGATTTGTTTTGTGATTAAATCCAAATGTCAGAACAAGTCCTCAAAGGCTTTTTCCTTGACTACCAGCCAAGTCAGCTACTCTACCACAGATAAAAATGATTATATCAAAGTGTCCTGAGCAGCCGCTCCGGTCTTGACCCACAGGCTTCTGTCTTCTTTCTGTTCAGCATACCAATAGAGGGAAACTGGATTCTAGCTGGGCATGATATTGACCTGTCCAACCATATCTCCTGGGTTAGGGGGAGCAGCATGACTACTGCAGAATTCAAGGTGTTTCATCCCGCAGAGGTGGCCTGCAAAAAAAAGGCAGAGTGCTGCCTGTTTCTGTGTTCATTCACTTTTTACCAGAAGGACCAGCACTCAGGTTGAATCTTAATATTGTAAGGCTCTCAGGTGCTCTGAGAAAAGCCCATGCTGTGCTGCGGTGTCATGCTAAGTGGACTCACTGCTCCTTAGATCTGAACAGTGTGCACTGTGCACCAATTACTGGCTCTTCAGGTAGAAAGGTTGAATTTTAAAGACCTGAAAGGACAAGTTGGCTGCAAATGAGCCTGCTGTTGCTATCCTAAACACCTCCTTGAGGCCGCATAATCATTTCCATTAAATTTGGAACCGTTCAAAGAAAAAAAAGGATAGCATCAATGCTGTGATGTAGGCAATTTGGAAAATAAACAGAACATACATCTTGGATGCCAAATGGCATTTAAAACATCATTTAAACGTAATAATACTTTATTAGATAAATAGTTTGACTAAAATATTCTGAGTTAGATAAAAAGACCATTACCACCATTATCTCTGTAAGTAAAAATGACCCAGAGCCCAAAGACACTTAGCTTAACTTATTCCAAGAAAATCACTGGAAACAGAGGGAAGCAATAAGCCAAGCCAAGCTGAGTTTATCGATATAGCACATTTCATGTGACAAACATACTATAGAAACATTATAACATTAATAATAAAGCATTCACTAATAATACTAGTGTGTAAAATGCCTTTGTTTTCTTTGCTGGGCTACTCCCTGACAAAAAATAGGCAAACTGTGAGTGTGTTTACTATTATGTTGGATCACACTGAAATATAAATCATGTAACCTCCTCTGGAAACTGATTGTAGGAGATTAATCATAAAATGTACACACACACATATATATATATTCCATATCAAACAATAATGTTATTCTGTACATTTCCCCATAGCAAGAATATGCTTTATGTCTCCATTTTTCAGTTCATATAAGAATTATCATCATAAACAAGATATAAAGTAGTACGACAGTGTTTGTTGCCCTGGTAGTAAAGGTTTAATCCAATTTAACAGCTATGTTTTCTCTGAGTCACTACCAGAAACAGTGTAAAACATCCAACAAATCCCCAAATCTATCATTTCCATTACCAGTGTTCCAATCTGAGTTTAATATTCCCTCTGTGCTTGGCTGTGAGGTCTCTGTAGGAGTAATTGAAACAGCAGCAGGATAAAGTCACAATTTCCTCTCTCCAGGAGTATTTTCCATTATGGTACATATCACATATACTCTGTGGAAGCACAGAAATTGGCTAGTGACAAATATGTCCTATTCATGACAGCTGAGTTTTATCAGCAAGTCTGCAAAATACCATCATCCTATATGGAGCCAAGACACATAAGAGATAAGAATTCCTGGTGTTTAGTTTTCTCAGACTACACATCATCAAGGCTCATGATGCCTAAAAAACTGTAAATTATCTTCAAAGAGAAATATTCGAACAAGTGCTTAAATCATATATTGTAATGGTAATTTCCATTCAGGTCTGTATGTTCTGAGTCTACACTGACACCTGGTGGCTTCACAGATTATCAGCATTTTTTTTTCACTGATCCTCTGATAACATCTTAGTACTATATATGAGAAATGTGTCAGGCTGTATTTATACCTGTAAACATGGTCACGATGGCCTGTTGAAGTTCAAACTGATCATCAGAATGGGGAAAAAAGGGTGATTTAAAGTACTTTGATTGTGGATTTTATTCATTTTTTTCAGATTAGCTGATCTGAGTATTTCAAAAATGGCTGATTTACTGGTATTTTGCTGTACAACCATCTCTAGGTTTGATAGAAAATAGTTCAAAAAAGAGATAAAAGATATCCAGTGAGCAGCAGTTCTCTGGGTAAAAATGAACTGTTAATGCCAGAGGGTTGAAGAGAAAAGCCAGACAGCTTACACTTGTCTTCACAAAAGATGTGAAGACTGCTGTGCGAAGTACACGTTAGATTTAAAGCAACCAAAATGTACTAAAATGGTTTTGGAATGTTTCATATCTCAATAAATTTAAGTGCTTTGTCATGTGAAAGCTTTCTGCAACAGCACCCCCAAATGTTAGATACATTTTGATAAAATGTTACTGTTTTCCATGAAAGTAAGATTAGAGAATCTAATTGATTACAACACACTAAAATCATTGTTGCCTTTTTTCTACCATGCAAATATTTTCTTTATAGTAAACGTTGTAATGATGAAATCTGAATTCATCCAAGAAAAGTTTGGTCATCTTACTGTTTTTTGGGGAGATGGTAGAAAATATACTCACTACATGTTGATGTGACTTATTTTGTGTACATCTTAAATGACTTCTTGATATGCTTGATATTAATGTGCACATTGAATGTGCATCATTTAACTAAAAGATAGTCTAAATAAAAATACCTTTGCAATATTATTAAAAATTGAATTCTGATACCTTAAACAGTTGTTTCAGATTATCATTACATAGTTCTGGATTTTTAAAGCTCTGTCAGATATTATCAGAGAAAAACACATATTAATCTTTATGTTATAAATCCCTGTAAACTTAAATGCATTGTACAAGACATTAAGATGCAATTAATCTTTTCATCTTAAACCCAGCAGGTGGAGACACAATAGGCTGTTTGCTTCCTGTAACTCTAGTGTCAGGAGGTGCTATGTGTGCAACAGTGTGCTCAGGGACGATGTGTGCACAGGGATGATGACAGAAATCCAGTAGTGACTGCCCCTGGCACCGGGCACACAGAGATTTTGCCAGATTCTCAGAATCTTTTGAAGACATTATGTACTGTAGATGATGAGATATTCAATTCTTCACAATTTTGCATTGAGGAACATTATTCTAAACTCATCAAGAAAAAGTTTTCCATACAGGATCAGTTGGGGGTCCTTGTTAACAACAACAGCCTCCAGTGCTGTCTTGTACACGTCTGTAAAAAAACAAAAAAACAAAAGAAACAATCTCTTTCTTTTCTTGCTACTCTACATGTTGCTAAAAGAAAAACAGCAGCAGCAGCTACTTTTCATCTGTTTCTTTATTCTCATTATTCATATTCTTACCCAGTGCTTGATTTATAAAACAGGTCTTGGAACACAGACAGGGAGCTTTTCCAATGAGTCAAGGCAGAGAAAAAGTGACAGAACACATAAATAATCTGCACTGCCTGGAGAGTACTAGAGCTGGCTGCCCTAACACTGCCTGCAATCATAACACTTTTCCTATAGTATTCCTAATTCATAATAAAAAAAAAGCTCATGCCAATGAAAAAGAAGCCTCAATTTTCTCATTGATTACAGAGTTAAAGTCTGAACATGAAAAAACACAAAAGACAAAGGCGTACTTGTTTAACATGCTGGAGGAGCACACAAAGGTCATTAGCTTAATGAGACTCAGGAGAATGTAGATCTGAGTAAATACCAACAGGAGCTGAGTTTGTTTGTTGCTTCAAGCTGTTTGTAGGAGTCTTTCCTCTGAGCTTATTTGATACCTGCAGCTTCACAAAACTACATACACCAGCATCCATTTGTGAGTTCTCAGAGCCAGATAGTTGTGCTTGTTTATTTGCATGGCACAGAGTGGAAACTTTATTAGTTATTTATGAGAATCTGACATGATCATTTCAAAAATAGAAATGTAATGACAAAAAGAAAGAAAGAAGAGACTGTTAACAAAACAGCAAAGACAGAAACAAGTGACACGAGATGGAGTTACAAACGCTTGTGTTTTTAGTAGGTTTAGTCAATTAGTATTTTAACTTTACTGCAACGACAGCAGATGTAAGATGAGACCATAAATCCTTTATCACAATATAAGTTATGTCCCTACAGATCTCTGTCGTGCTGCAGCTTGTATCCAAGGTCAGGAAAGAGGGACTATGACACAAAATTACAATGTGGATCTGAAAGGTGAGCCAGGATCTGACAGCTGTAGGCTGTTGTTATTGTCAGATAATCCACTTCTCTCTCAAGTGTTAAGTACTTGCATGATCAAATTTGTGCTGTATCTGAAAACGAGGTTAACGTGAGATATTTGGCCTTCATCCAACCTGTGTCCAAACTGCTGAGGTGACTCCATTTTGAGCACATTTCGCTACTTCTCCCACTTTGCACCAACTCTGCTGAATTAACAATTTCAAACTGAAGGACATTTGCTGGGCAGGGTTGCAGAGACTGAGTGACAAATGGGGCAAAGTAATGACGGTAAAGAGAAGATGAGTGAGAACAGAAAGTACGTTACCTGTGAATCTTTGCTCCGGAGTGGTTTTCTGAGAAGATGGGAGATGTGAAGAAGAAGTAACAGTACCACTGGCAAAAAGCCTGCATTATGGGTTATTTTCCCATTTTGCCCCATCTGCTCACAGTTCCATCTGAACCCTGCTGAGTCAGCCTGACTATTAGAACAGCCCCATTAGATACACCCAACAAAAGAACGCGATTGTGCTCCCATGCCTGTGCTTATGCTGGTTCTGCTACTTGTCAACACTACAGTAGAAGGTGTAATGTCACCTCAGATGATTGCATCAGGAGTCACCTTTTCGGATAATTAGTGACCACCGGGCCCCATAAGACAGCAAAGAGAAAGGTTTCATTACCACTTCAAGATGACGAGACATTCTGTTTTCGCAATGAGAACAGACAGCGGTAATTACAGACTCAGGAGATAAAATCTGTGTGAATGGAAAAGAAAAGTACCTTTTCTCCTTTTCCTTCATCTTTTCTTGTGGTTATTGAAAGCTGTATTATGACATGCAACTAGGCAGGCTGCTGGATCATCTCCCACCTGCATTTTCATTGTTCAGACTGCGCTTTCACTGGCAATTTATTTTATGAAAATATAATTTCAGAAATGTTATACTATCTAATTTTATAAGAGTAGGTATGTTTCTTTTATTACTAATTGATTCTTCCGGCAAAATATATCATTATTATTCCTGAATGAAAGTCTTTAGCATTTTTATCTTTTTTTTGCTTAATGGTTTGCCTTATTTTATTCAAAGGATGGAAATGAATAGCAAAGAAAAGACTATGGTGCTCTTATTAATACTTAAAGCTACTGATACAAATCAATAAAGGCTTTGATCCAGGAGCTATAACTTCTGTGTGGCTGAGGTAACAGAGATTATTGGGTCACAAAAAAATACAACTTTACTGTTTCTAATATATAAAATTATGAATAAAATCTTGTTTTTAAGTAAAACACCATCATTGTTACTGTTTCATTGTTTTCAGTGATTTAACACCCAAACCTCTTTTTCATTTCCAAATAATCATATGATTCATAAGTGATCATAATCATGTGAGTATCAGTAGTATGTGTGCAACTAGTTTCTTCTTCTTCTACTATCCCCATGCAGTAAATAATTCCTTTTAGAAACCTTTGCTCCTTGTTGTGAGCAAGTAAGTGTGGAGCATGTGGAGTATGACAGCAATTTGTCCTCCCTCATCAGATAAATCACAAAGGATCAAAAAGATCGAACTTTGCCCCCAGAGCAGACAAAACTGCACTTCAACATATTCCATCTGGTTTGTAGGCAGCGCTAGAATCATGTGCAGTGTGTATAAACAGCACTCCTAACAGATTTGTTGTATTTTGTCAGAAGCGAGAATCTCTAGAATTAGACTTAGTAGACAAAGAAAAACGTACAAATACGATAGAAGGACAGATGTGGATTGGGTAAAGTGTGGAGCTGAACCACACTGAGTCAGGAGAAGAGTCAGTCTGTGAGAAAGACTGTGGGGAAGTGAGCTGTAGCTATGGAAGAGTATAAATTCTTAATTGCTGCTGACCCACCAGTCTCCAGATAGTGTCAGCTTTCAATAAGCCATAAAACAGCTGCAGTTATAGCTTAAATCTTTATTTAAATAAGTAACTCTACAGATTTTACATATCAAAAAAGGTTTAAGTAATTTTTGCGTATGTGGGGGAAAAAATTATTTAAATTATTTTGTGACTTCAGGAGTACCTGAAAGAAATCTCATGCACTGGATCAAGTAATGCCTCGAACCTCTAAACCCCTTTTCTTATATCAGATTGAGGCTGATGGCTCCAAACTACACATGCTGCTTGTCACCTAACACAAACAAATCTCCGGTCCAGCAGCCGCCAGTGGAATTATGATGAGCAATAAGAAGAAAAATGAGGGCAGTGATGATAAGATGACATTTACTTTTTTTGGCTCTGAACACTGAATCGATTTCGATCGAACTCTCCATCGTCTCCACAGACTGCAGTGATGGTTTAGTATTTCTTTAAAATAGATAATAATGTTAAGCACAGCATGTCCTTCAAATGACTTTTAAAACTTCTGAGAAAAAACATCTAAAATGGGTTGTTTCTTCTGACAGAAATGCGCACTTACTTAGAAGGTCGCTGACCTTTCCTGATCCTTTTATGGGATTTGTGTTGCGCTCAGTTCACCAGCCTTTAGTTTGTTCACATTTCTTAAGGTCATGGCTTCTTTCTTTAGCAGACCTCCATGGAAAACGAGACGCCTGATGGCAGATGAACAAAAATGACTTAATGTCCGGCTGCATTCTTTGCCATGTGGAGAAAAAAAGGCGGGGTTGACTAATCTGGAGTGCAACAAATAAAAGGACACTGGCCTGAAGAGCCTAACGCTTGGGCACGTCCATCAGAGAAGAGTGATGCGGTCTTAGGGCGTTTGGGTTCAACTTTATGTAGACATTTGTTATCGAATATTCAATTCATGAGAAAATCCGATGAGACGCGTCCGACACTGCTGATAACTGCGTAAGTACTAAATACATAGAGCAATACAGAAAAGAGAGGAAGACTTTTCGATGAATTTGCTCACACGTGGAGACGCTGGATAATTACAATCATCAATACAATGTTAGCTTGGCAACATTTTATCAGTCGGTGCAATCCCCAATCAGAGTGTTGACGCACATAGAAGAGGACGAAAGCAGATTCCTTGGTGTGCAGCCTCTTGAGTTGTGTCTGAGCTCACAGCTCGCCTATGCGCTCTCATCGAGACTTGGCACCTGCTGCAGACGGAACAAGGACTGGAACAACATTAACTGGCGCGCTGACGTCTCTTCTTTTTTTAAAGACAGAGACCAAGGAGGCTTTTAACTTATGGAGAGTTATCCCAGCGAAGCCCAAACCTGAGGTAAGGAATTATTTATTGTAATTAACCAAACCGAGGAATCTTCAATAGTCAGACAAAGGTCATGAATTTGAGGAAAGTAGCGTTCACTGCACTCTGATGTGATCTGATTGTTCCTATTGGAAAGAGAAAGTAATCTAAATGTTTGAACGGGGACCCTGAAAGTGGACAGATGGATGAGTGGGAATTACTCCAAAAGCCATCGCAATAGGAGTTTAAAGTGTATATAGGCTTTATTCTTGAAAATATTAATAATATTAAACTTGTGTCTTACTTGCTTCCAAGACAATTTTATCAGTAGATTTCATCCAAACCATTATTTTTGGTCTAATTGAATCACACAGATATTTTCCATTTACCTTCTCTTTCAGACTTAATTCCAGCCATGTCAGCTAACGGGAGTTCAGAGTCCAGCTGCAGGTCAGAGGTTAGACCCACCAATAACACCTGTTTCCAGAAGGAACTGTCTATCACTGCATCAGTAATCTCTATGACTGTTGGCATCTTCTCCAACAGCCTCGCTCTGTTTATTCTGCTGAAATCCTACAGCAGCATCCGCACAAAGTCCAGGGCATCCTTCCTGCTGTTTGCCAGCAGCCTGGTGATCACAGATCTGCTGGGTCACCTCATTAATGGATCCCTGGTGCTTTTTGTGTACAGCGCTGAAAAGAAATGGGAGAATTTTGATCCTTATCAAATCATATGCACCATCTTTGGGGCGTGTATGGTGTTCTTTGGCTTGAGCCCCTTGTTCCTGGGAAGTGCTATGGCTGTGGAGCGCTGCATTGGAGTCACCAGGCCTATCTTCCACTCCACAGTGTTGGCATCACACCACATGAAAAGGCTCCTTGGGGTCATCTGGCTGCTTGCTGCACTGGTGGCTGCGCTGCCTGTAATGCTGTCGAGGCCCTACAAGGTTCAAAGCTCCAGGAGCTGGTGCTTTTTCCATATCGAGCAACCCAAAGACTGGCTGGATGTGCTCCTGCCGCTGCTATTTTCATTGCTGGGGCTGCTGGCACTGCTGCTCTCCATTGTCTGCAACACACTAACAAGCTGTGTTCTAATACAGGCTAAACTGCGCCACAAGCATCACTGCAGAAGCATGCCTTATCACATAGAGATGATCTGCCAGCTCCTGGCTATCATGCTGGTGTCCTGCATATGCTGGGGCCCATTACTGGTAAGACCTCCTCAGCACACCTTTAACTAACAGTTAAAAATTACAGGGAAAAATGAAAAATGACAGAGCGTAGAGTGACAGTGAGGAAGCTAAGCTGGATTTGTTCCCTGCTACCTAAAGCCTTGAGTTAAAAGTCTTTCCATATATCTTTGTTAAAGCAATGTTATGTTCCCTCATACTGTTGCATTTCTGATCATTAAACTACTGCTGTTGGTTAGTGTGTCCGTGATGCATTTTGAAGATGAGTAAGTACATAGTATCCACATTACAGCAATAATGGGAGTTTTTTTTTTTAATACTAGAATTGTTAGCAAACTTAACAGCTGCTTACTGGAGGTCAGAACAAGAAACCACATCACACTCCCACAACAATAAAAGCCTAACTGAGCATAACTGAAATATTAATGACAGCACCACTAAATGAATGCCTGGAGATTAAATATTACCAGTCATCTGATTCTTTGCAGCATTAGCATTTATTTAATTAAGAAACCCAAATAAAACAATAAATTAAACTACACTAAAGTCAGTGTAACCAAGTAAGATTAAAAGGTTAATGTAAATTAGATTAAACACACAAATTTAAGTAATGTTTGCATTTTCACAGTAGTTTAATAACAGTGTTATCATAGTTACTAAAACTAAATGCTAAAACCAAAACCAGATGTGAGCAAACATTTTAGTGAGCTAAATTAAAAATAAAAACCAGATCTTTGAAACTGCCTTATACTGAAAAAAGAATGTAACAAATTTTACAGCTTCGCTGATGAGACTTTGATAGATGTGTTTACTGACACTCTGCATGTCTGCAAGACTGTGAGTCAACTGCTTTCAAAAGGTGTTTTTATTTTAGCACCTATATTGATTTCCATAAATCTTGCTTCTGACATATGGCCTCCATGCACTAATAACAATAAAAAGACTAAAAGTAACACTGAAACAAATGAAAACTAAACTAAAACTGAAATTTAAATAAAAAAACACTCTGGAGCAAACTGAATTAAAAACAAAAAGTCAAAATGAAATTAAAAAAGGGGAATAAATGTGATAAGATGAAACCATTTGGAAGAAAATCGATTGCAGAAGCATGAGCATGAAGACAGAGAGAAGAGTCATCACAATGCAGACTCCCAGATGAAGGTGGTGGAGAGTAACATGGCCCCTGTAAGCGAGCGGTGATGGAGCTGAGTGTGATAGGTGACGGGGGTTTTCAATCGAGAGGCCTTTAAAAATGACAAGGAGATGGAGATGAGAAGGAGGAAAGCGAAACAGAAGTGATGAAAAAAATAAGCAGAAATAATAATAGCTGTTATCACCAAGAGGAACGGAGACAGAATGTGAGAAAACAGATCCTCCCTAACTCCGGTAATAACATACCCGAGCACGTCTGTGGTGTTCTAAGCAAGCTCTGTTTGTCTGTCTTTGCATTTTAAAGGGGTCGATACAAACAGGTTTTTCTCCACTTCCATCACTGTTCTTTTCTGTCCTTGTCATCATCATGTAAAAGATGTCTGATGTTTAATTGTTGTACATTTGTGGAAATCAGTAGATGTATTAATTAAGGACTTGTGATGCCAGGCAATAGATGCCATCGCTCCTGGACAGACAAGCTTTGAAGACTCTTCCAAATAATCATGGTTTTGAATTATTCTAATTCTAATAATTTTTAAAAAAAGAAAGTAAATGCTTTGAATTAGAGATCTCTTAATAACAACAAAGATGCAAAATTGCACACACTAATCTTACCTCGCTTTTCCTGTAACTTCCCAACCAGTCTAACACAACCAGTCTAAAATTGTTTTCTATTAAAGTATTTGATAAATATTTAGAATAACTGTTTTTCTACCACTCCAATAGATCCATGTCACCATTCTGAGTACCAGAGCCACAGATGAGTCTCCATCTTTTAGTCTGCTGACTATACGCATGGCTACGTGGAACCAGATCCTGGACCCGTGGGTCTACATCCTGCTGAGGAAGGCTGTTCTCAGGAAAATCTTTGTGTTGCTTCACAGCTGTTGTGGCTTGAAATTTTACACCCTCAATTGGTGGCAGCGCAGTATGCTCCACAGCTCAGTGGAGTCCAGCAGCTCCAGTGGTGCTCCATCTGATTGCCGCTGCCTCGGTAAAACACCTGTGCATAATGTTGTCATCAAATCCATCACCTGAACCTTGTCCTGAGTCTTTTATCTGAGAATGCCAAGGTACTGAAAAACAAAAGGAAAGAAAATCATTTGGAATACTAGAAGGACATTTCTAAAGAAGGCTTATCCTCAAACGAGGTCACTGTCCGATTTGCAATTTTAAAGTGACCCAGGTCTAAAACAAAATTCCCTTGATTCTTCCTTTGCATGTGCTCTTCCTCTTTGCAAAGTTTCATCCCATTTCAGCTTGGTAGTCTCTTGCAGATGAATAAGACACACTGAGACACTAGAAGACTTTCAAAAATGCACTTACACAAACCACAAATGTTGTAACATTTGCAAAATGATCACCATAAATTGTCACTATTACTGTATATTGTGGTATTGACTGTTTGTTCTAAACTTTTAGCCCCGCTTTCTGCATCAGGGCCATTAGACAAGTTCTATCGAGAACTGTCACAGTGTTAGAGATGAACTAACAGTCACTGTTAAGTCGTAGACATTGTTTTATTCATTCCTGGCTTTGTCCCACATGCAGCTCCAGCCTGCACCTTTGCACTAATATTTATTGATTGTGACTGAGTCTTCTTTGACCTTACATGTTAACTTTTTATTATAAGGATTCCAGTATAATGTGTTAATCATTTGGTTTGCACAGATGTGCATGACATGATAAACATGCAAAAAATTTATAGATAGACAGATAGACTGCAAGGCGTGACCAAATGATCATCCTCCACCAGCATGCTGACAGTCACTATGATGTGTTTGTGCTAATATTGTGCTATACTTTGTTTTCATCAAACATGGCTGTGCATTAATGCCAAACATCTCTACTTTGGTGTTGTCTGTCCAAAGCACATTATTCAAGAGGTCTTGTGATTTGTTCAAATGCGACTTTGCAAACTTAAGCCATGTTGCTTTCATGCTTTTAAAGAGAAGAGGCTTTCCACTGGTAACCCTGGCATTTAGCAGGACCAGAAGCAGTAAGTGTATACCAGTACTTAGTGTTTCACAGGACTGTTTTACCTGAAGCAAATATTTTGTGTTGAAAGTCTAGTTGATGTTTAAAACAAGCTTTTCCCAACAATTTCACCACAACAGAAAACTCTTGCTCATTGAGTGTTTTGAATGTTATCAAGTGTTTTCTTTTGTTATAGTGTGTGAGCTGTTAACGATATGGTCTATACTGTACCAGCCTTTAAACAATGTAAGCCTGCATTATGTTATAACATGGACCAATTGAAAACATGAGTTTTGCCTGAATCAGTACATAAGTTTGATGTTTTAAATGGTTCGGGTGTGTGTTGTGCTTTTCTTTCAAAATCTTGTAAGAATGATCAGAGTAAGAAGTTTCTGATTGAAGTATAGAACGCTGCATTCAAGTGTGATCATGATCAGAACGAAATCGGATGTTTTGAGAGGATAGTCTTTCAGCAGATAGGTAGTCTGCTGGTAGGTGCATTATCACTTTGTAAATGTGATTTTTTTGCACCGCTGCTTCTGTATCATGCCACATTTTTTTTTGCAAAAAACTAAAAAACTTTCCAATGTGTTTGTCCTGTACTGTGTAATAAAACGGAAAATGGAAAAACAAACCATAAACATTAAAGAGAAAATGGTGAAAATGTTCTTTTTTTAATGCGTTGTAGTCAAGATAATGTGAGTTCACAGCGAGGTTTTCTCTACCTAAAACATCTTTCGAGGACAGAGTGCGTCTTGTTTTAGCCCCAAGGAGTCTGAAATATGAGACTAGAATAGGCAAGAAATCGGTGATTTCTTATTATAAATTATTATGTATTTTGAAAAAGAATGGATTTTGCCTCTTTTGTGAGTGTAATTTTAAAACTGCATGTTATTATTTAGTTAGTTATTACATCCCATCTGTTGACAAAACAGAAGTATGAGATAAAATCTTTACTTTGAGTGTCCTGAACTGTAGTCATATAACATTGCTTTAAGCACTGTAGAAGTCTACTTTCCACTCCAAGCTCTGTGTGTGATTGGGTGACTAGGTGTCACTTTATGCAGAACTTCACATATTGGCACACATTGTTTGATTAACAATCGTTTTCAAAAGCAGAACTGGAAATGGACTAACATTACATAGCTTATTCTCTACATTAAGGTTTGAATTAACATTAACATGCATGTTTGCATGATTTAGGACAGTGGATGGAAGACAGGGTGCTTGGAGGAAACCCGTGAGTGAGAACATGAAAACTCCAGACAGAAAGGCCCCAGTTGGGGTTTAAACCAGGAACCAGTGCACCACAACAGCACCCACCTAAACATGTTTAAGTCTCTCACTAAACCTGTGGTTCAAAATGAGCTCAGTTAGTCTATAGACAAACTCACAAGTGAGACAGAACAGCAGGTGAAAACGGGATACATGAATAAATACTGGAGCACTGTAACCAAAATAATTTCCCCTAGGGATCAATAAAGTATTCTGATTCTGATAAGCCTGTTACAGAAGGCCATAAAAAACAGACTTTTGCTTCCATCCATGCTTAACGTAGCACTGTTCACTGGGAAAATTGCATTTGCAATGACAACCCTGCAACTGTGCAGTTTGTGACTGAGTGAGTTTTTAAAAGTTAGATTGATCAGGCTTTCAGTGAAAAGTCCCACACACATACTAACGGCCACACATTGTTCCCACACTCGGCATACGTTTTTTTTGTTCTGTAATATTGACTATAAGGGGATATGTACACGGGTAAAAACCAGAGTGGGTTCAGTTTCCCACACTGTGGTCCAATCCGCTGACAGTGTCACTTTACAGTATTAGTGTAGTTTTAAACAGCATCCCATAGGTGGCAGCACGACACCAAATCCCTCCCGCTCGTCGGAGACGAAGAAGGGGTGGGACGGTGGGGGGAGATCGGCCATATGATGTATGACGTCATCTCTTCCTCATCACCTCCATCTTTCGGTGTCGCATGCCTCTGTGCTTATTGGAGCAGGCTCGTTCCCGTAGATGTTGGCTTTTGTGAGAGAGGTGCGGTTTTTGCGGTCCGTGCGGTTGTTGGTTTGCGGACGGAGCGCAACTGCCGGCGCGAGCGGAGCAGCGATACGGTGTGTGTTCACTGTGCTGGGCCGAGTGTTGTGTTTTCATCTCTGCAGCTGTCTGAGGCGCACACACACACACACACACACACACGTCTGCTGTCAAGTTAATGTCAGCTCCAGTTACAGTTGTATCTGCTACATCTAGCTTTCCTCTCTCTTTAACATCTCTATTGTCTCGCCTTGTTTTTATGATAATAATAATAATAATGATGATATTTTTCCGTATTTTTGTAATTTTGCTCATGTTGTTGCTCCAGCTAATGTTGCAGCAGCATGCAAATACTCCTGTTGTTTTAAAAATAAATGTGTTTTTGCCTTTATTTTTTTTTTCCTCCTATAGTTGAGAACATGAATCAGGAAAAACTGGCAAAACTTCAAGCCCAGGTGCGGATAGGAGGAAAGGTAAGTTGTAAAAATGAAGGGATTTTGATTGTTGAGCTGGTACAGCATCACCTAGGACACAATAAGCAGGGTGGTTATTGTAGTTCTGCAGTTCGTTGTTATAATTACCAGTTACTGCCCTTTTTTTAACTTCTTCATTTAATTGTGTTGCCTGCAGAAAAGAAGCACTGATTGCACAATCAAATTGGCTGATTAAAAACAAAAGAAAAAAAGGAATCAAGTTTTCATTAAGGTGCCCATTGAGTGGTGTCTTAAATTTCTGATATGATATTTTATTTATTTGTGTATTTTATTAAAGTTTTTCCTCATTTTAAACAATAAAAAGCTAGATCATATCAATCCTTTTAGAAAAGTTGCCTCATTCTCCTCACATGCAAAGTTTTTAATGGTCTGGCCCATCATCTCTTAAAGACCTCATAGTATCATATTATCCCAACTGAGCATTTGGCTCTCAGACTGCAGGCTTAGTTGCGGTTCCTGGACTTTCTGAAAGTAGAATGGGAGGCAGATCTCCTTCCAGCTCCCAGTTTGGATTCATAGACAGACTCTCTCTGCCTTTAAGGTTAGACTCAACACTCTCCTTTTTGATAAAACTTAGTTAGGGATGGCTCAGGAGACAGTAAACCATCCTTTAGTAATGCTGCTATAGGTCAGACTGCTGCAGAACTGCATGTGATGCACTGAGTGCTTCATCTCTTTGTGTTTATACACCACTGCAACGTGTCATTAGATTTGTATCTTCTCTCCCTCAGTCTGGGTTCTGTCCTGTCCCCCTGTGCTCTCCTTTTCTGTTCTCTTCTCTTTCCTCTCACCCTCCCTATTGCTTGTGGCAGATGGCTGGCCCTCTCTGAGACTGGACCTGCTGGAGGTCTCTTCCTAATTAAAGGGAGGTTTTCCTTCTCACTGTCATTAAGTGCTCGCTCAAAGGGAGTCACTTGATTGTTGGGGTTTTCTCCAGTTCTGCCTCCAGACACTTTACAGAATAAAGTATCTCGACAAAACTGTTGTTGTGAATTGGGACTATATATATATGAACCTGAACTGATCAATAGAATTGAAATCATTGTCTGATATTATCAGCTGATATTAAAAGAGTAAAGAAGAGATGGAAGAAATTTGGAAGCTTTTTTTCATCACTGAAAAAGGGAAAACACATTTTTTTATTATTAACTCAAAATTTTGAGCTACTAACTCAAACTTCTGATATAATAACTAACTGAATGTTAACTTAGCTCAGGCAGTCAGGAAGCTTCCATAGAGAAATACTTTTTAACCATGCTATGAGTTTTGACGTTCCACAGTTTGACCACCAGAGTTCAATTAAATTTGATTCAATTCAAATTCATTATTAATATAGCACCAGATCATAACAACAGTTGAATCAAGGCGCTTTATATTGTACAGACCGTACAGTAATAGACAGGAAACAGAGAAAACCCCTGCTGTCATATGAGGGCACATGTTAGGGAAGTCCATTTTACGGCTTATGTGTGGTATTGTTGTCACCAAGTTCTCAAGTTTGTGAACTTGAGAACGAAGCAACGTAGGACTTAAATTGATACCATGTGTACCTACTAAAAAACTTGGACGAGTTTGAATATCGGTGACGTCGACCTCAAGGTTAAGGTCGGACTTTAAAATTGATAAATTGACAGGTGTCTCTACTAGGAGGTTGAGGGGTACCACTGGCCACTACTGGTATTTTTGTGTCTGAAAGAAAAAAATATCAGCTGATATAATAGAATATTAGATTTTTAAATGACCACTAGTATCACTCTTATATCGATTAGGCTTTACTTTTAATCCTCGAATGATTAATTCGTAATAATTCATAAAATTCTGTCATTCGACAAATGGTAAATGGCCTGTATTTGTATAGTGCTTTACTTAGTCCCTATGGACCCCAAAGCGCTTTACACAACCACTCATTCACACACTGGTGATGGCAGCTACATTGTAGCCACAGCTGCCCTGGGGCGCACTGACAGAGGCGAGGCTGCCGGACACTGGCGCCACCGGGCCCTCTGACCACCACCAGTAGGCAGCGGGTGAAGTGTCTTGCCCAAGAACACAACGACCGAGACTGTCGAAGCCGGGGCTCGAACCGGCAACCTTCCGATTACAAGACGAACGGCCGACTCATGAGCCGCAATCCATTATTTGTTTTGTGTCTAATGGCATGATTTGGATTCAGTATTTGATTTATTCTCTAACCCATTATTTCTTCTAATCTTTAACTGTTTATATTATAATGAATGGCACCCTGCTGCCCTTATTAGGGGTGTGAATTGAAAACCAGTTTCAAAGTTGTCTGCTGTTATTGGTGTTGACATGTTTTGTTTTGAGATGATAAAACATTTGAGTTGATGCTGTATATACCTTCTTTATCCCCCTCCTCTCTCTTTCTCTCTCTCACACACACACACACACACACACACACACACACACACACACACACACACACACACACACACACACACACACACGCACGCACGCACACACATATGCAAACTGAGAAAAAAGATCAGCCAACACACTTCCTAGTGATTAAAGTTAAAGTCTTTTTATAACTGATTAACTCACGATGGTATTTTTATGCAACAGACTCTGATCTCTCTAGTTGCACAATAGTTTACTTTTGGCTTCAGGGTGACTGGCTGAAGACATTGTTTCACTCTGTAAAAAGTTAAATGATGACTAAAATTATTAGTGAAAGGGTAATTTTGTGTTGTCCAACAATAAATAGTAAGCAATCAAAACTGGACAGAGGATTTAAACACAATATTTTGTAACTAGCCAAACATTTTCTGTCGCTGTATTTTTCTCCTTTCTTCTTTCACAGCCTATGACTTAGAAAAGTGTTGATCTGATTGTATATTTTATGTTCTCAGGGCACTGCACGCAGGAAGAAGAAGGTGGTTCACAGAACTGCAACAGCTGATGACAAAAAGCTTCAGAGTTCACTAAAGAAGTTTGCTGTCAACAATATTGCTGGAATTGAGGAGGTAAACTGACATAGGTGAATGTGCGGTCGTGTAGAGCAGACCGCTGTTTAGTTTTTCAAACGCATCAGTAACGTGCATGGACATGAGTGACTTGAGAGAACTTGGGTGATCTTTTCTCTTCAGGTGAACATGATCAAGGATGACGGGACTGTGATTCACTTTAACAACCCCAAAGTTCAGGCCTCTCTATCCGCCAACACCTTTGCGATCACCGGCCACGCTGAGACCAAACAGATGACAGAGATGCTGCCCGCCATCCTCAGTCAGCTTGGAGCAGACAGCCTCAGCAGCCTGCGCAAGCTCGCAGAACAGTTCCCTCGGCAAGGTGGGTCGCCCTTCAGGGCTTTGATTTTTATTATTTCATTGACTTTATGTTCATTTTTGGTATCAGCTTAACTTGTTTGTACCAAAAAGAATAAAAGAGGTAAGGGACACAAAGGTAAGTTTACCTGTTAAGTAGATGACTCGAATTTTTCCTCTTAGTTGGGATTCATTTTCACTCGCTTCCTTTTTGGGAGGATAATTTGTAGTTGACACCACAGGTTGAATATACTTTGATTCATGAGGAAGAAATTCTTGCAGCAGCTCATGTGAAATATATTCACACCCTCTTTCAAAAGCATTTACAGCTTCCGGCTTTCTTGGGTAAGGCTCTACAATCTTTGTCCACCTGGAAATGTGCAGTTTATCAAGTTCTTCCTGGTAGACGCCTGATTCTAGGAACGGTTCAGGTGATCAAGTGCTTCTTGGAATGGTTAAAGCCACATTAACATCACAGAGGTCGATTGAGAGCCGTGTGACCTTGTGGTGGCTTCTTCTTCTTTTTTTTTGTCTTAACATTCAGTGTATATGCAGGTTTCTGCCTTTCTAAGCTGCTGCATGCCCCGTCAGCTCAGTTTGCTCCATTTGAACCCCAGTCAAGTTCTAGGCACGTCTCATATTTTGGGTTATTGATAATAGATTGACAGGAAAATGTAAATGTTGTCAATTTCAAAGAAGAGCTACAACACAGTTAAATATGCAAATTCCACTTTATACTTAATATTTACTTTGCACAGTGAAGCAAATCTTTTAAAGATTAGATTTTGCAGATGAGCCAAGATGGTATAAACATATACTGGCCACTTTATTAGGTACATATGTTCATCTAGTCTTTAACAAACATATCTAAGCAGCCAATCACTTGAGAGCAAGTCAGTGCATTTAGCACAGAATCAAGCATCAGAGTGGAGAAGAAAGGTAAAAGTGATTTTGAACATGGCATGGTTTGTGGTGCCATGAAAACGTTCGTCTGAATATTTCAGAGGCTGCCGATCTACAGGGATTTTCCCGCACAAGAAGGTAACCTCTAAGGGTTTACAGAGAGTGGTCTGAAAAAGAGAATATATCCAGTGAGTGGTAGTTCTCGGGATGAAAATGCCTTGTTAATGCCAGAGATCAGAGGAGACCAGCCAGACTGCTTCAAGCCAATAGAAAGGCAACAGTAACATGTTAGAATCAAGTTTTGCAAAAAAAACATCTCAGAACCAGCAACCTGTCAGCGAACAGCAGGAAACTGAGACTACAATTCAAACAAGCTAAGGCAATAAACGACTGGAAGAAATGTTGCCTGGTCCAATAAGTCTCGATTTCAAGTGATATGAGCCAATACTGTTATATCATAGAGATCAATACCAGCATATATGATAGAAAACTCTCAGCTCAACAAAACCTCTCAGCTCTGTTTGCCAAATACAGAGACAAGCAGTGTGTCCACATGCCACCAGTGCAGCTTCAGTGCTCCTTTCATTGATTCTTCAAGTCTCTGGGACTCTGTTAGAGGGATGGGCCTCATTGTTCTGAAAGCTATTCCCTTATTGTGGAGAATGCTAACAGGGTGATGCCAAAGGCCACTGCCTATGATCCATCGCTCATGGTTTGTGAATGGAGTACTGTCATACTGGAAGAGAACACTCTTATACAGATATGCTTCGTCATGGGTTAAAAGTCATTATTCGAGGCAACTTTCTATCACTTTCCAGCTAAAATGTGTTTTTTGTGCATTTCGTCTTAGCTCTTGAAAGCAAGGCTCCAAAGCCAGAGGACATTGAGGAAGAGGATGATGATGTGCCAGGTATGCAGTGTCACATGTATAAAAAGAAGAATGGTCAGAATAAAAACTTAGAACACAGCTACACTGTGTTAAAGTGCTAAATTACACAAACTGTAAAACAAATTTTCATTGTAGTATAGAAGATTGCTCTTTTAATTTAAGTCAATTTGCTCTTTTGAATATTTTTCTGCAGCCCTTAAAAGTTAATACAGTTGAACTCACGTATGTGACTTTAGACTTTAGATTTTTCCTCTAGTTTAACTATTTAATGCTGTGCTTTTGCTGTTCTGTAGATCTCGTGGAGAACTTTGATGAAGCATCAAAGAACGAGGCAAACTGACAGAAAAATTCACTGGACTGAAGTGAAGCCTCCATCTGTCTTTTTGAGTCTAGTTATCAGGGAATATCAGACACTATCTCCAAATATATCCCACAGACTTTTACGTGTTCCAATGACCTACAGATGTCTGAGTCACACACTAGCACTACTAGGTTGTGTATTTAGAAAGAGAGAGAGAGAGAGAAGAACAAGAACCCAACGCTCATCTGGTAAACGGTGAATCCCTTCCACACTGTCAGTCACTATCAGATTAATGTGGTCTTTAAAGCCAGTCTTAAGAGATTTTTTGTGTGTTTTGTTTATTAAACAAAATAAAGACGTTTAACATTTTTTTTAAATGATGCTGTGATCATTGACCGAATGTTCTGAATGTTTTTATCAATAAATCAAAGAATTTTGTGCAGATTCATGTGAAAAGAAGCCTTGTCAGTTTCCTACAGCATGACAGGTCGTGCATAAGGCTTGATTTTTATATTTGGCACCTTAGCTCTGCTGTCTTGGCTTATACACCGTCCTGCGGGCTGTGTGGACAGCAAACTGGGGAGGGACATTTCTGCACACCTCTTGAGTTTCTTCAAAGAGCTGCAGAGAGGCATAGGGGAGGAGGGAGATCACACAGAAGGGGGGTAAGAGAGAGGCGAAATCATCCCATCTTTCGCTTGTGAGCAAGGCACTGCTGCTTGAATCCATTTTCCTCTGCGCTCAGATGTAACAGGATAAAATGCTGAAGTTCTTCACAGCGCGGGACGATGAGAATGAAAGCCTTTTGGGAGCAATAACTGAGGGTAAGACGTTTGATTGCTCTGAAAATGCCGGGGTGGGAATGCCTTTACTCCCATTCATTGCTTGTGCGCGCGCTTGCGTGTGTGTGTGTGTGTGTGCCACTGAAAAAAAAAACGCTGATATAACACTTGGCTGCGCGCATAGACCGCATCATCTGAAAGCGCGTGCGCGTATGTGTGCGTGTTGCGCACTTTCGCGTGAACACGGGCTGCTTACATACATACTCCACTGGAGCCTCAGTCAGCGTCACCTCAGTAAAGTGTCCCGGCTGCTCTGGTGTACCGGGGTGCGGGGTGAATGTCGCATTGCCTCCGGCCTCTGTGCCTGCGAGCACATTAAACATTTGCACGTGTGTTCAATGCGTCACTGTCCCGGGAAGTGAGCGCTCAGTGAGCCGGATCGGTGCAGGCAGGCACGCCGCTGTTTCGGGAAGTCTTCACTTTATTGCCTACGGTAGAAATGACGCCACCAGCTTTTTATTTTTTCTTCATGTTTTTTTAAGGATGGGTTTCTGTTGTAAATGAGCTGCAGTGCAGTTTAATGTGTACAATTAATCAGTAGTACCCAAGGTTTTGACTAGACTTTCAATCGAATACTCAAATACATGACGATCTGCATTTAAACCTATAAGAGCCTTATCCCCTTAAACCGGCCTATCATTCAGGAAACGCTGGTAGCTCAATGAAACATCAGTTGTGCATACATTAACTCCCTTTGCGCTGCCGGCTGCTAATGTGCTGGGAAGGGCACTGAATCAGTAATTGGCTGTAATTACGGGAGGTATTCTCAATGTAGAGTCCAATGCAGACACGTTGAATGGAGTGATTGCAGAATCAAGCGGCTTACTTGCATATATTTATTCTGAAACATGCAATAAACACAGTACTCTCATTTGAAACATCTTTTATTTGTTCATTACACATATTTAACATCCGCCTCTGTGTGTGTATTTGTGTGTGTGTAACAATATGGCTCAATATAAGGAAGCAGCAAAGGTTTTGATCAGTTACATCAGTCATATCTGGGCATCTTTACCACATAAGCACGTGTGAGGTGCTGAACAGACACGTTTAAACACAAAATTACTGCTCAACTTTTTGTTCTCTAGGGAACCAGCTGCTATGTGGTATCATTAATCTCTTGTACAACTACCACTGGCTATTTTGATCATCAGATACACCTCTCAAGGGCAACCACAGTAATGCTGCCTTTAATGAGGACTGAAATCTATAAGATGTCTATTTAATAGACACTTCATGTGAACAGCTTTTTCACCTTAATGAGCAGGCAGGGGATGCATCATTGTATATGCTAGTGTGTGTATGTTTGACAGATAGAGAGATGGAGATGTTGACTTTCTCTTCTTGCTGGTGATGTCATTATCATCGAAACAGATGAAGGGGACAGTGCGTCTCTTCAGGACACCAAGCACCACTGGCTGAACAGACCCTGTCTGCTGGTGCTCAAAGATGGAGATGTGTCAAAACCTGCACTGGACTGTAGAGAAATCAGACAGCAATCTCCATCTAAAGCCACGTCGGATGCAACGCTCAGAAGCAAATCTGGACCATGTGAGCAGAAACCTATTGAACATCCCACTGAATCTGCTTCCCAAGTGGAGAATGGCAGCTGCACTGTGACTTCCATCTCCACATGGGGTGAAAAGGAGTCCCCCGGCCCTCTAGTGTTGAGCCCAGCAGAGGCTGCGTGGGCAGAGGAGGAGGAAGAGAAGAACCAGAAGTCCCCGGTTCTCCCATCAAAGGAAGACTCGGTGATTGAGGAGAAGGAGCGGGAGGAAAGTGGGCTGGAGCAGCAGGATGATTCTTGCAGCTTGGAGGGACCATCTCGAGGAGATCAGACAAACACCAATAAGGCTGGTGCAGGCTGCGGGGAGGAAGCGATGGGTGAGTGCGCTGCTTCTCCTGTGGATATCGATAACATGTCTGAGACAAGTCCTGTTGGCATTCTGTCCAAGGATCGAGTCACTGTCCTTGGTGAGGTGGCCCCTGTGTGGGTCCCCGATGCCGAAGCGCAGGTCTGCATGAAGTGTGGTATCAAGTTTACATTCACCAAGAGGAGGCACCACTGCCGTGCCTGTGGGAAGGTAAAAAAGGATTTAAAAGTTCATTTTCTGTGTAATTAAATCTGAATTGAAATAAAATTAGCAACTTGATAGTTTATAAGTGAAGTGTATGTGTGTGTCTCTGTCCATGTGTGGTGTGTGTGCATGTGTCGTCAGGTTTTTTGTGCACTTTGCTCCAGTTTGAAGTTCAAACTTACACACCTGGATGGGAAGGAGGGACGAGTATGCATCTCCTGTCATTCAGCACTCATTAAAAGTGAGCACAATTTTTTTAAATTTGTTTTTTAGGTATTGCTGTAGTTGTATTTTTCAAATCATGCAGAAATCATTCTTGTATCTTCTCTTCAGGGATGTCTCCAAAAGGAAAAAGAAAGGTGTGGTTTGCAGACGAAATCCTCATCAATAAGCATTCAGAGTCTGCCCCGACCACACCCATCAGGGGGCCCGCGTTCTCACCGCTGATGAGTCGAGTGCTGGGCGGGCCTGTTAAAAGTCCTGTGGGTTCACCCCAGATCAGGAGAACTTTGAGGCCACATGGAACAATGATTGGTGTACGTTCACCCAAAATGTGCCACTAAAACTCGACTACAGGGAAAATGTTGTTGTTGTTCTGTGATTTAGAGGAAAATGAGTGATGTATGTAGTCTCACTCCTCTGCCCCCCCCCCAACTCCAGGAGGCCTGTGGTCCCTACGGCTGGGGAACCACAGCTTTAGTGAGCAGCTCTGCTAACCTCATTCCCTTGGATGGCTTGCCACCCATACTCACCTCCACAGGAGTCAAAGGAGGTAGGGCTAGCTCGAATTTAGAGTTTAAAAGTGAAAGGTAAACTTATTGTGTTTCCTCCTCAGATCCAGATACTTCTTGTTTTTCATTTAATTCCCCCCTTTTGTTAATGCTTTCATGTCTTGCATAGTGCACGGTGCAAATATTGATGGCGGGTCACAAAGAAATAGGAGTTCTATGCAAATTCGGCAGCCCATGGCAAAGGGAAAAAAATGGTCTCTGATTTTAAGCAGTTAATAGTTTAGCGATGAAGAGCAGATGGAGTAAAGTGAAAGCAGCAATTACAGATTCACACTGAATAAATTAGTGGTTCCTCAATTTTTTTTCTGCTAACCCTCCTTTGCCCATAACATTCCTCGTAGTTAATACAGAAAAACAACTTCAGCGTGCAAAAAAGGAAATGAGGAACAAGTGACTCTGTAAAGTGTCCATCTTGTTCCGCTACATGCTGTCAGAAGCTGCTATTTACTGACAAGAAAAACACAGTGATGTCTCTTCATAGCCCACTATGGTGAAGCCAAGATTTGCCTCGACATGTTTTTCTAGGCTTTGATATTTGGATGGTTAGTGTAGTTTTATTTTCAACCTTATTTAAGCATTAACCAACAATACCTTTCACAAACCTGTCCATGGATTGCTTTCAGGACAAATGTTGTAATTAAAATTTAGTTCACTGCCCCTCCCCTTTTATAACTCTTATCCCAAACAAGTGGAGCCAGTCCCACTTGTTTGGGAACCACTGACCAGAAATTAGCACCTTTGTTTTGGTTTAAGCACTAACCAGAAGGGACAACTACAGCAAGTATTACATATCTGCATGATTTCCACCCATTAATCTAAAGAGCCAGTTCATAATTTCACAATGCCAAATATGCATGATGAATCTGTATATGCCTTTATGTTACCAACAACTTGAGCCACATTTTACTACTTTGCTGTAAATAATTCCAAATATTTTTTTCATGCTCACTCAGCTGCTCTAGCTTGTGCACATGCTCCGATACTTCTTTGCTGTTCTTTGTGATTGCATTGTTTAAGAGAACCCGGCAATCCTTCCACATGTGTGGTCCATATTTATGTGTTGGGTGTTCTGACTTACTACACTCGAGTGCTGCTACTTTAATTTATTACGTGGACACTGTAATGCCTGGTTAAACAGGGCAGTCCCAAGGCATTAATAAAACTGATCTGTTATTAATAACAGCTACCTGCTACTTGTCATCTTATTTAGAGCCACACTCTAATATTAATCTTTAATCTAACACTGGGCTGTTTTTTGTGGTGAGTAAGAGTAGATTAGAAAAAAAACGTTAAAAGATGTTCTAATCTACCCCCCCAGACTACACTGTGGAGGAGCAGCCCTCCGAGATGCTCCTTATTCAGGAGTTGGAGAGCGGCAGACCCAGGCCTCTGGTGTTTGTTCTCAATGCTAACCTGCTCGCTATGGTGAAGTTGGTCAACTGTATGTATCTTTTACTGTGCATTATGAACTGCATACAGAACTTAATGTACACATTTAAAATTGAGCAGTGATAAGAATGACATCACTATGCAGAAAATATTTTGATCATTTTTTTAGATTTTAAATATAATTTCTGAGTATATATTTCTACCTCTTACATCTTGCATTTGTTGTTTAAAATGTCCATATGTGACTGCCAGCTTGTGCTTGATTTGCCTGATAGACGTTAACAGGAAGTGCTGGTGTGTGACAACAAAGGGAATGCATGCTGTAGGGCAGGTGGAGCTGGTGGTGCTGCTGCAGTGCCTACCTGAAGAAAAAAGCTTCCCCAAAGACATTTTTAGGCACTTCATTCAGCTGTACCGAGACACCTTCACAGGTCAGAGACATTACAAGCCCATGTACAGAATATTATCAGTCTCTACTTAATGACTGTAGTATTTTTCCCTCTTATAATTACACACGTTTCATTATCTTTATGTTTCTGTAGGGAAGGTTGTGAAACACCTGTCACTCTCCCTGTTTGGCAGCAGCTTCTTTGGCAGTCAGGATCACGCAGGCTTCCTGTACGTTCGCTCCACTCTCCAGTCCCTTCAAGGTCTACCTCTGCCAAACCAGCCCTACCTCTTTGGCCTGCTGGTCCACAGAGCAGAGGTGGCCTGGGCCAAAGCCTTTCCCTTACGCCTCATGCTGCGACTGGGGGCTGAGTACAGATGTAAGCCAGGCAACTATGTAAGCTCTCTGAGTTACAGTGTTTCTTCCCCAGTTACCCACTTTCTGTCTCTTGTTCCAGTTTACCCATGCCCTCTGTACAGTGTACGCTTTAGGAAGCCCTTGTTTGGTGATATAGGTCACACAATAATGCGACTGTTAGTGGTGAGTATGGCATTTTGTAACATTTTTTTTGTGTCGTTGCAAAACCACCCTTCCTGTCAGCAGTGGAAGTTTGGTGTCACAACTTTTATTAAACATGGTGTAACAGGCACTGGGTCTTTTTACCATTCTGCTGTGTTTCAGGACTTTAGGAATTACCGTTACAGCCTACCAATGGTATCGGGGCTCACTGTGGACTTAGAAGCTCATAGGACTTGCATAAAAATACCGACCACTGGGTATAATGAGGTAACACTAAGCCTCACAGAGTTAACGCTCTTACATATAGATTCTTTCTCCATCTCTTACCCGTGTTATCTCCCATGTTAGCTAATGAAGGCTGTGAATAAGTCCAATGAGCATGTGCTGGCAATAGGGGCATGCTTCAATGAGACTGCAGACTCCCACCTCATCTGTGTCCAAGCAGATGATGGCCAGTATCAGACCCAAGCCATCAGCATCCACAATCAACCACGTAAAGGTAACAACACAGGACTCAGGTTGTTCCCAGCAAGGGATACAAGAACCCCCAGGGGTTACTGTTGGGGTAGGAAGGGACACATGGAAAGTTTTGCTCAGCTAATATGAAAATCTGAAATTACTTTATTTAAGCTGAACAAATGAGGCTAAAACAGCAGCTAAGAAAGGCTAATACTTCTCCAGTTTTGTTAAACGATGAGGATCTAATAAATCAGCTAAAAGATATGCATAAGCTTGAAACAGCTAAACATGATCGATAAATGATCAATGAAATCTAATCGCTAACAGTAAATCTTTAGCTGAATATACTCCAGAGAACGCTGAAAGCAAAGAATAGATTTAACACATTTCAAATTTAGAAGGCATTCAAGTCAAATTGCTGCACAAACTGAATGGATTCTGCACAACAAAAACATTGTGCAAACCCACTGAATATTATTACAGTGCATCTAAACATATGTAGCTCATGGAACTGCATCTAAAACAACACTGAGTTTGAACTTAAGTGCAGCGGAGCAAAAGTAGGAGAAAATTAGAAAATGAAAGAACAACAGTGGTTCGAGTTGTTAATCGCAGCCAGTTTCAGTTATGTGACTGTAGGTGGCAGTGCATGCACTTGTAGTTTTTGCCTTGTCACTGTAAAGACTGATTAAAATGACATTCCTTCCTCCCTTCCCTCCTAGTTACTGGATCATGCTTTATTATATTCAGTAGTGCACTGAAAGCATCAGCAGGATACCTGGCCAAATCCAGCATTGTAGAAGGTAGGATATCCTCTGACCAGAGAAGCCAGGTTAACCATTACTTTTTCCTCACCTCTGAGGATATTCATCATTTACATTTTAAGTAGAGCGTCCCTGCTTAAACTGGCTTATTCAGAATTTGTTGATCTTTGTATGTGTGTGTCTGTGTACATTTTAAAAGACTGTTTGTCTAGGCGTGCGTCTCCCCATTGGTGTGTGTTTGTGTGTGTTTCTCCTGTATCGCTGTCCCCTCTTCACAGATGGGCTAATGGTGCAGATCACCGTGGAAACCATGGCGGAGCTCCGTCGATCACTACGGGAGATGAAAGACCACACCGTCACCTGTGGACGGCTGGACCAATCAGAGAGCCAGGAGCTTGTTTGTGTACAGTGGGTGGAGGAGAAATGCACTGTGAATAAGGGGTGAGTGTGTCCAACTGTTTGAAGTGCAGGAAGGCTTTTGTGCTCAGTCCAGTAGAACAATATAACACCCATTTAAAAGGTAGCTGTGAAAAACTAACGGTGGGCCATTAGTTGAATAGAATTTGGAACAAAGAGCTGCAAAAAAGCGTGTAAGAGTCCTGTGTAAACAGGAGGGCTGGTGTTTAAATCTATACACATCCTTTTCAGTCTGTTTTAAACTGTATGTACATGTAACCACCTATCAATGTTTGTGTTCTCCAGCATCATCAGCCCCATCGATGGGAAATCAATGGAGTCTATCAGCAGTACCAAGATGTTCCAGAAGTCAGAATACAAAGAAAATGGAAAGATCATCCGCTGGACAGAAGTATATATAATGATCTGCTAAAAATGTCAGCATGTCCATGTGTACAGCCACCCCTCTTTACATTTGCATGTATATTTTGTGCAGGTGTTTTTCCTGCAGACAGGTGATAATCCCAAAGGAGCAGTGACTGACTCTGCTGAACACAACCGGCTAACGGAGAGAATCGCCCGGGCATTTTGCTTGGCACTGTGTCCACACCTTAAACTGCTGAAAGAGGACGGCATGGCCAAACTGGGACTGCGTGTCACTTTTGACTCCCAAGAGGTCTGGAAAGAATTTGGCTTCTTGTAGCCAGAGAGATGTTTAACTAACTAATGTGTAACCTATTTCTGCCAATTTATCTAGTTAAACTGGCCTTGTTAGCATCAGACCTGAGCCATGTAAGGTGGTTACATCAACAATAATCAAAAATAAAATATAAAAAATAGTCAGGGTTCTTTATGGTAAAAATCTAGCACTGCACTAGTAATTTAAATGGAGAGCAGAGTGCATTTTTAACTATTTAAAATTGGTTCACTGGTCGAGACAAATTAAAAAAAAAATTTAAGTGACAGAAAAATAAGAAAAAAAAGACACTAATGCAAAAATGTTTTTAGCTAAATTGAATGTGTATTGGAGCAGGCCAGCGATTTATAGTAGCAAAACCTTCCATTCATAAGAACATGAACAGCAATGACTGAACCAGATCGCATACAGTATGTGGTGATTAAGACGGATTTACCCAAGCTTGCATATCATAGGCTGTACGTGTATGCAGACTGTGGCCTATAGACAGATTATCTCAGATAATCTGTGAATTAATGTGTTACTTAATGTGCTACACCCACTTCTGCAAGTAACACAAGCTTTGTTGTGAAATAAAACCGCTTGTGTTACTTCAGAATATGAACTCTGACTACAGCAACACGTCGTTCTCTTGTGGAAAAAAAAAAAGGAACACCTAGCCTAGAATTGCATTTCATTAGTAAAGAAACCTTTGAACAAAGTTTAGAAAACCATTGTGGCTTTAAAAAACAAAAAACAAAAACGAAAACAAAAAAAACCTAATAAGTGGCTTATTTGTTATTTCAGGCTGGATTTGTGGCAGGGAGCAATGGGCAGCCTCTCCCAGCTCAGTACCTCAATGCGCTGAATAGCGTGCTGATTCCCGTCATCCACAGCAGGGGGCGCAAGAGGGACGGCGAGCCCATAGTGATGGAGCTCATTTTTTACATCCTTGAGAACATCACTTAGAGAACTCAGACTTTCCACTAATTCATCTTCTTAACCCTGACCACTGCTTCATCTCCAGCACTTCTCACCAGTTTCAGGGCAATAAAAGCATTCCAAAGGCAAAGCGGATCATATCCAAGGTCTGCATCCATCTCATCCAAGAGATCTGACTCTTTGTGGTTTTCTGATCTCACTCGGCCCAGCCACAATCAATCAGGCTACGCATGAAACCTACGATGGACCATTAGATAAGGGTGCAGCTCTCGCACTGTAGTAGCAATTTCATGGCTTGAAATCATTAATGTCACAATGTTTAATACATATTTTACAGTCAAGAATACCTTTAAAGTGATAGCTCACAACCTTAAAGCTAAGAGAATGACTTGAAGTTATGCATCAAATCCAAATAGCAGCTTCATGCACACTGAATGAATGCCTGGAGAATGTTTTAATATTGGATGAATTTTAACTGACTGCTCATGAAATGTAATGTTAGCTTGGAATTAAACTTGCAACAGTGACCGAGTTCTTGCCTATTGCCCAAGCACCCTGAGCGGTTTTACTGAAATATTGCCATTTTTCAGCAAGGAATTCAGAAAGGAAGGTTATGCTTTTTACCATTTACCCCCCCAAACTCATTCCTAGAGAGTTTTTGACTTTTGCTCCTTTAAGGCCTAGAAACATGTACTTGTGACCTTCTTAGGTTGCTTTTGGAAAATGACAGTTTTAAATAACCATCAAAAGGCGTTATATTGCAACTATAAATGATTTAGATCTTCCACAACTTATATTTAAAAAAATAAATAAATAAATGAATAGTTCTGACTTGTTATCCAATTTATAACAATTCTAAAGTTCATTTATAGCTGCCTAAGCAGATAAGGGAAGAAAATTCTGCAGTGTAATTTAATGATTTTAATGTCATTTTATATTTTGGATAGGCAGATAATTCATCCTGTTTGACTAACACAGGCAAAGTAAACCTTTTTACAATCACCCCATTCCTGACCCCGATGAACTGATTTGAGCGGGAATTGTTCGAGTGGTTCCGGTCTGCGGGATGCCATTTCTGCCTTGTGCCATGAAGAATAATAGAGCCCTTGTTGACCTCCTACTTGCTGCACATATTTGGGATGGCAGAGACAAGAAGCACATGCAGTTAATGCAAATACTTTTGCTGCAACAGCAAGATGTTGGAGCCCAAAGATCTGCTAAGTGAAATCAAGTTACAGTCAATGCTGATCATTTAAAATTGAATTTATTTGCATATTAATTAAATATAAAGTAACAAATTTTAGAAAGTCTAAAGCATACCAATACAATTAGTTTCTTTTTTTTTGTTTGTAAAACTATTTACAAAATGCATCTTCAAGTTTGATAGAAACTGTACAGTCATCTGTCCACAGTGTGTCAGGAGGACATGAGGGTCAGATAAGAAGTGAAGACAAGTGTGGTGAAAGGCCACCAGAGTGATACTGAACTAGGAGGTCGTTTGCAACATCAGTGAAGACAACATGGGTCAAAACATCTTCTCTTCATACATTGTGTTCCATAGATGGTTCCCCAATGCAAAGAAACTAACAAACCAAACAACCAAATTTGGGACCCCACCTGTGGAAGTCACTGACCGCATCATTCTCCCACATTTTACATAGAAAACTAAAAACAGAAAAAGAAAGGAACAAATTATTTGGAATCGGTAGTAGTTTTATCAGGTTCACAGGGCCATACATCTTGGGCTTTTCCTTCCAGACTTCCTAGGCCTTCTTCATCTTGCCCATGTAGGAGCTGCCATTCTCGTGGTGGACAGAGCCATTGGTGGTGCCGTTTTTGGTAACCCCGTTTTGGATGCCGTTGGTAACCCCGTGTGATACACCATTGGTAGAACCGTTTTTCACACCGTTGCTGGTGCCATTCTCATAGTATTTGCCATTTTCATGGTGTTTGCCATTTGTGTGCACAGCTGTGCTGTTCTGACACTGTTTCGGCAGACGCTTGCCCTTAATGTAAGCCTGGAACCAGAAGTTGGAGAACAGAACAAAGAAGAAGGTACCATACATCCAGATGAGGTGGAGGATCACAGGGAACTGGTAATCACAGCTGTTCATGAAGTAATACTGGGTAGCATGGAGAGATACCAGCACAAACTGGATCTATTGAGAAGAAAAATGAGACATTAGCCAAACACACAATAAAAATGTGCTCTACTAGTAACACCGCTGAGTCAGTATAGGCTATACGTACCAACTGAATTGCAGTCATGTACTTCTTCCACCACAAAAACTTCTGGAAGCGAGGTCCAGCAGCAGAAAGGCCATAGTAGAAATACATGACAACATGGACGGAAGAGTTTACCATGGCATGGAAAGATCCCATTCCACCTGAAGTGATAACCACAAACATTACACCGAATTCCCTTGGTTAATCATTTTCATATCGATAGTCAGGTCATCTGCACAAAGCTCCTTGAAAGGCTTTAAAAAGACCATCTTATCTTCAAGATTGGTATGCAGGATGAGGTAACTACATAACACTTCCGCAATGCTCCCCCTCCCCCTCCCTTCTCCATTAACAACTTAAGGTTTTGTTAATATGTACTTACCTGGAGCATACCCAACTCCCCACCACCAGGTCCAGGGCATGAAGGAATGGTGGAAGATGTGTAGGAAGGTAATCTGGCCGTGCTTTTTCCTCAACACAAAGAAGACCTAACAGAGGGGATTCTGGTCAGAACACCGTTTACTAAAACTGAACATTGAGGCACATTTTATAAACCATGGCATCAGAGTAGGTGAACTTACTGTGTCCATCAGCTCAATAATCTTTGAGAACCAGAAGAGCCACGCCACTTGGACCATCTGACAATGAGAGACTTTTTAGTTTGTGACTCACTGGAAGGAAAGTTAGTTTTTATATTCATTTTCTTTAATAATAGTAATTGTTATAGGAGTTAGGGCGACTTACTCTTAGTGCTTGAGGACTGTTAGAGGTATCAATTGCATCACATCTCCAAGTATATGTTGTGACCCACCCAGACATCATAAACTGCAAATAAAAACACAAGTTTATCAGGACTTTATCTTTGCTGAGGGCACTGATCCTTACAGATGCAGGTTCAACCAAATAAATATATCCAACAATATCCATTGAGGAAAGCAGTCTTGAATAAATGATGAAATGCTAACAACGTGCATTAACTTCATTCTTTTAATATTTTAAATGCTAGATAACAGATTCTTACTTCATATACGATGAATATTGACAAGGCCACAAGAAAGAAGTTGTAAACTATCATAGGCTCCTTGAGCTGGAAAGGTTTGCGATTGGCCATTATGCGAGGTCCGAGGTACAGTACAAAGAACAGGTAGCCCAGCAGTATTGTCGTCATGGGTATGGGATTCTGCATCAAAGGATAATCTCTGATCCGTGGATCTAGAGGGGAAATATATTTAGACAAATAAACACGAGTCCGTATTTTCTCAGTGTTTAAAAAAAATAAATAATAATAATAATAATAATAATAATAAATAATAATAACAATAACAACAACCCTACCAAGTCCCGACAGAAGGAAATCATAGATATCCTTGGCATGTGAGCCCATCTCCTGAATCTCCTGAAGCATATTGGCTCTTGTATTGTTATGACCCAATTATCTGCAAACAAATACACAAAAAGCTCATTGTTAGTTTCAGCTCAAAGGAAAACACTGCAACAATCCTTCCAGAGCTCCATGAGAATATCCCAAGGGCTGAAATTTGACTCAAAGCAAAACAGTATTTGTTTTAAACTGTGTCAAAAACAGGCTTTTAAGGTCAAACCTGTCATGCCTGGATCGTTTTTCCTGTTCAAAACAGAACCCTGAACAGATAAAATTTTTAAACAGTTACATTTCTAGAGAAATTAAAACATGCAAAATAATACAACCCCCCCATCATGTCTTGCCGGCGTCCTCAGGGAGGCGCATTCTTACATTTCCTGATTCAGCAGGTCTGAAACGCAATTACTGGAGCAGAGTAGCTCATCCCTCACCAAACAAACACTCCCAACAGAAATTCCCAAGATGCTTTGCCCTGGTTCGAACCACTCATCAGACATGGCCTGATATCTGAGAGGAGGTGCTACAAGGAACTGAGGGCATCCCTCATCCCACACTGAGGCTGGCTGTTTGTGTGCAACAGTCAGGCCACGAGTTAAGGCACAATACTGCCTCCACCAATAAACCCAGCAGTTTAAAAAAAAAAAAAGTTCCTGGTCACTGAACCCTTTAAACTGACAACTGCTCCTTCGAGTGACACGGCAGTTTTACAGAGACCACTACAAGCAGTCGGCACACAGAAATACTGCTCTTCTTTCGAAACTGGACGTTTTCTGTTGTTTAAAGCTGATTTCAAATGTAAACTACAAAACATATTTATACGCAGGGTGCGGTCAGTGCATGCCACACTGGACCCAGAGGATCCATTGTTTGATATGAGTCTACAATGCTCTTTCACTGCCAAAGAGTACAGCCCTCCTGAAGTCAATATAATTAAAAGCTAATAATTTAAGCCTGTGGAATGAAGGTCAGGTGACCCCGAGCTCACACGGGTGTCTAGAGGGGCAAGGAAAAAGAAAAGGACGTGTGGATTCAGGTTATGCATTTTGTGAACAATGAGCTAGATCGATTTCACAAGCAGGAAATCCATTTTTTTTAAAAGAAAAGTTAGAAATCAGATTGGGGAATTTGTGCAAAAGTCACTTTCTCTGTTTAAACACACCCCTCCCCCCAAATGGGATTTCAGTCAGAAACCAAGTCGCAGTGAAAACAGAAGAGAAAGTGACTTTTGCACAATCCAAAAGTCAAATGCATTTTGAAACAGTTTGTGATAAACTTTACTTTTAATATCGCTTGAAATATTAAAAGTTAATTTTTTGAGCATCACAGGATTAGTGTCTCGTGTCAAACTCATCCTCATTCCTCGTCCCTTCGTACACACTACATTCAAGAAATTGTTAACCTAAGCACTGTGTCAACACCACTGTTTTTATAGTCGTCTTTCTTGTTAAGCTTCCAAATTTACTGCAGCATTCTAGACCGCTTCTTGTGATAGCGACATCGCTTCCTTCCGATGACATTGTGAAACCAAAGAGCTGTTTATTTGTGACATGAAAATTCCTGCATCGAGTATGACAATCAGTGTATTTCAGACGCCTCTTACACAAAGTGTTTTTTTGAATTGACGGATGAGGCATTTGGTCAGGCACCTTACATTTCAACAAGAGTATCACCATGTCTGTTGTGTAGAGTCTTGTTCTGAGGGAAAATGCTGAAAAGTTAAATTGATCATATTCTGGTATAGCAAGTGATAATGATTTTCATAAAAAAAAAACAAACACAAAACACTAATACAGCATCACCACTGTTAAAAAGTGCAGGTTTAAGGAAATCCCACCACAATAAGATGAAAGTAATCCAAAAACATCCCATTTTCAAATATGAACAGGCAACATGTGACTCCCTAGAATAGATACTTAGAATAAATCTGACTGTACAAGTCAGAAGGATAGTCTTGTGATCGTGACAAAACAACCAAGAATGAACATTTGTGTTCAGAGAACAGGATGAAAGTAGAAGGTCGAGTCCCAGCTCCCCTTCCCCATTTCTCCATTAGACAAACTAGAATTATTACCACCAATAATGTTTGTCTAACAGCAGTCAGTTTGCCTCACCTGGATAATAAAGTATAATTTATTGCATCCAGTTATCAATTAACCGACACATGACGCCACCCAACTGTCCACCAGTTAAACATAAGCATCACCACAGGATTTGGACTAGCAGTATACTGAAGCCCGACCAATCACCATTTTCATTGCTTATCAGTAATTCCACAGGTCAACACCAACTTCCTCTTATAGTTGAGAGGGGTCCAGAAAAAAAAATAAAAAAAAATAGTTAGATTCCAATGATGCAATGCAAGCTGGCATGTGGCCATTGAAGGCCCTTTCTACTTTGAATAAAAGTAAAAAGTCATTAAAAGCTTTTTAGAATTCCAATTTACACTTCTGAGTGAAGTCCTAAAAGACCAGTCCCACTACAACCACCTATTCATTACTAAATGACCTTGACTTAAATGGTGTGGCTGGATCGCAGCAGAGATACAGTGAAAAAGGAGGGGAAACATTTTCTTAAGAGAGCCATGTCAATGAATCATAGGGATGGAAAAAAGGGAGCTCACGAGTTAAGAGTTAATGATGAACAAACTGGAGCAGCAGAGATGGGGAAAAAAAAAAAAAAAAAAAAAAAAAAAAAATCAGGAGATGGGGGAGGGGGAGCAAACCAGGAACCCATTTGTTAAACATACAGTCAATTATCTTATAACAACAGTGACAAAAAGCAGCCTGACCGAAAGGAACCGAAACCTTTGAGTAAAGAAGCTTAAAACAACCTTGAACTGCTGGAAGTGTTGACAAACTCCACACACACAAGTTATTTCACCTTTGACGCAACATTGAGCAACTTACCCTTGTTGAGACAAAAACTTTCCACTCAAAAAGCACAAAAGCCGAAGTGGACTCCTCTTGCACAGCACGATAAAGCCCAAGTCTAAACTACAAGGACAGACAGCAGCAGCAGCAGCAGCAGCAGCGAGAAGGCAGCAGAGAAGTGACAGAAAGAGATGGGGTTGAGAAAGTAAACTGACAAAGTGTGACTGGTACAGCAGTCTTCCAAAACTCCACCCTCCCTGACTCATACAGTGGATGAATAACTAGTTCACACAAGGAGAGGGAGGGAAAGAGGCTGAGCCTGAAAGAGAGCGAGTGGGGAAGAGAGTGACTGCTCTGTAACAGAGCGGCTGGGGGGGGGGGGGAGAGAGAGAGAGAGAAAGAGAGAGAGAGAGCGATTACCCCCATTTAAATCCCACACTAACTTCATGTATGCATTCTGAGACCGCCCCCAGGTTTCACCAAGCTGCTGTCAAAACCCACCCACCCACTCGCCTGCCCCCTCCTTACTTTGCTCTCCTTGTCACACCCTTCACTCACTTGAAACACCAGAAACCCTACTCTGGAGTCACCCTGTACGGCTTCTCTCAGGGGTGGGCTGATAATATTATTCACAGGGAGCGGGCGAGAAATCAGTAGAGACTCTGTTATCATGAAGGGAGCCATTGTTACGCCTTTACTGGTCCTCGGCCCGGCCAACACCCATAAAGCAAAACTAGCTTCCATTTCTTCTCCTGCACTACTGGACAATCCACGGCATGACTAAAATGCCTCAATAAGGCATACTAGCCTCCTCCTATAGTTTGTGTTTGGCCTGTATTGTCCAACTGGAAATAGTTCAGCTTCATTAGGTATTCATCAAATTTACACATGCAAGTCCAGTTTAAAAAGGAAAAACCCAAGAAGCTTTCCTGGTAGGCTCATGGAAAAAGAGGGAAAAAAAAAAAAAAAAAAAAAAAAGTGTTGGAAAAATTTGAACTACAAGGCAAGATAAGAGAGCTATAAAGATGATGTTTGCTCAGGGTTGGATAGGAAAGCAAAAGGCAGATGAAATTAATTGCCGCAATGGGAAGAAGTGACTCATATGGCAATACTTAAAATTCTTTAGTGTTGTGAAAGGAGGTTTCGCTCTCCAATAGGAAACTTCTTATTCTGATCCCACTGCCACACCCAGCCATGCTTAAGGAGAAACAAAAAATTTGCAGTATGACTTACACCACCTGCTTTTGCACATAACTTTGGCATCCAAGGAGTTTTTGGCCTTTCCCAAAGACCAAGACTGATTGATTCTCTTTTTTTTTTTTTTTTTTAAAGTGCAAGTATTATAAATGTAATTTAATCTTATTACATGGATAAAGAAAATGAAAGGAAAACACATCTAACATCCATTAAGATAAGAGACACTCATTTGTCCCTTAAAGGCCCATCTAGAGCTTCCAGGAAAAACCTGGTTATGGATCATTTCAGCCTTGGCAACACAGATTTTGTACATGCTAAAGTTTAATAGGACAGAAACACTGGGATTTAATAAACATATTAGTTATATGTAACAAAAAGTGGGTTTGAGTTTTTTTCTTTAATGTGTTGTGGTCAAAACTACAAGCAAAAAAAAAAAGTTGTTTCTAAAATTCCACACATTTATTATCAGTCTACTAGACAGCTTTGTACAGATTGGCAACACACACACACACACACACACACACACACCCCTTTGTTTAAAGAGGCCGATAAGTAAAGGACACACAGAAACAAGAGCCCATAACATGCCTAAAGTACTGATAAAAATACTGGCTTTGACAGATATTAGTTGAACTTGGCCATTCAGCTCAAGCCAGCTGCAAGCATGACACAAATGAGCTTATAATGGAAAAGGCCCTCTTTAGTGAGACAGTATCCCACTGAGCCAGTTTTGCCTGTTGTTCTGGCCCTGGGGGCAACACAGGGGAGTGAAGGTAGCACTCCAATGCATTTCAGCCCTTCCTCCAAATACCAAAACACACCTGACAACAAAAACGAGATCAGCTGCAGTTTGAGGTGCTGACAAAGCCCTTTCAGATATGATAGTCATGCTCCTCAGTGAAACCAGCAACCCTTTTTGTTCCCATTGAACAAAATACAGAACATGACAGAAGTGGAAGTGCCATAAATGGTGGTTTACACGAGTAGCTACTTTACTCCCATACTGATAAACTTGACACTGAGAACAGATTTGATGTTTATCTCACTTCCACTCAGACCATTATCTGCATATGACTGACAGATAAATATTCAGTGTGTTTTGGTTTGATTCTAAGGGAAAGTAAAAGCAACATCTTGATAAAACCTGTATTTTTATTTTTTAAATCAAAAGTTGCTTAAAAGATGTCATGCTTCAGATGTCAAACTGCGTGAAAACCTTCCAAGTAAAAGCATGTACATGCTTTCAGAGACATACGCTGGTAATATTCCACACATCATACGTTGTGTTAACTTCATACACACACACACACACACACACACACACACACACACACACACACACACACACACACACACACACACACACACACACACACACACACACACACACACACACACACACACACACACACACACACACACACACACACACACACACACACACACACACACACACACACACACACACACACACACACACACACACACACACACACACACACACACACACACACACACACACACAGAGTTTAATTCTGAGCTATTGGTAAATATAAACTGTATAATCTCAATAGATTGAGATGTAAAGAGCACATGCACAGTGAGCAAACTGTGTGCTGCAAATGCTTTATAGCCGTAAGCACAAGTCTCCCAGAATTTCCACTAGAATGTCACAAAGTGGTGTGGCAAATCAGGCTCTCCCGCCAGGGTAAAAATAACTGGTCAAATTACATAAAGCAAAAACCATTACTTCCATTACTCTATAGAGTGTATGAACTTCATCTCTAAAGGCATACTACTGGCAATTTTTAGACAATGAATTGTTTCACGCAAACTGCATTCCTGAGAGTCTGCAGTCTCGCCCCAGGTAGAAAGTCCTAAAGGCAGAACATCAAAAACCTGACAGCACACTGACTGGTTACATAAAGTCAGCTAAATAAACTAACCTCACGCGGCAAAACGCCGGCACACATTCCAGTCAAGCCAGCTGGATGACAGACTCCAGAGAAAACAAAAAAGGTATTAGTAGTATGTTCATGTCCTCAGGGACTGAACTGTCACCTGGGACCCCAATCTTCAGACCAACTGCATTTTATACAACTTTGTCTGAAGTTGATAACTATAATCTCGGCTGTACAAGCGGAGTTCATTCAACACTTGTCAGTAGGATTCAACCGAACCCCAACTTGCTTTGCAGCTTCGTCATCCTGACACACAGTGAAAACATACCTTTCGGACAGATGTGTGCTCTCACATACTTGCAAAAAAACAAGACTAGCCACGTGAGGACTACTTAAACTACTATTGCATAATAAGGACTGAAATTTCAATTTGATTTAGCATCTTGGAAATCAAATGATGATTGTGCTGAACCGTTTAGGGGCTCACACGGAGCGTGGCTGAGAAAGTGTGAATGTGAAAGCATGTATCTGGATGAACACCTGAGTGCACGTGTCAAATTTAAAACACATGTTCGTCGTAGTGTATATTACATAACAGTAACGCTATTGAAAGAATGCTCAACAATTATGTAAATATTTAGGTTTTTTTCCATGCATGCTCAAGTTAAACATTTTGTTTTTATTTTCCTAAGATGTGGTCTAAGAATTTTACTCTTATATAAGCCTAATATAAAAAAAATAAAATGAAAATACTCCCCCACCCTCTGAAGATTCAATCTATAGAGCAAGGCATCTTTAAGAAACAAACCTCAGCATTTGCTCTACAGGCTTTGATTGCTGGCAAAAATACACAGACTGGTGACATAATACGAGTTACATAATCTGGTTTTATTCTGGATTAAATATCCTTTGTCAGGAACTTGTGTGGTATTGGAACAGTGACTAGTCAAAACCCTCAGATTTGAATGCACATTAGCATATTATCAAGCAGCCATAGCAGACTTTACATATGATAAGACTGAAAACTAGTCACTTGGTGAGACTATAGCACATGTTTTAAAAATGCAAAACAAACAACCAAATGCGTAAGTTGTAGTAACAACTACTCCCCGGTACAGGAATGTTGCTGAACTTGTCTCGGGACTGGCATGTTCACGCCACCTCCCCTCAATTGTATTTGGGTGTGTATGCTGTGGGGGGTGAGGGGTAGAGGGGGCTGCATCTCCCCTACCTGCTGGTTGGACGATCAACACTGCTTCCATTCTCTTAAAGCACCTCCCTCCTTCCTTCTGTCAGAGTACAGGTCTCAGATTTCTGAAACTTTCCACAGCCGATAGTCCACTGCACCTCTATGAACCCACCTGACTTCATAGTGAGTGCGTGTGTGTGTGTGTGTGTGTGTGTGTGTGTGTGTAACCAAACCAAAAAGAAAAAACAAAAAAAAACCCAAAAAACAAAACCCACTGCACTTCAGCAGGTGCAGGAAGCATGAAGTGAATTTGCATGGTGCCATAATCTAATCTGTGGTCATGCATAAAGGAATTATTCGAAAAAAAAAAAAATCTTTAAAAACATAAACAAGCAAAGCTGGAGGATGCATATGACTATGCATAAGAGTTTTATTTTCTTAGGACTGAGACTTTAAACCAGACATCAGAGTCATTAATAATATGAAAAGTTGGGCGTTTCCTCATTCAGCTATTATAACACAGGAACTTGACTCTTCCGATTAGTAATACGCCATCTAAACCATTTAAGAGACAAAGCCAAACATGAGCACACTAATGTCTGCAATAATCCCTCATTAAAAACAGAAGTGAACATGCAAGTCAGTTTACAGCACCTAAAAAGTCAGACTTGATATTGAAACATATGTTGAGATTAGGCAAGACTTTAACATGACTGGAATGAGACATTGTGTCTGTCTGGATACCTGTGGAACTGCTATAACAAGAACCTAGGCTTGGTGCATCTAAATGCCTACTACACAAAAAAAAACAAAAAAAACAAACAAAAAAAAAAACTTAAGGGCAACCCCCCCGCCCCCAAAAAAGGGTTTAAGCATTACAAATCAGTCTGTCAGTTTTTAATTTACAGTATTTTTATCATTTGACCTTTGGCACACATTTCCATAAAATGATGCAAGCGAATGGAAAATTGACTTCCATTTAGCCGCCCTAACCAAACATGCTGGTCAAAACACAGAACCAGTCATAGCATACTGAAGGACATAAAACCAGTACTTAAACTGACTTTACTTCCTCTCCTTGGAATTGAAGAATTTAAATTATAATTCAAATATTGGATGCTTATACAGACTGAAGTGCATATCAAACATTGAGCTTTAATTACTTCTAGTCCAACTATATCAACTGTTTAGATCTGTTCACTTAAAAGGCCTCAAACTGAAACCCATACTGTCTACTGCTGCCGTTCATGTGGATTATGGCCCCACCCCAAACAAAAGAAATAACAGTTAATTGACAACTTCACACTTCTTCCCCTAGACAAAGTTCCCTGTCAACATGTGACCACTTAAGTGACATTCAGACATTTGGCCAAATGAAATGCTGAATGTCAGGTACAGTAGCTTCTCCACCCTAATGGAGAAACATGAAATGAGCCTTCTAAAATAATTGTTTATAGACATCAGAGTTCAAATTTACTGCAAGTTCCTTGAACGCGCAACTTACTCCCATTTGGAGTATTTTCCAAGGAAGTTGTTTTAGAACAAGTCGGTCCATAAACAGAGATTATGAAGGCATTTGTCTAAATAAGTAGGACTTCAGAGAGTTTCTGGAAAACATTTAAAGAGCCAATAGAAGCGTTAAGTTAACTGACAGCAGTCAGATCTGCCAAGTTCACACACTGAGTTAAAAAAAAAAAAAAAAAAAATCATGTCAGGGCAGATCACTAAAATGTCAGTGAACTAACCCACAGTTGGGGAAACAGGATTTTAAGGTTGCTTCCCCATTTAGAAAAAAAAAAAAAAAAAGAAAAGAAAAGAGAACACAGGTTTGAACATGAGGTGAAGTAAAATGACACATCACCCCACTACACGCTCACTGATAAACAGACGTGAAGTGTGGTTGCACCACCAACACACTCAGCACTGCTGGATAGAAGCATTGTCAGAAAAACACTGTTTAAAAATACCCAGTGTCATTTCTACTGATTGAAGATTATATTTTAAACTACCCAAGGCCATCGGAGAAGGTGTTGACATTTGAAGGTGAAGTGATAAGAGTGTGATGCCGAACTGTTAACAGCCACATCACTGCTGTAGTGTTTACATTGCCATCAGAGATACGGCTGGGCTGGTTGACCTTGAGGTCTTTTGTCTAAGTCACACAATTGTTTGTTGACATTGTAAACATTTGTCGTAACTTTCAGTTAGTAGCCCATAATCTATCTTGGCACACAATTTGGAAACCATCAAAGGCTACTTTCACAGGGACATACATAGGTTTGGGGGGGGTATTTAAACACTTTCATGAACTAATCAAAACTGTACAAAGCTTAAATTGTTTAACTAAACTAGCTCTTGCATCAGTGTAATCTCTCCAGCTAAACAGTGGAAAATTGTGGCAATTCAAATAATGCAGAGGCTGCAGAGACTGTGGGCAATCAAATGCATACCAATGCCATTACATATCTTTGACGAAGACAAATGCATGGCATCCCTTTCTCATATAGTCAGACTTTCCATACATTAAATGCACTTATTATTGTGTAATGTTAACATCCATAAGTTACACCACTTAAAAATACATCCACACTCTTTCTCAATCACATGTTACATAACAGATGTGATGTTTGATGTAGTTCTCCGCCTCGCCACTATAAGAGATCACACATCATTTAGTGTTTTGGCTTTTTTGGAGAATCTAAATTTTGCTAGTGGTGTGAAAGTTGTTTTTGGTTGTTGTCGTTTTGCCCCTTCATATATGCAACAACTTGACTTTGTAACCAGTTTCACCTGACAGATTAGTTAAAGGCGAGTATGTTTCTGAGCTGGAGAAAGCTGAGTGTGCGCTTTTGCGTCGCTCTGGCTTAGCGTTAACCGTTAGAAACCGTTGTGACATTTGACCAGCAGGTAAACTACATTTCACTTCTCGCGGAAACACATTTGGAGCTTGCAGTGCGCACATTAATATGCTGTCTTTATTGTCTCCCTTTAGATGCACGACAGCTACAAAATGGCAATTGACAGCAAACCCCTTCAAAGTGCAGAACAACAATAGGTTTCCCACTGTGGGGAAGGGTGTTCCCCTTTGTCCGGAGCACAGGTGCACAGGCGATACCATGACCAGCTCAAACATTTAGTCCAGTCAACACCGGATATCTGGTTAGGGGTAACGCCTAACTTTGACGGTTTTTGTTTTTTCTTAAAAAAAGAAAAAAGATTATATACACTAAAATTCTAGTTTTTTAAACTTTACTGTAGGCGTAAGAAAAGAAAGAGCCTTTAAAGACAAACAACAAATGAAAGCCTTGAATTTGACATTGTTTAAATTGACATCTAGCCCCCACCCCCGCCCCCACCTCCCTGAGGGAGAAAAAAAAAACTGCAGCACCTTAAAGTAACTCACTAAGTCAACATTTAACTCACTGTTAAACAGTTTGACAACAATGTCCAAAAGCTACTCACTTTTACTGAAGTAAACCTGTGGAGTCTGTCGAATGAATGCTGGAGATAAGACGCAAAGCGTGGCTGTAGTTAGCTGTGCTTCCTCTTCCTCTCGGCTTAAATCTTCCTCCTGACCCAACCCTTTGATGGAGGCGGAAAAAGGTGGAGTCATCTTTACACTGGCGTGAGTCGGTCGCTTAATATGGACGTAATCATCTTAGTGTATCAAATGTCATTTCGTCTCCATTCCGCGGTCAGTCACAGATGTTTCATTGTAACAGTTTGTAATGTAAATTCTGTACAGTTTAGAGCTCATTTTTTGCTCTTTGTAACTACTACTGGTTACAACTGTAAAAAAAACGACTGACACACAGAAATGACTCAGTGTGGTTCCTTTCATATGTGAATAAAAGTATGTAGAGTAAGTTGCCATATCTTTAGAGAAAAACTAAAATTACAATATGCTACCCAAATGATCACACCAAAAGCAGTTCGTGCGTATGTAATAATTACACATATATAGTAGGCCTGAAACACAGTTCACCAACCCGACTGTGCCTTTTATTGCTTTAACAGTGTTTACTTTTTTCCAAGTGTACTGCAGGATATAACATGTGGCATAACACGCTGGTGTTCCTATTCAACAAAACATGATGGACAGAAGCGATAAAAGTCGGCTTGTCTGTCAAACAAGTAGAAGCAACGTGTTTTACATAAACACACGTGGTGCATTCCTAAGGCCAGACGTGTCAGTTTATGTAACACATTTCGATTTTTAATTTTTTTTATTTGTTTTTTTTTTTTTTTTTAGTTGAGCTGGTTCTATTTGCCCAAAGCAGTCACACACTCCTGGCCTTTCAAAGTGAAAACAGTAGATGCATTCAAATCTCCTGGGCAGCAGAGTCCTGGTGGTGAGATTTAACTATAATGACCATTGTGGAAGATCTGTAGGCTTCCAGCCAAGCCATGACACCACATATCAGACATGTGCTCTACTTGTGGTGTAATGAATAACCTGCAAATCACCTGTAGTAGGCTCAACACCTTGCCTAGAGCTGTAGTCACGAACTGATGACCTTTGTTCTTAGTGGGGTCCATACAAGCCAACATTACATCATCATATAAAACATCATAAAGCAAATTATGTAATGAATTCCAAGAGTGAAGAAATTGAGCAAAGCTTAAAAAAATATTATAAATAAACAACAATAAAATTAATGTTATGGTCAAAACCATAACTATAACATTTATGTGTGCATGTTTGTTAATTTAGGATTGTTTAATTTTTTTTTTAACTCATCCTTTATTTAATCGGAAAGTCACTTGAGATTAAAATCTCTTTTTCAAGGTGAATGTGGCCAAGAAGGGACACCATTACAAAACAGTCAGCAGGTGGAAACATAGAAATACAGTATAAGAGACATAAACATAAACAGAGTTTATACAGTTCTGAAGGATTTGAAAAGGTCTTCTCGACCCTGCGGGTTAGTAATCCAAAACAGTGAAAATTCATGTTTGACCATGTTTGAGAATAATATTGTAAATGTATGACGTCTGCTTGAATGTACAGTTTAATTTGAAACAATACTTTTCGCTTTTGAGCTCCAGAACAACAGAGTACTTCATGCCAACATGAGTGAAATTCCATGATGAAAGCAATTAACCAGATGACACTGTGTACAAATACTGCTGTTAAAACTGGATTAATATTAACCACAAACTCAGAGCATGTAGGTTTATCTAGCAATAGTTCAAGATACATCACACCAACAGCTGTACTAAACTGTAACTCTACAAAATCGTGTGTTTTATACATTTAAGGCATTTATTTTTGCTTTAATTTTTTTAAAGGTTAAATGTGAAAAAATTGTTCTTTTTTTTTTTTTTTTTTTAAAGAAAATCTACCTGCTACATTCAAGGAGTGGAAAAGTATATGGTGCTCAAGGTGGTGTGTTTTTAAGAGAATAATAGCAGAGCATTACACTAAGTGATGGTATGAGGTAGGTGAGGAAATGCCCGACTGGTTCAACTTCCTCATCTGTCACATATCTGGATGATGACAGTCACTCTGACATGGAAAACTAGAGCAAAGGGCCAGGAATAATCATAAATGCACACCTGCTTGATTCATCCATTCTTTTCTGTGTATGTCACGGAAAAAATATGAATAACATTGTAAACAATCATTACATCGGAATCTACTTCAACTTAAGGGAAGGAAATACATTTCAGAGTTTGAATTATTTCTCTTTAACATTCTGCTTTATTATTTATTTATATTGATGAATATACTTTTTGAATAACCCAGATAAACGAGTTGTTCGAATGCTTTTGGTCATTTGACACACAATGATCAGCTGAATAAATAAACTATAATAATGTAAATGTAATAAGCATACACTGATAATTCAAATGTGCCAGAAAGTTGCTGATTCTTTAATACATGGACATTTCTTTTCACAATATTGGAAACAATGCTAACCATTACACAGCCGCATTCAGTTATTGGAGCAGCTTAATATTTTATAGTTAATCTTCAAACCTAGAAAATGAACCAAGGCCAACCTACATGTACTTTCTTTATGTATGTTACAGTAAACTTATGTTTTATTTTAGTGACTTTATATTTTATTGTTAAATGTATGGCATTAAAATACCAACAACAACAACAAAAACAATCTCACCTGTCAGTTCTTTTTTTATCAACTGACATGTAATCATGATTTAGTTATTTAAAAAGATAATCAGCTGCTCATCAGTAAATAGGGAATTTCCCTTGCTGATAACTGACTGATAGCTCTGACTAGCCTCTCGTTATCCACAGCCACACGCCATCATTACAGTCATGCTGACCTCAGGTGGATATGTTGGAGTACTGCAATTTAGATCTACCTTCCCCCACTCCCCACCCACCGTAAAGTTTTGACTGTATGGTCAAATAGACATATCAATATATTTTCACATATATATGGATTAATATGTAGGTATAGACACACAAACATATACATTTTTATCAGCTGGGAGGGAATGATTTCACAAAAAGTATAGACGGCTTCTTTTTGCATGGTGTAGACAGCCTGTGCACTTTAGTATCACCATTTTTCCCCAAGACAAACAGAGCAGCTATCACAAAAAAGGTAACCTTCTAAGGTCACAAGGAATTAGACTGTTAAAGTCACACGTGGCTTGTTTGTTCATGATTTGAATGCAGAGCTTTTTTAGTCCTTTAAAGAGAAATTGTGTCTTTCAAAGAGCAGTTTTTCCATGTAGGGAACGCACTGAATTCCAAAGCAACTTCTTTAAAAGGCAAAGAATTTAAATAATATGTTATTGAGACTTCATAAAAAATAGCCAGGCATCATGGTCGTGGACTGCCAGGCATCCAGAAATGTTTGTGGGATTATTCTTTTCCCTGTGTCCTATAAGTAGCTCAAGAGAAGGGATGTTTTCTCAGGACCTTTACCAGAGGGCTGGGCTTTGGTTGGATAAGAGGGTTGGCTGCTTTGCCTACAGAATGACAAGAAAGAAAAAAAATGAAAAAGAGGGAGGGCAGAGTCGGTGTTTGGGGAAGGCCTTTTTCAGCCCTTCTTCTCTTTCAGTTTATAGGTCCTCCACACACCCACCCACATACTGACACACACACATAGATAGCAGAACCTACTAGACAAAGTCAGGAAGTGACATCACCTACAGGAAGAGAAGGCAAATACTTTTTTTTTCTCTTTTAGTGTGTTGTCTGTTTTCCTGAGGGAAGTTGGAGCCCCTTAAGACCGTTAGCAACTAGCAGAGAGAAAATTCAGAGGACCTAGAGGGGGCAGAGTCACTGAAGCAGGCTTTCACAGGGAGTTTAGAATCAAAGGATCCAGACACTCGAATCCTCCCTGAACTTCCCACAACTCTCCACCACATTCCAAACACTCCGCTGCAGGATTTCGGCCAGGTACAGTGCACAGAGATTTTTCCATTCTGTAATGTCTTGTTTTGCTTTCCCACTGACAATTTGTTTCTTGTTGCTGCTGCACCACGAAATGAAAGACTTTCAAGAAATTGCAGTGTCTGATGGAAAATTGGTAGAAAAAGAAGAAAAAGAAGCATGCATGCGACATTACATGCTCTAACATGCTTCAGTGTGACTGCTGAGGCAAGTAGGGACAGAAATTGGTCAACGGTCACTTCCTCCTTCATACTGTCACTTTCTGTATAAATCATAACTGTTTTCGTATCCCAAAGATTTCCGAGATGAAGCTTTAACTGAACCAGTGTCTCTCAGAGTTTAGGAGTGAATGAAGCTCTGTCTAACTCTTGTTTGTTATGGACATATTCAGAGCTATCTACTGACCACGTATTCAAGTTCCCCCAGTGGTGAGTTTTGAACTGAGATCAGGCAAACTATGAAAGCTAGTGGAAAGAGCCAATGGATATGATCACATCTGTTTTTATTTCTAGCCATTGCCTTTTCCTCAGATTAAGACAGGAGGGACCCAAGTCCTCCAAAAGCTTTACAAACATGTGAGAGGCCTGTGGGTTGTGATTTTTTAGGTTATTTTGTTAATAGAAAGATAACAACACCCATATCAATATCACGTGATGGGAGTACAGACTGGCATGAAGTGACAGAAACATCTGCTAATTCAAGTCACCAGAGCCTCAGTTACAACCGTGGGAAATTCTGAATACGGCAGTTAAAAATGGGACTCAGGACACAATGCGGCTGCAGTATCATGTGTTGCAATCACAGCTGCTTTAATCTAGGTGTCAGATCTCTGGACATTCTTCCCACATCCTTCAAACGGTGAATAGAAATGTACAATTCAATTCAGTTTTGCCACATTAACGCGTTTAAAAAATATATTTGAGACTGTAAAATGTAACCGTCCATCTTCTTGCTTTAAAATAAATCCTCCAAGTTAATATTATATCAAATAAAATACGCAATCATTACTGCTTCATTACCATGACATTTAAAACCTGTGAAGTCATGCTCCCAATACAAGCAAATCACCAGGCAGATGGACAATAGCTTTGCACAAAAAATATCCCTAAACTTTTAATTTAGTTTCATATCCACTTTGTCAAACAAGAATGGGCAGTTTTCTATCTATATTTAGTGCACCCCCCACCCCCCCACAAAAAAAAGAAAAATTAAAGTCCTAGTTCTGCCTTTAAGAGCATTAAAACTATTTCACTCAGGACATTTTCTCTCACAGTTTAATCTTTAGTGGATCACAACATACCAATCATTTTCCCAGTTACGCCTGACTCAAGTGGCCTGACTTTTGGTACAGCAGACTGAAAATGTTGCTATTTTTACTGATAGCTGCAACTGAAAACTTTGCTTTAAGGTCATTTGGTTCACAAAGAGCAGCTGTGACTATAAAAAAACATTTTAGCTGGTCTTCTTTAGGAAAATGTAGGGTTTTTTTGTTTTTGTTTTTACTTTATGGTAGCTATAACAATTGTTGTCATTGAATATTGCATGAATTTTTTTACCTTTTATGTTTTATTCACCCCAAAATGACCACATAAGGTTTAACATGCCTGTTATTATCTTCACAGTGTCATCGCACCAAATGAAAACAAGAACTCCTTGCAGTCTTTACACGACAGTCGCTGACCACCTGTGACCTGATTCCAAGAGCTGAAATCCGACCGGTTCCCCTCTCCCAGGAAGGCTACACGTTCTCATACTCCAACCTAACTATTTTTCACCGTTGCGCATTCTCCCCTTATCTCAGGGGAAATAACTGAGTCAATGGCATTGTGTCTTGGTCAAGTGTTTAGCAAAGACAAAACATTTAGGCCAAAGAAGCGCTTTGAGCCCGGTACGCAGCGGTTTGAACTGTACAAGAAGGCCCAGGCTTCGCTCAAATCTGGCTTGGACCTGAGGAAAGTAGTTCAGCTCCCAGAAGGCGAGAACCTCAATGACTGGATTGCTGTTCACGTGGTGGATTTCTTTAACAGAATTAACCTAATCTATGGCACAGTGAGCGAGTACTGCAGCGAGCGCACGTGCCCTATCATGTCTGGGGGACTGAGGTATGAGTACAGATGGCAGGATGGTAAAGACTACAAGAGACCCACCAAGCTGCCTGCTCTCAAGTACATGAATCTGCTGATGGACTGGATAGAGTCACTAATCAATAATGAGGAAATCTTCCCCACAAGAGTAGGTGTGTGTGAGGAGTTTACAAATGAAACCATCGGACTGCTCTTGAGTGCGTAAGCTAATACATGACTGAGTGTTGGCTGCAGAGATTTTATATTAAAGTGTCAGCACAGAGTGCAGAGGTGCTCTCCTTCATTAAGCTCTCAAATGCAATGATTGAGTTCAAGGAGAGGTTAATTAGACAATAAAATGTTGACATTTAGAGGGGATTGTTGACTAGGTGATCATAGTGTTAAATTAGAGGTGAGAACTTCATGCGTCACAGCAGCGTGAGCTCAGAGCCTCTCTGTGGCGCAGTGGTTAGCACTGACATTCTGGGACTTCTCTTTTCTTATATCAAGCCTAGACATGCTAGTCAGGTATGATGAAAACTCAACATTTCCCACGAGTGTGAATGGGTTTTGGTTGTCTGTTAGTGCTTGACAACTCCTTCAGGGTGTTTCTGTCCCTCCCTTTGCTCAGTTATCACAATCCCCCATGGACCTGAGGGAGAATAAGACAGCAATACTGTCTTCGCTGCACCTTTGCTTAGAAATTAAATACGAATAATTAGATTGTTCTTCACGGGGCCTTTTCAGCTCTTCAGCACAAAACACAGATATTTTTATAAGGTCTTTTGGAATTGAAACACAAACTACTCAATAGATTATTTAGGAAATGAGGTAGATTAATAGCCCTATTGTAGATAAGCATGATTAATAATGCACTTTAAATCTGCATGCATGGTAAATCCATTTACAATTGAGTCCTACAGTTTCCTTTACCAAATCTATTATTTTATTAAACCAGCTTCTGAATAGAAGTCCTTTTATTTCTTATTGTTTTCCTTCTTCATCCTAGGAGTACCTTTCCCCAAGAACTTCCAGCAGGTGTGCAAGAAGATCCTGAGCCGTCTCTTCCGGGTGTTTGTGCACGTTTACATCCATCACTTTGACAGCATCTGCAGTATGGGTGCAGAGGCCCACATCAATACTTGCTACAAACACTATTATTATTTCATCTCAGAGTTCAACCTCATTGATCACTCTGAACTGGAGCCTCTGGTGAGACATCAGATGTATGAGTGTGAAGTGAGGATGCATATGAAAAAGAATCAGATGGAGGTTTTGTAACGGAGGAACTGTCAGTCTAGCAGAGAATATCTACCACCTTGCCAACTTTATCCCAGTTGCGTGAATGTTTGATGTGCTTATTGTTCATCTTTGAGTAGGTGTGTTTTCCAGTTCAGCATACATAAATAGAAGGCACCGACAATAAAAGCTCATAGTGTTCTCACTAAGATAATATATTCCGTATGACTCACGAATTTAATTAGTTTTCACTCAGTTTTCCATCATGAACAAAATGTATCCAGGAAATGGCTAGGTCTGATGAGAAAAGACTCATAAGAGAATCTGCTGACTTTGGATAGTCATGTGATTAAAGATTGTACTTGTTGCTGTTTTCCAACAAAGGAGCCTCTATCGCATGTGAGCTGATGGGGAATGGTGTTCCAAGTGTCAATAAAAAGCTGCAGTTATCATCATTACCACGCTTGGGCTGCATAATTCCCCCTGCAATGTGAAAACAGGGACAAGACATTAATGTCAACACGCTGCATAAAAGATAAATCTTTTGAATAGACCTTGTTTTATTGCCCCACCTTTTGTGCCCCAGGAAATTATGTTTGTTTTTAGTCTTCAAGGAGCAACTGCTTTCTTTCTCAGAATCGGTGTTCTCCATTATGACGGTGTAAATATTCATTTTCTCAAACAATATATTAGACTTGATCTATTAACATCTCCTCTTTTTCTTTTCCTGCAGAAAGAGATGACAGAGAAGATATGCAATTAGACAAAGCCACATGGACAAAGGAGTTTACATTATGACGTTATCTGAGCCCCTTGAGAAAACTTCCGCATCAAAACACTCCAGACAGAGTGTATGAGTGGTTTCCAAGCATATACGACATGGCCCATAAACTCAGTAGACTTCTGCAGATGGTGGCAAAGTTCCTTTACAGAACTTTTCACTTCACATTCATTATGGTGCTGTGAGTTTCCTCGTTATTATTCTGTATTGTTTTATACACTGCATCTCCTGTACTCTGTCTTTCCTCTTGTGCATGTATATGTTTTATCTTCGTGTAAGTTTTGATGCATTGTTTGTTTTCTTGTTGACCAGAGTTTGTATTTTGTACGATGTGTTTTTACTGTTTAAAATCTGATTTAAGGGCATAAAAGTTCTTCCCATCAGTCAGTCGCGTCCGTTTTCATTTTCGCAGCAGGATGGAAAAAGAGAAACCCAACAACAACAACAATAGATATAACATACTTATTATCATTGCTCACTTGCCAAACCTGTTACATGGATAAATAAAGGCCATCATCATGCACCAAAAATCCCCACTACGTGGACTGAGGCGTGGTGACGAACCCTGCCAAGTGACGTTGCATCAGTGAGGTCACGCTACCAATGGGAGAGGAGGGAATCCGGAAAGGGGCGGGGCAAACGTCTGCTCTCGCGTTTTCCCGCCCAGTACGTCATCAGCTGTTTGGACTGATTGATAACAGAAAGCAATGGGAGCTTACATCAGCTGTCACAGGCTTTGACTGCAGGGATTTGGCTGGCGTGGAGTCCACGTTAGAAGGGTTTGTTGCATTTGTGGTTTTATTTTAACGTTGCTTAAACAGTCTCTGAATACAGTTAGCAACTGGTCATGTAAATCGATTTAGTAGGCTATCTATGGGTTGTTTCTTGCTAGCTTGGGCTAACAACAGCCACCGCTAGCTCTGGCTTTTGTAATGCCGTAATGATCTTTTATACAGAATCCCCTCATGGTAACTAGGACAACGTTGCTAATGTTAAGTAATTATCTAAGTGGACGTTGTTGACTGTCAGTACACACAGTTGTTAACTTTAGTATCGGTACAAACTGCTGGTATAACTCCATTAGCTAACAGCTAATTATCAATGTTTTATGTTTTTTCTAACCGAAACATAGCATTTAACTAGTGTGAACTAACTAATTCAATAAACTTTGCTGTAAGTGAATATTCTGCGGTCATTTAGATGAACACTAAAAACACACTCAGAGCGATACACAATGTAATACCAAAGAGTGAAAGAAAAAGGAAACTGGAACACATAAGCTAACGCTGGGTGGTGTCTTCTCCATTGCTCTAGCCTTTTGCCTTATCACTGCATTGTATTTAGTTGTTACGTATATTAACGCGACTAACTATATTTGTATGTGGCAGTTGGCAGATATGGTGAGGCACAGCGTGATGACGGAGTTGCAACCCTTCCAGCCCTCCCTCCAGGTAGCTTTGATCTACTCTATGATTAGTGGTGATTCCAAAAGCTATGACTTCCTGAAACATGTCTGATAAGATAAAACGACCAGAAAGTAGTGCACAGTAGTTTCATCAAAGCACCATGCCCTGTTGTTTAAATGTTTCTGGTAAGGTCCAGATAAGGCCTGTCACGGGGTTTCCAGTATTATCATATTGACCACTGTTTTGGCAGATTGCCATAGGTGGTTGTAATGATCAAAATAGTGGTGATGCATCCCTATAACTGCAGTTAGCCATTTTACAATTGCAAGCCTATGATATGGATAGAACATTTTATTATATTATGGATTAGTGTTTATTTTTAGTATTTCTTACCAAGGCCGAAGCGAATTTTTCCTTTTTGCTTTTTTCATTTGCTTTTTCTCTACTGTACCAACACCTGATTACTCTGGCTGATTTTGCACTATTCCCTCCCCCTGTCCCCCATGTGGCCTCCTTCTCTGTAACAGGGTAACTCCCTGGCTTTGGGCCAAGTAGGGCAAAACTGTGGGAGCATTCAGGAGAACAGAAATACCTCAGAGGAGAGACAAAATCTTTCCCAAGACCCAGCAGGTATAAATGCTTTATTTTTTATAGCATTCCTATAGCTTTGTAAACTTTACAAAGCGAGAGCGCTGTGCAAAAAATTGCAACGTTTTAATTTGTGTGTAAGGATTCATTTCTGCCTCTACAGAGTGTGAAAAAAGCCAGCCAGTGAACATCCCAGATACAGGTAAACGAAAGAAGAAGAAAAGAACTAGAGCGACAGACAGCTCCACTGGCACTTTTGATGGTAAGTAGGCTAAAACTGAGACACATGCAGTACATGTGAAAGCAGGAAAATTGACCAACACTTTATATTTTCTTCAGATCTCTACAAATTGACTCATGAGGTGCTCGGCCAGGGAGCATATGCTAAAGTTCAAGGATGTATCAGCCTGCAGAATGGACATGAGTATGCCGTGAAGGTAAATAAAGGACAGTTTTGCCAAATTAAAATGTCATTTGAACAGGTTGGGTTGCTCTTTAATGGCAACATTTTCTTTAAAGCTGTACTACATTTTTTTTTTTTTTTTTTTTTAAAGTCAATCAAAATGTCCATTGAATCACAATTTCTGCTGCTCGCCTTCATAGATCATAGAAAAGAGTGCAGGACACAGCCGCAGCAGAGTCTTTCGAGAAGTGGAGACTCTTTATCAGTGTCAAGGAAATAAGTGAGTTGATTTTTATCTGATTAATATTTTTTTTAAAAAGAAAACATATCCAGAATAAAAAATAAAAAAATTCTAATCACCTAAACATATCGTTGTTCAGGAATATTTTGGAATTGATCGAATTCTTTGAGGACAACAACTGCTTTTATTTGGTATTTGAAAAGCTGCGTGGTGGTAAGTGTGAATAATTAACACAGCATTTATGTAATGCAAACAGAGCTTTTTCCAGATGGCTCATTATGAGCGCACAAATATACCCGTGAGTGATTCTCTTCTCTTTCTGCAGGTTCTATTCTTACACATATCCAAAACCGAAAGCACTTTGATGAACTGGAGGCTAGTAAGGTAGTGAAAGACATTGCCCAAGCTCTCGACTTTTTACACACAAAAGGTAGGTCAAAATTCAAGCAGGTGTTCTGCTGAAATCCAAAGGAAATAGATGTTTCGTTTTCTTTCTTGAGTGTAAAGGTGACAGTGTTTTTGGTTTTTGTTTGCAGGCATTGCCCATAGAGACCTTAAGCTAGAAAACATACTCTGTGAATACACTGATCAGGTAATTGGCATTTAATGAGTTGAGAAAGGCATTAATTATCCCTTAAGGTTTATAATTTAACAACATAATATATGTATTTACTCTCTTTCTACTTAGGTGTCGCCAGTAAAGATCTGTGACTTTGATCTAGGAAGTGGAGTAAAGCTCAGCAGTGCCTGTACACCCATAACAACCCCAGAGCTCACAACACCAGTAAGTGTCTAATTCTAAATTAACGGCCACGTATAGACACATAATATTGTCCAATTAACTGATAAGGGATTACACTGAGTTGCCTCTTCTTTGTTTTTAATCTTCGCCCTCTCTCAGTGTGGCTCAGCAGAGTACATGGCTCCAGAAGTAGTTGAGGTGTTTACTGATGAGGCCTCCTTCTACGACAAACGCTGTGATCTGTGGAGCCTCGGAGTCATCCTCTACATCTTACTGAGCGGCAGCCCACCCTTCATAGGACACTGTGGCTCTGACTGTGGCTGGGATCGGGGAGAAAGATGCAGAACATGCCAGGTATGCCCCCTCCAATAAGCACTGTTGTTTAGTGTTCATCCCATGGATAATTGCTCAGCTCAGCAGTGTTTGCACCACAGAGATTCACTGTGTGTCCCCGCTTATCATTCTGAAATGAAGACATTATAAACAATATAAAACTACAGACTAGAGGTGTTAAAAGAACAACAATAAAACTAATAGTAATTTCGTAGTTTGTCTCCTTTAGCTGGCATTACAGCTTGTTCATCTTAATGCTGACCTCTTTGATTATCATGTCCATGGCAGACAGTTCAAATAAAATAACTAAAATGATTATTTTACACATTTCAGTTGAATATTTTCTGTTTTGCATAGTCTGGTTGTGTGGAGTTTAGATGGTTTCTGGGACGAGATGAGACATTTTAGTATCTGAACTTGGATTCTGGGAAATATAAGAATTTTTTTTCTTTTTTTGCTGTATACTGTCTTAATTAAGAAACATAATTAGTGATGTAGGTTGTAGGTTAAGTTAGGCTTAGATGTAGGTTGAAATCTCTTTTTAAAAATAAAAAAATTAGAAAAGCGGATGCATAGGAGCACTACGGCTGATTTGGCTTTAGCTGCTGACCCGTATGTCAAATGCTCTTATGTGAATTATTCAGAAAAGCCAAACACTTTCAGTACAGAGTTTTGGGTATTTTTTAAGTAGTAGAGTATTTGGGCTGAGAAGAAATGGGAACAGGTTCCGTAGGTTTACCAGGGAAAACCTTGTTTTAGCTTTCACTTCATCTAGATGGATTTTGTCGGTTCTTCTTCCATTATCTTAGCTTGAGCTGAGTTTTGGTTTATTGAATTTTGTGCTGCGTGGAGAAAAAGCTCACTTCTGTAAAGAACGTGGGAGGTCTGAATTTATAATGCACAACAGAATGACAACTTTGTAATGACACTATTACAAAGAATGAATGCAGCACAATAATGCACTATACATGGTGTGCGTGTGCGTGTGTGTGTGTGGAAACGATAGCATGTACTTATCAGTAGGCGATGTTATTTGATCCTCTCCTCTCAGAGTCACCTGTTTGAGAGCATCCAGCAGGGCAAATATGAATTTCCAGACAAGGACTGGGCCCACATCACAGTGGGCGCCAAGGACCTCATATCAAAGCTGTTGGTTCGGGACGCCACTCTGCGCCTCAGTGCTGCTCAGGTCCTCAAGCACCCTTGGGTGCAGGGGGTGGGTATAATTACATTTGAGCACTACTTGTCTAATGTTAGACAGCTGCAATTACTGTCCTTATTTTCAAGCTGTGAGTAATTTTTTTTCTTTTCTTTCTTTACAGAATGCTCCAGAGAGAGGTCTTCCAACTCCTCGTGTTCTGCAGAGGTCTGTCTTTATTTTACCTCTGTTTCTGTGGTTGAAGTAGAGTCAGACCTTTAGTGTTTGTGGTTTTTCATAGGAAACTAGAGTTTCTGCACATACCTTTGTTTATGAACAACTTTTTTGTTAAATTTTGAGAACAATTTAAGGTTCTCTATGCTTCAAGATGGGTTTTTTTTTTTTTTTTTTTTTTTTTTTTGAGATGTAAAATATTTGGATAGATGAAATAAGGATCTAGGATACTATATTCTAATCACATTATTAAAGTGAGAAGTGGCAGAAGTGTGCTTAGATGTCTCATATCTTTTTCTGCCTTCTTTCTTGTTCTAGGAACAGCAGCACCAAAGATCTGACCCAGTTTGCAGCAGAAGCCATCGCCTTCAACCGGCAGCTATCCCAGCACGAGGAGCAGCGGGAGGACGTCGGAGCCATTGTTTGCTCCATGAGGCTTTCTCCTCCTTCTAACTCCAGGCTGGCTCGCAGACGGGCACAGTCCAGTGCTCTCCGGCACGGAGACTTTGCACCCGCTTCAGATGACACCACAGCCTGAGGGTCCTTAACTTCCTTATCATGTTATCTGAATAATTTTAGTTACCTTCTGTGTGGACTTTTATTTTTATAGGGAGCCTTGTAGGATCAGTCACACAGTATGAAAAGTGTTTCTGTTGTTGAAAGTCTTCTCCTTGGCCAGTAGTCTTATCCGTGAGAGTTTGAACATCAAGTGTGCAGTTAAACCTCAGCTTCCGCCTACTAATAGAAAACAGTAAAACTTCCAGGATTTGACCAGGAGATACTTTAAGCTGCCTGAGTATTTTTAGAAAAGGTTTGATTTTCTTTCAGAACAACTTTGTCTTTAAGAAATTTACATATTGTCTTCACAGGTTGGGTTAGTCATTGTTACCCAAAACACCAGAAACTGCTCTCAGTGCCAGCAGTTTTTACTAAAATACATATCATCACCAAAAACAGCATTTTAAGAATCAGGACAGCTACGCAGCAGCAGCTGCTGCTGCTTTAATGCAATATCGTCTTATAGGGAGATTTTTTTTTACTTTTCTTGTTTTTACAGCTGTGAATTAGTTATTTTATTTGAAAGCTTTTTAGTGACTAAAGAAAATGGATTTTTTGTTGCTTTTTTAAAGCATGTTTCCTTTTCTTTTTTATATACATATGATTTTTATGTGTGAATGTATGTGATTTAAATGATAAAACAGACAACACTTAGAGGAGTCTGAGGGTTAAACTGGGCCTTTCCCCTGTTTTACCTGTTGACTCTTTTGTCGAGCTGTGTCTTCATGACTACCTGAGAGTGTGGCTGGATCTTAAAGTTTTTTTTCTTCCTTTCTTTCATGTCAATACAAGCTACCTGCAGCACTGATGTACTTTAAAATAAATATCTTATTTAGTTTGCCCAGAATGGGAGGTTCTTGTGTTTTTAAAGCTTCACCAATGATATGATTTTGACACTTAAAAATAGTATTTATCTTTTCAGCGGTTTTGCTATAACTTCTCATTGGAGGTCATGTTTGGTGTTGTGATGCAGATTATTCCAAGAGGTTTGCTTAATTTCTTATTGTCTTAGTGGTCTTATATATATTTTTAAGTCTAAATTACTTGAAATGTGAAAATTGCATTTGTTTTAAGTTTTATGCAGTTCATGAGACTTAAAGCTGAACCGTGGGACTTTTATATATAATGTTAATGTGTACACACAAAGACTATTCACCGTGTGTGCAGCAGGTATGGTCTCTGTATTTTGTAATGTTCCTGATTCCTGGGCTGGCACGCTGGTTTAGATCAATCGGCAGTGACTGGGTTTGCCAGGGCTCGAGAGAGCTGCAGCTAAAGCAAATGGGATGGCTTAAAAAACTAGAAAGGGACTAAGAGAGATCTTTTGCTGCTTCAGATAAGTGTCACTGGGAGGGAAAGCGGTTGAAAGCCAGTAGAAACATTTAGCAGTGGTGAAGCCTTGTTCTAGATTTGCATCACAAGCACTTGTTGATGATATCTGTGTAATCTACCTGTTACAAGCCCTGCATGGCTGGTTTAAAGGGATTGGAGAATAGTTTATGTTGCACTAGTGAGATACGTGATTCTATTCTGTGAAGTGAGTTTAAAAAAATATTTTTTAACAGTTTTATATTGTCCCTGTGTGGTTTTTTTTTTTTTTTTTTTGATTTTGTGTCTGTGCCAATGGAAACTGTTATGGACGAACTGAGAATTCTTTCTGATTTTTATCCTTTAAGTTTTAAAAAAAAAATTTTTTTTTTTGAAGAAGCTACTTTTTCTTTGTTGTCTTATAATTTAGACTGTCTGTGTTTGAATGGGATCTCCAAAGGCTCCTGTTTACCATACCCTACAAAGTTTATGTGCCAGTGCTAACTCATTCCCTTATTTCACACTGTTGCCATGGACAACCCATCCCTATAGCAACTAAGGGCCTTCATAGGCTGGCATGAATTGATGGAGATTTGCTCAGAATGAATACACATGTTAGGAAACAACTGCTTGCTATGTTAAAGCCCCCACACTTCTTGTATGAATCATAAAAGAAGCTGTTTGTTTCCCTCCGTCTACTTGAAATGGCCTAGAATGAGATGCAGTAATTGGTATGCGATTATAGAGTCTCTCTGAAATGTGTCAAAGCTCATATGGGGTCCTATGCATAAAGCTCTCATGTGTAGAGCGTATTTTCACTGGCATGTTGTGTTCTCAATAAAAAGCTCTTCAGTGTCTCCTCTTGTCTAAGCTGTGTTACATCAAGACAATATTACTGTGCTGTGCACTCAAAGGTCTTGTTCACGAGAAGTGAGCAAATGGATTTTTGTTTTCCACTGCAGCAGATGTGCTTTAGTTTACAAAGATTTATTTCAGTCAGAAGTGATAAACTCATTGTTTTGGACTGAACAGATGAGGAGGGGACAGGAGATGGTGAATATCCTGTACACACACTGGTAAGAAACACAGATGCTGTGTCCTTGCTAAGACTTCTTTGAAAAGCAAAGGAGAAAGGAGCGAGGCCATAATCTCGAGCCTTTTTTTTTACACTTTAATAACCCCCAGGTTTCACAAACTTTTCCCATTCTTAGATTTAAGGAAATAAACATCTGAGAGATGTAGGAGTGCATTGGTGTGTGTGTTTCCACTTTCCCCAGAGCACCCTGAATGTGACACGTTAAAAGCTTAAGCACTTCAGAGATGGCTGTGATTGGGCTGTTTGTTTGAAGCAGCTCCACAGCGCAGCCAGTGGCCGATATTCAGCAGTGCATCAGCTGCAGATCACTCCGCTGTTCACCTGCAGGAGGAGCAGATCACACCCGCGGCTCCTGTGCAACATGACAGACGGACAAAGCGCCCAAACGGCCAGAGTCATGTGTCCGATTTAAGGTAAGCGACACAGAATGGTGCAGCAAGTGTTGCTTTCAGGTTTGTGTGTGTCTGTGGACCATCGGCGAGAGAACAAGACTGTGTTTTTATATTTGCAGATTCTCACTTGGCATTATCAGCGTTGTTGCCATAGATGAATTGTATCCGCGCTTTAATATTGTTCAGGTTTAAAGTCTCATAACTAATGCGTTTAATTAGAGGGGAATGCTTACAGTTTTTTAACAACTAAAAAATTACTTTGGAAGAAAAAAGTTGCCAGAGTTAAATATCACAAGAATTAAAAGGCTTTAAAACATTTGCACTGCTTCTAAAATGCGTCATGCTACTTTTCAGCCTCTCTTTCTAAAGAGTTTAAATTATCTATTTTCAGCCATTTATCCGATCAACAGCTTCTCTGAGCTCTCCTGAGACATGGTGCTACCTGAAAAAAACTCCAGTTCATCTGCTCCCAAGAAGACCCCTGAGCAGCATGCTCTGAGGCACCAGAGCCTGCCCTCTCCAGCCCTGTGCTGCGCCTGTGGGCTGTGCATCATGCTGGCTGGCATCAACATCACCCTAGTGGGAGCTTTTGCCTTTGGTACCTTCATCCCTACAAGCAATCCTCCCATCTTCATTGGGCCTCTTCTTTTACTCATAGCGCTGGCTTTCTTTACAGGCTGCTGTGTCATCAGCAGGAGACCTCAAGCCCACACTGCCCATAAGGCCAAAGGAGGTGAGAAATGGGCGCTGATGAGGATGGGGGGAGTTGCTTTTGAGATGGAGACAAGCGAGCACACGCTTCAGGACACGACAGCTGTCCAGCTCAGCCCCACCAACTCCCCTAGCTCATCTCACAAATCCAGCTCCATCCAAGGGGAAGCCACTGCTCTGCCTTCCTGTCAGGATGAAGCCACTGAGCAGCACACATCAGAGACCTGTGGCACTGGTGTTATTGGAGATAAACCCACTCTGAGCTCCGACTGCAAGGAGAGCACTTCCACACAGACGCTGCCTGATCAGATCACTACATAGCGTGGACTTTGTTCTGTTTACACTGCTGGATAAATATGTCTGGCGTGACTGCCAGGATTAATTGCTACTATAAGTTATAAGCTAAGTTGTACTTTATTTATCCCAAAGCTGGTAAATTCAAATAACACATGGCTTAAGTAACTAGAATGGTGGCGTGGTAATATGATACAAGAGCGAAAAGGCCTGCAGAATCAGCCTGTTAGCGTAAATGTGTTGTGCAAACTCCCTGATAATTATTCAGTGTGTTTCAGGAAGTTGTACTTTTACTGCCCTGTCCCAGGATGTACATTATCTTTCCAGGAAATGAAACAGGGAAGGAGATGATACCGTAATCCAAGTGCCTGTTTTATGTAGTTCTTGTTGTAGAATACATCTAGTTATTGTGTATTCATTGTGTATTAATTTCCTATGGATTGACTTTGGTTAGTGCTTGCCACCTTTGTGAAGGAGGATCAATGCATCCAGGCAAGCTACTCTGAGTTATAAAAGCTGCACCTGTGTAAGCCGAGTGAACGCAGTCCCAGCTTTTCTACACACTTCAACATAACTTTTCTTTCTTCTTCTTATTTCCTGCACCAGCTGCTTTGAGTGATGGTGTAACCTTGAGCTGTGTTAAAATAGATTCAGGAGTGTTTTGTGAATGTCTTTACTTATGTTGTTGTGCATGATTGCTACAGGTGCTAATACATGCTTGGGACCCCTGTATATTTTATAAATATAGATAACTCTTTACTTGAACAGAAGTATATAGTGTATCTGTTCAGACAGCTTACTAAAACTATTAAGGATGCTATCTTGAGCAAATTATAATAATTAATACTTCTACTGACCCCCTTTGTGAAGAATACACAGAAACAAAGCCATTAGAACTGCAGTAGCATTTATGTCTGGCTAAATGAGAAAGATGCACAGGCTGTGATGATAAGTCATTTGTTATCTGAGTTACCCCAGCAGGGACTGTAGAAACGGCTACGTTGCCCATCATTTGGCGTCTGACCCAACAGCTGCCGGCAAATGCGAAAGCCCTGTTTACTCATCATTTTACATCAGCTGTCCTCAAATACAGCGTGATCCCCTCACACAATCAAACCACAGGAAAAGATAACACAGTGGCCAACGCCCACTGTTATTGGAGTGCTTTTTGAGTGGATACAGGCAGGCTGTGTGGGTGTCTGTAGTTATTCAACGACTTGTTTCTGTAAAAAAGGTGACATGTCTTGGCAACCTCAGCTCAAGTAGTAATGAGGTCATGCTGCTCTGAAGAATGGCACAGCAGGATTAATTTAGTGCAGGGCTGGGTTTAACTCAGCAAAGGTTAATGTAACTGAGCAATTTTTATGTAAAAAGAATACTTCCATCCATCCAACCATCCAGACTTGATCCTAACCCCACTATCACGGATGAGAGGTGAGCTAAACCCTGAACAAATCACCATTCCAAGGCACATCTGATCTTGTTTTATCCATAGATATCATCTTCTTCTTTTGGCTGGCCGCTTTAGGAATAGCTATAGCAGATCATCTGCCTCTATCCCAGCCTATCCCTAGCATCTCAGCCTCGCCTTTCTACGTTTGTCTCCAAACCGCTGTCCCTCTGATATACTCATTTCTAATCTTGTCCATCCTGGTCACTTCAACAAAATGCTTAGCATCTCTAACCCTAACCACCACCAGATAAGCCTCCTGTGTACCAGGTCGTACTCCCATTGTGTATACCCAGTTGCCCATCCCTGTTGCCAAGTGCTGGATCATAGGTGGTTGTGTAATTGTTGTTTTCTATCGAATACTGTAGTCTGTAACTTGCATTATAAAGCACCTTAAGGCAAGTGTTTTTGTGAATTCGTCCTATATAAATAAAATGTAATGTAATTGAACTACTCTCTTGCAGCTGCTTCTTTTTACCGTAACACGTGGAGTTTCTCTTTACGTCTCCTTTTTGTTGTTATTAGGAAGGCTTGCAGGAATGTGCATTTCCAGCTTGGTGCTCTGGTCTTATTCTCTCTGTTCAGGATCGAGGCATTTCTAAGCCTCGTGCCAGAGCACAGTGTGCAGCAAACGGCAGGCAGCTTTCTGAGGCACACTGGAACATGAAGGAGGCTCTGAGGCTAAGCAATGACTGGAAATTTTCTCTGACCTGTGGTGTCACTGGGATCATAATAGTGGAAGAATTCCCACAGAAGCCTCCAGGAATAGGAATTATTTATTGTCTGTACTGGACACAGGTCAAGATCATCTCAAGGAGCACCCCACTCCCTGTCTAACACAAATGGTGACTTTTGAGAGAAAATCAAGTAAAGCAGAAACAAAATGAGTTTTATTCATAAAAGCGTACAATTAATTTTGTTAGAAAAATGGAGCAATCGTGCCACAACTCTAAACTTTAATTTAAGAGTATTGCAAACTCAACCTATAAAGTAGCTTTAATCTATTCTAGTTGAACTGATGGTAATATATTATTTGTAAATTAGCTGTCTTTGCAAAGCTATAAAACGTTTGCAGCTACGTGTAAAGCCTAATCATAAAAGTCAAGAATGACACTTTGGGATCCATTAGCCACTGAAGAAAATCATCTAATTGTTTTCACCAGAATATTACTTACACACTGTAATGATGCATCATCATTAATAACAGTGTAATGCCATTTAAAGCAATATATCAGCCAGCAGACGTATTTTAATTTTACTCATGATACTTTCTGTTGATGATGACGTCTTTTTTCACTTTTTCACAGTAAATGATCTCATATCTCTCCGACTCCACACAAGCACAAAACATCTTTAGATTTACTTTTTATTCTTTCATTCAAATATTAAACACTTTAATATGTATTTCCTACACATCAACACACTGCTGCAGGAACATTGCTGTAAAATATTCCTCTACTCAAAAAACCTAACAGCCAAATAATAAAAGCCAAATAAAAGTGAGTAATCGTCTCATCATCTTTCACCCCATTAAGGTCGATGTCTGACAGTTTTTATATCTGGACACAGAGATACAAGCAGAGTCTAGCCAAAGTGGATACAATTTACCTAAAGAGTAGCAAGTTTGTTTAATTTGAGCAATGGTTCAAATTGAATGTTCATTGCTTGATTCAAAGTTAAAATCAGCTTAAAAAGAGTTCGGCTCAGCTGGGAGATAAATCTGATCTCATGACTCCACCCTGTGGATAAAAGGAAAATCGGTATATCACTGCTTTATAAACTTGGGACAAAACGTAAGGAAGTTTGAGCGATTTTCCCTTTTTGTAACAATGCTTCTTGGTAATACATTTTTTACGGTTGGAAAGACTGTTGATTTCCACTTAAATATACCCTCATATTTTTTTATATCGAACATCTAATCTGCACGATTTCCCAGATCGAGTACCCATCAGCGCTGATAAATGCAGTAATGCAGATGCAATAATTACGTATATCCACTCTAAACCTAGCATTATAGCCAGCAGCTGTACTGTGTGTAGTGATAAATTATCCGCTATTCTCTTCTTAGTACTCCAAGTCATGGGACGAACAGTACTGTGCCCAGACCCTGAATCTTTTGATTCATCGGTAAGTATTAAGACTGTATTAGGTCTGTATAAAGCTTCTCCAAGTAATTCTTTGCTATATACTAAGCAAGTGATGGGACTTTCCTTTTATTGCCTTTTGTATGTATAAGTCTACAGATGGCATAACAAACACCTAGATAACTAAAGGACTGTTGGACAGTACTTTATATTATGTAAGCCAAGATTTTTTTTATCTTTGAAACACACCCAAAGCTTATAAAGTTGGTTCTGCTGGGTTACCAGCAATCTTGCAAGATGGCCTTTGCAGGGTGGGTGTCATTATGCGCCGTTCATTGACCCAATATGTAAACATAGCTTTAAGTGTGCAATGAAATTCCCACAAAATTGGAGTTTGTTATTGATCTTGTATCCATGCACTAGGAGTGTGTAGTATGTCACCGGTGAGTCTTTTACATGGATTGCGGTAATTAATAATTATAATGAGTAATTATTACCTCGTGCTCTCCCATCCAAGACTGTGACGGACTCGATCTGATCATGTTGTCCTGGTTCGACTCCACCATCTGTTCGAGGCCTTTCTGTGTGGAGTTAGCACATTTCCTCCTGTGGCAGCTTATTGCAGTCAAAATCAGTTGGGTTGGGGTAACTGGTCATCCTAAATTACCCATTGGTTTGAGTGCGAACGGTTATTTGTGTTAGCCTAGTCTGATGATTTGTGCAGATGGATGGATTATGAATTATATTTAGTGTTCAGATTATCACCATAAAAAACAAACAAAAACAAAAACGCTAATATGACCATCCCCAAGTCAGATAACTGAGGAAAAGTATTTATTTTCGTTCTTGGCGTGTATGGGATGCAATGCTCTTTTTGGACACTAGAGGGCAGTATCGTCGTTCTCACCGTGTTTCTGGGTGCGATAACAATTCCAAGGTACACTAACCTTTCTTTTTTCTTCTTCTTCTTTTGTTGGAGGGGTGGGTGGTTATTTGGGATTAATGTGGTGCTGAAGAACATTTAATTAGTAATAAGTTAAAATTTAACTCTAAAAAGTTTAAGAATTTGACGCTTTTCCTAGTTTGTACCTCAGAAGAACATAAAGTGTCCCCAACCTAGCAAAATGAATACCGCAGAATTAAGACATTCTCGTTCTAATATTAACGTAATGGGCAAGTATGAATAAAAAAACACAAATTTAAAACTGCACAGGTCCATGCTTCAGAAGTTTTAAACTGCACTTTTGCAGAAAATTTAAAATTTAAAGTTAGTATCATCCTCACAGAGTGAAATTATTTTATAGCAGAAGTCTAACATTTACATTTGACGCCTGTATACGCCTTCATCTGCATTTTTCATAGATTTCTTTTTGCATCTTTTTCTAGTGCCTCTTTGTGTGGAACAAAGTAATTCAGTACAAAACATGTTTGAGGGCTTGGATTTTAAAAACATAACGGCATAACCTGCTAATTCACACATTTGTTTAATGTGAAATAAAGAAAATGAATCAAGCAAAAAAACTTTAAAAGCCAATTAATAAAATGTGATAGGCTTTATTTTTAATTAAATACTCTATCCACCTGCTGATTTTTTTCTTTAATCAATATAGAATATTGTTATCATGTTAGTAACATAATGAACTTTTCATTACACGGGATGAGTGGTCACAGTTATTATTATTTTTTCTCACATTCACAGTGCGTGGACCATGAATGCATCACGGCCTGTATCTGTGCTTTCCTGTTGGTGGCTGTGCTGCATCGTCCTTGGGCCTCCTGTGATCCTCCTGTGGCTCTGAACTACGTCCAGGTTGTCTCAGAGCTGCTGCCTGTAAAAATGCATTTCCCACAGGTAATACACTACATTCCCAGATAACAGGAAGCTAGAACAATAGCAAGGTTACCGTGTCTTTGCATCCCTCTGTGAACATAATCATCACCAGGTGAGTGACCCAGTGTGTCTCATACACACTGAACTTGTTACAGCTCATAAATAGTTTCCTCCTCCATCTTGCATAAGCCATTTGTCTTTCCATCCCACTTCTGCTGTTGGGGGAAACGGGGTGTTTAATATATCCCACCTCTGAAGATGAAGTGCCATTAATTTTATCCTTCTTTTCAGTTTGTGAACTGTCCCTCCAAACAGCGGCCGCCTTCTTCTAATTCCTAATGACTGGTGTGAGTGCTGACTCTGCTATTGTAAAACAAATGATATCTCTGTCCTGTTGGCATAATCCTAATCTATTTGAATGGAAGGGACTGCATTAAAATGACAAAGGGGAGGGGGGATATTTCCATCTCATGATAAATGTGCAAATGTCCACCAAAGCTGAATCAGACACCACATTTTAATGGCCTGATTGCACGTTCATTTCTCGCCTCATTCTCTAGCAGCCCTGCTCTTTCCGTTTTTAATGTGGAGCTGGTCATATTTTGTCCCAGATTAGTATAGATGACGGCTGACAGTTGCCTCTGCTCAAGGTATTTAGAAGACATAATTCATTCATAGATCTAGAAGTGCTCCCATTTGTCATCCCCATTTTTTATGCTCAGTGTCTCCACCGTCGCTCATTCCTCTGGGCAGTGATGTGTGTGTGCGTGTGCGTGTGTGTGTCGAGGGAGATGAGGGCCAGAGCAGTTTTCAGTTGCTGTATTAGCTGGCATATGCAAGCAATGAATTATAAGGAGGAAAAGGAGTCAATTATCCACTCCTCAAAGAGAGGCAGAGCCTGTGTGGCCTAGGGGCCCCGTTCCATACTTACCAAATCATTTCACAGAAAGAAACACTAGGAGACCTGGAGAGGAGACAGTGAGCAGACAGCACCATCGCACACACACACGGACACACACTTACACCTACGGCTTCGACCCTCTCAGCCTCAACCTTACCCCCCTCTCATCATTTTGCTCACTGCGCCTGCTCATTGCGTCCTCCTGAGTTAACAAGGACGGGCAGCGATGTGTTGGATCCGTATGGTAATAATCCATTTTATACACACCAACTCCTAAAACTGATTTGTGCTGAGCAGGAATAGCCACGCCGTGACCGTCAGCCATTTTGCCGTGTCCCAATTCACTCCCCTGACTCCCTTCGAATCAAAATGGGGCCCTGATTGACTGTGCCGCTCTGACTAATAGAGTGGATATGGTAAATGAAATACCCAGCACTTTCATTCCAAAGTCTCTTACCCCCTGTGTCCCCAGTCGCTTTGCCTTGACATATTTTTAGAGATTGAGCGTTCTATCCTGTTTTTGATGAGGATGGGCTGAGTTGAGGTGCGTGCAGCGGCAGTGGCGATGATGCCCTGAGAGCAGCCGGGACCCTCGGACACGGGAGGCCGTGCTGACAGGGTCTCTGCTGAGTGACAGGGCCGACACTTAGGGAAATGAGGTCGTTAGACAGCATTACGAGTGGGCTGATAGCTCGGTAATGGGTTTTAACTTTGGAATTTAACACAGAAGCCCACCGGGGATGGGTTTGATGTGTAGGCGGACAGGTGGGTTCCCACCGAATAAAGAAGGCAACTCTCACGGGCACCAGAGAAAACTGACTTCTTCGAGAAAGAGGGAATGGAATGAGGAAAAGGAAAGAACAGGACGGGAAACGCTCTAAAAATAAATTGCAGCACATCCTCTTTAACACAAGGAAATCAAGAAGAAGGTTTCACAAGATGAGTGGCTTTTGTTTTCGGGTTTGCCCTTCCCTTCGGGCTTACTAAGAGAGATTTACTTTCCTTTAAATTTCCTTTAAATGTCTTTACAAACCGAGTGGAAAATCATCTCCAGCATCCAGATGAGTTTCCAAATCTGTTATGGCTCAATTACAGCAGGTAGTGATTTCGAAAACAATGAACATTTTCCATTTTCTTTGTTAAGTTTCTTTGTTAAGTCAGAAGGTTTATAATTTTGCACGCTGTATGCACACAACTTCCAAGCTGCCTTGAGTCTTAAGTAAGGGCGTCTAAATTTAGTGCATAACGATAAACTCTTAAGTTATAAGACATAGGCTAATGCGTAAGGGTGTTAAAACCAGTGGGATAGTTTAGTGGAGATTAAGGGACGTATCAAAGACTTGTGTAAAGCTCCATCAAGAGCGAGGCAGTTTGGTGGGCATCTGCACATGGTAGTTTGAAAAAAAAGGGGGCAGAAGTGACTCACAGAGCTTTGGCAGCCCGTGAGTGACTGATAATGTCTCAACATCACTCCCATTACTCCTTTTGGCTGTGCTGTGAAAACGAATGGTCCACTTTAGTGCTGCTGTGGACCTTGCTAGTTCTGTTCAGGAGGAAGATTTAGAAGGGCATTATGGCCGTCCAGCGGAGGGCAAGACAACTCACAGGAGAGGATGAAATGGATGAGGTGGGGTAGAAAGATGACGGCAGTTTCATTCTTTCCCGGACTTGGTCTGGGGGAGATGAATCATGCTTGGCCTCTGTGAGAGGGTTATGGAGGGAAAAAGAAGGTCAGGTTTCCATGGCAGGATTTTTCACTAGAGCAGATGAGAAAGCTTGGCAATACAAATCAAGTCAAAAGGCTTCCCAGTGTGTTTCTGCGTCGTGTCCTGCAGGCATCTCTTTCATGGCACTCCAGAGAGTACACAGTGAAGTCAACCTCATCAGAACAGTCCAGCTGGTGAAGAAGTGATTTCTGGTTTATTAGAAGTAGAAGTGTGTGCGTGTGAGTTATGTGTGTGCAAGCGGCAATCTCATTTGTGTTGATTTCCAAAGCATTACCTATCTTTCACAAAATGCCGCTGCTCCTTTAATCAGCATCTGTCAGAGGATTCATTATGCCACTTTTAGTGGATCGAGTGAGCACAAAGCCTTTCTTCAGAGTTGTGAAAAAAAACAAGAGAAAAATAACAGCTCCTTTCACTTCCAGAGGTGTGGATGATTGCTGCTGCTGGTTTAAGTGACAGGTAAATTGCAGGTTAAGTGGAGAACACAGTCTTTAAACAAGAGACTCTAGGCTCCTGCAAATCCTCCTTAGTCTTTAATCTGAATACAAAAGGCAGGGGCGGGGGTATTAAATCTGACCCCTCAGTGTTCTGTTTGTTCCATACTCCACTCAAGGGCCCGCTGTAGCCGGCAGAGTCCCAGGTTTGCATTTTCCTTTGTGCCATGTGGCGGCATTTTAAAGACAACACCGTCAAACAATACTGCCTCTTTAGTGGCTAACTTTGATAGCACAAAGGAAGGCCCGGAGTCACCAGCTTCTCCAGTCTTATCAAACTCTAGCATAAAATGTAGTTGGGATTTTTTGTAAAAGGGACTGTTTATTAAATTGTGGATGAAGCACCATAACGCAGCACTATTATCACAGTTCTGCTGTGGAGAAAAAAACCCCCAAATCCTTCTTTATTTAGTAGCAATGACGGTTAGAAAGAGGAGAAGGGGCCGGGGTGAGGCAGGCGGTTAGGGCTTGTCGAGAGAAAGGCGCTTTGGGTTGTCAACGTTTTAGAGGCTTAGAGTCAAACCTATCCGGGCTCAGGAGAGAGGAGTCTGGGTGTTAGGCAGGCAGAATGACTCCTGATAGAAGGAGTTTGCGGCTCAAGTCGAGAGGAATCGTCTTGGCTCCCGGATGAGGCGAGGACTAATTGATTCTCTGAAGTTTCCTGTCGCAGAGCCCGATTACAGGTATGACCGGATTAAAAAAGGAGAGGAAAAAAAAAAACAAGGGATCTGGAGGAGGGAAATGGTAAAAATCAAAGAGAAAAGAAGATGAGGGCTGCCATAGACGGATCAGCATCGCTTATACGCACTGATGTGTTTGCTTGTGTATTTTGTTTGTGCGTGTGTGTTGGTATGCACATGTAGACACACTCCGGTGCAGCTGTGTTTGATCTCGGTACTCAGTGGCAATCATCAGGTCACATTGCAAGGCCCCTTTCTCTGGTGTGTTGCACAGGAGCACATTGTGTTGTAGCAGCATGCTTCCCATAATCACTCACTTCTGGTTAACACGTCTCAAAGCCAGAGGCATGTGTCTCGCCTGCCCATAACAGTCCATGACAAGATTGAGTACTGAGGCATGTGGGAGCCATAGTGAGGCGAGCTCTGAGAGAGAAGCCTTCAGGAGAAGGAGAGTTAGGACGCATATCTAGACCTAAGCTGTCATGCGTGCAGCTGTAATGGCTTGTTTAGTGGCAAAGTCCAATCTAGGGCCCCAGAGAGCCATTATTCCGGGACTATCGATTGGGCCCTACGGCCACCACAACTCGGGCCCCTGTCCCTGATCCTGTTCAGTAATAAGCGTACTCATGTCAAGGTGGTAATTATCATTGATCTGTAGCCGCTATGACAGGGCAGCCGCCCCTTGCTGTGATTCATACCCTACATGGGACTACTGGACTTGAGGCACCAAATCACCAGTCTCATAGCCACATGCAGCTTCTGGTGGCACTGCCATGCTGTGTCCTGGAAACAAAGGAGTTAGGAGATGGATGTCAGCTTTTTTTCCCCGTTGCTTTCTGGGTGGCAATTTTATATAAGGCTAATTGTGAGCAAGAGTCTCGCATGGCATGAATTCTGATGCTAACTTTGTGCTGTTCTTATTCAGACAACAAAGTCGCCTGCAGGAAGTAAAAAAAAAACAACTTCTCTTTATTGTTTCTTCTTCTTCTCCTCACCCATTGTTGTTTGCCCTCACGTTGCTCTCTTACTTGTGCAGCAGCCATGTGCTGTCTACTCTCCCCACTTTCTAAGCAGGGAAATCAATCACTGCTCCTATGCAACTCTGTGGTAACCTGCGGCACAGTGACAGAAGCAAAACACAATATGTCAGAACACAATGTTATTGTACTATGTTGTGTAGCCACAACTGTTCAAGCCACAAGCCACAAGTGTTTAGCACGGCTTTAGGACGCTGTTTGGGGCAGACTGGAGTATCTCAGCAGCTTTAAGACATTTCAACTGTTTTCTCTGAAAGTTTTGTGTGAACGTTATGGAGGATCAATGACTTTGGTAATCCCCTGACTTAATATTTAGCACCTGCAGCTGTCTAATTCAAGTAGAGCTGAAAAATTACAATTATTCCAGAAATGCCAGAAGCTGCGTTTTCTCAAATGGCCACTGGAGGCCATTGAGGTGTATGCCTATCAGTGTTGGGGTTGTTACTCAAGAAAACAATGTATTACTCTTCTTGAAAGCGATTTAGAATGTTACATAATTGCAAGCTACAGAAAGTAATTCATTAAACTACTCATTTCATTACTTTCTTGTTACTCTGTAAAATCACCTGAAACGCACAGTCACATGATTATCAGTTAACAATATAAACCTAGAAGCTACAGTCCACGCACCAACACAAATCCCTCTCCTAATGAGGACACACATGAGATCTTTTCTTTTAGTTTTTAGCTATGAACACAATGCTGACAACACATAGCAAAGATTCAAACAGGTGTTCAGGGTCTGCCTGCTGAGGCCAGCACTCAGCTTTATTATCCCTCTGGATTCTTGGCTAGCTTAGCATTAGCATTCTGTCTGAGAAGATGCTTGCAAAAACCTTGAGTTGCTTTAGCATTATTATGCAGTTATTTCTGTCCTGGATGAAATCAGTTGATTGTAGTGTGAGTGTGCAAGAAGAAGAAAAACATATTTATTTGATGTTTTCTTTTTTTTTGTTATAGCCACCTGACGTGCCGATAACCAAAGAACCTTTGTAATTCAACCTTTACAGTACTAATTTCTCACTTTGAGTGTGCTAGGCTTCACCATACCTAAATATGATATATAATATGATTTGCTTTGTATTTCACTTTATTAATAGACCATCCAAGAATCTGTGCTCCAGCTTTGATGAGTGAAATTTAAATATTTTATTTCTATGTTACTTATCAACAATGCTCAGGTATATGCTCTGTATCTCTATGATGTGCCCTTACAGTCTGTTGATACAACTTAATAACCAAACTTGGCAGAATTTGTGCCTTGTGCCTTAAGAATGTGATTTGTTATTTATGGCATAAATTCAACAAGTTGCTGGAAACATTCCTCAGAGATTTTGGTCCATATTGACATGATAGCATCACACAGTTGTGCAGATTTGTCAGCTGTGCATCTATAACGTGAATCTATTGTTCTATCACAAGACATGGCGTATTATGCTGGAAGAAGTCATTAGTGTGTCACAGAGGGATGGACATGGTCAGCAAAAATACTCAGGTTTATCAAAGAATATAGCCACACCATTACACCATCAGCAGCAGCCTGAACAATGGATACAAGACAGGATGGGTTTATGCTGTCATGTTGTTTGTGCTAAATTCTGCTTGTCAGACGAGGCACTTATAAAAAAATCTTCTAGTAGATAATTTCAATTGTGGCCTCAGTTTCTTGTTCTTAGCTGGTGGTCTTCTGCTCTTGTAGCCCATCTGCTTCAAGGTTTCAGTCAGAGACGCTTTTCCTTGGTTGTAAAGAATGGTTACATGAGTTACTGTTCCTATCAGATTGACCCAGTCTGTCCATTTTCATTTGACCTCTGGCATCAACAAGGCATTTTCACCCAGAAAACTGCTGGTCATTTCATATTTTCTCCTTTTTGGACCAATCTATGTAAACCCTGGAGATGGTTGTGCAGGTAAATCCCACTAGATCAGCAGTTTCTGAAATACTCAGACCAGCCCATCTGACACCAACAGCTATGCCACATTCACACACATGGCACACCTCTCTTTCCCATTCTGATTTTAGGTTTGAGCTCCAGCAGGTCATCTTGACCTCGTCCACGTCTCTAAATGCATTGAGTTGCTTCCATGTGACTGGGAGATTATCGGGACATTTGCACTGATAAGCAATTGAAGAGGTGTACTTAATAAAGTGGCTATAAGCATGTCAACTATGATCAAATTATTCTCTTATTTACGGAAAAATCTTACTTGACGCACACCACAAAATCTTCATTTTTGCCAGTTAGCACTTAGCGCTAATTTGCATGTTAACCTAGTAAATAAGCTGTAAGCACGGTGTTGTTAGACTACAGCCTCTAAGCTTATTTTTCTTTCCTTCTTTTGCTGCAGTGCTATTAACAGTCAACAGAACTGCACACTCTATGTCTATTATACTCTTGCTTGAGCTCGTTTGTACCGTTTCATCATTCATTAAAACTACTTATACTGCGCACTCATGGTAAAGCATCTCTTGGAATGACAGGGAAACAGTAAGAGAAAGACAGAAATATAGAAATGGTGGGTGTCTCAAAGCAAGAAATCAGTTTTCTTTTTGTAAGCACTGGAGCGGGACTTGTGTCACCTGCAGACCAAACCCCATTTCCTCTGATTAAGTCCGGTGAAATATTCCATTTGTCAGTGTCACAGCCCCGGCGCATTGCTGCAGTGAGCAGCCAACCATGTCTGTTGACTGTGTCATTCTCGAATTTACATCAGACATTGACAACATCATCATATAGCTAATGTCCCCTTGGCTTGCTCTTGCTCAACCCTTTGCTCATGCTCTTTAGTTTGGTGTTTTTCCCCTCCTGTATCATTTGCCTGTCTGTGTCCTTTGCACCTGGTTGTTTTCTGGATCCACCTGTGATTTCCTGTGCAGAGTGAAACCCAAAGAGTTTGGCTGAATCTGTGTTCTGGCTACTATCACACAATGACCAAATCTAAAGGAAGTTTGACTTTTGATTTTATTTTATTTATTTATTTTTATCTGCGTCCTGAGCATCAAGAGCTAACATCACTCAGCCCTCAAACTCTCATGCGTGTGATCTAACCCCATTAGCAGCCAATGTCTTTTCAGGAGCAGAGCCGGCATGGTTCAGAGCGGATGGAAATTTCAATCTCCCCTCTATCATTTTCCCTATCATTACTCCATTCACCACCATTTCTCTCCATCCTGAGTCCCAAGAGGCTGAAAAGGAGGGCATCGTGCACTCTGTTCCCAACTTTAATATGAGTACAGCAAAAAAAAAAGAGAGAGAGAGAGAGAGAGCGAGAGAGGGGGTGTTTATATATTATTAGGGGTCTATTATAAGGCAGCTATCACATTCCGCCTCTTCTCTCCCTTTCCCTTTCATTCCCACACTCTCCTGACAGGTAGCGGGCGGGCTGCCTTGATGACTAGACTCAATCACCTGTGACAGTTTTGATTTGATGTCACTCTCTGGGTCGCTCTATTTGTTTGAGCAGTTAAGAGGTAATTGTGTGACATTGGCGGTGGAAGACGTGCTTTGGCGGCGCACCCGCTGAACCGAGGGGACGAGTCGAGGGAGTGTGGCAATAATAAATGAGGGCTATTTTCCTCAGAATGCCAAGACTCTGTGCATGTGTGTGTCCGTGTGTGTGTGTGTGTGTCTGTGTGTAGCTGATGGGGGGAACAAGACAGGGCGATGAGCCCCTCTACCCTGGGGGAATTCAACTGTGAGATGCACATTGAGGTCGCCTGCACCCACTCTGATCATCACTTTCACTGGTCTGAACAGAATTGTTTCTGTGCATGTTTTCTTTTTCTTTCAAAGATGAGTTTGGGTGTCACTCTGAGGAACTTCCGAGCTCTCAAAACAAGTAATGCAGTGTTGCTTGTGGGTCTTGTTGGTTGCTAAATTGATCTGCAAAACACATTGCGTTTTTAAGGGTCAAGAGTCAAATGAAAATGTGAGTTAAGCACATTTGCATTTTCTTTCTGCATCATCACTTTGTTAGCATTACCATGACGGTGCACGAGGAACAGAATCCACAGTGAGAATAATTCAGATATCAACCAAAACCTTCCTCAGAATGTTGCATTCACCATAATATTTAATGGCCACATTGTCATTCCAAGGTGTCCCTGCAGGGGGCAGTGCCAAATGTTTGATTTCGCAGTTTTAGGGGTTTTTGTTGGATACCCTTCCTGACGTAGCCCCAAAGGGATTTGTGTCCCCATCCAGAACTGGACCAGGAACTCAACTTGTTAGGTGAATGCAATGATAATGATAATAAATTATTAATGAAAAAATTAAATCACATCTTAGTTGAGACATATAAGACATAAACATTTACTGTTACATAAATGTTTTCTTTTTCTTCCACATTGAGGACAGGTTATCAAAGGCGGCTATTCCAGATTAAACTTTAAGAGTAACTCGTAGTTGTTTTGCTGTTTAGCGCTAATGCAAGAATCTGGAGACAAAATGTGAACTCAAAAAACTGTTTTATTGTTGGAATTCACAAGAACTAAAATATAAAATTCTGGACTAGAAAGGCATGAACCAGGAACTTGGAACGAGACACTACAGAGGAAAGATACAGCACAAAGCACGAGAGGATATATGAGGAAAATTGAAGAGTGGAAACACCTGGGGTACACAGCTGAACAGAATCTACTAACGAACCAAGGGAAGCAAAGCAGAACATCACACACAAGATGAGGGACTATCAAAATACAACTTTATGCAGGGAAAGGGTAAACAAACACTGAGACATGACTGGCTTGACGTAACTAAAGAGAGCGAAAGGGAATTAACTAAATATTACAAAAGCCAGATGATTGACCAATACCTAAACAGACCGTGGACAGAATATAATAAACACAAAAGAAAACCTATTAACGTGTTAATCAAAGAGAAATGATACTGAAAATGAAGAAAAATCACTTTAATTTGTTTTTAAGTTTACTATCACCTTTAAGCTTCTGTGGTCAACATAAAATGAGAGAAACAGATACAAACCATATTCACAGAGACCCACAGATCACTCTTATAACGACAAATGCAGCCACATTGGCAGCAAATGGCCTTCTGTATTCAAAAAGTCTTTGACTCTTCCTGGCTTTGACTGCCAGAGATAATCTAGAATCCGTCTTTTCTTATGTAGAAGAAGGAGACACAAATTGTGGCTGAAGATTGCAAATCTGGGAGCTTGAGATTTACTTCCCCATTCCCCCTCTTCCAAAGGCTATTCCCAAACAGCAAGAAGGCAGCACAGAAGATAACTTTATGGAGAACTTGATGTTGGCTCGGTTCAAAAATCAAAGAATCTAACAAAGTTGTGGTTTTTTTTCTTTTCTTTTTTTCTTTCTGACCACTGTGCAGCACCGGGATAGTCTCTGATGCTGAAAGGTGCCAGCAAAAAGGCTTTCTTACTCTGCACATTGAGCTCATCCATTTGTTTGTTATCTCAATCCAGGATTTAGAGAGATACAAAGCTGATTAAACAACAAAAGCATAGGGGAAGATAAAGAACACTTAGGTAATGGGTTTAGCCTGCCTGTTTAGCACGCCAAATTCATCTCCCTTTCTCTCGGCTCAAAATGCGTTTGTTATTCTTCCCTCAATCTTTATCCAGATGCGAGAAAGGGAACAAGAAGAAGGACAGAAACAAAAATAAAAATGTGAGGAGAAGAAGAGTCGTGGAAACCACTAGTAAAGTGCACTAACATGCTGTTGTTGTGCAAAATATCAGTTATAAATTAGTCGAAACTTGATACAAAACAGCATTTAGCTTTGGAAAATAGCAGTAACACTCAGCATTTTTGCATGAGGCATGTGCAGAAGAAGAAACAAAGGTAGAATTTAGGGGAGTTAGGATATAAATTTATTTTTTTATTTGGGTAAATTGTTTTATAAGTGGTGGAAATAATTGCCTGATACAATAAGTAGAACGCTTTCTGTGTTTTTTGGGTGGCATGTAAACCAATGCAGAGCCATTAAAGCCAGCCTTACTTTCCCCTGGTGAACCTGACTAAAAGCAATCTCAGGGCTTAGCAGTCACTCTGATAATAACACCTCTAGAGAGGTCAGTGAGCAATGAGGAGTGATAGGGAAAAGACATATTTATGCTCCTCCTGCTGCTTCCCCCTCGTGGAAGGAAGCCGTGAGAAAGGTGCTTACTTAGACGAGATAAAGAGGAAGATGAGAGGCAGCGGACTTGGATTAGCGAAGGGAGACGATCACGGCCAGAAAAGGCAGGGAAAAGTGGAGGGGGGGACAGGGAGGCCGGGAGCCGGTGTCTGGGCTGGTTGGATATGGGGGGAATATTAATCTGGGTTTAGTGTGAGCAGGACCCCACAAACGGCTCAAGCAAACACAGCTTAGAAGAGGCCAAGCCTCGGAGAAAGTCCTAAATCTTCACATTAGCTCCCCGCGTTTCTTCTGCTGAACCCGTAAGCTCTTTTTCTAAAGGACAGCACAAACAAACCACTACTCCCCAATAGTACCTCTTGCCAGTCCTAAACTTCCTCTCTCACAAGGAGACGCACACACACACACTCTCAAAATCAAGACGGCTTTGAGTATCGAGATTGCAGTAAATTTATAAATCCAGGGCCTGAGTGGATAGGGAGAGATTAGATGGGTCCCCCTCTTAAAGCGACAGGATGCCTTCCAATTGTGTTGCTTATTCTCCGGTGTGCCCTACTTCTCTGTCAGTGAAGAAAGAGAGAGCAAGGAGAAACACTTTGAGGTTTTGGAGAATAGTTGTCATGATAACCTCTGCAACCCCAAGAAAACCTTAAATGAATTTGTGTGAGTGTTTGAAAAATATTTTATTGGTATAGTTTCTGAAGCAGGAAGTTTTCAGGATTCCAGTAATCCACATGTACATCTCTAGAATCAAGTTTTCTCTCTAGTTAATGTGGAGAAAAGTGTAAAAAAAAAAAGTAGAAAAAAGAAGTCTTGTTTGTTAAATGTCCTGAACTTTATATTTGATATTTTCCCATTAGCAAACAGAACCAAACAGATGATCTCATCAGTGGAGTATAAATTGAACGGGTTATTGAAAATCAGCAGGACATGATGAAGAAGGTAAGATGTACAGCTGAAGAGTCATACATCTCAACAGCTCTGGTGCCTAAAGAGGGTATTGGACCGCCCCGTTGGTGGAGAGGGGGGCTGCTGAGGGAGAGACGGGGTGAGCTACTGAACCTCATCCCGTCACCCACAGCTTCCTGGCAGGGAGGGAACCAGGAGAAAGTGCCTTCTCACTGAGTTTCATTAACCTGACCACATGTGCCAAAAGCCCTGGTATTAGAGTTAATCAAACTGACACTGACACACTTGCTGCAGTCTTCTGGGTCACCTGGGAAGCTCATCCCGTGCCCCGCTGCTTCTAATGCCGAAGTTATACACACAAAGTATGCACAGTTTAAAAAATAAATAAATAAAATTGACGTGTTCTTGCACACACTTACTAACAAACTGGCATGCTTGTTGCAATCCTGCTCTCCAACCCTGACTCCATGAGATATCATTTTTGGAGTTCAATTAACTGTAGAGGACTACTTTAACTGAAGGAAGTGTGTCTGGTACTGTGAGCCTCGTGACTAAATGTTAGCACCGCAGGAACGGATTTTTAACATCAAATGGGAACTATAGGCGTTATTTAAAGCTGTACATCAAATCATTAGGGTCAAGTGAAAATTGGACTGTGTTATAATAAAGAAAAGCAAAATATATTCTGAACAAAACCTCAATTTAAAATATTTTTTTATATGTGTCAAACATGTTTCCCTTATCATTAGGCCCAAAAGATGAAAATGTACCAACAGAAATAAACAATAACATCTATGAATCATTTGACCTGACTAGGACCTCCACTATAAAGATTAAAACCAAGAAAAACTGATCGTGTCAAAACTGGCTGCCCAGCTAAATATACATTTTTTGACAGGCATAGAGGAATGAGAATTACTGCATGATTAGCCTAATACGCTACATACAGGAAAAGTAGCAGTTTAAACTTGACAGTGAGTAAAATCCTTTTCTATGGACAAGAATTATTAATGGAAAGGAGTAAAATGGGGTTTTAGATATGTACAGTAGGAGGACTGGTTGTATTTAAGCTTCCTGCAAAGTCTCCCACTGGCAGCATTATCCGGCCTATGCACCTGTCAGACAACAGAACATGACGAAAAATGTACCTTCATGAAAAGGAGCTGAGCAAATATTAGATGATTTTCAAAACATTAGAGACAGGACAGATGAGTCCCTTCATCTGCTAGCATTTATCGAGAAAAATACTCTCTCATTTTGACTACATTACAGAATTTCAACTATATTTATGATTTCTTTGAATGTACAATTATGCACATAAGCATGCATAGCATGACAGGTTCCTCTGCAGGTTTCAGATGAGGCCCTTGGGGCGTTGCAGAGAGTAACCAGGTGTCCACTGAGACACCCACTCACCAGAACAACCTTCATCAAGACAACGCCCTCACCAGATCAATCTTCCCGTGACACTTCATTTAGACTGCATTAAAGTGGAATTAGGGCCCATTACGTCTGTTGGCAGGACCTGACAGTCCCACAGCACAGTGATTCTCCCTTCCCAGGAGAGACCACTGCTGAATGGAGCAGATAAGGCTTTTCAGCCCTGCTATGCTGCAAAGATGAAGAAACCATTAGATCTTTCCTTTTTTTCCACCCTGTCTGTGTTGTTGCTAATCAACTAAAGGAATGTTTAATGCAATTTTACATTCAAAGGAAGGAATCGCAGCCTTTTGAAGGGTAGATTTCATTTGAATGATTATATCTGAAGTACAGATGCTCGAGTGATTCTGGCACAATCCATGCATCCATCCATCAAAAGGAAAGGTTCTACTTTATCGTTTTGACATTTAGCTTATTCTTTGTGCACAACAAACATATTGTGTGTTTTAGCGTTCAGTCTCAGTTACAAATTGTATCTACTACACTTACAGACCAGTTTTAAAGGTCTAACAATGACAGAGGCCTTTACATAAAGAGATACTGTATCTCCTCGATAATGCTGGCACAAATCTGTATGTAATAAAAAGTATCACATTGTAACATCGATGATATGCGAATGCCATAACACAAGCCCAATCATGTCTGAGAGTGAGAGTGAGAGGTCACACCTCCCACAAAGGACGGTACTTTGCAAAATATTCAAGAAACCACAAAAAGTGGAAACAACAAACTTGCTTCAGTACTCGAAGCAAAAGGACACTGTCACATACACCGTGGGAGCACTCGCTAACCGCACTCCATATGACTCCATCGCTGATGTGTTTACATATTGTCTGGTGAAGTAGAAAATATTGAATTTAATTTATTTAATAACTGTTATGCAGATCATGAGTTACAAAATTAAGTTACTTTAGTCGCTGTTATTATTAAAGTGTTAAACAGTTATATTACACTTAAAAATTTTAGGTAAAACCCTAAATGCGCTACCTTTGTATTTAATTTGATTTATACTGTCTCACTGCTATTACACTATGCTGCTGCTTTGGATTATGGCAATACATTCACACTTTGAATTAGTTGGAAAAAGATGGAAAATGTCCTTTGTTTGCACTAGTAAAATCTGCTACCTCTTTCCCCAATAAAACATTTTTCAGTATTTTTCAGGATTAGTATCGGTATCATTACAGCAAATTTCCTTTAAAAATTTTGTGAAATAATTTTGGGGCTATATTGCCCAACCCTACTGGAGATGCTCAGCAAACTTTTGAGATTTATTCTGAAATGGCATGATTACCTAGTAAAAGCCAGACAAACAAAATCAAATCCTTTGAGGTGATACCATCATTTATCAGGGGGATTCTTTCAGCTATCAGGATTTGAGCCAGGATTTAGGGTCAGAGTGGTGGGAGTTATGGGGTGCGAGTCAGGCCAGCCTCTCTCGGTTTCTTTACCCCACCTCTTGCGTGTCATCCCGCCCTGCCACCCTCCACTGTCTCAGTGGAGTTCATGGCGAGGCCCCCCTCACGCATCCTTCACTGACCAGGCGGCTGAGAGGCACACAGATACCCCCTTAAGGAGCTTTGCTCTCTGGAGGAAACTTAATCTCCTTTTTTAACGCCATCCCTAGGCTTCTCGCAGGCCCTGAATAGAGCGGGGGAGGAGCCGGTTGCAGAGTATCTCAGAGCCCACATGGCAGCCCAGCCCAAATCTGAATATCTGAGCCATGGCGGAGCTGAGGAGCTCCAACGCCAGCACAGGAATTAGCCCTCCGACAGGCCATGCTAAATCCCCCTGCCTCCTCCCCTACGTCCCACTTGCTCCTTCTTCCTGTACTCTCTTGCAGCTCCTCCCCCAATTCATCCACCGCCACACGTGTTTGTCAGGCTCTGACAGTCAGACAGAAAAAAATATAGAGGAACTTATACAAGGGAGTTTTAAAAATGTCTATCCACAAAAAATAATACCAGTACATTGCCAGTGTCCAGTGTATTCACCTTCTAGCTCCCTAAAGATCGCTCTTTGGTATGCAAGTATAAAATCAAAGCGTGAGAATGACACTTTGTGGTTTTATGGTGTGTTATCGGCAGACACAAATTGTAGTTTTCATGCTTTACTTTTGCAGTAATTAACAAAATGAGATGTAACATGCTGTTGGGCGGGTGTTATTGTTGTTTGGGAGAGCCAGGTTAGCGTTTAGTCATGATGTTTAGCTAAAAAATTATCATTTGAATCCAGGTTTAAATTTTAAGTATAGAAATGTGAAATCTGTGAAGGCATATTAGATGCCAGTATTTCCTTTTATATAACATTTAGTCCATTTTAACAGCATAAACCGTAATTCTATCTGGTCATTAGAATAAAAAAATGCCTGATAAACTGTGTTGTTGTGAGGACTTCCTGTAAAAAGCTCCTACTCTCTCTCTCACTCTCTCCATCCCTCTGTCTCTCTCTCCCTCTTGACCAAAGGGCACGGGGTAAATATTAACCCTGACAGGCTTCTGTGAAAATCTCTGAGCCATTTTATTTGGAAGGAGGTGTGACAGATTACCGAAGAAGGGCGGATTCCTCAGTGGCAAGAGGTAGCGGCTCTCTTTACCCAAACACTTTGGGACCCGTGCTCTGACATGCTCCTTTAGCACCCTGTCAGGAGACTATTCCCAAAGCAAACATAGCCAGATCTTTCTCTCCACAAGGCAGGCCCTCATAAACTCCCTGAAAGGACTTAGAGTGCTGAGGAGCCATAAGAAAACAAGATGTGGGGAAACCAAACAGACCTTACAAAGCCCCTGGACATGGTGTCTTTAGTCAACTTAACAGAAGTATGGTGTTCACTTAGGGGAGAAATGAAAAGGCGAATTTGAACTCCGTTTTATCTTAGCAGGTCCAAACACAGACCAGTGCTCTGCATTTCATGCCGAAAAGTGCCCGAGTGATAGCAACAGAGAATGGAGGAAAATTCTGAGGAGCTTTAAAATCAATTTTCTGAGTGGTGTACAATATTTATTTCAACGTGTCTATTCTCTCTGCACTTTATGATACTTGAGGGGAGCACTTTTTTTTAGCATCCTGTGGGAGTTGAGGCAATCAAATACTAAAATATATTACTTATTGCCCATTGATGACATGATGGGAATGTTCATTCTGGCTAAACACGGACTCGGGCCTTGCAGTGTCATGTATGGTCACGGTGTGAGATTCTGTCACAGTCACGATAATATAGTCCACACACTGGCTTAGCAGGCAGGAAGTGTATGAGGAATTTTAAACCTGGACAGCTGCTAGAGAATATGCAGGTTTCTTTTTTTTAACACAAGAAGCTTTATTTTCCCCAGATATTTAAAATTCTGCCCGTTGTTTGCAAATCAAATTAAGATTATTATGTTTTTAAAAATTGATTTCCTTTTGATTGATTTAATTAACATTGTTTTTTCACATTTAAGTAGTTACATTTACAACATTAGATTAGTGAATAACACAAGGACTTTTGGTGGCTGCTACTGAATCTTTGTCTGATGATAAGGCAAACTCAGTTCTGTGACTACTGGGAATAGTTCTTGAATCTGTATCAACTTTACACAGCAACGCGTCGTGAACAAAATATTGAAAGCCGCCAATTCACTTTGAAGACAATGTGAAAATTATTTGTTATTACTCGTTATTCTCATGAATCACAATGGTACGATTCAGATCCAGTATTCAGGACTTCATTAGATTTCTTTAGGTTCTCCAAATACACAAAAATACAAATACACGAAAATGGCAGTGGAGGAGCTAGGACAAGAACACTAGGAATCATGACAAAGAACAATTAAACACAAGGTAATGACACTAGGGTTAACCAGGTGGGAAATACGGCGGGGACAAATCGAGACAAGGGTTTGATAGCAAGACTAGGGAAGTCAATCTCAATACACTATCAGAATACACAGGAAGCAGTTAACAAAGGACGTTACACAGACAGAAACTTAACGGGAAACACAGGAGAGGCGGGGATAAAACTCCAGGAATCAGTAACAAAAGCTTGCAAAAGCATAAGAACTAAACCTAAGCTTGAAGGCAAACTAAGGAAAGGAACCAAGAAGCGCTAAAACAAGGACTCAAACTATCAACACTCGGATAATAAACAAAACAGAATAATAATAATAATAAGCCAGAATTTAGAGTCCAAACACAACCTCTGGTTCATAGACCCAGGACCAGGACTCACCTCTTTCCCTCTCTTTGTGTTTATACAAAACTCTGTATTTAATCATGAGTTATTATTAATCTCTGGCTCTCTTCCACAGTGTGTCTTTTATCCTATCTTCCTCCCATCACCCTCAACCGGTCTCTGCAGATCTTTGCACCTCCCTGAGCCTGGTTGTGCTGCAGGTTTCTTCCTATTAAAAGGGAATTTTTTGTCCCCACTGTCACAAAGTGCTTGCTCATAAGGGGTCATTTGATTGTTGGGCTTTCTCTCTATTATTTTAGGGTCTTTATTTTACAATATAAAACGCCTTAAAGTGACTGTTGTTGTGATTTGGTGCTATATAAATAAAACAAAATTGAATTGAATTGACCATGACAGTCATGGCTGGAAAAAGTGCTTAAAGAACCAGCTGAAACAGCCTAAAGCCTTTTATAAAACTGTCAACAAATGTAGTCAGAAGATATATATATATATATATTTTCTTTTAAGAAGAACAGTGTTTTTTTACATACACTTGTAATCTGTAGTGTATTAAGTGATGTAAAGAACACGCACTGAAATATGAAGTTGACCTAAGGACTTCATATATTGATTGCAATATGTCAGCCAAGAGTTGACTTGCATGTGTGTCTATGAGTGTGTGTGTGTGTGTGTGTGTGTGTGTGTGTGTGTGTGTGTGTGTGTGTGTGTGTGTGTGTGTGTGTGTGCAGCTCTGTGACTGCAAGTAATTTCCACACTGTTAGTTATCCTTAAGCTTTGGTCAGAATACACAGAGGGACAAACCTCTATTACCTCTGAAGCCAAAACTGGGTCAGATGGTTGAACCAAGAATTAATTTACAGGTGCTGGTATTGAGTAATATAAAGGTTCACCAGGTTGTACAGACGGGTTGATGATAAAGGGCAAGGGTGCAAATAGAGGTAAATTCTTAATTTAGAATTGGAGCCTAATGACTGGATTCCTCGGGGGGTAAGAGGGATCAGTATTTCACAGTTTCTGCAATTGAAAGAGTGAGCCAAATGGATCATCCATTTATTCATTATCTGGGTCTTAATTGGAATTCAATTTAGGGGTGTGTGTATGTGTGTGTGTGTGTAGTAGTAGCTTGTGTGTGAGCGTGTACAATCACGGGGCACGTCGGACCCTCTTTTAAATTTGCTTTGCTTGATGGGCTCCAAAATACATTTCTCTTGAGCCCCGAGCAGACTTAGATACACTTGTCACATAATCAAATGTGAAATACAAAGTACTGTATGGTGAAAGGGCCAGGACTTTATTCCAATGGAAATAATTTACTTTTTTTCCTCTCCCCTCTCCAGCCGGTTGCTTTCATGTCATTTAGATGAGTGGTTAATAAGGCAAAGCGTTAAGAGGATTATGGTCTGGTTGGGCCGTGGTGCTGCTGGAGAAGGTAGGGGAGGGGGAGTCAGAGCATCTAAGGCAGCTTGATGTGGGGGGGCACATATTGGCTGGTACAATACTGGGCAGGAGGAGAGCATCCTCCTCACTGTCAAGATTCATTTAGTCAGAACTAAGCACTCCAATAGACCTGAGCTCTCCAATAGGCCATATCTTCGTCCTGTTCTTTCGGGCTGGGGAAGATTTTCTTTAAAGACTGTCTATCTCTTTCTCTGCCTTAATGAAGACCAGTGGTACTGGTAAGCCAATGAGGAGGTGGGAGCCCTACTCAGTTTGGAAAAGGGGCAGATGGAGGAATCAGGGGACTTCATATTTCAGCCTGGGCCTGTGAAGATTTTAGGGTCGTGTGTGCTGGGGAATCCAAAGATAGAGCTTAAGCAAAAGGCTTTTGAAAAACGGACACTTTTTTGGCCTTCCCAAGTGGTTTCACTTGAGAGAAAAGGAAGATATTTAGGTAAAATCTCTTACAGGTAAAGCGGACTTCACCTGAGAATCATCCTCTTGATGTGTTCTTAGAAGAACTCTAAGGATGGACAGGATTTGATGCCGTATCTCTGAGGAAGCAAATGTAACGAGAGGCAACTCAGACAGATTGCTGCCACGGCTGGTGGGCTGCCACTGGCTAGCGTCCCCTCGTGCCTTCTTCAAGCGCGGTGCTTTGCAAGAGCCAATTTTTAAGAAATCTCCATGGATCAGCCACCGAGAAGACACAAGCCCCCCCCCCAAACCCCCCTCCGCCATCCTCTTCTCCATCACAACCTCACACCCCACCCTGCGACTCACAACGCCCGGCACCAGGCTTCTTAAATGCATCTTTAATTCAGCAACTTTGAAGTGGCACTACAGCAAATGCACTCAATCAATTATAAATGAAATAATCTCCTTATAATATTAGAGATTTTTAAAGTCTAAGAAATACTGGGAGATTAGGGAGCCCAAATCAGTTTTAGCGGTATCTAAAGTGACAGCAGGAGAATCATTGGAAGGAGCGGGTAGAAACTTAAAATGATTATGTAGATCTGTGTCACTGCTGAATGTTTCTGCAAATCCCTGCTGGATCTACCGCAAAGGAGGAAACAGATTATTCCTGGCCTTATTTAAAGGGTTGGAGTTCTTAAGTGGCTTTTTAAAAGGAAACATTTATATATATTTACACATATATTTACTGCTACTCTCTACCTCTCCGCAGCCGCTTGAGGCTCCCTCACTGCCATCCCTTACCCTCTGGGTCAGCCATGTACATGAGCATAATAAAGACATTATTGAAGCTTTTGGCAACATTCACATTCAACTAATTCACAGCAGATGACTAGATATGTGTCATTTCCTTACATTTTTTCCCTAAAGGTGTTATTGTATCATTTAAAAAAAATGTAAGTAAATTTTATGTTGTGTGCTACTTTAGATTATACAGAATCAGATACAGATAAATAAATAAACACATATATTTGGTGCACGTATAATTAAAAAGATTAACTATTTTACATGTTGTACAAGTATTTTTGTACCTTTGGGTATTATTATAAAGGGAACCACCATCTTCAGTTATCACTCTCCCCTTTCATTTTCTGAACAACCTGGCGCTGTTTGACCGGCTCATTCATTTGATTACTGTAAAGAGTACATTGCCATAAAGTGCTCAAAATTCATCAGGAGTTTAAATTATTACAGCTTGGTTGGCTGCGTTGGTGACAACACTTCAGGTCGGGCTGAATAAGCCTGGCTGAGGTGAAAGCCCCAGATGAAGAAGGCTATTCCAGAGAAGTAAATTTGCTTATCCATAAATATATATACACTCACTTCTTATGTTATGGCCAGTTCATGCTTTACTTTGTATACTAGATGCTCATCTCATTTTAAAAAAGTTTTTCAGAGGTGGTGGTAGAAAAAAGTCTGCCACACATGCACGCTCAGCAGGGCTTTACAAACCTTGGGTTTATTTCTACCTATTTTCCACAGCGGCCGTTGTGTTTATCCCTTCCTACCATTACTCACAGTGGTAGAAATTATGACCCAGTGCACATTTCTATCACGCTAGGGTTCATTCATCTTTGATTACACCTTTCAGATGATATAAATTAGGCCTATCCCACCTTGTTAGCTTGATGGATTACAGGGGCCAATATGAAACACACTGATCAATACCATGGATTAGTTTCTGTGTTTCAAGGCTATACAACTCTGTGAGAGCACGTTTCTCAAGTCTGCCTTTGCAAAAATTTTCAGTGCAAATAAAGTCCTCTGTTACAATTTAAGTAAAGCCGCACTTGTACGAAAACATCAACAAAAATCACAGCAGTACAGTAAAAAAAGAAAAAAACAGATTAATATTATAAGGTGTTATTTCTTTGTCACGTGGTCACATGAACGATTTCTAGTGTATACAGTTAAATATCCATTATCTTTCCTTTTTCATTTCTTCTTCAGCTCCTGTGCTTTGTCTTTTACTGTACACTGTCAAAACAGGGACTTTCTTTACTGTTGCTAACACATAATGATGTGTTGAAGGCAGCGAAATTCAGAAATCAATCGAGGGCCAAGCGCTCCAAAGGGCAGAGATCACGAGGGTGCTTGTTTCTCCGTGATCTTTAAATTGCTCCTAACACTCTGTTCAAGTTGTGCAAGTCTTTTGGTGAGGTACTGTGGGGAATGTCCTACTGTCCTATCAGAGATTGCATACATTATTTATTTGTTAATTTTTTTTGTATAACTTGAACCCTGAAATTTATATATATTATAATATATATAGTATATATAGTATAATTTAGTTCAATTGAGTTTTATTAATATAGCACCAACTCACAATAATCGCCTCAAGTGGTTTTGTATTGTAAGGAAAAGATGCTACAATCAAAGAGAGAAACCCCCAACAAGCAGACAATCTCTCATGAGCAAGCATTTGGCGACAGTGGGAAGGAAAAACTCCTTTTTAACAGGAAGAAACCTCCTGCAGAACCAGACTCAAAGCGGAGCAGCCACCTGCCACAACCAAGCTGGGTGTGAGCAGCGAGAGACAGGACAAAAGACACACTGCTGGAAAGAGCAACAGAGACAGGCTAGAAATAGACTAAATATGAATCATTTAAACACTTCTTTAATCAGAAAAAACATAACTATATGTACAAAATCTGGTGCCTATAACAAAATGATATCACTACTGGGACGATTTCCCCATTTTCACTTATAAAAACCTGCTTATTACCAAATAAAAAATTTGTTTTTACCAGCTTTATATCCAAACACATTAGACCATGAATTTTCTTTCATAGTTTTTAAACGATGATTCTTCTTTGATTTCTGTTTGCTTCTGTTTTTTGTAAGGGACTAAGACTGAGAGTGAAAACAAATTAGCCACTATGTGGAACATGTCGAAAGATGAGCAAACACACAAGTGGAGGCAGATCTGGGAGTGTAATGCATTTGGCATCTTTAAGCAGACCTTTGACAGGGGGTGTGTTTGACTGCTCCTTTTAGCAGAAATGGGTGATTGCACAGAAAACAGCTAACCGCAGAGATTTAAATTTGTTTTGCAAAGTGGAAAAAAAAATTCTGGGAAGCAAAGAGCACGTGGAAATGCATTGAGGCATTTATCAAGCTTATAGAAAATGCTCCATATGGACAAGGGGCAGGTCAAATGAATAAGCTTTTAAAAATCAATCTCACCAATTACTGTCTGTCTCACTTGTGAGTGAGTCACGCCTGACTCGGCGCACAAAGGGGCAGATGCAGAGAAAAGCTGAAGAGGGAGAAGACTGACAACTTCATGTTTGGGTAATTATCATCACTTCTGGCATGAACTGAGGGGCCTCTTAACTGCCTCTTTGTTGTTGTTAAACAGTTTGCTCTGCTGATTGATGATGAAAAGGGAACATGCACCCACACCTCTCCAGGGACTGTGACATAATGTGTGTGCATCCCCTGTGACCCTGCCAGCTGGGCAGGCTAAACACAACGCACACAGGCGGGATTGTATGAACTATCACAGGGGGCTGGCTATCGATACATTATTCATATCCATCTGATGGGACCCGCTCAGAGGTACGGCGCACACACCCACACACACATTTATTCAAATTCAGCCACTTTATCATATCAGTGGCCCGGCTGAGAAGTCATACATCCCCGTAGATGCTCTGGTCTTTTCCTGCACTGTCATCAGATTCTCCAGCTTTCCCCTGTGTGTTACCTCCTCATTCATATTCATGTGAGTCAGATCTCTGCCAAAGGGCTCTTCTGATACGTGTGTGTGTGTGTGTGTGTGTGTGTGTGTGTGTGTGTGTGTGTGTGTGTGTGTGTGTGTGTGTGTGTGTGTGTGTGTGTGAATAATATGCAAGACCCTGAGGCAAGAAAATGCACTCAAAACACACGTCATAATAAATACATACATAAACCATCACAGTCGGTCCCACTGTGAAGTGTTTATTTCTTGAGATAAAAAAAATTATTTTAAGGTATTTTGAAAAAAGGCATCCTCTTCATGCCAATATTTTAGTTTTCTCATGCTCACGTTCCAGTTTGGGGAGCAGCTAATTAGAAACAGATAAACATGTATAGATATCCACCGGCATGGGCTCTTTATATCAGGCTCTAACGGCCTCCCCCCGTGAGCGATGTGTGCTTGAGGGATTATCTAGCAAGAAGACCGCGACTCTCACTCCTGTGGTTTCTGCTCAGTCACCATCTGACAGCCAGGATGGCCCGACTCTTTACATGGCCAGTTGGGCCCAGCAAGAAACCTTATTATTCTTAAAGCCCCTCTCTCCCCGTTTGTACCTGATATTTCCCGATGCTTGAAAATTTGTTGATGTTTTGTGCCCTTTCATTTCATTCTTACTCTTTCTGTCTCACCTCAACCACTTTAGTGTTGCAATGAGTGTTCTTCATACGTCCCTGATTGGTGCGATCTGTGTGTGCAGGTAAGTTAAGTGGTCCACTGCAGCCTCCCTGCAGAGAGATTGATGGCCTCAGGCCATGTCACACTGTAATTTCTTAAGCACTTATTTCCACACTGGCTCGCCATCTCTGCGGCAGTCTCTGCACCAGACTGTAATTAGAAGGCAAATGTCTGGGAGCAGGCCTGCTGATCTGCAGGTAACCCAATAAAATATTATGCCATCTTTACTGCCCATTGTTGAAACACAGTAATTAAGGGTAGTTTAATGTGACAAAGTCTACACTTTAAATTTTACTTAGCTCTTTTATTGTTACCTCTATTCCTGTGGATATTAAAAAATTATTCACAGGAACTGTGAATATATATATTATACCTTCAGAGCAAACAGAGAAATATTAAAATATAACTAGCCACAAAGTTTAAACCATTGTCTCTTCTCTTCTTGCCAAAGTCTGTCTCGCTCCAGTGTAAGTGGTCATGTTCAGCTGGCATCCCCGTGGACACTCAGTGGGTTAATGCGGGATGTCGCTGCGTCCTGATGGCAATCCAAAGCCTTTCTAAGAAGGCTTTTTGCCGAACAAGGCATAAATCCCGATTATGAAATAACAATAAAACAATCCCTTATGCTCATTTCATAAAACACTATATAATAAAGCTTATGGGGAAAGAGCTTGACTTAACAAGTCCAGTGTGCTGCACTCTTTGCACTCTCTGCAAGCTGATAAGCGAGGAGCTGTGAGTAAGCAAAAATAAGTGCTGTTAATAAAAACTGTATATTCTGCACACATACAGATGCGCTATTACTGCTCAGTTATTAGTCGTTAGGTAGAGACTTTCAAGAGGTGTTTGAAACAGAGCCGTTATTCTCTTGAGAGGCTCTCACTAGTAAAGAGGAGAGGAAAGCAACTCAAGAGTGATATAAGCTCAACAGATGAGCCTCAATTCACTAAATGTTTGAATCCAGATGACCCGCAGATGCTTTAAAGCAGATTTAACAACAATAGACAGATGTTGGGCGGTAGCTTGTATAAGGGAAGTGGTTATCACACCGGCTGGGCTTCTCCCCATCCCTTTAATCGAGGAAAGACTTAGAGCTGTTTCTAAGTGCTTCCAAATCAGATAAAACAGACAGAGAAAACCAAGTTCTCCATGTAAGTGTGTGCTGCTTTGTCAGGCTGATATGGACCAGAGAGGATTACTGCTGGATGGGAGGCAGGCTTTGGAAGGACTATGAAGACAGGAATATAGACTTTCCTACTTTATACTATCATTGCAGTCAAGAAGTGGATGGAAGCCATTTGTGTGTGTGCCATACAAAGAATAGAATTTTATTTATTTACATAGCACTAAATGTATATATGCATTAAAAATCAACAGACTGAAATAAAGAAAAACGTTTTAGCAGTTTGGATTGAATTTCTGTGCCGGTTTTTGCAAACCTGATGGCATCTTTGATATATGACTCAGTAATCATGGCTACATTATAACATACAAACTCAGCACTCAAGGGTTCGACCACACCCTCCGATTATTGAGTTTTGGTCACAGCTACACAACTGTAGAGTGTTGTGCGTGTTTCTTGCTTGGCTGTGATGCTCATGATGTCTGTCCATGTATTTACAGAACTGTCTGCAGAACACAAAACTATTTTTACAGATGTTCATAAGCATTTCATTTTACTCAAGAGGGGAAAACACTACCCACGACGCTATCAAGGTTATGTTCTCATTTCCTCTTGTATATTGCTAGTACTGTATATAAATACTAATCTAAGGAGACAGCATTGTAGCTCAACAACATATTTCCATCACATATTATAAACAAAACACTCTTTGACTATAGAAAATTAGTATTGTTCAGATTCTTGTGTTGGTTAACCGATTCTCTGATGGTCTGTCATAGTTCACAGTTTAAAGGTTATCAGTCAAAGTCAGAGAAACACAGAGCAGAATGTAACAATGTTACTGGTGTTGTTTTCACCTTTGACATCCACACCATGGAAAAACGTTATCTGAGAGACACCTGCTGCAGCAGGAAATACCACAAATGTCCATCCACCTGTTTACCAGTGGGAAGATTTTTCAAAGCTTCAGTTATGAAAACTTACAGTTAAATCAAAATGGCGTGTCAGAACACATCCATTTTTGAATGCATCCTTAAGTGAACGGGTTTTACTAAATTAAAAGCATGAGATAAATGACTCCCTACTCACAAAGACGTTCCCCTTTAAGGAATATTAGTGTCATGGTTTCAGCTGTGTAATGTATTGCTTTCTCTCCAATATTAAGTATCTTTATCTAGTATCTGAACAAATAATATATTGAACGATGGGTACAATATGACCACTCACTGGCATCATGGGTAGCATGATCCCATTGTAGTTTTTACTCAGTTTTCTCAGGTGGAAAATACCCAGCTGCTACAGGCTATACAGATACCTAAGCAGCACATATTTGGGGAAATAATAAGTCTTGCAGCAAGTTAAAGGAAATGAGTACAATTCTGTGAATCACTAAAAAAGTAGTGAGACACTGTATTAATATGTGAGCTGTGGAGGTGCTGGCAGGTGAGTTTTCCCCTCCGTTTGATGGCTCCATGTAAGTTACTGATATCCCAAGTCCCAGCCCTTTCCCTCGGTGATAGTTAATTACACTGGGTAAATCCATCGGCAATTTGTCAGGCTGTTTCAGTATTCCCACCCAACTCACCCACCCAAGACCAGCCACTTCCCTCCTCTCTTATTCCTCATTCTAAGCTCATGTAATGAATCACTAATCACTCAGTCCCTGATGAACATCCCCAGCCTATTATCTCTTAATTACCCCATTCGAGAGGCAACAACACAGGCCAGCAGGGGGCAGGCAGTCAAATAAAAATAAGGAATATAATGCGCGTAAAATAGTTTGTGCTCAAAAGCCTGAACATCGTTGTGTGTGTGGATGAGGGCAGTGTATTTACTGTCAGGTGGTGAATTATGTATGTCACCGTGTTTCTGTTCATGTACCTGAGAGAGCGAGCGGGACATTGAAAGCCCCCCGGCTGTCGTGGTTTATGTACATAGAGCCAGAACTGGCTTGCTCTCAATCTTTGCTCGGCTCTGTGACCGCCGGGCTCCAAATGGTCCTCTTGTGGAGCATCTTGGCTGTGGCAGAAAATGGAGCCTCTAACTCACAGAGTCATTTGCAGATGCGACACTTGGGATTCGAAGCGAGTTGCCACAGAGCAAAGATAGAAATTGGAACTGGCAGCAGACATGAAATGGGGTCAGGGGATTTGCCCCCGACACTCTCTCTCTCTCACACACATACACACACACACACATATGTATGTATTGATATATATATATATATGTATATAGATGTAAGTTTCAGGAATTCATGAGTAGCCAGTTCAATGATGTTGCTAAAAAACAGGCTTTGAATAAAAATATTAATTTGTTGCTGTATTTTAGTTTCTGCTAAAAAAAACCAAACACATCAAATGAAATACATTCTCTCTGACTTCGGTTCTTAAAAGTAAATACTTCACGGTTTGAAACACCCAGTCGGTGTGATGGAGCTGGGGGTGTTTTAAGCAGTGTGTGAGGCGGGAATGAGAAATTCCCAAACTCCCTTTTCGCAGTCTGAGAAAAGCGCAAAAGAATAGGTTCAAGATCACACAGTTGTCGCTTGTTTACATCAACCGAGCAAACCAAGAACAAATTTTTATAGCGTCCCGAACTGACAGGTGTCCCCTGCCAAGTATTCTTAATAGTTAAGGTTTTTGCATTTAATCTCGCTAATTTCAACATATCCCTCTAAGGATCTTAAAGCTTAACTTTGGAAAAGAAAAAAGACCCTGTACAGCCCTTTTTGGAATCCTGGTGTCTGTTTTTTGTCAGTCTTTTAGTGAAAGCCTGTCAAAAATGGTTAGCTTCTCCAGTGAAACTACTTCTTTGCATCTTAGCTCCCGGTCTTGCCCTGTGTCTGCACAATTTCTTTCTATCCTCTTGTTTCTCTCCTTTTGTTTAGATAAAGCGAGGGATTAGGAAAGATTTGCCCCCATAAAGCAGTGGTTTGATGGGCTTTTATCCCACCATGTTGCTAAAGCTGTGTAGCCCCTGGATTAGGTCTTGACAATAGGAACCCTTGTGCTGGGCCGCAGCCTGAGGGGCACAACCAAAGACCAGTTCTGAGAAAGAGGGAGGAAACAAACCTGCCAACCTCGATATGTCAAGTCTGAAACAGAAACCGTTCAGAGGAGCGGCCCTGGCTGCTGCATGGTGCGCCGAATCTACAGGATCATACAAGGATACACAATAGAGTGAACAACTTGTGGTCAGCCTCACATGTGGAGAATAACTGTGTCTCTATCTCAGTGCTCTCTGTTCACCTCACTTTGGTTTCTACCAAAGTGCTTAATGTAGAAAGTTTCAGATGCATGCTCCACTCTGGGAAGATTTTTATAGATATTGTGGAGTATTTTAAAAATAGCTCTTAAGTGATGGCACTTAAGTCAGCATCAGGTGGGCCTGAAGGCTATTTTTAAAGTGAAATCTGAAGGTTGTGGAGTTAGAAGAAGTGAGGTTAACACAAACACATCGCTAACTGCTCGAATCTGCAGGCTCGAGGCTACATCATGAGCTACTGGGGTAACACACCCGAGTCCCTGACTGAGCTTTTGGTGTCTGAGTTGCATTAAATAACATAGACAAACGACAGTTGCACTGAATGTATGTCTATTTTTGTCTTTCTTTTACTATCTCATATTAATATTGTGTCAGTGTATACAGAGTGCAGAGTATTCTATAAAATATTTTTACATAAACAGGTGATTGGACAACTGTGTATATTATGAAAAGAGTTGGCGATAAAAAGGGCGAGTATGTCACCAGTGTTTACAGTAGATCTACTAAACTCACATTATGTAGGCTATGTGGTAAGCAACGGGCAGCTGTCAGACAAATTAGTGATGAGCACTGACAATTTAGCATTTGTAACGTTACAAGTTAATAAATGCAAAAAGGTGTAAGTTATGTGTTGACATGAAGAAATAAAAGGCAGTTGGTGCAGTTTTCAGATTTAGATTTAAAATTTTGTGATGCTTTGCTTTCCCTCTAAATGTTATCTGTTTTAGAGTCGACTGTTTCACTACAGTAAGCGGTCTGTTCTTTTTGTCACACAGAATGCTGTTTACTTTTAAAATAAGTGTTGTAATACATGAAGTCTGAAAACAAACTCTGTGGAGCTGGAGATTTGTCCATTTAAATCAGGTATTCAACACATATGAGGACGGTCTTAAAGGTGAACGCCCTGCTAATACACAGCTGGAGAATTGCTAATGGCAAGTTGCTTTGTTACTCCAGTCACACAAGTCCCATGGAAGCAGTCAATTCTAAACGATACATCAAAATGATTAATTTTACCCAAATGAGCACAAGCTAACCTTGACTAAGAGCATGTGCCGGCCAGAGCAGCTGGTTTGAAACCTAATATATTCATGAAGTTAAAGAAAACCTAATGACAAAAGTTAATGGGCTCTGAAGGCTGAAGGCATCAACTTTCTCCTGGAGTTGATGTAAAATGCCACTTGGAAATATAGGGAGCCATGTGAGGAGAAAAAATTACAAACGCTCATGCGTTATAAACCTGATTAAAAACTGAAGATGATTTATAAATCGCTGCTGCTTCCTCGGCTGAGCGTTGATTCGGGCTGCCAAAGTCCTGATGCAGGGATAAAGTTTTGAGGCATGAGGATGATTGAGAGCAAAGGCGATAACTCAGATCTGAGGAGAGGCTTTAACATGATAAAGCCTGAATGCAGCCAGAGTGCGGAGAACAATGAGTGTGCCGATAAAATCCACAGAAATCTGAGATGAATTTGGGGTTTAGAAAGTTAGCCTGGGGTGAACAGTGCTCAGATCCTGAAGGTGAGCAGGATGAGAAGTGTGCTTTGAAAATGGTAAATGACGAGGGGTGAACTACGGGTTTTATTCAGAATAATCTTTATGATTAGGCCTCAAAAACAGCAGTTAGGTTTGCAAGGGATTACAAATTTGGAACTGCTGATTTTTTCTCTAAACGTCAATGATTCGCAAATCGATTGACTGATAAATTGTAATATTTTGATAGTTTTTATATCTCACAGTTTTAGATTGTTGAGAACTGAATAAACTTGAGTGAACATTTAAACAAGCAATGGTGACACCGCTGGAACTGGTGATGTTTTGGTCAGAAAAGCAGACACTTCATTCACTAAAGGTAAATCAATATACATAATAATGATAATAATGCATTATCAATAATCCCATTAGTCATGTGTTTTATCCACATCCAAAATTTAGATTAGATGTTGGCTTTTTCATTAAACCGTTTGAATGAAACAAAAATTTTCTCATTATAAATGTAAAACATTCTATCCCCTTATCACAAGCTCTTAATGATAAACCAGTAAGAAAGGTAAACAAATTCATATACATTTAATTTCTTCTTAAATTGCTCTATTACACCACATACAATAGACACACTGTTAGGATTTAATCCAGACATGCCTGTGCAACTCGTCTTTTAGGCACCAGAAGTCGAATACTTTTAAAAACTGAGATTATGCCTATTATTTTGACTTAAATTTTTTTTTAAAAAACATCACCTGAAAATGTGACTTCCCAGAGTCCAGAGTCATGAAGAGCCTAAGCGAGTGTGAGCCCTGAGATCAATATCATGATTCTGTCTAACATTAAAGAAATAAACAGAAGACAGAGGAGTTCTGCAACATGCTAATAAGAACCCAGACTTACCTCTTCTAAGGGAAAGCGCTGATCTCACAGAATACTACTTTGAAACAGTTTTTTACTCCTTTTTGTTAACTGATAAATAAGCTTATCATTTATAATAGCTACATAACGACTATTAATAACAATATTTTGAAAGCATCTTCACTTTTAGGACCTGCATTTTAAAAGATTACATCTATAATTTGTCTACATGTTATTTTACAAGTTAAAAACAATTCTGTAGTTTATTGTCCATTCAATCCCAGTGTGGGAGGGGCTGCTGCTCCACTGGCCTAATATCACTCTAATAGCAGGCCCTCTTGACACTTGCATTAAAACCCTCAGCCATGCTGGACATTAGGCCGCATTATACGTTCCGTAAAAAAGCTGATTTGAGGAAGAGCAGCTGAGAGGAATTCCTTCTCGCTTTAATTGCTTTAGAAACGGTTCCCACAAAGAGACACTGGACAGATTTACCTCCAGTTTAAGTTCTTATTTTCATCGGTTCACAAGTTAATCCGATTTTTCTTCTCCTCTCTGCCCAAATGCTCTCCAGCAAAAAAAGGCACAGGACAAAACATAGGTTCGGAATACATATATATATATATATATATATATATATATATATATATAGATATATAGATATAGATAGATAGATAGATAGATAGATAGATAGATAGATAGATAGATAGATAGATAGATAGATAGATAGATAGATAGATAGATCTAAAATCGGAACAGTTTTAAAAATATACTTTTTAAGACCCATGTGCGCAGCGAAACCCACTTGTTGCTATAAATCGTTGATTTTTATTGTTGCTTTTTCATATTCTGCATTTTCTCGATTAAGCTCTATAAGACACCGACCTTAACTCAGCAACATGAAAAATCTAAAGAGGGAACACTTGAACTTTGCTCAAACGCGCTGAGGTGAGCTATAAGGCGCACACAGCCTGTTTTCAGACGTCTAAAGTTCTATGAGTGAATGTGAGCAAAGATCAAATTTAGGATTTTAACCCCCTCCCACCCCACCTTCGTCTTTCTCCCTCACTCTCGGAGAAAATTCAAAAAAATATGCAAGCTTTACATTAAAAGGCTACTTTCGCTGCCCTTAATTCCAGCCTAAACGGTTTTTCCTCGGAAGAAGAAATCTTTTCTAAAAACCTTGAAGAAGAAGAGAGGGGCATTATTGTTTTAATCCTCTTACCAGCAGTCATTTTAAGACATTTTTTGGAGGGTGAAATGGCGTCTTGTCTACCCAATCCTAACCTAAATCCCTCGGGGCCGGGGAGCTGCTGGAGGCAGTGCAGCCCAGCCCGCATCTCTCCATCTCAGCTGCATTCCCACCAAAAAATGCAGTCATTGCCAGGCAGCAGGAAAATAAAATTAATGCACGGAATTAACCTGAAAGTCGCTGTAGTCACTGCAAGAGGGTAGCAAAGGCCAGTAGCTTCTCCTCATTTGCATATCATTTAATTAAGACCCGTGTGATTAACTTTCCCCCTGCCTTTTAGCTGATTTTCACGAGTTTCATCTAAATCAGCTCATATTTCTTACAAACACTAAAGATCATCTGTAGCAAATGTTTACTTTCTAGATTATCTCGGATTTGTTTTCATTATTTTGTTTTTTAAAAGGTTGTTTGGGGCTAAAAATCAATCCAGAAAGCATCACTGACAGACAAACAAACGGAAGCTTTAATGGACTTTTTTCTTTTTGTAATTTCTCTGTAGTGGATTTAGTAATTTTCTAAAAATTAATAAAGCAGTATGAAAAATACTAAAATTAAAGGTAGTGAAAGGTAACTGGGAATTAGAAATTAAAACAAGTACAGGTTTCCCTTTGAAGTGGGTTTAAGCGCTTACTCAGCAACAAATTCTCAGAATAACTCTGTGATGTTGAAAATATGAAATCAAACTCAGACTGTCGCGTAATTTTTTATATTTGTGCAAAACAACTTTAAGTTATCAAGGTGAAACTTCGTCAGCCTGCAATCGCCCACAAACAGCAGCATGCATTTAATCATCACGGTCACCTGCGAGCGATGTGCTTAAAACAAGGAGAGCCTATAATAATAATGATAATAATAATAGTAATAACAATAATAATAATTGTCTAATGTGACAGAACGTGTTAAAACAAGCACAGCGGCACCTCGGTGCAGCACTCACCCGCAAAGTGAGGCGTATAGAAGCGAGGGGGGGCGGGTGGATGAGGAAAGCGACGTGATTGGCACAGAGAGGAAAGCGTCGGGGCGTCCCGGTGACCCCACCCGGAGCGCTTTAAAGGCCGATAGATGGCAGCTCGGCATCCTCCCTCAAGCAGAGAAGCGAGCCGGTGCACGGAGCGGACAGACCGGAATATTCTCAGGATATCTGGCTGAATGAAAAACTGTAATGAACTGAATAAGATGATCAACCACCTGGGGATTTTAGAGGAGAAGATCTGAAAGGCGAATATTCGGCTGAGAAATTTCTATAAGGCAGAGAGGTAAGAAGTTTGCTGAACGCAAGTTGGGCATTACAGCTCATTTCCCTACAGGATTTAGATTTTAAACTAAACAAACATTTAATTAAAACTGTTTTTAGCCTTGTCTCTTTTGTTTTTGTCTTCGCTTACATCGGGTTCCGAACTTCCTGATAGAAGTGATTCCCATAGTGCAGCGATCTCGAGGTGTCCAAAATAAACAGTGGCAGCGGTTAATAACAGCACGTGCTTGCTCGGTTTCCCTTTATTTCTGACTGTAAAATAACATGCAGTGTTATAGGATTTGTCAGGAGATCCCTTGGTTCCTCTCGGTGTGTTACTCCGTGTTGTTCATTTGCCGTAGGTTAATTATTCCCGTTCGCTCTCTCTGTCTTTTCAGTTTGTAAATGGTGATGGATTGACGCCACGCATAGAGAACCACGGCCCCAAGGCACTCTTTAGTAAATGCGGTATAACTCATAAATCCACGGCAATTAGCATAATTAGACTTAAATCAGAGCCCGAGGCATCGTGACATTGTCCTGAAAGAAGAGCATTATGTTGAATTTTTAAGCTGTAGATGTGGGGGAAACTAGCAGATTACATGCTTCCAGCCAGAGGCTCATTTAGCAAAATAGTGCAATGAAACAGCCAAAAAAGAAGAAGAAAAAGAAAATTAAAATCGAAAGAAAATATTGTATTAGTTACACGGTTTCCTCTCAAACAGTCATTTATACACGCACACACGCCCACCGGGGCCCACCTTTCACGTGTCAGGCCTGATGATAAATTAATAGTCCTGTATAGTTGAAACCTATTTGCACCCACATTAAACAGGAGTCCAACCGGGGATCCTGTGCATATTTCACCGCAGACCTGTCACACGTCGCCGTCAGCCTCTAGGCGCTTGGAACCGACCTGGGACCCGCCACAGATTGAAACAAACGGCTCCCACTCGAGGCGAACTCACAGGGAGCAAAGTAAATATTTTCCCGCAATTCTGCCGGTGCAGACTGCAGAGGTTTGGCAGCGATTACCGTGAACTGCGAGCGCGCAAAAATAAACCTTTAAAATATTAATAACAATAATAATGATGATTAAAATATAGTCAGTGTAAAAGCTCATTTTAAACCCAGGCCGTGAATAAAAAATACTGAAGATAATTTTTTTTACTGGAATATTTTTGGATATAAATAAAAACACTTTAATTTATTATTATTATTATTATCATTATTATACAGACTTGTAAAATAATAATAATAATGATACATGTCTGTATTATAATTCAGTAATAATTATTTTACAGAAATGTATTACAATAATAATAATAATAATGATAATAATAATAATAAGGTAAAATAACAACAAAAAGCCACAGAATAATGCAACAATCCAAAAAAGCCGATATCGAAAATTCTACTTTATGCACTACTTTAAAAAAAATACATTTGATCTGAAATAACAACACTTTGTATTAGCAAAAAAAAGGGAAATTATTAGCAATGACATCAACGGAGAATCTATTTTACGACTTCTTGTACTTCTCAACACTAAACTAAACAAAAAGTGATCTTAATCAAATGTAATATAAAAGTTACCAATTTGCTACTTTCCATGTTTTTGACGATATTTTTGACTAAATTTAGTTTCCTTCAGTTTTTCGTTTTACTTTGCTACATTTGTGCGGATCTAACGACACACATGAAGGTTCTTTGAAAATTCCAACTGTATATTAACTCATAAATCATTACCAGTTATTCGCTTTGTTATCCGTTTATAAAATGAACCATCCCCTCTTTGCCGGGAAGGAGTCTAAAGCTTGTCTTTCACCTGTTGCCATTTAATTTTCTCCCCTCGGAACAAACACGCACACAAAAATAAAAAATAAGAAATGGCCTCCTGGAGTTTAAACTTTTATTTAGAACTTTCTTTGTTCCGAGGCCTGAAACTCACAGCAGCTTGTTCTCTCTTCAGTCAGCTCGCCGGTCATGCAGCACTACGGAGTGAACGGCTACTCTCTGCACGCCATGAATTCTCTGAGCGCCATGTACAACCTTCACCAGCAGGCGGCGCAGCAAGCACAGCACGCGCCTGACTACAGGCCCTCGGTGCACGCGCTCACTCTCGCGGAGAGACTGGCTGGTAAGACTCAGTTGCTCATTTTCTATCCCAAATCGTCACTTCCTCCCATTCTCAGTTAAGTTATTATATTTATGTGATCCTGGCACGTGAAGGTGCTCGCGTGAACGTTTAGCTTGTCCCTAAATTAAACTGGTCATGTTTCTTGTTTCTCAACGGCTGTACATTTCAAGACATTATCCTTGAGGCCCGCTATGGCTCCCAGCACCGAAAGCAGCGGCGCAGTCGAACAGCGTTCACCGCCCAGCAGCTGGAAGCTCTGGAGAAAACCTTCCAGAAGACGCACTACCCTGACGTGGTGATGCGTGAACGCCTGGCCATGTGCACCAACCTGCCCGAGGCACGTGTGCAGGTAAAAAAAAAAAAAAACCCCAAATGCATTTGTCTAGCAGTCTCGTTTCGCTATTAAAAATGTGAAATAAATAAAAGTAATGGATATACAGTATACAGGTGTTGAGGCAGTCACGTGATATGAATTGTCGTTTTTCGCTGTTTAAGAGCCGATACTGTGCTCTTTCAGACTCACTATCCTATAAGGATAGTCTTACGTTTGTTTTCTTACACAGTGCACTGCTTTTCACCTCTGTTTGAAACTCTGGCATACTCAGATTTAGCCTTTTGTATATTTTAAAGCCCACCTGCCAAGAGGCCCCCTGATTAGTCATGTGGACGAGCAAAAAGGTGTTCCTCTCGTAGTTTTTTCTCTTGGTAAAAAAGCCCTGTTTTAACCATAATTAGACCTAGACCAGAAGCTTCCGCAGAAGTATATGATTTAAGAAATGCACAGCGTTCAGTCAGTAGGACTCACTTTTAAGGCAAAACTATCACAGATCAAGACAAAAGCAGTTAATTAAATATCAGAACAAATATCAAGGTATTCTAATAAGATTCTTGTAAGACTATAGTTTTTTGTTGGCGTGACGTTCTAGACCCTGAAAAATCTAAAAATAAAAATGAAACTGGTTAAATGGCCTGCTGTTTTCATTATTTACACGACTGTTTGAAAGACTGACTGGATCCTTTTCATTAAAACTGTAGAACAGGACATTTGCCTTGGTAGACGATGAATTCTCTGAGGCCCACTTTAGTTTTTCACATGTGCACCACATCAGGGATTTTTGTCCAAAGAGCCAGAGTAGCCATAGTAAATTTTTACAACACACAAGAAGAAGAATATTAGAATATTAACTTTTAATGTATTTTTAGTCCTTTACTCAGGCACTTATCTATTTTTCTACCTGCCAGGTCTGGTTCAAGAACCGTCGGGCCAAGTTTCGTAAGAAGCAGCGCAGCTTGCAAAAGGAGCAGCTCCAGAAACAGAAAGAAACTCAAGGAGCTGCCGAAGGTGCTACAGAAGACTCCAAGAATGACCTCACTACTGCCACTACCCTGGCTCCTGAGACTCGCACTCCTCCTCCTCCCTCCTCCTCTTCATCCTGTCACTCAGAGACCGAGAGGCAGGCAGCAGCACGGCCCCAGCCTGGTGAGATGAGCGTGGAAGTAAACGTCACCTCCCCAGAACCATCAGACAGCGAGTCAGCAGCAGAAGATAATGCTGACAGGGAGGAGGACGAAATAAGAGGAGAGACGAGGGTGAAACTCAGGGAGGAGATTCAGGGGGAGGGGGGACTGCCGACAGGGAGCAGCTCCCCATCCTGTAAACGGCTGAGCCCAACCTCAGGTAAAAAAAAAATACCACATTCAGTTTGTCTTCCTTTTGTAGTCTCTAATCAATTACTTTATTTTAGAAATTAAATCTGTCCATGTGCGAGATAGTTTGAGAGAATTCATATAAATGGAGGGTATATACAGAAGTTATCCACTTAAAAGGTGCGTCACAACATACTGAAGTCCTCCTTCTCGCTTTCTGTCTTCCAGATTCTCCTTTGAGCTCCCCCGCCTTGCCCTCCTCCAGCAGTGTAACCAGTGGTCTAGTGCAGAGCAACTCCTACGCTTCGTCTCCTCTCAGTCTCTTCCGCCTACAGGAGCAGTTTCGCCAACACATGGCGGCCACCAACAACCTGGTGCACTACCCATCGTTTGACATGAGCACGCCGTCCAGCCTGCCCTACCTGGGCATGAACGTTAACATGCCTTCCCCATTGGGGTCGCTGCCCTGCCAGTCCTACTACCAGACCCTATCGCAGGCTCAGCAGGTATGGAACAACCCACTGTTGCAGGCAGCACCGGGCAACCTCCCAGGAAGCCTCAACAGCAAGACCACCAGCATCGAAAACCTCCGTCTGAGGGCCAAGCAGCATGCGGCCTCGCTGGGATTGGATACACTCCCCAACTGAAGCTTGGCTGCTAGTTGTACGTGCTTGGCCTGTAGGTCAGGGACTACGCTACAAAATGGAGGCCTGCCAACAGGAGGTGACCTAACAACACCTCCTGACCTCTCATGAACCAGCAAAAGAACTTTGTGTATCCACCCAGAATTCAGAATTACCTCCAAAACAGCAGTAGAACCATCTCCAGTTTAATGTCAAGATTATTTGCTATTCAGATGTTGTGACGATAATCACAGAAGCGCTTCGTTCAAAGTCTGCCCACATTTCAAATTTGTGCTCATATAAATTAATTCCACAGCTTTTTTTGTTTGCTCTTTTGTCGATTTTAAATAAACCCAGTTTCAAAATATTTGCAAGTACACACCAAAAGAGCATAAAGCATGTTTTCTCCTTTAACTGAGTGCCAGGGTTGTCAATTCATGTATTGGCCTTATCCTCAACAGCATCATTTGAGCATGCAGCTCACTGCTGGGAGCACACGGAAACACAAAGAACGTCTCTGCTGGATAGACCTAAGAGAAAATAAGATTATGACAAGAACTCAATGGACTTAATGAAAATCCCACCTGGACTGAAGCTGTGACTGAACAGCACTGCTTAGCACTTGCTTGCATTTGACACCACCTGGTCAATAGAATCAGGAAGCTCTAATGCCAGCTGTTCACTATGATTTAAGCTTCTTCTATAGAGTCACTGCAGGAAGGCTTGAACTCCAGAGCTGTCAGTCTCATTCCAGGACAGATATGAAAGATATATATATAAAATCTTATAATCCTACAAGAACTCGAACTATGCATGCTTGTACCCCACTGAAGCATGGCTTATAGCCACATGACATAGTTGACATGGCATTGGCAGCAGGGTAAAGTTCTGATATCAGAAGTAAAATTGGTTAATATAATTTCACAACCAAATTCATTTTTCTTGATAGATGATTTTGGAGTCAGAGCTTTCAGGTCAGCTTGCAAGAATCCATTGAGCATTGTAAATATCCTTCAGTATTTGTCCACCTGCCTGGGTAAGGAATACCTCCATGTCTCTTCTTTTTAAAGGATTTAAGAGGAAATGTATTTTCCAGTTTTGGCTATAAGCAAAGGACCTAACAGAGAAAATGAAGTAAAGAGGAGAATCTGCAGATGAGGCACAGTTAAAAATAATTTCGCACCGCCAACATTTATTTTTGTCAGATTGAACTCACCACTTTTCCTGAGCCGGTGGCTTCAGCAGAAACATGCACAGGCCAGTTCTCTATGTATTATATGACTGTACATTGAAAACATGTATTTCTCATTTGTTTTAAATGTGAGTAATTTATCTGTTCAATGCAAGGGAATAAATCAAAACATAAGAATGACTTATGTTCACAGCATGAAAATGTCTGTCTGCATTTTTTCATTAACACTTTCAAACCAGAGTATAGCAGTTATTTATTAGGTAATTAAGTATTTATTAAGAAAATGTGAGATTGAGAAAAAAATAACAATTTCTTCATAAAATTCATGACAAAACAAACATTATTGCAGGAAATTTCATTATGTTGCTCTTGTGGGATGAGTTGACAGAAGTTAGCCAAAAGGTGAGTCTGAAGAAGACCAGAAAAACCATTTACTTTCTAACCGGGATATCGAACCAGTTGCCATGCTCTCTCACAGACCTTACTCTCCAATGAGAGTAAGTTGGCAACAAAACAAGGGCAGGCTTGGCTTAGATTGTGCAGACCAGAGAAAGTCACAAAACTAGCTCATAATAAATTGTTTGAAATTTAAAAAAAATACCTTCACTGCTTTATAGTAAAAATTTAATTTTGGTTCCTATGTTTTATTGAGGACACCTTGATGATCCATAAATAATTTATACACAGGGGGTCCGCCAGCCTCAATGCTGAGGTTTACACACCAGATAGGGGAGAACCTGCCACTTGTTCACTCACTGCAGAAGATTTAATCCCAAATGAAATGACTGAAGCACAGTGTCAGGCTCTAAAGAGTCTCCCAATCCACCCACCCACCCACCCACTCTTCATACGCTCTCTTTCGCCGCTTCCCCTCTTCCCCCACCCTGTCAGCAGAGGTTTGGCTGCACCGAAACAGAATGCTTCGCCATAAGAAGATTACCTTTGGTTGGAATATCGATGGATTAAGTAAGAATAGAATGAGATAAAATAGGGCTAAAAGGGTTTCTAGAGTCAGCAAAGTTCAGACACCTGTTTTCCCCCTGCTCTGTCCTGCCCCGTAAATCCATGGCCATAAAGATTATATCACTTTCTGACTAGCAAAAGGTAGGCGGCTGTTTTAAAATAGGGCATGGTTACAGCATGTAAAAATAATTTTGGGGGCGCAAAGATCACTCATTCCAATATCCTTGGTTTATTACTTTAAATATGTGGTCAATTTGCCACGGACATCTGGGTTTTGTGTGTTCCTAAAGATCATGTGGATGTAAGTTATTGGGAATGGTGTGTTTGTGTGTGCTAGTGTGTCTATGGCAGCTAAGCCGCTGAAGGTTTCCAGGAGCTCTTTGATGTGTATCTGGGCAATGCGCTATTAGAGGGATTTTCCTAGTTGACAGCTCAGAGAATGTGTGGAGGAATTGCGATGCCAGCAGGCTAAAAGAATGCTGGAAACAGGATTAGGATCATATTCTGGCAGCTCCTGTCACTTCATCAATGGGCTAAGGTTTCCTCAGTGACAGCCCTCCTTCTCTGCCCAGTTAAAACCTTTAGTGGGACCATAAAAGGGGTGAGAGAGGGGAAAAAACAATGATTGAATGGTGTGCTATGATTTCTGTGCTGGGTTTGCTCTAAGGGCTTTGTGTTGGGAGGTCTGGGAGGACTGCATTGATTTGGAGGGAGGGGTAGGTCAGGGGGATGAGAAAAAGGTTTTTTGGGGGGAGAGGCTGGATAAGGGGGGGCTGCTTTTGGTCTTTCTTGGGAGTTTTACATCCAAATCCAAACAGAAGAGCATGTGGAGGGTTTTTACACTGATGCTAGCAGACAGGGACAGCAGTTTCGTGTCCCCCAGGGGACGACAGCAGCAGCAGGTGGGAAGGAAGAAAGCTGTCTCTTCACTTTGTATAAGCCCTGCCTGCCTTTGCAACGTGAAGGCTCTTTCACCTTGTGATGGCACAGCTTCTTAGAATCATGTCTCTTTTACACTTGTAGGCTTTCTGAGGTTAAGATAATGCCTCTGTGTAGATAAGCTTATTTTTGTTTTACAGTGTATAGCCTGTAATGGGCTCTGTAAGTTACACTGAAAACTTTAAAAAATGTTATCAAAACATGCAATTGCATTTAAAGTAAACTTTGCAGTACATAATACAATGGGAAACCATATGTTAAGCCCAAACCATTACAGTTTTGCACTCTTCATATGTGAGTCTGAATATTGTCATTGGAACTGGCTTCACTTCAGTTTTTGCATCTTTTCCCTGTGCATCAAATCTTTTATTTGTCATTTCTGAACAAGTAAGTGCCAGAAATGAAACAATAGCAAACTCAGAAGATGCTTTAACATTACCTCCAAAAGTTGAATCTGTTCATCTGGACGTAGCGTTTTGTGGGAGAAACGTTTCGTCACTCATCCAAGTGACTTCTTCAGTCTCAGCTGACTGCAGGTTTCCCCAATCTTATAAACAGTACATTTGCATAATGACTGAAACCAGCCCACTGAAGGAACAATGGGCTGGGAGGTCAGTTCCTTATTCATAATTATGCAAATTCTCATGACCATTGAGCAACAATCACTGACCAAAACCCACTGATCAATGGCCATGAGTCCCATTCACAGAGAGCTGGGGAATGGCTGCAATCACAGCATTGTAAGATGGCGAAAGATGTACCCTTAGGCCCCCTCCTCGATTCAGAGATGGTCTTTCCCTTTTCACGTGTTCCTTCAGTGGGCTGGTTTCAGTCATTATGCAAATATACTGTTTATAAGGTTTGGGGAAACCTGCAGTCAGCTGAGACTGAAGAAGTCACCTGGATGAGTGATGAAACGTTTCTCCCACAAAACGCTACGTCCAGATGAACAGATTCAACTTTTGGAGATTTACTTTCCTGGATGATTGAGAATGCATCAAGCCGCTTTAACATTACCTTAGACTATAATGCTTCTTTGTTAGCAGTAAAAATGCTGTAAACATGGAAATGATGATGTCAGTCCTATAGACTGTACATAAAAGGTGGACACAGAAATTAAAAACAGGATTTTGTGTGTCATATAATACAAACAGCCTTGGTCAGGTTACTTGAAAAAAGTAAATAGTAACTAATTACTTTTCCAAAAAAGTAATCCATTACTTTACTTATTACATATTTTCAAAAGTAATTAGTTACTTAGTTACTTTTTAAAAACATGAATACAGCGGTCATGTCAGTGGGGGGATTCGGGGGTTTGTCTGTGAATGTCACATTCCCGTGGCAGCGTGCTAAGTGTTTGCTCAGATTTGAAGTTTAATTTTTCGCTGTAGAAAGAAGCTTTCTTCCCACGCAGAGTGCACAGCAGACGCTAATGGTTTTGTCACTTTTTACGGACTAAAACTTACAGTAATGTAAGTACGTGCACACTTTAAACGCTGCATGGTCGTACTCTCTCCTGCACTCCATATTATCCATTGTTGATCTACACACGTCTGTTGCTGCCACGGGTGTTGCACGCGCTTACGTTATTGTCATGAGACACTCTCACAAACAAAATCACGACAGTTTAGTAACGCAGTAACGCAGCGCGCTTATGGGAAAGTAACAGTAATCTAATTACTTTTTTGCAATAGTAATCCCTTACATTACCTGTTACTTGAACAAAGTAATCGGATTACAGTAACACGTTACTGCCCATCTCTGAATATAAATACTGAATAAGCTTAGCAAAGTGTTAAAGACATTTAACCATGTGAAGGGTTCATTTTCATAGTGTTTCACCATCCCAATAAATATAAACTGTGTAAGTTCAAAGAAAGAACGCACACCGAGCGTCACGTTTTCTTTGTCAGTAGCCTATAAAGCCAACTTTTATTGTTACAGCACCCACAGCACAGTCTGAGAGCAACAAGAACTCATGCAATGTGATTTATTTACACATGTGGACATGGCACACTCACACAGGGGGAACAGCATCCCTGATCAGGCACGTGCAGAGGGGGGGGCGGAAGGGGCTTGAGCACCCGCCCCTATAAACGTCTCTGCACGGCCCTGTCCCTGATCTCTGGTGAAAAATCTTTAAATTGCCCTTTGAACATATCACACGTTCAAGTAAGTCATTTATGCACTAAGCTGTATATTTTGAGGATTTTTAAGTGCATGTTCTCTAGTTGGGCCTCAGGCTGTGTTGAAGAATAGCTACTCCAACTGGGATTACAGGGTGGTCTCCGGGATGCATCTTGGACCAACTGCCACTGTACAGCACCACGAAAAAACACCTTCCCCCAAAGTGTAACTCCACACTTTGCTCACCCATGTGAAACAATACTTTCACAATACCACAGGAGTTTGATTGTTGGCGACAAGTTATATAATGCTAGGAATTACAGACTAGCATGCAAATGCTAAATCCTCCTCTCTTTCTCCTGAGAAGTGGATGAGACGGACTGTATCTGCAGGCTTCACTCTGGCTCCCAAGCTTTGTGCTACAGAGACGCTCTCCTTTCTCCCCCTGACTTGGGTGATAATCCTGACACGCACTGTCTGCATTTTTTACTGTACGCATTTAAGCGCATTTGCAGAGCATTTATCTCTCCAATGTAAACCAATTTGGCTATAAGGGCCTTGGGCCAAGCAAGGCACTGGAGGGAAGAAAGGAAAACCCAAACCTAGCAGATGTGCAGAGAAAGGAGGATGGGAGAGTTGGCAAAGATGCGGGGGTTGATGAACACGTGAATGCAGCAAAAAAGGAAAAGCGGAACCATGGGAGAAAAAGAGCGTTCGTTGTCCGAAGGGTAAGCTTTTGAAACTTGGGATAGGGGCCTTTAAAGCCGATAGAACGTGGATCACTGAATTGTTGAGTCACAGAATCTGAGAAAATCATATGAAGCTCCCAGTTAATCCTGTCATAGTGAAATCGGTGGGCATACTTTAGGGATCCCAGCCCCATCTGAAGAATTTTGGAGCCTGCAGTATTGACAGAGCTGCTGTTTGATACCGCCTATACACCTGTATCAGCTGTCTGTTAATCTGCCTTCCCCTCCTCCCACTAGTCCTCCACAGCATGCCGCCACTGCTGGTAGTAATGGCTGATGAAATGGACCAAGGACCTAAAAGCTGCCAATCTTGCTGCTTCTTGATGTCGCCTGTAAGTGGCTCTGGTTGCAGGATGAACTTGTCACTTTGATCATCTGAAAGGCAGGACTCCTGCTGTGTCAAACATTACTTCCTGCAATTCTGTGGAGCCATAAAGACTATGGGCTCCTTGGTCCCTGAAATGGGACATTAAGACAGAATCATCCTAGTTTAGTTGTGGTGATATCAAGGTGTTTTATTTGCTGGCACACAGGCAGGGTCTGAATGTGTTTAGATGGCTTTTAAAGTACCTGATCTTATAGCCTAAGGTTCCTGTAAATGAGGTGTTTGCTGCTCTTATCAATGAGACGTTACATGAGAATAACACCTGGCACTGTCTTGACTGTGAAGACTGCTGGATGCTTTCACTAGGTGATTACAACAGGTTCCTTCTCTTTCACTTATTTTCTTTTTCAAGTTTTGGTGCTATATTCAGTAGCTTTTATGAAAACATTATGGTATTAATTCTTAGCAAATGCACAGGGTTTTGTTAATTACTTTAAAAAGTGTAAAAAACTAGTTGCTGTGTTGGCGATGCCGATGTATATACGTTCTTTGGACAGCTGCAATCAAACACCTGTTCAGATTTAGAAAGGAGCTGTGCACAATTCATACAGATTATAGAACAGTAAGAACTAAATTACAGTAAATGACAAAATTTACCAGGATTAAAATGTAATTTTACGGCATATGTGTATTACAAGCCTATGTATGCTACAACAAGATGCAACAAGATATGAGCTTTATTGGAGTTTCCCCATCTGTGCACTATCTGGTACCAAAAACACTGATGTGATAGCTACACCTGCAGCCACAAACATGTGAAGTCAAACACCATGCTCCATCACTTTGCACAACACATTTAATCTTATTTGCTATTAATTTCTTTCTCCTGTTTTATCAGTGCTGGGGGCTGGGGAAGGGGTTCTTGCTAAAACCTGGCCTGGTTGTCAGCACAGTGAACACTTCAAACCACATTACACATCCAAAATAATAAAAGCATTGTATTGTATTGTATAATAAGCAGTTATTATACAATAACTGAAAAAGACTGAAAGTCATAAGTCTTTGCATTCTCCAAAGAAAATAAATGATTTTTATTTTCCCCAAAGGCATTGATATTCAACATTTATCCAGGAGAGCATATATTAATTGGGACAAATTAAAATATTAATTTCTGCTATGATTTCCAGAAAGCTGCCAATAAGAGCAAAATTTAAGTTACTGCTAATGACTCCATACATAACACATTACTGTTTACAAAAGAAAATTTTTATCGATTTTGCAAAATATTAGTGCTAAAATAAAAAAAATCAAAGGGAAAGATTTTGATAGTATTTGTAAAAAATAAAACAAAGAAGATATGGCATAACGACTACACATTTTTGGCAGACTAACAAATATTATTTTGAACTCTTCAATTGTATGGGTTTTTTCTTTTTTTCAAAATGCTGGACAAAAATAATATTTAAATATATTGTAATGTCTGCAAAATTGTATTTAATAGACCAATTTCAAATCAGGCACTTGTGTGTGTGTGTGTGTGTGTGTGTGTGTGTGTGTGTGTGTGTGTGTGTGTGTGTGTGTGTGTGTGTGTGTGTGTGTGTGTGTGTACCATTACTTCTGTCTCAGATCCTGAGGGATTTATGAACAATGTCAAGTTCCCTCAGAAGACCTGAGACTCTTCACTGCCTCTTAAAGCTTAATGCTCCCTGACTGAGTAGCACAGCAAGAGCCACACACTCTCTCTCTATGTGCCTCAGATAATGCTAAGAACAACCTCTCAATTCCAGCTCTCCTTCTCGCCTAATGTGCCTTCCTTCCTCTATTGCATGCGCATGGCCATTTCCATTCTGTGAAACAGCACTGAAAACGTGGGTGCCTGTAATGGAAAACGCTAACATTGTCCCTAATGGTTTCCCATCCCAGGAGAGTTTTAAAACATATGTAAATTTATGTAAGCCTAACAGAAACACATATTTACAATAGCACAGGGTAATCACAATATGACGACATGGTGCGCTGGCCTTGGAGATGGAGGCGCCATGTGTCATTAGTCTCCTTTATCTCTTTTCTTTTTCCTGTTATCATCAGTGTAACAATCACTCACAATATGAATGAAAATGATCTGCGCTCATCTGTGGGACAGTGATGGAAAGGCAGAGGTGGAGGGGGGAGAAGGTAAAGGAAGATGTTTTGTGCCTCCACGGCAGCCGGGTGTCTCGAGGATGCGTGTTTGTGTATGTGAAGGTAGTTTATTAAATAATGGCACAGTTCAACAGAACAGTTTACTGAACAGGGGTAATTCAAAGGACACATAAATCTACCACAAGCTAAACATAATATATGTTAACAGCTGATGTTAGATGTACAGGAAAGAGAGAGAAAGAAGAGCCGTAGTTTAACAGTTTTTTACTGTGGTAAATAATAACATTTTTTCCCATGCAAATCAGTTGAAAGAAAAGCTGTTGTTTTTTGTACCCTGATGTCAGAAGAACAAGGCATTACTTTCGCTACAGTGTTTAACGTTTTTGTCCCTCATGATTGCATGATCTAATTTTTCTCTGAAGCATCTGTAGCACCTTTTCATGCTATCATTCATAAAATATGAAGGGCAACTAGAATCTCACAGGATTGACTCAACTGAACATGTCGTCTTTATAAAACCGAGAATGCTCCACTATTTATGACACATTGAGCTCTTATTTACAGGATATACTCAAGTTAACATGTTGCCTCTGCAGCCACTCCTGCGAGACTGAGGAAGAAAACAGGCTTTACTTCTTGCTTTGTTTGACCAGCTGTTCCACTTTCTTGAGTTCATCCTGCCATAGCAGCGCAACACACTGAACCACCACAGACAGACTCACCTCCAGTCACTGCCTGAACAAAATAACACAGCATCTGGACTCACTACAGTCTTCTGCCTCCATCTACTGACAAACTGTGGAACTACTGTATCTATCTGTATGACCTCAAGGAGACTAACAAGTGACAAAAACTGTAACAGAATCAGCAGGAAAAAAAAGATATAAAACTTCTAAAATTATTGGAGTCACCATAGCCTCCTCTGGTTCAGTTCTTAGTTCTGTGCACGATGGACGGGCCTTTTACGTGCCTGTGTTCGAGGGCCTGTTATTTCATTATCATACCCACGCTGGAAATCTGCCTGTGCATGAGTGCATTCATTCTGATGTGAAGTCATGTTAAAAAAAGGCAGTTGATATGATTGTTGAAGAGTTATACATCATTTTTACTTATTTATTTATCAGAAAAACTGTTCATTCAAACTTCAAGAGCCAAGACTCTTTATTGTCATTACATAAGCAATACTGCCACATGTGGTCCAGCAAACGAGATTTAGATAGCATAGATATACTGACATATTATAAATACAAGTAGAATGCTTATACACAATTTACTGACATGTTTTAAAAAGTAAAAAGTCTGAGTATACACACACACACTGACATTAAGTCAAAGTGTGTGTGTGCGATTTATTTCTATAGCACATCTAAAATAACAGCTGTTGACCAAAGTCCTGTATATTGTATATCCTGTATATTATTAAAATAATCATAGTACAAGATGACAGAATTTAAGAAAGGAAACATAATATGAGAAAAACTAGGTAAGAAATAAGACAAGTAAATGTCACTGTGTGGCAGGCAGGATGTGGACCCAAATGCAGGACTCAAACTCAAAAAGTTTACTCAAAGAGGCAGCTTCATTGCTGTAGCAATAAAGAGCGCGAACTAAAACTCTGGAAACTAGAGACATGACACTAAACTGGGGAAAACTAGAACCAGGACTAGGACTCTTCAAGGAACACAGAGGAAACACACAGTATAATGAGGGTGATCGCGAACACAGCTGGGGCAAATTACACAGAACGAGACAGAAGACGCAAGGCTGAACATAACACATGAGACGAGGTACCTTCAAAGTAAGAGAAGAAAAAAAAACATGGTGCACACAGACAGGAGACTGCCAAAGTAAAACAGGAAGCAACGGGAACACGCGTACAGAGACGCAGACAGACACACAGAGACATGACTGGGGAAACATGGATAAACATGACAGTCAGCGAGGAAAAGAATGAAAGACAAAGAGGGAAGCAAGACACAAGAACTCACAAATATAAACACAGACACACAGAAAGAGACACAGAGGGCAAACACAAGAGGGAATCGAATAATCAAAAGCTAAACAGAACAACCTTGGCACTACAGAGTAAACTCAAGACTAACAAAGTGGACTTAAACATAAATCATAAAACAAAATGCAAAAACACAAGAAAACAGGAGATGGCAGAGCCTTCTCGTGAGGCTGGTCTCCAGTAATTCACTCCAAGGAAGATTTTCCACGAGAGCAGTCTTGTGCTGACACCCCAGGCTCAGCCTGTTCAGCCTTTGGCTCATCGGGTGGTTGCAGTCTAGGTAGATCATCTCATCTACTAATTGGAAGGTTGGTGGTTTGATCCTGGATGCTCCAGTCTCCAGTCTGCATGCCTAAGTATCCTTGGGCAAGAGACTGAATCCCAAGTTGCTGTCCAATGCATTCATCAGAGTATGAATATGTGTAAATGTCAGCTAGAATGCTTAGCCTTTGACCAAATGGTCACTTGGTACGCCCTGACGCAGCACTGACCTACATGCATTTTGTAGTTGCTGCTTGTTGGGGTCTAAAAGCCACCTGAAATTATTTCCAGGCGGCTCATTACAGCCATATTGTGGGTCATATGGGTTGTGTTAAAACTGTGAAGCGAATAGTTTTAGCCCAGTTTTATTGGTGGGATGTGCACCAATGGGCCACGTCCTAACAGGAAATCCTACCTACCTATCCCTCAGTCTGATGGGCTGGTGGAAGGGCTGAATAAAACTTTAAAGTATATGATCATTAACACATCTGGAGAAGCAAGGAAACTATGTGCGTATGCTCTTTGTGGATTATAGCTCTGCATTTAACACCATTCTCCCATACAAACTGGATGCTAAGCTAAAAGACTTGGGGCTGCCCCACAGCACCTGTAGGTGGATTAATAGCTTCCTCACCGACCGCAGACAGAGAGTGAGAGTGGGATGTCACACATCTCCAGCCCTAAATTTGAGCATTGGGTCGCCACAGGGCTGCGTGCTTAGTCCACTGCTCTACTCGCTTTACACACATGACTGCATCCCCGCCCACCAGAACAATACCATCGTAAAGTTCGCAGACGACACTACTGTGGTGGGGCTTATATCGGGGGAGACGAGTCTGCCTATAGAGATGAGGTGGAGCGGCTGTCTTCATGGTGTAAGGATAACAACCTTCTTTTAAACACGAAAAGACTAAAGAACTCATAATCGACTACAGAAGACATAAGACAGAAATTCAACCATTAATCATCAACGACGACTGTGTGGAGAGGGTGACAGACTTCCGCTTCTTGGGAGTCAGCATAGAGGGAAACTTATCCTGGAGTGTGAACACCTCTGAGCTACTGAAAAGACACAACAGAGACTGTACTTTTTGAGAGTACTCAGAAAGAACAACATCACACAGAGACTGCTGGTGTCCTTTTATAGAGCCTCCATCGAAAGCATACTAACGTACTGTATAGGCATCTGGTACGCTAGCTGCACAGTGGCTCAGAAGAAAGCACTACAGGGAGTAATCAACGCTGCCCAAAGGACAATCGGCTGCCCTCTCCTCAAACTGGAAGACCTACACAGTTCTCGCTGCCTCAAAAGAGCCCATAACATTATAAAAGATATTTCACATCCTGGACATTCCATGTTTGAACTGTTGCCTTCAGGTAAACGGTACAGAACCATATACATAAGGACTAACAGACTCAAACACAGTTTCTACCCAATTGCAATATCCTGTCTCAATGCTACTAAAAGTAGATAACGTTCACTGCCCCTGCTGTCAGTTGAAGACATGTTTTGTTGGATACACTAACATAATTGACTGAGTGTTTGATTGTTATATCACCTAAGGACGTATGTCAAGTGACTGTATGTGGCATTAGGCCTGGATCGCTTTGGGTGCATTTATTGTATGAGTAGGTTGTATTTTATTTATTTTTCTACAGTATTTATAACATAGTTTTTTATAACATAGTTTTTTAAGTATTTATTTCTGTGAATGTGCATCGATCAGAGACATCTCTCAATTTCATTGTACTTGTAACAATGACAATAAAGAATATTCTATCCGTAAATTAATTCATGAAGATGAATGCAATTGGGATTGCTGGTTCGACCCTCTGTTGTTTGCAGTGCGGGATCTGCCCCAGGCCTCAATGGGCTTTTCTCCCTTTGAATAACTGTTCATCAGGAAGCCATGGGGGTTGTTGGACCTAATTAAAGAAAACTGGGAGGAAGGTAAAGATACAGTGCTTGTATTACTCCTTTATTCCAGGTCAAACTTACTCGCCAAGTGGCAAGGACCCTTCGTGGTCACATGGTGAGGGGGTGACGTAGACCATGAAATGGTATGGTCACACAGGTATAACACCTCAGCCTCCTTAAAGCATGGAGAGAGGCTGAAACCACTTCTCTGGTGACAACAATTTGTCACACTTCCATTCGGTTTGTTCGGAGCCCCGGCCACTTTCCAGCGCTCATGGACCAGGACATGTCCTTCAACGCACATATTAAACAAATATGTAAGACTGCTTTCTTCCATTTGCGCAACATCTCTAAAATTAGAAATATCCTGTCTCAGAGTGACGCTGAAAAACTAGTTCATGCATTTATTACTTCCAGGCTGGACTACTGTAATTCATTATTATCATGATGTCCTAAAACTCCCTGAAAAGCCTTCAGTTAATCCAAAATGCTGCAGCAAGAGTCCTGACAGGGACTAGAAAGAGAGAGCATAAAAAAGAGTTGAGGCGGTTCTTTGAAAAACCTGATCAGCCCCTTGACTGATCTCACCTGGAAGGGTGCCCCAGGTCTGGACTGGTCGAGGTAGCAGTGCCAGGCGGCATTCATGCAGGTGAAGAAGGCTCTCTGTGGGGAACACCTGCTTCACACTCCTAATTTCTCCCTCCCTTTTATTCTGCCTACTGACGCCTTGAACAGAGGGCTGGAGGCCATTTTGTCCCAGCAGGTAAAGCGAGTCACTGCCCTGTGGTCTACATCAGCAGGAAACTGTCGGAGCGCGAATCTTGGTATAGCATTGTTGAGTGCCTGGCCATTCGGTGGGCGGTTGTCTTTCTTTGGTATTACCTCCCGAGCTCCCGTTTCACCCTCTGGAACATTTTTTTTTTAGATTATTTGACTTTAAAATGGTTCAGTCTGATCTGCAATATAACAGGGGGGTTAAACTGCTGAAGATTGACAGGTTGTTCTTGTCTGAGTAAACAAGTTGAACAATTTCTTTTAGATTATTAACTTAAATATGGGTCAGTTTGTCCTGCAATATAACAGGAGGGTTGTACAGGTTGTTCTTGTGTGAATAAACAAGCGTGTGAAGTTGAAGTGTCAATCCTGACAATGGCTCATCGGGTGGTTATAGTGTAGGAGGTAGAGCAGCTCATCTACTAATTGGAAGGTTGGTGGTTTGATCCCTGGATGCTCCAGTCTCCAGTCTGCCTAAGTATCCTTGGGCAAAAGACTGAATCCCAAGTTGCTGTCCAATACATTCATCAGAGTATGAATATGTATAAATGTCAGCTAGAATGCCCTTAGGTGTAGAAAAAAAGTGCTTGTGTGACTGGGTTTGAATGGATGAATGAAGCATGTTATATAAAGCACTTTGGGCGCTTACAGTAGAAGAGTGCTATATAAGAACCAGTCCATTTACCATTTACCAGATGGCTCCATGTGCTAATTACACATCTATTTACAAAATGTTAATTTTAAAGCTTTAACCAAGCATGTTGGTCTATGTAAAAAGATTTTTATTAAATGCATTGCTGTTTGTGATTCATATTGCTTGCCAGAAGCTCATCCTTGGACGGCCTGCTGGACGGGAGAGCACGCCTGTGTAACATGTCTTGATAAAAAGAGGAACGGAATGTTCCAGTAAGATAGCCACATACTGTTGTATAGTCATTTTTCTGAGAAGAGCGAAAATACGCCGCCCTGTTGTGTGGGCACCAGTGACTATAAATGCACGAATAAAGAAGTACACTGTGTGACTCTCACTTGAGACGTTCACCCATGTACATGTGATTCATTACGCTGTCTCATTGTGTTTCTGTTTATATTTGCAGTTTGCCATTTGGGATTTTCCCTTAACAGTCTACTACTTCCATTCATGAAATTTGCAAGGAAAATTGAACTAGTCATGACTCAACTTAAAGATTTTACCACTCATTTGTTATGATTAAAAGAAAAACTCCAAAATAGAAATCATCTGGTGAATGGCATGTTAAACAAAATGTATGTCTATTGTAAATCACTGAGCATTAACTGCACACAGTAACTTTTCATAGGGAAGGAGTTGATAATCAGTAGAGCTCACCTAAGAATAGTAGTTTTTAGTTTCAAAGTAATTCAATGAGAGCTGCCAGGAAACGGTTACATGTCAGAAGGGAGCTGTCAGCAGACAATTAGTGGACTTAAACATCTAAAGAAAACAAAAGAGCATTATTTAGCGTGGCACCTTACTGTGCTGAAGCATATATTATAGGGTAAATATCAAATCGGGCAGCAGAATCTACTTTGACCTCTCGAGTATGGCGAGGACGAATGGTCACCTTAAGTTTTCTCATAAAAATAGTATCAATATGTTTATCCTGACTGACAGCAGATGCTGATTTTTAACTTACTTCATTGCATCCTCCAGCTTTCTGTGACCCAGATATTGTATCATGAATATCTCCATCATTGTCACTGAATAATAAGACGCACACACACACACACACACACACACACACACACACACACACACTCCTATACATATAAATTATGTCTGTTTTAATATCTTAGTGATTTAAATTTTTTAAAATGTACTTTTCCATTTATTAATGTGTGTATGTATTTATTTGTTCATTCCCTGTGAAGAACATTTACATGGGATTTTGGCATGAAGAAATAAAACTGCCTTGACTTTAACCTGAATTTTAACTGTTAAAATTTATTTAAACTTTACCAAATAGTCAAGTCACAAAAATTTGTAAAAAAGAGAATGCTCTGATACTTATGAAACATTTAGCTCTCATTTATAGGATCTACTCAAGTTAACACATTGCCTCTGAAGTCTGCAGCCTCTCCTGTGAGACTGAGAAAGAAAGCAGCTTTACTTCTTGCTTTCTTTGACCAGTTGTTCCACTTCCTTCATGAAGCGCAGACAGAGCTCATCCTGCCACGGCAGAGCAACACACTGCACCGCCACAGGTAGACCCTCACCACCGGACACTGCCTGAACACACAAACACACTGCTGTCACTTAATGCTCAGCAGCTGGACCGCAGTCTTCTGCCTCAAGCTGACTAACAAATTGTGGAACATTTAATAAAGTTCATGTATAACTGAGAGTCAATAAATTACAGAACCACAAGAAAAAAATGTCACAACCATCTGATCTGGTTTAGCTCTTGGTTCCATGTAGGATAGATGGGCCTACCCACCACCACACCTGAAATCTTCCTGTGTGTAGTCAGTGTAGTCGAAAGTGGCATTCATTTGTTTAGAAATTTTGAAACTGCATGAAAAACTGGTCTCATAGTAAATGTGTTCAATCTGTCTCTCCTCACTGGTATGTGTTACCTCTTTGAGGAACTTGTCAAGACTGTCCTGATAACAGCCCTTATAGTGCTTTAGTTCCTCCTCATCCTCTGCAGTCACTGTGGAAACAGTGACTACACCCGCAGGAAATTTTAAGAGATTGTAGAGCATCGTGCAACTGACAGCAGCTGAAATAACAGGAAATACAAGTAGATTAGTGATGATGAAAGATTTTAAGACCGATTCACTTTTCTTTAGCCCTTCAAAATTCTGTTGCTCTTTAATTAACATGTGATTCATTTAGTGTAACAGTGCCTTTATATTACTATTTGTCCAAATGTTCTAATCTACAGGTGACTTTCCTAATTGACTAATGTCTGAAGATAGTTGTTTTTCTTCGATCTCTGCCTTTTTTAATCATGTGTGTTAGCACTAGAGAAAGGCAGCAATCCTAATTTTTAATGAGATAATTTTTATGTGATCCAAAAACCCAGGAACTATGGTGCTACCTAGGAGCATTTCATACATCCACAAATTTATCCTGAGATTACAATAATGAAAAAAAAGAGATAGATGGACAATAATACTTTTTTAATACTCAGTATACCGTACTTGCAAGTTTGTCAGCGTGCAATAACCTGCTGGCTGGCCCTATCATGGGGGACAACAGCACATCAATATTGCAGCTCCTCCAATGTGCTATTGTCTCTTGAATGTAGTCCTAAAGAAAACACAGCAAATTTTACTTTATACAACTGCAATTCCAAAACATTTGGGAGACTGTGTAAAATGTAAACAAAAACAAAATGCAGTGATTTACAAATTTTAAAATATTTAAACTGAGAAATTTTAATATCTATCCATCCATTTTCTTCCACTTATTCAGGGCCGGGTCACAGGGGTAGCAGCCTAAGAAGCAAAGCCCAGACCTCTCTCTCCCCAGCTACCTCCTCCAGTTTATCCGAGGGAACAACGAGGCCTTTCAAGGCTAGCCAAGAGAAACAGCCTCTCCTGCATGTCCCAGTTCTACTCTGAGGTCTCCTCCTATGTTGATCTGTGGAACCAGCACTCCAAAACAGGAGCTCTAGATAAATAGTCTAGTCTCTGATCCTATGAGTATTACACAGGAGGCAGTGCAGAGCTTGGATGGAACCGATGGCTGAGGGGAACTACCCTGTTCTAACTGCCTCTCTCCTCTGGATGTCTACCCTGCTTGATGAAACCTGGTGGCCCTGAGTAGCTTTGCGGTATTTTACCAGCCACACCCATTGTGGAAGTTCCCCAGTACATCCGTGCTCTTGGAATATGACTGGGTTTGGTTTAGTGATCTATGAACTTTTAAAGGCTGAGGTAACCTGTAAGAGCTATTTAAACAGATATGAAAAAGGAAATGTTCACAATTTAGACTTTTTGAATGCAGGATATTTTATTAAAGCAATTTAGCAGCAAAAGCAAAAGTCACATCAAATAATATTAATAATAATGATCAAATATTAATTAAGTCCTTTTTGAGGACAGAGGTTGGAGGCAATGGGATTGGGATAATGAGATAACCTTTTATAATTCAGACATACAAAACAAACAAACAAATATATACGCATACACATATACATAGATAGCTGAATACATATATATGCACACACACACACACACACACACACACGACATGAAATCACTTGATCATCATGTCCGGAATGGAGTAGGAAGAAGTATGTACATACTTATTAATCCCTACCTCGTGCTCAGCAAGCTATTGATTTACCATAATCATCATTTCTTCCCCCCAGCACTTGTATACACTTGCTCTGTTGAAATTTAGTAATAGCTAGCTTTTTATCAAACCATGTTTTTAACTGAATCATTTCTTCTGCGACAATTTCCAAGATCTGCTCTGAATGCTCCCTAATGCAGTAAGTAGTTGTATCACCTACAAATAAAATAAACTGCAATATATCAGATGCTTTACATGTATCTTTGATGTACAGGATAAACAATTTTGATCCCAATACAGACCTCTGTGGGACTCCACAAACAATGTCTACACACTCTAAATGAAAATTCACCAATTTTTCCAAATAACTCTCAACCCACTCGAGCACAACTCCTTTAACGTCATAGTGCTCCATTTTATCAAATAATATTTCATGATGAATTTTATCAAAAGCTTTTTTAGGTCAATGAAAACTCTGAAGTGTGCATTGTCTAGTTATATTGTGTTCTGTATCTATGTTATTAGTGATATTTTCAATTAATTCCAGTAATGCCATAGTTGATTTGTTTGATCTGAAACCATACTGAGTCCGTTAATATTTTATGTTTATCAACGAATTGCCCATGGCCTCACAAAACCCTGCTTGTTAATGAAAACCTTTTCCAGTATTTTGGAGAATTGTGAAAGTAGAGACACAGGCCTGTACATGTAATTTGTGATTTGGTATCTATCTCCATTTTTTTTTACAATTGCATCACTTTTGTGATGGTAATGTACCAGTTTGTAGAGAGAATTCGAACATGTATGCTTAAAGCTTTAGAGATACCATCAATAGTTTATTTAACAATTTTTGTATCACAGCCATTAAAGTCTGTAGAAGTTTGATTTTGTGCTTCTATACTTTTTAATTTCTCTACATATGGTATTTTTCTTTTTACATGCATTTTGTAATCCTTCTGTGATCCATGGGCAAACTGCATATTTTTCTTTGTTGCTGTATTGCTTTATTAGTCAATGCCTGTCATATAATAATTTAAATTTTCCTAAGAATGTCTCATAAGCTTTATCAATATCCCTTTCCTTGTACACTACCTCCAAATGTACCCTTAAGTAGGTCACTTTTAAATGCATTCCTCTGTTCTCACCTGTTGTATTTGAATTTATTTTCCTGTTTGTCGTTACTATGATTTTTGTCATATACTGGAAAAAATGGATACCGATATGAATCCGATATAGTGTGTTTTTTAATCAATAAAACTGTTTTTTTAATATCTTGCTGCATTTTGTATAAGTTCATACTCAAGTTTAAATAAACAACAACACTAAAGCTATTCTGTTATACCTGTATGCAAAAAATACACTGCGCCCAAAATATTTCATAGTTCAGCAACACTGATCAATCTAATAAACTTAAACCTGCTCCATCCTCCCTATTCTGGTATTTTAAAGAGTACTTAGCAGAAATATTAAGCAACCTAACTAATAGGGTCTCCCAGCAAAAAAAAAAAAAAAAAAAAAAAAAAAAAGGGAACCCCCCCCCTCCTCCACCACCCTCCACCTCATGATGCTTAATCAATGTAATCAACTTTAATTTGATGCAGGGTGAAAAGAAATGCACAGAAATAAATTATTTTTCAAGAATAATTAAATAGATTCAACATCTTTCTTCAGCAGAATTGCAGAATTCACAGATGGTACCTTCCCAAAGGATAAAGTACTATAGCTTACTAGGGTATATTAGACTTAATAGTTACTATATACAGTAATGGACTTCTATACATTTTACATCAGATTAAAACTTTGTAAGATTCAGATAATTATTTATTAAAAGCGAGACATTTTAAATGAGAATAAGAAAGAAAAGTATGTCTTTGTGCCCCCTTTTCCCTGTTCATGCCCCATCGGCCCCCTGGCTAAACTTTTTGCTAGATCCGCCCCTGCACAGTTACCAGCCGTCAGCTACGTAGAAAAGGATCCTGGTGTAGAAAGTAATATTAAATACATTCTAACAACAGCTTATCAAGCTTAAACATGCTGCTGTTGTTCAGCCACTGGTTTCCTCTTTCTGGTGCAAAGTGGGCCAAAAACAAAGGAGAGACGTACTGGCGACAGAAAAGCCGATCAGCTGATCATTGATCAGTTTCATGATTGAAGTAGCAAGAGGGAGAGAGAGAGGCAGTCGCTCCATATATCGGTTGTTAAGCTTAACATGGGAATGCTTTACAAACATTCAGAGATGAACTTACACACTTGCTTTACTTCTCTCTGGGATCACTTCCTCAGAGATGAAATGCCGGATTGCAAATACACACAGCCACCCTATCTGCTCCGACGTGCTACGGTTATGAGCCGAGTTACGCGGTGTCGCAAGTTTTTTGAGGTGCTTTTTGATATTTAATGGATCGATTACATTTTTTATTTCTCTCCGATATCCGATCCAGTAATTTACGACAGTATCAGACCGATACGATACTAATATCGGATCGTCCATCTCTACTTTTAACTAGAGCAGAGGTTACTTCATTAACATCACTTCATTGCATTCTCTACTTTTCTATGTTGCACTTTAACATAATTTATCAAAAATTCCATCACATATGAATATTAAATCACAATATGAATATACTTCCGTACACGTTTATTCAGTTTATGCCATTTTTCTTCACTAGGATTTATTAATAGCTCAGTGACATATGAATATTAATTTCAACACGATTTTCATCAACTTAGTCACCAGTGATGGGAATAACGGTGTTACAAGTAACGGCGTTACTAACGGGTTACTTTTTTCAGTAACGAGTAATCTAACTAATTACTATTCCTATCGTTACAACGCTGTTACAGTTACTAACAAGGAAACGCGGTCCGTTACTATTTTTCAACAAACAGACGGTTGAAGCTGTGTTCAGCTTACCGCATCTTATATCAGCTGCACAGAAGTAGCTGTAAGTAATCTGGACGCTACAGCTTTAAGCAGCTGCGCGCTCCCGCGGACGGTAATCACGATCGCTGTCTAGCACAACACCTGGAGCTCAGGGGGCAAAACAATCGAGTGCTGCTGTTTGACTGAGGAAGAATAAAGTAGTCGTGGTAAGTCAATCACGTGACCACTTAAAGACAAAGCAACAAGGTGATAGGCCACGTAAAACCAGAGTCATGATAAACAAGATATACGCGGCGTTTTTTCCTCAATAGTTTCGTCACGTTAGCGCTAGCAAGCACTCTCTGCTTATGAGCAAAAAACAAAACAAAACAGGGGAAGTTTTAGGAGTGACGTCGAGAGAGAGAGAGAGAGCAGAAAAAGAGAGAGAGCGAGTTTTGAGATGTGAGAGATTTGTGACGTTTAGCGTGTTTGGAGTGTGTAGTTAATGTGTTGTCTTGTGTAGTTAGTGTGTAGTGTTGTGGATGGTTTTGTGTTGTGTGTCAGAACAATGAGGCGACTGCTGTCTCCAGGTAGAAACAGCAGTGATACACCTGCTGCTGTCAGACCTGCAGGTATCAGGCTGTGATGTTCTCCTTTGTAGTGGACACAAAATATTTTTTTGGAGTGGCACAAATAATTTGTGTGACATCTTATTGAAGAACAGCTGATTGTTCTGTAAATAGTTTGAAATGGTTATTTAAAAAAAATCAAGGTAAATGGATGCAAATTAATTTGTTGTTTGCAAGACTTGTGCATAGGATTTTAAAATTGACAATTTATATTTGCATTTAAAGTTATGAAATATGATTCATTAAACATGTTTGTGGTTGTTACAGTAAAAATATAACTTTTTCTACTCTGATTTTAGATCAATTGTGTTAATACAGTATGACAAAATGAGAACATAACTGTAAATTCAGGCACGTGAGGTTGCGCTAAAAAGAATGATACCAAACAAGGCAAAGTAAATAGTTTTTAAAGGTAAAATGTGGAGGGAAAATCAAGAGTAGTAAAAAAATGGCCAATTATACCCTGGACGCCAGAGGGTTAAACGTTCTTTGTTTTGTTTTTTAAGTAACACAATAGTTACTTTTCCAAGTAATTAATTACTTTTAGAATATTGTAACTCAGTTACTTTTTTGAAGAAGTAACTAGTAACTATAATTGAATTACTTTTTCAAAGTAACTTGCCAACACTGTTAGTCACACATGAATGCTTTTCTTTCACAATATACACAATATAAGTGTTTTTTTTTTTAAATCACACATGTTAAAATCTGACATTCTCTTATTTACTTAGTCAATTTGACCAAGACAAGCTGTGGGCTGTGTGCCATGTTTGCATACCCCCTCGGTACAAATAATACCAGCAAAGACACACACACACACACACACACACACACACACACACACACGTTCCCAAATATTTACTTTTCTGTGATCCTCAGGCTGCAGAATAATCACTCTTACCTCTGGGTGGTGGGTCTGGTATTCTTGGCCATTGGCTCCTGCTTTTCTCCCAGCTTGGATTAGTTTTTGTCTTTTTATTTTTATTGATCTCATCATTTTCACTGGGCTCCATAAACTACAGAGTTTGTGACCTTCCGGTCTTGCCTAATTTGGCATGTAGGAATGCAGACCTGCTGCTGTCTGCCAACGGCTCTCTGTCTCGACTTACTGGCTACATGGCCCAGTGTGTCATAGACCTGCCCCAATTTCCACATGAACTCTTCTGCTCTTCTGCTTTTTTGTCCATCAAATGAGGGATTTTTCTCCACTGATGTGCAGATATCTTCTCCCACCTGCAGACATTACCCAGGGTGACCCATGCCTCCGGAGTCACTATCTCTTGGGCCCTCAGATGGAGGCAACATGCGGGCCACTGTGATGACGTTATTCTGCTCCAGCACCAGTTTCTGTTGGTCTATACACCAATTTCCTGGCTGGAGCCTCCCTTGATTTGGCTTCTGTGGACTGCTTCAGCCACCTTCTCCTTCAAAAAATGCCATTCTCGCCCTGGATTGGTTCCCTGAAGGCCCTCTTCTATGCTAATTTTCCCATTTGCATCCCCCACTCTCTTGTCCTCTCTTCCTCTGCGGACATTCACTCAGTGCTGTTGACCTTAAACCTTTCTCTCTCTGACTTTTCACCCACTTTTATCTCTGAGGTATCTATGAGGTAGAGGTTACTTCATTAAAATCACTTTATTACATTTTCTTCTTTTCTATGTTGTACTTGAAAATGTTTTATCATTAATTCCATCACATATGGATATTAAATCATATATGAAAATACTTCCCTTCATGTTTAACTCTGTTTATGCTATTTTACTTGACCAGGATTTAACATTAGCTCCGTCACATATGAATATTAATTTCAACATAACTTTTGTCAACTTCATCAAACAGGGATACTTTTCTCACTGTATCTTCCACATGTTACAATTTGACATTATCTGAATGTTTGCTTCGTCATTCTGACCAAACCAAGATCTGTGCTGTGTGCCATGTTTGCATTCCCCAAACAATCTCAGCACAGAAGCACATACACACACGCCAAACGGTCGGGAGGTGGGGTATTAGAACCACTTCATTACTCAACTACATTTCTCATTCAGTATATTAATTTCCACTCGCACCTGACTGCTACAATGCCTCCTGCACTTTTTTAAAAACATTTTTCATGAAAAACATTACCTTATTTGGTTTTTGATGACAGCATCAGACATAAAAAAGGTGTAAGGGGGTCTACAAAAGGCCAAAAAAGTAAGTGAAAAAACAAAAATAAAGAGCTGGATGAAACTGATGCAGCTAATTAGGTCAGTATCATGACTCTGGATGGAAAAATAAAGTATTTCAAAGAGGCACACTTTCTCAGAAGTAAAGAAAACTGCATCTACATATTACAGAACAATTGTATGTAACAAATGTAAAACTGAGAAACAAAAAGACCTTTAACTATCTCATTATCTACGGTACATTATCATCAAATGATTCAATCTGGTGACATCTCTGTGTGCAAGGGACAAGGCCAAAAATTTGTGTTTGATGTTTGTGGACTTTGGGCCCTCAGGCAGCAGTGCATTCAAAACAGGGATGATTTTGTCATGGAAATCATTGCTTTGGCTCAGCAACATTTCCAGATATCACTGTCTGTGAACACAGTTCGCCATGCTATCCACAAATGAAGCTTATGTGTTGTCTCAATAAGATCACTCATCTGCCTGCTGTCCTGGATGTTTGGCTGCTAATCTTTGTTATATCACTTTTTCTTTCCACACTGCCAAACTCAGTGTTGACATCGTTGTTCTAGTTCACTCATCTTCTAGCCTGTCCACTCAGAGCTCCATGCAAGCCTCCAGCTTCATCTTCACCACTACTATACTCCTACTTCTAATTCCTATCACCTCTGAGATTCCGCTACGATTAGTCAATCGCCAAACCAGTAGCTGAACTCTGTATCTCAGTAAATCATGTTCAATTCTTCCAAATGAGCTGTCGTTATTGAAATACAGCTTAAAGCTCTATCATGCAAACGGGAATTCATATATGAACATAATCCATAAACACCACCACCACCTTCTTTGGGCCAAACCTCTTTAGAATGGACTGACACAAAGTAAAAGACTATTTTGTGGCCAGACAAATCAAAATTTGAAATTAGTTTTGGAAAACATGGATGCGGCATCCTTTGGACTAAAGAGAAAAGGAACCATCTGGCTTGTTATAAGTGCTCAGTTCAAAAGCCTGCATGTTTCAGCGCCATGGCATTGGCAGCTTGCATATCTGGAAAGAAACTTTTTAATGCTGAAAGTTGTGTACAGGTTGAGTTTTAGAGGAACATAAAACTTCCATTAGAATGATATTTTCTTGCTGAAGATATTTGAGCAAGACAATGCTAAACTGTATATTGCAGCCATTACAACAGCATGGCCTTGTAGTAGAAGAATCTTTTTTTTTCTGAACATGGTATACATTATTTTTTTCAGTTTGAATATTAGATTTGTTTTCTATGTACTATTGTGAATAAATATAAGTCAGTAAGATTTGCCAATCATTGCATTCTGTTTTAATTTACATTACACACAGCGTCCCAGCTCGTTTGAAATTGTACTTTGATACTCAACCATGCATCATTAGTTGAAAGTTAAAGTTACCTCAACAGCAGCATGTTGCTTCCACAGATCGGAAACAGAACTAAAAAATAAAGCAGTATGTTGTGACTTTGCCCATCACATGTATTATATATGAAAAAAGAATCAAGTACAGATGATGAATTTCAACAATATTTTCTCACCGAACTCCACAAATAGCACTCACGATGGAAGAAAGACGAGGTGACTGCAAAAAAACAATAAAAATAAGCATTATTCTGGCACATCACAACATAGGCTTTATCAGATAAAAGTTCCAAGATTATGTTCAGTCCTATGCTTGAATTTACGGGTGTTTTTTTCAGTGCTAAGTTACAGGTGCTAGCTGTCACCAAATGAGAAAACTCACCACAGGTTTTAGTAGGAAGGAAAGGATTTTCTTAAACCACTTAGGGAGCGAGTGCGTAAAAACCTGCTGCTTCAGAGAAGGGTCCAGAAGTCCCCCTTTCCTAAAATGAAATGAATTATTTACACACACAAAATTTATTTATTTATTTATTTAACCTTTATTTAACCAGGAATGTCCCATTGAGATTAAAAACCTCTTTTTCAAGGGAGTCCTGGCCAAGAGGCAGCACATTTCCAAACAAATACATACAAACAAACAAAGTTAAAAATTACACAAAACACTTACACATTATTGAGGCAGTCTGTAGGCCTTTGAGTTTAGTTTTAAAAATAACTGTGTTGACACTTAATGACATTTAATGATTTTAGTATTCTATTTTAGTTTATCATGCTAGCACCTGTAACTTAGCAGTGAAAAAAATCATCCATTTATTAGACGTTTTAAATTAATGAGAAGTGATTAGATGAATTATTAAAAGGTACAACTCACAGTTTTTGCAGAAGGGTGGCAGTGCCGTCTGCATATACACCCTTTATTAATAGCTCAGGAACAATTTGGCTGATTTTCAGTGGAGAGTAAGGAACCAACTAAAGGCATAAAAGAGAACATTAAAGATGTATGGTTCATATCAAATACTGGGCAGTGATTATTAGTATGTGTGTGTACATGTTTAGACATCTTTGTGAGGACAGAAAATTGGCATGCGACTATACTTGTGGGGACCAACAGTCACTTATGGGGACAAAATCCCCGTCCCGATGAGTTTGTGGGTGTTTTTGAGGCTCAAAATGCGTTTTTTATGTCAATTAGATGTCCTTGCTAAGATATGAAAACGAGTGTGTGTGTGTGTGTGTGTGTGGAGTTACTGACAGGTCAAACTGACCCCAACAGTATCTATGTAACATAAACATGCAGAGAGATTGCAAATATGTTACATGAACCATTTTCATTTTATGTGTTCATTACACCCTTTAAGCCAAGCAGAAGAAGCTTTATATAAAAAAGTACTTTTAACATTTTTTTAGATGGCTTAACTTTTACAAGGGTCAGTTTGTCCTGTAACATAACAGGGGGTTAATAACAAATCAGGACAATAACGATTACATGTGTGTGTGTGTGTCTCTTACTGTGTGCCCTGCTTGCTCTAACAGAGCTTTGACCTCTCTGACGCCTCGGGCCATGCTTGGAGACGGTTGCAAGTAGCCATCATTTTCCAAATAACCAATCCTTAGAGGTCTGGAGCTTCTGTATATCTGTAGATGAGGACCGAATTATTAGCCCACCAAAGAAAATTTCAGCTTTTTAAAAGTATTTCCCAAGTGCTGTTAAATAGAGCAAGGGATTTTTAACACGTTTTTTTTCCAAGCATCTTAATTTTATTTTTGATGATTACATTATTTTACTTTGGTCTTTGTTTAAACTCACAGATTTTCAATGGGATTAAAGCCATGGCTTTGTGCAGGCCAGTCAATAACGTTCGCTTTGGTCTTCTGGAGGTAGGTCTTCACCAGGAGCATTGAATGTTTTGGGTCATTGTAGTGTTGGAAGACAAAGTGAAGACCCAGACCCAGTTTTGCTGGATGACTGTTCGAGGTTTTCTTTCAAAATCTTCACACATCCTTCTTTCTTCATAATTCCTTCCACTTTGAGGAGATTTCCAGTTCCAGGCACACTGAAGCATCCCGAAAGCATGATACTCCCACCCTGGTGTTCTTTGAGTTGTTCTCTTCTTTCTCCAAACATAGATAGCCTCACTGTGTCCAAAAAGCTCTAGTCTGATCTTATCTGACCAAAGGACATGCGTCCAGTGAGCATAATCTTTTTCCCAGTTGTCTTTAGTATACTTCAGTCTGGCTTGAAGGTGTCTCTCTGCAGAAGTGGAGTTTTTTGTTGGTCTGTAACCGTGCAGTCCATGCACCAATGCAGGGTTATAGTGAATGTTTTCTTTGAGATTACAATTCCAGGCTTGGTTGAGACATTCACTAGTGTCTTGACTAAGGTCGTTAGACACATCTCTCGCTAGTTTTCTTCCCAGAGTCAATGAAATCTTTCAGTTCTCACCTCTGCCAGACTTGTTCTGTGGCTCTCTTTTAATTTCTTGATACTTCTGACTCCACATTGTGACACTTGGAAATGCTGTGATAACTTTGTATAACCATCTCATCCTTTGCAAGGATTAACAATTCTTTGTTTTTTCTCAAGTCTAAAACTTTATTTTATTTTTTTTTGCTTTTTGACATGATGCTTTCTCAACAGCTCAAACCTTTCCTGGGGTTTTTGTACTGTGTGTAAATTGGAAAATAGCCCTCAGTTTTACCTTGACTTTAAGAGCTTTGAACATTACAAATTCAATGACTTTTTAAAAGTTCAGCTTTTCAGGGGGATATTATAATATTGGCCCTGGTTAATTTTGTTGTAATTCTGCTACAGTTCAAAGATTGTGTGTAAACGGAAATGGTGTATGTGTTCAAAAGAAAACCGGTATATTTAGAAATGGTGAAAATGTTGAAAATCCTTTGCTCTCATAAAAAAAGCACTTGGAAATTTTATAGGAAGACTATTAACTTTGTCCTTAAGAACTTCGTCTGTTAGCATAGAGAGATGTGTTAAGAAAATTAAATTGATTCATTTCTAGTTTCTAACATCTATGAATGATCAGAAAATATATAGAAAAGATGATCATCAACAGAGGACATGAATCCCACAGTACAGGACACACCTCCATGTTAAAAGGTAATGGTGGAACAGTGGGGTCCAAAGAAAACATGTGGTCACAAAGAAGTGCCTGCATGCACAGAGCCAGGCTGTCCACATCTCTTGCCATGGGTCCAGCAGATGATGCCACTAGTTTAGTAACAAGCATAAGGCAAATGTTTTGAACGAAATGTTCCAGAAAATTTGTGTAATATTGTTAGACACTGGTTATGTAACTCTGCATGTACTTTATGTGCTAGTTCCTTACCTGACTTTTGTCCTCGATAAATTGAACGAAAACCCTGTAAACTGTTCATTATCCAAAGGTGTTAACAAATAAAGAATAAACCTTAACTCATCAATTTACAATAATTTTCCATAACTAAAAAGGATCTACCTCAGTCGCTGAGCAGTTGGCTTGAAACCACAGATTCCACAGAATGAAGACGGAAGACGGATACTGCCACCGAGATCAGTGCCTATACCGAGGAGGGAGCCCCCTCCCCCAACGAGAGCCGCCTCCCCACCAGATGAACCTCCAGAGGTCTTCTGGGGGTTATGAGGGTTCACAGTCTGCCCGTAGATAGGATTACTGCAGTCATAGCTAAAGGTGGACACAGACAAACACAGACAGTTTATGAGTCTTTACATAAAATATACACATGGAAGATGCAAATGGTACATGTATTGGTTCTTATATAGTGTGTTTCTACTATATCAGAGGACTTAAAGCACTCTCCTCATTCACCCATGAGGACACAGAGTTTTTAACTGTGTTATAATTTGTTTTAAAATTGAATTACTGATTAAAAAATGTACCTTATAAGGGCTTGGGCCAAGTTGGTTTTCACAAAGGGAATAGCTCCTTGTTTCTTCAGGACTTCAACAAGCACACTGTCCTTTTCAGCAGGCTGGTCCAGGTTAATGACCACACCACAAGAACAGTCATGATCCTTGTGGTGTAAATTAAAGAACATAAGAGTGCATCAAAGACTACACAAATGCCATACCTTAACATTTTGAAAACCTGTAAGTGAAATTCAGAGACCATAAATAACATTATTATTAAGACGTTAATTTACGTAGTATTCTCACTGAGATTGAGATCTCTTTCTGAAGAGAGACCTGCTTACAAAAACGCCAAGAAATTGAGAAAGATAAAACAACACAGTGTACGTGATCACAAATTAAGAAAGACATGTACCTAAAACCTTTTAAAATTATCAAATGAAATCAAAGATATAACATCATAGTTTTTGTGTAGTTCATTTAATTCATAGGCAGCAAACCATTTAAAACCAGATTTTCCGAGTTCAGTGGAAATAAGAAGTAGAGTCAGTGTTTATGTGTTGCTCATCATTTATAAAATTAACAGTTTTACTTCTAATACTTAGCCAGTGAGCAAGCAGTTTCACATTTAGACCCACTCCTCCATGTCAGATTTAGCTTTTTGCAACTAACTTGACATTGGTGGAAATGTTCATCTTGAGGTTGGATTTTCAGAAACCAATGGTTGGTGTCCTAGCTGCATTCATCCATTATTATACTGCCTATAGTGTAACTGCCATTTGTTTGCACTACAAATACATTAATTTATTACATTATTCTTAATACCTTAAATGCAATATTTTCTTTGATGCTAACTGGAACTCCGTACAAGAGACCATCCTTGTTGGAGCCAACAGTTTTCAGCTGGTCCAAACTCTCCAGCAAAATTTCAGTGCAGCAGTTCAGCTTTTTGTTTACAGCCAGAGTCTGTTGGAAAGGAAACAAGCACAGAGAGATTCAGATGAACTTATTCACTTTAAAGGGATATTGATTTTTGTAAGTGCTCTGTAAAATATTAAACACTCACTGGAAAATGAAATAGATTACTTAGTGTTTATGCTAGCTAAAATAACCTGGTGTATACTTGGCTTTCGGTCAACCTTATTTTGAAAGATCTGTGTTATGTTAGGCAGTGAACTCTTTATTCATGCTGGATATTGAACCTTTTCCATGTAAGAGTAAAGCACATCCTCTGGGCTCAGTGAGCCTTCCTTCAGCTGCTGTGTCAGCTCAGACAGGGAGAGCGTCAGGATGAAAGCAGAGTCAGTTGTCGGATGCTAGAAGACACAGACCCACAGAATCATTATGTTGTAAAAAATATATAAAGCTGTAAGAAAGAAAGAAAACCATATCAGTGTATAGATTCAGGACTCTTGCTTCCTGTACTTCTGCACAATCACTAGATTTCAATCCAACAGAGCAACTTTAGGGTGAGGTGGAACCGGAGATGTGCAGCTGACAAACCGCGTGTGTGAAGTTATGTGTCAACTTGGGCCAACAAAACAAATCTAGAAGAGCAGCATAATCTTAATGTGTTTTTAAGTTTTTGTAAGCATGTTGACAACAAAAAGTGTCAGTAATTTGGAAATTAATAACTAAACCTCCGCTAGGCTTAAACTAAAAGCACATAATTAGTTTTGATTTCTCTCTAAAGAAAAAGTTAAACCTTTCAGAGTTTAAAGCTCTGAACTCTCACCGACTCTTTGTACCGGAGCACCGCCTGCTCTGCCCGCTGCAAGCTCTCATCTCTCCTGTTTCTGGCTCTCTTGATTTTTTCCTCCGCCTGTCGGAGGCTGCTGATCTTTTTCACCCGCACTACCAGGTATCCCACAATGCAGGCAACACCAGTGAGCAGAGCCGCTGTCCAGTTGTCCATCTTCACTCTCTTAGTAAACAGTTCGTGTTCCGCGTGGTTTTCGTCTTTGTCCTGTGGCTGCAAAATGCAAAAATCCAAGTGGACAGTTGTTTTAACACGGCGACAGGCTTGTCTTGTTTGAGCTGTGGGCGTGTTGTGCATGTACCGTAGCTTCCCTTAATTTAGGGGTGGACAGGTAATTAACCAGCTGGCCCGACGCACTTCGTGGCCAATTGAAGCACCGCTGCGCACTGTACCATACACGCACCGGCAGCCCATTCTAGCCCATTCGTTCATTTTCATTGCCGACACTGTAATACCCAATCAAATCTCTTAATGACACCGGGGCCTCTCCTACCTTCGCTGTGACTTGTAGAACAGAGTATAGTGTTGAAGAAGTGTTGAAAACTTTCAGCTGAATGGCTAAGACAGAAAAAGAAAATGAAAGTAAAAATGAATTCAGCACAATGTGTGACATTAAAAGACATATTAGCTGTAGCACCAGCTAATGCCTCACAGGCATATATATACGTGTGTGTTTGTTTACATGTGTACATAACATGATACCTATCAATAGAGAACTGCCACAGGCAAATAGTACACTTTAAAGGTAAAAAAAGGGTAATTTATTGCTTTTATAACATATTTTTATTCATAATACTTTGTTAAAACATATGCTGTGGGGTAAATATCATAGTATGTTAATTTTTTTTTTTTAAAATTGATCGATTGATTGATTGATTGATCATACTTATCATACTACTGACATCTGTGATAAATTTCAATCTGGTTTTAAACCACGCCACAGCACTGATACAGCTTTGCTGAGAGTCCTTAATGATCTTCTCTTAATTACTGATTCAGGGCATTCTGCTATATTGGTCTTATTGGATTTGTCCTCGGCCTTTAACATGGTTGACCATAATATTTTATTAACGAGGTTAGAATGCACTGTGGGCATTCGGGGTTAAGCCCTTAACTGGTTCAAATCATACCTTTTGAACAGGTCCTTCTCCGTTACCTTGGGTACTTATTCTTCCTCAACTGCATCTTTATGCTGTGGTGTGCCCCAAGGCTCTGTGCTTGGCCCAATGTTATTCTCATTATATATGCTCCCCCTAGGCTTAATCTTTGAAAAATATAACATTTCTTATCACCTCTATGCCAATGATATACAAATATATTTTCAATTAGATGATGACGACATTGCTCCTTCGTTGCACTGTTTCCTCGAGTGCATGAGAGAAGTCAGAGAATGACATTCAGGCAATTCCCTTATCCTGAATGAAAAGAAAATGGAGATTGTGGTGTTTGGCAACCATATCCCCAGGGGCCTATTAGCTGATACCTTTGGTTCCTTTGCCACTTCTTTCTCTGACTCAGTTAGTGACCTAGGTGTCCTGCTGGATAGATCTTTCAAATTTAACAAACAAGTGTCTTCAGTAATCAAATCTAATTCAAACCAACTGTGCCTTATTGCTAAGGCTAAGCACTATGGTAAATGGTAAATGGCCTGTATTTATATAGCGCTTTAATAGTCCCTAAGGACCCCAAAGCGCTTTACATATCCAGTCATCCACCCATCCACACACTCACTGGTGATGGCAAGCTACATTGTAGCCACAGCTGCCCTGGGGCGCACTGACAGAGGCGAGGCTGCCGGACACTGGCGCCACCGGGCCCTCTGACCACCACCAGTAGGCAACGGGTGAAGTGTCTTGCCCAAGGACACAACGACCGAGACTGTCCAAGCCGGGGCTCGAACCGGCAACCTTCCGATTACAAGGCGAACTCCCAACTCTTGAGCTACGATTGCCACTATGTCCCTCATAAAGATCTTGTAAAGCTCATTCATGCTTTTGTGACTTCTAGATTGGATTACTGTAATTCTCTCTACTTTGGTCTTCACTCCGCTCTCCTTCACAGACTTCAGCTTGTCCAGAATGCTGCGGCTCGCTTCCTGACTGGCACTAGAAAGCATGCCTCTATCACCCCCGTTCTTATTGATTTGCATTGGTTACCCATAAAATATCGCATTGAATTTAAAATATTGTTGCTCACCTTTAAAACTATAAATAATTTAGCCCCTCGTTATCTTGTCGATCTTCTTAGTCTATATGTCCCTGGGCGAGCCCTCAGGTCTTCAGCCCAATTACTCCTGGCTCAGCCTAGATCTAGACTTAAATCTAGGGGTGACCGTGCTTTTGCCCTGGTTGCACCGAATCTGTGGAACAACCTTCCTATCGCTATCCGTGCGTCAGACTCCGTTTTATCTTTTAAATCCCGTTTAAAAACTCATTTATTCAACATAGCTTTTCCATCTAGTTAGTGTCCCTATTTTATATTTGGTTCAATTTCTTATTTATGTACTTTATCTTTTAGCAATATCTGTTCTCAGTAACTTTGTTCTTATATTCCCTTCTATTGCTGTATAATTAGTGCCCTTAACCTGATGACATATGTGGTACTTTGTTAATAGTCTTTTATTTAATGTCTTAATTTTCCTGTTTTTATTGTAAAGCACTTTGGTGTACCGCTGGTCTTTTAAACGTGCTATACAAATAAAGTTGTATTGTATTGTATTGTATTGTACTTTATTCATCCCGAGGGAAATTGGGTTAAGACTGCCAGCCGTGCCAGCGCCGTCTTACCCTTCCGACCATACATACATTACACAAACATCACATGGGGAAGACAGGTCAGAGGGGTACAACATGGAAAAAGCACCACATGAGGAAAGATAAGGAGAAAAAAATAACTCCCCCCAGACTGAGCTCCAACAGGGAGATCAGTTTGAGAACAGAAAAAAACACCTCTGCACATAGCACATGAAAAAACTCTTAATACACCAAAGAAACACATGACAAGCAACAGGGATGGTGTTAAGGTTCAGATATTGAGGAGGAATCCAAAAATAATAACCACAGATCCGGCCTGGTGCAATTAGACAAAGATTTTAATGCACACATGTGGAGTCCAACACTGTGCAGTGTTGAACTATCTTACAATAGTCAGAACAAAGACTTTATAGGGTTGGAGTGAAAATAGTACAGCCCCCTCTTCTGTTGCCAGGCAGATCCAGTACAGCATACGTCAATCCAAAACCACAAACGTTCAGTTAACTTTGAACACAGTTTAAAAAAGAACATTGTCTTCGGCTCGAACCCAGGTGCTTCCTGTCACCATCCTGCCCAGGCTTATCTTCTGGAACATCAGGCCCACGTTCTGCACAAACTGTCACTCATGCACGCACAACTTTGCAGTTGCAAGCAAAACATAATTAAACTCTTACCTATATAAATGAGTCTATCTAATATGTGTGTGTATGTGGGTGTCTGTACATGTGTGATCCTCACGCTGCACCTTAATTGACCTCAACTTAGGCACCCAGGCTAAGGCTATCCTGTGTGTACTGATCTTGACTTATATGTAAAATGTATAAAACAAATGTTTCAATCTAATACAACTACTTAAAGCTTAATCAAAAATATAAATGCATAATAAAATGACAAACCAACTCAGACTGCTTTCAGTTTCACTTCAGCAAGCCTTGCAGGAGTGTTTCCTGTCTCATTTTGGCACAGAGTATATTTCCTGTCCCTGCAGTCTGCACAGAAACATTTAAGATTATAGGAGCATTGAAAAGCATTTGGAATTATAGATTCAACTCAACAGTTTAAAGTGGTTCTTCTTGGACCTGTAATAAAAGCTTAATTGGGTGCCAATATGTTTAAACATTTAAATGCACTATCCCTACTTGAAGATTATGTGATTAATGCCATGGTAATATGAACCATAGCAGGGAAATAATTTCTCTAATCCCCACAATGGGTAAAGGGTGAGAGACAGCCAATGTAGACAGTACATCCGGGCCTGCAGCCTATGCGCTGGTCTCCTTGATCCACCATCAGCATCGGAGGGGAATAAGCGTCGAAGGCTTTTGGAGGGGGAGGGGGGATGAGTGTATGTCTGCATGTGTATATATGTCTGTGTGCATGTGTGTGTGTGTGTGTGTGTGTGTGTGTCTCCAGAGTTCAGCTGAGACAGTGTCCTTCGCCCTGCCAGGCTAAGTAAACAGTCTTCCAGCCAACCCAGCTGGCCTTGCATAGAAAGGGAAGAACAGTCTCAACACAGTCGTTATCAGGGTGTTGTTGTTCAGCTCCAGCCTTGAGACTGCAGCTGGCGCCGAAGGGGTATCCGCATGAGTGATGGTGGTTTTTACTTTAATGCGAACAACTCATATGAATTTCAAAGCTGTTCTAACAGTCCAACACTGGTCTCTCAATCTCCCGTTGGAGAGCCGTGAGCTTCTCCATGATGTTATCAAACTTACGTTCCGTGATGTTGTCATTCTTGTGCTCAAAGAGCCGATTCTGAGAACTCACGACCGCAGTGAGCTTCTCCAAGATGTGATCCAGTTTGCACTCAGAGGTCTTGTTCTGAGTATTCACGGCAGCCGTGCGGTTCTCCAAGATCTTATCCGTGCTGCACTCAATGAGCCCATTTTGAGAAACTCACGCCTCGTCCCATCGTTTCAATCCCAGCGGGCAGCCTTGTGGGGGTTTGAACAGCCGGTTCCGCTTTCTTAATTCTTTGATAAGCCAGGGCCAAGCCAGCTCCGATCAGCAAGAACCCTGTTATCATGGTTCCAAATAGGTAGATATCTTTAGCACTCAGGCTCACCCGAGCCCAGACTTCTCGTTGAGAAAAGGGTGTCAGTTGCATTCAGAGACCAGTTGATCAAATCCATAATTCCTCTTTTAGGTTTTAGAGAACAGACTGTGAGAGAGTGTTCCAGGGAAAAGTAATACAAAAAACACGAGACTAGACAAGGACACAAGAGGCTAAGCAGGAAAGCTAAGGGAGAGGAGGAGGAGGAGAAAAGTGCGACCACCTTCGGTGGCTTCCTTGTGTTCTGCTTTTCCTGTTTTATTGTGAAGGTCTGTGCCACTGTGTTCAGTTTGCATTTCCTGTCTTGTCTCGTCAATCAGCTGTGCCTCCCTCCTGTGTGTAGTTTCCTCGTTCCCATCTGTGTATTTGTAGTGTGTGTTTTCTCGTGTTCGTCGCTTGTCCGTCTGTGTTTCTTCCCTCTGTTTTCTCCCAGAGTCGCCAGTTTAGGTTGGTTTTGTTAGTCATTCCCAGTTTAGGTTATCTTTAGGTTCTGTTTTTGCTCGCCGTGTGTCTATTTGTGCCACCAACGTTTAAATAAAGCTCGCTCACGTCCAAGCCAGTGCCAGCGTTGGGGTCCTCTCTCACACACACCACACGTCTGCCACCGCAGCCATGACAGATTCCAGTTCTTGTTCAACCTTTAAGTGCCTTTTCATGTTTTATTACAGACAATACAAAAGACCTGCCTTCATAAAAATAAGAACAAAACAAAACATAAATGTATAATTTTACCAACATTTATTTAACCTTTAGCAAACAGCCAAAATACAAAAAGTGCCTAGATTACGCTTGTAGTGCAGAGAATATTTCACCATTTATGACTTGATTGATCTCATTATTACAGGATATATTCAAATTAACTTGTTTCCACTGAAGTCTGCAGCCTCTCCTGTGAGAAAGAAAGCAGCTTTACTTCTTGCTTTCTTTGACCAGTTGTTCCACTTCCTTCATGAAGCCCAGGCAGAGCTCATCCTGCCACGGCAGAGCAACACACTGGACCGCCACAGGTAGACCCTCGCCACCGGCCACTGCCTGAACACAAAAATAATACAACTGCAGTGAAGGTTCAGAGTAATGATCATATTTTAATAACATTCCAGAGAAAAAGAAAATGGCATTTTATTTAAAAAATTTTTTTTAATAATAATATCCATCCATCCATCTTCATCCGCTTTATCCGAGGCCGGGTCGCGGGGGCAGCAGCCTAAGCAGAGAAGCCCAGACCTCCCTCTCCCCAGCCACCTCCTCCAGCTTATCCGGGGAACACCAAAGGCGTTCCCAGGCCAGCCGAGAGATATAATCTCTCCAGCGTGTCCTGGGTCTGCCCTGGGCCTCCTCCCGGTGGGACATTCCCGAACACCTCACCCAGGAGGCGCCCAGGAGGCATCCTTGTCAGATGCCCGAACCACCTCAACTGGCTCCTTTCGATGTGGAGGAGCAGCGGCTCTACTCTGAGCCCCTCCCGGATGGCCGAACTTCTCACCCTATCTCTAAGGGAGAGGCCAGCCACCCTTCGGAGGAAGCTCATTTCTGCTGCTTGTATCCGCGATCTCGTTCTTTCGGTCACTACCCACAGCTCGTGGCCATAGGTGAGGTAGGGACGTGATCGACTCGGTAAATTGAGAGCTTCGCTTTTACACTCAGCTCCCTCTTCACCACGACGGACCGGTGCAGCGTCCGCATCACTGCAGCCGCAGCACCAATCCGTCTGTCGATCTCCGGCTCCCTTCTCCCATCACTCGCGAACAAGACCCCGAGATACTTGAACTCCTCCATAAGGTGAAATTGTTTTTGATATGTCCTTATGGTTCCTTAATGCAGCTACACCAATATATATCTGATACTAAGGGAAAATTAGAAACAAGCAGTTGAAAGACACAGGGAATGTGGGGAATGACATGAAGTAAACATTCCGCTGGCTGAAGGACAAACTGGGCACGTCAGAGAAGTTGCAGCCTTTATTGGACATTCTTTATATTTTTGAAAATTATTGCAGATGAAGAGCTATACTGTATGTCTGTGAAGGTTCTCAGTCATCCAGGTCATCGTAGTCAAAGGAATTTGCAAAGAAAAGCGTCTGGACTTCTTTAAGTTGCTTGGAGACGTTTCACCTCTCATCCGAGAAGCTTCTTCAGTTCTAAGGTCAAATGGCCGAGAGTCCCAGATTTAAACCCAGTGGGAGTATCCCCCCAAAGAGGGACAAAGGACCCCCTGGTGATCCTCTAATCACATGAGCCTAGGTGTGAAAGCGGGTGTGGGACCTAATCAGCCAGGGTTTCGGGTGAGCTCATTGTGAAACCTGGCCCCACCTTGTCATGTGAATTCCTGAGGTCAGATGGCCCAGGATGTGAGTGGGCTATACTGTAGGTACAGCTATACTGTAGGTTCCCTGGTATCACATGACTATCATGGTCATCACAAATTTCTTGAGAAAATCCAGAAATGACTCTACTTTTTAAGGAAACATAAGAAGGCTAACGTCCAACAATATGCACAGAGGAGTAATAGGAAACATCCAATGATGAGCTCTACATAGCCCGGGACAGATGTGCTACCAGTGGCGGTCCTAGCCTGTTTGGCGCCCTGGGCGAACACTCCCTCTGGTGACCCTGATGCACCTGATGGCTTTGAACTTTTCTTGTCCATCTTCCATTGGTTTTAATTTTGCACTCCAGTATGAACACCCATCCCTCAACCCGAGGATCACCACAACATAACCTAACAGACCTACACCTTAGTTCACAGATTCACTTTGTCTAGGGTTTATTTCTGGGATTTCGCACAACCCAGGTATTCAAATCATGAATACATAATGGGCTTGGATTTACAACATTATGAATGAAATGTGCTCTATTTGGAAGCAGCAGGTCTCCCTCCCCTTTCGACAGATTGTGTGTGAGACTTTAAATCATCAAAGTGTAAATTATAAATTTTAAATTGTTATTGATCCCTTTACCCCGAGTCCTAACGTGTATATTTATTTTCTTACTCTTCTTATATTTATTGTTTACTTGCACTGCTGTAACTGGAGCCTCGTCGTCTCGTCTCTCTATATACTGGACTGTATGTAGCGGAGATGACAATAAAGTTTACTTTGACTTCAGCAGCGAGCAGGCGCACCGAGGGCTCTCGTGCTCACTTTTCGCAAACAGAATTTCGAAAAAACATCGGTGCAAATTATAAGTCTGTATCATAATGTCTGGTGTTTTCGTGTTTGTTGGTTTGTTTTTGTTTTGTTTTATTTTGCGAGTTGGTTATTAGATGCTGCTCCAGCCAGCCAGAGAATCCCCCGCCGCCCCGCCCTCTCCTCCCTGTGCCGCTAGCAGAAGGCGCACCTCGCAAACGGAGGGCGCCCTTACTCCCAGCAAATGGGCGATAGAAAACCGATCGGTGCCTATGCCATTCCCAATATGCGCTGGCATGACATCAGGGCAGCATGAGTATGAGCATTTTTTTTTTTTGCCGATGCCCGTGATGCCGCCCCGGGCAACCGCCCGTGTCGCCCGTATCAAAAACCGCTACTGTGTGCTACTGCAGCTGATTGAACCACATTAAAGTACACTGACGCACATTTACAAGTAAATCAAAAAATAAATGTATCTATACTTTAGACTTTACATCGGGGTCTCCTGAAATGCTGTGGCTGCATGAAAAGCTAGCCTGACAGTGAGTCCAAAATACCAGGATTACTAAACAGGGCAAAAAGGCGCAGTCCCCAAATAGTGCAGATAGGTGTTTCATGGGGAAGTCATGTATGTTTGTGCATGTGTATATCTGCGATCTCACGCATTGTTTGAGTGCATGCAAAGTGCAAAGTTTATCGGCGTAAATACATTTTTTAGACCAATGTCTGATTCTTTTGAGGATAGGGTCCAAAGTCAGTGTTTCTCTGCCTGTCTCTCAATTTTTTGGCCATTTCTCTTTGAACCCCATTGCACAGGCTGCAAAATTGAAGAGTTGGAAAAGGTTTTGTTGCTGCTGGCATTGTGTGACTCCTTTAAATCAGAGGCTGCAGGTCATCTCTGAGTTCATTGAGCAAGTTCAGCATTAAGTGTCTTTGTAATTCAGTTCCTTGGAAATGTTAAAGCTGAGTAAATGCTGACCTCAGCCCAGCTGCCAGGCTCTTAACATCAGCAGGTATCAAACTGATGAGCAGTGAGACTTCAGCCTCTGTTTCTACTGGTTCATGTTTCTAAAGTAGAATCACAGTGGCGATCAGTTAGAAGTCTATTTCTGCAGGTTTTGAACCTTTGCTATGCGCTGTCAGCTTTGTGTGTTCATAACAAAATTTACCTAAGTAGAATTTTCAGGTATTTGTACTCTACTTGAGTACCTACTTTTTTTTTCTGACAACTTTTTACTTTTACTGACTACATCTTAACACAAATATCTGTACTTTCTACTTCTTACTTTTGCACTGTCCACTTCCTGCTGTGACAAAACAAATTTCCCACATGTGGGACTAATAAAGGTTATCTTATCTTATCTTATCTTACAGTTTCAGAGCGGACTGGTCACTCTTGATTCAGCGGTATCATCCTGGCGTTTATGCTCGGGAGTTAAAGTTGGCCGGAAGGAGGTGTCCGTATGCTGTGTTTAAGATACTTTGGAAATCTTGAGAGCTACAGAAGAGGAGGAATCATGAGGGTAGTGCCGGGATAAACAGGTTAGCAAGAACTAATGTGGTAAATTCACAGTAAATAAGCAACGATAGCTGGTGAAACTGCTGAAGTCTTATTGAATTCAGCTGTGTAAATCCGCAAAGAGGAGCAGACCCACTGATCACAGCATGTACACTAAGAAAAACTTATTGGAGCTCACATTAGAAATGATTATAAGATTATTTTCTCTATGCTGAGCCACTACACAGATCTTATTGTTCCTCAAGCTGCTGAAGCTCACGTTAACCCTTGACTGTACTCTTTTTACTGTTTAGGTGTGGAGGCAAAGTCACCGTCTACAATGTAGGCACCAGAAAATAGTTATCTGTCATGGTCCTGGGTCGCTGACCCAGCGCTTTGTGTTTCTATTATTAGTTTCTAGTTTATTCTGTTTTGTATTTGTTCTTTGTGTTTCCATCATCCCTACCTGTGTCTTCCCTCTGTGCTCTGTTTGGGTCCCCGAGTTTTGTGTTGTAAAACAGTCTGTGTGTTTCCTGTTTTACTTTGTAGATTTGTGTCTCGTTATGTTCATTAGTTCCAGCTGTGTCCCCTCCTGTTTACCATTTCCTAATTACCTGGTGTGTGTATTTATACTGTGTGTCTGCCTGTGCTCCTCGTCGCATCGTCTGTGTTTCTCTGTGAACCTTCCGTGTATTCAACATCATTCCGTGTTTCTCTGTGTCTCTCTGCTCCTCGCTCCATGTCCTCCTTTTGGAATTAGTTTTCCCAGTTTAGGTTTTTGTTCGGTCCTGCCCACACCTTGGGTTTTGTGCACTGTAAATAAACCCACTTGCATCTCCGCCACTGTCTGCTTTTGGATCCTCCTTTCTCACCTCCACACGACTACAGCCGAGTCGTGACAGTACGACGCGACCACAAAATGGATCCAGCGGACTCCCCTTCTACCTCAGAGGGAAAGTACCTCGCACAGCTGTGGGATTATTGCCGGCGCATAATTCACGCCGTGGATAACTACAAGAGGCTTCCAGAGGTAGTGTTTTTTGACAACTTCTTGTCATCCCCTACCTTCACCATAACCTTTCTGGACATTAAAGGATTAAAACAAGTAGTAACAGCTCTGAGAACCAGTTTGTGTTTTGAACTGTTTGGCATGGGCGGCCCAGGGCAGGAAGATTCAGCTGCCCTTCTGGAGGCACTCGCCGCTTGGTGTTCTCGGCGTCAGCAGCATTTTTCACCGAGGTTTGTGTCTAAATCACTCGAGCCACCTTTAAAGAAGAAAAGCTACCCTCACCGTCATCACCCAGCCACACCACCTCTCACTCCTGTGGTATTGACGGGAGCGGTTGACGTTCCCACCCCGCAGCAGGAGCAGCCACAACGGAGTTCTACCTCCTTCCCTTCAGGCAACCCCGCTTCCTCTTCCACAAGGAAGCAACAATCGCGCCGTTGGCGCATCATCCCACCACCAGAGTTTGGGACTACAGTGTGTCCGGCTGTGGTGTGTGTGCAGGACACTGATTGAGTTGCTTCTGACTTTGGGACTTTGTACTCAGGGGCTGAGTGTTTTGTGATGGGGGACAGTTCTCCTAGTGATTTCCCTACTTCACCTGCTCCACTTCTGTCAGTGCAACCTGTTCAGCCACACATTCAGTCAGCTACTCAGCTATCCTCACCACTAGAGTCACTACAACCCATATTTCAGTCCATGGCTCAGTCAGTAGCTCAGTTAATGGCTCAGTCACAGTCTTCACTCGCCCCTCTTCAAGAGGCTGTGCCTACACCGCCCATTTTGGACTGTTTTCCGAGCGCTCACTCTAAGCAGAGAGACAAACTTGTTCCTCAAAAGCTGGCAGCATTAGAGACTATTGCTCACTCCAGGGCTTCCCCAGAGGCTGAGTCGCAACCCTCGGCGAACTCTGGACCCCTGGAGGCCAAGACGCCAGCTACGGACTGCATGCGGCTGTCACTGCCTGAGCGGGGTCAGTGCTCTGTGCAGCTGCAGTGCTCATCATGTGTGCCAGAGGCACCCGTGCCTACTGGTTTTGAACCTGCTTTCGCTGGGGGAACCGTGGACCCCATCCAGCCTTCATCATCATCAGCAGCTTCCGCTGAGGGGGCTCAGGAACCGCTTCAGCCTGCTGCTTTCGCTGGGGGGACCGAGGAGCCCGTCCAGTCTTCACCGTCATCAGCAGCTCCCGCTGAAGGGTCTCAGGAACTGCTTCAGCCTGCTGCTTTCGCTGGGGGGACTGAGGAGCCCATCCAGCTATCACCATCGCCTGCAGCGCCACCACCTGCGGCTCCCACGCCGCCGCCTGCAGCGCCGCCGCCTGCAGCGCCACCACCTGCGGCGCCACCACCTGCGGCTTCCATGCCGCCGCCTGCAGCATCTTCGTCTCCGGCTTCCACGCCACCGCCTGCAGCGACATTCTCATCTGGTCCAGCTTCAGAGCCTTCAGCCTCGCCTGGTCCAGCTTCAGCCGCGTCTTCGCCCTCGCCGGCAGCATCAGCTTCATCATCCTCATCCTCGCCTGCCACAGCAGCTTCATCATCCTCATTGTCGCCTGCTGCATCAGCTTCAGCTTCGCCTGGCCCGGCCTCTGCTTCAGCTTCATCATCCTTATCGTCGCCTGCTGCATCAGATTCAGATTCAGCTTCGCCTGGCCCGGCCTCTGCATCAGCTTCAGCTTCGCCTTTGCCTGGTCCAGCCTCCGTGTCTTCTTCCTCGCCTGGTCCAGCCTCATCATCATTAGCCTCATCCACGCCTGCAGCGTCAGCATCAGCTTCACTGGCTTCCGCAGCTGCCACGCTGCCGCCTGGTCCTGCCTCGCCTGGTCTGGCCTCAGCTACGCCTGGTCCAGCCTCAGCTTCAGCGTCGCCTGGTCCGGCCTCATCATCCGCTTCGGCTCCGTCTGGTCCGGCCTCTGCTTCAGCTTCGTCAGGTCCAGCCTCTGTTTCAGCTTCGTCTGGTCCAGCCTCCGCCTTGCCTGGTGCTGCGGGGGCCACGCAGCCTTCAGGTCCCCAACTTCCGCCTCAGCATCGTCGGTCATTGGCCAGGCCGCTTGTTGGGGATCGTCGCCACTGTGGACAACCTCCTGAACGTCGCCACTGCCTTCCGCGTGGCCGGCCTCCGGACTTGCTTGGCCGCCGCCGCTGCCGTGCACACGGTTGGCCCCCAGAACTGTTTCTATGCTGTTGCCATCCACACGGTCGGCCCCCAGAACTGTTTCCATGCCACCGCCTTCCGCGTGGCCGGCCTCCAGACTTCTATCACCGCCACTGCCTTCTTCACGGCCGTCCACCTGAACTTTGTTTTGGACTCTGCTCCCCTATGTTTGTTAGGGACATTTTTGCTTGGGACTCTGAGGCCTCTGTTTTGGTCCTGGTCCGGACCCTCCATCCTGGGCCTCCCACCACCCGTCCGGGCTTGGTGGTTCATTTGTGTTCTGGGGTTGTCGGGGGCCAGCCCTTGGGGGAGGGGTACTGTCATGGTCCTGGGTCGCTGACCCAGCGCTTTGTGTTTCTATTATTAGTTTCTAGTTTATTCTGTTTTGTATTTGTTCTTTGTGTTTCCATCATCCCTACCTGTGTCTTCCCTCTGTGCTCTGTTCGGGTCCCCGAGTTTTGTGTTGTAAAACAGTCTGTGTGTTTCCTGTTTTACTTTGTAGATTTGTGTCTCGTTATGTTCATTAGTTCCAGCTGTGTCCCCTCCTGTTTACCATTTCCTAATTACCTGGTGTGTGTATTTATACTGTGTGTCTGCCTGTGCTCCTCGTCGCGTCGTCTGTGTTTCTCTGTGAACCTTCCGTGTATTCAACATCATTCCGTGTTTCTCTGTGTCTCTCTGCTCCTCGCTCCATGTCCTCCTTTTTGTATTAGTTTTCCCAGTTTAGGTTTTTGTTCGGTCCTGCCCACACCTTGGGTTTTGTGCACTGTAAATAAACCCACTTGCATCTCCGCCACTGTCTGCTTTTGGATCCTCCTTTCTCACCTCCACACGACTACAGCCGAGTCGTGACATTATTTTTATTTTATTTATTTACTTTTTAAAATTGTGTTTCACTGCATGTGTCCTTGGTAGGATGGTCCGTAGCAGCTGGGTTCAAATAGGAGGCTTGAGGCAGGGATGAGGTGCAGACCAACCGCGTGTTTATCCACCAACGGTAAAATACCAAATCATAACACAAAATAAAACAATGTAGCCCAGTGGTGGGACATGGTTGCAGCAACAGCCTCTGATGTTAACTGGCAGCCCTTTATAAACTGCTGCCAACTGGCCCTGAAGCCATGCCATTATCTGGGGTTACATAATAAACGAAACTACACACACATCTTATCTAATAACCTTTATGAACATTAAATGAATACAGTAGACATAATTACCATAATTACAATTATTACATAAAATATTTCCTGCTTGGCCTATCGACTACAATCTATAATAAACTAATTTATTAATAATTTATTAACTCATTTATTAAGGCCACTCCAGATGCCTGTGGGCTCCTTTGGCTGGCACACCATCAAGAGAAAACACAGGTGAGACAATCTTGTCATCACGATATTAACTTAGCCTCTCCTACCCATTAGGTTAGACGTCAGGTAAGTGTTAAAGTGATGTTTTCCACCAGCTTAACCAAACTTTTCATACTAATCAGTGCCAGAGAAAAGGACACTAAAGAAACTGCTGGACATTATGGACAATGCTGGGCATCCTCTGCAGACGGCCATAAAAAACCAGAGGAGTCTGTTCAGTGACAGGTTGCTTCTCCCAAAGTGAAGAACCAACAGACTTAAAAACTCCTTTGTCCCACACGCCATCAAACTGTTTAACTCCTCTCTGGAGGGGAGAGGGAGGGGAAACAGGAGGACAAAGGAGGGGGAAACAACTAAGCTGTAGTGCCTTTTCACTGTGTGATACTTTTTGTTAATATCCAACGGTGCAATAGACTCACACTACTTGAAATGTGCAATTCACTTGTATTCTTATTCCTATTTATTCTATTTGTCCCTTTTGTATACTCTGTATTTATATATGTCTCTGTATTTATATATGTGTATATATGCAGGGGCGGATCTAGAAGCGTGGCATGGGGTGGCAAGTGCCACCCTAAAATGATCCCTTGCCACCCCAAGTGCCACCCCAGTTTTGCATATGACAGTGTTGTTTATTAAAATAGGATAGCATTAACACTTTGAGCGTAGTTACAGTCAACAGTGGATATAAATGCTAAAACTGAATATATTGCAGAGTGTTCCCCCCCTCCACCTTTAACAAATGATTCAGCCCATAGCAGGACCGTAGGACCGGCTTTTTTCTTGTTTTCAGTAGCAAGCGATGCTTATGATTGTGCCAGAGCACATTTTGAACAACACCATGGGAATTTCAGATTTTACACAGGTGGTTGGATGTTACACTCTGGAAATGGAAGGAAGGTGAGTGTATTAGTGAGTGTTACTCTGTGGTCCACTAACACGCTGCATCTCCAAATCACATGACTGATTTAAGCTGACACAGCAACAAGCTGCAGCCGCGCTGAGTCTCTATTTCAGCCCATATTGAAAGTTTGGACTTCAAAGTTTTTAAATTTTAATTACAGCCCAGTAAATCCAGAGTTATGATAATATAGATAAGCCACGCTTTTTTCTAAATACTGTCGTCATGTTTTTTTCTGTGTATGTTTTTTTTTTAAAGCTTTTTCTAAAGACACCGCGAAAACAGTAAAGAAAGGAAAGAAGCCACCTCTTTCCTATCGGTGGAAAAATGTACCATGTCGACCAATTAAAAAACAACAGTCAACACGTGGGATTTGGTTGTTTAGGAAGAGGGGAGAGTTTTGGGAGTGACGGTAACGGCAGCGAGACAGAGCGAGCGAGTGAGAGAGAGAGAGAGTTTTTAGATGTGGGAGATTTGTGACATTTAATGTGGAGTGTATAGTGTGTTGTGTTGTCTTGTGTAGTTGTTCTGTTGTGTAGTTGTTGTTTTGTTTTGTGTGTCAGTGAGGGCACTAATGAATGTCACAAAGGCACATTTGCAGTGTAAACACTGTCACCAAGTAGAGAACCAGCGGAGTGATACACCTGCTGTTGTCAGGCCTGCAGGTTTATCCCTGTGCTGTTCTCCTGTCTTTTGGTGGAAAAACATTTTTTACTGGCACACATCATTTGTGACACCTGATTGTTCTCTCATTTTAGTTTTATTAATATTTTTAAATGGTTGTACAAAATGAAAAAAAAAAACGGCAGGTGTATTGGCTGCATTTTTAGATAAATAGTTGTATATGTTTATAAAAGTTACAATTTATATTTGCATTTCAAGTTATAAAAATTTACTCAACATGTCTTTGGTTTTTTTTACAGTAAAAAAATACTACCAGGATTTTAAGTTCTTTGTGTGATTTCAGATCAGTAATACTAATGCAGTATGTCAGTGAAAAAACAACTAAATTCAGACAAGTGAGGTTGAGCTGAAAAGAATGATACCAAACAAGGCAAAGGGAAAAAATAAAATGAAACAATTTGAGGATGATATACAAACGTAAACTCAAAAGGAGTCAAAAATGGCCGGTTGTATTTCAGACCTCAGTGGGTTAATCCAACAAATCAAGAAAAATTAGGTTTAAATTTTTGTTAATGACAGTGCAGATTTCTGACATTTTGTGTAATTTAAGCATCTAACAACGTGATTGTTTTCTAACAAAAAAACAGTGTGAAACTTAAGTTAGACTTGTGTTTGCAAATGAACCGCCTCATGTTGGGTAGCTTTCTGGATTTTATACTTATTGGGCTACATATTTATTTATTATACAGGCTATACAGTACATAACATCAAAACTCACATTTTAATTATGTGTGTGGAAAAAAAGGCTTTGATTTTGCCACCCTATTTGATTGCTTTGCCACCCTCATGCCACCCTAAGAAAATTTCTCTAGATCCGCCCCTGTATATATTGTGGCGAGCTCAGTCACGGAGGAGACAAAGGTTTCTTTGGGAGCACCCGTTTATTTTATAACCGGCCCCGAACACTGCCGCTACCTCCCTCCTCAGCGCGGCAACCACATAAAAAAAACACAAAATGGCGCTCTCTCACCCGGAAACACACAGTCGCAGAGGGAGCATCACCCGTAACCATGGCAACATAAACAAACATAACTGTAAGACAGAACATAAATGTCAACAACAAATCCCTGAACAGCCCTGGCCCGCTACATAGCCCCCACCTAAGGGGTCAGTCGTCCCCGACAACCCCATTACCCAACACAAAGTCCTGCAAATGTCCATGTGTCTTCCTTCGGCGCGCAGGCAGATCTGGACCAGCAGGGGAAGAGTCACTTGGATGAGAACCTGGGGTGCCACCAGCATCCCCTGCCCTGGCGGCTGCAGGAGCGGGCGGGCAGTACGGTGAGAGCCTGTCCTGGTGCAACACCGCCACGCGTCCTGGACCCGGCATGCGGATCCGGTACACCACTTCTGTTAGCCGCCCCACGACCTCCGCCAGCCCTTGCCAGTGACCGCACAGCCTGGGGGACACCCCTCTCTTGCGAACCGGGCAGTACACCCAAACCTTGTCGCCAGGCACGAAAGCTCCCCCTCGGCATTTGGTGTTCCAGGCTCTTTTCTGTCGTACTCCGGCACTGACCTGGGCCTGGCGCCGCTCCCTCAGCCTCCTGTAGCAGTCCCTGGCCACCAACACGCGCCGGTTCTCTGCCTCAGGGACGGGGAAAGGCCCTAGGACGTCTCCTCCCACTCTCTCCATCGGGGCCCCCACCCGATGCTGCTGTAGGGGGGCAGTGAAGCGTTGAGTGGGGCCCTTCCGTGCTGTACAGGTGTCACAGCAGTGCACACGAAGTTCCACTTCCCGTCGACAACCAGGCCAGTAGAACTGTCCCCTGAGATGGCGGAGAGTTTTGGCATTCCCATAGTGGCCGGCCCCCACCGAGCCGTGGACGAGCTCGAGCACCTGCGACCGCAGCGTCCGAGGCACCAACAGCTGCAGGAGATCTCTGCCCTGCCCGGGGGCCCGCCGTCTCCGGTACAGGTGGCCGTCGTGGGTCTCCAGGTTGTTGTACTGGGAGTAATAGGCCTTCACTTCGGGCCCCTGTCCTGACACCCCTGTCCAGCCTGGGCGTCGTGCTGCCTCCAGCCAGACCCCCACCTGAACCAACGTCGCATCAGCCTCCTGCTCCTGCTTCAGCTGCTGCATGGTCAACGAGAGCCATCCCCCTCCGCCGGCTGTGGCCCGAGCAGTACCCACGCCCCGTGCCTCCTGGGCCCGCTCTCCCTGCCGTTTCGCGAGGGGCAGCTGGCGTGGGCGCAGACAGATGGGTTGAGCAGAGCCGGTGTTGATGGTGTGCTGAACCAGCCGCGTCTGCCTGCAGTCTCTGGCCCTCCAGTGCGGTCAAAAGCAGCGAACCGGAGTCTCTGTACCAAGAGTGATAGCCAGCTTCGCAGTGTCAACGCAGGCCCCCCAGCGGGTCAGCAGATCAAGGCCAATGATGCACTGTTCTTGGATGTCAGCAAGCCAGAAGTCGTGCACCAGCTCCAGATCCTTCACTCGGATCCGCAACGGTTTCTTCCCCCGCATGTCAGTTCTCTCCCCCGTCACTGTCATCAGCTGGGTGTCGGTGGGTGACCAACCCATCACAAGCGGCCCGGATGTTCCAGGAAACACACCAGGTCGTATTAGGGAAATGGTGGACCCGGTGTCCACCAGGGCCTGGCAGGGCTGGTCCTCAACACAGCAGCTCAGGTAGAGTCCCTTGAGATGCCCGACTAGGCCCGCCACCGTGCATCGTTCTTGGAGGGGGGCAGGAAGCTGGAGCGGTGGTCCCCTCGCTGTACCGCTCCCCCTCTCATCCCCCTGAGGCCACATAGTTCTGGCCTTTGGGGCGGGCGCCAGGCAGTCGCGCGCCACATGGCCAGGCTCATCGCACCGGTAGCAGCGGTCGGTCGGTCGACGGGGACGCCTCCAGGGCACCGAGGGCTGCAGCTGGCATACCTCCGGGACCTCTCCCTCCCTGTCGTAGTCTGCGGCTCTGATTTGAGGGTAGTTTGGGGGGGGGCACCTGCTGGTTAGGTGGTGAGGTGAGCACCAGCTCGGCCCTTTCAGCCTCAAGGAGCGCCTCACGGAGAATTTGAGGCATGGCCAGGCGGACGTGTTGGCGTAGTCGCTCTGGAAAAAGTCCTCGCAGGAAAGCATGCAGGCTAAGCTCCTCACGGGCTGCTGCTGGGAACTCTGGGTAGCCACGACGAGCATACAGCAACACATCCGCTGCAAAGGTGCCCAGGCTCTCCCCCGGCCTACGGCTCCGGTTGGTCAGCTGCTCCCTGCTCTGATCAGTGGAGTGCCGCTGCCCAAATCGCCTCTCGAGTGCTATGGTGAGGGCCTGGAGCTCATGCTGCTCTGACGGGGCTAGGTCATGGAGTACCTGCAGTGCATCTCCTTCCAATGCTAGCGCTAGGTGTGTAGCAGCCTCTTCATCGCTCCAGCCATTATGCCTCGCAGCTAGCCGTACTTGTGAGAGGTAGGGCTCTAGCGGGGTTAGCCCGTTGTATTTCGGTACCTTAGCTGGCGTTGCAGGCATCACTGCTCGCTGTCGGGGGCCCGGCGTGTCGGTCGACAAAAGCAGCCCATGAAGCATTGTCCTAGCGTCGGTCGCCACGGACCGCTGCCGCGGTGCGCTCGCGCCGTCGGGACCCGTCGGGGGACTTACATGGCCGCTCGCTTGCTCCAGCCTCTGAGTGTCTCTCTCCATTCCGGCGAGGGTGAGCTATCCCACTTCTGACACCAATGTGGCGAGCTCAGTCACGGAGGAGACAAAGGTTTCTTTGGGAGCACCCGTTTATTTTATAACCGGCCCCGAACACTGCCGCTACCTCCCTCCTCAGCGCGGCAACCACATAAAAAAAAAAAACACAAAATGGCGCTCTCTCACCCGGAAACACACAGTCGCAGAGGGAGCGTCACCCATAACCATGGTAACATAAACAAACATAACTGTAAGACAGAACATAAATGTCAACAACAAATCCCCGAACAGCCGTGGCCCGCTACAATATGGTATATTTCTGCTCACATTCTGTAACTTCTGTCGGTGCTGTGCTATTGGAAACCGAATTTACCGGAGGAACCCGCCCGAGGGATTAAAGTTAAAGTTTCATCTAATTGAAATTTCTTTTCCTAGGCAAACATTAAACTGTATCAGCAAAACCCTTCTTTGTGCCTTTCTTTTAAATAAAAGTACAGTGGAACCCCGACTTACGAAATTAATTCGTTCCCGAGGGTCTTTCCTAAGTCGAAAATTTTCGTAAGTCGAAGCACCCATCGCGCCTTTTGGGTGAACGATGGGCTTTAGGCTAATTGCTAACTGCAACAACAATACACCGTTCAAGTGGAACAGTGAAGCGCAAGTACGAACGCCAAGGGGGTTGTCACATAATTCGGAAGGCATTATGGGCATTGTAGGCATTCTGGGCTCAGCCAATCAGAGCCAGCAGATTTCGTTACGCGGGCATTTTGCGGTAACATGGGCAGAAATATTGCCGTTAAGTGCCTTTGTAACTTGAATTTTTCGTTAAATGGGGTATTCGTACGTCGGGGTTCCACTGTATTAAAATCACTTGTCTATGTTTACATGGTTAAGGAATGAAGAAGACCTTCATCACAGTCCTACATAACAGATTCAAGCTAAGTACATTCATTGGAATTAGAATTTAAATTTGAATGATTTTTGTATTATGTGCTAATATTTTATTATTATATTAATATGGCACAAGGTTCAGTTAACTTAGTACAAAAATTGTTAGTAGAATTGTCTTTAAGGAGCTACTTCTTACATTCTTTGAGAAAATTTCAGAGACTGTACTTTTTCACTTTTACTTGAGTAATTAATTGCTTCAGTACTTCAACTTTACTCTAGTATTTTTGTTTCTAACCCAGGTGTCTGTACTTCTAGTTAAGCCAGTAAAGTCTGTACTGCTCATAACTAAATACAAAGACAAAGATTTCATGTGTCCTCATTAGTGTTGGTGTGTGGGACTGTAGCACCAGGTTCATATTGTTAAATGGTGCTCGTGAGACAATGTGTTTCAGGTCATTTCACGGAAAAATGCAAAAGTAATGTAACGAATTGTGTAATGAATTGGTTTCACCTGGGAGTAATTAAGTAATTTACTGCATTACATTTAAGAAGTGTTCTGTGTAATATGTTTAATTAATACTTTTTTTGAGTAATGACCCCAAAATGTACAAACATTTGACCAAACAGTACACAATTAATTTGCATAACTGTAATATCTTTCGTATGCTATTCCCATCCCTTCTTGGTAATATGTATGTTTTTAATCACATCTTCGTTTGGTATTACAAATAAACTGACCAGTGGACAAAAGTTTCACTTCCAGACATGCACAGTTGCAAAAGGCTCGGAGTTTCTACCTCTTAACCACAGTCTTCTTACTGCACTCTCTTTACAAAAATCTATTTTATTCTTTTTTCATGCTAAAAACCCAGTTTTGGCCTGACACAGCGTGTTACTAAATCTGCCCCTATGTATTCAATCACTCTTGCCTCACTGGTACATGTTGCCTACCTCTTTGAAGAGTTTGTCCCACATGTCCTGATAACAGCCCTTATAGTGCTTGAGTTCCTCCTCATCCTTTGCGGTCACTGTGGAAACAGTGACTACACCCGCAGGAAAGGTCAGGAGATTGTAGAGCATCGTGTAACTGCCAGCAGCTGAAAGTGTAGAAAAGAAAAATAGATTATAGATAAAGAAAAATATAAACACTGTTTTTAACCTTTAAAAATGCAGTTGATGTTTAATTTAAATATAATTTAGTTAATGCAATAATGCCTTTGCATTGCTCGTTGTCCAGATGTTCTAATCCAGGTTATGTCTTTTGCTTTTTATATTTTACAGCTCTCTATAAGAAACTATTAAAGTAAAAATATCTGTGATTTAATTTGTGACTGATGTTTCCCACTTTAAACATCTTTAAAGTCCTGAGATTACAGTGTTTTAAAAACAAAGTGATTTATACAGAAACTAAGTTGTCTGTCATACACAGTTTGCCATACTTGCAATTTTGCCACAGTATAAGAAGTTGTAGGCTGGTCCAATCACAGGGCACAGCAGCACATCAATTTTGCAGCTCCTCCAATGTGCTATTGTCTCATGAATGTAGTCCTAAAGAAAACACAGGAAATCTCAATTTCATCTTCAGACTTTCATACATGACCATGCATCATCAGCTGGCAGTACCTCAACAGCAGCATGTTGCTTCCACAGCTCTGGAACAGATCTAAAAATGAAGCAGAATGTTAGGATATAATTCCTAGCACATGGAAATGTAACAAAGAAACTGAGATTCAAGCACAAATGAACAATTGTAAGAATATCTTGTATGTTCAATCATCCAGGTAAGTAAATCTCCAAAAGTTGAATCTGTTCATCTGGACGTGGCGTTTTCAGTAGGAGAAACGTTTCGTCACTCATCCAGGTGACTTCTTCAGTCTCAGCTGACTGCAGGTTTCCCCAATCTTATAAACAGTACATTTGCATAATGACTGAAACCAGCCCACTGAAGGAACAATGGGCTGGGAGGTCAGTTCCTTAATCTTAATTATGGAAATTCTCATGACCATTGATCAACAACCATTGATCAATGTCCATGAGTCCCATTCACAGAGAGTTGGGGAATGGCTGCAATCACAGCATTGTAAGATGGTGACAGATGTACCCTTAGGCCCCCTCCTCGATTCAGAGATGGTCTTTCCCTTTTCACGTAAATGGCCTCCTTGACTCCGCCCTCAAACCAGCGTTCTTCCCTGTCCAGGATGTGTACATCCTCATCATTGAAAGAGTGTCCACTGGCCTGTAGGTGTAAATAAACTGCAGAGTCCTGGCCTGATGAGGTTGCTCTTCTGTGTTGTGCCATCCGCTTCGCCACAGGTTGTGTGGTTTCCCCGATGTATAAATCCTGGCAATCCTCCTGGCACTTAACAGCGTACACTATGTTACTCTGTTTGTGTCGGGGGACCCGATCCTTGGGGTGGACCAATTATTGGCGCAGCGTGTTTTGGGGTTTAAAAGTCACAGAGACCCAGTGTTTAGAAAAAATGCATCTCAACTGCTCCGATACTCCTGACACATATGGGATCACTACAGGTTTTCACTTGGACAGCGGTTGTCCTTCTCTCCTGGATCGACTGGAGCTTTCTTTTGGCGCCCTCCCAGCTTTGACAAATGTCCAGCTGGGATAACCACATTTACTCAGGGCCTTCTTAATGTGCTGTTCTTCTGCCTCCCTGTGTCAGTGAGGATGGTGTTCACTCTGTGTTGTAGCGTCCTGATGACACCCAGTTTATGCTCCAGTGGATGATGAGAGTCAAACCTTAAATACTGATCCGTATGCGTAGGTTTACGGTACACGTCAGTTTTTAGATGTCCCCCATTACTGATGGAAATCTCACAGTCTGAGAAGGCTAACCTGCCACTTTTCCTATCCTCCCTGGTGAATTTGATGTGTTGGTCCACCGAGTTAATGTGATCCATGAAATGTAGTACGTCCTGAGATTTGATTTTCACCCAGGTGTCATCCACATATCTGAACCAATGGCTTGGTGGTGTTCCAGGGTAGGATAGCAACGCCCTCTTTTCCACTTTTTCCTCCCAGCCCATTGTTCCTTCAGTGGGCTGGTTTCAGTCATTATGCAAATGTACTGTTTATAAGATTGGGGAAACCTGCAGTCAGCTGAGACTGAAGAAGTCACTTGGATGAGTGACAAAATGTTTCTCCCAGAAAATGTCATGTCCACATGAACAGAATCAACTTTTGGAGAATTGCAAGAATACTTTCTCACCCAACTCCACAAAGAGCACCAAAGTTGGCAGAAACACGAGGAAACTGCAAAAAAAAAAAAAAAAATCAGCATCATCATAAATGTTTTATCAGACTAAACTGTCAAGTTAACTGTTAAACCAAGGACTCACCACAGGTTTGAGCAAGAATGAAATGGTTTTCTTCAACCACTTGGGAAAGCCGTAAGGAAAAACCTGAGGCTCCAGACAAGGGTCCACAGGTCCCCCTTTCCTAAAATGAAAGAGATCATTGGCACACAAGAAAACAGTCTGTTCAGAGACACTGAACTGAAAATTACTGTAATGCTTTCAAAAGGAACCACAACCCCATGTTTGTCATGAAGACAATGGCAACATGGTGATGTTTAGTGGTTAGCACTAAAAAGGAACAAAATCTCTAAATGTTAGATGATTTAAGTTTAGAAGACAAATGGTACTAACTGACTTATTTAATGGAACAACTCACAGTTTCTGTAGCAGGGTGGTAGCTCCATCTGCTAATACACCCTTTATCAATAGTTCAGGGAAAACTTGATCCATCTTCAGTGGACAGTAAGGGACGAGCTAAAGGCACAAATGACAGGATTAATGACCTATGACTCATATCACATACTTGGCTTGACAGTGATCATAGTGTGTGTGTGTGTGTGTGTGTGTGTGTGTGTGTGTGTCTCTTACTGTGTGTCCTGCTTGCTCTAACAGAGCTTTGACCTCTCTGACGCCTCGGGCCATGCTTGGAGATGGTTGCGTGTAGCCATCGTTTTCCAAATAACCAATCCTTAGAGGTCTGGAGCTTCTGTATATCTAAGGGTCAATCATTTTTATTTCCTGAGTCAATTAAATACAATCAGTTTGCAAAGGTTAAGATTACAGCCTGTAAAGTTAATTCTGTATCTCAGGACATTAATACAGGTGAGGTAAGAGTAATATAAAGTGAAGCATTAGGACAACTATGTACTGGCTTAATTTGTAGTTTTTAACCAAAAAATAATCATTAGCAGATTTCATGAATCCCACAGTACAGGACACACCTCCATGTTAAAAGGTAATGGTGGAACAGTGGGGTCCAAAGAAAACATGTGGTCACAAAGAAGTGCCTGCATGCACAGAGCCAGGCTGTCCACATCTCTTGCCATGGGTCCAGCAGATGACGACACTAGTTTCATACAAAATATAAAGCAGTGACTCAAATATTTGAGACAGTTTGTGTTGGTGAAATATTGCTACACAGTGGTTATGTAACTACATTTACTTTATATGTAAAGTAGGTATGTTTCTTACCTGACTTTTGCCCTCGATAAACTGGACGAAGCCCCTGTAAACTAATCATTTCCCAAAGGTGTTAACAGAGATAAAAGTTTTACTCAGTAATGTGTAAAAACTTTCTAGGAAACTGACTGAATGAGACCCACCTGAGTCGACCTGCAGTTGGTTTGAAACCACAGATTCCACAGAAGGACGCAGGAATACGGATACTGCCACCTATATCAGTGCCTATACCAAGCAGGGAGCCCCTCCCGATGAGAGCCCCTCCCACCAGATGAACCTCCAGAGGTCTTCTGGGGTTATGAGGGTTCACAGTCTGCCCGTAGATAGGATTACTGCAGTCATAGCTGTGAACAGACAGTTAATGAGTCTTTTCATATTATGCACACTTGGAATGGACAAAGGCAACTTAATACATGAACACAGTTTTAAATGTGCTGTAGATTTTTATGTGATTAACTGGTAAAAGATGTACTTTAAAAGGGCTTGAGGCAAGTTGGTTCTCACAAAGGGAATAGCTCCTTGTTTCTTTAGGACTTGAACAAGCACACTGTCCTTCTCAGCAGGCTGGTCCAGGTTTATGATCACACCACAAGAACAGTCATGATTCTTGTGTTGGAAAAAGCAGAAGATGATAATGTTACATCAAATACCTGAGCTATAATGCTCAAGAATACCATACTTATACATAACATACTTACTAATACTGATGGGAAATCCTTTAACTGTAACTAAAATTTGCATTGCATAACCTTTGTAATACCTTAAATGCAAGATTTTCCTTGATGCTAACTGGAACTCCGTACAAGAGACCATCCTTGTTGGAGCCAACAGTTTTCAGCTGGTCCAAACTCTCCAGCAAAACTTCAGTGCAGCAGTTCAGCTTTTTGTTTACAGCCAGAGTCTGTTGGAAAGGAAACATCATCATCATCATTACATCATCTTTGTAAAATATTAAACTCTTGTTGGAAACACAAGTATTGTGTGACACATGAGTCTGTGTTGCTTATATGAATATTATGACCCAGTGTGTCTAAACTTTAACTGTAATAAGACACAATTCTGTGTAATAAGAACTAAAAGCAGTGATTTATAAGTAGGACTAATGTCAAAAATAAATAACACTGAAATAAGGCTGAGTAATTTTAATCATTACTTGTAAAAATTAGCTTTTGGTGTATTTCATCTATTATGAACAATTTGTTTTATTATGTTACATTAGGTGAACCTTTGTGTCATGCTGGATATTGAACCTTTTCCATGTAAGAGTAAAGCACATCCTCGGGGCTCAGTAAACCTTTGTTCAGCTGCTGTGTCAGCTCAGACAGGGAGAGCGTCAGGATCAGAGCAGAGTCAGTTGTCGGATGCTAGAAGACACAGACCCACAGAATCATTATGTTATTATTATTTCTTTTAAAGGCTGCAACAAAGAGACGGAAACACATCCATGTACAGATTCAGGATTCTTTCTTTGCCCAATTTTCCACATCTTCACACACTTTCTCAAACACAACAGTGAGTTCACTGCACTTAAACGGTCTGCACACTCATACCTTTAATTTTCATGCTAAGCATGGAGACCTCAAAAAGTGCCAGTAAATTGATATATTAATGAACTAAAAGCACATAATTAGTTACGATTTCTTTCTAAAGAGAAAGTTAACCAGCTCAAAGCTCTGAACTCTCACCGACTCTTTGTACCAGAGCACCGCCTGCTCGGCCCGCTGCAAGCTCTCATCTCTCCTGTTTCTGGCTCTCTTGATCTTTTCTTCTGCCTTTCGGTGGCTGTTGATCTTTTTCACCAGCACAATCAGGTATCCCCCAAAACAGGCAACACCAGTGAGCAGAGCCGCTGTCCAGTTGATCATTTTCACTCTATTAATAAACGGTTCAGTGTTTTGTGTGGTTTTCGTCTTTGTCCTGGGGCTGCTAATTGGTTTAAATGCCACGTGGACCAAACACACAGCTGTTTAAAAGTGACAAACTTGCCTTGTTTTAGCTGTGAACTAAACAAGCGGGCGTGCCAAGCATGTAGGTTACGTTATCTTCAGGGCTGGACTGGTAAAAAGTTAACTCATGTTAACGTCTATGTTCACAGTTTGAGCTGCTCTAGCATGCCTTTGTTATTTACTTATCAACCAGCAGCCAACAGCAACTAAAATGAGCATAAAAAGGAGTGATTAACCCATTATCAAAAATCAATATGCTATGTGATGAATAGATTAACACAGGACTAACTTAGCCTATATGAACAACAACATGGTTATTCATTTCAATAATAAACCTATGTAGCTGTTGCTGTTCTGTGAGTCTATCGTGCAAGTGGTGTGATATGCCCAGGTAGGAAGGACGGCACTGCAACACTGGACTTGCCCTTACTCTGGGCTCCCTCTTTATTCTGGCAACTGGTACAGAGAAAACAGCACACAGTCGTCATTAACAGTGTGCAAAGCAACTGCAACATTCAGTTCACCAGCTTGGGAGTATTTTCCTTTTCAAACATAACACTTAACAAATGACTAAGATATATTTATACAACACAACATCAACAAAGTCTTTCTTTTAAAAGTTCTAGCTGAAACCAAACCTGTGATCGTATAGTAGCAGTATTATTTATTTATTTTTCTCCTTTTTCCTAACCAACAACAACAATAACATATAAAACAGCTTTTCTATTATAAAACAATCATCATTGTTCATCATTTTTTTCCTTATACAACAGCATCGATTAAAACTTATACTTAACAGCGCCTACCTGGTACAGAGAAAACAGCACACAGTCGTCATTAACAGTGTGCAAAGCAACTGCAACATTCAGTTCTGTTAAAAAGAATTAGAACAATTACAATCACACAGAGAAATATTAGAGCTGAGTGCAAGTCAAAAAGCACCCGACTAGCTAACGACTATTAGCTTAGCTTAGCATGCTAACTAAAAATGCTCCTCGTGAATAAAGTTACTACCCATGCATCAAAATGCCTGTAACTTTCAGGATACATGCTAGTACTACTTACAATCAAAATACACGTTGACAATTACCACTATAAGAATGTTTTCATTAATACATATACACAATTGACAACAGTGTCGCTCACAAGCACCTACCACCAGCTTGGGAGTATTTTCCTTTGCTGAGGCATGCGCTGTGCAGCAATTTGGAACCTTAACAGTTGCAGTTGCGGTATTTGTCCACCAGGTGGCTCCAACTATTCACAAAGCACATCAATTTTGAGGAAATTCATTAAGCTATTTTCTAACTCTGTTACACCTACACTGTAAATTTAATTCGTTCTCATTCGTTCCCAAATTAAAGAAATTATGCAAACTCGTTGCCTTCAAAAAAGTACAGCTCAGGATTGCTGAGTTAGAGCAACTTCATTGTGAGTACACAGAACTAAAAGTAAGTTGATTTTTCTGAGCGAGCAATAGTAAATGATTATCCACTGACATAAACGCTTCAAGTTTAGCTAAATTAAAAAAAACAGTTTGTGGTAACTTAACATTTTTAATTTTGTTACATACAAATTAAATGCCGCTAAATCCCATTTAATTGTTATAATTGTTGGACTTTAGAGATTTCTAGTACAACAAAACTTAATCAATAAACAAAATAATAATTAAAAACTTGTTGTAATGCAGTTAAATCAGTCCAAAGTTTGCTTGTTTTTCAAATGCAACAAATTGTATCAGCAAACACACTGGACATTGTTCTGCTAAACAATATAGAAATATATTGCCACTACCGTAGCTGCTGTAATTTAATAATGTGTTAAATGTTATCAAATTAAAATTAGATATTCATTTGCTACACAATTTAAAATATTAATAACTTTAAAATAAAACAAAGCCTCAGATTAAGTTTAAGCGTCACATAACTTTGTATTGTAAATTACATTACTGAGAAGATCAATATAAAATGTATTTATTTATTTGCATTACTGTGTTTGGTTATTGTTTCTATCATGGACCGACCTCTGAGTAGAAACGCAACCAAATCCAACAGTGGCATTAACATGCTCTCTGATCATGGGAAATTTGAAGTAGGACAGCATCCAAAGATATTGGCAAAGCTGATTTTTCAAAGGTAAAATTTTCACTTCACCATACCCATTGCACATTGAATAGCTCCTTGTGTCTGAACTTATCGATGTAATCTTCATTCTGTGCTGTTAAGACTGACATATGTCGTCAAATATTGTCTTTCAAGGTTATTAGACAATCAAGAGAAATGTGCAGGGTGGACAGTGGGTCCAGTTGAGAGCAATTATCGAAATATATTTTTGTGATTTTTGAATTTAAACCAGATTAGCTGATTGTGAACTGACACATCCGAGTATGTTACTATTTTACTTGGTAGGGAAAAAGAAGTGATGGAGCAGAGGAAGCAGAGGTCCATTGCTCTCACAGATGACACCTTCGCTCCTAATTTTTTAAAATAATGAGATTTGCAAGGTATATATAATAGAATGCCTTTATTGTCACTATACAGTTGTACAATGAGATACAGAGCATCACCTACTCAGTGCAACATGCTGGGGGGTACAGTTTTGCAGCACTATAGACATATGGACAGTATTAACAGAGGAAAAAGATACATATATATATATATATATATATATATATATATATATATATATATATATATATATATATATATATATATATATATATATAAAATGTACAAATATACAAATATACCGGTTTTTTAAAAAAGTAATATGTAATAAATAGTGTTGTGTATATACAGTTGGGTTATTACACATAGGATTGTTATTGCACAGTGGTGGTCCATAGAGGAAATTATAGAAAAAATTGGGGGGGGGGGGGCTGTGTTATCGGTGCATGTGTGAGTTCAGGGTGGTTATGGCTTTGGGGAAGAAACTGTGTTTGAGTCTGTGGGTCTTTGTGCTGATGCACCTGTAGCGCTTCCCTGAGGGAAGCAGGCTGAACATTGTGGAATTAAAGAAATTGTTTTACTGCTACAATATATCTCATAGCATTAGCATCGCATTAATAATATCACATATAGCTTTAAGACGGCAGGGAGACATTTAACACACTGACACCATATTAACCTTTATTACAGGTGCAGTTATAACCATTTTTATATTGTCATATCTCTATACACACATTGCAGTTCTGTGCTCATAAAAGAGTTGAAGCTCCCCCAGGTAATTAAAGGTCAAAAGCTTCGTTCGGCGTTAGGTCCGGACGATCCATTGGATAAGAGGCTGGGAGCTGAAGAAAGATCGCACACATGCTTACAAAACACATATATACCACATATAACCTAGAAACAGATCTGAGTAGAGGCCTGAATGCATTCAGCAAACATGTTGCACTAGAGTCTACTTGACAACAGGTGACAAGAAGGAGAGGACCAGCCCATGGGGACCCAGAGGCCTGAGACCATCGCCTTATTTGGAAGAAGATGCCAGAAAGAGGAACTCTTGTGTCTGCATTTATCTCTTAAAATTGATCATTGTCTGTAAAAGAGGCAAATAATGTTCTTAAGATGCAAATTATGTGCTTGTAAACGCATGAGGGGGCGTCATAATACCCTGATATTATAAAAGCAATCTGAAGTGTATTTTGGGTGGAGATCCATGCTGATGATATCCAGTAATTATCTCCCCGCGCGTGTGTTCCAATAAAATCATTGTTTTGACCCAACCCTTCTGGACTATTCTGGTTTTGTACTCTCCCTCAATATTTGATACCCGTAACAACATGTTGAAACCAGGGTGGGAGCTGTCCTTGATGATGTTTGCTGCTCTGCTGAGGCAGCGGGAGGAATAAATCTTCTATCGCTGCACCATCGAGAACATCCTGACCAACTGTATAACAGTCTGGTACGGGAACTGCTCTGCCTCGGACCGGAAGGCGTTGCAGAGGGTCGTGACAACTGCATAGCGCATCGCCGGAGCACCACTTCCTGCCATAAAGGACATCTACAGGAAGCGGTGTCTGAAAAGGGCTGGGAAAATCATCAAAGACCCCAGTCACCCATCACATGGACTCTTCACCCTCCTGCCCTCTGGGAGGCGCTACAGGAGCCTCCGGACTAAGACCACCAGGTACCGGAACAGCTTCTTCCCCACAGCTGTCAGACTCCTGAACTCTGCCTCCTGACATCTGACCCACATTAAACTCATGGACTGAACATACACACACCCACAACCACCTACACACACACACACACACACACAATGGACAACTGTACCCTCATACACACAATAATAACATGGACTGAACCACCACTCACAACCACCAGCACTTTATATAGCCTCTGTAGAAATGATCCACATATCTCACTTATCTTAACTGCACTACTGTATAGTTCTGTGTAAATAATCATTCTGTACATACAATCATTTTTAATCCTACAACTGTTTATAACTTGCATAGTTCACATTTCTGTATAACTGTAAATCTCATATTTCTGTATAGTTTTTTCATATTTATATCCTGCTCATAGCCTGTACATACTTATAGTTATAGCATATTCATAACATACTTCATACCGTGTACATTATAACATACCATAATAGACCCATTTCTGTAATATACTTACATATCTATATTATTGCTAATATATATTGTAATATATCTATATCACGGCTAAAGCACTTCTGGATGGATGCAAACTGCATTTCGTTGCCCTGTACCTGTGCATGTGCAATGACAATAAAGTTGAATTCTATTCTAAATGTCCATCAGGGAGGGGAGAGGGCAGCCGATGATCTTTTGTGCTGTCTTGACCACACTCTGAAGCCTCACTCTATCCGCCTTGGTGCAGCTGCTGTACCATACCGTGATGCAGTAGGTTAGCAGGCTCTCAATGGACGAGCGGTAGAAGGTCAGCAGCAGGTTGGAGTTCAGCTTGTACTTCCTGAGGACTCTCAGGAAGTGCAGCCGCTGTTGGGCCTTCTTGATGACCGCTGAGATGTTGTCTGGTGCCGGTCCTGAACCAACTCAATAACTTGATCACTTCTGATAACAAAAGTGGTACAAACAAAAGCAAATGTACGATGTACTAACTTCTGACTTATGTGACACCTACAAGCATATGGTCACTGTGGTATTGCACTTTTCAGTTAGTTATGAAGGTGTAATTGCGTGGCATCACCACAAGGAGGAAATAGCTGTGAGTACGATAGGCAACGCTCCCATACCTCAGACAAGGAAGAGCCTGCAGCCCGAACGCAACTCATGTCTCCTGTCTCTGTCTCTTCTGTATAAAACAGAACCCAAAGAGTAACTGCTCATGAGGAAGAAATTGAACATCATCATCTGTTAAAATAAGTTGTTGGTTTTTCTCTATGATTATTAAAACATTTTTAGTTTCAAAGTAATTCAGTGAGTGCTGTTAGGGAACGTTACCTCTCAGAAGGGAGCTGCCAACAGGCAATCAGTGCACTTTAAAGTCCAGAAAGAGTCATTTGTTTTTCTTTAACGTAATTTCATATAAAATACTTTGTTGAAACATATACTGTGGGGTAAATATCATAGTGTGTTAATTATATTAAAACAAAAAAACCCCCCCCAAAAAAAAACTGGGTAGCACCAGCTATCTTGACCTCAAAACCTATTTTCAGAAGAATAATATCAGTATCTTGCTGCTCATTCAGGACACAGAAATTGCAACACAGACAGCTCATTGCCACTGATTAACTAAAATACACACACACATACAAACACACATAGAGTTTATCTCTGTTTTGATATGCTGGTGACCTTATTCTTTTAAAAAATTGCCCGTGAAGCCTTTTAAATGTTTATATGTGACTTTTGCTTGTAACAATAAAACTGACTTGACTTTAGAAAAATACATAAAGTTAATTTTATGTAGACAGCTTAGAGCAAAGAAATATGGGTGTATTGTGTGCAGATTACTTTTCAGACCTATCATTTAAAGATAATTTTCAACATGTTTACACATGTGCTAGCACTGTCTCTTTGCCTAATGTTGACATGATTCCAGTTCTCGTTCAAGCTTTTATTGCCTTTTTATGCTTTATTGCATGAAATGGAAGCTGATAGCAAGACAACAGAAAAGACAATAAGAACAACACACAAGTTGGTACAATGTATAATTGTACCAACTTTCAATTAACCTTTAGCAAACAGCCAAAAAAAGTGTCTAGATTAAGAATTCTCCACCATTTATGACTTGATTAGCTCATTATTACAGAATGTGCTCAAGTTAACATGTCTCCTCTGAAGTCTGCAGCCTCTCCTGTGAGACTGAGAAAGAAAGCAGCTTTACTTCTTGCTTTCTTTGACCAGTTGTTCCACTTCCTTCATGAAGCGCAGGCAGAGCTCATCCTGCCACGGCAGAGCAACACACTGGACCGCAACAGGTAGACCCTCGCCACCGGCCACTGCCTGAACACAAAAATAATACAGCTGAAGAGAAGGTTCGGCGTAATGATCATATTTGTAATAACATTCAAAATGACAAAACAAAATGGCATTTTATTTTTAAAAAAAATGCAATAATAATATCTATGAGCTGAGATTCTTTTTGATATCACATTATGGTTTCTTAGTGCAACTAAAGAAACCACAATATATATCTGATACTAAAGAAATTTGGATACAAGCAGTTGAAAGACACAGGGAATGTGGGGAATGACATGAAGTAAACATTCAGCTGGCTGAAGAACAAACTGAGCACATCAGAGAAGTTGCAGCCATTATTGGACATTCTTCATATTTTGGAAAATTATTGAAACTGCAGTGCAGCAGACAGACGAACAGCTATACTGTAGGTGCTAGTAATTAGCCACTAGTTAACTGAGTAAGGCTGTCATGGGTCTGTAGGTCCGTCTACTGTTTTAGGGAACATATTTCGTTTTAAAGTAAGTAACATGGTTTTTCCCTTCCTTTCTGGAGGGCTTATATTTCACTGAAAACTATCTAATATGCATATCCACATAATTATGGATTAAGATATGTAAAAGAAACACACTGTGTTTTAGAGAAAATACATTAAGAAACAGATTATATTAGATTTATAGTTCAAATATGACAAAAATGCTGATTTTACAGCAGTAAAATGATTGTATCTCTACAGTTTAAACATTTAATAAGCTTTCTGCCTGCACAGAGTGGATAGTCAAACCATTTGAATCATCATAAATACATTATTTCACATTTATTACTTTATTTTTTAATTCTCATTACTTTATTATTATAGCACAAGGAATTAATAATAATGGAAGGATTCTGGATCAACACCATGATGCAAACTTGTGGCCATAGTATATACAGTATTCTGGAAAGGGTATAAAATGCCACTGTATGTGTGTGTGCATGTTTTATGTGTATAGATTTTTTTTTTTTAGATCATTACTCATAATTATAACATTGTCCAGACATGCCTTGTAAGGAGAGAAGGACGAAACAGTGACAAGATGAGCTGTGTGAGGCTGCTAAAGGCAGTGGATCCCTCACCAGCTGGATTAAAAGGAGCACAGGTAACATGAACACATGTACCAGTTGTTGCATTGCAGAGGTATTCCAGTATAAAGACAATAATAAACACACCTGCAATGTTTTAGTTCTATAACATTTTCTGCCATTACTTTATTATGGATTAGGTGCAAGAGCTGTTGAGTGTGGATATTTACATAATGGATTAATGCAATAGTAAATTGTGCCTTGTTCTCAGGTGGACAGCAAGTGGAGAGTGATAGATGAGATGAGGAGATGGAAGGAGGAAGAGAGGCAAAGAGTGAGCCACAGGCAGAGCCTAGTTTATTTCCCTCAGTTTTTTTAATGTGTTGCCTTATGGTTACAAGCACTGTCACAAATCTTTGCATTTGATTATTATCTCATAACACTTGTTTAATCTCTCCTATGGACATTTTAATGTCTACAGTCTCAGATCAACACGGCCCTGCCCTCCAGCACTATCAGCAAGAGGAGCAGCAGCAACCCCTCAACAGCAACACTGTACCCCATCGGGTCAAACATAGGCTACGTTTGCTTTGCATTGTTTTATTTTGCATAACACAAAATAAAACAATGTAGCCCAGTGGTGGGACATGGTTGCAGCAACAGCCTCTGATGTTAACTGGCAGCCCTTTATAAACTGCTGCCAACTGGCCCTGAAGCCATGCCATTATCTGGGGTTACATAATAAACGAAACTACACACACATCTTATCTAATAACCTTTATGAACATTAAATGAATACAGTAGACATAATTACCATAATTACAATTATTACATAAAATATTTCCTGCTTGGCCTATTGACTACAATCTATAATAAACTAATTTATTAATAATTTATTAACTCATTTATTGAGGCCACTCCAGATGCCTGTGGGCTCCTTTGGCTGGCACACCATCAAGAGAAAACACAGGTGGGACAATCTTTTCATCACGATATTAACTTAGCCTCTCCTACCCATTAGGTTAGACGTCAGGTAAGTGTTAAAGTGATGTTTTCCACCAGCTTAACCAAACTTTTCATACTAATTGAAATTTCTTTTACTAGGCAGACATTAAACTGTATCAGCAAAACCCTTCTTTGTGCCCTTCTTTTAATATAAGTATTAAAATCACTTGTCTATGTTTACATGGTTAAGGAATGAAGAAGACCTTCATCACAGTCCTACATAACAGATTGAAGCTAAGTACATTCATTGGAATTACAATTTAAATTTGAATGATTTTTGTATTATGTGCTAATATTTTATTATTATATTAATATGGCACAAGGTTCAGTTAACTTAGTACAAAAATTGTTAGTAGAATTGTCTTTAAGGAGCTACTTACATTCTTTGAGAAAATTTCAGAGACTGTACTTTTTCACTTTTACTTGAGTAATTAATTGCTTCAGTACTTCAACTTTACTCTAGTATTTTTGTTTCTAACCCAGGTGTCTGTACTTCTAGTTAAGCCAGTAAAGTCTGTACTGCTCATAACTAAATACAAAGACAAAGATTTCATGTGTCCTCATTAGTGTTGGTGTGTGGGACTGTAGCACCAGGTTCATATTGTTAAATGGTGCTCGTGAGACAATGTGTTTCAGGTCATTTCACGGAAAAATGCAAAAGTAATGTAACGAATTGTGTAATGAATTGGTTTCACCTGGGAGTAATTAAGTAATTTACTGCATTACATTTAAGAAGTGTTCTGTGTAATATGTTTAATTAATACTTTTTTTGAGTAATGACCCCAAAATGTACAAACATTTGACCAAACAGTACACAATTAATTTGCATAACTGTAATATCTTTCGTATGCTATTCCCATCCCTTCTTGGTAATATGTATGTTTTTAATCACATCTTGGTTTGGTATTACAAATAAACTGACCAGTGGACAAAAGTTTCACTTCCAGACATGCACAGTTGCAAAAGGCTCGGCGTTTCTACCTCTTAACCACAGTCTTCTTACTGCACTCTCTTTACAAAAATCTATTTTATTCTTTTTTCATGCTAAAAACCCAGTTTGGCCTGACACAGCGTGTTACTAAATCTGCCCCTATGTATTCAATCACTCTTGCCTCACTGGTCTCCATTGAGACTGTGTCAGCTCCCAAACAGACAAAAAACAAACTAAACACCAGCAATAAACAACTTAAACATAAAAAATCACAAAGAAAGAACAATACAGTATCCACATCTGAACCAAAGAGTAAAACAGTGAAATGTGGATTATTAAATATTAGGTCTCTCTCCTCCAAGTCTCTGTTAGTACATGACTTAATAATTGATCAACAAATCGATTTACTCTGCCTTACAGAAACCTGGTTGCAGCAGGATGATTATGTTAGTCTAAATGAATCAACACCCCGAGTCATTCTAACTACCAGAAACCTCGAAGCACAGGCCGAGGGGCGGTGTGGCAGCAATTTTCACACCAGCCTATTAATTAACGAAAGACCAAGACAGACTTTTAATTCATTTGAAAGCCTGATGCTTAGACTTGTCCACCCCAGCTGTAAAACTCAGAAACCAGTCTTACTTGTTATCATCTATCGTCCACCTGGGCCTTACACAGAGTTTCTCTCTGATTTCTCAGACTTTTTATCTGATTTAGTGCTCAGCTCAGATAAAATAATTATTGTGGGTGATTTTAACATTCATGTAGATGCTAAAAATGACAGCCTCAACATGGCATTTAATCTGTTATTAGACTCAATTGGCTTCTCTCAAAGTGTAAAAGAACCCACCCACCACTTTAATCACACTCTAGATCTTGTTTTAACATATGGCATAGAAACTGAACATTTCACAGTGTTTCCTGAAAACCCTCTGCTGTCTGATCATTTCCTGATAACATTTACATTTACAATAATTGATTACACAGCAGTGGAGAGTAGACTTCATCACAGTAGATGTCTTTCTGAAAGTGCTGTAACTAAGTTTAAGAATATAATCCACCCACTGTTATCATCTTCAATGCCCTGTACCAACATAGAGCAGAGCAGCTATCTGAACGCTACTCCAACAGAGGTCGATTATCTTGTTAATAATTTTACCTCCTCACTACGTGCGACTCTGGATACTGTAGCTCCTGTGAAAACTAAGGCCTCAAATCCAAGTACCTGACTCCGTGGTATAATTCTCAAACACGTAGCCTAAAGCAGATAACTCGTAAGCTGGAGAGGAAATGGCGTGTCACAAATTTAGAGGATCATCATTTAGCCTGGAGAAATAGTTTGCTGCTTTATAAGAAAGCCCTCCATAAAGCCAGAACATCTTACTATTAGTCACTGATTGAAGAAAATAAGAACAACCCCAGGTTTCTCTTCAGCACTGTAGCCAGGCTGACAAACAGTCAGAGCTCTACTGAGCCAACAATCCCTTTAACATTAACTAGTAATGACTTCATGAACTTCTTCACAAATAAAATTTTTATCATTAGAGAAAAAATTACCAATAATCATCCCACAGATGTAATATTATCTACAGCTACTTTTAGTACCATCAATGTTAAGTTAGACTCTTTTCTCCAATTGATCTTTCTGAGTTAACTTCAATAATTAATTCCTCCAAACCATCAACGTGTCTTTTAGACCCCATTCCTACAAAACTGCTCAAAGAAGTCCTGCCATTAATTAATTCTTCGATCTTAAATATGATCAACCTATCTCTAATAATCGGCTATGTACCACAGGCCTTCAAGGTGGCTGTAGTTAAACCTTTACTTAAAAAGCATCTCTAGACCCAGCAGTCTTAGCTAATTATAGGCCAATCTCCAACCTTCCTTTCATATCAAACATCCTTGAAAGAGTAGTTGTCAAACAGCTAACAGATCATCTGCAGAGGAATGGCTTATTTGAAGAGTTTCAGTCAGGTTTCAGAGCTCATCACAGCACAGAAACAGCTTTAGTGAAGGTTACAAATGATCTTCTTATGGCCTCTGACAGTGGACTCATCTCTGTGCTTGTCCTGCTAGACCTCAGTGCTGCATTCGATACTGTTGATCATAATATCCTATTAGAGCGATTAGAACATGCTGTAGGTATTACAGGTACTGCACTGCAGTGGTTTGTATCATATCTATCTAATAGACTCCAATTTGTTCAAGTAAATGGAGAGTCCTCTTCACACACTAAGGTCAATTATGGTGTTCCACAGGGTTCAGTGCTAGGACCAATTCTGTTTACATTATACATGCTTCCCATAGGCAGCATCATTAGAAGACATAGAAGACAACTTTCTGCTTCTTAATTCAGATCAAACTGAGGTTATTGTACTCGGCCCTGAAAATCTTAGAAATATGGTATCTAACCAGATTCTTACTCTGGATGGCATTACCTTGGCCTCCAGTAATGCTGTGAGGAACCTTGAGTCATTTTGACCAGGACATGTCCTTCAATGCACATATTAAACAAATATGTAAGACTGCTTTCTTCCATTTGCGCAACATCTCTAAAATTAGAAATATCCTGTCTCAGAGTGACGCTGAAAAACTAGTTCATGCATTTATTACTTCCAGGCTGGACTACTGTAATTCACTATTATCAGGAAGTCCTAAAAACTCGCTGAAAAGCCTTCAGCTAATCCAAAATGCTGCAGCAAGAGTCCTGACAGGGACTAGAAAGAGAGAGCATATTTCTCCTGTTTTGGCTTCCCTTCATTGGCTTCCTGTTAAATCCAGAATTGAATTCAAAATCCTGCTCCTCACATACAAAGTCTTAAATAATCAGGCCCCATCATATCTTAATGACCTTGTAGTACCATATCACCCTATTAGAGCACTTCGCTCTCACCCTGCAGGCCTACTTGTTGTTCCTAAAGTATTTAAAAGTAGAATGGGAGGCAGAGCCTTCAGTTTTCAGGCCCCTCTTCTGTAGAATCAGCTTCCAGTTTGGATTCAGGAGACAGACACTATCTCTACTTTCAAGATTAGGCTTAAAACTTTCCTTTTTGCTAAAGCATATAGTTAGGGCTGGACCAGGTGACCCTGAATCCTCCCTTAGTTATGCTGCAATAGACGTAGGCTGCCGGGGATTCCCATGATGCATTGAGTTTTTCCTTTCCAGTCACCTTTCTCACTCACTATGTGTTAACAGACCTCTCTGCATCGAATCATTTTTCTCTGTATTTATTATTGTGCGATCTACTGTACAATATAAAGCGCCTTGAGGCGAGTTTTGTTGTGATTTGGCGCTATATAAATAAAATTGAATTGAATTGAATTGAATTGAATTGAATTGAATTGAACTGGTACATGTTGCCTACCTCTTTGAAGAGTTTGTCCCACATGTCCTGATAACAGCCCTTATAGTGCTTGAGTTCCTCCTCATCCTTTGCGGTCACTGTGGAAACAGTGACTACACCCGCAGGAAAGGTAAGGAGATTGTAGAGTATCGTGTAACTGACAGCAGCTGAAAGTGTAGAAAACAAAAATGAATTATAGATAAAGAAACATAAACACCATTCTTAGCCTTTAAAAATGTGTTCACACTTTAAACATATTTAAAGTTCTGAGATTAAATATTTAGAAAAAAAATGATAAATACAGAAACTAAGTTGTCTGTCATACACAGTTTGCCATACTTGTAGTTTTGCCACAGTATAAGAAGTTGTAGGCTGGTCCAATCACAGGGCACAGCAGCACATCAATTTTGCAGCTCCTCCAATGTGCTATTGTCTCATGAATGTAGTCCTAAAGAAAACACAGCAAATCTCAATTTCATCTTCAGGCTTTCATACGTGACCATGCATCATCAGCTGGCAGTACCTCAACAGCAGCATGTTGCTTCCACAGCTCTGGAACAGATCTAAAAATGAAGCAGAATGTTTGGATATAATTCCTAGCACATGGAAATGTAACAAAGAAACTGAGATTCAAGCACAAATGAACAATTGCAAGAATACTTTCTCACCCAACTCCACAAAGAGCACCAAAGTTAGCAGAAACACGAGGAAACTGCCAAAAGAATAAGACAAACTAAGGTGTAAAATTAATTTTCAAACCAATGTCTAAATTTATATGTTTCTGTCACAGAATTAGAGGACTCACCACGGGTTTGAGCAAGAATGAAATGGTTTTCTTCAACCACTTGGGAAAGCCGTAAGGAAAAACCTGAGGCTCCAGACAAGGGTCCACAGGTCCCCCTTTCCTAAAATGAAAGAGATCATTGGCACACAAGAAAACAGTCTGTTCAGAGACACTGAACTGAAAATTACTGTAATGGTTTCAAAAGGAACCACAACCCCATGTTTGTCATGAAGACAATGGCAGCATGGTGATGTTTAGTGGTTAGCACTAAAAAGGAACAAAATCTCTAAATGTTAGATGATTTAAGTTTAGAAGACAAATGGTACTAACTGAGTTATTTAATGGAACAACTCACAGTTTTTGTAGCAGGGTGGTAGCTCCATCTGCAAATAAACCCTTTATCAATAGTTCAGGGATAATTTGATCCATCTTCAGTGGACAGTAAGGGACGAGCTAAAGGCACAAATGACAGGATTAATGACCTATGACTCATATCACATACTTGGCTTGACAGTGATCATAGTGTGTGTATGTGTGTGTGTGTGTGTGTGTGTGTGTGTGTCTTACTGTGTGTCCTGCTTGCTCTAACAGAGCTTTGACCTCTCTGACGCCTCGGGCCATGCTTGGAGATGGTTGCGTGTAGCCATCGTTTTCCAAATAACCAATCCTTAGAGGTCTGGAGCTTCTGTATATCTAAGGGTCAATCATTTTTATTTCCTGAGTCAATTAAATACAATCAGTTTGCAAAGGTTAAGATTACAGCCTGTAAAGTTAATTCTGTATCTCAGGACATTAATACAGGTGAGGTAAGAGTAATATAAAGTGAAGCATTAGGACAACTATGTACTGGCTTAATTTGTAGTTTTTAACCAAAAAATAATCATTAGCAGATTTCATGAATCCCACAGTACAGGACACACCTCCATGTTAAAAGGTAATGGTGGAACAGTGGGGTCCAAAGAAAACATGTGGTCACAAAGAAGTGCCTGCATGCACAGAGCCAGGCTGTCCACATCTCTTGCCATGGGTCCAGGAGATGACGGCACTAGTTTCATACAAAATATAAAGCAGTGACTCAAATATTTGAGACAGTTTGTGTTGGTGAAATATTGCTACACAGTGGTTATGTAACTGCATTTACTTTATATGTAAAGTAGGTATGTTTCTTACCTGACTTTTGCCCTCGATAAACTGGACGAAGCCCCTGTAAACTAATCATTTCCCAAAGGTGTTAACAGAGATAACAGTTTAAATCAGATAAAAGTTTTACTCAATGTGCAATAATTTTCCAGGAAACTGACTCTAAACTAACATAAAACCCACCTGAGTCGACCTGCAGTTGGTTTGAAACCACAGATTCCACAGAAGGATGCAGGAATACGGATACTGCCACCTATATCAGTGCCTATACCAAGCAGGGAGCCCCTCCCCGATGAGAGCCCCTCCCACCAGATGAACCTCCAGAGGTCTTCTGGGGTTATGAGGGTTCACAGTCTGCCCGTAGATAGGATTACTGCAGTCATAGCTGTGAACAGACAGTTAATGAGTCTTTTCATATTATTCACACTTGGAATGGACAAAGGCAACTTAATACATGAACACAGTTTTAAATGTGCTGTAGATTTTTATGTGATTAACTGGTAAAAGATGTACTTTAAAAGGGCTTGAGGCAAGTTGGTTCTCACAAAGGGAATAGCTCCTTGTTTCTTCAGGACTTGAACAAGCACACTGTCCTTCTCAGCAGGCTGGTCCAGGTTTATGATCACACCACAAGAACAGTCATGATTCTTGTGTTGGAAAAAGCAGAAGATGATAATGTTACATCAAATACCTGAGCTATAATGCTCTGATGGGAAATCCTTTAACTGTAACTAAAATTTGCATTGCATAACCTTTGTAATACCTTAAATGCAAGATTTTCCTTGATGCTAACTGGAACTCCGTACAAGAGACCATCCTTGTTGGAGCCAACAGTTTTCAGCTGGTCCAAACTCTCCAGCAAAACTTCAGTGCAGCAGTTCAGCTTTTTGTTTACAGCCAGAGTCTGTTGGAAAGGAAACATCATCATCATCATTACATCATCTTTGTAAAATATTAAACTCTTGTTGGAAACACAAGTATTGTGTGACACATGAGTCTGTGTTGCTTATATGAATATTATGACCCAGTGTGTCTAAACTTTAACTGTAATAAGACACAATTCTGTGTAATAAGAACTAAAAAGCAGTGATTTATAAGTAGGACTAATGTCAAAAATAAATAACATTGAAATAAGGCTGAGTAATTTTAATCATTACTTGTAAAAATTAGCTTTTGGTGTATTTCATCTATTATGAACAATTTGGTGAACCTTTGTGTCATGCTGGATATTGAACCTTTTCCATGTAAGAGTAAAGCACATCCTCGGGGCTCAGTAAACCTTTGTTCAGCTGCTGTGTCAGCTCAGACAGGGAGAGCGTCAGGATCAGAGCAGAGTCAGTTGTCGGATGCTAGAAGACACAGACCCACAGAATCATTATGTTATTATTATTTCTTTTAAAGGCTGCAACAAAGAGACGGAAACACATCCATGTACAGATTCAGGATTCTTTCTTTGCCCAATTTTCCACATTTTCACACACTTTCTCAAACACAACAGTGAGTTCACTGCACTTAAACGGTCTGCACACTCATACCTTTAATTTTCATGCTAAGCATGGAGACCTCAAAAAGTGCCAGTATGTTAGTATTTAGTGACTAATCCTCTGCCAGGTTAAACTAAAAGCACATCATTAGCTGAGATTTCTTTCTAAATAGAAAGTAGAAAAAAACCTAAAGCTCTGAACTCTCACCGACTCTTTGTACCGGAGCACCGCCTGCTCTGCCCGCTGCAGGCTCTCATCTCTCCTGTTTCTGGCTCTCTTGATCTTTTCTTCTGCCTTTCGGTGGCTGTTGATCTTTTTCACCAGCACAATCAGGTATCCCCCAAAACAGGCAACACCAGTGAGCAGAGCCGCTGTCCAGTTGATCATTTTCACTCTATTAATAAACGGTTCAGTGTTCTGTGTGGTTTTCGTCTTTGTCCTGGGGCTGCAAATTGGTTTAAATGCCACGTGGACAAAACACACAGCTGTTTAAAAGTGACAAACTTGCCTTGTTTTAGCTGTGAACTAAACAAGTGGGCGTGCCAAGCTTGTAGGTTACGTTATCTTCAGGGCTGGACTGGTAAAAAGTTAACTTAAGTATTGTACGTGAACAAGGGCATGTGATTCTGGTAACCATGTTGTTCTGGCCTTGCTTGACCTAACTGCTGCCTTTGACACAGTAGACCACAATATTCTAATATCTCGATTAAATGAAATAGTGGGTATTGGTGGCACTGCACTTAATTGGTTTAGGTCTTATTTGGCAAATAGAACTTTTTCTGTCAGCCTTCTCAGTTCTGAATCATTTTCTGCTCTGAATGCAATATTTTGATCATTTATTTATGATAAAATTAAAAAATATTTTTGCAAAAATTTACATAATGAATGACATACTAAACAAAAGCAAATGTACTATGTACTAATTCATATTATCATCAATGAAAATAAGTTGGGGGGTTTCTTATTATTATTTTAAAATAATTTTAGTTCAAAGTAATTCAATGAGTGCTGTTAGGGAACATGTTAACTATCAGAAGGGAGCTGTCAACAGGCAATTAGCCCACTTTAAAGTCCAGAAAGAGTAATTTATCATTTTTATAATATAATTCCATCCAAAATACTTTGAAACATATGCTGTTGGGTAAATATTATAGTATGCTAATTATATATTTTTTTTAAATAAATTGGGTTGCACCAGCTACCTTGACCTCAAAACCTTTTTTTAAACACAAATTGCTGCACATTCAGACGCAGATATTGCAACACAGATTGCTCATTGCCATTGATTAACTAAAATACACACACACACGTACAAACACAGACATATAGTTTCTGTTTTATATGTTAGTGACCTTATTTTTTAAACATTACCTGTGAAGCCATTTAAACACTTACACATGGCTTTAGCCTGTACAAATACAACTGACTTGACTTTAGCAAAATACATAAAATTAATGTTACAGACAGCTTAGAGCAAAGAAATATAGGTGTGTTCTGTGCAGATTATTTTCTATACCTATTGTTTAATGTTAATTTTCAACAGTTTTAAACATGTTCTAGCACTGTCTCTTTGCCTTTTATTGACATGATTCCAGTTTTCAAGCTTTTAGTGGCTTTTCATGCTTTATTACATGAAATGGATGGTGTTAGGGAAAATTTTTCATGTATGGTTAAGATGTCCTTTTATACCTCTATATTTTTGTATTGCAGGGATAAAGGAAAGTGGAATCAGCCACTGACACATTAGACTTTTTGCATTCCACAACTTGTTGCTGCCAAAAGATATATAAAGTTCAGGGCCTGATATGTATGTGTATATGAACAACACAGTTTAATACAGGAGAAACCTTCTTGGCTCTGGGTGTGATAAGATAGTGTTCTCTGCAATAAGAAAGAGACTTTATTGTGTCGGTTAAAGCTGATATCAGCATGACAATAAAACATCCTGGTAACAACTGAGGTAAGGTGTTTTCTCACACAGGGCACTCTGTCAAGTGAGATCTCTCACTGTAAGCCAATGACTGTTGCCACGTGGAAAAACTATCACGAGAACAAATCAGGGAGTGTCAAGTCTAAACCACGGCTCTTCCACTGTGTCATTTTTTCAACCAATCAGACAGCTGCACATTCTCATGTAAATCTTTCTGTAACTGCTAAGATAGGTTACTATCTTTTGGGAAGTTGGCTGCAGCTGACTGCTTGCAGACTGCTGATTTTTGATCATCCAATGTTTTAATAAATACACCAAAAGATGAAACGTTTTGACTGGTGGTTCCTAAAAGTGGATAAATGATCATGCTAACAATGGTGATAGAAAGACAATATAAAAGACCTGCCTTCAAAATATAAGAACAAAGAACAAAAAAAACAAAACATAAATGCATAATTTTGCCAGTTAACTTTTATTTAACCTTTAGCAAACAGCCAAAAAACAAAAAGTGTCTAGATTAAGCCTGTAGTGCAGAGAATATTCCACCATTTATGACACAATGAGCTCATTATTACAGGATATCCTCAAGTTAACATGTCTCCTCTGAAGTCTGCAGCCTCTCCTGTGAGACTGAGAAAGAAAGCAGCTTTACTTCTTGCTTTCTTTGACCAGTTGTTCCACTTCCTTCATGAAGCGCAGGCAGAGCTCATCCTGCCACAGCAGAGCAACACACTGCACCGCCACAGGTAGACCCTCGCCACCGGCCACTGCCTGAACACACAAACACACTCCTGTCACTTAATGCTCAGCAGCTGAACGCACCGCAGTCTCCTTCATCCATCTACTGTAACAAAAAAAACCTCTACAAATATTGGAGCAGCAATAGACTGATCTGGTTCAGTTCTTGTTTCTGTGTAAAGTCATGTTAAGTAAATAAAATTGAAGTGAATGTTCAGAGTAATACATCACAATTTTAAATAACATTCCAGAGAAAAACAAAATGGCATTAATTTAAAAAAAAGTTAAAAGTAATATCCATGAGCTGAGATTCTTTTTGATTTGCCCTAGTGGTTTCTTAATTTAGCTATTACAAGATATAACTGATACTAGGGAAAAATTAGATTCAAGCAAGTAATGTTTATTATTACTTCAATATGCACAGAGGAGTAATAGGACACATCCAACAATGAGCTCTACATAGCCTGGGACAGATGTGCTACAGCAGCTGATTGAAACCACGTTAAAGTACACTGACGCACATTTACAAGTATTCAAAAAAAGAAATGTATCTATACTTTAGACTTTACATCGGGGTCTCCTGACTTGTTGTGGCTGCATGAAAAGCTGGTCTGACAGTGAGTCTGAAACACCAGATTTGAAAGTTATGCATGTGTATACATCTGTGATCTCAGGTATTGTCAAAGTCTATGCAGCTGAATTTGTGTAAATCCATCAATAATAAGTAATGGTGTTGGAGCACAGCTGATGTGCTGAAAACCTTGTGTGCTGTTTATGATCCTGGAATTATAACTGTTTAAGTGGAGTGTAATAAAACTTTATTAAGGAAAAGTGTATTTTTAAAGTTTATCAACATAAATACATTGTTTTGATGTCCATCAAAGGTCTGATTCTTTTGAGGATAGGGCCTAAAATCAGTGTTGTCCTCCTGCCTGTCTCTCCATTTTTGGGGCGTTTCTCTTTGAACCCCATCGCACAGGCTGTGAAACTGAAGAACTGGAAGCAGTTCTGTTGCTGCTGGCGCTGTGTGACTCCTTTAGTTTGGAGGTTACAAGTCACCTCTGACTTCACTGAGTAAATTTAGCATTAAGTGGTTTGGTAGTCAGTTCCTTGGAATGGTTAGTCTGATTGCCTATTGATCTTGCTTATCGGTTGCACTTGCACATGAGATACAATCAGCTGATTTCAATTCATTTCTGCCGTAGGGTGAAAATAGTGACACAGTCTACAATGTGTATATAAACATTACTTTTATTTTAATTTGCAGAAAAGAACGAGTGTGAAGGTACAGTGGAAAACATCCAGAACAGAAACAGCTGCAACAGTTTTTAATCTACTGCACAATATTTTTAAGGCTAATTCACATTTTTCTGTATTTTATCCTCAGTTACTTTGACACAAAGGCATCTGCTGTGATGCTTACACCTCTAATAAAGTCTCACAAGTGTCAGCTTTGTTTTTATACATATGGCCTGTATTTGTATAGCGCTTTCCCAGTCCCAAAGGACCCCAAAGCGCTTTACACCTCCAGTCATCCACCCATTCACACACACATTCACACACTGGTGACACATAGATATCAAAATAGGGATATGTACTGATAAATGATTAGAATTATAATATTTCTGGATGTCTGCGTTAAAACTGAATCGACTCGAGTCAAAATCGATACCCAGCACTAATTTTATGGAGAAATACGAATGTAATGTAATGAGTTGTGTAATGAATTGGCTTTGGGAATAATTAAGTATCGTACTGGATTACTTTTAAGAAAAGTGTTCTGTATAATATGTTTAATTATTACTTGTTGGAATAATGATGCCAACACTGTTTTTCCACCTTTTAACCGAAGTCTTCTTACTCACTCTCTTTGTAAAGAAATTTTTTAACGCCAACACCCAGTTTGACCTGACACAATGTGTTAGTAAATCGGGCTCTATGTTTTCAATCACTCTTGCCTCACTGGTACATGTTGCCTACCTCTTTGAAGAGTTTGTCCCACATGTCCTGATAACAGCCCTTATAGTGCTTGAGTTCCTCCTCATCCTTTGCGGTCACTGTGGAAACAGTGACTACACCCGCAGGAAAGTTTAGGAGATTGTAGAGCATCGTGTAACTGACAGCATCTTAAAGCACAGAAAAGAAAAATAGATTATTGATAAAGAAACATAAACAATATTCTTAACCTTTACAAATGCAGTTGATGTTTAATTTAAATATAAGTTAGTTAATGCAATAATGCCTTTGCATGACTCCTTATCCAGATGTTGTAATCCAGGTTCCCTTTTAATGAAGTAATGTCTGGAGACAGTTTCATAACTCGTACTGTGCTGCACTGTCCTGTAATGCCCAGTTTTCTCAGCAGTAGACAAAAGCAGTCATCCTCATCTTTGATGAAATGTCTCTTTTTCTTCACTTTTTTTAAGTCCTGTGACTCTCTTGTATTGTAACATGTAACAGTTTTGTACACTGCCATTCTGTTTTGTTTCTCATGTGTATCCAGTTCCCCAGTGAGGAATCTCTCTGAATCCACTACAACATGAATTACACGTTTAGCTAAACTTCATTTACAAATAGAAGCACTAAACACAATTACAAATTAAACTGGAAAAATAAAGCGGTTATTTTCTTAGTCCCTGCAATCTTTTGCCTTTTATAATTTACAGCTATCATAATCAGTTTGCCATACTTAAAATTTTGCCACAGTATAAGAAGTTGTAGGCTGGTCCAGTCACAGGGCACAGCAGCACATCAATTTTGCAGCTCCTCCAATGTGCTATTGTCTCATGGATGTAGTCCTAAAGAAAACACAGGAAATCTAAATTTCATCTTCAGGCTTTCATACGTGACCATGCATCATCAGCTGGCAGTACCTCAACAGCAGCATGTTGCTTCCACAGCTCTGGAACAGATCTAAAAATGAAGTAGAATGTTTGGATATAATTCCTAGCACATGGAAATGTAACAAAGAAACTGAGATTCAAGCACAAATGAACAATTGCAAGAATACTTTCTCACCCAACTCCACAAAGAGCACCAAAGTTAGCAGAAACACGAGGAAACTGCCAAAAGAATAAGACAAACTAAGGTGTAAAATTAATTTTCAAACCAATGTCTAAATTTATATGTTTCTGTCACAGAATTAGAGGACTCACCACGGGTTTGAGCAAGAATGAAATGGTTTTCTTCAACCACTTGGGAAAGCCGTAAGGAAAAACCTGAGGCTCCAGACAAGGGTCCACAGGTCCCCCTTTCCTAAAATGAAAGAGATCATTGGCACACAAGAAAACAGTCTGTTCAGAGACACTGAACTGAAAATTACTGTAATAGTTTCAAAAGGAACCACAACCCCATGTTTGTCATGAAGACAATGGCAGCATGGTGATGTTTAGTGGTTAGCACTAAAAAGGAACAAAATCTCTAAATGTTAGATGATTTAAGTTTAGAAGACAAATGGTACTAACTGACTTATTTAATGGAACAACTCACAGTTTTTGTAGCAGGGTGGTAGCTCCATCTGCAAATAAACCCTTTAAAAATAGTTCAGGGATAATTTGATCCATCTTCAGTGGACAGTAAGGGACGAGCTAAAGGCACAAATGACAGGATTAATGACCTATGACTCATAGGGCTGTGCGATATGTCGAAATATATCAGATGACGATATGAAAACATCTATTGTTTCAAATTATATGCTATTGTTTGTTTCATGGTGTCGCAAGATAAACTGTTTACAGCAATATTTTTTCATCGGGGCACAGAGAATACCAGCTTAGCCAGTGAAAATGAGGCAGCACCAGGTAGCTCCAAATAGAAGGACCAGTCAAAACAAGTCAAGGACCTTATTCCTAAACGAGGGGCTACCTTTGTAGCATGGACATGGTTTGGTTATGAAAAGTCTGACATGGACCAGAAAACTGTGCTATGCAAATTACGCTGCAAACCGGTCCCCACCACAGACTCAAACAGGAAAAACCTCCTCTACCACCTACACAAGAATCACGTGAAAGAGTATGGAGCAAGTTTATGGATGAGAAGCAAAAAAGAGCCGTCAGGTGCTCAAAATAAGCTTTAGACTTAACCATTAGAACAGGCTTTTCACCACAACACGCCATGTAATAAATACTAAAAGAAATTGGACGCCCCGTTACAACTTATGTCTAAAAATATATAACTTAATGCATCGGTCAAAGTACTCGACTCCAGGTACACGACGCCCAGCTGAAAACACTTGACGCAAGTCGAGTTGCCCGAGATTCACAGAATTTACTGAAAATGAATTTTTTTTAAAATTTATATCGTTATTGGGATGAAAAACGTCTTATATTGGGATATGAGATTTTGGTCATATCGCACAGCCCTAAATCACATACTTGGCTTGACAGTGATCGTAGTGTGTGTGTGTGTGTGTGTGTGTGTGTGTGTGTGTGTGTGTGTCTCTTACTGTGTGTCCTGCTTGCTCTAACAGAGCTTTGACCTCTCTGACGCCTCGGGCCATGCTTGGAGATGGTTGCGTGTAGCCATCGTTTTCCAAATAACCAATCCTTAGAGGTCTGGAGCTTCTGTATATCTAAGGGTCAATCATTTTTATTTCCTGAGTAAATTAAATATAATCAGTTTACAAAGGTTAAGATTACAGCCTGTAAAGAGTAATATAAGAGTAATATAAAGTGCAGCGTTAGGAAAAAAAATAATCATTAACAGATTTCATGAATCCCACAGTACAGGACACACCTCCATGTTAAAAGGTAATGGTGGAACAGTGGGGTCCAAAGAAAACATGTGGTCACAAAGAAGTGCCTGCATGCACAGAGCCAGGCTGTCCACATCTCTTGCCATGGGTCCAGCAGATGACGGCACTGGTTTCATACAAAATATAAAGCAGTGACTCAAATATTTGAGACAGTTTGTGTTGGTGAAATATTGCTACACAGTGGTTATGTAACTACATTTACTTTATATGTAAAGTAGGTATGTTTCTTACCTGACTTTTGCCCTCGATAAACTGGACGAAGCCCCTGTAAACTAATCATTTCCCAAAGGTGTTAACAGAGATAAAAGTTTTACTCAGTAATGTGTAAAAACTTTCTAGGAAACTGACTGAATGAGACCCAAAGGTGTTAACAGAGATAACAGTTTAAATCAGATAAAAGTTTTACTCAATGTGCAATAATTTTCCAGGAAACTGACTCTAAACTAACATAAAACCCACCTGAGCCGACCTGCAGTTGGTTTGAAACCACAGATTCCACAGAAGGACGCAGGAATACGGATACTGCCACCTATATCAGTGCCTATACCAAGCAGGGAGCCCCCTCCCCCGATGAGAGCCCCCTCCCCACCAGATGAACCTCCAGAGGTCTTCTGGGGGTTATGAGGGTTCACAGTCTGCCCGTAGATAGGATTACTGCAGTCATAGCTGTGAACAGACAGTTAATGAGTCTTTTCATATTATTCACACTTGGAATGGACAAAGGCAACTTAATACATGAACACAGTTTTAAATGTGCTGTAGATTTTTATGTGATTAACTGGTAAAAGATGTACTTTAAAAGGGCTTGAGGCAAGTTGGTTCTCACAAAGGGAATAGCTCCTTGTTTCTTTAGGACTTGAACAAGCACACTGTCCTTCTCAGCAGGCTGGTCCAGGTTTATGATCACACCACAAGAACAGTCATGATTCTTGTGTTGGAAAAAGCAGAAGATGATAATGTTACATCAAATACCTGAGCTATAATGCTCTGATGGGAAATCCTTTAACTGTAACTAAAATTTGCATTGCATAACCTTTGTAATACCTTAAATGCAAGATTTTCCTTGATGCTAACTGGAACTCCGTACAAGAGACCATCCTTGTTGGAGCCAACAGTTTTCAGCTGGTCCAAACTCTCCAGCAAAACTTCAGTGCAGCAGTTCAGCTTTTTGTTTACAGCCAGAGTCTGTTGGAAAGGAAACATCATCATCATCATTACATCATCTTTGTAAAATATTAAACTCTTGTTGGAAACACAAGTATTGTGTGACACATGAGTCTGTGTTGCTTATATGAATATTATGACCCAGTGTGTCTAAACTTTAACTGTAATAAGACACAATTCTGTGTAATAAGAACTAAAAAGCAGTGATTTATAAGTAGGACTAATGTCAAAAATAAATAACACTGAAATAAGGCTGAGTAATTTTAATCATTACTTGTAAAAATTAGCTTTTGGTGTATTTCATCTATTATGAACAATTTGTTTTATTATGTTACATTAGGTGAACCTTTGTGTCATGCTGGATATTGAACCTTTTCCATGTAAGAGTAAAGCACATCCTCGGGGCTCAGTAAACCTTTGTTCAGCTGCTGCGTCAGCTCAGACAGGGAGAGCGTCAGGATCAGAGCAGAGTCAGTTGTCGGATGCTAGAAGACACAGACCCACAGAATCATTATGTTATTATTATTTCTTTTAAAGGCTGCAACAAAGAGACGGAAACACATCCATGTACAGATTCAGGATTCTTTCTTTGCCCAATTTTCCACATCTTCACACACTTTCTCAAACACAACAGTGAGTTCACTGCACTTAAACGGTCTGCACACTCATACCTTTAATTTTCATGCTAAGCATGGAGACCTCAAAAAGTGCCAGTATGTTAGTATTTAGTGACTAATCCTCTGCCAGGTTAAACTAAAAGTACATCATTAGCTGAGATTTCTTTCTAAATAGAAAGTAGAAAAAAACCCAAAGCTCTGAACTCTCACCGACTCTTTGTACCGGAGCACCGCCTGCTCGGCCCGCTGCAAGCTCTCATCTCTCCTGTTTCTGGCTCTCTTGATCTTTTCTTCTGCCTTTCGGTGGCTGTTGATCTTTTTCACCAGCACAATCAGGTATCCCCCAAAACAGGCAACACCAGTGAGCAGAGCCGCTGTCCAGTTGATCATTTTCACTCTATTAATAAACGTTTCAGTGTTCTGTGTGGTTTTCGTCTTTGTCCTGGGGCTGCAAATTGGTTTAAATGCCACGTGGACAAAACACACAGCTGTTTAAAAGTGACAAACTTGCCTTGTTTTAGCTGTGAACTAAACAAGTGGGCGTGCCAAGCATGTAGGTTGCATTATCTTCAGGAGTGGACTGGTAAAAAGTTAACTTAAGTTTTCTGTGTTCAAATGGTCACAGTTTGAGCTGCTCTAAAATGCCTTTTTTATTTACTCATTAACCAGCAGCCACCAACAACTAATATGAGCGCAAGAAAGAGTGATTAACCCACTAACAAAAATCAATATGCTATGTAATTAATAGCATAACACAGTACTAATTTAGCCTATATGCACAAGAACATAAAATTAATTAGCTCCAAGAACGTAAAGAAATTATGGAAACTTGTTGCTGAGTTAGAGCAGCTTCATTGTGAGTACACAGTACTAAAAATAATTCAAATTTTCTGAGTGAGCAATACTAAATGATTATCCACTGACATAAACATTTCCAGCGTAACTAAATTAAAAAACAGGTTGTGGTAACTTCATAATTTTCATTTTGTTAAGTTAGACCTGTGTTTGTAAATGAACCGCCCCATGTTGTGTAGCTTTCTGGATTTTATACTTATTGGGCTATATATTTATTTATTATACAGGCTATACAGTACATAACATCAAAACTTACATGTTTTATGTAACTAAAGTATGTAATTATGTGGGCTACAAACAATAATTAAGTTATAGACTATATTTATATGAAAAACGTGTATACTTACTGCATTTGAATCATTTTAACCATATGTAACCACCTGCATATGTGTTTGGAAAAAAAAAAGGCTTTGATTTTGCCACCCCATTTGGTTTCTTTGCCACCCTCATGCCGCCACCCTAAGAAAATTCCTCTAGATCCGCCCCTGCAGTAGCTGTCAAGACCAGGTGGCCTGTGCGTGGTATGGACCCAAATGCACACTAACGAAGGCAAGAAACTGGGTCTTAACAAAAAGCGAGCTGATTTATTGGCTGACAAAAGGTAACAAAACAAAAAGTAGAAGGACTCTTAAGCCCCTTTTCCATTAGTACCTACTCAGATCGACTCGGCACGTTTCACCACGGTTTTCAGGGCTTTCTATTAGGTCATAGTACCTGGTACCAGGTAGTCACACTGCATGCCACCAATTGGCTGGTTAGTAGCATCGCTCGATGAGCCACGAGAGCCTCTCGTTCACAAAGATCAAAACCGCCATTTTTGAAACCCGGCAACGAGGGAAATGTACGGTGGCCCTGAGAGGCCAAACGGACTGCAACTTAAGAAAACACCAGCAATAAGAAAAACGCTGCAAAAGCACACAAAACACAACGGAAATAGGAAAAAACAGATTTCCAAAAGCACAAGGGAAGTGTTTCAGGGGAGTCAATAACCTTTGCAGGAACCAAAATATGCTAAGAATTGCGCTGGGAGACACTTAAAAGAAGTGGAGGATCTATCAGTTTCGTGAGGAAAGAAAAGATGAGAGGTAAGTCTGTTAGCCTAAGTATTAGCCTAAAACTCCGTCATCAGTATTATTTAAATCATGAAAAAACACACCTACCATGTTTTGGGTTCCTGCAACTGGTCCGTCGGGTTATTGTCTCCCCAGAAACACTTCCCTTGTGCTTTTGGAAAAATGTTTTTTCCTATTTCTGTTTTCTTTTTTCCTATTTCCATTGTGTTTTAATCCATCCACCTCAGATGGATTAGTTTCGTATTTGGATTCTGCTTGTAAATCTGTCCTTGACGTTGTCGCTCCTTTTATATTCAGACAATGCAAGCCTAAGGCTAGTCCTTGGCTAACTGATTTTACCAGAGCCACTAGAAAAGAATGTAGAAGATGTGAAAGACGGTGGAAAAAAGATAGGCTGTGTGTCTCTATGGAAGCTCTTAAGACTAGCTGGAAAGTCTATCAGAGAGCAGTAAAGGCTGCCAAGCACTCCTATTTTTCTCAACTTATTGCTGCCAGCTCGCATAACCCTCGTGTTCTATATAACACTATAAATTCTGTAATTAATCCGAAAGGCAATATTCTTTTGCACTCTTCTGCGGTTATGTGCAATAAGTTTCTTAATTATTTTGTGGACAAGGTTGCTAGTTTGAGACCCCCGACTCAACCTACTGCTGACCCAGCCATGCATGGTTCTTGCTCAAGTCTGTTCTCTGCTTTTCTACCAATTGTTTTATCTGACATAGATAAACTTGTGTTGAAAGCTAAACCGTGTGGCTCTCCTAATGACGTTGTTCCTCCCCGTTTTCTTAAAAAGGTATTTCCTATCATTGGACCACACATTCTGAACATTATTAATACTAGTCTTTTGTCTGGTCAAGTACCTAGGGAATTTAAGCATGCAGTCATACATCCTTTACTTAAGAAACCGGGCTTAGACAGTTCAGTCATATCCAATTTTAGACCCATCTCTAAGCTTCCCTTTCTTAGTAAGATTCTGGAAAGGATTGTTTATACTCAGTTGATGGACTACTTGAATGACTCTAATTTGTCAGAAATCTTTCAGTCCGGCTTTAAGCCATTCCACAGTACGGAGACAGCCCTCGTAAAAGTTATGAATGACATCCTGATAGCCACAGACCATGGTAAATATGCAGTGCTGGTCTTGTTGGCCGCTGCATTTGACACAGTGGATCATGATTTGTTGATCTCCCGCTTACAGCACTGTGTGGGAATTTCTGGTTTGGCACTTTTGTGGTTAAAGTCCTATCTCTTAAATAGGACCTTTTTGTGTTAAGTTGGGGTCGGCTTCATCCTCTGTGGCCCCTCTGCTTTGGGGTGTGCCACATGGATCTATTCTTGGGCCGTTATTGTTTTCATTGTACCTTTTGCCTCTTGGCGTGATTTTCCGGAAACATGGAGTGCCATTCCATCTATACGCAGATGACTGCCAGCTCTACTTACCCTTTAGTCTTTCTGATAGTCTCCCAACTCGACCTCTGCTTGACTGCCTTACTGATGTCAAAGCATGGATGGCAAAAAACTTTAAATTTTAATGATCGGAAGACAGAAGCAATTTTATTTGGCCCAAATCGTTCTTCTCATACTCCGGATGTTGATCTTGCAGCTTTAACTTCCCAACTAAAGAGTTCGATCACAAATCTCGGAGTTAAAATTGATTCTGCACTTACCTTTAATGACCATGTAAACGGGGTGGTAAAATCAGCATTCTATCACCTCAGACGTTTATCAAAGGTTAAGCCCTTTCTTTCCAAGCGTGACTTGGAAAGTGTTATTCATGCCTTTATTACCTCACGTTTAGATTATTGTAATTCTCTTTTAATAGGGGTTGGGCAGGGCACTTTGTCACGCTTGCAATTAGTGCAAAATGCTGCGGCACGATTTTTAACTGGCAGAAGAAAATTTGATCACATCACTCCGATATTGGCCTCTCTACACTGGCTTCCAATTGAATTTAGGATCCGTTTTAAAGTCCTTTTATTGGTTTTTAAATCTCTAAATGGTCTGGCACCTGTTTATTTGGCTGACTTGTTGAAGCCCCACGTCCCCACTCGTTCCCTTTGGTCAGCTGAGCAGTTGCTGCTTTCTGTCCCAAAGTCACGGCGGAAACTTAGAGGAGACAGAGCGTTCTCTGTTGCAGCGCCGATGCTTTGGAATAACCTTCCTCTCCATATTAGACAGGCTACATCAGTGCCAGTTTTTAAGTCTTTATTAAAAACCTATTTTTATTCCTTGGCTTTTAACTCTGTGGGTAACTGATTTTTTATTTTTTATTCTTTTATTTTTTATTTTTTTTATTACAATGTGCATATTAGTATTGTACAGCACTTTGGTCTACCAGGTGTGTTTTTAAAGTGCTATATAAATAAATGATGATGATGATGATGATGATGATGCTGCTGCTCTTGCAGCGTTTTTCTTATTGCTGGCATTTTCTTAAGTTGCAGTCCGTTTGGCCTCTCAGGGCCACCGTAGAGAAATGCCTACAAAAAAACACTGTGGTCTGATGAAAATCCACAGACGGAGCAGCAGGTATATTCTTGCTTCGATACCTTTGTTGTAGCATTTGTGTCGCATATTAATTACATTGCAGGACATGCAGAATGGAAAAAGGGCTTAAGGCAACACTAACCTGAACTGAACCGGTAGAACTATAAAGACTAAACACACTAAACACTAGAGACGAAGACCATAAACCTGAAACATGGGAACAACACAGACTAGGGAGACAAAAGGAGGAGATACAAAGGAAAACACGGAAGCAGTTAAGGGAGACAGGACACGGAGAGAGAAAGAGACATAACGGGCTGGGGAGCACATACATCAGAGATGGCCAACTCCAAGCCTCGAGGGCCGGTGTCCTGCAGGTTTTAGATGTGTCCTTGATCCAACACAGCTAAATTACATGGCTAAATTACCTCTTCAACATGTCTTGAAGTTCTCCAGAAGCCTGGTAATGAACTAATTATTTTATTCAGGTGTGTTGACCCAGGGTGATAACCTGCAGGACACCAGCCCTTGAGGCCTGGAGTTCCCCACCCCTAACATACAGTCCCGATCAAAATATTAACACCACTTTAAACCGCTTTTATTTTGCACAGTTGGATCTTAACAAGGTTTGAAGTAGAGCTTCAACATGCAACAAGAACAAATGGTAGTGAGACAAAACCTTTTTTTGAACATGCAATTTATTGAAAACAATGCTTAAACTGAAAGGGGGTGTTTTACAGCTGATCAAAAGTTTAGGACCACACCTCCAAAAAAAAAAAAAAAAAAAACCCCATAAACTCCCCAAAACAGAAATCAAAGTTCCAAACATGAAAGTAATGAGCAGCTCCACCGTTATTGTTGGCCATTTCAAAAATTTGTTGCAGCATGCTTGATGCAAGCGTTTCCATGAGGTGAGTGGGAACATTTCTCCAAGTGGTGAAGACAGTCGCATGAAGGGCATCTACTGTCTGGAACTGTTTGTCCATTTTTGTTAACTTCCCTCGCCAACTATCCCCAAAGGTTCTCAACTGGATTTAGATCAGGAGAACATACAGGATGGTCCAACAGAGTGGTGTTATTCTCCTTGAAGAAGTCCTTTCTCCTGCGGGCATTGTGTGCTGTAGCGTTGTCCTGTTGAAAAACCCAGTCGTTACCCCATAGACGAGGGCCCTCTATCATGAGGGATGCTCTCTGCAACATCTGGACTTAGCCAGCGGGCATTTGATGCCCTTGCACCTCCTGAAGCTCCGTTGTACCACTGAAGGAAAAAGCACCCCAGACCATTATAGCGCCCCCTCCACTGTGGCGTGTAGAAAACCTCTGAGGTGGGATCTACTCGTCATGCCAGTAACATTGGAAACCATCAGGACCATCAAGGTAAAAAAATTTTCTCATCAGAGAATAAAACTTTCTTCCACCTTCCAGTGTCCCATGTTTGGTGCTCTCTTGCAAAGTCCAAACGGTCAGTTCTGTGGCGTTCAAGGAGACGAGGCCTTTAAAGACGTGTTTTGTTTTTTAAGCCCTTCGGCCTCAGATGCCGTCTGATGGTTATGGGGCTGCAGTCTGCACCAGTAACGGCGTTAATTTGGGTCGAGGATCATCCAGTGTCTTGACGGACAGCCAATTGTATTGTCTGCTCAGTGCTGGTGAAATCTTTTTGGGTCTTCCACTTCACTTTTTTGTTCCATAACCCTCAGGATCATTTAAGAAATTCCAAATGGCTGTCTTACTGCGCCCACCTCAGCAGCAATGGTGCGCTGCGAGAGACCCTGATTATGCAGTTCAACAACCCAACCACATTCAAAAAGGGAAAGTTTTTTTTGCCTTTGCCATTAGCATATCATGACAGTGTGACTATTGACAGAAAATGACAATGAATCCACATTTTTCCACAGATTTGGGCTTTTAAAGGCATGTGGTCTTAAACTTTTGATCAGCTGTAAAACTGTTAGGTTAAGGCTGTGTGCAGGCAGGAGTGGTGGTAAGGAGGACCCAAAGTGCAGACGCTCGGAGGCAAAAGTGTATTTAAAAAAAAATTCAGCTTTAATGCTGGATGGCAAAAAGTAACAAAAACCCCGAAAATACAAAATAAACTTACATGAAACAGGCAGACGGAACACACAGCATAATGAACGGTAGATCGCGACAATGACAAACTGAAACACAGGGCTTAAATACATAGAGGGAGCAATCAGGGAATGGGCAACAGGAGGGAAACACAGCTGGGGCAAATCAGGACTAACGAGACAAGGAAAGCAAAACCAGATACACTAACATGAAACATGGACTTTCAAAGTAAAACAGGAAACATAACAGAGACGCGAACTTAACAAGGGGCTACAGCCGACAGGGGAGACAACAACTATAGAACACAGACATAAACCATAAGACGGAACTCTAAGAAAGAAACCAAAGACTAGAAATGATAAATAATATAATAAACTCAAAAGCCCTGGGTCAACGACCCAGGCATCCTAACAGTACCCCCCCCTAAAGGGCTGGCTCCCAGACAGCCCAAACCAAAACAAAAAACAACCCAACCAGGGCGGGCGGCGGGGGAACCGGACGGAAACACAAGGAGCCAGAAACCAAAACCCAGGGAACAAAGTCCAAAACAGAACAAAACAACAGCACTGAGGCCCAGGAAACGTCCAAAAGAAAACAAACAAGAGGGCCCACGAAAGGCGCAGAGGCCCAGGCAACAGCCTCGAAAAGGTTCAGGGGGCCAGCCCGGAGGTCGACGGCCCAAGAGTCCAGAAAAAAGGTCAGGAGGCCGGCCGGGCGGGAGGCACCGGCGGCGACGGAGCAGGTCAGGAGGCCGGCCACGACGGCGAGGACGTCCAGTCATCGGCCCGGAAAGCGGCCGGACAGGACGAGCAGGCCGGACAGGACGAGCAGGACGAGCAGGCCGGACAGGGCGAGCAGGCCGGACAGGGCGAGCAGGACGTGCAGGCCGGACAGGGCGAGCAGGACGTGCAGGCCGGACAGGGCGAGCAGGACGTGCAGGCCGGACAGGGCGAGCAGGACGTGCAATCAGAGGCCTGGAAGGAGGCCGGCGCTGTAGAGGCGCAGGATGTGGTCCGGACGTCGGCGTGGCCGAGGCAGGACCAAGCGAAGCTGTAGCCGAAGCCAGACCGGGCGAAGGCGAAGACTCAGAGGCCGGACCGGGTGAAGGCGAAGACTCGGAGGCCGGACCGGGCGAAAGTGGCGCCGCAGGCGACGGCGTGGGAGCCGGAGATGGTGGCGCTGCAGGCGACGCCGAAGCTGACGAGGAGGCTGCTGCAGGTGGCGCTGAAGCCGGAACAGGCGACGGCGCAGCTGAAGCTGGACCAGGCGACGGCGCAGCCGAAGCTGCCGCTGCCACAAGTGGCGGGGATGAAGCTGCCGCAGGCGGGGATGCTGCAAGCGACGATGTGGGCGCTGCAGGCGGCGATGTAGGTGGTGGCTGAACGGTCTCCCCGGAACCGTCAGTAGAGATGAGGATGCATTGGCTGGGTCCTCCAAGACCCCCAGCTGACGAGGCAGGAGGCTGGACGGGCTCCTCGGGCCCTCCAGCTGACGAGGCAGGAGGCTGGACGGGCTCCTCGGACCCTCCAGCGGGAACAGACGGCTGGAACGGTTCCTCGGACCCTCCAGCGGGAACAAAAGGCCGGACGGGCCCCTCGGACCCTCCAGCGGAGACAGAAGGCCGGACAGGCCCCTCGGACCCTCCAGCGGAGGCAGGTTGCTGTGGCTGGACGGGCCCCTCGGACCCTCCAGCGGAGGCAGGTGGTAACTGAGCAGGCGACTGAGCTGAGAGGTGAGCTAATGTTTGAGCTATGGATAGAAGTTTAAGTTCTATTGACTGTTGTAACGATGGTAGTAATGGTGGGTGAGGTGGTGGAGGAGCAGATGGCCGAGCTAGGTTTTCTGAGCCTACGGAGCCCGAAGAAAACTGCCGGATGGACTCACCAGAGCCTCCCGCGAGGACAGAAACAGGTGCGGGGGCCTGCTGAGCAGTAGCCGCTCCCACCCGCGGAGTAGGTACGGGCGCAGAGACTAGCGGAGCCTCAGCAGGCCTGGAAACTGGAGCAGGGACAAACTGGGCCCTAGCCCCCCTCACCCGCGGAATTGATACAGGTGCAGGAGATGGCTGGACTACAGCCGCCCTGGGCGGAGGAGAACAGGAAGGCAAAGGAGCAGGCTCCATGAAAATCGGCTCATCAAAAACAGGTGACGACCCTTTCCCACCACGTTTACCAGTCTGTACAGTCTTCGGTTTAACAGTTTTCACAGTCTCAGACTTTACGTGGCCAGGTTTAGAAAAAACAGACTTGGCAAAAGTGGGTTTTAGCTTATTTCCACCACGATCAACCATCTTAGGACTAAAAATCTCAGAGGAATGTATATTGTCATTAATTAACTCGTGAGGAGCTAAACCAAAACTGGCCTCCCAATCCAAATCATCATCGAGAAAAGAGATCCCGAAGGTGTCTGAGGTGAGATTATAGTCCTTTCTGTTTATTGGCTCAGTGTGGGAAATGTAGTTATTTCGACTCGCCGCAAATTGCTCAGAAGTGTCCTTATGACGGCGGCGTGGGCGCCGCTTACCTCGGGAGGAGTAATGCTGAGTCTCCAGCACGGAATGCGTGTCCGAAGTTAAACGCAGACCTCCCACTTGTAGTGTAGGTAGCACAAGTGCAGGCGCCCATAGTCGGGGGTGAGCCATGGCCTCCACTGGAGCTCCTCCTCTAGCTGGCAGAGTGCTACCTGCTGGCGCTCGTGCAGTTCAACGTCTGCTGGGTCCATGTTCTGGTCGCGATCTTCTGTTAGGTTAAGGCTGTGTGCAGGCAGGAGTGGTGGTAAGGAGGACCCAAAGTGTAGACGCTCGGAGGCAAAAGTGTATTTAAAAAAAAACTCAGCTTTAATGCTGGATGGCAAAAAGTAGTGATGGGTCCAGCAACACTGACGCACCGGCGCATGTATCAAGCTCACCTAGCGATGCCTGTATCGGTGCGTGCGTCGCTTTAAGAAAAAGTCACGTGATCGATACAGCTGCTGTATCGCTCATTACCAACGCGCCAAGCTGTTTTTAAAAGTTACCGCATCCACATCTGTCAACAGAACGAGTCGCCACCAAAAACCCCCCCACAAATTGACTTTCGCAAAGATAAATAAAAATACACATCTTTCCATAACAAAATGGAAATGTTTCTGCTGTGTGGGATCATTTTGATCTTTTAACTGCAAATAGTTTGTCTGTCTTTGCTTCAGTGTAATCTATCAGAATAGGAAAAACAGCAATGTGACTTGCAGTGTAAATTATTTATTTCATTTTATGCAGGATAAATGTCGCATCTGTTCTGCGGAGCTTTCTTACAAACAAAAGCACCTCCTCAGTGTTACAGAGGCATTACAGAGCCAAATATGAAAATGAGGAGACACATTGAGAATGAACACAGGTCGGCCTATATTGACACTGAACAGCTTTATCAACACTTTTTTTTTTTTATTAATATGTGTTTTATTATTTTGAAATCAAGCATCTAGGAAGACTGTTCTGGACCAGGCAGTCCTGAAGTTTATTATAAAGGACTGCCAACCCCTTAGTACTGTGGAGAGTGTCGGAGAGAAACATTCCAAGATCAGAGGATCCTTTAACGTACTGGGGGAATAGGAAGACATCTTATCAGAACCTTTTCCACCTGACTTTACAGTTTTTGTGTACCCCAGCTTCATCTGTGCCTGTGAGTTTTCCAAAGCTGGGGAAATGGTGTGAAAACCCCCGCAATAGACTGAATGCAAAAACATTGGATAAACTTATTTTTCTGAATAGAAATTTATAATAAACTCTGAATCAATTACATTTAAATGGGTAATATTATATTCACAATACTTTCATTTTAATTTTTACTTTATGTCATTCACAATATATTTTAAAGATGTCTACAATATTTGCAATGTAAAACATATAAAATGATTCCATGGAAAGTACAATACCTTACAGTGTATACACGTATGACTATGTCATTGAATCAGTGTCTGTTGTGAGTCTCAAGTAAGTTCCCTGCAATGATATTTAAGGTCCAGCAGGTGTCAGTATGGAGCCAAACAGCAACACTGTGTCAACACAGTATTGATACAGTTTGGGGAATGTGCTGAAACGCTTCACGAGGCCTCATCTACCCATCACTAGCAAAAAGTAACAAAAACCCCGAAAATACAAAATAAACTTACATGAAACAGGCAGACGGAACACACAGCATAATGAACGGTAGATCGCGACAATGACAAACTGAAACACAGGGCTTAAATACATAGAGGGAGCAATCAGGGAATGGGCAACAGGAGGGAAACACAGCTGGGGCAAATCAGGACTAACGAGACAAGGAAAGCAAAACCAGATACACTAACATGAAACATGGACTTTCAAAGTAAAACAGGAAACATAACACAGAGACGCGAACTTAACAAGGGGCTACAGCCGACAGGGGAGACAGCAACTATAGAACACAGACATAAACCATAAGACGGAACTCTAAGAAAGAAACCAAAGACTAGAAATGATAAATAATATAAACTCAAAAGCCCTGGGTCAACGACCCAGGCATCCTAACATAAAACAGCCTGTTTCAGTTTAAGCGTTGTTTTCAATAAATTACATGCTCAAAAAATGTTTTGTCTCACTCCCATTTATTCTTGTTGCATGTTGAAGCTCTACTTGGAACTTTGTAAAGATCCAACCATGCAAAATATGATTGTTTTGTCATTTCCCAAGGGATTTTACTCTTTTGATTGGGACTGTATATGAATGCACATGACAGATGGGGGAGACATGGAATGAAACACGAGAAGGGATACATTTAAAGACGAAACAGAACAACCCGACTAAGACACGCAGAGGGTGAGGGAGTGATATGCTCAGAAACGTTAACACAGACGGCAAAACAGGCTCTCAAAGGAGACATGAAGAAAAGGGCACAAAAGGGACGTAACGAACAACAGAACATAGACCAGAAATTTCCAATAAACTCAGTGTAGGACTAAGCTCAATGCTAAATTATAGAAAACTCAATCATAACTACTAAGGAATCACAAAAGCACAATAAACTCAAAGAGTTGGGTCAAATGACCCAGAACCATCACAGTAATACTTAAGACTAGTTTTGGGTATCGTCTAAATATTTACTGTAACATGAGAACTCAGGCGTTTGTGTGTGTGGAGTATAGTTGGAACAGAGGGACAGTCAAAACACCTAAAATAACTTGTGTACAACAAGTCGGAGTTCTTGTTTCTCTTCTGAACATTGGTATTAACATGCTCTCTGAACATGGGAAATCTGAAGCAGGACAGCAGCTCCGACTGGAAGATATTAGAATGTTGATTTTTTCAAAAGGGTAAAATTTTCACTTCACTATACCAAATGCACATTGAATAATTCCGTGTGCCTGAACTTAAATCATTTTAATCTTCATTCTGTGCTGTTAAGACTGACATAAAATATTGTCTTTCAAGGTCATCAGATAATCCACAGAAATGTGCGGGCTTTCTCAGTAGGATCCAGTTGAGAGTAATTATTGAAATATACTTTTGAGATGATTGAATTTTAACCAGATTAGCTGATTGTGAATTCACATATCTATATCAGTCAGCTTTGCACTTGGTAGGAAAAAAAATGGTGATGGAGCAGAGGGAGCAGAAGTCCATTGCTCTGGCAGATTACATCTTTGCTCCTAATTTTGTAAAACAATGAGATTTCCAAGGATGATAGTAACTCAATAATGTGATAATGTCATACTAAACAAAAGCAAATGTACTATGTACTAATTTGTATATGTATAGAATGTAAATCATAGAGTTATGTGCACAAACAGTAATATTACTTTACATACTTATTATTTAATGCTAATTTTCAACATTTTTACACATGTACTAGAACTGTCTCTTTTCCTACTGTTGACATGATTCCAGTTTTTGTTCTTTTAGTGCCTTTTCATGCTTTACTACATGAAATGGATGGTGATAGCAAGACAAAAGTCGTAAAACAATAAGAACAAAAAACAAAACAAATGTGTAATTTTACTAATTATCTTTTATTTAACCTTCAACAAACAGCCAAAAAACAAAAAGTGCCTAGATTAAGCTTGTAGTGTAGAGAACACTCCACCATTTATGACACAATGAGCTCATTATTACAGTGAACATGTCTCCTCTGAAGTCTGCAGCCTCTCCTGTGAGACTGAGAAAGAAAGCAGCTTTACTTCTTGCTCTGTTTGACCAGTTGTTCCACTTCCTTCATGAAGTGCAGGCAGAGCTCATCCTGCCACGGCAGAGCAACACACTGCACTGCCACAGGTAGACCCTCGCCACCGGCCACTGCCTGAACACACAAACACACTCTTGTCACTGAACCCTCAGCAGCTGAACGCACCACCTAAATGTGGGAATGTGTAATTTACTAAACAGGGCAAAAGAGCACAATCCCCAAATAGTGCTGAAAGGTGTTTACCTAGAAAAGAAATGGATTTGCTGATTTCATGGGGAAGTCATGTATGTGTGTACATGTGTTTGTGATCTTGCGTATTGTCAAAATCTATGCAACTGAATTTGTGTAGATCCACCAATAATAAGTAATGGTGTTGGAGATGTGCTGAAAACAGTGTGCTGTTTATGATCCTGGAATTATAACTGTTTAAGTGGAGTGTAATAAAACTTTATTAAGGAAACCTCCAAAAGTTGAATCGGTTCATCTGGACGTAGCGTTTTGTGGGAGAAACGTTTCGTCACTCATCCAAGTGACTTCTTCAGTCTCAGCTGACTGCAGGTTTCCCCAAACCTTATAAACAGTACATTTGTTCTTTGATCAGTGGGTTTTGGTCAGTGATTGTTGATCAATGGTCATGGGAATTTGCATAATTATGATTAAGGAACTGACCTCACAGCCCATTGTTCCTTCAGTGGGCTGGTTTCAGTCATTATGCAAGTGTACTGTTTATAAGGTTTGGGGAAACCTGCAGTCAGCTGAGACTGAAGAAGTCACTTGGATGAGTGACGAAACGTTTCTCCCACAAAACGCTACGTCCAGATGAACAGATTCAACTTTTGGAGATTTACTTTCCTGGATGATTGAGAATGCATCAAGACGTTTATTAAGGAAAAGTGTGTTTTTAAAGTTTATCAACATAAATACATTGTTTTGATGTCCATCAAAGGTCTGATTCTTTTGAGGATAGGGCCTAAAATCAGTGTTGTCCTCCTGCCTGTCTCTCCATTTTTTGGCCATTTCTCTTTGAACCCCATCGCACAGGCTGTGAAACTGAAGAACTGGCAACAGAACCTTTAGTTTGGAGGCTCCAGGTCATCTCTGAAGCTATTGAGCAAATTTGGCATTAAGTGGCTTGGTAGCTCTGTGCCTTGGAATTGTTAGTGTGCTTGCCTATCGATCCCGCTCAACGGTTCCACTTGCACATGTGCTGCAATCAGCTGATTTCAGTTCATATGCCAGAAGAGGAAAATAGTGACACAGTCTACAGTGTGGATATAAACATTAAACACATGCAAATGGATCATTTACAAAAGTCTCTGAGCTCCCACTTCTTAACCGAAGTCTTCTTACTGCACTCGCTTTGTAAAAATCTATTTATTTTTTTTATGCCAACACCCAGTTTGACCTGACACAATGTGTTAGTAAATCGGGCTCTATGTTTTCAATCACTCTTGCCTCACTGGTACATGTTGCCTACCTCTTTGAAGAGTTTGTCCCACATGTCCTGATAACAGCCCTTATAGTGCTTGAGTTCCTCCTCATCCTTTGCAGTCACTGTGGAAACAGTGACTACACCCGCAGGAAAGTTTAGGAGATTGTAGAGGATCGTGTAGCTGACAGCAGCTTAAAATGCAGAAAAGAAAAATCGATTACTTATAAAGAAACAAACACTATTCTTAACCTTTACAAATGCAATTATTGTTTAATTTAAATATAATTTAGTTAATGCAATAATGCCTTTGCATTGCTCTTTATCCAGATCCAGGTTACTTTTTAAATCAAGTAATGTCTGGAGACAGTTTCATAACTCTTACTGTGCTGCACTGTCCTGTAATGCCCAGTTTTCTTAGCAGTAGACAAAAGCAGTTGTCCTCATCTTTGATGAAATGTCTCTTTTTTTTTTTTCCACTTTTCAAAGTTCAGTTGTATTATAACGTGTAACTGTTTTGTAAACTAAGGAGCTTGGAAATAAAAGCGTCTGGACTTCCTTAGGTTTCTTGAAGGCGTTTCACCTCTGATCCGAGAAGCATCTTTAGTTCTAAGAGCAACTGGTGGAGAGTCCCAGATTTTAAGCCCCATGGGAGTGTCCCCAAGAGGGTCATGGACCTCCTATTGATCCTATACCTAATCACACCATCCAAGGTGTGAAAACGGGTGTAAGTCACAATCAGCAACGACGTTTTTCTTTCCAAGCTCCTTATACTACAATGACCTGGATGACTGAGAATGTTCACAGACATGTTTTGTACACTGTCATTCGTTTTTTTGTCATGTGTATCCGGTTCCCCAATGATAAAACCCTCTGAATCCACTAGAACATGAATTACACCTTTAGCTAAACTTCATTTACAAATAAAAGTACTAGACACAATTACAAATTAAACTGGAAAAATAAAGTGTTTTTTTATTAGTTACTGTTATCTTTTGCCTTTTATATTTTACAGATCTTTGTAATTTTCAGAAACTATTAAAGTAACAATATCTGGTCTAATTTGTGACTTTTGCTTCACACTTTAAGCATCTTTAAAGTCCTGCAATTACAGTGTTTTAAAAACAAAGTGATAAATACAGAAACTAAGTTGTCTGTCATACACAGTTTGCCATACTTGCAATTTTGCCACAGTATAAGAAGTTGTAGGCTGGTCCAATCACAGGGCACAGCAGCACATCAATTTTGCAGCTCCTCCAATGTGCTATTGTCTCATGAATGTAGTCCTAAAGAAAACACAGGAAATCTCAATTTCATCTTCAGGCTTTCATACGTGACCATGCATCATCAGCTGGCAGTACCTCAACAGCAGCATGTTGCTTCCACAGCTCTGGAACAGATCTAAAAATGAAGTAGAATGTTTGGATATAATTCCTAGCACATGGAAATGTAACAAAGAAACTGAGATTCAAGCACAAATGAACAATTGCAAGAATACTTTCTCACCCAACTCCAGAAAGAGCACCAATGTTGGCAGAAACACGAGGAAACTGCCAAAAAAAAAAAAAAAAAAAAAAAAAATCTTACATGTCAATTTAGATCTAAATGTCTACATCTGTGTCACAGAATTAGAGGACTCACCACAGGTTTGAGCAAGAATGAAATGGTTTTCTTCAACCACTTGGGAAAGCCGTAAGGAAAAACCTGAGGCTCCAGACAAGGGTCCACAGGTCCCCCTTTCCTAAAATGAAAGATCATTGGCACACAAGAAAACAGTCTGTTCAGAGACACTGAACTGAAAATTACTGTAATGCTTTCAAAAGGAACCACAACCCCATGTTTGTCATGAAGACAATGGCAGCATGGTGATGTTTAGTGGTTAGCACTAAAAAGGAACAAAATCTCTAAATGTTAGATGATTTAAGTTTAGAAGACAAATGGTACTAACTGACTTATTTAATGGAACAACTCACAGTTTTTGTAGCAGGGTGGTAGCTCCATCTGCTAATACACCCTTTATCAATAGTTCAGGGATGATTTGATCCATCTTCAGTGGACAGTAAGGGACGAGCTAAAGGCACAAATGACAGGATTAATGACCTATGACTCATATCACATACTTGGCTTGACAGTGATCATAGTGTGTGTGTGTGTGTGTGTGTGTGTGTGTGTGTGTGTGTGTGTCTCTTACTGTGTGTCCTGCTTGCTCTAACAGAGCTTTGACCTCTCTGACGCCTCGGGCCATGCTTGGAGATGGTTGCGTGTAGCCATCGTTTTCCAAATAACCAATCCTTAGAGGTCTGGAGCTTCTGTATATCTAAGGGTCAATCATTTTTATTTCCTGAGTCAATTAAATACAATCAGTTTGCAAAGGTTAAGATTACAGCCTGTAAAGTTAATTCTGTATCTCAGGACATTAATACAGGTGAGGTAAGAGTAATATAAAGTGAAGCATTAGGACAACTATGTACTGGCTTAATTTGTAGTTTTTAACCAAAAAATAATCATTAGCAGATTTCATGAATCCCACAGTACAGGACACACCTCCATGTTAAAAGGTAATGGTGGAACAGTGGGGTCCAAAGAAAACATGTGGTCACAAAGAAGTGCCTGCATGCACAGAGCCAGGCTGTCCACATCTCTTGCCATGGGTCCAGCAGATGACGACACTAGTTTCATACAAAATGTAAAGCAGTGACTCAAATATTTGAGACAGTTTGTGTTGGTGAAATATTGCTACACAGTGGTTATGTAACTACATTTACTTTATATGTAAAGTAGGTATGTCACTTACCTGACTTTTGCCCCCGACAGACTGAATGAAGCCCCTGTAAACTAATCATTTCCCAAAGGTGTTAACAGAGATAACAGCTTAAATCAGAATGTGTAATAATTTTATAGGAAACTGATTGAATGAGACTCACCTGAGTCGACCTGCAGTTGGTTTGAAACCACAGATTCCACAGAAGGACGCAGGAATACGGATACTGCCACCTATATCAGTGCCTATACCAAGCAGGGAGCCCCCTCCCCCGATGAGAGCCCCCTCCCCACCAGATGAACCTCCAGAGGTCTTCTGGGGGTTATGAGGGTTCACAGTCTGCCCGTAGATAGGATTACTGCAGTCATAGCTGTGAACAGACAGTTAATGAGTCTTTGCATATTATGCACATAATAAAAATTATTTGCACGTTGGAATGGACAAAGGCAACTTAATACATGAACACAGTTTTAAATGTGCTAAAAATGTTTCTGTGATTAACTGATAAAAGATGTACTTTAAAAGGGCTTGAGGCAAGTTGGTTCTCACAAAGGGAATAGCTCCTTGTTTCTTTAGGACTTGAACAAGCACACTGTCCTTCTCAGCAGGCTGGTCCAGGTTTATGATCACACCACAAGAACAGTCATGATTCTTGTGTTGGAAAAAGCAGAAGATGATAATGTTACATCAAATACCTGAGCTATAATGCTCAAGAATACCATACTTATACATAACATACTTACTAATACTGATGGGAAATCCTTTAACTGTAACTAAAATTTGCATTGCATAACCTTTGTAATACCTTAAATGCAATATTATCTTTGATGCTAACTGGAACTCCGTACAAGAGACCATCCTTGTTGGAGCCAACAGTTTTCAGCTGGTCCAAACTCTCCAGCAAAACTTCAGTGCAGCAGTTCAGCTTTTTGTTTACAGCCAGAGTCTGTTGGAAAGGAAACAAGCACAGACAGAGTTAGAGAAACGTATTCCCCTGAAAGGAATTTTTATGCTTCAAGGGGATGAACATTCCTGTCTCAAAAAAAAAACAAACAAAAAAAAAAAAACAAAAAAAAAAAACCACACAACACTGAGACAAGTCCGGAAAATTAAAATGATTGCTTGATTACTAATGATTACTTACTTGTAAAAATTAGCTTTTGGTGTATTTGAGCTATTATGAAAGATTTGTTTTGTTATATTAGTGAACCTTTGTGTCATGCTGGATACTGAACCTTTTCCATGTAAGAGTAAAGCACATCCTCTGGGCTCAGTGAGCCTTCCTTCAGCTGCTGTGTCAGCTCAGACAGGGAGAGCGTCAGGATGAAAGCAGAGTCAGTTGTCGGATGCTAGAAGACACAGACCCACAGAATCATTATGTCATAACACCATTTAAAGCAAGAATTTAAGACTTGGTAACACCTCCAATTTTGCATCCTGGAATAACCTTCAGAACACATTAAAGCTCTCCCTGACAGAGTTCAGAACTCTCATAAAGACTTATGTAACCGAAAACTGTAATTGCCATCTATAAGCTGGATCATGTATTTTTGTATTATTTTGTCTCTAACTACTAATTAAGTGTTTTGATGTTAGAATAGAATAGAATAATCCTTTAATTGTCCCACAAGGGGAAATTTGGTTGTGTTGTTGTGAATGTTGTGGTTGTGGTTGTGAATGTTATATTTGAATTGTAACTTGTAACAATGTAAGGGTTTGCCTTCTTGACCAATTTATCCTTGAAAAACTGATGTTAATCTCAAGGATTTTTTCTGGTTCAAGAATAAATAAAATTAAACAAAAAAAAAAAAAAGCATTGATCCAGGATTTTTCCTTTGTCTGTGTTCCACCTCTGTATTAATCCATTACAATCAGATTGGAAAAACTGATCAAAAAAAAAAAAATTGTAGACAACCATGTGTCAGCAGAAAAGCCCCAACAGACCTCAGCACTGATTCTCTCAATCTGTGTCAACTATTAAAAGGAGGAATCATGTTTTTACCCAAATATAGTCACTCATTTGGTACTTCTATGACTATGATTCAGACAGCTTCCTGACATGTTGGCCTATGTCTCCACGTCTTTGAACAACTAAAGGATTAATTTTCAAAAAATATATTTCCTTACAGTTGCTTAGGCTGTATGTCGATTGGTTTCACAAGTTTCACGTGCTTCAAAGTAGATATGGTATTGGCCAGGTGATGCCTGATTTCCACGAGGCACTTGGTATTCAGGTCAAACACTTTTATTTTTGTTTCTTTAGACCAGAAAATCTCATGTCTCATGGTCTCAGAGTCGTTCGGGTGCCTTTTTGGCAAACCTCAGCCGGGCTGTCATCTGGCGAGTGGTTTCCATCTGGCCATTCTATCTTACATTGGTTGAGTACTGCAGAAATGGTTGTTCTTCTAGAACAGGGGTGGGCGACTCCAGGCCTTGAGGGCCGGTGTCCTGCAGGTTTTAGATGTATCCTTGATCCAACACAGCTGATTCAAATGGCTAAATGACCTATTCAACATGTCCTGAAGTTCTCCAGAGGCCTGGGAATGAACTGTGAACATGTGATTCAGGTGTGTTGACCCAGCGTGATATCTAAAACCTGCAGGACACTGGCCCTCAAGGCCTGGAGTTGCCTACCCCTGGTCTAAGTGGTTCCAGACTTCTTCTAGTTATGGATGATGGAGGCTACTGTGCTCACTGAGACCTTCAGTTCTTCAAAAATGTTTCTGTATCACAATACAATCATATCTCAGAGGTCTACAGACAATTCCTTGGATTTCATCAGTTGGTTTGTGCTCTGACATGCAATGTCAACTACTGCACTTGATATAGACTAGTATGTGGTTTTCCAAATCATGCCCAATCAACTCAGTTTACCACAGGTATACTGCAATCAAGTGGTAAAAATATGTGACATTGAATCAGTGGAAACAGAAAGCACCTGAGCTCAATTTTGAGAGCCATGGCAAAGGCTGTGAATACTTATGTACATGTAATATTTTTTTTATTTGTAATAAATTTGCAAATAATACCAAATGTTTTTCACTTTGTGATTATGGGGTGTTGTGTGTAGGAACAAGCAAAGTGCTGTGGCATCGTTAATTTAATGCTCAGCTCTTTTCACCACAATGGAACAGTAACTGCCGTATGTCACTCTCCTGCTCTACTCTGCTCTCACTTGTAAGGAAGAATGAGGTTTATTTAAATATTGTGCCCAGTGCTGGTACCTCAGGCATTCCATCATTTTCCAAATGGCATCAGTTGCCTCAGAACTGAAGATGCCATTTGTCATCCTAGGGGCTTTACACTTGGCTGCAAACCACCCCAGTGCAAGGTTGAGGTCATGGCTTGATGAAGCTAACGGAAATACATCATAATGGATTGCATTTATATAGCGCTTTTCTAGGCACCCAAAGCGCTTTACAATTCCTCATCATCTGCATAAAGCAGAGATGAGATTCTGAGACCATCAAACCCACCACCTACAAATTCCAGATTTCTATTCTAAAAAAATATATCATCTTCTTAAATGGTGCCTTTAACAAATACCCCTATTGCAATAATAAAAATAAAGCAATTCACATCATGATTTTTATGTCAATATGGAGCAAAGTCTCTGAGGAATGTTTCCAGCACCTTATTGATATAATATCTGAAAATTAAGGCACTTTGGAAGGCAAAAGGCAGTGTTTCTAATAAAGTGTCCACTGACTCTAGAAGAGCACCATGTCTAACTTTTATTTTTAATGCACAAGTAAGCATGTTTCCAAAATGAAGTGTCAGCAATTTGGTAAGTAATACATAAAACTCCACCAGGTTTGAACTACGGACAAACCTTCTCTTCAAAGATTAACTTAAACAATTCAAAGTCCAAGGCTCTGAACTCTCACCGACTCTTTGTACCGGAGCACCGCCTGCTCTGCCCGCTGCAAGCTCTCCTCTCTCCTGTTTCTGGCTCTCTTGATCTTGTCCTCCGTCTCTCGGTGGCTGTTGATCTTTTTCACCAGCACAACCACGGATCCGACAACGCAGGTAGCACCAGTGAGCAGAGCCGCTGTCCAGTTGTCCATTTTCACTCCCTTAATAAACTGTTCAATATTCTGCAAGGCTTGCATGTTTGTCCTGTTGCTGCAAACTCGAGTAAATGACAAGTGCGCCTTACACACGGTTGTTTAAATGGGATAGGCTGACCTTTGAGCAAAATAAATTGGCGCGTTAAGCAATTAGTAGCTCCTACTTTAATTAAACAATGACGCTCACTCACTGCGCGTGCGTACTTCCGAATAACAGGACAACAAATATGTGTTGAAGTGCGTGTGCATCCAAATAAATTACAGAAAGTCCATTTAAGACTTCTCTTTAGTTTCAAAATATTTCAGTGAGAGTCATATCAGAGAGCAGCTGTTAGTGGATGATAACAGCAGGTGTGTTTCAAGGGTCCAAACAAACAATCCCAGGCTGCAGTTCATGAGATGGATGGACTAATCACATCACACAGCGATGACGAACAATCACCTAAACCTATTCTCGTAAGTTTTGGATCTTTATAGTGATTTTTGCAATTTTTATGTCAGGATAAAGGGGAGCCGACCGCTTACTCGCTAACTTGCAAAAGCCTCTTTTTCCCCTTTCTGCACCGTATCAGCTGTTAGCTTTCCGTGACCCGGAAATTGTTCTTCCTCCGGAACAACGGATATTAATGTTTCGAGTTTAGTTACTTTTGATATTATTAAATATATAACTATATTAACAAGAGTTTCAACTTGTATTATTGTTACGATTATCATGTCATAATTCCGTTTAATATGTGAAACATTTTACAAAAAGAAAAAAACGACAACACCCCCCCCACACACACACACACACACACAAAAACCCCATTCCATCACAGATCTTCGGGACAGGTTTGACAGATCAAACCAAATGTAATTCGGCTTCTAAAACTGGAACTATTGATTTTTTTCGTTTATAAATGTCAATGTCAAACCACTACATTAGAAAAATATATGGTTTGTTTTCATGTCATTGTCACAAAATTAGCACATGAACAATACACATATAGTGAATGTTATGGTCATTTGGGGCTTTTAATAATTTCTTTGAAATGTTCTTTTTTTCTATGGTGCGACTATTGCAAGTTGTACCTCAGAAAGTTTTGGTAGCCCTCAACAAGCTTCTGGCATATTTGACCACTTTTCTTGTCTCATTCTTCTCCTGTCTGCATATATTGTATGTGTACATATTTAAGTATTTCACACGGTTTGCTTGTTTGTTTATTTACTTGTACCTGTTTGAATAAAACTGTTACTTTTTTTTCTAATATTGTTTAGTACGCTTTTTGGTCTTTTTATTGTCTGTGAAGTTGTTTTGGTCTATAAAAATAAAGCAGACTTGCCTAATGATTTCACATGATTTTTATTTTCTCTACAAGATCTAGCATGTTTGCTGTTATGGATATAAAGAAATATAAAGCATAGATGGTGATAGCAAGACAAAAAAAACCCCACATAGTTTATAAAATGAATGAAAGAAAGAAAGATGAAAAAACGAATGACTCAGAGTTTCTAAAGCCTTTAGGAAACAACCAAAGACCAAAATAAACACAAAATGAATAGACTGTACTTTAACTACAGAGATTCATCCACCATTTATGACTCGATTAGCTCATTATTACAGGAAATACTCAAGTTAACATGTCTCCTCTGCAGCCTCTCCTGTGAGACTGAGAAAGAAAGCAGCTTTACTTCTTGCTCTGTTTGACCAGTTGTTCCACTTCCTTCATGAAGTGCAGGCAGAGCTCATCCTGCCACGGCAGAGCAACACACTGCACCGCCACAGGTAGACCCTCGCCACCGGCCACTGCCTGAACACACAAACACATTCCTGTCACTTAATGCTCGGCAGTTGGACACACCACGGTCTCCTTCATCCATCTACTGACAAACTCTGAAACTACTAATACATCGTCTGTATATATGCATGGCAACAAGGACTGTGACAATATTTCTAGTTACAATAGTCTGATATGTTTCATTTCTTGGTTTTGTGTATGGATGGGCCTTTTACATGTTGGTCTTAAAGAGTCTGTTTTATCATTATACCCACAACTACACTGGACATCTCTAAGTACATAAATGCTTCCAGGACCATGATGTCAAGTCATGTAAAGGCAGTTGATTTGCCTCTCTCTTATACAGCATTTCTTTTATAAAATGCCAGAAAAAAATGCTGGTTTCAATGTTCCCAGTCTAAGGGTTTTTTAACTTTAAACATATTGTCAAAGTTTTGGTCATCTGTTTGTCAGTTTGATGGTTATTTAGTGGAGATGCTTTTGGGTGCCCATTATGGTTTCTCAATGCAACTATTGGCATAAACAACCGACACTGTGAAAACACTTTAAAAAAAATTCTCTTACCCAATCGGTAACATTCAGAATAAAATTACGTGCCTCACAAATGTTTCACATGATGTTACTTATCAGGGCTGTAATATAGAGCTGTTGCATTAATTTAATTGCCATTTTGAAATACACAGAGGATTTAGGGAATGACATTAAGTAAAGGTCCAGTGATCTCTTACTGACACTAGTGACTGGTCACCCATATTGGACATTTAACATTAGTGAAACAGGTTAACAGCTGTAAGTTCTATGGCATCATAACATTATCGTGATCATCACAGTTTTATCCTGTTAAACAAGCTCAGAAATGACCTCACTTTTAGAAAACCTAAGAGCGCTAACTTCCACTAACAAGCCAGGCTGGTCCAGGACGGAAAGATGCAGGTGACTGAAACCCCCCCAGAAATTTATTCTATAATAAATTCATCTATAGTTTAGGCTTCACATCCGTGTCGCCTGAGAGATTATGCCTCCATGAAGAACTAGTCTTACAGCAGATCCGACTCCATATATTTCGTCAGTCTTCCCTCACTGGTATGTTTCACTTACCTCTTTAAACACCTTGTTAAATTTGTTGGGATAGTGCTCGAATTCCTCCTCATCCTCTGCAGTCACTGTAGAAACAGTGACTACACCGGCGGGAAAGTTTAGGAGATTGTAGAGAAATGTGTAATTGGTATTGACTGAAAAAAAAGAAAAATTAAATGATGAAGAATATTGAAAGAGACTTCTTTCTTTAACCCTTACAAATTTTATTGCCATTTCATCAACTTATGATTTAGAAATTTTAATAAAAATGCATTCACATTGCCATTTGTCTTAATGTTCTAATCTACATGTAACTCTCTTAACTGAGTAATCTCTATAGCAATGGTGGGCAATTAATTTTCCCAAGGGGCCACATGAGAAACTACGACTGCCTTGGAGGGCCACACTAATAAGCGGAACTCTCTGAATCTTTAAATAAAGCAGTTCTGGATGAATGCCGCTTTCCATCTGGCTTGAAAGAAATTGCATCTTTCCCACAAAAGCCTTCATCATGCTGTACATATGCCTTATATTCAGCATTGCAGGGCTTTGGAATGTCTTTGCCTTTCTCGTCACAACACCTCTCAGTGTATATTTCAATGCCAATGTAACAAAGTCAGCTCTGGTTCAAAATTCCAAAAATTTGTCCCTGTCAGGTTTGAACCACAGCAGTTTGCTCTCCACAAACTTAGTATACGGCTTTCCTCGGGACTTCACTGAATACTAAGAGGCAATGTCTTGTAAAAACAAAAAGATCCAAAAATCAACACTACTTTCTGCATCATTTGTTTTTTTGTATGTCAGGTGACATCCTTCAGGGGTAACAGACTCACATCTCTCAGAAATGGCTCTTCCAAAATAAATGATAGGAAAGCTGTAATCTCTGGAACATGTACATTTTAGAAAATTAGCAGTCACCTAAAAATATTTCTGATCTTATTTGTGACTTATGTTTAAAACTAAACATCTTACAGTTTACCCTGAGATTACAATTTGTTGAAAACAAAGTGACGCACAGACTATGTAGTTTTATTGTACTCAGTGTACCATACCTGAGGTTTTGCCACAGTATAAGAAGTTGAAGGCTGGTCCAATCACAGGACACAGCAGCACATCAATTTTGCAGCTCCTCCAATGTGCTATTGTCTCATGGATGTAGTCCTAAAGAAAACACAGGAAATCTAAATTTCATCTTCAGGCTTTCATACGTGACCATGCATCATCAGCTGGCAGTACCTCAACAGCAGCATGTTGCTTCCACAGCTCTGGAACAGATCTAAAAATGAAGCGGTATGTTCGGTATGGATAGAATTCCAGCACATGGAAATGTAATAGAGAATTGAGCAAAAATAAACAGTTTCAAGAATACTTTCTCACCCAACTCCACAAAGAGCACTGATTCTGGCAGAAGTGCGAGGAGACTGGGGGAAAAAAAACAAAACGTTTCATCAGATTAAACTGTCAAGATCAAACTGATGTATGAATTCATGTACATCTGTCAGAAAATGAAACAACGCACCACAGGTTTGAGGAGGAATGAAATTATTTTCTTCAACCACTTAGGAAGCCTGTATTCAAAAACTTGAGGCTTCAGACAAGGGTCCACAGGTCCCCCCTTCCTAAAATTAAAAAAGGAATCCTTGGCACATGGGAAAGTATTCTGTTCAGAGACACTGAAGTAAAAATTACTGTAATGGTTCCAAAAAGAAGCACAAGCCCATGTGCCCTACAGACAATGGCAGCATGGCGACGTTCAGTGGTTAGCACTGAAACAAAAATTACATTTCTAGCTATTAGATGATGTAAGTTAACAAGAACATATTACGTAATTATAAAAAAAAGGTCCAACTCACAGTTTTTGTAGCAGGCTGGTAGTTCCATCTGCCAATAAACCCCTCAACCACAGTTCAGGGACAATTTCATTCATCTTCAGTGGACAGTAAGGGACAAACTAAAGACATAAATAATATTAAAGACATATGGCTCACATAACACACTTGACCGCAATCAGTGTGTGTGGTGACATCTTACTGTGTGTCCTGCTTGCTCTAACAGAGCTTTGACCTCTCTGACGCCTCGGGCCATGCTTGGAGATGGTTGCGTGTAGCCATCGTTTTCCAAATAACCAATCCTTAGAGGTCTGGAGCTTCTGTATATCTAAAGGTCAATCATTTTTATTTTTTGAGTCAATTAAACATAATTAGATGGCCTTCAGTTAACTTTTTTTAAAATATAAATGCTAATGCATTGTTTGTTCTAAGACATTAATACATTTAATAAGTGTGTTAGGACAATAAGCCATTTCATTAATTTACATTTAAGTTTGAACATTTAGTGGCTATCTGGTCAAAGTCCAGTACAATAATCCTGAACAGTCTTCATTTCACCTTCACCTTAAATAAGAAAATCCAACAAACAACCTACAAAAATATCCAAAGCAAACAAAAGCATGTTTATTTATGTAAACATTAAACAATATCTTGTTGTTTAAGAAGAAAAAAAGATCATACGCTAGCTCATCAGGCAATTACAAAAATTGTCATCAACAGACACACCTCCATGTTAAAAGGTAATGGTGGAACAGTGGGGTCCAAAGAAAACATGTGGTCACAAAGAAGTGCCTGCATGCACAGAGCCAGGCTGTCCACATCTCTTGCCATGGGTCCAGCAGATGACGACACTAGTTTAACATACAACAAGAAGCAGTAAACCATATTTGCAGACTGTGCAATATTGCAAGACAGTGGTTATGTAATGTCACATTGTTACTTTGTTTAGTAAGTACATATGTCACTTACCTGTCTTTTGCCCTCTATAAATTGGACGAACTCCCTGTAAACTAATCATTACACAAAAGGTGAGATAAAAGTTTTCCTCAGCAATGTGCAATAATTTTCCAGGAAACTGACTGAATGAGACCCACCTGAGCCGACCTGCTGTTGGTTTGAAACCACAGATTCCACAGAAGGACGCAGGAATACGGATACTGCCACCTATATCAGTGCCTATACCAAGCAGGGAGCCCCCTCCCCCGATGAGAGCCCCCTCCCCACCAGATGAACCTCCAGAGGTCTTCTGGGGGTTATGAGGGTTCACAGTCTGCCCGTAGATAGGATTACTGCAGTCATAGCTGAATGTGGCCAAAGACAGATGGGTAATGAGTCCTTGCATATTATACACACTTGGTACACTCACTGATAAAAGATTTACCTCAAAAGGGCTTGAGGCAAGTTGGTTTTCACAAAGGGAATAGCTCCTTGTTTCTTCAGGACTTGAACAAGCACACTGTCCTTTTCAACGGGCTGGTCCAGGTTAATGATCACACCACAAGAACAGTCATGATCCTTGTGTTGGAATAAAACAAAGATAATAATTGTACATCAAATACCTGAGCTATAATGCTCAAGAATACTATACTCAGCACTGTTTGCACTGAGTAGGAGATGCTCTGTATCTCATTGTACATCTGAATAGTGACAATAAAAGCAGTCTGTTCTATTCTATAACATACTTACTAACACTGATGGGTACGTCTTTTTTTTTTTTCTTCTTCTTCTTTTCCAGAATTCTGTGAAAAAAGTCAGAATTCTGACTTTTGTCACAGAATTCTGGAAAAGCCCACTTTTTTTTTTTTTTCCCAGTGGCCCTAATCCTCTTCCGTAGATGGGAAATACCTTAAATGCAACATTTTCTTTGATGCTAACTGGAACTCCGTACAAGAGACCATCCTTGTTGGAGCCAACAGTTTTCAGCTGGTCCAAACTCTCCAGCAAAACTTCAGTGCAGCAGTTCAGCTTTTTGTTTAAAGCCAGAGTCTGTTGGAAAGGAAACAAGCACAGACAGATTCAGGCAAAATATTTCCCTTAAAGGGATATCAAACTTTGTAAGCACTCTGTAAAATATTAAACTCTTTTTGGAAACTCAAATATTTCTTTGGCACATTAATCTGCTTTGCTTTCATAAATATGACCAAATGTCTGTAGACTTTAACCGTAGCAAAGACACAAGTGTAAGTAATAAGAAATAGCTAGTTAGTTGAGAGTATACCAAAAGTAGACCACTGACACAAGACTGGAAAATGAAATTGATTATTTAGTGTAGACATTGGCTTTTGCTCTATTTTATCCATTATGCAAGCTCTGTGTTATGTTTGGTCAGGGGTGGGCAACTCCAGGCCTCGAGGGCTGGTGTCCAGCAGGTTTTAGATCTCACCCTGGGTCAACACACATGATTAGTTCAATACCAGGCCTCTGGAGAATGTTGAGGAAGTCATTTAGCCATTTGAATCAGCTGTGTTGGATCAAGCACACATCTAAAACCTGCAGGACACCAGCCCTCAAGCCCTGGAGTCGCCCACCCCTGTGTTAGGCAGTGAACCTTTGCATCATGCTGGACACTGAACCTTTTCCATGTAAGAGTAAAACACATCCTCAGGGGTAAGTGAGCCTTCCTTCAGTTGCTTTGTCAGCTCAGATAACGACAGGGCCAGGATGAAAAAAGAGTCAGTGGTTGGATGCTAGAAGACACACAAAGAACCATGTCAGAAAAAAGCTGCAAGAAAGAACTAAAACTGTATGGATCCACAGAATCAAGATTCTTTGACTGTGTTGCATCTCCCTACCTAATTTAATAAAATACAGCTTGCTAATAATGAAATAAACAGCAATGAAGATATATAGAAGGAAAAACCCATCATAAAGTGTGTAGACAACAATGTGAATAGAACCAGAACAGGCTCCATAAAACTCAGCACTGACTTTTGTGTGGACCTATCAGAGGGTTGAATTGCTCAAAAATATTTACTCATTTGAAAAAATAATGATTGAGATGATGGAGAAAACTGACATGTCTCCAGGTCTGTGGAAATCTGAAGGATTAAACACCATTCCTTCACCAGGTCCTTCATCACTTATTATGTATGTCAGCCGGCTTCACAAATTTAAGGTCCATTTGTTTATGAAGCCTGCATACACTGTATGAACACCGAGCCGCTGGCCATAGTGTATCCAATCAGCCAGTCACATGGCAGTAACTCAGTGCATTTAGGCATTGAAACATGTTCAAGATGACTTGCTCAGATTCAAAGTGGTCATCAAAATGGTGAAGAAAGGTGATGTAGGTGACTAAACGTGGCATAACTGTCAGTGCCAGATGTTCCGATTTCAGTATGCAAGTTTATTTTTTAATGCTCAAGGTAAGCCTGCTGCCAACAAAAGCTGTCAGTGATATGATAAATAAGGTCGAAAACGCCATCAGGTTCGAACTAAAAGCAGAAAATTCAATGTTTAAGTTTCTCCCAAAACGCCCCAAATTAAGGCTGAACTCTCACCGACTCTTTGTACCGGAGCACCGCCTGCTCTGCCCGCTGCAAGCTCTCCTCTCTCCTGCTTTTGGCTCTCATGATCTTTTCCTCTGCCTTTCGGTGGCTGCTGATCTTTTTCACCAACACAACCACGGATCCCACTGCACAGGCAACACCAGTGAGCAGAGCCGCCGTCTGATTGTCCATCTTCACTCCCTTAAGAAAATGCTGAATGTTCTGCAAGGCTTGCATCTTCGTCCTGTCACCCCAACTCCAGTTATACACGCAACAAGCCTTATTCAAGCTTAAGTATGCTAAGAGGGCGCTGTTGGCACGATGGTAAATTACACTGTGGCGACGATGATATGGAGGGCCTCAAATGCCAAAATGAATTAATTACATACATTATTAAATGATTAATTAAATGGTTCATCAGTTAATTCAAATAGGAAAGAATTAATTAAATGTGTCAGTAATTAATTGGATTTCACTTCTTTTTATTTAAAACATATGTTGTTGCGGCTCCTCCAATCAACGGCCGCGGCAGGCTAAACATGAGGACACAGATGACGCGCAACAATAAATGCATAAAATACACTTCCATACCATTTGCTCCTTTTATTCCGCATGCAGCTGTTCAACATACAAATCAGCACATGGGATTAACAATTACACAAATGCACAGACCACACAAACAAATAACTGCAACTCACCACCAATTGGTAGTGATGGCCCGCTTGAAGCTGACGCTCCGGAGCATGTGTCGAAAAAAAACAACACACTGGTTCAGAAGCACTGCGTCGAGGTTTGCTTCGTTTGGCAAAAGTCACGTGACCAGTGACGTCCGAAGCTTCATTACGCACGTAACTGCTTCGGTACCTGTTTCAAATGGAACGAAGTGAAGTTTGTGCGTCTTTATTTTATCTGAAAACGGGAAAAACTTGAAATGTCAAAAATCTGCTTTTCATTATATAAATATCATTAAATAACTTCCATTTGACTCATAACATTTAATGTTATAAAAAGATATATTTTCTTTAAAAAAAATAATCTTAAAATGTTAGTCTACAAAATGTGCCGCAATTTAATTTATTTATTCTCTTTAGCTGATAGTTTGTGGAGCCATAACTGCATCTCTACCAGTTTCTCTGCACTCCAGCCTCTTCTGTGCCATGTGAAGAGATTTTCCTTAAGGCAGGAGAAATTATCTCCACGAAAAGGAACAGATTTGGCCATCGCACAGTGGAACAAATTCTCTTCTTAAATAAAAATGAAAAAGGGTTACCTTAAATGCATCATGTTATTAATTTGCAAGTTCATAAGCATTTTCCCTTTCCATTTCACAATCAATTCTACCCCCAGGTCAAAAATATGTACAGGAAAATTTCCCTAATATAATATTATTTATAAATATACCCATCTAGCGATTAACTGCACAAGTACATGGAGGCAGGACCTCACAGCAGATGCATACTCCATAATGTGTTGTACATTATTATATGTATATTATATGTAACGTGGTATTTTTCAATTATTGTATTTACCAACATCAAGAAGTCACAAGCAAAGAAAGACCAAACCATGGTGCATGTTTAAACAAGGAAGGTTTACTGGTCAAAATTATTTATTAAAGAAATAAACAACATTTTTGTCACCCCAAAAAATACACGTTTAAAGCAACACAACGGCGACCCAATATCAGACAGAACTCCACTCTCTAGAGTGAGCAATCATTATGAAGCAGTCGGTTTTATTTTGTGGCCACTAGATGTCACCAGAGAGGACTGTGTTGAAAAGCTTCAAGTAATGAACCGTTTTTCAATACAAGCTTCAGTGCTTCAGAAAGCTTCATTTGGCCATCACTACCAATTGGCACCAATTAGTATGCCAAATAATAACTTGGCCTATGGCATCAAATTAGTGGATACATATACAAAACCATCAAGTTACAGTCAAACTCTATCAAATCATTCAAGCTGCGTTCAAGCTGCGGTCAACAGAAAGTTTTGCCTCATGCTCACCCCACCTTTCTGCTCATCAACATCAGGTGCTGTGAACAGGTGAGTGCAACCACATTTATCCTCTACCACACCCGTGCACCAATACAGTGAGTCCATTTAAACCAACCCACTTAGACAGAAAAAGAGCAACTCATATGGCTCCTACATATGTATTTCATCAATTCATATTGGTACTCAGGCACGTGTGGGGTGGGGGGGCTTGAGCACCTGCCCCTTTCCTGCTGGGTGCCCAAAGTGCCCTTTTGTTAAGGCAATTTTTTTTTTTTTTTAAATTTAATAATTTTTTTTTTTTAAATGTGTGTGTGCGTGTGGAGTTTTGTGCCCTTCAACAATAATATTTAACTATTCTACGTTCTACGTCCCTACCCTCACCTATGGCCACGAGCTGTGGGTAGTGACCGAAAGAACGAGATCGCGGAGGCCCCGGGGCAGACCCAGGACACGCTGGAGAGATTATCTCTCGGCTGGCCTGGGAATGCCTTGGTGTTCCCCCGGATAAGCTGGAGGAGGTGGCTGGGGAGAGGGAGGTCTGGGCTTCTCTGCTTAGGCTGCTGCCCCCGCGACCCGGCCTCGGATAAAGCGGATGAAGATGGATGGATGGTTTTTTTTTTAATGGGATGGTCCATTTGGCAAAGTAAATCCGTTGGGCATTTACACAATAATTCTGATGGTAAAAGAGCCAAACGGGACAGGCAAAAAGAACCCCCAAAAAACGGTATAAACAATGAAAGGTGGTGGATTGGCCAATTGGTCATGATCGACTCTGGGCTGGACCAATTACAGCCGAGGAGGTCGAACTTTAAAGTTCCATATTGAGGTGAAAAGGAGCACGAATGGTCCCGTACTTCAGCCAGAATGGAAAAAAAACCCCACAAAGCTGGAGCTATTCTGTGTCTTTACGCTGCACAGCTGCCTCCTCTTCTCTCATTCTCTCCCCCTCCCGCTCCTGCTGCTACTTCAATCATGAAACTGATCAATGATCAGCTGATTGGTTTTACTGTCTCTCTTGTTTGTTTATCGCCCACTTTGCGCCAGAGAGAGGAAACCAGCGGATATTGCACTAAACAACAGCAGCACGTTTAAGCTTGAGAAGCTGTTGTTAGAATTTATTTAATATTACTTTCTAGTATCAGCTGATGTTTGCTGGAGCCACAGCTGTAAAAGCTGCTGGTCATGATATCGGTTTGGTGAGAGGGAAACATGAAGATGAAACCAGGAGATGTCCTTACTGAATCATCAGAGCTGAACAGGTGATGCAGAAACAGGCTTACCGTTTCTGTGACATGAATGAGTTGAAGGGAAGTTATGAACAGTTTCTGAGAGACAAATAACACCAGGATCCTTTTCTACGTGGCTGACAGCTGGTAACTGTGCAGGGGCGGGTCTAGTAAAGTTTTGCCAGGGGGCCTGGTAGGGCATTAACAGGGAAAGGGGGGCACAAAGAAATACTTTTCTTTCTTATTCTCATTTCATTTCCAGTAAGTACTGTTTAGAATACCAGAATAGGGAGGATGGTGTAGGTTTAAGTTTATTAGATTGATACATATTGAGAAGAGATATTTTACTGTTATTTTATCATTGCATCAGAATCATATAATAAGCATTGCATTAAAGCATTTATTGAAGCTATTGGCATTACATTAACGTTTGTATTACAGTGATTGTTATAACCTCATGTTAATCTTCTATTTACAGGTGTTGGTATAATCATATAATCTTTCATTGCAGGTGTAACTATGATCATCCTTATACATATTGCAGTTTGGTGCTTATTATGGAGTTGTGCTCAAGTCAGTAAGGGTTAAAAGCTACAGTCAGCGGGATGTCTGACTGATCTGGCGCTTACAAAACACATACTATGTCAGTTATCATTATCCTTTATTCATTTATATTCTTTGATTAAGCTTTGAGTAGTGGCATTTGATTAGAACATTTATTCAACATATTACATGTATGGTTTCAGTTAGGTTATTGCACACATGAAGAGTTGGCCTCTGTCCTTATAGACAGAGTGAATGCTGAGGTCGAGGCACACACGCACACACACAAGCAGTAGTTAAACTCATGTGTAGGGGAGAGTTCAAATATTTAAATAACAATCTGCAAAGCCTTGTAGCTGTTTGATTATGCTTGCAGGAGAGACTGTTTGTTCCAGGGGATAAGCAGAGTTAGAAGATTACTGGGAAGGATGTGGCCTCGGGAAGAAGAAGATGTTCTTTTAATGTGTTAAAAGTTGTCAACATTGATTGTATTGTACCTACTTTACGCATGAGGGGGGCGTTCCAATACCCTGATTTTCATAAAAACTATTGTTGTGTGGTTTTCGGAGAGAGATCGATGCTGTCTGCGTGCAGTGTTCATCTCCCACACGTGTGTTCATTAAAATCATCGTTTGACTTGACCGGACCAGTGTTGTTATTTTGGTTTTCCTCCTGTATCCATCCCCAATATTTTGAACCCGTGACAATATATACCAACAAGGTAGTGTTCATCACTGTGACAACAGTGTTTGTTTTCATTCAAAGGCTTTATGGCTTTTAATACCTGGTGGGTCGGTCTCTAGTCAAAATACTCGGGCTGATTTTTTTGTCCCAGTCCAGCCCTGGCTGTACAGCATACTATCCAGTCTACAGCACACAGCAGTATTAGGTTATTATGTACACGTTGGTAAACTGTTTTGTGACAACTGATGAAATGAAACAAATGAGCCTGCTGTATGTGTTACAGCGTGACAAACATTGCCTGTCTTTTTATTAACTGCACAAGTAGTGCTAGTCATAGCTGCTAGCTAACTGGGTAAGGATGTCATGGGTCTGTAGCTCTGTCCACCGTTCTAGGGAACATATTTAGTTTTAAAGTAAGTTACAGGGCTTGTCCTGCCTTTTGGAGGGCTTATATTTCACTTAAAATGATCTAATATGCATATCCACATGATTATGGATTATTGTAATTAAGATATTATGAAAAATCAGTGTTTTAAAGAAAAAACATTAAGAAACAGATTATATTAGATTTATATTTCAAATAGGACAGAATGCTGATTTTACAACAGCAAAATGATTGTATCTCTACAGTTTAAACATTTAATAAGCTTTCTCATACATCAGCTTCTGTAAGCCTACTGAGAGCATAACAACAACAAAGACTGTTAAAGTGTTCCCGAACCAGAAGCCATGGCTCAACAGTGAGGTGAGAGCCCTACTAAGAGCACGTAACAGCGCCTTCAAATCAGGAGACCAACAAGTCTACAAAGAGGCACGCCGATCTCTGGTTAAAGGCATAAAAGAAGCCAAGCGCAAATACAAACAGCGCATCGAGGAACACTTTAACACAAAGAACTCCAGAAACATGTGGCAGGGGATCAAGACACTCACTGGCTACAAAGACAGTTGCACACAAACCAACTCCTCAGACATCACCTTACCTGACACCCTAAACCATTTCTTCGCCCGCTTTGACCAAGAAAACAGGGACACCATCACCCATCCTGCCATTACAGAGAGGGACGACGCTCCCATCCAGCTGGAGCAGCACCAGGTCAGAGCCACACTGCGCAGAGTCAACGCGAGGAAAGCAGCTGGTCCTGACGGTGTGACCGGTAGAGTGCTTAAAGCATGTGCAGACCAACTAGCAGAGGTTTTCACCACCATCTTCAACCTCTCACTGCTACAGTCTGTAGTACCATCCTGCCTTAAGTCAGCCACCATCGTTCCAGTGCCCAAGAAGAACACAGTGAGCTGCTTGAATGACTATCGTCCAGTTGCTTTAACACCCATAATTGCCAAATGTTTCGAACAGCTCATCATGTCACACATTAAAGCTGCCATCCCTGCAAACCTCGATCCATACCAGTTTGCATACAGGGCAAACAGGTCGACAGAGGATGCCATAATAACAGCTCTTCACACAGCCCTCACACACCTGGACTGTAGTAACACCTATGTGAGAATGCTGTTTGTGGACTTCAGCTCTGCCTTCAATACAGTTCAACCCCACAAACTGGTTAATAAACTAAGCAACTTAGGACTCAGCAGCTCACTGTGCAGCTGGATACTGGACTTCCTGAGCAACAGACCCCAGAACGTAAGAATGGGAGAGCACACCTCCTCCACCCTCATTCTGAATGTGGGTGTCCCACAGGGTGTGTCCTCAGTCCCTCTTATACTCACTTTTCACCCATGACTGTTCACCAATCCACACCAGTAACACCATTATAAAATTTGCTGATGACACCACTGTCATAGGACTGATCGACAACAACGATGATTCAGCCTACAGAGAGGAGGTTCAGCATCTGAAGCAATGGTGTGACGACAACAACCTGCATCTGAACACAGCCAAGACCAAGGAGATGGTAATCGACTTCAGAAGAACAAAGCGATCTGAGCACTCTACCCTCTACATTGATGGGGAGCAGGTAGGAAGGGTAATAAGTAGGGATGCACCAATACCACTTTTTGGAAAACGAGTACGAGTACGAGTGCTTGCATTTCAGTACTCGCTGATACCGAGTACTTAATAAAAACATGATTTAAATTTACAGGTAACAGCTTTAGTCATATAATTTAACAAAAAAACAAACAAACAAGGCACTAGTTTGGAATTAAGAACATTTATTTAAAATGAAAAGCATGTTGTATGCAACATATTACAGAATAAATAATTATAAAAAACAAAACAAAATTTAATTTTAAATTTGTTCGTCTGTTTCTCTGTTTAGAAGTCTCACTAGCACAGTCACAGCTGGGATGACATCAGAGGCTAGTGCGTCGTAGCTACTCACTTTTTTAGTGTTTTCCTCAAAAGTGGCGAGGATGGCAACAGTCTTCTCCATGCGTGCTGTTCCAGCGCGTCTGTACGTCCTGCTGCAGTCTCTTTATTGGCTGGTTGAGCTGTCCCTGAATGTCCTCGAGGCGGGAGTAGGCTAAGGCGGAATGTTTAAAATGCCCAACTATTTTCCACCCTACTGCATCAGCTATGCTCCTCTGTGCTAATAAGCCCTCGTGAACAGCCAGTTGGAGCGTGTGCGCGACACACGGCAGACTTGGGAGCCCTGCGTCATTCATGGCTTTAATCATGTTTTTGGCATTGTCACGAAGCACAACATGTACTGATGTTTTATGTATACCCCATGTCTGGAGCATTTCCTCAAACACATGCACTATAGCCTGGCTGGTGTGCGAGTTGAATTGTTTGGCATGTAATACGTTGCGGCGTGAAACTCGTCTATCCACTGGGAGGTTAGGCTAATTAGCGACACGGGGCTAACACTGCTGGTCCAAATATCCGTGGTGAAACTAAACGCAGAGGAGGCTTGCAGTAGGCTGTGGATGGGTCATTCCTACTATTCGGTGCCATTTCAGTGTGATCACTCTTCATCAAAAAATACAAAATTTTGAATTATTTTAACATTTCATCTAAAAGAGGGATTTTCAACCTATAAGAAAAATGTATTGGTCCAGCTAAGGATATTATATTATAATATTTTTTAAAATCAAAGTCTTTACCCATGGCGTGCCAAATGTCCACCCTGTTACAGGACATTCAATTTTCTATTAATAACTGTTTTGAATACACAGTTATAGTAATATTTACATTTTCTAAAAGCTACAATGTCCCTTTTTAAAATCTGCAAGGAAATTTCAAGGAAGTATTTTAAACAAGCATTATATTGAAAGAAGACAGGTTCAGTTTTAAGACACAGTGTAATTTCAAAAGATTGTTTTTAGATTCAAAGGGAATATAAAAAAAAATTGGCTCCATTTTTAAGTAACTTAATTTTGCTGATTCATTCCTCCCAATAACCAAAGAGACATGCATTATGTTTGTTGATTTGATTTAATTAACAAAAGAAACACACAGGTAACAGGGTGGACAGAGGAGAAACAGGGTGGACAGGAGGTAACAGGGTGGACATAACATCAGTGACAAAAATACCACCTTAAAGAAACTTTGAACACCTTCACCATGCCCGTCCAACCAACACAGGTAGATACATGTCCACATTAAACAAGCAAATTTTCACTGTACACCCAACATAATGAACATTTTTCTCACACCTTTTACCTATGCAACAGACCAGCAACTCCAGTTTTTTCAAGGAAACCCACACTTTCCTCTCCAGCTGAACTGACCTCTTATTCAAAGGTGTTGGTTCTTTCATCAGACACACAACCTGGTCATCCCTATACCAGGTTATGTCCTCACGTGGACTTGGCCAGTGGAACTTGTTGGTCCCGTTCTTGTGCATGCATTTCACTTTAACATCCTCTTCAACCTCCAGAATGATTCCTGGGTAGGGTTCACCATCGTAGTTGATAATGCACCACTGACCAATATGATCTTTTGTGATGTTCTCAGGCCGGGTTGGTCCCTCAGTGCAATGTGGACTTGCCTCTTGACTAAGGCTTATCTCCTTCAGGCCATAGCATTCACAGTCCAGTACACCTTTGTCTGCCTGGCAAAGGCAGGTTATGTCCCTGTATTTTATTGTTCCTGGAGAGAAACTGAGTACTTGGTGGATTTTCATGGTTCCTTTGACAGGCACAAGTGTCGGTCCATCAATAATTTCTTTTACTTTCCTCTCAACATCATCTTCTCCCACAACAAAAAAGTTCCACTGAAGTGCCCATGTCTCTCAGCTTGTGAAACATAGCTTCTGCGTTGGGGATATCTCCTCCATGGCGGACAATTGTGTCAGCTGACCTTTTAAGGGTGGCTCCAATACCATCTGGAGCCCCCTTTCCATGGCTGGCCTCAAAAAGTTCCAGCTGATGTTTTTGAACCCTTTTTGAATGGCTCTTTTGAGAGCAGGTAAAGTTGCCCTTTTGTTTGTATTGTGTAGCTGGACCATCGCTGAAGACATGGAGGTGTTTGATAAGAGGGTATCTTTCTCTGATCATGTCTAACACAGGGTCAAGATGGGCTCATATCGCAGGGGGATCATGCCGCCTGGAAGGTGAGATAGAGCAGAATGTTACTGGTGACTGTTCAGCTGCAGTGTACAGTACTCCAGTATGTAGGGTTGCCTGCTGGTGTGACCCTCCGAAGTGGACTGCTTGTACTTCTTGAGAATACTTACAGGAGTAGTTCTCACTGAAATCTACATGTAGCAGACATTCATCGTTTCTCAAATTTTCTCTCAGTTGTCTGTAGGCCCTATACTGCCATCGGATATTAAAGACGTGCCGCCTAAATCTGAGTAGTCCGTCATGAAATTCCCCTGCAAGTGCATCCTCTGTTGTCATGACAGTTGTCTTCACTGTAATTGTTGACTTTTTACAGATACCTCTCCATCATTTAATTTTTCATTCTCTTCTAGAGACCACTTGGTAAAGGCTATCTCTGTGTTGTTAGGAGGTCTCAAGAGTGTGTGTGTTGTACTGAAACAGTCTTTGCACTCACCGTATGCACAGACTTTGGATTTAGCATCACACATTGTTGCATCTACCATCTCTTCAATGTGTTTTGTTGCTGATAGACCTTGGACGTACAGGGCATTGGCCATGAACTGTAAGTTCTCAATGTGTCCTGCACTGACAGGTTTCACGATCAGCTTCTGTGGGCACCACAACCCAAAATGGTCTTAAGGTGCAGAAACAAGAATATGAGACCTGATGCTCAGTTTCTGAAAGAAACTTATGGTGCAGATTCTTCAGTGAATCAGTTAGCAAACGTTTCTGTTTTTTATTTTCTTTTGAGTTACAGTTTGCTTTCGTCCTGTTGTCATCCGACTGACGTCATCTCTTAAGAAGAAGGCCTTTATTTTCTGCTTGCAATCAACTGGTAATCTATTGCTTTCCTTTCTTTCAAAGGTTATGAGCCCTCCATCTTGTCTTTGAACACGCTTTTTTGAAAAGCCTAGAGCTGTCTGTGCAGCCCTCTGTAGCCTGTATTTCTTTATAATTTTTCCTATTGTCGTTTTTGCAATAATTTGCCTCTCTCGTTCCTTTTTGGTGTTTTGTATTTTATTCCTGATTTCCTCAATGATTGATTCCTGCAGTAATAGTCTTTTCCTAATTGTGTTGCTAACTGTTTCATGACGCAGCAGTGCATCCACTTTAGAACGTGGGGATTTTTTTTCCCACCCAAACGCTAGCACCTCTCTTCTTGTATTTTTCTTTTTTCTTTTTCCTTTTCCAACAAGGCCTTTAGCTCTTTAATTTCATTCTTGAGTCTCCTTCTTCCCTGTCTAATATTCCTTCGTCCAACTATGTATTGCCTACAACACAGGAAATATTGTCACAATTATTATATATATATGTTTAGATAAATGTTTAGATACAGTATAAGATAGACGTTGGATATTATATGTTTATAATGTATTAGGCAGGTAGACTCACACACACACACACACTCTCTCTCTCTCTCTCTCTCTCTCTCTCTCTTTTTAGGGCAAAATCACGTTTTATCATTCAAATACAAAATCTACCTAATCAGCAAAGCATTGAACTGTCAACTCTTCTTCTAACCTTGAGGGTCCTGGTTGCGGGGCATTTTCTGGCTCTAGGGAATATTCTGGACTTAGGGGAGGAGTATTCATAGCCTCAAATTCTGTCCTGCCTTTGGCACTAGCCCTCTGCTTTCTTTTCCTTTCTCGCCACTGCTTTCTCTGTGCTCTCTTCTGTCGTTCACTGAGATCTGCCACTTTCTTTTTTCCCTTCCTCTCTGTCCTTTCTCCACTTCTCTTTCTCTTTATTGAGATATATCTGTCTTCTCTCAGGGTCAGCATCACGACGTGCTCGGTAGCGCCGCTGCTTCTCCGCAGCAGACATTGGTGCCATTCCCTGAAAAATGTATACTATTCAAAATCTTCTAAAAGTATATATATACAGGTTAATAATAATTACCAATACACACTTGTATAAATAACCCTAAACACTAAACTTCTATCATCTTACGTCCCCCTGTTACCATGTGTCCCCCTGTTACAGTGCATAGCAATAACAGGGGTGACGGTAACAGGGGGAGATTTATGCTAAACTTAGCCATTACTACTAGTATGATGAACAACAAGCTAGTACATGGTGACCACTAAGAACCATTTTTAACATGTTTATTAGCCATATTATAAAAATTACAAAAAAAAAATTGTTTCCACTATTAATAAGCGTAACAGGTTGGTAACTTCAAGGTAACTTCAAACACCCCTTCCACGAGTGAAATATCCACTTTACAGAACGCCTCCAACAGCATTTCGGTTATTTTCCAGCTGATTGTTCCCTATGTAAACCTCAAGTCCAGATTAACACTCTTCAATTTTAAACCTTATTATTTCAACCAACCAACCCATTTTTATTTTATTTTATTTTTTGTTTTTTGCTTTTACTGATAAATTAACACCAACTCCCCTCTATTGTATAATTCTTCTACTCCTAATAAGTCCACTTTATTGCGTGCTCATTTCACTGTGATTTTTTAACACTCAATCCTGTAATTTTATATCTATTAATCTGTCACGCTTATTAGTGGCTCATGATTGCTTAAGGCTTATGTCTGAACTTGACCACCGAGCCGGAGTATCATTCGATCCTAACAGGACGACCACTCCATTTTCTCTGCGTCAAGACAGCTCATTCGTCTTTAACAATTCTCTACTGATATGTCAGCATGCTACAGCTCGATATTATTATATGGCCATGTGCTTAACAAACTCAAATCATCCTATTAAACTTTGTGTACTTTATCTTATCTCCACAATTTAATCTCAAAGGGTCATCAATTTTTATAATCAGTTCTATCACCACAGCATAGGCCGCAGTGAGTTATACTTAAATGCACCATGTGTTATTATGCACAGTAAAATTTGACCGGGTTTCTCAAAGGTACTTATTTGTTTATTTAAGCCTCAGGTAAAAACACAAAAAACTCAAACGTCAATATCACCCGTTATGTATTGCCTAAATTAAAACAGCTTTAACTTCAAACCATCCAGCTTTGCATCACAACAACAATATTCCAAACCCAGCTCATCAATAACATCATTGCAGCAATGAAACAAAGCCCCATGTATATCCCCATAGCAAACAAAGCAACGTAATATTTACAGTCAATTAACAATATGTATAAATCATGCTTATGACCTCAAAAACACTTTAAACCAAAACAGAGATCCTTGTGCGTTTCACAGCAGCCAGTTCATTTACACATGTTCGTACTTTCACCGTCCGTTACCCGGTCCAGTGGTACTCTATGTCAAAGGGACTAAAGGCACGTTGGCAGAACGATAAAAACACACTGGCAGCTTCACCTGGGTCTCTTTCGTGTGTCTCAATGTATTTTTCCAAGCACCGGAATATCAGGAAACTACGAAACAGAAAGCTAAATAACTCTAACTCTGACCGTCTTATATCTGCAGCCACTGTAAAACCATAGTGGTTCTCCGGCGTTTCAGCCCAACAAATGCATCTCATATGAATAACACTCCCCGTACGTGAATATTCAATCTGACAAGATCCAGAAACAAACATCCTTTTTATCTTAAGAAAAATCAAATCACAGTTCATATATTCTGTCTCAAAACTCAGCAAAACAGTCATACACTCATGTCAAAAATTAAGACTTTACTCACAAAATGATAATAAACAAAACCAGCATTTTAAATACACGCATTCAGCGATACATAACAATTTCTATAAACTCCCCAAAACTCTAGGGATTTCGCAGCCACGTTCTTTATTAAACAGCTGTTCAAACCCCTTTGTGCACTCACGGTAGCAGCCGCTTCATTTACGTAAACACAGGTTATCTGAAACTAACTCACAGACCTGCAGCATTCTCTCCCTCAGTCAAACTCATCCCGCACTCACACACTTAAACAGTGACCCTTAAGCTCGGTCACTGATCACACATTCACCACAATTACTTCAACTCTATTTATCCTCTCGTAATATGCAAAACCAACCTCTTAGTTACAGACATTTTAGCAAAATTTTTCAAACAACAGTTACACATTCAATCCACTCGAAACCGAAAGCGATAGTCACTATGAGCGTCACCGCTCCTCATACATGAACACACACCATCTAAAAATAGAAGTCAGCAGGCAGTGCTTCTGATACAGAGACTCCCTTCAGCCGAGGATTACTTATTATTATATTATTATTTTACAGAGACGTCCTTATTTTTACAACTGCACAGATTTTTTAGGCCTCTTAGCTCCTACCAATTTCGACAAATTTACCCATAACGGTCCGACCGATAAAAGTCCCTGACTTTTTTGCGACCAATTTTAGCCAGTATTCCGTCCCTGACGGTGGCCCGATTGCTAATACCCTAACCAAATTTATCATAGCCAAAAAAGCGCAAATAGGGGATTCGATCGATCCCCTAGCAATTTCGGAGTTTCCCAACTTCTCCCCCACTGTCGACGGTACTATCCCTACTGTCCAGTAGGTCTAAGGTCAGCGTCCTGCCTTAGCGCAAGCGTTACCAAGGAGGAAATGCGCTTCTTAACAGACGCCGCTGTCGTTCTAGAAAAATTTATAATAATTTGAAACAACAATCTACACCCGAAGCCGGATGAAGATTGAGGCAGATCTCCCGTTGTGGACATAAGGGACTTGAACCCACGAACTGACCATCACACGTAGATCAAATGACCAACGGGGCTTCCCCCACACAATAATCAAATTCCCTACCACACTAAATTAGCAGCTCCCACCGCTTTTAATTCTCTCAGTACTGTACTTTATTACTTTTCATTATCCTTATTCCAACCAGTATACTCATGAGATTACAATCAGAATTAAATCAAAACAGACATTCATCAGTAACTTTCAGTGAGTAGACTTTCTAATTTTGTCGTATTCAATCTGACACTTTTTGGAAATTCACTTCAACAGGTAGTGTCTTACCTTTTTTAATTCGCGGCGAATGTCCCTCACTTCCACCACTGATTTCCGTCTGTCCGCCTGACCACCTCGGACCCTGTCCAGCGCCTCCCTGGTCTTCTCCTGTCTCCAACCACCGGAACGAGCCCCCAAATGTTAAGGTTCAAAAGTTGGAGAAAAGGAGTACGGAGGGCTCACAAGCAAATAACAACTCTGGTCCGGAAGATGTGGTCAAAGCAAAGATTTATTGATAACACGCGTGGAGTCCGAAGCTGGGCAAAGTCAGCAATCGAACTGAACTTACAACAATTAGACAAAGGTTTTATATGGGTACAATAACAAAGCCCCCTCTTTTGCAAAAATAGACAAAGTACAGCTTACATCACTGTAATATTTAAAGAAATTAGGTCACTGCTGAACTGTATATAACCACCATCCTTAACATTGTATTAATTATCATTTCATCAAAGTGTTTATTGAAGCTGCTGGCATTATGTTATAATTTATATTATAGGGGTTATCATAATCAAATATTAACATGTTTATTACAGGTGCAGTTATAACTACTTTAAAATGATTGAGTTAAATATATATGTATCATAACTCATATGCTGAGTATATTGGTACAGTAAAATAGTAGCTGAGCAAAGGCCTGAATGTATTCAGCTTCTTGTGGTATTTGAGTTTGCTTAGTTACAGGTGACGGAAGGATGTCCAGTCCATGGTGACCTCAAAGGCCTTAGGTCATCACCATATTCGGAAGAGTATGCCACAAGGAGGAACCTCTATGTTGCATTTAATTCTTAAAATACATGAATGTTCTGTACATGCAAATTATGTGCTTGTAAACGCAAGAAGGGGCGTTACAATACCCTGATGTTATAAAAGCAATCTAGAGTGTATTTTGGGCAGAGATGTACAACTGTTTTGCAGTTTACACCTCTCCACGCTGCGTGCATTAAAATCAATTGTTTGAACCACCTCTTCTGGACTATCATTGTTTTACTCTCATCCTCAATTTCGAACCCGTAACAATCACTTAAACCACAAAATGTTCCTGCTAACTTTAACATATTTTAAAGAACATCACGTCTCATCTCCATCCCGGTGTCGCCCCGCGTACGCTTCCTTATCTTCCTGTAGATCAGGTATACTTCCTGTAAGCATCTGACAATCTGCCGGCACAATTTGCAATTGCAGCAAAAACACATCTTCACTTCTTACCTACCAAAATAGATCTGTTATGGTGTGTGTGTGTGTGTGTGAGTGTGTGTGTATGTGGGTGCCTGCTGTGTAGGCTATGTATGTGTCATGACCCCGTCTGCACCTCTGCTAACCTCACACCTCTCGTCTTAACCTGACATAAGGCCTGTGCACCTACACAGCTGAACTCTGTGTAATTTCTAGGCTAAATGTCACACTCGAACCATGAAGGAAACTTACTCAAACTGAACATAACTGAAACTTAAACTTACTTAAAAGGATATAAATGATAAATGATACAAACTTAACTCTTAGCTCTCAAGGATATAAGGATATAAGGATATAACTCCAGGCATCTGACATGTAAGCAGGTGTGTTGCCATTCCTTTCAGAGCTCCTGTCCTCCTCACCGTGTATTGGCTGATCCTTAACGCCTGCCAAGAGTTTCTGACCTTCACTTGACCAGGAGCCACAGCTCTTTAATAAGCTCAAATGCAATCATGTGTAAAAGATTAAAATCATTTTCATAACAAAAGTTCTCTCTTCTCAGATCTACCAATATGTTTGCTCGTCTCTACTACAGTTCAATCATTGAAAATCACACTGATCAGCATACTTTGTGGAAATTACAGGTTACATCATGGCAAAAGCATTTGTCAGACCCCTCAACGTGTTATGCTTTGCCACATTACAAAATCTTGCTAAAACATTGAAAAAAGGGTTGATTAAAGAGTGGTACTTACTCGTCTTCTTCTTGAAAGTTTTCCCTCCAAAATATGTTACATCCAGGAGTGTCATGTGACTAAAAGAATAATCAGGTGATGTGTTCTATGGAATTCTTATCAGAGTAACAGGGTGACAGTTGATTCAGGGACACAACATTTTTAAAGATTTTAAGTATTAAACATGCATTAATAATAAAAAGAACATTTGATGAGGAACATTAGAAATAAGCCAATCCAGAAATGATGAAAAATCTAGATTTTTTTTTTTTTTTTTTTTTGTTATATTTGTAACTGAAGTCGAGCAAGCATGACTGGGGACATAGTACTTTAGTGACTTGTGCTAAAATAAAAGTAATTTACTTTTAATGTATTTATCCTGTGTATATATCAATGTGTTCTATGGTAGAGGGGGGTTAAACATACAAGAAAATGGTTTAGAAATAAGCATTAGACAAGTTTTACACTAAATATACCATATTATGTCACTAGGACTCAAATGGCACTGAATAGTAAGAATGACCCGGATATGTTTTTTCACGGACTCGTGTAGTTTAGGCAACTCCGTGTCAGTCATGTAGTGGCGGCTTGGGGCATCATATCTGGGCTCCAGAACATGGAGGAGACGCAGGAATCCAACATTTTCTACCTCCGAGAGTGGCTGGTCACTCAATGCAATGTATTCGATAATTGCCTGTGTTATTTTCACAGCACGTGGATTGTCTCTGGACATTTTCTCTCCTCTTGCAAGAGTTTGCTGCAGCCGGGGCCTGGGGGCGGGCACTCGACGCCTGTGATTAACCCCTTACACGCCGCTCAAACATAGACATTTCTCAGACCGTGGTATCGGTCTCCGGTATCGGGGGACTTTTAACGAGTACGAGTACTTTAGAAAATGTGGTATCGAGGCCGATACCCGATACCGGTATCGGTGCATCCCTAGTAGAAAGCTTTAAGTTCCTCGGAGTCCACATCTCGGCCGACCTTACCTGGTCCACAAACATCTCCCACCAGGTAGGGAAAGCACAACAAAGGCTGTACTTCCTCAGGAAACTACGTCAGGCCCAATTACCCCAAAGACTGCTAGTAAACTTCTACCGCTCCACCACTGAGAGCCTTCTGACTTACTGCTGCACACTGTGGTTCAACTGCTGCACTGTGGAGGACAAGAGGAAACTGCAGCGGGTGGTGAGGGCAGCAGAGCGGGCAATCGGCACTTCACTAACCCCCCTCAGAGACATTTATACTGGCAGACTTCAGCAGAAAGCCAGCATCATCATCAAAGACCCTCGCACCCTGGACACTCACCCCCTTCCCTCTGGTAAACGCTACAGGTCCATCAGGTCAAAGACAGACTCAACAGAAGTTTTTACCCACAGGCTGTCAAACATGCCCTACCTCCACCCTGATTGGAGGATAACTGCACTGCCAACACTCATGGACATTACACCTCATTTATAAATCGTATTTCTGTTTATACTTCAATGTAAACAACACCCTTACCTCTTTAAACTGTATTTATTATAACATTGTTTAGTATAGTTCCAACAGCACCCCCACCCCACCCTCACTCAATGTGCAATATCATCCCCCCCCCCCCGCACACTCAATGTGCAATATCACTGATCACACTGCACCTCTCAGTGCACCTGCTAGTTAGATGGCATGTATGTGTATGTATATAGATGTAAGCGTTGTAGAATTATAACAAAATTACCAAGTACGAAAATCAGGTGGGCTTTACAGAATTATAATTGATTACAATCAGAGACTGATTGGCGGCAAGTCTCTGTCTAAAAATGGATTGTATCGATTCAATCCAGTCAAAAGTGTAGAGAACTATTTTCCTAAAAAGGAAAACGAAATAAAACAAATGATTGAGCTCATTTTGCTGATGTGGAGCATCTGATGACGTGCGCGGAGGGCTGCAGATCAGCAAAAAATATCATGTGTGAATGCATTTGAGTGAATGTGAGTGGTTGGACCAAGGGGGGAAATAAATAAAAGGTTGACAAACAGGACAAGTGGAAGACTTAAATCTGGGGATGCTGATGTTCCTTTGGGTGAATTTCTGCTTTGTTGATTTGGGTTAGACCATGTTATTACATTATAGAATGCTAAATGCTAAAAGGGAAACATTGTTTGGTGTAACTTAAGTTACCATGAACTGAGGTGACACATGATTAATAACTGTTTTGTTTAGGTTTGTTTTTGTCATGACACAGACTGGATCATAGAGGGAGAGTATGAAATGTAAAGTACAGGTTTTGTTTCCAGGAAGTTCCAAGGATCCAGAGTTCAATGGAGCAACGAGTTGGAGAAGATTTGACATGATGATTAAATTGATTTTGTTCCTTAAACACAGGTTTTCAGGGCTGGAGCAAAACACCGGAGAGGAGAATTGCTGAGCTGTTCTGAGAAATGAAATGACTAACCTTTTTCCTTTTGATTTGTTAAGCTTGGGTGGAGCATGTTGAGTTTTTGCCACATGAGATGTGTCAAAAAGAGAGGATTTAAGATTTAATTTGTTTAATGTGAAAGGGGTTTACTAGGATTTTATAATGATTGGGGTTGTTTGATAATCTAGATATAGTAAAACTGAGGACTTGTTAAAAGAAAGGATTAAAATGAACTGAATTAGGTTTAGAAGATAAATTGCTGGTGTTAATAAGAAGTTGTACACCAAACTTAAAGGGGAAATTGTGGGAATAAAGGATATGCTTTGGGGAAAATAGTGAAGATTTTATGAGTAGAAAATGTGGGATTTCTTTTTGATTTTTAGGATAAGTTGTAACAGTGACATAATGCTAGAATGTTGTTATAATGTAGGCTTTAGAAACAGATAGTAAATAGATTTATTTCTAGGGTAGAGGAGAGCTTTTTATGAGGATGTTAAAAGTCTCGCTGACTCAAATGAATAATATTGGAGATTATATATGTAGAAATGATTTTTTCTTACACATTGCAATCGTGCTCATTAACCGAGTTGAGGTTCGGTCCATTTGAAGGTCATAAGCTTCGATGAGCGTTATGTCTCAGTCGATATATTGTAGGGGACTTGGAGCAACAGAAGGATAAACAGCATTCACGCTTACAAACACATATGGTTTAAACATAGGTGAGGCCTAGGGCCTGAAATTCCTTTAGCTTTTAACTGAATTTGAGTTGGCCCAATAACAAATGACAGAAAGAGGAACTGAATAGGAGTTTTGCTTGTAACTAAACTGAGTGACATATAAAATATTGAGATAACAGATGCAGCTCTAACTTAGTCCTCTTATATAAAAAGCAGTTACAGAATACAGAAATACAGAAAACAGAAGCAAAGGGAGAAAGCTTATATATGTTGGTTAAGTCTGATAAAGTTTAAGTTAGAAGGAGTCATTACATTAAAAGCAGCAAAATGAAATAAAATGATATATTCAAACAGGTTATCACCCAGGAAATGGGAGTTCAAAATACAGTTAGAGTTCAGTTTTTAGCTATGATGAAGTTTATCTAGGAGCAATTAACTATGTGCTTACACTGAGTGATTAAAGTGATTGTTTTTCTTGGATCCTTTTAGTAGAATAAGCCCTTATAATGATTTTATGATGATTTTTCTTGTGAAAGGTGACTTTAGATGAGAGGCACTTGCAGCAGTGACAGTTTTGTGTACAGGATGTGGGTGATCAGATAAGGAGCAAAGAGGAAGCACATGCAGAGACGTGCTTCCTTCGACTCTCTTAAAGGCAGTGCTTTTAAGAGTTTTACAAATGCTGAGTACGGTTGATTAAGATTTGAAAATAAAAGTCAAAAACCAAATATGAAAGTAGGTTCATGTTTTGAGAACAATCGAGGAACAGAGTAACTTAGAGCATAGTAGGGAGAAAGTGTTTTCTATCCTTTGCAGGAGGCCCAGAAGAGAGGGACCCAGAAGAGGAGCAGAGACCACTTAAGCATGAAGTGTTCTCAAGTGGGAGCTGGCGGTTTATTACTGGACCACCTAGATGACGGGAGGTTGTTGTCTGGTTTGCTGAGTCAGGGGACGGCTAGAGAGGGTTAGAGCGAAGGCAGTAGACCTGGGAATGGTGGTTTCGGGGCCCATGATGCCATTAATGGGACTAGAGGTGACCGAGTGGGTCGAGGAGTGACACCACACACAGTATGGTGACCTCTTGTGGTCAAGAGGTCAAGAGAGGGAAGTGTAGAATTATAGGAATTATTTTAGGGTTACTGTTCATAACCATCATCTTTATCATTGCATTAATTATCATTTCATCCAAGCATTTATTGAAGTGCTGGCATTAGGTTATAATTTGTATTACAGGAGTTATCATAATCAAATATTAACATGTTTATTACAGGTTGTTCTAAAATTTAAAGGTTTTCGAATGTTTTTATATTCTTATACTGAAGTCTCCAGTGGGTGAGAAAACTGAGTTGCAGGCTGACAGGAAACGGTGTGCTTTTGCAGAAGCGAAACCGAAAGCAGAGCGAGTGCAAGCCAAAGAGCCAAAGAGTTATTATGCATTTATCTTTGATTTAAGCTTTTAGTAGAGGCTTTTGATCAAAACATTAATTCAGTAGAGTACACATATATAGTCTTGGTTCGGACATACACGTAACCACACGCACACTTAGTTAGAGGGATCACTGATAGGGGAAAGTTCAGGTTGCTTAAGTTGAGGTCAACTAAGGTTCAGAAAGCAGATGCAAACTCTGCACGCACAGACAGACAAATAGTGAGAGGTCATGACACGTACGCAGTACACAGCATGCACGCGCCCTCGCACGTGGACGCACAGACACACATACACACACACACTGTTAGGGTGTAGGTGAAAGTTGACTGATGAAGCAGTAGATGCACGATGCGAGAGCTGAGCTGGCTTACGGGAAACCACCGGGGAGAAGATGGAAGCCAGTGTACTTTTAATTGTGCCTTAAGTTGTCAAATAGAACATGTGTGGTTTTGAAGCTGATGTATGTGATGACGCAATGAGGGGGCGTCACTAAATATACTCTGATGCATATAAAACTGTATTTTGATGTTAGGAGGATGAGATTGTGGGGCTGTCTGCTTACGGAGTCCGCTCATTCTCCCACGCGTGTCATTTCATTAAAATCATCGTCTTTACCCTGTGGACCAGTGTGGTTACTTGCATTCCTCCTGTGTTTCCTTCCCTATATTTTTGAACCTTAACAGCGTGTATGTGGAAATATGTGTGTGTATGCATGTACGGATGCAAATATGTATATATACATATATGTATGTATGTGCGTGTATGTTTGCAGGTGTATGTATAACTTGTACATAGCTTTCTTGTGTAAATGTCAATTTGTCTGTTATTATGTAAATACTTACGCTATTGTGTACTCCACACACGGAGAGATGCCAAACTGCCTTTCACTGTTCTTGTAACACTGACAATAAAAAGCTATTCTATTCTATTCTGCCTGCACAGAGTGAATAGTCAAACAAATCGAATCATCATAAATACTTTATTTTATATTTATTGCTTAATTTAAAAAAAATTACTTTATTATTATAGCACTAGGAAAAAACAATAAGGGAAGGATTCTTGATCAGCACCATGATGCAAACTTGTGGCCATAGTAGGCTATGTACGTGCGTGCGTGCGTGTGTGTGTGTGTGTGTGTGTGTGTGTGTGCGTATTTTATGTATATAGATTTTTAAAAAATTATTACTCATGATATAACATTGTCCAGACATGCTGTGTGAGGCTGCTAAAGGCAGTGGATCCCTCACCAGCTGGATTAAAAGGAGCACAGGTAACATGAACACATGTACCAGTTGTTGCACTGCAGAGGTATTCCAGTATAAAAACAATAATAAACACACCTGCAATGTTTTGGTTCTATAACATTTTTCTATTATTACTTTATTATGGATTAGGTGCAAGAGTTTTAGAGTGTGGATAATTAAATAATAGATCAATGCAATAGCAAATTGTGCCTTGTTCTCAGATTCACAGCAAGTGATAGATGAGATGAGGAGATGGAAGGAGGAAGAGAGACAAAGAGTGATTCACAGGCAGAGAAAAGCTTATTTCTCACAGTTTTGTTCCCTTGTGGTTTCAAGCACTGTCACTAATCGTTGCATTTTATTATTATCTCATAACACTTGTTTAATCAGCTACCATCTCTCCTATGGACATTTTACAGTCTACAGCAGGGGTGGGCGACTCCAGGCCTCGAGGGCCGGTGTCCTGCAGGTTTTAGATGTGTACTTGATCAAATACAGCTGCTTTAAATGTCTAAATGACCTCCTCAACATGTCCTGAAGTTCTCCAGAGGCCTGGGAATGAACTAATCATGTGATTCAGGTGTGTTGACCCAGGGTGAGACCTAAAACCTGCAGGACACCAGCCCTCGAGGCCTGGAGTTGCTCACCCCTGGTCGACAGTCTCAGATCTACACAGCCCTGCCCTCCAGCACTATCAGCAACAGGAGCAGCAGCAACCCCTCAACAGCAACACTGTACCCATCACATAAAACACAGACTATGTTTGCTCTGCATTGTCCCGACCTGATGATGATATAGGATGATGCGATTCGTTATTAGATTCTTGATGAATGTGTGTTGTCATTCTTCAGCCTGTTTCTATGTGCCCCTTTTTAACTTTGAGCACCCGCCCCTTTAAACATCTCTGCACGGCCCTGTTGGCACTTCTTGCACTGCTGCTGTGTTCATGAATTAATTTCATCGGTCAACTTCACCCATTAAAATCAAAGGGGCGGGGTTAAAACTGTCACTGCAGTTTGTCAACAGATTCTAACGTCTGACTGGTTACCTAATTTACTTCAAAATGTATGATTCATAATTGTGGTAGGCGCCTCTCTGCCTGATGATTTGACATGATTTCTGTTTTCATGCTACATAGCATGTAGCATGATTTCATGCTGATCTGGATTAAATGTGAGGCACAGATATTGATAGCAAGAGAAAACCAAAACCTGGCTTTACAAAAACAAACAAACAAAAACAAAGAAACAAACATACAACCTTGATTTCAACAGTTAACATTTATTTTACCCTTAACAAACAGCCAAAAAACAAAAAAGACAGGGTAGACTGCGGTTGGCTGTCATAGTGCTTGTTATTGCCACGTTACATTACAATACTAAACTTTGAGAGGACAAAGTATTTTGTAATTTTTGTGGGTCAGAGTAATTTTTTGTGGTGGTTTTGTATTAAAACATAATAGAATATTAATCATTTAAAAAAATACACACTTAATAAAAAGCTGAATGTAATAGCTTTGATTTGAATCACTTTTTCACTACCAAGCTAAAGCCATCTGGTAGCTAGATTAAAATGTTTATAGAGGTCATACTTTTATCGAGGGGTATACATTTGTCATGACTGACTTGAGTAGCTGAGTAAGTTAAACGGTTGCTAGATCAAGACTAGCAACCCTAAAACGGAGAAACCTTTATTACCTAGCGTGCATCAAGACTTAAAACATGGAGCAGGTGAGTCAGTTTTAATTCTCACATGTTTACACTGACTTGCTCACTACTGCTCAGGTTACCTGTTAGGAAATTTTGAACAAAAGCCTGTCTTCTAAAAGCTATATGGAACTTCTAGAAGTTTTTTTTCAATAATATCAATGATACATGAGTTCAAAATGCAGTCGTGGAATGTTGAACCTGCTCTCTTCTGTTGTTTTTTTGGCTACATTATTACGTGCTGTAAATTCCTTAATTCCATTGCTCATAAAATACATTCACAATAATTATCACTGGTTCAAACTCACAGTTTAAATGCAAAGGGCATTAGGTGGTGTCCATTTATGGGCATTTAGGTGGTGTCCAACTTACAATCTGAAAAAATGAAAAAGTTCTACATTTTTTTTGTAATTTTTTTTTTTTTTTTTTTTTTTACTGAAGCTTGCTTGATAATTACAACAAAGTGACAACTTGTTGCCCAAAACTTGTGAAAACCAATCCCATATGAGGGTTTCAATCATCAACAATGCATGCAAGTGAAACAGTGTGACAACCAACCCCAGTCAACCCTACTGGTAGTGCAGAGGATGTTCAACCCTTTGACACATTTCAATAACATTTACAGGAAATACTCAAGTTAACATGTCTCCTCTGAAGTCTGCAGCCTTTCATGTGAGACTGAGAAAGAAAGCAGCTTTACTTCTTGCTCTGTTTGACCAGTTGTTCCACTTCCTTCATGAAGCGCAGGCAGAGCTCATCCTGCCACGGCAGAGCAACACACTGCACCGCCACAGGTAGACCCTCGCCACCGGCCACTGCCTGAACACACAAACACACTCCTGTCACTTAATGCTCAGCAGCTGAACACACCACGGTCTTTTGCCTCCACCTACTGACAAACTGTGGAATTTCAGATACAGATTGTGTATAAATGCAAGGCCAGAAGACCTGCAAAAAGACTAAGATGAGACAATAAATGACAGAATCACAAGGAAAAGATACAAAACACTGACAAATATTGGAGTCACAATAGTCTGATGTGGTTCAGTTCTTGGTTCTGTGTAGGATGGATCAAATTGGGCAATGACTTTTCCGAAAGCACTGGAGGGTTGCCCATTATTGGACATTCTTTATATTCTTTCTTTTATATTTCAAGAGGCCTAAATTGTAGTGACAAACCTATTTTAACCTTTGCAGAGGCGTAATAGGACCATGACTCTGATGGCCGTGTCTACAACAGCACAATTGAAATAATCTGCTAATATTCATTCATTTATCATATTCATATAAATCAGATACATAGTAAGACTTCAACCTTACTTTCACATTTAAGTTACTTTGCAGCCCTCCTGTAGGCCCCCCACCTGCGGGAGGTGGAATGTGCGTTGGGCGAAAGTTAAGGGCGGTGGCTACAGTCTTGCTGCCTGTATGTTAGTTCTCACTGACGGATGAGACGGTTGGTACCCTCACTTGACTGATGTAGTTAAACAACTCCCGCATGACTTATTTCAATCTCATCTCTGCTTTTGACAGATGATGTGGTCCTGTTGGCTTCATCAGGTTGTGGTATCCAGCTCTAACTGGAGCGGTGGGTATAAGAATTTGCACTTCCAAGTCTGAGGCTGTAGTCTTCAGCCAGAAAAGGATGGACTGCCTACTCTGAGTCAGGGAGGACTATGGTCATAAGCTTCGGTTTGTGACCGAAAGATCAAGATCGCGGATCCAAGCCTTCTCCAAAGGGTTACTTGACTCTCCCTTAGAAGTAGTGTGAGGTGTTCAGCCATCCGAGAGAAGCCAGAGTAGATCTGTCACTTCTCTACATTGAAAGGAGTCAGTTGAGGTGGTTCGGGCATCTGATTAGGATGCCTTCTGGACACCTTCTGGGTGAGGTATTCCAAGCATGTCCTACAGGGAGGAGGTCCTGGGGCAGACCCAGGAAACATTGGAGACGTGATATCTCTCATCTAGTCATAATAAATGTATCTATAGTTTGAACTTTACATCTGGGGTTAGCAGACACAATTCCATACTGTTTCTGCCTGTTTGATATACCTCAAACAGACAGAAACATTTGACCTCACAGAATGCAATTAATTTGCATGACTGTAATGTCTTTGATACGCTGCTTAGAAATGGTGGTGACTCTGAAAGTGGAGCCAATGAGAACCCAATGAGATCAGAGAACTGATTTGCAATTGGAATCGCTAAATTCTTATCTATTCCCATCCCTACTTGGTAATATGTATGTTTTTAATCACATCTTTGTGTAGCATTCCAAATAAACTGACGAGTGACTATGTTTTCAATCAGTCTCACCTCACTGGTACATGTTGCCTACCTCTTTGAAGAGTTTGTCCCACATGTCCTGATAATAACCGTTACAGTGTTTGAGTTCCTCCTCATCCTTTGAAGTCACTGTGGAAACTGTGACTACACCCACAGGAAAGTTAAGGAGATTGTAGACAATCGTGTAACTAAGAGCAGCTGAAATAACAGAAAATATAAATATATTATTATGTAGAATATTTATTAATATTCAATATAATAATTAATATTGAAATTTATTTGTCCAGGCTGTCAGGCTGCTCTTGCCAAAGTGATGTTAAAAAAATAGCAGTTACAATCAAAGAATCAAAGTTGTGTTGTGATTCGATGCAAAATCCCCCCCAAATAATCCATTCTCTAACAGGGAGTTTATCAACAGGTGTTTTGCGGCTGAAATGGAACAAACTGTGATAAACAGAACACTATGTTGTCACTTGTACTCAGTGTATCATACTTGGAATTTTGCTACAGTAAAACAAGTTGTAGGCTGGTCCAATCACAGGGCACAGTAGCACGTCGATGTTGCAGCTCCTCCAATGTGCTATTGTCTCATGAATGTAGTCCTAAGCAAAACACAGGAAATTTCAATTTCCCCTTCATACCTTTATATATGACGATGAACAATTAGCTGAAAGCCAACAGTACCTCAACAGCGGCATGTTGTTTCCACAGATCTGGAACAGATCTAAGAATAAAGCATATCATTCATAGAACATGTATAATATGAAAATCTAACAAAGGATCAAGTACAAATAAAATATTTCAAGAATACTTTCTCACCGAACTCCACAAAGAGCCCTTATGTTGGCAGAGATACGAGGAGACTGCAGATAGACAGATAGACAGATATGCATTATTCTGCTAAACCATTGAATCCGGTGATTTAAATAAATAGACCATCTATTTGACTATTTTTATATGTGTCTGTCACAGAATTGGAGGGCTTACCTTAGGTTTGAGCAGAAATGAACGGATTGTCTTATACCACTTAGGAAGACGGTAACGATGAAACTGTCCCTTCAGACAAGGGTCCTCAGGTCCCCCCTTCCTAAAAAGAAAGGGCTCATTGGCACATAAGAAAAAAGCCTGTTTTGAGATACTTAACTAATTAATGGAATAGTTTCAAAACCAGTCAACACAATCTTGTGCTCAAGAAGACAACGGCAGCGTCTCTAGGTATTAAAAACCTATTAACTAAATTGTTAAAAGAAACAACTCACAGTTTTTGTAACAGGCTGGTACCTCCATCTGCTAAAAAACCCTTTATCATTAGTTCAGGGAAAATTTCATCAATCTTCAGTGGATGGTAAGGGACCAACTAGAGAAACAAATGCCAACATTAAAAAACATGACTTGAAAATGATTATTATATGGTTTGTGTGTGTGTGTGTCTCTTACTGTGTGTCCTGCTTGCTCTAACAGAGCTTTGACCTCTCTGACGCCTCGGGCCATGCTTGGAGATGGTTGCGTGTAGCCATCGTTTTCCAAATAACCAATCCTTAGAGGTCTGGAGCTTCTGTATATCTAAGAGGGAATCACTTTTTTGTTTTTAATGCTTGCATTTATGCATATATATGCACAGGCAATTACAAAAAAGGATTATCAATAAGTGACATGAATCCCACAGTACAGGACACACCTCCATGTTAAAAGGTAATGGTGGAACAGTGGGGTCCAAAGAAAACATGTGGTCACAAAGAAGTGCCTGCATGCACAGAGCCAGGCTGTCCACATCTCTTGCCATGGGTCCAGGTGAAGATAGCACTAATTTAACATAAAACAAGAAGCAGTAAACCAAATTTCCCGACTGTTTTTCCCCAGATTCTCTATCAGTTTCCCAATACTGATAGACAGTGGTTATATGACTCTGTATATATGCTAAGTACATATGTCACTTACCTGACTTTTGCCCTCTATAAATTGGACGAACTCCCTGTGAACTAATCATTACACAAAAGGTGAGATAAAGGTTTTCCTCAGCAATGTGCAATAATTTTCCAGGAAACTGACTGAATGAGACCCACCTGAGCCGACCTGCTGTTGGTTTGAAACCACAGATTCCACTAAATGAAGCAGGAATACGGATACTGCCACCTAGATCAGTGCCTATACCGAGGAGGGAGCCCCCTCCCCCAATGAGAGCCGCCTCCCCACCAGATGAACCTCCAGAGGTCTTCTGGGGGTTATGAGGGTTCACAGTCTGCCCGTAGATAGGATTACTGCAGTCATAGCTGTGAACAGACAAGAAGGGGAGAAGTCTTTGCATACTATGCACATGTGGAATAGCAAAGACAACTAATGAGTTTTAACCACATCAGACATAAAAGGCTGATGGGGTATTGTCATCACCCCTCCAGGTGGGCAGCGTGGATACCCAAGTTTGTGAATGTGATAACTCCACAATTAAGTGAGGTGACATAGGAATTTCAAATTGGTGTAGCTACTAAAAATCTTGGATGACTTTGAATCTCAATGACTTCGACCTAAAGGTCAGAGGTCAGCTTTTCTCAAAATTACCAGGATTTTCAAATTTATGCCATTGGTGCATCTAGGAGGCTGACGGGCAGAAATGGCAGACACCGGTATTTTTAAATGGGCTCGAGATTTATGTCAATCACTGATAAAAGAGTTACCTCAAAAGGGCTTGAGGCAAGTTGGTTTTCACAAAGGGAATAGCTCCTTGTTTCTTCAGGATTTGAACAAGCACACTGTCCTTTTCAGCAGGCTGGTCCAGGTTAATGATCACACCACAAGAACAGTCATGATCCTTGTGTTGTGAAAAAAAAAGAGAAAGAAAGAAAGAAGAAAAAAGATGACAGTGGTGCTTCAAAATGTGAGTAATAATGCTTGGGAATGCTATAAGTTAGACATAACATAGAAATTAATTAGAAATACTGACCAGAAGGCCTGCAATTGATATTTTCATCGTTTAACCTTTGTAATACCTTAAATGCAATATTTTCTTTGATGCTAACTGGAACTCCGTACAAGAGACCATCCTTGTTGGAGCCAACAGTTTTCAGCTGGTCCAAACTCTCCAGCAAAACTTCAGTGCAGCAGTTCAGCTTTTTGTTTACAGCCAGAGTCTGTTGGAAAGGAAACAAGCACAAACAGCTTGAGATGAACTTATTTACCTTGAAGGGACGTTGATCTTTGTAATCACTCTGTAAAATATTAAACTCTTGTTGGAAACATGGAAGACTGAAAATAAAATGGTTTACTTAGTGTTGTTAGGATGCCTGGGTCGTTGACCCAGGGTTTTGGGGTTTATTATATTATTTATAATTTCTAGTCTTTGGTTTCTTTGAGTTCTGTCTTATGGTTTATGTCTCTGTCATCTCTAGTTGCTCTGTCTCCCCTGTCAGCTGTATCCCCTTGTCTAGTTCGCGTCTCTGTGTATCCTTAGTTGCTATATTCCCGTGTCCAGTCAGTCTGTGTCTGTAAGTTCAGTCTGTGTTGTGTTTCCTGTTTTACTTTGAAGGTCTCTGTCTTTTCTCAGTGTGTTCAGTTTATGCTTCTTTGTCTCGTTAGTCCTGATTTGCCCCAGCTGTGTTTCCCTCCTGTTGCCCGTTCCCTGATTACTCCCTCTGCGTATTTAAGCCCTGTGTTTTCCTGTGCTCTCTGTCGCGTTCTACTGTTTACCTAGCTGTGTGTTCTGTCAGTTCTCTGGTTTAAGTTTATTTTGATTTTCCCAGGTATGTTTTGTTACCCTTTTTGAGTTCAGCATTAAAGCTGTTTTGAGTTCACCTTTTTGTCTCCGGAGTCTGCACTTTGGGTCCTTTTCCTGTCTGCACACAGCCGTAACATAACAGAAGAACGCGACCAGAAAATGGACCCCGCAGACTCTTTTTCCTCAGAGGACAACGCTGAGATGGAGCGAATGGTGAGCCTGCTTGACCGCATTGCCCAGTCACAGGATTTACGGACTATGGCAGTCGGGTTAAGTGCAGTGGATGCCATCATTCGGCATAACCCTCAGCTTTGTCAGTTTGCCAAAGATACTAAGTTGGATCGCACCATTGCTGCCTGGAGAGAGCAAGTCAAGGCTAGTGAGCTTGCCCTCTCTCTCTAACTCTTCCTCTTCGCTGCCCCACTCCCCACCTGCCTCAACACTGCCACGGACTTCCTCTCCTCGCCACACCATCCGGGACCTTGTTCACCTGCCTTTTTCCTGGCAGCTATGTGGTCGGAGGATGAGGAGGTGGTCTCCATGTCTCCACCAGTTCCTGTTCCCTCATCCCGGAGGAAACGGCGCCCTCGCCCTCGCCACTCCTCTCCTCCGTCGCCTGTTCTGCAGCCTGTTCCCGCTGGAGGGTCCGAGGGGCCCGTCCAGCCTCCTGTTCCCGCTGGAGGGTCCGAGGGGCCCGTCCAGCCTCCTGTTCCCGCTGGAGGGTCCGAGGGGCCCGTCCAGCCTTCGTCTGCCTCGCCTGGAGGGTCCGAGGGGCCCGTCCAGCCTTCTGTTCCCGCTGGGGGTTCTGGAGAACCCCACCAACCTTTGTTTGCCTCCGCTGGGGGGTCCGAGGGGCCCGTCCAGCCTTCTGCCTCTGCTGGAGGGTCCGAGGGGCCCGTCCAGCCTTCTGTTCCCGCTGGGGGTTCTGGTGAACCAAACCAGCCACCTGTCTCCGCTGGAGGGTCCGAGGGGCCCGTCCAGCCACAGCCACCTGTCTCCGCTGGAGGGTCCGAGGCCCGTCCCAGCCACAGCCACCTGTCTCCGCTGGAGGGTCCGAGGAGCCCGTCCAGCCACAGCCACCTGTCTCCGCTGGAGGGTCCGAGGAGCCCGTTCAGCCACAGCCACCTGTCTCCGCTGGAGGGTCCGAGGAGCCCGTTCAGCCTCCTGCCTCGTCGGCTGGGGGTCTTGTAGGACCCAGCCAACACATCCTCATCTCTATTGACGGTTCCGGGGAGACCGTTCAGCCACCACCTACGTTGCCGCCTGCAGCGCCCACATCGTTGCTTGCAGCATCCCCGCCTGCGGCTCCCACGCCGTCGCCTGCAGTGCCACCGCCTGCGGCTCCCACGCCGTCGCCTGCAGTGCCACCGCCTGCGGCTCCCACGCCGTCGCCTGCAGTGCCACCGCCTGCGGCTCCCACGCCGTCGCCTGCAGTGCCACCGCCTGCGGCTCCCACGCCGTCGCCTGCAGTGCCACCGCCTGCGGCTCCCACGCCGTCGCCTGCAGTGCCACCACCTGTTTAAATCGCCTGCAGCTTCGTCCCCTCGCCTGGTCCGGCTTCAGCTCCAGCTTCGTCTCCTGGTCCAGCTTCAGCCTCGTCGCCTGGTCCAGCCCCAGCTTTAGCGCCTGCAGCGCCTACGCCGTCGCCTGGTCCAGCCCCAGCTTCAGCGTCGCCTGTAGTGCCACCACCTGCGGCTCCCACGCCGTTACCTGCAGTGCCACCACCTGCGGCTCCCACGCCGTCGCCTGCAGTGCCACCACCTGCGGCTCCCACGCCGTTACCTGCAGTGCCACCACCTGCGGCTCCCACGCCGTTACCTGCAGTGCCACCACCTGCGGCTCCCACGCCGTCGCCTGCAGCGCCACCTTCGCCCCGTCCGGCCTCCGAGTCTTCGCCTTCGCCCCGTCCGGCCTCCGAGTCTTCGCCTTCGCCCCGTCCGGCCTCCGAGTCTTCGCCTTCGCCCCGTCCGGCCTCCGAGTCTTCGCCTTCGCCCCGTCCGGCCTCCGAGTCTTCGCCTTCGCCCCGTCCGGCCTCCGAGTCTTCGCCTTCGCCCCGTCCGGCCTCCGAGTCGTCGTCCTCGCCGGCTGCGGCCTCCGAGTCTTCGTCCTCGCCGGCTGCGGCCTCCGAGTCTTCAGCGTCGCCGGCTGCAGCCTCCGAGGCTTCAGCGTCGCCTGGTCCAGCTCCCGCTTCATCGGCATCGCCTGCAGCGCCACCATCTCCGGCTTCCGCGCCTGCGCCTCGACAGTGCCGGCCTCCTTCCACGCCTCCGTTTGCACGTCCTCGCCCTTCCGGCCTGCCCGGCCTACTCGTCCTGCCCGGCCTGCTCGTCCTGCCCGCCCTGCCCGGCCTGCTCGCCCTGCCCGGCCTGCTCGCCCTGCTCGCCCTGCCCGGCCTGCTCGCCCTGCCCGGCCTGCTCGCCCTGCCCGGCCTGCTCGCCCTGCCCGGCCTGCTCGCCCTGTCCGGCCTGCTCGCCCTGCACGTCCTGTCCGGCCACTTTCCAGGCCAATGACTGGACGTCGTTGCCGTCATGGACGGCCCCCTGAACTTTTTGTTTGAACTGTTTTTCCTGGTCGCCTGTGCCTGTCGTGAACCTGTATTTTGTTGTGTTGCTTTCCGGGCTCCGGTGTTTGCGCTTTTTTTGTTTCTTGCTCCTTGTTTGGTTTGTTTCGAGCCCTCCTTCCTGTTTCCCCCACCGCCCACCCTGGTTGGGTTGTTTTTTGTTGCGGTTTGGGCTGTCTGGGAGCCAGCCCTTTAGGGGGGGGTACTGTTAGGATGCCTGGGTCGTTGACCCAGGGTTTTGGGGTTTATTATATTATTTATAATTTCTAGTCTTTGGTTTCTTTGAGTTCTGTCTTATGGTTTATGTCTCTGTCATCTCTAGTTGCTCTGTCTCCCCTGTCAGCTGTATCCCCTTGTCTAGTTCGCGTCTCTGTGTATCCTTAGTTGCTATATTCCCGTGTCCAGTCAGTCTGTGTCTGTAAGTTCAGTCTGTGTTGTGTTTCCTGTTTTACTTTGAAGGTCTCTGTCTTTTCTCAGTGTGTTCAGTTTATGCTTCTTTGTCTCGTTAGTCCTGATTTGCCCCAGCTGTGTTTCCCTCCTGTTGCCCGTTCCCTGATTACTCCCTCTGCGTATTTAAGCCCTGTGTTTTCCTGTGCTCTCTGTCGCGTTCTACTGTTTACCTAGCTGTGTGTTCTGTCAGTTCTCTGGTTTAAGTTTATTTTGATTTTCCCAGGTATGTTTTGTTACCCTTTTTGAGTTCAGCATTAAAGCTGTTTTGAGTTCACCTTTTTGTCTCCGGAGTCTGCACTTTGGGTCCTTTTCCTGTCTGCACACAGCCGTAACATAACAAGTGTATACACAAAGTAATCTATATCATTGTATTTCATCATAGGCCAGAAAATACTGGCTTTTAAAATACTTTATTATGAAAGATCTGCGTTATTAGTGAACTTTTGTGTCATGCTGGATATTGAACCTTTTCCATGTAAGAGTAAAACACATCCTCAGGGCTCAGTGAACCGTCCTTCAGCTGCTGCGTCAGCTCAGACAGGGAGAGCGTCAGGATCAGAGCAGAGTCAGTTGTCGGATGCTAGAAGACACAGACCCACAGAATCATTATGTCATTAAAAAAGCTGCAGCAAAGAAATAAAAGCATATGGATGTAGAGATTCTAGATTCCTCATTTGGCCATTTTCCACTTCTTTACAAACTCTATCAAACGTGACAATGACAATCCACAGTGCTTAAATGGTCTCCACAATCACCAGATTTCAATCTGACAGAGCACCCTTAGGATGTGGTGGAACAGGAGATTTACATCACTGATGTGCAACCAACAAATCAGCTGCAACTGGTGATGCTATTGTGTCAATATGGACCTAAATCAAACAAACGACCTAGAACAGCTGCATATTATTGGTGTGTTTTTAACTTTTATTTTAATGCTCATGTTTAAAAGCCCTGCTGCCAGACCATGCGTTACCTGCATGGGAGGAGCATGATCCCCACATGGGACGATAGAAACAATCAGAGTGCTCATCCGTCCTCTCCTTGCTGTGGCAATTGAGAGCGTACTCGGAGAGTAACGCAGCTGCAAGCAAGTTGATGGACTTTGTACCGAACTGGACTAATGCTGGCTAGGTGAGTTCATAGAACCAAACCATATCCTTACTCGCCAGCTAGAGTGTGTGTTTGATGTGGGGTCACGATAAATAAAGTTCTCCAATATTGTAACATCATCCCAAGTCTCTGACCGGCCCTTATTACAAGGGGACAGTATGGAATTGTGTCCGCTATAACAGCTCAAGTAAGCATGTCGACAAAACAAAGTAGGTAAAGTCGACAAAAAAACCTCCGCCAGGTCTGAAGTAAAAGCACATAATTTGTTTTGATTTCTCTCTAACGAAAAAGTTAAACCTTTCAGTGTTTAAAGCTCTGAACTCTCACCGACTCTTTGTACCGGAGCACCGCCTGCTCTGCCCGCTGCAAGCTCTGCTCTCTCCTGTTTCTGGCTCTCTTGATTTTTTCCTCCGCCTGTCGGAGGCTGTTGATCTTTTTCACCAGCACAACCAGATATCCCACAATGCAGGCAACACCAGTGAGCAGAGCCGCTGTCCAGTTGTCCATCTTCACTCTCTTAATAAACAGTTCAGTGTTCCGCGTGGTTTTCGTCTTTGTCCTGTGGCTGCAAATCGGATTAAATGCCAAGTGGGCCTAACATTGCACATTTCAGTCTCCTACTTTAGCCGTGGACAGTGCCAAAATGCAACTGACTGCCTTCTGTTGTGTGATCGGCAGAGGTCTCTTGAAACGTCAGTGGGAGTGTGAGGTGAGGTAAGCTCTCTTCTGTGGGAATTTGTAACACGTGTTTTTGTACATTTTAACTTGTGTGACCAGAGGTTTTTATGCTGTGTTCAGCCCTCTGGTTCTCCAAATGATCCTGTCCCTCCACGATTTTTAAAGGAGATTGCCTAGGGCAGTTGCTCCACTTCCTTAATCACACTGCCACGGCAGAGCGACACACTGCACCGCCACAGGTAGACCCTCACCTCCAGTCACTGCCTGAACACAAAACACCCTCCTGTCATTTAACGCTCAGCAGCTGAACAGACCACAGTCTTCTACCGCCCCCTACTGACAAACTGTGGAACTGCTAATACAATTTGTAATAAGTGGAGGTCCAGAGTAGACTTGTAGTCAAGACCGCCTAATCCGAGACCAAGACAAGACCAAGACCAGAGGGTATCGAGACCAAGACAAAGACCAAGACCAGAGGGTATCGAGACCAAGACAAGACCAAGACCAAGACCAAGTTGAGACGAGACCAAGACCGAGACCGAGTCGAGACGAGACCAAGACCAAAACCAAGACCGAGACAAAAAAAGTCTTTAAACTGCAGCCAGATGCTGCTTCGTTTACAGGTGTCAGGCATATTTATGTGTTTTTGCTTTCGCACAGCCCTCCTCACCGCTGTCTACTGTCTCACTCACTTACTGAGAGGACAGACACACGCTCCACTTGACTGTCGCGTCTCTCACCCTCTCTGTTTTTCACATAATGATATTATCCTATATCCTCGCATGTGATTGGCAACAATATGGAGGGATTGGAGCATAACTGAGCCACTGTGTGAGAGCTGAGCAGCGAAAAGGAAATTAAGTGAGGGTAGAAATGACTGAAAGATTATTAGGCTCTGTTTTGAGTTTTGTTCAAAAAGAATGACTTCATATAGGAAAAAAATAAATATCACATATGCAGGACACCTTAAACTAGTTTTTAATTAAGCAGCAAGGCAGAACAAAGTCGGGGCTGTATCAAGACACAGGGACTAAATCCCAATTCAACCAGACCCAGAACTGATCCGAATTAAAACAGGACTACAACAGTTCAAAATCAGGACTACTTAGGACTTAACCAAGACGGAACCAGAATCAGAACTAGATGATAGTAGCACTGAAAATCATCATAGACCTGCACTACACTTATTTTTTTTTAATTCTACCAAAGTACGCTATTTAGATTCTGAAAAGTTTATATAATTATTTAGCCTTGTTGTGCAAACAAGCCTGCATAACTTAATAAATATAGAATTTGAAAAGTAACAAATGGTATCTAAAAGAAACAGGTACTAGATACATGTTCTGATGAGTTTTGGCAAACAACCATTTGACTAACATGTGTGTCTCACCTGCTCTTGTTCGATCTCTGTTCTGTCCTCATTCTCCATCTCCTCTCTCTTCCTCTCTCTCCCTCTCTGTTCCTCTCTCTCCTCTTTGTGCTGACAATCAAGCCAAACACCAACATCATCAAATATACAGTTGAAACCAGATATTTACATACTCTTCAGATAAAAACACAAACACTTTTTTAATTGTAACATCAAATCAGACTAAATGTTTATTTTTTTAGATTGATAAATATAAAAAACATATTTGTTAACTTTAAGAGTAAAGAGAAAAACTATATGTATTTCTTAATTGCAAATGGCACCAAATTGTATTCAAAATTGAGCCACACTTATGGAGCTCCACAATTCTGTTCCTGGTGTTTTGGTTGACATCTCTTGATTTTCACATGTCACAGAAACAGGCTCTGTGTTTTGCCTTATATGCATCCACAGCTGTGCCACCAATTTACTCACATGGACTCTACTAACCTATCAGAAGCTTCTTAAGCTCAGAATGGAATGTCTGGAGTTTTTCTTATTAATTAACAATAAACTTAGTGTATATGTTCTCCTAAATTTGATGAAAGGGATAAAAATAGACAGCTCTGTCTCTCTTTATTCTGTCATTAAACTAATTCAAAGATATTTCAACATTTATTTATCTAAAACAAAAGTTTACTCTAAATTAATGTTTAACAGTAAAAATAGTTTTTATGTTTTCTACCTAAAGTGTATGTAAATATCTGGTTTCATCTGTGAATATACTGCTGTGTATTGAAATTTCTCTTGTTTTGCATAGATATACTGAACAACATACAAAACATAATATATAAAATAACATCTACCTGAGTTTTTTCTTTGAAAGAAGCTTCTTATGTCCATTGTTGTGTTCATCAGTACACAATTGAAACCGATTTAGAGAGTTTGTTTAGCCGTGGAGGGTAACAACTGAAAATATGAAATGTAGGCTAAGACTCTCTAAAAATCAGCATTGTTGTTCGGCTTTTTATTTATCCATTTGTTGATTCACTCAAGAGCAAGTAATAGCGCAACCAACTGATCAGTTTGATATCAATCTTTTGTGATACACCGTCATATTTACATTATTAGTTCAGTACGAATGATTTGCTTTGGTACCTGGTCAAACTTAAGCTCTCCTCTGTCTGCAGCAAACTCGCAGGCAGCAGCTTCTCCCCTCGCTCACATGCGTGCTGTGCTCAGTCGCCTAGTACCTGAGCTCGGATCATACCAAAATTAGGGGAATTTACGACGGTGCCCCATGCTTCTGAAAAAAATGACCCGGGCTTAAGCCCAGTAAGCCACCCCCGCTCCGCTAATGGTTGACTCCAAATCTCCGGAACACTATGTCGATTTGAGAACGGAAGATCGAAACAGCGAGACCAAGACCGAGACAAGACAAAAGTCCGTCGAGACCAAGACAAGACCAAGACAAAAGTCCATCGAGACCAAGACCGAGACCAAGACAAAAGTCCGTCGAGACCAAGACGAGACCAAGACCACGTAAAAGTGGTCTCGAGACCGGTCTCGAGACCAAGACCGGTCTCGAGACATCCAACTCTAGTCCAGAGGACTTGCAAAAAGACTAAGATGCGACAATAACTGACAGAAGCACCAGAAAAAGACACAAAACACTGACAAATATTGGAGTCACAATAGTCTGATGTGGTTTATTTCTTGATTCTTGGTTGCAACGTCTTCCTATGGAATTCCTAAGGAATTATGGATTGGATCGACTGGTCCCTAAATGCAATTGACACCCCTTTCTCAAAGAGAAGTTTGGGCTTGGGTGAGCCTGAGTGGTGAAGATATCTACCTATTCGGAACCATGGTAACAGGGTTCTGGCTGATCGGAGCTGGCTTGGCCCTGACTTATCGAAGAATTAAGAAAGCGGAACCGGCTGTTCAAACCCCCACAAGGCTGCCCGCTGGGATTGGAACGATGGAAGAGGCGTGAGTTTCTCAAAATGGGCTCATTGAGTCAGCACGGATAAGATCTTGGAAAGGTTACGGCTGCTGTGAATACTCAGAATAAGATCTCTGACTGCAGACTGGATACATCTTGGAAGGGCTAGCCCGGAATAACATCTCTGGGCACAAAATTGGATGACATCTCGGGGAGGCACACTGCCATGAGTTCTCAGACATTGGCTCCTTGAGCACAAGAAGTGACAACATCACAGAACGCAAGTATGGCGAAGCTCGCGGCTCTCCAACGGGAGATTGAGAGACCAGTGTTGGACTGTAGAACTGCTTTGAAATTCATATGAGCTGTTCGCACTAAAGTAAAAAATAACATCACTTATGCGGATACCCCTTTGGCGCCAGCTGCAAGGCCGGAGCTGAACAAAACACCCTGATAACGACTGTATTTAGTCTGTTCCTTCCCATTCTACGCAATTATCAGCATGAATTAATTATCACTTTCAAAACAACATTAAGACATACAACACAAAACATAAAAATTGCTTACTGCAAACTAATTTGTGCATTCAGACTAGTGGTAGAAAATCTTTCACGTTTCCTACAATCACTGAAATGGTAACTCAGATGCATTTATAAACTTATGACCTTTCTCAACCATACTTTTGATCTCCATTTGAATCTCATTCTTTGACATTGCTGTATCAACTCACCCTGTGACTTCAATATAATCTCTTCCTTGTGTGCACCACATTTGTTCACTTGTATGTTGTTCTACTAATTTACTAAGGATTATAGTTTCTTGAAAAAAAGTGATAGGTGGAAAGATAATATGGTTTATCAATGGATGTTTGGTGGCTAAAAGCAGACAAACTGTAATAAACTGTAATGAGAAAGCTTTAAAATGCACAACATCAACATGTGCTAATAAAGACATTGACAGAATGGTGATGTTTAGTCTTAAGCACTGAAAACAAATCTCTATGTACTAGATGATGAAGTTGAGAAGAACATATGAAGTAATTTGTTAAAAGGATCAACTCACAGTTTTTGTAGCGGGGTGGTACCTCCATCTGCCACTAAACCCTTTATCATTAGTTCAGGGGTAATTTGATCAATCTTCAGTGGATAGTGAGGGACCAGCTAAAGACACAAATGACAACACTGAACATATACAACTTACATTACATAGCTGACTCGACAATGATAATACGTGTGTGGGAACATCTTACTGTTTGCCCTGCTTCCTCTAACAGTGCTTTCACCTCTCTGACACCTCGGGCAATGCTTGGAGATGGTTGCATGTAGCCATTGTTTTCCAAATAACCAGTCCTCAAAGATTTGGAGCTTCTGTATATCTAAGGGTGAAGCATTTTCATTTTTTGAGTCAATTAAAAACACAACAAAATTTAACTCATAAATAACAAATTAAAATCAGACATTGCTTTCTAATTTTAAATTTTAAATTTAAATTATGAACAAAAATGGTAGTACCCCTTGACCCAACTGACCGCAAACAAAAAACTAAAAACACCCATGAAATAATCGGCATTAAATCTTATACAGCTAGAAATCCTGTTTATTTCCTCTTAAGTGGTGCTACATTAGGAAGGAAAATATGTGTTAGGCAGCAGAGTTGAGTGTGTGGGCTGCGTCCATGATAAACCTGCCAAATCTTCTCTGCTCTTAACTCTTCTGTTGGTTGTTGTCATTTATTGGCAATTTAACTGTTTAAATATTTTTAAAAAAGGGGCCTCGGTAGCATGTGGAAGAACCATACACAACCACAACAACCTGGCACCTCCTTTTCATGCTGGTCGCCATCTCGGTCACACAATGTGGTTGTGCTTTAGGCTACGTGTTTGAGAATTATACCACGGAGTCAGGTACTTCGGATTTGAGGCCTTAGTTTTCACAGGAGCTACAGTATCCAGAGTCGTACGTAGTGAGGAGGTAAAATTATTAAGAAGATAATCGACCTCTGTTGGAGTAGCGTTCAGATAGCTGCTCTGCTCTATGTTGGTACAGGGCATTGAAGATGATAACAGTGGGTGGATTATATTCTTAAACTTAGTTACAGCACTTTCAGAAAGACATCTACTGTGATAAAGTCTACTCTCCACTGCTGTGTAATCAATTATTGTAAATGTAAATGTTATCAGGAAATGATCAGACAGCAGAGGGTTTTCAGGAAACACTGTTAAATGTTCAGTTTCTATGCCATATGTTAAAACAAGATGTAGAGTGTGATTAAAGTGGTGGGTGGGTTCTTTTACACTTTGAGAGAAGCCAATTGAGTCTAATAACAGATTAAATGCCATGTTGAGGCTGTCATTTTTAGCATCTACATGGATGTTAAAATCACCCACAATAATTATTTTATCTGAGCTGAGCACTAAATCAGATAAAAAGTCTGAGAAATCAGAGAGAAACTCTGTGTAAGGCCCAGGTGGACGATAGATGATAACAAGTAAGACTGGTTTCTGAGTTTTACAGCTGGGGTGGACGTCTAAACATTTACTGTAGTGTGAGAACTCAGGCTTTGTGTGTGTGGAGTATAATTGGAACAGAGGGACAGTCGAAACACCTAACATAACTTACGTGTACAACAAGTCAGAGCTCTTGTTTCTCTTCTGAACATTGGCATTAACACGCTCTCTGATCATGAGAAATGCAATAGCATCTCCAATACAAAGATATTGGCAACGTTGATTTTTCAAAGGTAAAACTGTCACCTCACCAGACCCGTTGCACGTTGAATAACTGACTGTGCTGCAGCTTAGCTCATTGCAATCTTCATTCTCTGCTCTTAAGACTGACATATATTGTGAAGTATTGCCTTTCAAGGTTGTCAGACAAGAGAAATGTGCAAGGTGGTGAATAGGGTAGAGTTGAGAGCAGTTGTACCCATTGTAGAATCCAATTAAATTGCATAATAAATTGCAACCAATAATGTTAGACCATTATTGATTTGAAGTGGTCGAACATTATTGGTTTGGAGTCATGTCTGGTGAATGTGTAAGGCAAAGAAAAACACAATTTAGTGTTTCTTCAATTTGCTGATTTGTATTTGGTTATGTAGCAATCTCTACAGCTGCAGGTGTTACATTTTTTAACCACCAATGTTGTTACTGCTGTCTGCAATTGCTCTCAACACTCTCTATGAAAAATGTCATTAAAATATTTTTAGCCCTTTGCAATTGCTGTGCAATATTTTACAAATTATCTACTATTTATTGTTCATCAATAAGTTAAATTATTTCTTGGAGTTAAATATTTTTGTTGATATTTTTTAAAAGTTAACATTTGCAATGAACTGGTTAGGCACTTTTACAGCTGTAAAACTGTATCGTGATTTTTCAACTGTACCCAGCATAGGTACAGTTGAAACTAAACTCTGTTTTTCTGTGGCTACTGGGTGACCCCCTCGTCTGGGGATCTCCTCAGCCCTTCCCAGGAAGGTGGCACGGATGCCCCTCTGGTGGTACTCCTTGGGCTCTCGCACTCTGGGGCCTCTGGATGTCTGGAGCCTGGATCTCCTCCATGCCTGCTTCATTCCCTGGGGGACGGGGCTATGGGCCTCCACACCCTCTAGCAGATCGTTACATGGGGAAACCTTTTGTATACAAGTGCGTTGATCCACACAGGTGTGCACATGGGTGTTCACTGTTCGTAGACATAAACTACACCTTTCTTAGCTGCTACTTCAAAGCACATTGTGCGCTGTCTGTCCTGCGTGCTGCACAACAACTTTCAATATTTAGTATTTACTGCTGTTCACACTTAGCTAGATTAACGTGATGGTGTTGTGTTTAGTATGTTGGTTTGTTTTTGTTTGGTTTTTTTTGCTTGTCTTCTCTTCTTTTTCTCTCAACAGGTGATCCAGGAGATTTTTTTTTTTCTCTTTGTCTTTGTAAGTGTCCTTTCTCACTGTCCCTTTTCCCTTCTGTTTTTCTTTTCCTTCCTCTCTTTCTTTCTCCCTTTCCTATCCCCCAGTCATGTCTGTCCCATCTGTAACAACTGAAAATAAAATAAATAATAACAACAAAGTTTGATCAAATGGACCAATACGGCAATGCCATGATGATCCATTTGGCAGAATAAATCCATTTGGTATCCTTGTTGGTCTTCAGACAACAATTCTGACAGCTAAAGAACCAAATGGGACAGACAAAAAAGAAAAGAAAGAAAAGAAAAAAAAAGAAACTAAACTCTGTTATAAACATATACATTCTATGTTATAAACCAACTGAGAAACCCAATTAAAGGAAAAATAATATGAAATAACTTATTTTCAGTCACTAGCTTTTGTGTGGCAAAGAAAAAAGTTAAAAATTTACCAATTGTACTTTGGTCTACCCAATTCTTGCCACACAGTAAAATCCCAAATGCTGCACTTTGAACAGAAAACTCCTAAATAATCTCAGTTTTTCGCTTTGACCACTCAGTTTGGTTTACTGATTTTCAACAATAAAATATACTTTTGTGGCGTTTGAGTTTTAACCAGATTAACTGATTGTGAACTCACATATTCATTAATGTCACTATTTCACTTGTTAGGACAAAGAAAAAAGGGATGGAGCAGAGGAAGCAGAGGTCTTGCAGATTACACCTTTGCTCCTAATTTTGTAAAACAATGAGATTTGCAAGAAAGATAGTGCTTGTCCTAAATCAACTGAATAATTTGATCACTTATTTATGATCAAATAAAAAGAAATTCTCTCAAAGAATTTATATGATGAATGGGATACTAAACAAAAGCAAATGTACTATGTACTAATTCATATATGCATACAATGTAAATCACTGCGACTTACTTCCACATGCAGTAATTCCTCGTGAGGAAGAAAGTGAACATCATTATCAACGAAAATATGTTTTTTTAATTATTATTAAAAATATCAATTTATTTTCAAAGTAGTTCAGTGAGTGCTGTTATGAAACATGTTACCTATCAGAAGGGAGCTGTCAGCAGGCAATTAGTGTACTTTAAAGTCCAAAAAGAGTAATTTATTGTTTTTATAACACAATTTCATCCAAAATACTTTGTTGAAACATATACTGTCAGGTAAATATCACAGTATGTTAATGATATTTAAAAAATTAAAGACAAGAGAATCTTTCAGAAGATTAATATCTTGCTGCAAACGGAGATATTGAAACAGACGGCTCACTGCCACTGATTAACTAAAGTACACACACAAACACTCACGTAGTTTATGTCTGTTTTGATATGTTAGTGACCTTATTTTTTAAACATTGCCTGTGAAGCCCTTAACTTTCATTTAACCTTTAGCAAATAGCCAAAAAACAAAGTGTCTAGATTAAGCTTGTAGGATACAGGATACAAATACTCAAGTTAACATGTTTCCTTTGAAGTCTGCAGAAAAGTTTATTTACAATCACCAGGTGAAATATATACAAAGTGCGGGTCGAGATTTCCAGGGATCAACGGGAAGGAGGGGGAAAGGTCCATACATGCAGTCACGATCACACACGCCACACTCCGCTTCTGCCAAAACACTCTCACCCCGCTGGCACCACACTGCCAAACTCAGGAATCCAGGGAAGGTAAACAGGAACAGGCCAAGGGGAAGTACAGCCTGTACATACCCTGGAGTCTTTGGCGGATCTAGAGGGGTGGTATGGGGTGGCAAGTGTCACCCTAAAATGATCCCTTGCCACCCTTAGTGCCACCCTCTTTTTGCATATGACAGTGTCATTCATTAAAATAAAATAGCATTAACACTTTGAGCCTAGCAGCAATTAAAATGGAATATAAATTATAACACTGAATATAAATTCTAAAACTGAATATATTACATGGTGTTACCTCGCCCCCCCATTTGACAATGGTTCAGCCCATAGCGCAGAGCGGCTTTATTTCATGTTTTCGGTAGCGATGGATGCCTATGATTGTGACAGAGCACATTTGAATCAACACCATGGACATTTCAGATTTGACACAGGTGGTTATTTGTTACACCCTGGAAATGGAATGAAGGTGAGGGTCGTTAACCGTCTGGGGTCACAGGACACGCCGCACCTCCAAATCACATGACTGATTTAAGCTGACATAACAACAAGCTGCAGTCACGTTGAGTCTCTATTTCAGATTGTGTTGAAAGTTCGGATTTCAAAGCATACATCAGTTTTTAAATTTTAATGATAGGCCACTAAATCCAGAGTTATGATAAAAAATACAATAAAAAAATAAAGAAAGGTAAAAAGCCACCTCTTTCCTATTGGTGGAAAAATGTACTATGTTGACCAATAAAAAAAATGTCAACACATGTGATTTGGTTGTTTAGGGGAAAGTTTTGGGAGTGACAGCAGCAAGAGAGAGAGGGAGAGAGAGAGAGAGAGATCGATAGCGAGTTTTGAGATGTGAGAGATTTGTGACATTTAGCATGGAGTGTATAGTTAGTGTGTTGTGTTGTCTTGTGTAGTTAGTGTGTAGTGTATTCCTTGTTCTGTTTTGTGTGTCAGTATGGGTACTAATGAATGTCACAAAGGCAGATTGGTAAACACTGTCTCCAGGTGGAAAATCGGAGGAGTAGAATTTATTGTCATTGCACATGTCACAAGTACAGGCAACGAAATGCAGTTTGCATCCATCCAGAAAGCGCTTAAGCAATTATATAGATATATTACAAAATATATATTAGCAATAATATAGATATATAGATATATTACAGAAATGGGTCTGTTATAGGTATGAGGGTACAAAATATGGGTCTATTATGGGTATGTTACAATGTACATGGTATGAAGGTAGGTTATGAATATTCTATAACTATAAGTATGTACAGGCTATGAACAGGACATAAATATGAAAACTATACAGAAATACGAACTATGCAAGTTATAAACAGTTGTAAACAGTTGTAGAATTATAATTTTCGTATTGTGCAGAATTATTGTCTATACAGCATTTACAGTAGTGCAGTTAAGATAAGTGAAATATGTGGATAATTTCTACAGAAATTAGAAAATTATCCATATAGCCTCTTTATATAGAGGCTATATAAAGTGCTAGTGGTTGTGAGTGGTGGTTCAGTCCATGTTATTATTGTGTGTATGAGGGTACAGTTGTCCATTTGTTTGTTTTTGTCCATTGTGTGTGTGTAGGTGGTTGTGGGTGTGTGTATGTTCAGTCCATGAGTTTAACGTGGGTCAGATGTCAGGAGGCAGAGTTCAGGAGTCTGACAGCTGTGGGGAAGAAGCCGTTCCGGTACCTGGTGGTCTTAGTCTGGAGGCTCCTGTAGCGCCTCCCGGAGGGCAGGAGGGTGAAGAGTCCATGTGCTGGGTGACTGGGGTCTTTGATATTTTCCCAGCCCTTTTCAGACACCGCTTCCTGTAGATGTCATTTATGGCAGGAAGTGGTGCTCCGGCGATGCACTGGGCAGTTTTCACGACCCTCTGCAACGCCTTCCGGTCCGAGGCAGAGCAGTTCCCGTACCAGACTGTTATACAGTTGGTCAGGATGCTCTCGATGGTGCAGCGATAGAACTTCACCAGGATGTCTGAGGACAGGTGGTTCTTCCTCAGAGTCCTCAGGAAGAAGAGGCGCTGGTGAGCCTTCTTGACCAGCTTGGAGCAGTTTGTCGTCCAGATGAGATCCTCGGAGATGTGGACACCCAGGAACTTGAAGCTGCTCACACGCTCCACTGTCGCCCCTTTAATGTAGATGAGTGGATGTGGGTCAGCACTCCTGCAAGCTCCCTAGAACACGCTTTGAGAACACGCCCGGGAATGCCATCAGGACCTGCAGCCTTGTGGACATTAATTCTGCTCAGCACCGCTCCTACATCAGTGGGGGAGAGAGTCAGTGTTTGGTGGTCCGGAATCACGTCTGCTTTGGTTGCAGTTGTTGGATGCCCTTGCTAAAAACGAGCATAAAAGTTGTTGAGCTCGTTGAGGAAGGAGACATCAGAGGATGCGGGAGAGGGTTTGGTTGTCCTGTAGTCTGTAATGGTCTGGAGTCCTTATCACATGCGAAGTGTTCTTCTACCTTTTTTTTGTAATGGTGTTTGGCTTTTTTGATACCCCTCTTTAGCTTAGCCCTGGCTGTATTGTAGGCCTGTGCATCTCCTGACCTGAAGGCGGTGTTGCGGGCCTTCAGGAGGAGACGGACATCCCGGTTCATCCAAGGCTTCTGGTTGGGGTACATGGTGATCCGTTTCTGGGTGGTGATACTGTATGTAGTTTTGGAGATGTAATCCAGTACAGATGAGACGTACTGGTCCAAGTCTGTGTGGGTGAACGTATTCCAGTCTGTGTTTTTGAATCTGTCCTGGAGCACTGCGTCTGTCCCCTCTGGCCACACTTTAATTGTCCTCACAGCAGGTTTCACACGTTGGATGAGTGGTGAGTACCGAGGTGTAAGGAACAGGGAGAGATGGTCCGATTGTCCAATGTGGGGGAGGGGTGTTGCTTTGTAGGCCCCAGGCTGGAGCCTACAAAGAGTGATACTCCTCCTGCTGTCAGGCCTGCAGGTTTATGCCTGTGGTGTTCTCCTCTGTCTTGTGGCAGACAAGCAATTTTTTTTACTGGCACAAGTAATTTGTGGGGCATCTTACTGTGACACTTGATTCTTCTCTCATTTTAGTTATAGTAGTATTTTTAAATGGTTGTACAAAAAAATAAATAAATAAATAAAACAATTTGAAGGTGAAATACAAATGTAAAATCAAAAGTAGTCAGAAACGGCCAATTATATTTTGGACCTCAGAGGGTTAACCCAATAAATCATGAAAAATTAGGTTTCAATTTTTGTTCATGACAGTGCAGATTTCTGACATTTTGTGTAAATTTAAGCACGTAACAATTAGATTTTTTCAAACAGAAAACTGTGTTAAACTTAAGTTAGACTTTTGTTGTGTTTGTAAATGAATGTTTTATTAACATTCCAGAGAAAACGGCATTTTATTCAAAATATTTAACAATAATATCCATTAAGTCAGATTCTTTTTGATACACCCTAGTGATTTCTGAAGGTAAAATCAAATACAAGCAGTTGAATGTGACAGGGAATGTGGGGAATGACATGAGGTAAACATGCAGCTGGCTGAGAAAAAAACTGGGCACTTCTCTGACACCATTGGTGGGTCATCGGTTATTGGACATTCTTTATATTTTCTTTATATTATTGAAACTGAAATGCAGCAGACGAACAGCTTACTATAGGTTCCCTGGTATCACATGACTATCACGGTCTTTACACATTTCTTAAGAAAATTCAGAAATGACTCTACTTTTTAAGGAAACATAAGAAGGCTAACTTCCAGCAATATGCACAGAGGAGTAATAGGAAACATCCAAGCATGAGATCTACAAAGCCTAGGGCAGATGTGCTACAGCAGCTGACTGAAACCACATTAAAGTACACGGGTACACATTTACAAGTCTGTTTGCACTGAAATGTTGTTGCTGCATGAAAAGCTTGTCTCATAGTGATTCCATAACACCAGCTTCACTAAAGATTTACTCAACAGGGCAAAAGAGCACAGTCCCCAAATAGTGCTGATAGGTGTTTGACTACAAAAAAAGATTGATTTTGAAGATCATGTATGTTTGTGCGTGTGTATATCTGTATATCAGACAACATGCTAACAATAAGCAAGGCAAAAGCCCTGAGTGATGTTAAAGCTGAGTTAATGCCGACCTCAGCCCAGCAGCCAGGCTCTGAACATCAACAGGTAACAAACTGATGAGCAGTGAGACTGCGGCCTCGTTTCTTCTTCATGTTTCTGAAGTAAAATCACTGTGGCGATCGCTTGCAACAAAGATTGCATGTGTCTTGCCTTGGTCTGCGCCTGCTGGTGTAGTCTTTTGGTTTCCTGCCCTTTAGCCTTCACACTTGATTCTCATCATACCATCAAAGACAGGTATTTAAGGTCCACGTTCTTTGGAAAGGAATTGCTAAATATTTACCAGTCATAATCACCTGCCTGTCAAGCCCCTGTTGTCTCTGCCTACTTAAGGAACTGTAAACAGTCACTCCCTTTGCTGCCTTCCTTCTGGAAAAAATCAAGTAAGAATCTAATCCAATCAGCACATTAAGGCTTCCTCTCTTCAAACCACACAGACCAACTCTTTTCTGGCAGAAGTGGATTCCTGTGTCTTGACCCAAGCCACCCCTGTCTGCAAGTCCTTGTGTGAACTTGAGTTACCTATGACTAAATTATTCAAACTATATACTTTTGGGTTCAGGTCTTGCATTAGTCTTACACCATAACTGCCTTAGTGGATATGACATTGCTAGGGTGTGACTGGATCTGAGTGACATAAATTTTGTCATCAGCTGGTGAGCATGGGGGTTCATGCAGATGTCCACATGACTACATTTCTTATCTGCTGGATACCAAAAGTGGTTCGGCATCCGCTGGTCCAAGATATGTTTTGCTGCCATTTCAAGCAGCAATGCTCCTCTAAAGTTTTATAAAGTAATATAGTAGCTGAAGACACGAGTGTACAATCATTACATTTTTTACCAGGATTTTGATATAACAATACAGAAGCTCAGACATTCACAGGCAACGCAGATAAAGGTACTGCAATAGTTTGAAAAAAACGAGACCTTCTGGGAAAAAAATGATTTCTTTGCTTCTGGTGTTGACTTCTCCTTGGTTTTGTCTAACTGGTGGAGAATACTGCAGCAAGTACTTGTGCTCTCAAAAGTGGTATTAATGGCATGGAGCTGTGGTGGCACCACTGTTTGTGTGCAACAGAACTGCTGTGGCCATCATAGTTGGGATATCAGTAGTTGACTTGTTGGTGGAGCTGGCTTGCTGAAAGAACATAGACGCGAGTATTTACCAGTGACTGTAGAAAAGCAGAGATTTGATCATATTATAAAAAAATCACCATGGGGGGGATGGTAAGATGTTTAAGCCATCATCTTTAATGAAATGTTGACTCCGACATGTTAAATACTTTTTTTTTACATGAGCAGATAATGTATACACTTCAAGTTACAACATACAGTAGATCCACAAATGGATGTATTTTACTCCAAGTTCTTCTTACGATACAATATGTGAAGAATGCCATTAGCCGGTGGTCAAATACTGAGAGCTTCATTTGACAGAATGGAACAATTTATGTGCCACCTGTAGAGAGGATACAATAAATAATTCATCAGTGCAAACAAACAAAGACATTTCATATCACTTAAGTTACTGCTCTTACATGTAGGCCATACAAATGGATAGTTTCTTGTATATGCTGCTCTTATGTTGGCAACTGCCAGATAAAAGTGTGCCCTATTGCCATGGTAAGCAAACGTTAACTTCATGTATGAGGGACTGCAGCTTTGCTTGCAAATGTTGAGTAGAAATGTAATGATTATCTCTATGATTTCTGATAAAAATCTTCCTTCAGTCATATTTATCTAAGCCTTCAGGAGATCAAAACTGTCTTTAAGAGTAAAAACAGTCCTACTTTACACATCATAATACCACTCACTTTCAGGTTTGCACTCATACAGAGCAAAACACAGAGCTCAGTCATAAAACGGAAGGCCAGGTCTATTTATTAGTTTAGTTTATTATCACAACTCAGATTGCTCAATCAACTACGATTGGTTATAGATCAACTTGACCCTGGAGAACAGCAGTTCTTGAGACAGACAGTGGAGGTGGAAACACTGTCTAAAGATTTAAAAATTGCTCCAAGAGCATTCTTAAAGTAACAACATCTTTGAGGGTTGTTATTTATTTTCTATTAAATATAAGACAGCCTAAGTAGCTATTAGCATTTATTATGATAAAAGAACAGTTTTTACAATTCTAACAAGCTTCAAAGTCAAACTTTGGTATGCCCACGTTTATTATTCAACACAGCCTGAACTCTGTTAGGCAAGGTTTTCTATAACTTCTTTAAGTAATTTTTAATAACTCCCAATACTTATTGAAAGGGCTTTGAGAACTACTGCTCAAAACCACTTGAAAGATTCTGACACCCCCACTTTGATTTATCAGACTCCTGAACACTCAGTGACTGGACTGACACACACACTTTCATACACGTCACTACATCAAGCACTTATCTGCACAATCCCATACACACATACCTTCCTCAAGTTACTGTTTGCACAATGCTCAGTCTTTTTGCACAACCCACTGTCATTGTTGCACTTTTTTATTGCACTGATTTTGTTTTGTTTTTTTGCATCTGTACACTTGCACTTTATGTAGTCCTCTGTTGATTGTCTGTTATATGTTATACATAGCGCCATGGTCTTGGAGGAATGTTGTCTCACTTCACTGTGTACTGTACCACAGCACATGGTTGAAATGACAGTAAAACCACTCGACTTGACACTGACTCTTTGAAAACAAAATATAAAGAAATGAGGGACTGAGAACACCTGCTCTTTTGTCAGGTTTTTTTAGTCTTTCTACCTGGTACAGCTGGCTAACGGCACACTTACACAGTGGTCTCGAGCATGTAGGAAGTCAAACAGCTCCTCGGTACAGTCCTCCTCCGTTGAAGACCGGGAGCCAACTCTGGTCTCACATTGCTCCAGACGTTCCCAGGTGTGAACGCAGTGTTCTGTCTCCGCACACTTCTGCCGCAGTGATTCAATAGGATCCTGAAAGAGAAAGTTTAGCACTCAAAGCAACTGGCTTTCAATAAGAGACACATATGTCAGCGTCAGTGTCCAAATGAGTGCAATGCAATATAGCTGAGAAAAAAAGGAAAGTCCATTTGGTAAAAAAAAAAATCCATGAAGTGGGTGGGTTTTTTTGTTTTCTTTTTATATGGGGGAAAACTGCCACACATTTTTTTCAAATATCAAATGAGAAAGTAAATTATCACTTTAAGAAGCCTCTTTACACCTGGCAATTACTGTCCTATTCATTTTCCTGTTTTTTAAATTGGTTTTGTTCAGTCAAGACCAAAATAAAACCATCAGTTATAATGGGATAATTTTGGCATACTTTGATTCTGTTAAGGTTATTTAATTAACTTACCACCATCTCTTCCTCTTCCTCCTCTTCTTCCTCCTCCTGAAATACACACGACCAAATGAATAACATCAATAAACCACCACCCTCGAGAAATTGCTATCAATTGCTCTTGTATTCATTCATCTTCACCAGTTAGTCCGTCATTATTATCATTGACTGCGATTTGATTCTGCTGCGTTAATTAACCTTTAATTTTGTTCTGAACAGAGATGTTTAGAGAGGTTGGCTAATGCTAATGTCAGCTAAGTCAGGATGCATCGTAGTTAGCCTCGTTGTATTAGCCTATAAGCTAAACGTCAAACGTCACTAGCTTACGAAATCATATCTGTAACAAATACTAAGAACCTCTGGCTCTCCGTTCGTGATCATTTTCTCCTCGAAAACCATGATTTCGGTGGTCTTATCCTTGAATCAGCTAGCTGTCAAATCTCAGATATTGGAGGACACAGCAGGTCATACGAGCTAATAAGCTAGCGAAGGCAAACACTTCATTTCCGGTTGCTTAACTTTCAAAATCAAACTGCTCTTCGTTCATTGCCTTAACATATTATTTAGAGGCCACCTCGAATCCAAGCGGATTATTTGGTGGCAACAGAACTTGGAATCGTTTTTTTTTTTTTTTTTTTTACTTCAGAGGCAGGACAAAACTTGCTCGATACGCAAACATGCCAAAGTTTCGCCTCGACTCACAGACGTTTTACATTGAAAGTTCCAGGTATTTTATTTAAACGGCCTATGTTTTATTTTGAAGTCAATCATCTACTTCCCCCGAGGGTCGGATATCCGAGTTGGGACGGTGTTTATCAGTTTTAAGTTGTGAGCGCAAGGTGCACATTACAAAGACACTTATTTGCTTTTAAACCCATATAACAGATAATGCAATTCATTAATTTGCAACATGAGCCAAAATTTTAATGCATGGCGATTTAAAAATTATTACACTCTATACTACCATCGTGTGCTGGAAAGTGGTACTACATTATGAATTTGGCCACGTTCTTAAAGCCCTTTTTTAGTAGGCTACGTTGTTCTTCCTTTGTTCCCTTTAGAGTTTTTTGCTTCAAATGAGCCATCTCAGCTGCTTTCCTGTTTCAACAACATGAAACAGAGTTAGTTTGTTAAATAAGGTGAAAAGAACACCACTGGCTTTCCCAGAACTCTTCTGAAATGAAAGCTTAATGGCAAATACAAACCAGGATACAGTCATTGGCCAGTCTTATCAAAGTTCTCAGAAGTGAAAACAGAATTTTAGTTTTGGTACATTTAAAAGTCAGCCTTGAAGAAACGCAGGTTTGACCATGGTTGGTTGTGCAAACATGTCTTTTTATGTTCATGTAAGGCTTTAAAAATCTCACATCTTCCACTCTGTCAAATGGCAAAACTACAAACTCATTTTCAAGATTCCAATGAGCAGTTTTTTTTCTGTGTATGTTATTGTTGCACCAAAGATAGCGGTTTTAAAGTGGTAAAAATAAGAACTGAAGTATTAAAGTTTGGCTATTTCTTATGTCTAATCACACCCTCAAGCCAAAAAGATTCTCTTCTGTTGAGCAACAATACTTGATTTTAGCATCCTAGATTAAAAATGTTTTTCACATCTTCTTTTCTCCATGAAATGAGGCCAGAGTTCAGAGTACACTTTATTTGCATTACCAAGTGATAGTAATACTGAGCTTCGCCCTCAGTGGACCGATAGCTGTTGTTGCCTACTCTCAGACTGAGTCATCTGTCTTACAGGAGAAATCGTACCCTCGTACAGTGACTGTATTTACAGAATGGATTCAATCATTTCTGTAATTGGAACCTATGTTTCCTGGGATCTCAAGAGTCTGCTGCTCTTCACTGCAGTTTTCATCATCACTGCAGACTATATTAAGAATCGTCGGCCAGCAGGCTATCCTCCAGGACCCCGGGGTCTACCAATTATGGGCAACCTATTCACTATAGATCAGAACAGGGCCCATGAGAGTATGACACAGGTACCTGTTAATCTTAAAATCTTACATATTAACTCATATTCTCATGTCAAGTCTTGTGTGTATCTTCTTTCATAAATCCTGTCCCAGTTAGCAGAGACATATGGAAATGTGTACAGTCTCCGGATGGGACAGGAATGGATGGTGGTTTTAAACGGGTTTGATATTCTGAAAGAAGCTCTAGTGACGCAGGGAGACAGCCTGGCGGACCGCCCGGACCTTCCTTTACAGATTGATAGAGCACACAGACTAGGTAAGGGTACTAAAGATCAACACAGACACAAAGTTTGAAAGTTTAAACTTTTAAGGTTTTTGGCCTTACCCAGAACCAGTTGTATTAATCTGTTTTGCCCAAAGACTCTCAGCTGTGATTGCTTCAAATTTAACTTTAAGAAAGGAGTTAGGGATAAGAATAGAGAAGTGGTTAAATAGTCCTAAAACACAACCTTCTTTTTTTATCATTGAGAAGTTTGCTGTCCCTGCTCTTCTTCTGGTCAGGTGTCATTACCAGTAGTGGAAACCTCTGGAAGCAGCAGAGACGCTTTGCACTTTCAACCCTTAGACAGTTTGGATTTGGCAAGAAGTCACTTGAATCTGTCATCCTGGATGAATTTACATATTGTGCAAAAAACATCAGAAGCTATAAAGGTACGAGCTTATTTCATGGCAACACTTTTAGAATGAACAGATTCACATAAATTTACATAAAAGTTTCTCCTCTATTGTGGAGGTAAGCCATTCAATCCACACCTCATCCTTAACAATGCTGTCTCCAACATCATCTGCTCCCTGGTGTTCGGCCATCGCTTTGAGTACGATGAAGAGAAGTTCATTAAAATGATGCAACTGTTTGATAAAGGATTCCAGATTGAAGGCTCCATTTGGGGACAGGTACAGCATTTAAAAATGCTGATCACATCCTAAATTCACGTGCCACAACTCTGCCATTTATTCCTTACTGGAATATTCTTTTTAAATGTCAGTGAATCTTTTTCATCACAGGTATGTAAAGTTTATCAATATTAAGTCTCCTCACTGCTAGAGGACCTTCGATCAGCTTCTAGGGGCGATCGTGGCTTAAGAGTTGGCAGTTTGTCTTGTAATTGGAAGGTTGCCGGTTCGAGCCCCAACTCCGACAGTCTCGGTCGTCGTGTCCTTGGGCAAGACACTTCACCCGTTGCCTACTGGTGGTGGTCAGAGGGCCCGGTGGCACCAGTGTCCGGCAGCCTCGCCTCTGTCAGTGCACCCCAGGGCAGCTGTGGCTACAATGTAGCTTACAGTCAGTGTGTGAATGGGTGGATGACTGAATGTAGTGTAAAGCGCTTTGGGGTCTATAGGGACTAAGTCAGGGGTGGGCAATCTCAGTCCACGAGGGCCGGTGTCCCTGCAGGTTTTAGATCTCACCTTGGGTCAACACACCTGAATCACATGATTAGTTCGTTACCAGGCCTCTGGAGAACTTCAGGACATGTTGAGGAGCTAATTTAGCCATTTAAATCAGCTGTGTTGGTTCGAGGACACATCTAAAACCTGCAGGGACACCGGCCCTCGTGGACTGAGATTGCCCACCCCTGGACTAAGTAAAGTACTATACAAATACTGGCCATTTACCATTTAGAAGCATATGTACTGAAGTGTCTGACATAGTAAAAGAAACACAGTCACCTTTTAGGCGAGTAATAATGTTCACAGAAAAGAGGTGATAACGAACAGGAAATTAACACTAAGCAGTGACATGCAGAGTAGGAGAGAATATCCAAAATGTATATATGAAACTATAAAGGTTTTATGTTGATGGACACATTTTTACAATAGCAATAAAGAAAAGCAATGAGCTGAAGTCACAATGCTTTAAAAAAAAACCACACACACAAAGACAAACGATTCCCCCAATCAGAACTTTATCTTTTAGGTTTTGTACTCACCAAAATCACAGACAGCAATGCTCAAATCCAAAGTCATGATGCTATATTCATCCTTTAGTCTTGTCTCTTTCTCTTTCTTTTTCTTTTGACTACCACTGTTTTATTTTGCTTGGTAAGCATGACTAGAAATCCTGCAACACCGTTGCCAAAAACCAAATTGTTGCTTAGTTAACAGCTTAGCACACATTTGCCACAAAAGGTTAGAAAGAACAAGTAATCTTTTTCCCAGCATGTGTCTCCACCATCAGAACTTTAAGAAAAAACATGTATTTTATTCAGTAAGCTGTAAAATGATTGAGTATGAGTTTGCAGTTAATATTCAATTCGTAAAAAAAAAAATTAAACAAAATTTTGGGATCTTTGGATCACAAAGTGGAAATATGATTTAATAAAACTCTTATAAAATGTCCACTTTGTTGGCTGAACCACCCTGAGCCTGGTTCTGTAGTATTAACCAAACTTTTGAATGGTGCTGTACTTTCCAGTAGTTTATTTAGACTGAGGCATGGCATTTGCACTAACATGAATGTATTGTTCCATTTTGTTTCCTTGTGTAGCTCTACAATGCATTTCCTGTACTGATGAGATGTTTACCAGGTCCGCATCAGAGTATCGGGCAGATCTGGAATGAAGTGAAGGATTTCATATGGGTAGAACTAAATGAGCACAAGAAAACCTGGGATCCCTCAGAAAAGCATGACTACATTGATTGTTACCTCAGTGAGATTCAAATGGTAGGAGATTAGGCTTAATTTGCCATCATAAATTGCCATGTATTTCAGGTAATACTGCCAATAAAGGCACTTTTTTATCATTTCCAGTGTTTTAAAATGTGTGTTTGCATGTATTTTCAGAATAAGGGGCAGGACAACAGCACTTTTGATGAGGAAAATCTGGTTATTTGTGTTTTGGATCTTTTCGCGGCTGGATCTGAAACCACATCCACCACCCTGCGCTGGGCTTTCCTCTACATGGCAAAATATCCTGAGATTCAGGGTAGGAGTATTGACCAGGCCCGGATAGCTCCCTGTTTTCTTAAGTGTAAACTTTACTATTTCCAGGTTACACTCAGGTTTTTAGATGTTTAACGTATTGTGCAGTGGTGCACAAATCTCTTTAATAATTAGCAGTGTAGCACTACGCTGTAATTTTCTTTGATGAAATACTGTTTTTTTGTGTGTCTTTGGCACAGAAAAGGTACAGGCTGAGATAGACAGAGAGATTGGAGAGTCCAGACAGCCATCAATGGAGGACCGTGCAAACCTGCCTTACACTGATGCTGTCATCCATGAGATCCAGAGGATTTCAAACATAGCTCCTCTTAGCGTGCCGCATGTCACCAACAGAGACGTCGAGCTGGGGGGATACGCAGTCCCAAAGGTCATTGCTCAAACTAGAGTCAAGTAAAACACAAACAAAGTTTATGTCATATTTCATTTTGTGTATTTTTGTATTTATTATTATTCCAATTTCCAGGGAGTTATAGTAATTGCCAATTTGACATCTGTGCTGTTCGACAAGAAAGAGTGGGAGACGCCTCACACCTTCAATCCAAATCACTTTCTGAATGAGGAGGGCAAGTTTGTGAAACGAGCAGCTTTTCTGCCTTTCTCTCTTGGTAAGGAGTGACTCCATCAGACATTTGATTAATATCTGTGCAAGTTTTTTTAGCAGCCTCTCCAAACATCCGCTGTAACGAAGATCTGCTGTTTAAGAGACGGTTGGTGAAGGACAAAAAAAGATCATAAGTAATTCTATTGAATCAGTAACTGATCTGTGCACAGTCATCCAAAGGAAATCTAGGACTAATGCCAGTGTCCTGTCTCAGGTAAGCGGGTGTGTCTTGGAGAGAGCCTGGCCAAGATGGAGCTTTTCCTCTTCTTCACCTCCTTCATGCAGCACTTCACATTCTCCATGCCTGCCGGGGTGAAGCCTGATATGGACTACCGCTTTGGGCTCACTCTGACACCGAAGAATTATGAAATCTGCATAACCCCACGTCATTAGAAACTGCCAGCACTTGCGATCTTATTACCAGTTCAGGGTTTAGAGAACATGACAAGTTTAATAGTTGATCGCATGTTTGATCTGAATTTCACAACACACCAGCGAAATTTCTCTTACCTCTTTAATAATAAGTGCATTATTTCCTTTAGTTATTTTTGTTAGTTACATCTGGAAGACAAATTTATCAATCAAATCAACCACTCCAAAAGTCAGAGACAGTACGACACCAACTGTCTGCCATCTATAATCCAGTTTGGAGATCGCCTCCCAGACGCCTTAACGCCCACTCATATTCTGGGGCATTTGACCTCAGGAAATCACACGATAGGGTGGGGCTAGGTTTCATGATGAGCTCACCCAAAACCTTGCCTGATTGTGACCCACACCCGTTTTCGCACCTTGGCTCGTGTGATTAGGTAGAGGATCATTAGGGGGTCCATTGTCCCTCTCGGTGGGTTACTCCCACAGGGCTTAAATCTGGGACTCTCCACCATTCAGTAGAACTGAAGAAGCTTCTCAGATGAGAGGTGAAACGTCTTCAAGCAACTTAACGAAGACTACGATGACCTGGATGACTGAGAACCTTCCCAGACATATCTTTCATGAATGCTTTTAGAAGGACTTGACAGTTTGCAGCAGCAGTTACAGAAATCCTGTCAATTTTATTACTCATCAAATCTGTAAAAGTGTTGTATGTTTCTAAGAATTGCCTGCATGATCTGAAGTTACCTTCTGTGTATTTTCCGTTTTTCTCGCCTTTTTGCCCCCCAGTTTGTTGTCTATGTAATAGTACTTTTGAGATCACCAGTTCATGTCTCACCATCGAGCTCTATAGCTTCTTTGTTTTTGGTCCATTTTTTAAGTCAATCCGTTTTTCTGTTTCCTTTCGCTGGACTTACATATATGTTATGCAGCTTTAATGGCCTAAAAGCAAAACCAGGAAACACAAAGTACACAAGATTAAAAACTAAACTACACACGAGGAAGCACACACACATGCAAAAGCAAACACAATAGACTCCAACAACTAAACACTAGAAAAAGGGCAGGTTTAACAGGCATACTGACACAGAGAAGGCAGGACTATAAAAGAGGGCATAAAACTAATGGAAGCCATGAAAGAAAGAAAAAATCAAAACGGGAAATACCACAATAGATGACTGAGGGAAATGCCTCATAGCAAGAAGGCACTGAGTTCAAATCCAGCATCTGAGTTTGCATGTTCTCACAGATTTTACGTAGGTTCTGTTCGGGGCATCCCGCTTCCTCCCACAATTCAAAGACATGCAATTAGTTGGGTTACTTTATCAGCTCACTTTCAAGACTCTGTCAAACAGTCTTTATGTGTGTATTACTACTGTCTGGACCAGGCAGAGGTGTTTGGACTTGGGAGACATGAGAACATGTATGGCATTAGGTCGTTTGAAGTTTGGCTATTTCTTTTATCTGATGAGATTGCATTTTAAATCAATCACAATAAATATCCGCTTATTTGACCTAGATGAGATGCAGTATTTACTTTATCTCGCTGTATTTGTTTCCTGGGATTTCAACAGCCAGCTGCTCCTCACGTTGGAGTCTTGGTTTTCTGTTCTTAGCTGAGTGGAATGGCACATAGTGTGGTCTTCTACTACTGTAGCCCATCCACATAAAGGTTCAACATGCTGTGTGTTCAGAGATGCTCTTCTGCATGCCTTGCTTGTGATTGGTTGCCTTCTGCATACAATTCAAAACCTGTACAATACCAGGACCATGTGGTGGGGATGAAATACTGGAGATGAACCTTTCACCAAGGGCATAAACTCCCCTGTACTAGGAGGCTGTACCCGCCAGGACCAATACCCCTGGAAATAAGAACAGAATGTGTGAGTGTGTGTGATATTACCATAACACACACTTAAACATACTTACTCCAGCTATAAAAAGTTTGCACACTGGATTCATTGCACTGATCTGTGTACTTTGCACAGATTTGTTCACAGATTTTACACATCTGTCCTTCCTAGTTTATAATGTTAATGTCTTTTTTAACCCTACTCTTCTAAATATTTCTGTTTGTATATATACAGTTGTGTGAAAAGGAACATTTTTACAGAATTTGCTGCAGACCTCTGGAAAACTAAGCACCCTAACCCTATGATTCAGGAACCTGTAGAACCATCTTTAGCAGCAGTAACTAATTTATATCTAAGAAATCATTTCCTATATATGTAATTTACAGTGTTTAGTTTACTGAGGTTGACGGGCATTTGTTTATGCACAGAATTCTTAAGTCCTTTGCATAAACACAGCATTTCACGCATTTACTTTTTCAACCATTCTGTTGTAGATTTGCTGCTGTGGTTGGGATCACTGTCCTGTTTCATAGGACTGACTTACAGAAGGTCTTACAGAGGAGTTCTTGGTAGACTCAGTGACTGTGAAGTGCACAGGTCCAATGGCTGCAAAGCACGCCTAAATCAAGTCCTCTCTACTACTGTGTTTGAAGGTTGGTATTTTCTCTTTTTGAAACATTCACTAAAAAATAGATTTAAATAACCTTTATTATCCATAATGATACACAGTTTGAACTTCAGGAAGTCATCTTGACAATGTCTGCACCCCTGAATGCATTTGCATCAACAAGGACTTGGAATGGTGCACCTTACGGTTAAAGAAAAAAACTATTTACCAGAAAATGTCAGGGTGGAATACCTTAAATAAACACTCAGTGGATTAAAGGTGGCGCTATCTATGTAGGTTTCTATTGAAAACACACAGTTTGGCCCAAATGCCTCATATAACCCATTTTCCTGTTGGTCCCCTGGATATCCAACAGGAACTAACTAAGCCTTCTTCTCAGATTTCGGAGAGTTTACGCCATTAAAAAGCACAGCAGGTCATACGACATAACAAGCTGGCGAAGGCACAAACTAAATCTCCGGTTGCTTAACTTTCAAAATCAAACTTCAGTTCGTTACCTTTTTTTTCGACATTGCCTGGGGAAAGGTGAACATAAATACGTATTGCAAATTTTTAAAAAAGTGCACGTTTAACATATTACTTAGAGGCCACCTCGAATCCAAGCCGATTATTTGGTGGCAATAAAACTTGGGATCATTTTTATACACCAGAGGCAGGACAAGAAATGCTCGATAAGCAAAGTTCCCACTGTTTTATTTAAACAACTTGTGTTTTATTTTGAAGTCAGTCCTCTACTTCCCCCGAGGGTCGGATTTCCGAGTTGGGACGGCGTCTCGTTATCTAGACGGTGTGTGAGTTTTAAGTGAGATTAACGTGAAAGCAAGATAGACGTTACAAAGACCCTGTGTTGCATTTTAATACCCATTGTTTAAACTCTGTATTGATGTTTAAAATTGCTTTATCTCACTTTTTATCAGGATTAGGCTGTTATAACCGTTCATACCAGTCCGGGTCGCTCATTAATCTTGCAGTTGATACATTGGCAACTTTAATCAAAGTTTTAATGCATTGCTTTATGAAACTGTACTTTTAATACTCTATGCTACCATCGTGTGCTGGAAAATGTTGCTACATTAAGGAAAATGAATTTGGCCATGTTCTTAAAGCCCCTGTTTTTGCACTTTGTACTTTGTCCTGCTTTTGTTCTCTTTAGAGTTGTTTTCCTCAAATTAGCCTGCTGCTTAAATTAATCTGAGTTGCTCTTCTGTTTGAACATCATGGCATGAAATTCACAACAGAAGGTGAAAAGAACACCACTGGCTTTCCCAGAACTCTTACCTCACCCTTACGCACACTATTGCCTGAAATGAAGGCTCAGTGGCAAATACAAACCAGGTTACACTGACAGATTTTACTGGCCAATCTCACCAAAGTTCTCAGAAGTGGAAACAGGATTTTAGTTTGGGTACATTTAAAAGTCAGCCTTGAAGAAATGCAGGTTTGACCATGGTTGGTTGTGAAAGCATATCTTTTTATGATCATGTAAGGCATTAAAAATCTCACATCTTCCACTCTGTCAAATGGCAAAACTACAAGCTTATTTTCAAGATTCAAATGAGCAGTTTTTTTTCTGTGTATGTCATTGTTGCACCAAAGATAGCAGTTTTAAAGTGTTTTTTAAAAAGTACTGAAGTATTAAAGTTTGGCTATTTCTTATGTCTAATCACACCCTCAAGCCAAAAAGATTCTCTTCTGTTGAGCAACAATACTTGATTTTAGCATCCTAGATTAAAAATGTTTTTCACATCTTCTTTTCTCCATGAAATGAGGCCAGAGTTCAGAGTACACTTTATTTGCATTACCAAGTGATAGTAATACTGAGCTTCGCCCTCAGTGGACCGATAGCTGTTGTTGCCTACTCTCAGACTGAGTCATCTGTCTTACAGGAGAAATCGTACCCTCGTACAGTGACTGTATTTACAGAATGGATTCAATCATTTCTGTAATTGGAACCTATGTTTCCTGGGATCTCAAGAGTCTGCTGCTCTTCACTGCAGTTTTCATCATCACTGCAGACTATATTAAGAATCGTCGGCCAGCAGGCTATCCTCCAGGACCCCGGGGTCTACCAATTATGGGCAACCTATTCACTATAGATCAGAACAGGGCCCATGAGAGTATGACACAGGTACCTGTTAATCTTAAAATCTTACATATTAACTCATATTCTCATGTCAAGTCTTGTGTGTATCTTCTTTCATAAATCCTGTCCCAGTTAGCAGAGACATATGGAAATGTGTACAGTCTCCGGATGGGACAGGAATGGATGGTGGTTTTAAACGGGTTTGATATTCTGAAAGAAGCTCTAGTGACGCAGGGAGACAGCCTGGCGGACCGCCCAGACCTTCCTTTTCAGACTGATATAGCACATGGATTAGGTAAGACTACTGTAGATCAACACAGACCCAAAGCTTGAAAGTTCAAAGTTTTAAGGTTCTTTTTTGGTTTCTTCCCCCTCTCTTTTTCTGGTCAGGTGTCATTACCAGTAGTGGAAACCTCTGGAAGCAGCAGAGACGCTTTGCACTTTCAACCCTTAGACAGTTTGGATTTGGCAAGAAGTCACTTGAATCTGTCATCCTGGATGAATTTACATATTGTGCAAAAAACATCAGAAGCTATAAAGGTACGAGCTTATTTCCTGGCAACACTTTTAGAATGAACAAATTCACATAAATTTACATAAAAGTTTCTCCTCTATTGTGGAGGTAAGCCATTCAATCCACACCTCATCCTTAACAATGCTGTCTCCAACATCATCTGCTCCCTGGTGTTCGGCCATCGCTTTGAGTACGGTGAGGAGAAGTTCATTAAAATGATGCAACTGTTTGACAAAGCGCTCCAGATTGAAGGCTCCGTTTGGGCACAGGTACAGCATTTAAAAAATAGTAATCAGATCCTAAATTAATGTGCCACAACTGTTAAATGTATTTGTTACTGTGATACAATTTATAGTAATGTCAGTGAATGATCTTTTTTGGCACAGGTTTGTAAAGTTTATCAATATTGTCCTCTCACTACTTGAAGATTATGTACTGAAGTGTCTGTCATAATCAAGGCCAGTCACCATTGAGAGGTCTTGGAGGTAACTGTAGATGGTTTATGTTAATGCACATATTTTTCCCAATTGGACAAACAAAACATGCGATGAAGTCACAATGCTTCACAAGAGTGTAGGGATCAAAATAAAGGCAGAATCTGGAGATGTTCTGATCATCTTCTAGACATATTACACACACATATTACAGTATGAGGGCATGTTTTGGACATTTAAGTTGCAACAGTGTTTCAGTCATTTACAAAAACACAAAGACAAACGAGTTTCCCAATCAGAACTTCACCTTTTGGGTTTCATACTCAGCAAAATCATTGACAGCAATGATCAAATTCAAAGTCATAGTCCTGCAGTCGTCTCTCCTGTTTTCTGTGAGCACTGCGCCAACAAACCACTATATATGATACTTGCCAAAAACCGAATTGTTGCATAGTTAACAGCTTAGGGCACATTTTCCACTTGCTACCCTGTCAGAGGTTACACCTTTGTTTTTTTAATTACTTTACACATAGACATAAACAGATTACTTTCGTTTAGACCCCCTACCGGTTACGGTAGATGACTACCCCTCCCTGAGCCTTGACTGGTGCTGCATTTTCAGACAGTGGATTTAGAGTGGGGCATTTGCACTAACCTAAATTTATTGTTCCAATCTGTTTCCTTGTGTAGCTTTATAATTCATTTCCTGTCCTGATGAGACGTTTACCAGGTCCGCATCAGACTGGCAAGCAGATGTGGAATGAAGTGTTAGATTTCATACGAGTAGAGCTAAATGAGCACAAGAAGACCTGGGATCCCTCAGAAACACGTGACTACATTGATTGTTACCTCAGTGAGATTCAAATGGTAGGAGATTAGGCTTAATTTGCCATCATAAATTACCATGTATTTCAGGTAATACTGCCAATAAAGGCACTTTTTTATCATTTCCAATGTTTTAAAATGTGTGTTTGCATGTATTTTCAGAATAAGGGGCAGGACAACAGCACTTTTGATGAGGAAAATCTGGTTATTTGTGTTTTGGATCTTTTCGTGGCTGGATCTGAAACCACATCCACCACCCTGCGCTGGGCTTTCCTCTACATGGCAAAATATCCTGAGATTCAGGGTAGGAGTATTGACAAGAGTATTGGCACTCAAGGAACACTGTGGTTATAATTTCTTAAGTGTAAACTTTACTATTTCCAGGTTACACTCAGGTTTTTAGATGTTTAACGTATTGTGCAGTGGTGCACAAATCTCTTTAATAATTAGCAGTGTAGCACTACGCTGTAATTTTCTTTGATGAAATACTGTTTTCTTTTGTCTTTGGCACAGAAAAGGTACAGGCTGAGATAGACAGAGAGATTGGAGAGTCCAGACAGCCATCAATGGAGGACCGTGCAAACCTGCCTTACACTGATGCTGTTATCCATGAGATCCAGAGGATTTCAAACATAGCTCCTCTTAGCGTGCCGCATGTCACCAACAGAGATGTCGAGCTGGGGGGATACGCAGTCCCAAAGGTCATTGCTCAAACTAGAGTCAAGTAAAACACAAACACAGTTTATGTCATATTTCATTTTGTGTATTTTTGTATTTATTATTATTCCAATTTCCAGGGAGTTATAGTAATTGCCAATTTGACATCTGTGCTGTTCGACAAGAAAGAGTGGGAGACGCCTCACACCTTCAATCCAAATCACTTTCTGAATGAGGAGGGCAAGTTTGTGAAACGAGCAGCTTTTCTGCCTTTCTCTCTTGGTAAGGAGTGACTCCATCAGACATTTGATTAATATCTGTGCAAGTTTTTTTAGCAGCCTCTCCAAACATCCGCTGTAACGAAGATCTGCTGTTTAAGAGACGGTTGGTGAAGGACAAAAAAAGATCATAAGTAATTCTATTGAATCAGTAACTGATCTGTGCACAGTCATCCAAAGGAAATCTAGGACTAATGCCAGTGTCCTGTCTCAGGTAAGCGGGTGTGTCTTGGAGAGAGCCTGGCCAAGATGGAGCTTTTCCTCTTCTTCACCTCCTTCATGCAGCACTTCACATTCTCCATGCCTGCCGGGGTGAAGCCTGATATGGACTACCGCTTTGGGCTCACTCTGACACCGAAGAATTATGAAATCTGCATAACCCCACGTCATTAGAAACTCTGATATAGTTCAGAGTTTCGAGAATATGAGAAGTTTAATAGTTGATCGCATGTTTGATCTGAATTTCACTACACATCAGTGAAATTTCTCTGCTTTCTTTAATAATAAGTGCATTATTTCCTTTAATTATTTTTGTTAGTTACATCAACATCATTGTCTCCATACCTTCTTTGTTTTTGGTCCATTTTTTATGTCAGTCCTTTTTTCTTTACCCTTTTCTTTCTGCTGGACTTAGATATATATTATGCAGCTGAGGAGAGGACAAACAGGTAGTCTGGGTGTCCTTTAATGGCCTAAAAGCAAAACCAGGAAAGAAAAAGTACACTATAATAAAACCTCATCTACACATGAGGAAACACAGAAGCGCTAAAAATCCAGAATTTGAAAGTTTCAACAAGCACCAAAACTATAAATATTAAATAGGAACCAAATTGGCAGCTAAATAGGGCAGCATGCACAGTGGTTAGCACTGTTGCCTCACAGCAAGAAGCCACTGAGTTCAAATCCACCATCTGAGTTTGCATGTTCTCACAGTCTTTGTGTGGGTTCTGTCCAGGAGCTCCTGCTTCCTCTCACAGGCCAAAGACATGCAGTTAGTGGGGTTAGGTGAACTGGTGATTCTAAATTGTCCATAGGTTTTCAAGACTCTGTCAAACAGTCTTTATGTGTGTATTACTACTGTCGTACATACTGAGAAAAATGAGAACATGTTTGGCATTAGGTCATTTGAAGTTTGGCTATTTCTTTTATCTGATGAGATTGCACTTCAAATCAGTCACACCCAGTAGCAAGTTAGATTCTTTCACGTTAAGCAAGATCTTCTTAATTTTAGGATGACTGATTAACAGTCTTTGGCATTCTTTTAGAAAGAGTTCAGAGTGAACAGTAGTTCCTAAGTTATATTAAAATGGAAAACAGGAGTTATTGCTCCAATAAAAATCAGCTTACTTGACCAAGATGAGATGTAGTATTTACTTTGACTTGCTGTATTTGTTGTATAGATTCAGTATTTTCTGTAATCAGATCCTGTCTTTCCTGGGATTTCAGTAGTCTGCTGCTCTTTACTACAGTTGTCATTGTCATAGCAGACTACATCCAACACACGTATAAAACTACATACAGCACACACATTTAATTTTGGTGAGTCCATGGAAGTTGGAGTCTTGGTTTTCTGTTCTTAGCTGAGTGGAATGGCACATGGTGTGGTCTTCTACTACTTAAAGGTTCACCGTGCTGTGTGTTCAGAGATGCTCTTCTGCATACCTTGCTTGTCATTAGTTGTCTTCTGCCTACAATTCAAAACCTGTACAATGTCAGGACCATGTGGTGGGGAAGAAATACTGGAGATGAACCTTTGACCATGGGCATAATCTCCCCTGTACTAGGAGCTGTAGCCCATCAGGACCAGTACCCCTGGAAATAAGAACAATGTTTGAAAGTGTGTGATATTACCATAACACTGAGCTGTGTACTTTGCACATTATGTTCACAGATTTTGCACATCTGTCCTTCCTAGTTTATAATGTTTATTTATTTTTGAACCCTACTCTTCTAAATATTTCTGTTTGTGTTTATATAGTTGTGTGAAAAAGAACATTTTCACAGAATTTGCAGCAGACCTGTGAAAAACTAAGCGTACCCTATCATTCAGGAACTTGTAGAACCATCTTTAGCAGCAGTAACTTAGTCATTTTATCTGAGGAATCATTTCTTACAGTGCTTACAGTTGGCAGGCCTTTGTTTATGCACAGGTTTCTAAAGTCCTGTGCATAATCACAGCATTTCACACATTTACTTTTTCAACCATTCTGTTGTATATTTGCTGCTGTGGTTGGGATCACTGTCCTGTTTCCAAACCCAGCTTCAGCCAAGCTTTACCTGTTGGGCAGAATACCTTACTTTCTCATTTCTTTTAGAGCTCATTAACTGGTCAGAGACCAATAAAGTTAAATTATCGTGAAGTTAAGCAATAATTCTGCTTTGATAGAGCTGTAGGCTGGATGCAGTTGTTGTTTCCAGGATCATCTTGGAGAAGGACTTTGTAGGAGAATATACTTTGTATTGTGAAGATTGAACTTCTTCCATCAGGGGCAGGTGTGTTGTATTCATCAGTACACATTTTTATTTGCCTGTTTAAGACTGTGGGTAGATTTTCATCTATATTACACAGTAACAACAAGAAATCCAGGTCATTAAAAATATAACTGCAGTTAATAATAGTTTTATATAGCACCTGGAGCTGGACTGAACTGATATACACTACTCCTCATGGCACACCCGTCTTTGGATGAGAGGAGATAAGAGTCCCATCAAAATATCAAACAAAAATGATCAAAAGAAAAAAAGATTAAAATAAAAGATTAAATATTTGCATCTAAAATGCTAAAATGTAGTCTTGTACAAGTGATGTACAAGAAAAACAGTGAAGGAGTACATAAATATTATACATAAGCCAATGTTATTTTTACTTTCCGCTATTCAGCACCGTGAAAATCAACACAAAAAAACGCCTGCTGTACCTCCAACTTCAGTACAGCCTGTTTTTTTCTTAGCTTGTAGTAATTTAACTGGATTTTATAGCACAATGTAAATTGAAATACTAACTCTGTAAAACACACTGTCCTCAGTACATCAGACAAAACTAGGCAATCATTCTGGTACCTTCTTTGTTATCTGCACTTTGGTGCAAATTCTCAAAGCTCTCTCAGTTAAATCAAAACCCAAACTGTAATTCATCAAGCCCAAGGCTTTTGTGTCCTCAGCTGTCTGCTGCTAATAATATGCTAGCAGACAGCACAGCCTAACAGGCACAGTATGAATGTGAGTATCATTGGAGGAATTTTGCTTTTAGTGGAAGAGTGCTTTGAGTGCTCAATAAGAAAAAGCTGATGAATGCCATTCAATTTAACACAGCTGAGTTCAGTTAACTGCATCTTGACTTTGACACATAAAAATACCTAAATATATAACAAAAAACAGCCTTTAAGTAAGAGAAAAGATTGAAAATGTTAGCTGTGCTTTCAAAGTCAATATACATAGAATGGAGGTCTGAGCTGTTAAGTTTGTGTGCTGGTACCGTCTGTATGTTCAGCACAATCGTAGCATCAGGCAGATAGCTCATCTGGATGATTCAGTTGGAACAGAGATCACGGTTTGTGGAAGGAAGTGAAAGATTTGCCTTCTGGTGGACTCTTTGGTCCCTCTCGCTAATACAACACCTAACCAACTTTCACAAAGAGCGCTAGTATTTGTTCTGGTAAACAGAACATAATTATAAACATAGAAAGTAAGTACTAATAAATAAGTACTAATTTAATATGAATGAATGAATTAGGAACATGGTCAAGGTTATTTGTCAGTCTCCAATTCACTTCTTAAAAACTATATTAGATTTATTGAGAAGACAGGAAAAAGAGTCCATGTGTATTATAGCTTTAACATCGGTAGTGTTTATATTCATAAAACACTACCGATATATATTCAGCCTCAAAACTCACCTTTTTAATTTAGCTTTCACCTGACGTTTATTTATTTTATGCTTATTTATTCTATCCTGTTATTCTATTTATATTATTTATTTTATCTTTTTACCCTGTATATATCCTTATTGGGTCATATCTCCAGTGTTTCCTCGGAGGGGGCTCTCTGCACCGGGGCTGTGATCGACCGTGGCTGCTGGAGCTCTGTGGGTCCTCTCAGCCTGGCTGGGGGGCTTCTTTGCCTCCCTCCTGCTGTGTGCCCAGCCTGGAGGCTGCGGTCTGTGACCGGCTCCCGGTGCAGACAGCTCCCTGTGATAGTGTTTCCTCACTTAGCTCATGCGTACCCAGCCCCATGTTAAGCACTTTGTGCTACATTTTTTGTATGAAAAGTGCTTTATAAATAAAGATTGATTGATTGATTGATTGATTGATTGATTGATTGATATATTCACATATTTATGTTCCGACTGAAGCTAGCTATTTTCGATTAAGTATGTTTGTTGTGTGCAACATGTAGCCACCTTGTTACTTGTTACTGGTTAATCTTGAAGGCTCAAGCTGAGCTTTTTTAATGTATACATGTTGTTGTTTTAAAATTAGATGTGATGACATAGGGATGGACATCACTGAAAAGTGATTTAATCTCACCCTTTCTTTGGGGGGAAGACGGTGTATCCAAAAGAAATCCCCACAGGCCCAACACACAGGGCCCCAGGCCAAATGCAAACCCAAGAAGTTTGTGATGTGATGCATCAGTGGTAACTGCTCCATCTCTGTTTGGTGGGTATTTTTCCCTTAGATTTCTATACAGTCTTTTTAGAACCACAGGACTCTCATCTACAAATCATTAGAAGGAATGCAGGTTCAAGACATGTCTGAATTGGTTCAGCTTTTCAGACCAGGAAGTAACAGTCCATCCATCTTTTCTTATAGAGTCTATGTGTGAAGCCTGAGAAATGTTTGGCCAGAAACTATTCCACCACTTTATGTCTTTCATGAAGCCTCTGACCTTCTCGCTGCCTCTGAAGTTCTAGAGTTCTGAAGATTAGAGCAGTTAGAGAGTTTTAGAGTGATATAACTTTTCAAAAGTTAAAAACAAGAGGAGAAATGTCACAATTAAATACTGGAACACCTTATTTCAAACAACAGCAAAAGACAACAAAACCGTCTGGAAGATAATTGGCGATGGGATGTGATTGCACACACACCCTTTTATCTGCGGAGGGGTTAGAGCTCTGCAGTGTGGCATGTGACCACCATGAACTTTGTTTTCATTTTCTGTGAAAGACAGGAAACCTGACAAAAGAATTAAATGAATGAAGCAAAATAATAATAATAATAATAATAATAATACTAGAGCTTTTATGCCTTAATTACTTTTATTCCAAAATAATAAGACAATAGTTGGAGCTTTAATGTAATAACAACAAAAGAAGAAAGTACTGGATTACTGTGTGGAGTTTTGTGCTGACACATCAGTACAATAGTGGAGAGTGGTACATATCAAAGTAACATCTACACTAAAAATGGACACAAAGTTTTGAAGCAGATTTTGGAATCAAAAAGTAGTTTGAATGAAAAGAAAGAAATGCCACAAACCTTTCTAATCTAAAGAAATAAGGAGTGAAGCTTTAAAGTGATAATTAAACTGGCTTACTGTGTCTTAAGAAAGATGCATTGGGGCTGGATTGAAAAGTCTGCATAATAAGGGTCAAATATTCATTTTACTTTCTTAAACTAATTACAGTTTCAAAGTAGTTAAACAAGGTCATGAAAAAAGGGCAGCTATGGGCGCTACAGTGATAAGAGAATGATATGCAGCCACACACACTTCTGCTCTGTTTGACTTTGAAGCCACATCACAATCACATGACTATTATATAGTTACAGCGGTTTCAGGGAAGTTTCTTGGTTTTGATATTCTTATTGTGAAAACCAATTGGTAACAGTATAAAATAAAAATACATTTTGCAATGCAGTTATCTGTCTGACAAAGGGCTCCGACACTATGTGGGCTTCTGACACGCAATGGTGTCGGCTTGAGACAGAGAAGAGAAAATGGCAGTTCACAGTGGATGTCTTCAACACATAGTCTACAATCTACAAGTGAAAGACAGATCATTAGATATTGCTCCTATTTCAGTGTGGAAACTGAACTGGATTTGATTTGAATTTTGACACCAGATTACCTAGCTATTAGATTACCAGTGGACAGTGTACATATTCAGGTTCTTCTGATCTTGACTGAACTTGTAACCATGACTTGAGTGAAGCAGTTCTCTCGAGTTACACTGAAGACACTGTAGTTTCCTTTTCCACTGAAATTTATTACACTGTAACTGATTGTGTTAAACATTTATTTTATAGGAAATTTAAGTCTTAATTGCCAGGATTATTCAGATAGGGAATGATTCAGTAGCTTATAGAAGCACCTTTAGCAGCAATAATTTAAAGTCATACAGAAAATTATTACTTCATCTGTCTCTCACATGACTGACAAGAAATTTTAGGCCTGCTTTACTTTGCAATTTTGCTGGAATTCATTGAGATTTTGGGTTGTTTTTTAATTTTTTTTATGTACAGCTTTCTTTAGGTTCTGTCACAGCATGTCGCTCAGGTTGAGGTCTAGAATTTGACTGGACCCTTTGCCCCTCTACCCCCCTACCCCCATGCTTGACAGTTGGTACGAGGTGCTGATGCTGTTTTTGCCAAACATTGCAATTTTGGTATTGTCTGTCCAAAGGACTTTGCTCCAGAAGTTTTGTGGTATGTTCAGATGCAACTTTGCAAACCTTAAGCTGTGCAGCCATGTTCTTGTTAGAGAGAAATGGCTTCCTCTGACAACCATTTCAAACAAACCATATCGTTTCACTCTGCATACAGTCCTGTAAAAATCTTATCACGGGATTGTACCCAAAAAAATCTATTTCCCTATCTCTCCTATTTGGAAAAGACAGCGCTTTCAAAAAATGTAATTAGTCAATGACACAATTTTACAATTTTGCCTCCATACATCACCACAGAGAATTTGAAATCACTGTGGTGATGTGTAGAGGACATTGTAAAAAAGTGTCAATATCCAAAAACTTACTGACCTAAGTGTACTTGGCAGGTGAGTGAGTGAGCCATATGTCGATCACCAGCAAACCCAAGCAAACAAACACTATCAGTCAGATAGCTGGTAATTTAAACTCTTGCTAAAACCAGTGGAGAGAGTCTTCAAGTGACGATCCATTTTCTGTAAGAATATTATGGTCCACTTATGAAATAACAGATGCTGTAGCAGCATGACAGCATCTAACCTCTTTACATGATCATCATCCCGAAATCATGTCTGTAGGTCCTAATGTACAGTAGCATCTCATATAGAAAGAAAACCCTGACAAAGATGGGTTATGCCAGATCTTTAAAGTTGAAGTAATAAGATGGTATTTGAAACTATACAACATATGTATGATGATTATATTTTGCAACGTTACACTTCATCCTACTTTAGTCACAACGTACAACCAATTATAATTCCTGGTGTAAATGGGAATAGACATTTTTAGGATCCATTTTTCAAATATTATAGGTCATTTTATTTAGTAATTATGGAACTTCCGAGAAGTGTTTCCACAAAGACTGAAATTGCCGCCTGTATACACAATTTGTTTTCTCTGTTTTACTGTAGAACCTCAGTATTCGTGTCTTGATGCATGCTCAATCATCCAGGTAATCCCAAACATTGATTCTGTTTATCTGGAAGTAGCATTTTCTGTTTAGTCACTTATCCAAGTGACTGAAGAAATCACTTGGATGAGCAACAAAACATTTCTCCCACTGAAAACACAACGTCCAGATGAACAGAATCAACTTTTTGGAACCTCAGTATTCATTTAGCGTAACTGTATTTGCAATATGGTTCCAGACTTTTTCTGTGATTGGATCTGATATTTCCTGGGATTTCAAAAGTCTGTTGCTCATAACTGCATATTATATTAAGAACTTGCTATTTTAACTTCCAAACAGAGAGAATGGAGATTCCAGGTATCAGTGTAGCAGATTGGAAAGAGGTAGCCTGTCCTGAACTAAGCCAAGTGATCAAATGCACCAAAATGCACCAAAATGCACCATTCTTTTTTTTTATTTGTAATGTCAAATTCCAGTTTCACATCATGAATTGTGTTTATTGACTTAGCAAAGATAATTTATTCTACTTAGAATGGAAATACTAACTCATAATTTACATGCATCAAGAAATTGCTAATTATAAAGCTAATTATAAAGTTAATGAAACTAGTCTGTAAAAATCTCATCTGCATTAAATAAAACCACACTCTTCATGAAGATGGTGAAAATCACTTAAGAAAATCAGTTAGCATAAATAGCAGGAGTCTTCTGAGTGCAGAGACTTTACAGGCAGTTGATTAAGTTTGTGATGGTAGGAAAAACAACAAGTAAATTAACAAGCAATTTCATTTCATTATAGACTGTCTTTCAGTAACTATTGAAGAAATTGACATATTATTTATTATTTTTTTTAGAACAAGAATTACTATAAAAGATAATCCTTGCTTTGATGCAAGCCACTTGTTAATTGTAATGTTGTTAATGCTTGTTAAAACAGCTGACCTGATTGGCTGCCTCTCTGGACTTTTTTGGGGGGGCGGGGTAACAACAATAACAATAATAATATTCATATTTATAACAAGGTGCAATAATAATTAATGTGCAATAATAATAGTGTGCAATACACATACACTTATATAATAATAAGTTAAGTTACTGTGTCGTGTCATGTTGTTTTGTGTTGTTCGTAGTGCCGATGTGGGACAGTTTTCCAATTTCATTGTACTATTGTACCATGTATGACCGTGCAATGAGAAAGATAAAGAGTTATCTTATCTTATCTTATCTTATCTTATCTTATCTTATCTTATCTTAATGTGTCTGTAGATACTGAGGTTGATGAACAACCCAAACACAGTACTATAAAAATTCCCATACATCCATTCTCTTCCGCTTATCCTTTTCGGGGGGGCGGTGGGGAAGAACCCCCAAACATGGGGAGAAACATGGGGAGAACATGCAAACTCCACACAGAAAGACCCTGGCCTGATGGTGGAGGTGAACTCAGGACCTTCTTGCTGTAATGCAACAGTGCTAACCACCGAACCACCTACTATAAAAATTAATTACTAATATTTACCTGTCAACAGCAACAACAGCCCTCATCTGCTTCAGCCTTGCTCCCACCCTCACCTGGTTCCTGTGCAACTCCACTCACTGTAACGGAGCATGATGTCAGACGGGTCTTCCTAGCAGTGAACCCCAGGAATGCTGCCAGTCCAGACAGAGTACCTGGCAAGGTGGTCAAAGCAGGTGCCCACCAGCTAACCCTCGTCTTCACCAGAATGTTCAGCCTCTCCCTATATCAGGTAGTCGTCCCGTCTTGTTTAAAATCAGCTGCAATCATCACAGTGCCGAAGAAGTCTCCCATCACTAACCTGAATGATTATCGTCCTATGGCCCTCACTCCGGTAATCACGAAATGCTTCAAGAGACTAGTCCTTCATCAAGGACCATCTCCCCCCCAGAACCCGACCTCTATCAGTTTGCATACCACGCAAACAGATCCACAGAAGACGCCATCGTTGTAGCTCTCCACTTTGTGCTGATCCACCTGGAGCAGCGACAAAGCTACATTCAAATACTCTTTATGGATTACAGCTCAGCTGTCAGTGCAATCATCCCGGATAACCTCATCACCAAACTGGTCACTCTTGCCCCCCTCCCTCTCACATGTGCCTGGATAAATAACTGTAAGACTTAGCCCCCATCTCTCCTCCACTTGCACGCGGAGCACCCTTGAGCCCCTTCCTGTATTCTCTCTACACCCATGACTGCAGTCCCACCCACAACAACAACCTTATCATCAGGTTTGCTGATGACACCACAGTAGTCAAACTAATCTCAAAGGGAGACGAAGCAGCCTGCAGAGAGGAAGTCCTGGAGCTGGCAGCCTGGTGTTCTGAGAGCAACCTGGCACTGAACACCAAGAAAACCAAAAAGATTATCATTGACTTCACGAGGCTCAGCACTGACTTAGCCCCCCTGTACATCAACGGTGAGTGTGTGGAGAGGGTCCACACCTTCCAGTTCCTCTGCATCCTCATCTCTGCTGACATCTACTGGACGGACAACATCATAGCAGTTGTCAAGAAGGCCCAGCAGCAGCTGTGCTTCCTGAGGGGCCCCAGGAAGCACAAACTGGACCCCAACCTGCTGCTGACGTTCTACTGCTTGTCCATTGAGAGCCTGCTGACATACTGCATCACAGAATGGTGCGGACGTTGCACCAAGAGAGCAGGGTGAGACTTCAGAGAGTAGTTAAGGCAGCGCAGAAGATCATCGGCTGCCCTCTCCCCTTCCTGATGGACATTTATACCTCCCGCTGCCTGAGCAGAACAACAAACATCATCAAGAACAGCTTCCACCCTGATTTTGACCTATTCAACCTTCCCTCAGGGAAGCGTTGCAGGTGCATCAGTACAAAGACTGACAGACTCAAGAACAGTTTCTTTCCAAAAGCCATAACCGCCCTCAACTCACACATGCACTGACAACACAGTTTCACCCCCCAAGGACTTCCTTCTATACACAGACTATGCAAACTACCATCATTACTGTGCAATATTTAATTTACATGCAATACCCCACACTGTAAATACAAAACCCTATTGATTTCTTTAATATTTTTATATAGCGCCACAGAAACTGCTGATGTGTATATAGTGCTGCAGAACTGTGCACCTTCCCGCCTCTTTTTTTCTACATGTCTGTACTGGGTAGGACTTGCTCTGAATCTCATTGTACATGTGTATGAATAGTGACAATAAAAGGCATTCTATTCTATTCTGTTCTTTTTTGTTGCATAGAAAAAGTCCTTGCTAAATTCATAAATGCTCTCACAAATGCCGATCCAGTTGAAGTTCTTGTGGATAATGTCAAATGTTAACTACTGTTAATGGAATATTTCAGTAATCATCACTTGCATCTGTGTGTAAACTTCCAAAACAAATCTTTTTTTGCAAGATTTGATCAAATATAAAAAAAACAATATAAAAAATATATTTAAAAAAACACAAACATTGACCATATTTAATGCCATACATTAGTGCCATACCATATTTAAAGCAGCTTCAGCTTGCTTTTGTTAGCAAGCTGAATCTGAATCTGCATGGAACAGAATAGAGCACAGACTTCTTGGATGAGCTGTTCCTTGCAGAAGGCTTTATTACTTGCCCTAATAGACACTAATAGGCACCAAGACCACAGTCGATAGGTCCAGTTCAATATTCGCAGAGGTCAAGCTTAGCAGGTGGCAATCAACCATGGGGGTCTGTGATGACCCAGCTGTCAGTCAAAGCACTCAGAGGCCAGCCGTGTCGCTTCAGTTCAGTTTGCAGGGATTCGTTTAAGCATAGATCTGTCCCGCCTCAGCAATTCAGTCAAGTTCAGGTCTCAACATCGACTAGGCCATTGCAACACCTTGATTCTTTCCTTTTATAGCCATTCTGTTATAGATTAGTGTCCTGTTGCATGACCCAGTTTCTGCCAAGCCTTATCTGTCAGACAGATAGCCTCACATTTGACTCTAAAATACTTTGGTACACACAGAAGTTGATGGTGAACGCCTCGTCTGGGTTTATGCCCTCTCCCCACTTTCCTCTGCTACACTTCACAGATATCCCCAAAAAATTATTGATTTAATTCTTTTTTTTAGGAGTTTTGATCAGTTAGGAGAATAAAACACATGCTTTCCTTTGTCAAAAGAAGGAGCAGTAATATAGGCAATAGTTTATTTTGAATTTGTCACTTTAGGCATGTTTTATGTCGCTATCATTGTTAATCTAGAGAAAAAACATGAGTAGAGCTCAAAACAAAAAACAGGCAGGATGTTAGCTATCTGAGTAGTAACCGAGCCACGGAGGCGACTGGGTTCGTTTGAATATACGTTCAAAACAAACATGTTGGGAAAATCATGATTTTCACTTTTTCAAGCTGATTAATGTTTTACAGGAATTTCAAACTAAACACTGAACTTGTGCTTATTTCATAAAAGGTTGATTATCAGTACTACAGTGATAACATGGCTTACAATAAAACTGCTGCTGTTATGAGATCTGTTCTGAGATGACTACAGAAATACTCAAAAACTGTCCCGTTCGAACATCTACTTAGCGTGCTTGTGTGAGAGTTCATCTTCAAATATTTCTTGTCTATATTTTTATTCCATCGCTGACATGATTTCATAGACATTATAAACCTTCTTAATGACAGAAGTGTATTTTCATTTCAACACAGGGGCTGACAATCAGGTAAGACTTCTCCCAGAGAAGCTGCAACACCCTCAGCACTTTACATACGATGTTACGTCAGTCCATTTCTATCTTCCTGTGTTGGCCAAACGATTGTCTGGAGGATGACATTTTCTTATGACAAACCACTTTCACTGTATCCAGCGCTGCTTATCTGCTCTTCCCCTGTGGACACTGGATTTTGTAGCCCACCCTGTAGGCCTGCAGGTATACACGTGCCTGGTTTATCCTGGAAACACAACCACAATCACACAACTGTGTAATATTGTATTCTAATCAAACTGGATTAACACAACCTTTAACATATGTTAAATAATTTGCACCTCTTAAATTCAGTCATGCCTCACTTTTCATTGCGTTATTGGAAACCCTTTAAAAATACCTTCATGGCTTACTTAATCCAGTTAAGGGCGAAAGTAATTACATAAAGAATAGCTGACAGTAAAGTTCTTGAAAGTTCATTTCTTTGACAGGAAATTAAACCATCTTGTGATTAGGAAAAACTGCAACTGCTGCCAGATACTTCATGAATTAGTGTTGGAGAATGCAGGAGGAAAAACAGCTAACCTGTATTTAGTACAAAGCTGAACTCCGAAGGGTCCACAGCGGTCAACGTAGCTTTCCCTAAATGCTTTCCTCACCCCTCGAGCCATACTCACTATTGTAGTGACCACTGGGCACGTCCTAGGACACAAATAAACACAAGACATGTACTGCAGTAAGTTGCTGTACCTAAACAACTGAGAACAACAGATGACCTCACATTTGACCCTAGAACACTTTGGTACACAGGGAAGTTTATGGTGAAATCGTCACCTCTGCACCACTGTGCTTGACAGTATCAGGTGTTTGTTCTGATATACTGTGATTGTTATGTCAAAAGTGGTGCATTATCGCCAAATATTTCCACTTTGAAATCGTCTGTCTAAAGGACATTGTTCCAAAAGTTTTCTGGTTTGTTCAGATGCAACTTTGCAAACCTAAGCCATGCTGCCATGTACTTTTTGAAGAAACACAGACATAAAGAGGAATACATTTCTCTCTATGTAAGAAATCCTTCTCATAAATTTTAAGGGCTTGAATAATCAGGCCCCATCTTATCTAAAGACCTTATAGTACCCGTATCACCCCATTAAAGCACCCAAGATGTAGCTCTTGGGATTGTTGCAATTTCTCTGAGAAATGCACAGACTGACCTCAGTATGAATTTCTATAACTCCTGGGAAGTTTGTGGCATTGTGTTAACACATGCCTGAATGCTCCAGACAAGCAAACTGCCAAATCTTCAGCTCTTATAGAGTTGGCAACGCTTGCTGTTAATCAAGGGCAATAGATTAACAGGACCAGGCTACTACTTTTTTATTTCTGTGTCCACAGAGTCCTGTGAAAACTTTCTTTTGCATATGATTTTAGTTTTGTCCTGTTGGTTTGTTGTGTTTATTACTGTTTAATTACTTCAAGGCACTGATTGATGCATTGGGGCTAATTTGCAAGCTAGTAAAACTCAAATTTTGGGATTTCTAATCCTCCCTGAGATTTCGATTTTGTTGTAATGCTGAGTTTTATATGGGGAGGTTTGTTTTTCCAAAAAGAATATTGATAATGTCGAATTATGAAATTTGCACCAGGTTCTGTTTGGACAAATTAGGTCCCCTAAAATTAATTAATTTTAGGTAAGATTAATATTTTGTTTGTAAAGGAAAATAGGGAGGTTCGACCAACAATGTAAATCATCTTGTACCACTTTGAGTGACAGAGTTTAACTGAAGCTAAACAACTCTTAAAGTTTGGGGGAAATGTTAATCTGAGATATTTAATATTGCCTGTGTGGAGGTGATTTGGTGGCATCAAGGCTGTAGCACAGACAAGCTGGAAGAGGACCCCATAACACTGGAGGATCCGCGTGACAGCAAACAGACCCAAACCCCAGGAAGGACACTAGCCAGCATAACCAGGGCACCAGGGCACACCCCCAGGATGACCCAGCCCCACGGGGCCCCCACCCGACCAAGTTAATGGCAAGGTTTGAGTACTGCCTCAGGTATTTTATTTATCTTTATTTATTTTTTAAGTCCAGCACAGAGTTAAAGTCTCTTCCTATTGTATGATGAGTTCTGTGCTGGGTGTCATCTTTATTGAGGTCAATTAAATAAGCAATTTTGAGGGGAATGTTTTCAATATAAATGCTGATAAGTACAAATCTTCTTCCTGGGTCTTTCTGTGATTGTAGTTTTGTGAGAGAAATTAATTCTGTTGTTATTCAAAATAGCAGCAGTGTTATAATTAGCTGCGAATATGTGGGGAAATTGCAGTGACTTTAATGCTGTACTTTTTGTGTCTGAGTTTCTTGGAGTAGACATGCATCTGACCATGGATTTATTAACTCTCTGAAAAGCCTTCAGTTGATACAATAATCTGTAGCAAGAGTACTGACAGGGACTAGAAAGAGAAACCAAATTTCTCTCATATGGCTTCTCTTCGTTGGCTCCCTGTTAAATCCAGAATTCAATTTAAAATCCTTCTCATAAAATACAAGGTCTTGAATAATCAGACCTCATCTTATCTAAAGACCTAATAGTACCATATCACCCCATTAAAGCACTTCACTCTGTGAGATATGTTGTGTATGGATGCTGTAGAAGTTATTGATACTCACAGTCTCTCACAGTGCAGGCCCGCAGTGCCCTCTGGACAGGTACAAGTGCTGTGGGGGCTGCATGTGCCTCCATGTTGACAAGGTGGCACACAGGGTGTAGTCACCGCTGCAGACACAGCACACAGGATCATCTTTTGTACACGTACTGTATATGTACACATTATTCCGCACTCATGGACTAACCTTGTTCACAGAGCTCTCCAGTGAAACCTTTGGTACAGCGGCACCGGTTGAGGCCCACACACACGCCACCATTTTTGCAAGGTTTCTGGCACACAACAGGCTCTGATCAAGACAGAAAAAAAAGAATGCATAAATCCAAACACATTAAGTCTTCTTACTAAACTTGGAGCATAGATTATTTAGAGTATTTGGACAGTTATAAATTACACAATGAGCAGAACATACATTTATCAACAACAGTGTAAGAACAAAAAGCTGGACGGTGTTTCCGCTTATAAGTATGGAGCAACTTCTTCTGTGTGTTCTTGTAGGAATGAATATGTGACTATAGCCAAAGGGATGTAATTGTCACGGGAAGCGGATCAGAATCAGGTGCAGACTGAAAGTCACAAGTTAACAGTTCTTCATTCACACAAAAACACCAGGTGCAGAATATATACAGGTGGTGATAAGCCAGAGATCTATGGGAAGGTTCAGGGAAGGGAAACAGGTCCTTCTCACTCGTACGCCAAATCACTGCTCCACACGCTCAACTCGCTCGCTCTGCTCGGGAAATCCCACACACACGCCACTCCAAACTGCCAACATCCACGCTCAATGTTCCAAAGTTCGGGGTAACAGGGCAGGTCCGGAGAATCTATTTACAGGAAGACGAAAGTAACGAATAGGAAAACACACGAAGAAACTAGAACCCACATGTCAAACTCAATAGTCTAACGACGTGGAGCTTAGAGCCTCTGCCTTAAGAAGTGGCCAAGGAACATGATGATGAATCACCGGCGCGTGATTAGAAGCAGGTGCGTGGGACAAAAGCAGAAGCTCGCAGTGAGCTCCACCCAGGCAGAGCGATGAGAGAAAGAGAGCAAAACCAAAACACATGTAGCCTTGCAGGGCCGGCCGGGCAGGGACCGTGACAGTAATGACATTAATTCTCTTTCCACTTAAAAACACTGTTACTGATTAGAGAAATAAAAGCTCCAGATGAAAGTCTGGACATTAGAAACATGTTGATTATGAAGCTATGCACTGGCAGACACCATAGCATGTTGTGATTGCAGGGCTTAGCTCTACACCACTGACACAGAAGAAAAATGTGCAGATTTTCAATAATTACTGAATATGCTCTGAAATGCCAGGTGACAAAACAGGATGGAACATTAAACACTGCATATTTGTCGGTGTCTGGTTTCAAATATAAGAGAAAGAGTCCAGAAATATGTCAAATGATTGCTTCTCTCCACCCATAAGCACATTAGAATAAAAGACATTATCTCATCTTATTTGGTCAACAACAACAACAACAACGATAGAGTAGTGCAACAATGGAAACAAACAGCAAGCAACAGGGAGAAGAAGAAACCATGGGAAACCTTGCTGCATCCACAGGTGTCAACATCTAATTTCACATCCAATATCACACTTTGAAGGCCTTCGGGCCTTTAGCAGGATAAAGCCTCCTGCTGCACAGAAGCAAATCAAACTCACTGCATAGAGCAAAGTCATCCGAAGACATGAGAAGCTTTATATTACCTTTTTTTTTTTTTAAATAAACATAAGTGGTTGTTAAAATTACATCCATGATAATTTGTAATTTACTGTGTAAACATGGTTTAATCATATTTTTTGAGTCTGAATATATTTTAATTATACAGCAAAAGCTACACAGAGATACAGTAACACAGAATGACTGATCTCACCTATCTGGCATCGAGCTCCTTGCCATCCACCAACACATGTGCATTTGTTGACGTCCACACATCTTCCCCCATTTTGACAGGCAGGAGTGCAAAGGGCTACAAAAAGCAAAATGATGTAGTAACACACAGTCTGTGCAGAAAAATGTGTTCATGCTTTTTTTGTTTTTCTGCCATACTATAGCCCATATTTTACCAGAAACAGTTTGGAGGCAGGTGGACGGGTAAATCTCAGTGGTGCCAACACACCTGGGATAATTCATTTATTGTATTATGTTACTCACGCAAGAGGCACTGGGGGCCAGTGTAGTCAGAGGGACACTGGCAGGTATCAGGTCCCACACAGCGACCCCCGTTAGCACAAGGCAACTCACACACAGCTGAGAAAGGGGAAGAGACATGAAGAAAAGTCAAAGTGTTACGGCTGCGGCCATATGACCACTGTGTGCTGTCTTGTTCTGTCTCTCTACTGTGTTTTAGACTCTTTGCAGGTCCATCCTCTAATGAAGAGTAGCGAGCGGCTGATTGGCCCGTGGAACACGTGCCCACGTTCAAAAGCCGCTCTGACAGCTCCGGGAGAGAGAGAGAAGCGGCGGCGGTTTGACAGCCGACGCGGTCCTGGCCCTGGTTTCCAGCTTATACCTTTTGTTGTGTATTTGTGTGAGCGTGTTCGGTGAGAGCAGCTCCTAGTGTGTTAACTTAGTGCTTAGGCACTTATAGGCTGAAGCAGAAGGGGTGAGCCGCCTTTTTCTTTGGAACAGTTTTCTCCTGTTTTCCGGGTTAGGGAGCGAGGGTTAGTATTGTCATTTGTTTGTTTTATTTCTTTCATAGGGTTTAGTTAGTTTTCTCTGGTGGGATTTAGTTGGTTTTGTTTATTGTTTTGGCCTGGGTTCACCCTGGAGCTATGCTTCATCACCTTTAATAAAATCACTTTTTTACTCACAACTGGTTTTTGGATGTTTGGCTTGGGAACCAGGGCGGGTATTTGTCTCTCTCTCTTCCAACCTTTATGTGCGTCTCCACCCGCCTAGACTGGGGGCGTAACACAAAGCTAACAATCAAATCCAGAAGAAAACGGCATTGTGACACACACGTCACCTGTGCACATGCATTTATACATGCATGGATATATGTCAGCCTCTGTGTTAAAAGCATTTTCTGGGCAACACATTGATGTAAACAGTGCTTCTCTAAACACTGTCCACTCTTTTTATTTGATGTAACACCTGTCCCTCTCTTTTCACAGTCATGCCTCAGCCAAGTGGGAGTGTTTAATGATCCCCAAAGGCAGTGTACCTGTGTGGCAGCCTGCTCCTGTCCAGCCACGAGGACACAAACACTCGTTCCAGCGCATACAGGTACCTCCATGAGCGCAGGGCGGGGAGCACATGGCTGAAACATGCAACGAAAAGGGCTATAATACTCCTCTTTGCATTAAAACCTTATTCTAACCTCAAAGGACACCAAAAGTGCACAAAAAAGAGACACAAATTAACTTTAATTTAATCTGCACAGTCTATATTCCTGTGAAAAAACATTTTAATTATATATATGCTATGTGTAACGTTTATTGTACCTGAGCAGCCCACTCCAGGATAGCCTGGAGGACAGTCGCAAATGTTCGGGGCAACACACACTCCATAGTTCTGACAAGGGGGGTCGCACACAGCTGGAAAGGCAGAGAGGCTAATAAAGATAAGTGAAGGAATTGAAATAAATCTATTTTTAGATTTTTAAAAAGTCCTTAACACTACATAAGATGTATTATGTTTGACTCACGCTGACACTTGGTGGGGTCATCTTTTCTAATTATATAGCCTTCCTTGCAGGTGCAGTTAAACCCACCAGGATGGTTCACACACAGCTGCTCGCAGCCTCCATTAGTGAAGTCTTCACACTCGTTCACATCTCATGACAGAAGACAGAAGGAGGGCAATTAAACATTAAACCTACATGACAGTTGCTTAATTTATGGTTGGCTAAGGCATGCCCGCCATGTATTCATTCAAGGGAGTCATTAGTCCATAACAGACTATCAAACTATCAAATTTCCTTTTTTATGAATAGCTTCATGAAAAGAAATCACATGGCGAATGCAACGCAAATGAGAAGCCGATCTAATCTCTGAAAGCCTCTCTGGCTCTTCAGCCTTTTTGTTAATCAATCTTAAAGACTACAACAATAAATTGCTGTCTGGATAATCTACACTCATCGGCCACTTTTGCTAGTTTTGCTTCGACTTTTTTTTTCGTGTGGCAGAAACGGGCTTCCATACATAACAGTAGCTTTGCCATCAAACAAAGAAGACCAAGACATACAGAAATATTAAATATTCCGCTTAATTTACAGAGCGAAACGTTGAAGCCGATCAAGAGTAAACAAAAAGTAATGTAGTAATAAAGTGCTGGCAGTGAACATGAACTCTCACCCACACAGCTCCTCGCGTCTTCATCCAGTTGCCAGCCAGCTTGACAGCTGCACTGAACATGGCCCTCAGCCCTTACAGTGCACATATGGTCACAACCACCATTTCTCAGCTTACAGGATGTAGCATCTTTTTGGGTAAAATAATAATAATAATTTTTAGCTTGGTACACAGAAATACTGAACATTAAAGGAGACTCGTAAAATGAGTGAACTCGCTATTTCAGCTTCTAAATTGTGAAATTTGGTGCTATGCTTCTTCTTTTTGATAGAAGAAGCAATGTTTCCAGGTTTTGGACTGCTGATCAGAAGGAAAGAAATATATTCAGCTGTGTCATGTCACGCTGAAAGATTTGATCTTGACGAAAAATCTGTGATAAAACCCCAGGACAGGAGTTCTTAATAAGATTTTTTTATTCAGATTTGAAAGAAGTGCCTACCTTCTGTTTTTTTTTAATAATTATATATTTTTGTACACAAAAGACTGTAATCAAACTTACTCCTGCAGTTTAGGTTGTCTATGTCTAACAGCAGAGGAGGGGGGCAGTGGCAAGTATGTCCCCCTGGAGAATTAGTGCAGGTGTGGGAACAGCCGCCATTCTGGAGTTTACATTCATCGATGTCTATGCATACAAACCCACACACAGAAACACACAGATCATAAACATCATTTTTGGACATCTCTCTCTTATGCATGCAACAGATTCCTCACAGTCTGGTTTTCTCATCTCACTAATTCTCCAAAATGTGCCCTCAGGACAACTATTTCCAGAATGTCTGCACAGAAAATATGCACAAAAAAACAGAATCACATGCACCAAAATAATTAAGAGATAAGACATATTCATGGCAGATTCCTACTGATGCTTGGCATGTTTAAATGACTGAAAATGATTGGGTAAACAGCAGTGAGTGTTTAAGAGGGACTGACCCACGCAGGTGTGGCCATCAATGTGCAGCTGGTAGCCGGGTCTGCAGGAGCAGTGGAAAGAGCCCTGAGTATTGATGCAAATGTGCTCGCAAGTCCCATTTACTGCCACGCACTCATCCACATCTGGAGAGATCAGCAACATTTAGATTACTCTTGTGCCATGGCAAAACATGAAATACATTCTGCACAAGGACTCATTTAGACTTTTGAAACATTTGAAATTCTATAAGCACAAAATTGCACAAACCTGGAATACCAGCTAAGTGCAGAGTGACTGAATGGAGAGAGCAACAATGCCTATGTCTTTTGAGAATGATGCAGAAGCCCACAGAGATGATCTTTGCTGCCCTCTGTTGACTAGCCGCACTATGACTTGACCTTATAACCTCCTCTCTATTTCAATGCAAATTTGGGATTATTAGAAAGAAGAAATACAGCAGCTGTGTTTAGGTTTCAATTTAACTGGTTACTGTGTGTAACTGATGAAAATGAAGAGGACAGTTACATTTTAACTACTGTACTGCCCATCTGATTGGCTGGTATGGTGTGTGGTGCAGTACATTTTAGACTGCAGTTTGTTTTACTTCACTCATCAATAATAAAGGCAGTTTAAAGGTCTCACAGCCATGCACTGTGAGATTTTAGCAGTTTCATACATTTACTGCAAGCAAAACTATGATGCAAGTACCTAATAAAAATGTGTATGACATCAGATTTGACATATACAGACTGTGCAACAATAACAATAACAATAACAATAATAATAATAATAATAATAATAATAATAATAACAGAGGTCTTGATCCATAGCTGTAGTTCCTTATCTATTCTGCTGCCGTTCCCGTTTGTTTCACTTAATCTGTTTGGTTTGGACGGTGTTATGTCATCAGCCAGAGGTCATCCTAAATTTCTGAATTTTGTCCTGGACTACTTTTGGTCGCAATAACATTAAAATAAACTCCTCTGACAGTAGCAAAGCCCACATTTTAGAGTTAATGCAAACAATATACCCAATACTTGGATTATATGGAGCTTTAGAGAATAAGCAGAGGGGAACAGGTAGACACAATCATGTGGCAAATAAAATTTTCACATGACTCTATGCAGTCAAGTGAAAAAGTAAGCACACCCCATTATTCAGCAGCTTGTAGAACCACTGTTAGCAGCAATAACTTGATTTCAGCACCTCAATTCTCTCCTTTTCTCTCCATTGTTGTAGGCTTGCTGTTCTGCTGGGAATCATTTCCCTGTTTCATGACCAAGCCAAGCTTTAGCTGTGAGGTCGACTCGATGACTGAAAGGTGCCCAGGTCCTGCGGCTGCAAAACAAGCCTAAATCATCAACTCACTTATACCAACTGTCAAGCACCATCCACCATGGTGCTTGACAGAAATGTGGCACTGTGCATTACGGAGTAACATCCTAGGAACTAGCTAGTATTTACATTAAGGGTGTGCTTACTTTTTCACTAGATCCACAAAACAGTCGAATATGATTATTTATAGAACACATTTCACAATAATAAAAGTTGTACAACTGTTAACCCACAGAAAGAAGCAAGAAGCCTATTTTCTAAAATGTCAAACTACTTTTTTTTTAAAGAAACATAAGAAAAAGTCATGCTTACTCATGCCTACTTTAATAACATCCTACTACAGCCTGCCTTTTACCTGTGCAGCTGTGTCCGTCCGGGTCCAGCTGGTAACCCGAGGCACACTGGCAGCTGTAGCTTCCTGGCTCATTGGTGCAGTTGTGTTCACAGTGACCATTGTTCACAACACACTCATCAATGTCTGTAAACAAACACATGTAATGCTCGTACAGAGAAAGTAATGCTTGCATGATACAAGTGGGTAACAACAAACAAACACACACACCCCTTACCCACCAAAACAAGAGTGTCCATCGCCGTTGAAGCCCTGGTAACACTGACAGAAATATGACCCGATGATGTTACCGCACCGAGCGTTGGCGTCACACGTGTGACCACCAGATACACACTCATTCTCATCTGAAGACAGACAGAGAGCTAGTTCATTTCTATTCAGTAAAGCTTATACTACCACTTGGGATAATTTTAATGGAAGGGATAACAGCAAGCATTAAAACACGCGCACACAAGGAAGCTGACCCCGTCCACAGGAAACAGAGTTTTCCACGGAGGGACGTCAGCACTAATTGCTTACCTTCACAGTGTGTGCCGTTTCCCCGGTAACCCGGTCGACAAACACACTTGTAGCTCCCAAGCGTGTTCTCACATACACTCCGACCATCACACACCGCGGGACTCTCTATACATTCATCCACATCTGGGACAGAGACAAAAGGACAGAATAATTTAGTGACATATGGATCCAACATATGACTTCTTCTTCTATGCATTGTTGACACAATTTGCAATTAGAAATTATATCATCTAGAGAAAAGGAAATTTAATTCCTGCAAAGCACTTCCTTAATTTACTGGAAAGCAACAAAGGTACGAAGTCATTTTCATGTCAACAACCTTGTTTTAAATAACTGTCACTGAACCACTTTGGGAAGCTGTGGTAATAGATTACTTCTTTTTCTTCTTTTAATTCCCCTTTAGTCCATTTAACATTGTTACTTTCTGACAGTAGTGGTAAAATCATAGTACCTAATCAAACACAGCGCAGATGTTACTATGAAAATTTCAGCCATGAAAAGCAGGCACAGGAGGCACATCACACCTTGGCACACAGAGTAGCCTGGGCACACAGGACGTGCTGGAGGACCAGGGGTGCAAAGAAGTCGAAAAGAAAGAGAACAGACTTTTTTTTTTTCTTACAGAAAAAAAGAGGAAATCAGCCCTTAACGTTAGGGTGAAAGAGGGACAGGAGCATATGTAAGCAGGCAAAGCAGCAGAATGAAGCTGTATCTTGCTGCAAAGCATTTCTTTCTGTCAGACAAAGTTCTTACTTTGCAGAAACTCAAACGAAGTATGTTAAAAATTCAAAACACCAGATCAAATCTGGACATCAGCCTTTTTCAGTCGTGGTGATGTTTAATGATTTACCGACACAAGCAGAAGTCTCTGCTCTGAAGCCCAGCTGGCACTGGCATGAAAAGCTGCCAGGAGTGTTAACGCACACATTTCCCAGCTCGCGGCGACACAGCTCCTCAAAGCCGCACTCATCCACATCTACAGGGGAGTAACACCAATAAATTGTAAGAAAAATGGCCAAGTTTAACAGATGCAAACATTTAAATCATCCCGGGTTATGATGTAGTGTGTCAGCCTGTATTTTATGCTGTTATACGTTTGGATGTACATGCATATTTTATCAAAACGCACACCAGACTTCAACATTAACCTCACCTACACAGCCTCGCCCATTTGTAGTCATCACATATCCCTCAGGGCACGAACAGGTGAAGGAGCCAGGTGTGTTTTTGCACTCAGCCTCGCCTTGACAGGCTTGCAGGCCTGTCACAGCGGCCAAAGCGCACTCGTCAACATCTGCAAGACCCGTAAGAAACACGTAAATTATGATCGTACTAAAGAGGCTCTGTGAAAAATTTCTGAAAACCTGCATCGGACATTTCTTTTTTCCCCACAAACACACACACAAATAGATAGACACACACAGAGGTTGACGAACCCTGGCACCCCTCAGAACCCATCAGGTAACCACGGAGACAGCTACACGAGTAAGAGCCGGGGTTATTAATGCAGCTGGCATGGAGGCCACATGGTCCTGGTCTCTCTCCTTCGCACTCATCAACATCTGTCCAACAGAGATAATACGCTTAATCTAACTCAGACACCTGCAGTTTTACATGGTGCTGTCAAGCTGACAAAAAATATATGAATAATATATAACACAGCGCTGAAATATTAAATGCTAAAGTTTTGTAAATAAATTATACTGCAGTTAGATCAACTGGTAGCTTGTTTCTCGTCACTCACGCTTCTGAAAATTTGCGCAGTACAGTTAAAAGTTTAAACACAACCGTGACACAGATTAATATTTTCCAAAACGGAGTATTTTTTTTTTTTTTTGTGATATTCCAATTCTACGAAAAGCACTTTCCCAGTTTTGATGACTTCTCACCTTTACACTCGGCTGCTCCTCCCAAGGTGAAGCCCTTGGGGCAAGTACAGTTGTCACCATCCTTTACCATGATGGATGGACAGATGCAGACATTGCTGCTCTCATGCATCAGCTGGTTTCCTGGACACTGTGGAGCAAGGCTAGAGTTTGGGGAAGTTGTGGTAGTCAAAGGAGCTGCTAATGCAAAGAAAAAGAGGGAGCTGCTGAAAGGATGGTGCAAAATGCTGAAATGTAAGACAGAGCACAACAAAAGAGAGAAAAAATAAACACAACAAAAGTCAAAATGACCAAAAAAACAAAAAACTCACAGGTTGTAGGTGTGTGGCTTGGTGTTGGTTCACTGACATTTCTGAGTGCACTCTCGTTCACCTGGGTCTGCAGCAGGAAAAGGCAACAAGCTGAGACTTATTTATAGTCTGATGCTGTCAGACTAACATACATGTAAGAAGCTTTCCTAAACCACTCGCCTGGCTCTTAGTGAACACTGTGTGTTTCACTACTTCGTTGTCATTTTCCTCAGGGCTGCTCAGAGGTTCAGCCATGGACATCAGCAGCAGGCCTGCTGACAGGAGAGTCCAGAGGTGAGCCATCACCTGAATCTGTGTGGAGAGGAAGAGGAGAAGATGAGGTTACATCAACAAACCAGAGTTTAAAAATAGATAAAATGGCACAGAGCATTTCATAGTTACTGTAAAGGTGCTCACCTTTATATTGAAAACACAGAGGCACACAGACACACAGTGCGTGTCCGGGCAGGCAAAACAACAGCACGAGGGGGGAAAGAGCACTCTGTTATTAAGTTAACCCCCAAGGCTGTCTGCACTGAACAAAAGACTTGCACCAACTGCAGTTTCACCTATAAATCACACTGAAATGTGTCTAATATAAGTGAGAAGATAAGATTTGGCAGCATCTGTATTATCCTGAAACTCTTTGCGAGAACAGCTAATAGAAGGCGATAAAAACAAACTGTTTCTGTGAGTTGGTGCGAAGCAAAAGATGCGTAGAAGTCGCATAAATCGACGTACCTGGGTTTAGACTTACTCTCACGTAGAGGGCTCGGGAACACTGAGATTTCCAGATGCCACAAAGCGATCCGGTTCTACAGTGTATCTTCTCCAGAGACGAGGCGCTCATGCAGGCGCACGCCAGCTATGCCAAGAGTAGGGGGGCTGTACGATCCTGCAGTGACTCCACATCCTGTCCCGGAGCTCTGCACTTCCCATTCCACAAATCCCAAATCACCGCAAACAGGCAGCAAAAGGCTGGCCTGGAGGCTGTGTCTAGGTGGCCCTGCTTTAAACCCTGGCGTGGATATCATAAACAAGCCCCGGAACACGGGAGGCCAAATCCTTTCAGCTCAGCTTCCCTGGGCAGTTCATACAAACACGCCAACGTAGAATCAAACTGATGAGAGCGAAAGATGAAAGCTCACCTTTGGTTTAGAAATAGTTCTGTGGTAACTTGGGACTGTGATAAGTGGGGTTCTCGACAAGGGGTCTAATCGTTTGGCTTAACTGTAAGAAATACCCCCTACAGGGCATTCCACGCAGGCCACTGCACCCTGCATCTTACAGGAGAGTGAGGCACAGTCCCCCCCCCTTTGAAAAAAAACCTTTTCCTTCAGGACATTGAGTGAAAAAAAGCCTCACAAATCACAGTTCTCTGAATTTCACTGACTCATTGTTATTTTTCCCATAAAGCGTTTTTTCTTTTCTTTTTTTTCTGCGCACATTTCAGTCACAGCTTTAAAAAAATTATTTTTACAGAGCTCATCTTGTAGCTCACATCAGACCTACTACTTCAATCTCTCTGCTGTGAGTGAATAAATGGCAGGCACGCATGATAAAGAAAGCCTTTATGTTTCTGCTTCAGTAGCCACTTTAATAAAGGGTGAATCTAACTTCTCACAGAAATCGTCTCCTAGTTTCTTACTTTGTTCGTTCTTGGTGTTACTTTAAAGTAATATTTTAACTTTTTTTTTAAAAATAGAAAACTGTTGAGTTTTCTATCAAAAGAAATATCTATATATCGATAATTGGCGATAACTTATCTGGACCACCCCTCATACACCTCCCTTCTGGTTCCTTTTTCCGTTCATTCACCTTTCATTAGCCCATAGGGATCTGCCCAGTCAAGTCTTCTCTGAAGCCATTACTACACTGCAGCCTCAATTCACAATACATTATCTACAGGAAATGCTGCCAAGTGAGGATGTAGTCCCAGCTAGTGAAATTACATTTTTCTATTGTGAGTTAACCGGAGGAAGTCTAGTCCTCTTCTGCTGGCTAGTGAGCAGCTCTAATGGATGTTGCTCAAGGATGCCGTAACTGTATTTGGATCAAAGTACATTATCTGGGGTCCTCTGCACCCATTCCCACTGCGTAGAAAGGACAGCATCTTTTGTATGTAGTTGAAATAATGGAAACCATCAAAGCAAACACAATGCAGCCTGTGATAATGTGAAGCCTCTAATGGGTCATGATTATTTGAATTGTTTCTCCCAACTGGAAACCATCAGAATTTTTCTAATGGTTTCTGTTGATTGACTTCTCCACCCGCATGTGAACTGAGCACATACTCCTACACATTTTAATGGTTATACTATAGTAAAGGTGAGGACATAACATACAAGCTACACTGCAAACCAGATCTAAAATGTGTATTTAAGCAAGTGGATACCCCATCATCTTTGCAGTGGCGCAAAAGTGTTAAAACATTTTGTAGCTGGCAGCAGATGTTTTCTGTCATTATGAAAGAAATTGCAGAGTCATAATTACACAGAGTAAAGGTGTTTATGCTGTAACTTACAGAAGCTGGACATGGCACAAGGCTTTAAAAGATCACAGAAAGAGGCTCAGTTGAAACAGTAAGTAAGAGAAGCGTAAGAGGTGGTGATAAAGGAACAGTCTCACAGTTTATACATTCACTTCAAGGATAAGAGCTAATTTACATAAAATAAAATGTACACATTACAGGCCTGAAAAGTAGTGGTAATTATTATGTTTTTATCTTACATTTGATCTTTTTTTTCACTAAACAAGATGCAAAAAGCATATTTATTTGTGCAGTATTATTATTATTGTTTTACCATGTAGGTGAAAGCACTCGACAATACATTAGCATGTAAAGTTAAATATTTTATTAAAAAAGGCTTTTTTCACATTTTTGTGCTGAATAGCAGATGGCAGTGGAGATGCAGATCATTTGTTCACTTTGGTTGACTAAACAACTTGACAGAACACAACATGCTGCATTAGCTTTAACCTTCAAAGTCTGCAGAGTAGTGCATTTCAACGATGTGCCATTTAAGGTTGAGTGTGCAGGTTTTCATTCTTCAATAAAAACAGGCCGAGTGAATACATGAAAGAAAGAGGCAAAAAACCAAAAAAATCATCAAAATTTGTACAATACCTCTCGCCCATGTGCCGAATAATATTTAAATACCAATGAACAATAAGAAAGCAATCACGAATAAAACATTTGAATTGTCATTTGAGTGATGAAAGAGGTGAGTCATGTGTGCGTCACATGTAGTGTCCTGCAGGCTATCAGATTTCAATATACTTGGTCTGCTTTAAGCATCTAAAATGCAAATGCTAATGATAATATGTAGTTTCCTGGTTAAAAAAAACAACAACAACATCTAATGACTTGCTAATTGATGGTTACATAATTGATGGGCTATGCAAAATTATTATTCTTTAATTTGACCTTTGATGCCTCCAGGGATGTTTCAAATTCTAATTCAGTTGTCATAGTGCCCTTTGGGAAATGCAGATGGAAACTGACAGAGGCTCGCTCGTAGGATGTGTAAAATGTCAAGGGATTTCAGAATTATTCTCCTTTTGATAGTTCGCCCCAGTTCATTCAGTCTGACTGAAGGAGAACAGTCAGTGAATCAGTTTGAAATGACTTCCAGGCTCCGGCTTCACTGATGCATGTTCGACAACCTCTGTTATTGTGTGTGCTACGTACAGCTCGTTAGAAATTATGATGTGCACAGAAGCAATTCTCTGCAAATATTCAGCAAAGGTCCAGCAGGAAGGAGCAAAAAGCATCTCGGGCTTCTAGAAAGGCGTGTCCATCTGACTGCCTTTCGGTGCGGGAGACACTACCCCGTAACTCCTTTCCTGCCACCTCAACCACTGCATGTGGACCTCTTTCTGGACCTATCAAGCAAACACATAGACATAAATATCAGTTTAAATCAGTGTTTAGGTTGTATCATTAAAACAACTGCAGTATATTATGGTAAGAGCAATAGCTTGACGTTTTGGGAAATTAATTTATTTGTTTTCATAGCCTTTTGATACATGTGCAGTGCTTAGACTACCACTCAATGTAAGGTTTATGCCAAAGCCGCCCAAAACTAATAGTAATGGTGATAACCAAAATCATCTTTTATGTTTCTGTAAAGGTTAATCACAAGTATCTGCAAGCTCTTTAAAATTCTTAATGTTTTTCATTGTAGGTTTATTGTAGTTAACCATGAATTTTCAAATTTACAACAAAAAAACAACAAAAAAAATAGTTGGAAAAAAGTAAAGCACACTTTTTTTTTTATTGAGAAGCAAAATTACAGTTATTTACTTGCATTCCTGATTGGGAAAATATGCTTTAGTGTTTGTGTTTGACTGGTCTCTCATAGAAGTCCATATTTGGGTATAAAAATGTGCATTCAATTTGTTATACATAACATAATGTCTTGTTTTATGCAGGTTTTTCACATATTTATAAAATATTTTCCTTTTTTTATGACAGTTGGTGTAATAAATTTGTTAAGCACTATATGGCAAACTGGCAACCCATAATCTGGTATTTTGACTTAGCCTCTTATTACAACAACCGTTTTGGGGTTGGCCGTGCCCATGACTATCCCAGCCAAGACAAAAGCTTAACTGACATCAGACAATGCCGATGGCTTGAATGCATTTTGGCAAAAGCAATCCCTCATTTAGTCTCCATCAAGCCTTTTACCTGCAAGCTTTGATGGCATGTGCACTACAAATGTAAATCATGTTCAGTGCCTACAGGTTCTGCATATTCATATAAAGATATCTGTTTATTCTGGTTAAATATATGTCTACAACCAGTAATCGCTGAGCCACAGTGACTAGGCACCAGCTAGCCTGGCAAACCCTGCCTACAGCATTTTTCATATCCCATTTGTTTAATGATTAACAAAAAAAACACAAGTCTGATGGCAGTTTGCATCATTATGGAGAGTTATATGCCAACCTACTGCTGGCAAGGAGAGGCAGGTAACCAAACTGCTTGGAGTAAAAATAATTATGGATTTTTCGCTTCTACACTTACATTTTTGCAGAACTAAACAAAGCTAAATGAAATAGAATATTAAACTACGTTTTGAAATTAGTGCAAAGATAAGCTAGGGTTGCAGTAGTTTTATATAACAGAGGTGCAACTTGTATCAATTTTCTTAGTAACCAATGAAGAAAAAAGTTGTAGAAGACAAACATCTATATTTAGCAAAATGTCAAACTATTTCTTTTATACTTTAAAAGTGGAACAAAAATCACCTCACTGTCAACAGATGAAAGCTAAACAGTGTTTTAAATATATATATATATTTCTTGCTGAGAATCAACACATTCATTCTGCGTATCAGTGAAACAATTAAAGCATAGGTAATCATACAAATAGTAAATTAAATGAAATAATTCACATGACCATTTGGTGACTTTAACGTGTTTCTCGTGTCTCTAAAGCACGTGAGTCATATAGTGTACACTGTCTGCTTCTGCCCCAGTCTGTTGGAGGCTGGCCTTACATTAATCTTGCCAGTTACATAAGCGTGCTGGGTCCTTTCCTTATGCAATGACGGGAAGAGAAGTGGAAAATATTTTTTGCATTTTTAGCACTGACAACTCTAAACCAGTTATCTCCTGCTGGAATACAGATTAGCCACAATATTAAAATGCTCACTGAAGCGCCTGGGGAGCAAAGCCTTGCCACACGGCAGCTACTTTAGCACAAACTGCTCAAAATCTTAATGATGGGTATGATAGAGGTCTAGTGGATACATGGCAGCTTGCTGAATATATGAGCCATGGCCTGCCAGATATATTGTGAGAAACAGACAAGTAATGTTCTGCTGGGAAACTACCCATGTTCCTTTGTCATGCATGACATACCTAAATATTGTGGCAGACCATCTGTCACACTTCTCCATGGCAGCACTATTCCCTGATGGCATTGGGCTCTTTCAGCCAGTGAAAATGCAAAAAACTGTTCAGGAATCGTTTCAGGAACATGAGAGAGTTCAAGGTGCCGACTTGGCCTCCAAAATTTCCTCATCTCAATATAACTGAGCCTCTTTGAGGTTGCGCTAAGTATGACCCATGCTTCTAGTATAATAATAATACTACTATGCTTCTAAGACACCATGGGACCTATACAGTTTTGGGCATTGTGGCTGATGTGTATGAGTCTCATGTGAAGGCTAATTGTGCACCACAGTGTGTGTAAATTGTGTGTGCAATTTTCTGAACACTTTAGAGTAGTGTGGTTTGTGTACTGACCTCTTGATTTAGAAAGCAATAAAGAATTGCTACAAGAAGCCCCTGTGAAAGAGATGGGTTTAATCATTAATATTTATGATAATAATAAATGACACTTTCATTAATAAATGGAATATGCTGCCTAAAAGCACAGAAAGTGAAGCAGATCTAATAACCAAACTGACTTTCAATTCTAGGCTTGTAACACGAAGATCTAATCTCGTCGAGATGCTGTCTCACACCCATAATGTTCAAACAGCGGAAGCCAAGTTAACATGAAGGATTATCAGAGGATGCTGAAGAGACTATGGTACAGCATGTACAGTATGGTGCCATTAGTGTTGATGCAAACCATGTGTGTACCTGGAAGGACCCCATGCAGAGCTCGATACAAAGGCGCAGGTTAACATTGAAGTAGTCGGGCAGAAAATTGAAGAACATGTAGTGAGTTCCAAACAAAGGGATGAGGAGGAGGGTGGATTTAGTCAGGCGCCTGTTGCACAAAAGCAAAGGAAAAAGATGCAGGAGGTGAGTGAAGCTATCCGAGCGAGTCTGCTTGCACGTACCTCATTTGAATGCTGCACCTGATATCATCATGCATGCAGACACAGTAATGATCAGATGCCAATCAAGATGATCTTCGTCTTTGTGTGTGTCATTCTGTATGCAGCCTCTCTTTACGAGAGGAAAGGTAAGCAGCGGGGGCATGATTTCAAATAGGGCTATTAAAATGTAGCTGCAGAGATAATGTCTTTATGTGTCGGGGAACATGTGAACTTAACTGGTGCAATTAAGTCAAGCATCATTTAACTTACTGTACCTATGGTATTTTTTTTATGAGATCCGGATTTACGTGATGTGCCTGAACATTTTCAGTCAATTAGTGAGTCTATTTCAATTAGAAATTCTAATGAGCCTCTTGGTAAGCGGAACTGCAGACGTGGCCAGACTGAATTACTGAATTATTCATGGCCTACAATAGTTTTTTTTTTTTTTGGCACAACTTGCAATGTTCTCAGCATCAAAGAGTAACTATCAGAGTAAAAAAGTACCAGTGAGCGAAGAAAAGTATTTCAAAATGTCTGAAAAAGTTTAACAGTTGAAGATAAACACGTCTTGTATCAGAAACGAGATGAATTTGATCTCACTTCTCCAATAATGCAATAATGACTAAAATATGAGATTCTGTGTCATGGCTGAGCTCCCTTTGTCTACAACTGTGTCTGCACCTAAAGGCTTACCTGTACTGAGAGGAGTTATTGAACTGGATCAGACGTGGATTGAGCTTTTGTATTAGAATTCTGATGATATTCATGAAGAGCATAAAATTGACCTGTTGAAAGATAAAGCAAGAATGCAAAATCAAGAACAATAATAATAATAATACAAATAAAAAAAAACTGTGACCAGTATTACACCAAATGCTGCTTTCAGCAACATGATTATTGAATGTCATGGCAACAATATGGGCAGCCAAGCGTATAATTAACTTAGACTGGTGTGGTGCCAATTTTTGCACTCTACTCTGATGGCACAAAAGAAGTTCATCCCAGTCCTTTCTCAGAGGCTGTCTCTAAAAACAAGGTAAACAAATCATCTACGTAATAATCTCTAATCAGTGCGTAATTAAAAATTCATCATTATTGTTTGTTTCAGAAGAATGGGGGCATTTACCGCTATAGAGACAACAATCGGCCCCTTGATGATCCACCAATAGGGTGAGTCCTCATTGATGTCCCAACATCTGTGCAAGAAATGTGCACTTTAGAAGATTTCTTCAAGCATCGCATGCAGTAAATTTAATCGACATCCTAAAAATAACACCCCGACAATTACTGCTGAGTACAAAGTGAGTGCAAATTATCCATGTAAATGCACTTACAATGTTATGTACAGCAGACTCACGTTCACATTCCCCTCTAATGTGTTTATATATATCATTTTCATTAATTTAGCACAATTGAGCATTTCACCTTAGTTCCTATTGCTGCTTGAAGTGTACATGTAATAATAATGATTGAGGCTATAGAAGCTGTAATTCAAGTTTATACAAACTCTGTGTCCTCAAAATACACCCTGGATCCAATCCACAGGACTATGAAGAGCACCGGCACACCTGTTGCAGAAATCAAAACTAGTGTCAGTGAGATGTAATCATTACACACAAAAATGGCTGAATCAGAGTTAGGAAGCTACCAGTGTGTGAACTGACTGGACGAGTATCAATTTTTCTAATATCTGCACCATGCAGAAGGAATAAAATGTAAATGAATTATTTTAAACGCTTTGTGCACATCAGTGTACATCTTACAGTAAGTACAATGAACCCACAAAATTCTATCCAAGATCTCATAGTGTGAGAGGCAGGTACATTCAATCTATATATTCAATCAATATAAACTTTAATATAGTTCAATGCTGCAGATGCCACTGAACCAGGAAACTTTTTAGCTGTTATAATAATATGCACATGTTGGCTGATGTTACCGTTTCTGGTTCTTTTTGACCTTGAAAGCTGCTGTGAAACTTTTATTAGCAGGCTGGAAAATGGCTTCAAATTACTTCTTTGATTCTGAGGATGACACATCTTCATGTGTGCTTGTGTTACACAGTCTGACCAAAGCTCACTGCTTTTTTTTCACAGATTATTATCTTGGCTCTATCCAAAAAAAGGAAAAAAACAACTAATCAGCACTTTAGGTGTGATCCAAATAAAACCTTATGGGAAAGTAAAAGGTAAAAATGTTATTTTGGTATTTGGTATGCTATATTTACAGACACTTGAATGTTAACTGATACATTCAAACATTCTGCACGAGGCAGAAGTTTTCCAAAATGAAAGAAATGCTCCAAACTACATACAAGTTTGATGGAGTTAAAAATTGAAAATCCCCACTGCCAGTATTTGTTCACTCCAAAAGAATAACAAAAAACAGGGATTCGTATTCGTGTATTTTCTTCGATTAAAAACACGCATACAACAGTACAAACAGGTGGAGTAATTTACTGAAACATGTGCAAACACAAAATCTGAGTTTGTAGGAGTTTGTACGACTCTAACAAGCTCCAAAGTTAATATTTGGTATCTTTAAGCCTTTCGAAGACTTATTGCTCAAGACTTTTGCACAGTATTGTAAAACTTTTTTAACCTGACTCTTTCTCTAAAGTGTATTACAGTATCTCTAAAAAAAAAAGATGAGTTATAAAACTGTAATTTATGGAAAATTATAATGTTATCATACATGTGTTATCACGATAGTTAAATATGAGATATTGCAAAGTAGGGCCATGTTCTTTAATATGGTAGGCAGCTCAACGTAGCAAATGTTGGGGAAACTGTATGTCAAGGTCCTCACCCCATCCCAGCAAGCTGAAGCCCCACAGGCATCGGCGGCTATGATAGAAAGAAGAGAGCAGCAGGGAATTGAGGTAAAATGCCTCCACCAGGAGCCAAAAAAAGTTTGCCATTACACAGTAGTGACAGAAGACCACAGAGGCTTTACAGGCAAACTGACCAGAAAGAACAAGAAGAGGGGAAAGGACAGAGAGCAAAGTGTAAGAAGGAATTATTAGGGTAAGTCGTGCATAAGCAATATGTGATTATGCATAAATATGAGATCAGGGAAATGTGCCCAGAGGAATTTCTTAATACAAACAAGAAGCACTTGTCCCGAGCATCATTATCTTACTGTGGAAAGGGTGCAGTGGTTGGTGTCGTCGCTTGAGAACAGAGTAGCATCCTTTATAAACACCGCCACAGCTTTCAGGATGAAAGTAAGAAAGAGCTGGATGTGAATAAAGTTCCTGGCACAACGCAGTTTCCTGTAAAAGAGCAGGAATACATTTATAACAAATACGAGATTTTGCGTTGTACTGTATCATAAGATAAGATAAGATAAGATAAGATAATTCTTTATTGTCATTGCACAGTCATACATAGTACAGTAGTACAATGAAATTGGAAAAACTGTCCTACGTCGGCACTACGTAATGTTACATGATGTAACATGATGTTTTTGCAAATGCAAAAACATCACATTTCTACAACTGTGCAAACTGGCACGGTCTGTGGTTTTAGTTCAGTTTTGATCAGTGAACAAACAAAAATGTGAGTGGCAGAGAAAAAAAATAAAAAAGAGAGAGATGTAACTGATGCCAGTGATCTTGTTCATGAAGCGATTTACTGGCAATCAGATTAGATTCATAAACAATCAGCTGGAAAGAGGAAAAAACAAACTGTAATCCACAGAACTGGTGCATAAGTTTTCAAAACGCTGTCTTGGCATTTGGTTACAGACTTGGTAAGGAGACTAAGGGACCTGTCAGGCCCACAACTGGTAACTAATCAGTAAAACACATAGGTGTTGGTCGGTGGGCTTATTTAAATGTGGAAAGAGCCAGGAAGGTTATTTCATCTGTTTCCAGTTTTCATGCAACACAAGCCTTTTATGGCACCACATGTACTGTACAGACATCACAGTGTTATCAGCTGTGTAATCTAAATCCTACAAAGAGTGTAAATTTCCCAACTCCCTTATCTCTTACACATTCCATCTGATCTAATTCCAAATGGGGACACAAAGACGTGGCAGAGTTGCAAAACTGCCATGTGCTGTGTGAGTATCGATGAGTATCAGGCACTGTTAAACGTTTTTCATAAACCCAGACTTGAAGAGAGCGCCTTGAACTCGTCAGCAATCCCACTTTATTGTTCTGTGAACCCCCACCCCCGAGTTGCATCCTTTGTAAAGCAGTTCATCTGAATTTCGTGCTGTTATTTCCATTGCTTATGTCACCCAAAATGTGCTTTTTACTGACAAAAAGCAAAATAAAAATTGGTATTTTCGGTTTATACCTGAAGAGTAGCAGGATCAACACAGCAACAGCCAACACCACTAGAGAGATGCTGTAGCCAATGGTGTATATGAGCTTCACTGAGGCAAAGTAAGACTCCTCTGTCTGGAAGCAGGATGAAAATGAAGATTTTGAATGAAAGGACATTATACTCAAATATCAAAGCTTTTCAAAATGATGTCAGGCATCAGAATGAATGTAATGTCTTAAAATGAGTCCAAATTACAGGCAAGATTGAGACTAAACTGCACTGAGGAGATGACTGTGGAATAACTGCAAGAAAGCTTTCCATATTTTGTGTCTTAGCCTAATGGCAGAAAGAGAGTGGGCTAAGCACATAGCTAAATCTACTAACTATGAAAAAAGCTACTTAATTACAATAAACTGTCACATTTTAATTACTAATGTTCTACTTCAGTCCTTTGGAACATTTAAGAAGTCTTTTTTTTTAATAATAATAATGAAAAAGATGCTCTTTTTAGCATCAAATATGGAATCTTTCCAAAAGAAAAGAATTCATGCTCTCTTTGTGACTCCAGATAATGTGAGCTATTATGCAACGGGTTAAATTAGATCCACTTATTCTGCAAAAGTGTTTATATTTGTATGATTTTTCATCTCTTGACAGACAGCCAACTATGTGTTAGCTGTACTTGAATTTCCAAAGAAGTGAAAATAGGAATATGCACAGCAGTTCAACTACAGTCCCAAATGTGTCCTGAAACATGGAATATGCTAATAATTTTGTTAGTTTCGTGTGTTTATTTCCACAATTGGAACAGGTGTGTTTCTGTCCTTCTGTTTTGTTTCCCCTTTATTGCTGTTGGTTGCCTCTTTGTTCCTGGTGCTTCTCCTCCTGTTTCTAATTTTCTGCCTGACCTCTGTGCTCCCAATCTAGTCTCACATTCCTCAGTCTGACATCCCTAGCTGCCTCGCCTCAGCAACTCTCACCTCGGGAATGTCATCATCCACATTACAGGCAACATGGTATGGTGGGAACGGCCTCGACCAACCTCCAGTTGTACAGTTTCGGCTCACTGACCCTAAAGACGAAAGATGTGAGATCAAGAGTCAGTTATGCAATGCTGAGACTGACTTTAGTAATAATCAGGGTTACATATTTATGCGTGATATTTTGATGCAGACTGAAATGTCAGAAAAAGTTCTCGTGGATTGTCATAAAATTTCTTACTTTAGTGCTGACCCCCCTGACTCATCATCTAGACTTCATCTGCAAAACTGACATTCTCAACTGTAGCTTGTGTGTAGTGGTAATCAGCAGCATGACAGTTCTGACAACCAACACCAAAACTGCAATACAAACATCTGCATTATTGTATCCCAGTGTCATTTGACCATATCCTGATACGTGCGTAGTTCTGTTGAAGCCTAGTTAAAGCATGCTAATCTGGTGAAATCAGTCAAATTTAAAAAGCATTCAAGAAATCAGTGAGCTGAAAATAAGTTTAATAGTGGTAAAAAATTCCCCATCTTTTGCTATTAATCCCCTTTAAAGAAAACTAGTACATCAACGACATAGTGGCTCATCCAGCTAATGATGATCACAGTTCACATGTTATTGTACAGTGTGAAGAACAGAACGAAACTGATATGTTTTCATTTGATGACATTTTCAAAATAAAGTAACATCAATTCCTTGAGTATTTGCTAGTGTTAAACATATTATTAAAAAATGTCATTTTCTGGGGGGGATGTATCAAATGTGTTCAAATTTCATGCAGAATGATCAAAATTCATTCACCATGACTGGCGCCACAGACGCCTGCTTTAATGGAAACAAAACAGTTTCACAGTTTAGCACCAGCAGCGTCTGTAGTTGGGACTGACCACATACATGCTCGATCCTACTGAATCCGTAGGAGGAGTTTGTTTGTTTGGGTTAGAGCATCGCTACAGGAGAATTTTTTGAGGGTCTTGGGGTGCTAAACATGTAATAAATTTCATACCTGAATGTAAAAGAGCAGTGGACCTCCTCTTTAAAATATATATATAGATGTTTTAACCAGTATGTAAATGTTTCTTTTTTCCACAGACGTGTTTTTAGGCATGTTTAGATCTTCAACTAAGCAATTCATTTTTCGTAAATAGTAATAACAAACAGATCAGACACAATGGGGCTTTCACACTGTGACTGCTCCTAATAAATCAAATTTCAGATATTGCTACTGCATGTCTGAAAATGCTGATGTTTTCAATCCTTTTAAACCTCATGTCTGTCATTGTGTTAATCTTTTTCAGTTGTTAGATTTTGCTCGCAAGTTAAAGTCCTGCTCACCGACTTGACATAAAGTTAATATGGCGCTTGAATTTTGCCCAGGGCATCAATGTACTTAAGTATGGCTTCACTGAGCTGCTGCCTCTTAGTGGTGGTCAGAGTCTGTTGAGTATGTACATCTTGTTTGCTCATTTTGGGTTTGACTATCTGTGCACACTTTCAAACTTGCTTATTTATCTGGTAGTGAAAATTTAATTGGATTGCATTCTCCTGTGACAACACAAACTCATAGCCTGCCCAAAAGATCAATTTAATCACCGAATGAAAAAAACACCCCTTTATGAAGACATCAGCATTATAAAAACACCCTTTGACGTCAGAGGATTAATAATTTAGCTTAATAATAGCCCATTTCCACCATGTGATCTGGCAGTCACCTGTGCTATTTCTGAAGAGGGAGAAGACTGCAGGACAAGCTCTGTGCACAGTTTCCCCAACAACTGCATGAGGCCAGCAGGTGACCGCATCCCAGAAGGGCCAACAACCTTTTCGACAAAGGTTTAGGAGGAGAAAGAAGGTGAGTATCAGAGTGCTGAATCAGAAGGAAAGAGAGTGAGATTCCATAAATCATATCTTAAACACACAGTTAAAAATATATAGATAGAGTGTACAAGTGGTGTATATCATGAGCTTGCTTCCAACTGCAATCTTCAACGGCCTGGCGCCCACCTCCTTGTACATTTCATAAGAACCAAACGAAGTACTGTAGCTCCCCAAGCAAGAGCCTTATCTTGTGATAGATTACATACATAAATCCTTATGTTGCTATCCTTATTGGTCTCATTTACTGATGCATCAAAGTGATATATCACCTAGTTTGTTTTCATTCTGCAGTTAGAACGCCATCAAGAATATTTCCCGATAATGGATGGTTTTCTGTGAAGCTCAGCTCAGACCCCTGCACTTAATGTGAGCATTACTATATTTCATAACACAGCTGCAACCACCCATGAATTCATATGAGCAGTTGCAATGATGAGAACAGGATGGTTTGATTTCAAAAAGGAAAACACACCTTCTGTGCTTCTGTTCTCCTGTTCTGCAATGTACTGAAGGCAGTGACGCTCCTCTTTCTCCAGCTGAAAAATGTATTCACATTCAGGATGCAGACTTGATAACGCCTAGAGGTACGAAACAAGGCAAGGGGAGAAATGTTTAGTACACTGAGAGGTATAAGCTGTGCTAACTTAGTGTCTCATTACATGAAAAAGGCTCTCCGTGTATGTGAAAAAAATTACGTCTTCTTTTAAAAGAGCGGTGACTCATTTTACTTTCTAGCTAAAAAAAACATACTTATTTCCATTGATGGCATTTACCAAAAACATCTTTTAATACATCACACAGAAGAAGTTTGAAAATGAGCAACTATGGCCTCCATCCATGCTCCGACTCAGACATTTTTCTTTTTATATGTGTCCTAATTTTTCACTGTGATTCTTTTTGGAGCCCAACAAATAAGGAAATGTCTTTTCTCGGGGGGTAAAGCGTTGATGTAAGGTAAATGTTGGAGGGTAGAGAGTGCAGGGAAGAAAGCAACAGAGTGCCATGAAACTGTAAACTTAAAGTGTATATATTTGTGTGTATTGCTGCAATCTGTTGCACTAAAAGATATTTTTATAAAAATACATTGTTGTTGTTGTTGTTTTTTTTATTTTTTAAAAAGGTCAATGCGCTCTCATGCCAGCACATCAAATAATATCCTTTCGTCAGATGCTGTCTGGGTCCAGCTGAGTCCTGCAAAGGTCAGCTTAAGAGGTAAGTCACTGTTTATCCATCAGGGGATTGTGGTTCCCATGCTAGTTTGGTTACATTTTGCTTTATAGCAGTACTCTTTAAAATCAGTAACCCTGCACATTGGGAGCCATAACCCAGTAAGTCAGGACAAAGACTCCAAAGAACAAATGCAACATGCGACCTCCTTGGAATGAGAATGCACTACATATACAATAAACCATTCTCTGTGATATGGGTAACATACAGGTAAATGCAGAAGAAAAGGGTTAGATAGGCAATACTGGGTGAAAAACATCTACTATTATTTTATAGTCTAACATCAGACCCTCCAGTTAGATTACATAAAAAACATTAATGTTGACCCTATCTTACAAAACAAGCACACGTAAATTTAACTGAACATTTTTTTAAATATTCTGCACAACAATTTCTCTCTCTGCAGGAATGCAAATGGTCGGCAGTGACTGAGGTAGATTTGGGTGGGCTACAGTGACAACTATGGGTTAAATCAAAAAATCGATATATTTTATTATTTTATGCTGCCAGCAAACTTATGTGGTCTCAATCTAAAGGTCAGAGCAGCAGAGGGGGTCTTGTTGAGCCGTTACAAGATACTGCAACAGTGTGCTTCATATTATTGCTACCCACCTGTATACAGATAGCTCAATATGGTGCCTCACCATATGAAGGCAACAGAATCGCTTACTGTAAAAGCTTCACTGACATCAGTTACTACATTCATCAGTTTAATAATCCCTCTACTAATTCCAAAGCAATATGGTTATTTCCATTTAGAAATGGAAATTATCTGCAGCATCTGCCATAAAAGAAGAAAAACATTAAAGCAGAAATATCACAGATGGAAGAGATAATGAGTCAGTCCACCTCCTCCCCTTTTAATAAGCATAAGGTCACTGACCGTGTGGCGCTTGAAGACACTGTACGTGATGATGTCAACAGGAATAACACTGTGTGACTTACACGTGTGTGGTCAAGGTACCGCTCTTGTTTTGCTGACCTTAATCTTAACTTTATGAGGATGTGTTTTCCTTATGGGGATAAAAAGCAAGTCACCATAACATAATGTTCTCTGAATTAATAGATATACAACTCATGTGTGTGCGGATTATAGTAGTAGAACTATCTTTATGAGGGCTGGTTTGAGTCTTAGACCATCAGAGAGAGGGTATTTTGGCCTATCCTCGCTTTCTCACACCCGCGTTAAAGAACTGGTTGAAGATTAAGACTTGTTTTTAGTTTATTCTAGAATTAGTTTTATATTAGAGTTAGGATAGAGGATGGGAGCAGCACTTATTTGTGATAGTTAACTTCAAGATAAGGCACTAGGAAATGTATTGTGTCAATGAATGCACTCATAAAGATAATCAAACAAACGTGTGAATGTTTAAAACATGGCACAAGGACAAAACCAGAAAACAGAGGCAAATATATCATAACATCCCTCTAATTTTAACATTTTGAGGCTATCTTGCAATTTGCTTCCCAATGCTGAGTAGTTACAGGGCAGCTTTTTGAGCTGTTTCTTTACTTTTAATCCATTTAACCTCCACAGATTAAGACAGCAGGTCACACAGCCCTAAAACACAAAACATCTGTTACGGATACACACATATTGCTAAGACTTTTGTCCTTGTTTCAGCTCATTTCCATCTCAGTTTAAAAATCCTTGAGGGGAAAACAAGTGTCTTTCTGACAAGATGCTACCAAGCTCTTAATGAAACAAACCCTCAGAGGCTAAATTCCTGTGGGACGACAAAGACTTCCTGTGGAGAGCTCTGATTAGTCACCACCTTTCTGAGTGCCATCCAATAGGATGAACTGTTTGTGCGCCACAAGCATTTGCCTTTAAAAAGACGAGTTTCTCTGTAGGGGAAACAGCCTCATTTGAAAGGCCACCATGAGTGATTTCATGAAATTAAATGCGCATAGTCTTGCACAAATACAGTGTTTTTAATATCATAAACCTGTGCTTTGATTTGAATTCAGTGAAGTGTAAAATTATCGGGGGAAAAACACCGCAGTTTAATTCTACTGAAAAATATTGGTTGACTTTCAGGGTTGTTGCACCAATCCTGCTGAAAGATATGAAAATTGGTTTGGAAATGGAAAATAAAATGATGAATGTGTAGCAAAAAACCTGATGTTTTTTTTAAATCAAATATATACGTGTTATTCTAAAGTTGTCATTTAAAGAAATGGTGAAATGGTGCGGTTATGAATCTCCTGACTATCAAACACTAAATAAGTGTCAGTTTTACATGTTAGATAAGATATTTATGATCAGGTCTGCCTTTGAGATTCTTATCAAAAGCAAACAGAAACATTATAATTCATAAGGATTTATTTAGAAACAGATATCTAAACTTGGGGAATGAGACTGTTCATTTCTATTACTAATCTCAGCCATTTTCATCTCACTGTGAACAACACACACACACACACACACACACACACACACACACACACACACACACACACACACACACACACACACACACACACACAGCTAATGATAGTCTTACAAAAAAAGCCGGAGCTTATGTCTGTGGAAAATAACAGACCGCTTTATGTCAAAAACACCTACAGAATAAACACATACAGGAAACTCGCTGGAAATTAACACAATCTCACTGACAATTGTTGGACACAGAAAGTGTTTCCTCTTCATTTTCTTTAAGTAAGTGGAAACAAACATGCAAGCACTCAGTACTATCTCCCCTCCATCAATGATATGTGCAAATGTTGGAAACAACCAGAGCATGCATATCCCTGCCAGTCCTCTTTGTTCCTAATGCAATGCTAATAATATAATGAGAGGTGTTATGGTGAATTTTACCCAACAATTACTACTCTTCTTGTTCAAAGGCTGGCAGGGGATTTTTTTTTGTAAAAAGGCTTCCCTTGTCTTCTGCAGATATAATGAATGCAAACAGAAAGACTGTGCAGTGTGTTGCGCTTCAGTTTGTATAGCGCTAAATTGTTTCCTTCTGAACCAGGGGTAATTCGTTGTAAAATTTGTTCTAGGGCATTTATATTCATTGTTGAAAAATCATAAATATGACCAAATAGCTGTTTCTCATGCAAAAGGATGCTGTGATGACATTTATTCTATAGGAGTAGGGTGCAGGTTAGGGGAAGTAAGACCCGTTTTGAATGGCAGGGGGTGAGGAATACAGCAAGTCAAGGCTGGATGGTTACAGGCACCAAGGGTGCACGTCGTGCTCATGCATTTCAAGAGCATGATGGAGACAGTATGCTGCAGTTAAAAGGCAGAAACAGTGGGAGATTTAAAGATGGGTGGGTGGCTGCACAAGGTAAGTCTGAACAATATGAGCCTTGAAACTAAATGCAAAGGCAGTGGCCCATTTGCGTTGCCAGGTTAGCATGCTGCCTGCCATAAAAAATGTTCTCTGAGAGGTGAAGCCTATTATCCACTAACTACCCAAAAAGGGGCCATAGGAATGGGCTCACTTTGCAGATGCTGCCATCTATTTTCAAAAGCAAACGGGGTGCACTTTTATGCTGCTTTACGCAGTACTCAGGCACAGTGCAAAAACATAACATGGTCATTCGATCAGAAAGATAGAACAAACAAGGTCAGCCTCTAAAGTTCAGATTACGTCAACAGAAAGGAACAGTTTGACTTTTTTTCCCTTTTTGCTTTCTTACAGGTAAGATGGATACGAACGAAAGAGCTGGTGTAGTTTAGCATAACTGCATCAAGCAAAGTCTGTTCTAGATTTTCTCTTCTCTTTCATAGAATGTAAATCTACTCATTTAAGCAACACAGTGTACATGTAAGCAATCGATTTAATAGCAGAATAAACATGGTTTACCTCAGAAGGGATTCCATACATTTTTTATGTGTATATGTAACTATGCAGCCAAAACTAGATTTCCTTTCCACCCTTTTGTCTTTCTATTTGTTTTTCACTCACGTCCTGATTAAAGTGCAAATTTTCAATCATATCTGAGCTTTCAGCAGACTACAGACCTCCCTTACAGTACTGTAGCACCGGTCTTGTTTGTCGTGATTGTGTGCGTCTATGTGTGTGTGTGTAGTTCATTATGATTCTCAGCAGTCCTGAGTAGCGAAAGAGAATGAAGAGGCACACGGGGATGAGTGTTTGCTCTGTTCCCATTCTCTCTTTGCCACACTGATCATCGCACCACCCGTTTGTCTGCTTTTCATATTTCTAGTCCGTCATGGAAATTAGTGAGGTGGCCGTATAATAATATCCCCATAAAATCTGTTGGTTAGGAAAGAAAAAGTGTCGGCATATGAATGTGCACAGATGTGTGTATGGTTTGTTGCCTGTATTGCTCCTTCACAGTTGACCGGACAAAACAAATTGAGCACTAAACACAGAGTAAATAATTTATAGTAATACTGGCAAACAAAAGTCACTCAGTTATTTTGATCTCAATAGATAATTTTAGTGGTGACTATGATAAATCAGATAATATACTGTACTCCATCCCTTAAATACACCAGCAACACAATATATACATGTTTCCATCAATTACTGCCTGACTGTTTGTTATACCAAAAACGGTGCAATGGTACACTATTATTTTCATTATCATCATCAATCTATTTTTTTCTTTAATCAAATTAAGACTGAATTGTTTTATGCAGAATATATAGAATGTAAAGAAAGCTATATTGTTCAATATAGTTTGGAAAAGCTGAGCAACTCCAGAATATGGCATTTTGTGGCAGACCAAAGACAGAGAAAACTAAGAAAACTGGCAAATATACACATTTGGAAAAAGAAAAGGTTTAACTTTCTCGCCCATAAATACATGTACAACATCCACTCATATACAAAGACACACAGAAATCCTCCATCTTATCCATATTAAACCCATAATCGCACATAAGCACATATAAACTCACTGGCCACTTCAGTAGATACACCTTGCTAGTTCTGTGTTGAGGCAAAAATGTGTGATGTCATGACAGCATCGCACATATGCTGCAGATTTGTTAGCTGCACATCCACAATGACAATCTCCCATTCCACCATATCCCAAAGGTTCTCTACTGGATTGAGATCTGGTGACTGTGGAGACCATTTGAGTGCAATGAACTCACTGTATTGTTCAGGAGACCATTCTGAGTTGATACAGTGCTTTATCCTGCCGGAAGCAACAAGAAGGGGATGGACAAGGTCAGCAACAATACTCAGGTAGGCTATGTAGGGGCCCCAAGTGTGCCAAGAAAATACCCCTCACACCGTTACATCAGCACCATGAGCCTGTACTGTTTGATACAAGGCTGGATGCTCTAATGTTGTTTATGCCAAATACTGCCGCAGAAATCGAGAATCATCAGACCAGCAAATGTCGTCCGTTGTCCAATTTTAAAGAGGCTGTTGAATTGTAGCCTCAGTTTCCTCTTCTTCAACTGACCATTCTCCCCTGACCTTTGGCATTGACAAGAATCTTTCATCCAGGGAGCTGCTGCTCACTGGATATTTTCTCATTTTTGGACCATTTTCTGTAAACCCTAGAGACTGTTATGTGACAAAATACCAGCAGATCAGCAGCTTCTGACATACCCAGCCATCAGGCACCAACAACCCTGCTTCCTCAGACACTTAAATCACCTTTGCTCCTCATTCTAAAGCTGGGCTTTAACTTCAGCAGGTACATGTCTACATGCCTAAAGACATTGAATTGCTGCCATGCGATTGGCTGATTGGATATTTGCATCAGGCACCTAAAACTGTACCTGACTGTAATCCGTAATGCTCACTGTAATCTATAGTCTTATAGCAACAGCAGTACATTAACATTATGACATTATTTCAACTCCTTCAGTGTGTAGCTGAAACGCAGCATATCAGTGTGTGCATTCACGTCAAAAAATAAATACTTTAAACCTCTTTGAAGAACAAGTGTGTGGAAACAGACACAGAAGCTCAAAAAGGCGGATCGATTTGTTTCCCATGTGCTTATCTTTGCAGTCCAAATCATGCAGTCTACACAGTCAGAGAAAATCTTTAAAAACATGACCTGGAGCTGATGCGCTTCAGCTGTGTAATTACACAGCTGCTGCTTTGCTTCAGACACATTTATTTAATAATAGAATTATCTCTGGAAATTCGGCGACTGATAAGCTTTTCAGCTCATTATTACTTAAATAAAATAGTTCATCATGACTTTTCATTTTTTTTAAAAAATGCAGTCAAAGTAAAGACACTCACAGCTGGAGCCAAACACAGAGTGAGGAAAATCCCTCGGACACTGCACATCTCGTCCGCTCAGTAGGTTTCTCTCCACTGAGTCCAAACTGCTTTCCTGAGACACTCTCCAGCAGGAGGACGGGATGCTGCGCTCTTTCCAGGTGTAAATACTTTTATCAACATGGCAACAATATAAATGTAGGGGTTCCGGGATGCATTTTCACAACAAAAGCTTCGCCCCCTGGGCTTCTCTTATGTAATGCTTGTGGATAAACAACTTTTCACACATCGCCATGAAAACAACAACAACACCAATAACGCAGGAGTAGGGGAGATTGACCTGTATCAGGTACGTGTGGCGAATTTGGACCATATCGTTCTTGTCTTTTATTTTGAAAACAGCATCAGTTCCTAGCTTCAGCTGCAAGCTTTACAGCTCAGATGCCGTTAGAGCCGTGCTCCTCTGCCTTCCAGAGCCAGGCTGGGTCGCCAAATACGCATAAATATGTGCTTTGATAATATCACTTGCGTACTGTAGTTGGACAGTCTGTCTCATATCAAGCTGTCTTAAGGTTTTTTCTTTTGAGAGAGAAAAAAACTTAGTACAGCTTGAAGTAGTACAGTATGGAGGACCACAAGAGCCACGCGCATCGAAATAAAAATTTCTGTGCTTTAATAATGAATTGTAGAATAAATTCTGCAATTGTAAATTCATTTTTGAATTCCAATTTAATAAACTGCATTTCAAAATCCTTTTTCCACTTGCATTTCAAAAAACTTTTTCCAATTGCACTTTAATAAACTACATTTTAAAATCCTTTTTTCAGTTGCAATTTAATAAACTGCAGTTCAAAATCCTTTTTCCACTTGCAATTTAATAAACTGCAGTTCAAAATCCCTTTTCCACTTGCAATTTAATAAACTGCAGTTCAAAATCCCTTTTCCACCTGCAATTTAATAAACTGCAGGTCAAAATCCTTTTTCCACTTGCAATTTAATAAACTGCAGTTCAAAATCCTTTTTCCACTTGCAATTTAATAAACTGCAGGTCAAAATCCTTTTTTCCACTTGCAATTTAATAAACTGCAGTTCAAAATCCTTTTTCCACTTGCAATTTAATAAACTGCAGGTCAAAATCCTTTTTCCACCTGCAATTTAATAAACTGCAGTTGAAAATCCATTTCCCTTTCCTGTTCGCTCCTGGATTAGCTGCTGGATTAGCTCCTGGATTAGCTGCTGGATTAGCTCTTCGATTAACAACTTGCTGGAGGCTATTCAAATTAGCCACACCGTGGGATGTAAGGAGCTCTCTGATTGGTTGGTCAGACACAGGCTGTCTGCCAGCCTGGATTTTTCTAGCTCATAGTTTCGCCCTGCTACGGCGCGTGTGTGCTTGTACAAAGGCCGTTCAGCGTCGGGATTTACACTCGGCTCAACACAATGAAGGGACCCTGCAGCGAAACGGAGAGCCAACCTCTGACTGAGTGCCCGTCTACACAGTCTGACCACCTGTTGAAGGTAAGGTGCTAACGTGGCTAACGCTAGCATCACCGCACGTAGCCCCGTTATTTTAAGGTCATCTTAGCTAATGAAAGTTTTACGTCGCAGCTGTACGAGCTCGCTACGTGTTTTGTAAGCTGCTGTGCTCTTCACAAATAAAGCTGGAAGCAGCTCAGACTGTTAGAACCAGCACTGAGCCCTGTTACATTTATACAGTGTTAGAGCAATGGCTGCAACCTACAGCCTTTAAACTAGCGATTAAAATGCTGACAGTAAACTCGTCAGTCCAGATGTTACCACATTACTCTGTGGTACTTAGAGTTAAAACAACTGAGACAGGCTGATTAAAATAACAGCTGTCATTTCTCTCATTCCTTATATCAAGACTGGAGATCACACTACTGATTTCAGTTCATTTAATATGTGAGTGCACAGATTCATTCTCAACTGGACATAAATGATGATCAAAGGTTGTATATATGATGAATTCATCAAATCCCAGCCTCTAACACAGTGCGCTGAATCTTAGCTTTGAATGTCCAGTATATTCTAATCAGTGCAATGTAAGCATTCACTGAACCTACAGTATCTACACCTGTGTGGTAAAGATACAGATAATGAAATTTAATTATTAATACAATATACATCATGGAAAATGAAAGCTGAAATTGATTCAGTTTAGTACTTTTCTCTGTATGCTCTGTGATTATAAAGGCCTTAAATTCTGTGATATATACTGTGAATGATTTTCACAGAGGTCTTAAAGTACTTAAATCACTGCTGATAGTCTGGTTGTTTATATTTTCACATGTTTTTGTGTCTGTAGGGCTGTTTGATGACGATTTGGACTCCTCTGGGAGATGAGGACACACCCACATCTGTTCCATACTGCAGCCATGGATGGTGTTACAGCTCTCAGTCAGCTTTGGGCCATCAGACGCACACACTGGAAAACCAGCACCTGGACTTCATGCAGGAGAGACGGCCTCGGTGTTGGACTCTGCATCCTCTACTTTACCTCCTAATCTCTTTCTCTTTAACACACAATTAAAATCAATCCAAAAGAGTGTAAACTTACTGAGGAAGTCTCTAACTTGTACACATTTGTACTTTTACTTGTTTTATGAGTTATTTTTAAGAAGAGTAAAGTTATTCACATAAAGTTGTTATTGTTCTGTATTTATTCTTTTGTATCATGTACCACAGTCATACTGAACTTTACAGACATGGTGAATTGGAGAAAAAAAGATCACACACACACACATACATACACACATATATATATATATATATATATCATTCAGCTTCAGCAGTATTTCTATTCATCTTATGAATTCCAGTCTAATGTCAATTCACTGAGTTCAGTTTTGGTCTTAAACTCCAGAGAATACCACCTGGTTCAACAATGTTTTTTATCTGATTATTGGCAAAATGTTTTCTTCTTTCAGAAAAAACATTCTTCTGAAAGAAGAAATTGGGCTCAATTTTGCCTGAGGCTGAAATTGAGCCCAAAGAAACAACAACAAAGTTTAGTTCCTCTGGATTTTCCATGGAAAATTGTTTTATCACTCATCCAGGTGACTTCTCCAGTGTCACGGATGAGTGATGAATGTATCTCCCACTGGAAACCATTGTGTCCAGTTAAAGTCAATTGACTTTTTTTTAAGAGAGTTGTTAGATGCTGCGCTCATGAGGACAATGGGTTTTAACTTGCAGCACAACACAAAGCTGCCATACTGGATCAACGATCAAAACACTTAATTGAGCAGAATTAAGGCAAAATGTAATATCCTCATATGATGACACATCACACATGATCCAGCATTGCTCTAAGAATGCAAACTTTCTTATTGGAAGTTTCCACAGCTGCCAGAAAGGGACAGATTTCTGTATGGTCTTAATGAGTGGTCGTTGCTCTCTCGTTGTCTCTGGAATTGCTGCACAGAGGATGTAACACCCATGATAAGCACTGAGGTTTGTGTCCTTGTCAGAAATCAGCAATACTCAGCTTCCAGGTAAGGAAAAGTGGAACCAGAAGATATTCAAATGCATCTCTCCACAGCTGCTGATGAATTCTACGAAAAACAAAGTTAGTTAAAAACATTTGCAGGTGAATCACCACTGATTTATCAGTGACATCCATTTACTCAAAAATTACTGACAAGTGGATAACTAGGAGATAGAGAGATTATATATATCTCTATCTCTCTCTATATATATATATATCTCTATATATATATATATATATATATATATATATATATATATATATCTCTATATATATCTCTATATATATATCTCTATATCTCTATATATCTCTATATCTCTATATATATATATATATATATATCTCTCTATATATATATATATCTCTATATATATATATATATCTCTATATATATCTGTATATATATCTCTATATATATATATCTCTATATACAGTTAAGCCCATAATTATTCATACCCCTGACAAATTTTGACTTAAAGTTACTTTTATTCAACTAGCAAGTTATTTTTCGACTGGAAATGACACAGGCGTCTCACAAAAGATAATAAGATGATGTACAAGACGCATCATTGTGGAAAAAAAAATATTTCTCAGCTTTTATTTACATTTGAGCAAAAAAAGTATCATGTCCAGAATTATTCATACCTTTTACAAACTGTCACAGTCTCTGGGAAAATCCAAAGTTCCATACCATTCCAAATAGTCAAAGCTGTTCTAAAGCATCCTAATTACCCTGATTAATTGGAAATAGCTGTTTTGATCAACTATACAGGTGAAAAACAGCAGCTCTCTGCAGGTGGTCTGTGGACATTCATGGCTAAGACAAAGGAACTCAGTGAGGACCTGCGGCTGCGCATTGTGGCTGCTCACAAGTGAGGAATGGGCTGCAAGGCCATATCCAAATGTTTTCAAGTTCCAGTGGCTACAGTGCAAAGTATTATTAAAAATACAAGATGTTCCGCACTGTGGAAAATCTCAGAGGACGTTGTCGGAAGCCAAAAGTGAAACCTGTGCTGGCCAGGAGAATAGTGAGAGAGGTGAAAAAGAATCCAAGGATCACCACCAAGGCCATTCTGGTGAATCTGGGCTCTGCTGGTGGCAATGTCTCAAGCCAGACAGTCCAACGGACACTGTTGGGTTCCAGGGATGCAGACCAAGGAAAACGCCACTTCTCCAGGCACTTCTAAGGCATGCAAAAGCTCATTTGGCCTTTGCAAATGCTCATCTGGACAAAGAAGAAGGTTTCTGGTCTTCAGTGTTATGGTCAGATGAAACAAAAATTGAATTATTTGGTCACAATGATGTTGCCTTCATTTGACATAAAAATGGAGAAGCCTTCAACCCAAAGAACACCATCCCCACTGTCAAACATGGTGGTGGGAACCTAATGCTTTGGGGGTGTTTTTTAGCCAATGGACCATGGAACCTAATCACAGTAAACAGCACCATGAAAAAGAGCAATACATGAAGATTCTCAACAACAACATCAGGCAGTCTGCAGAAAAACTTGGCCTTGGGAACCAGTGGACATTTTAGCACGACAATGACTCAAAACATACAGCAAACGTGGTGAAGAAATGGTTAGCAGACAACAACATTAACGTTTTGCAGTGGCCTAGCCAGAGTCCTGACTTGAATCAATTGAGAATCTGTGGAGGGAGCTAAAGATCAGGGTGATGGCGAGAAGACCCTCCAACCTGAAAGATTTGGAGCTCATTGCTAAAGATGAATGGGCAAAATGCCTGTGGAGACATGCAAAAGCTGGTCTGCAATTATAGGAAGCGTTTGATTGCTGTAATAGCCAATAAAGGCTTTTTTCTATTGATTATTGAGAAGGGTATGAATAATTCTGGACATGATACTTTTTGCTAAAATATAAATAAAACCTGAGAAATATTTTTTTTTCCACAATGATGCCTCTTGTACATTGTCTTATTATCTTTGGGGAGACACCTGTGTCATTTCTGCTCAAAAAAGAACTTGCTTGTTGAACAAAAGTAACTTTAAGTCAAAATTCGGCAGGGGTATGAATAATTATGGGCTTAACTGTATATCTCTATATATCTCTCTCTCTATATATATCTCTCTCTCTATATATATATCTCTCTCTCTCTCTCTCTCTCTCTCTCTCTCTCTCTCTCTCTCTCTCTCTATATATATATATATATATATATATATATATATATATATATATATATATATATATATATATATACATACACACACACATACACACACACACACATATACACATAATTTCAAAAATGTCCTGTACAAAATGGAACTGTATATGACAAATGTGGTGTGGTGCTTGTGGAATTTTTAACAAGGACCCTACAAAACTTTACAGTACTCATGCTGCCAAACTTTTGACAGCTAGGTGTGCAGTAAGGCTGGGTATCGTCACTTATTTCTAGAATCGATTCATTTCCGATTCACAAGGTCCCGATTCAATTCAATTCGATTCAATTCGATTTGAATCTGGGAAATTTTGACAGTCAGAAATATAATTAAGATCAGTACATTGACATATTTTTGTATCTATAAAAAGGAAGCTGACACACGCAAGACTATCAAAGGTGTGAGCGTCACAGCAGATTTCTTTGTGTCAAAGTAGCTGAAGATAAAACAGAAAAACATGAAGGTGGTTTTCCTGGCCTGAGATTTTATAAAAATATGTATCTGCAGTACATCAAAAACGAAAGAAAACCATTAATCAACATATGAACGTTACCTCTGACGTTACAGCGGTTTTATTAGAGACACGGCTAAGCGCTTTTGCATTTCGCATAACTTTAAAAGTTTAAATATGTTCAGTATTGAACGGCAGAAATTAGGTTTTCTTTTCGGAAGTATGTAAAACGAAAAAAAAAAAAAAAACAGCGACAGACAGCGCTGTAAACAACAGTAGAGTTAAGCATAACAAGCAAGCAAATAATGCAGAAAACAGTACAGAGAGAGAGAGAGCTGTGCATGAAGTTTGATTTTATCGTGGGTGAAGCAAAACAGTAAAAGTCAGAGGGAATTCATGACGATGTTTACGTGAAGCGTAGTTTGGATCTTCTTTGCTGCTGGTTCGGTCAATATTTTTTTGGAGAGAGATAAAACTAACAGCTTTAGAATCAGCGCAAAAGGGCGTGAACACAAAGTGCTACCCGCCAAACATCAGAATCAGCGAGCTGTCGGCTTTCAGCCCGACCGTGTCCGTGCAGTTGTTGTGCCAGAAAGTGATTGCCGTCGCGCGCAGGCGCTTAAAGCTGCAGCGCCCGTCGGGTGAGAAAGGCGACATCTCACTGATTCTGATCCGCGGGTCGCTGGCGCTGTGTGTTTACGCCCTTGTGCAGAATCCGTGTACCTGCTCTCATTTACTGTCTTAGCTGTTTGGTGGTTGTTGAAATTTTGTGAGGTTTCACCTGAGATTCTGGCGTTCGGGCAAAATAAATTTATATTAAAAAATCGATTCAGGATTTTAATGAATCGATTTCACGTTATCCAAGCCAGAATCGATTTTAATCGAGGAATCGATTATTAAAACCCACCCTAGTGTGCAGTTCCTGCTTTAAATGCATTCAAAATCTAAGTGATAAGAGGCCAGAAATGTTTGAACTCGCTTATGAACCTACATCACTGAGGCCGTCTCTCCTGCATGAAGTATAGGCGCTGGTTTTCCAGTGTGTGCGTCTGATGGCCCAAAGCTGACTCAGAGCTGTAACACCATCCATGGCTGCAGTATGGAACAGATGTGGGTGTGTCCTCATCTCCCAGAGGAGTCCAAATCGTCATCAAACAGCCCTACAGACACAAAAACATGTGAAAATGTAAACAACCAGACTATCAGCAGTGATTTAAGTACTTTAAGACCTCTGTGAAAATCATTTACAGTATATATCACAGAATTTAAGGCCTTTATAATCACAGAGCATACAGAGAAAAGTACTAAACTGAATCAATTTCAGCTTTCATTTTTCATGATGTATATTGTATTAATAATTAAATTTCATTATCTGTATCTTTACCACACATTTGCCACACAGGTGTAGATACTATAGGTTCAGTGAATGCTTAAATTGCACTGATTAGAATATACTGGACATTCAAAGCTAAGATTCAGCGCACTGTGTTAGAGGCTGGGATTTGATGAATTCATCATATATACAACCTTTGATCATCATTTATGTCCAGTTGAGAATGAATCTGTGCACTCACATATTAAATGAACTGAAATCAGTAGTGTGATCTCCAGTCTTGATATAAGGAATGAGAGAACTGACAGCTGTTATTTTAATCAGCCTGTCTCAGTTGTTTTTAACTCTAAGTACCATAGAGTAATGTGGTAACATCTGGACTGACGAGTTTACTGTCAGCATTTTAATCGCTAGTTTAAAGGCTGTAGGTAGGTTACAGCCATTGCTCTAACACTGTATAAATGTAACAGGGCTCAGTGCTGGTTCTAACAGTCTGAGCTGCTTCCAGCTTTATTTGTGAAGAGCACAGCAGCCTACAAAACACGTAGCGAGCTCGTACAGCTGCGACGTAAAACTTTCATTAGCTAAGATGATCTTAAAATAACGGGGCTACGTGCGGTGATGCTAGCGTTAGCCACGTTAGCACCTTACCTTCAACAGGTGGTCAGACTGTGTAGACAGGCACTCAGTCAGAGGTTGGCTCTCCGTTTCGCTGCAGGGTCCCTTCATTCTTCACATATCCGTGTCGAGCCCAGTGTAAATCCCGACGCTGAACGGCCTTTGTACAAGCACACACGCTTCGTAGCAGGGAGAAGCTATGAGCTAGAAAAATCCAGCCTGGCAGACAGCCTGTGTCTGACCAACCAATCAGAGAGCTCCTTACATCCCACGGTGTGGCTAATTTGAATAGCCTCCAGCAAGTTGTTAATCGAAGAGCTAATCCAGCAGCTAATCCAGGAGCTAATCCAGCAGCTAATCCCGGAGCGAACAGGAAAGGGAAATGGATTTTGAACTGCAGTTTATTAAATTGCAAGTGGAAAAAGGATTTTGAACTGCAGTTTATTAAATTGCAGGTGGAAAAAGGATTTTGAACTGCAGTTTATTAAATTGCAGGTGGAAAAAGGATTTTGACCTGCAGTTTATTAAATTGCAAGTGGAAAAAGGATTTTTGAACTGCAGTTTATTAAATTGCAAGTGGAAAAAGGATTTTGAACTGCAGTTTATTAAATTGCAGGTGGAAAAAGGATTTTGAACTGCAGTTTATTAAATTGCAAGTGGAAAAAGGATTTTGAACTGCAGTTTATTAAAGTGCAACTGAAAAAAGGATTTTAAAATGCAGTTTATTAAAGTGCAATTGGAAAAAGGATTTTGAAATGCAATTGGAAAAAGGATTTTGAAATGCAGTTTATTAAATTGGAATTCAAAAATGAATTTACAATTGCAGAATTTATTCTACAATTCATTATTAAAGCACAGAGATTTTTATTTCAATGCGCGTGGCTCTTGTGGTCCTCCATAGTACAGTACTTAGTACATTGCTAAAAAAAAAAAAAAAAAAAAAAAAAAAAAGTAAAGGGAAGCTCTAATATTTACAGTACAAACACAAAGTCAGTTAAACTTCTTTTCTCTAGATTTAGCATGAGATAGTACTTGCAGCCCATTTACATTGCACAGGAAATCCTGCTTCTCCAGTAAAGCACATCCATACGTGCCATTGCAAGGCTTTCTCTGACTACTAGCACAGGAGTTTGCCAGTGGGGCACTTGTACATGTTTCTGGCTAAACTGTCAGATGCAGAATCTCTGAGGGAGGTATGAGGGTCCAAGGTCCTCTACAGGGAGTCTTGAGATTCCATTGATTCACAAGACTATTTCATGCCTGTCACATATGCTCAGTGTGAACTCGCTGTCATCTGTAATACAGGTCCCAGTAAAGGATGGGGAGTCATACCTCAGAGTCTATTTCTGACGGTTTGGTCAGAAATATGGACGTGTGTAGTCTGCTGGAAATATTTTTGCAGGGCTCTGGCATTGCCCTTCATGTTCCTTCACTAACAAAAGAGTCGATATTGGTTGTGCTGCTTAGCTGATGTCCTTCTCCCATCCTGCCCAGCTTTCCTAGTGTAACAGCCTGTCTCCTCATATCTCCTCCACACTCTTGAGGCTCTGCTAGAAGACTCAGCAAAACGTCTTGTGATGGCTCGGCACATACAGGGAGTGCAGAATTATTAGGCAAGTTGTATTTTTGAGGAATAATTTTATTATTGAACAACAACCATGTTCTCAATGAACTCAAAAAACTCATTAATATCAAAGCTGAATGTTTTTGGAAGTAGTTTTTAGTTTGTGTTTAGTTTTAGCTATTTTAGGGGATATCTGTGTGTGCAGGTGACTATTACTGTGCATAATTATTAGGCAACTTAACAAAAACAAATATATACCCATTTCAATTATTTATTTTACCAGTGAAACCAATATAACATCTCCACATTCACAAATATACATTTCTGACATTCAAAAACAAAACAAAAACAAATCAGCGACCAATATAGCCACCTTTCTTTGCAAGGACACTCAAAAGCCTGCCATCCATGGATTCTGTCAGTGTTTTGATCTGTTCACCATCAACATTGCGTGCAGCAGCAACCACAGCCTCCCAGACACTGTTCAGAGAGGTGTACTGTTTTCCCTCCTTGTAAATCTCACATTTGATGATGGACCACAGGTTCTCAATGGGGTTCAGATCAGGTGAACAAGGAGGCCATGTCATTAGTTTTTCTTCTTTTATACCCTTTCTTGCCAGCCACGCTGTGGAGTACTTGGACGCGTGTGATGGAGCATTGTCCTGCATGAAAATCATGTTTTTCTTGAAGGATGCAGACTTCTTCCTGTACCACTGCTTGAAGGTGTCTTCCAGAAACTGGCAGTAGGACTGGGAGTTGAGCTTGACTCCATCCTCAACCCGAAAAGGCCCCACAAGCTCATCTTTGATGATACCAGCCCAAACCAGTACTCCACCTCCACCTTGCTGGCGTCTGAGTCGGACTGGAGCTCTCTGCCCTTTACCAATCCAGCCACGGGCCCATCCATCTGGCCCATCAAGACTCACTCTCATTTCATCAGTCCATAAAACCTTAGAAAAATCAGTCTTGAGATATTTCTTGGCCCAGTCTTGACGTTTCAGCTTGTGTGTCTTGTTCAGTGGTGGTCGTCTTTCAGCCTTTCTTACCTTGGCCATGTCTCTGAGTATTGCACACCTTGTGCTTTTGGGCACTCCAGTGATGTTGCAGCTCTGAAATATGGCCAAACTGGTGGCAAGTGGCATCTTGGCAGCTGCACGCTTGACTTTTCTCAGTTCATGGGCAGTTATTTTGCGCCTTGGTTTTTCCACACGCTTCTTGCGACCCTGTTGACTATTTTGAATGAAACGCTTGATTGTTCGATGATCACGCTTCAGAAGCTTTGCAATTTTAAGACTGCTGCATCCCTCTGCAAGATATCTCACTATTTTTGACTTTTCTGAGCCTGTCAAGTCCTTCTTTTGACCCATTTTGCCAAAGGAAAGGAAGTTGCCTACTAATTATGCACACCTGATATAGGGTGTTGATGTCATTAGACCACACCCCTTCTCATTACAGAGATGCACATCACCTAATATGCTTAATTGGTAGTAGGCTTTCGAGCCTATACAGCTTGGAGTAAGACAACATGCATGAAGAGGATGATGTGGACAAAATACTCATTTGCCTAATAATTCTGCACTCCCTGTATTGACGAGCCATCCTGTAGGATCTGAAATAGCTGTGCAATCTGAATAGGCTGCCTGTACCATCTCACGCTGCCAGTAATTACACTGTGACATTATCACAAGACAAAACTAGAGAAAAAAACAGTCAGGAGAGATAAGGACTAGAGCTACATAGGTATCTGCTTCCTAACACTGTGATGATTAAGAGTTCCTTTAAATTTTTTGAGCTATGTATTTCATCTTTAACAGAGAAAAACACTCTCTGTGGTTTTTTTGTTTTGCAAAGCCATATCAGAATAGAGGATATAGGATTTACAGCAGAGGAACTAACTTCTGCAGTTTTGAACTCAGTTACTCATCAAACACAGAAAAAACTTTCTTATCTTTAGAGAGAGGTCATCCAACAGAAAGCAAATGTACATGGATGTAATGTTAAGAAACACGTTAAAGTAAAGAGCTCATCTTGTTCCCTTGAAATACTAAATCAGACACAGATTAGTGCTGTCAGAGACATCATTTCTCTCATTTTATTCATGTTTGCAGGCTGTTTGACAGGTCTCTTAGTTACACTCAAGTCTCTGTAGCATTGGTTACCACACAATTTATTCCCCCAGAGTAATCATTCAAAACCAGCTAGTAGAAAAATCTGTCCCTGTGTGCACTGTTGAAAAAGATAATAAAAACAGATTTTCATTTAATTTGTAACAAATTAAATATATTTTTCACAAAGTGCAGCTTTGTAAAGAAAACACCTTCTTTGCATAGTTTTGCATCAATTACACCCATCAAAGCTGATAAAAAGAGACCTGACTATAGTGGAAACAGGCCTCTACAAAAAGCAGCACACTTGCTTGACCCAGACTTATTGCCTTGCTCAGAAACAAACAAACAAAAAAACCAAAACAGAAATGACCAGCCCACTTCATCACAAGAAAAAACTTATCATCCAGAGCTACGACGAAAAGATTCCAGAGATTCATAAGGGGAAAAAACCAAAAAGACATTTACACCGATAAAATTTAAAAAATGGTATAACATGCAGAACATGACTTAGATGCCATTTGACACAGAAAGTTAGTTAAGTGTCAGTTAACAGAGTGATATCAATTCATAGCAGATGATGTGTTCTAAGTTGACAACAAAACTAAAAATGTGTAATTTGAACATCAAACATCCCTGGCAGTTAGAATTACAAGGCACTTTGAAAGTACAGTAGCCTGTTACTAGTCAGCAATATATTTAAAGTTAGAGTCATGCAGAGACTCAGTCTGGATACTGATACAAAGAAGAAACAGCATAAATTTAGTTCAATCTTTTTTTCTTTTGTACCTTACAAGACTTACACGTCCCCATGCTGCAGTTCACTCATAAAAGCAACAGAATTAAAATAAAATTTGCAAGTAATTTATAAAACAAACTAATTAGGAAGAGATACTTCATCTTATTCCATAACCTGGATATACGGAGAGCAAAATGGCAGTCTTCTATTTTTTTAAAAATACATTTTCCAAAAACATAAAATCGGGGCACGCATCCCCTAAAGGACAATTGCATTTCTAACTCCTGAGATTTGCACAAAGTGCTTATGGCATGTTGTGGAGCAGTAACTGCTTTTTCCAGGCCCCCTAAACACATTTCTGCTTCGCTTCTTTCTTGCCACAGTGTTCAGAAAAGTGAAAAAGCGAACCAATGGTTTGCACCAAAAAGATTGCACGAAACATTTAAAAATAACCACAAATTGTATTTTTTAAAAAGAAAGAAAATCATTCTGTGTCTTCATAGACAACTTTTATAGTAAAGTATTTGTTGCTTCTGAACAGTCTTATCAATGTCATATTAGTGTTACTTGCGGTGACCTTCATTCCTTAACATAACAACGTTTTTGCTAAAACAGAAGTAAAACTAAAACTACACCTTAGACTACCAAACTTGGCAAAAAACAAAACATACAGCTTAATTAACTAAATATACTTGAACTAAAGGCATGAATATTACTTGGTGCATGTATTTTTTTTTTTTAAATACCCTAAAAGTTGCATAGATATTTTTGCTTCTAAAACCTTTCTTGACAATATTTTGCATAGGCCACAGTTTACCTCAAAACACCAACACCGCACTGTTAAAGTGGTAAACAGCATTTTTTGGAATAATATACCTTGTTTTGGAAACAAAAGAGGACGTGGTCAGTGATTAGCCATAATGTCAGTTCTCCTTTAGGTTTGACAGTGGCATCAGGATGACGTCTCTGGGGGCAGAGTGAGAGTGAGAATGAGGGTTTCACGGGCAGTCGCTGCCGTCGTAGATTATAGACTTCTCCATGGTCAGATGGTAGAAAACCTTCTTGGAGATAAACCTGTTGAAGAATAGTTTTGTTTGAAAAGAAATTTAAAAATGTAAATTAAAGCCAAACACAAATGCCGGCACACATAACGGCATTTCTGTAATTTACACGCTTCTGCAAAAAAACAGGAACACACTGTTCTAAACTATCGTGACCTACCGAGAGAAAGAGTTGTCAAAGATAAGGGTGTAGAGACCAGGATGCCGAACTTTCAGCTGTCCTTGAATGGTTTCTTTATGGGAAACGCAGCGAGTGAGAGGAATCAGGACCTGAGAACAGAACAGAAACAGGCCTTTAAAAATAATCTCAGTGCACAGGTGAAGGATTTGCCGCAGGTTTTCATAACAAATATAAATAAAGAATACGACGGTCATCAAATTTGAACTCAATCAAATTAAAAAAACAAACAAACAAACATCAGGATATACCGACAAGGGAGGGAGTGGATAGAACACGAGATGAAAGGTCACAACTCATTTAAAACCTCTGACATTTGAAGTAAAGAATGTGCACCTCAACCTGCTGAGCAACAATGGCTTCCTGCAACGGTTTTCTTCAGTCAATAATGTTTGAAAAATAAAGCAAAAAGACCGTGCTCTCTGTAGGGGGTGACCATGAAAGCACACACAGGTTCAACCTGTTGGGTCTGGTGATAACTTCTGCTTTTAAATCATCACCTGTGAGTGTGGGGTATTTGAGTTTTGCAACAACCGAAAAGCCTTTCATTCAGGCTTGTGATTTCCTTCCACTTAAAATGATGTAATCTGCAACAGTTGCTTTTTTGGACGTTGCCAGTGGCAGACTTACAAGATGTGCACATCAACACATGCTCACAGTGTTTAGGCCTCTACACCGTGTACTCTGAGTCTCCAAAAGTTGATTCTGTTCATCTGGACGTAAATGTGGTTATCCCAGCTGGACTTTTGTTAAAGCAGGAAAGGCACCTGAAGAAAGCTCCAGTCGATCCAGGAGAGAAGGACAACCGCTGCCCAAGTGAAAACCTGTAGTGATCCCATATGTGTCAGGAGTATTGGAGCAGTTGAGACGCATTTTTTCTAAACACCGGGTCTCTGTGGCTTTTAAACCCCAAAACACGCTGTGCCAAAAATTGGTCCACCCCAAGGATCGGGTCCCCCGACACAAACAGAGTAACATAGTGTACGCTGTTAAGTGCCAGGAGGATTGGCAGGATTTATACATCGGGGAAACCACACAACCTCTGGATAAGAGGATGGCACAGCACAGCAGAGCTACCTCATCAGGCCAGGACTCTGCAGTCTATTTACACCTACAGGCCAGTGGACACTCTTTCAATGATGAGGATGTACACATCCTGGACAGGGAAGAACGCTGGTTTGAGGGCGGAGTCAAGGAGGCCATTTACGTGAAAAGGGAAAGACCATCTCTGAATCGAGGAGGGGGCCTAAGGGTACATCTGTCACCATCTTACAATGCTGTGATTGCAGCCATTCCCCAACTCTCTGTGAATGGGACTCATGGACATTGATCAATGGTTGTTGATCAATGGTCATGAGAATTTGCATAATTATGATGAAGGAACTGACCTCCCAGCCCATTGTTCCTTCAGTGGGCTGGTTTCAGTCATTATGCAAATGTACTGTTTATAAGATTGGGGAAACCTGCAGTCAGCTGAGACTGAAGAAGTCACCTGGATGAGTGACGAAACGTTTCTCCTGCTGAAAACGCCACGTCCAGATGAACAGAATCAACTTTTGGAGATTTACTTACCTGGATGATTGAGAATGCATCAAGACGTGTACTCTGAGGGCCCACAAGAAGCTATATAAAAAAAAAAGGTAGACAGAGATTTCCTGAGCTCACAGTAAGTTAACTGTACCTTTGACTGTTGCACCGGAGTGTCAGTGGACTCCCGGTAAACCACACTGAAGGAGATGCTCTTGGGCTCGGAGGAAAACATCCAGCTTATAGTTGGCCCAGAATCAATCACAGCAACAGTAATAACACTGTAGCTACTGGACTTAATGAAGAGCTCCCGGGAACTCTCACCAAACTTAGAGATATCATCAATGGTGAGAGGGACAGCCACCCTGTAATGATAATGAAGGTTTATGATTAGTGATCAGAATCAGAATCAGAAGACTTTATTTATCCCCAAGGGGCAATTAACAAACAACCGAGCAGCATACATTGAAGATAAGGACAATAAGAACAGGCAATAGGAGGGAAATAATAAATACACAGTATATACAGTTTTAAAATTACACAGTTTTAAAATTAAAGTGACTGAAAGGTGAATAAAGTGTCGGTAGTGTAAGAAGAGTGTAGTTTATGTTTATGGGTGTGTGAAATGTTCTTATCGGCTGGAGTTAAAAACACGGGTGGCTTTGGGGACAAAGGTGGCGCTCCTCCTATCAGTCCTGCAGGAAATGCAGCGGAGGCGTCGCCCACAGGGGAGCCACTGAAATGCGGGGTGAAGAATGTGAGAGGGGTCGTTGATGATTTTGGCTGCCTGTCTGAGGGCCTGTTGGCTGAAAACCTGTGCCAGAGTTCTGACAGGCAGGCCAATGATTTTAGAGCACACTGATGCAGTGTGCTGCAGTCTGTTCTTGTTCTGAAGGCTGAGGGAGTGGAACCAGCAGGTGATGGAGAACGTCATGATGCTTTCCAGGAAGGCATAGTAAAAAGTCATCATGATGGGTGTGCTGACTCCAAAGGAGTTGAGTTTCCTAAGGAGGTATAACCGTTGTCGGCACCTCCTGAGAATCTCCTCTGTGTTGGCAGAGAATTTCAGGAGGTTGTCAAAGATGGTTCCTCAACTACCTCCACTGGCTTCCTGTGGATGGTGGTGGTGACTGAAGCAGCCAGATCCCTCTGCCTGCTGGAGAAGCTCACCACCATCTCTTTGGCTTTGCTCACGTTCAGTTCAAGTTTGGAGCTGTCACACCACTCTACAAACTCCTGAAGAGTGGGCCCGTGGTGTTGTGAGGGGCCTGACAGCAGTGACAGGAGAACTGTGTCGTCAGCATATTTAACCAGGTGACAGTTGGGCTGTGTGGATCTGCAGTCATCAGTGTAGAGGATGAAGAGCAGGGGGGAGAGCACACAGCCCTGGGGGAGCCAGTGGAGGTGGAACGGAGACCGGAAAGTTAGTTGTTGACCCGAACTTTCTGAGTCCTGTTGGTCAAAAAGTCCAATATCCACAGGATTAGCTGATCATCCAGGTGAAATCGGGTGGAAAGTTTAGTGGCCAGGATATGAGGCTGCAGAGTGTTGAACGCTGATGAGAAGAAATCAGCAAACAGAAGTCTGGCGGAGCAGTCAGGGAGCTCCAGATGTTTGTGGATGGAGTCCAAGATGAAGATTTTTGCATCATCGACACCTCTGCGTGCACGGTAAGCAAACTGGAGTGGGTCCATCAGGGGGTCGGTTGCTCTTACGATGTGCTGTTTTATGATCTTCTCCATGGCCTTCATCACCAGGGAGGTGAGGGCCACAGGATGAAGATCATTCAGAGACTTTGGGTTGTTTCTTTTGGGGATGGGGATGACTGTGGAGTGTTTCCACAGCTGGGGGACGGTGTGACTGTGATGAGACCAGAACCAGAACCCATAGCTTTTAATGGACATTAAAAGGATACCTTTTAATAGCAAACTTCTGACTTCAGGCTTTCCAGCCATATACGATTTATTGCCAAGAAGGACAGCAAAGAAATAATCGCCCAAGTAGGGCTGTGCGATATGACCAAAATCTCATATCCCGATATTAAGACATTTATCGTCCTGATAACGATATAAATCACAAAAATGTAACATTTTCTGTCAATTCTGTGAATCTCGGGCAGCTCGACTTGCGTGAAGTGTTTCCAGCTGGGCGTCCTTTACCTGTAGTCCAGTGTTTTAACTGATGCATGAAACGATACATTTTTAGACATAGGTTGTAACCGCCGCCGTTTTCTTTGTATTTATTACACAGCGTGCTGCGGGGAAAAGCCTGTTCTAACGTTTGAGTCTAAGGTTTATTTTTTGGCTTCTTTTTGCTTCTTATCTGTAAACTCTGTATACTCTTTCACGTGATTTAGTTTATTTTGAACAGTCTCAACAGGGTCTCGAGCTTTATTGTGAAAGGTTTACGTGGAAAACAAACAAGTGGACAGCAGAGCCACGCGATGGTTTTACCATCACTGTTGCTAACGACACGTAAAAACAGGCGCTTGTCCGTCCGTAGTGTGGTTATATTAAATATAAGAGAAAGAGAGAACTTTAAGAAGTCAATATAGCCACTACAGTGACCATCAAAATGATGAAAAGATATTGCTGTAAACAGTTTATTTTACGACACCACGAAACAAACGATAGCGTGATAGGAAACGACAGACGTTTTTATATCGTCATCCGATATATATCGTTATATCGAACAGTAGGACTGGGCGATATATCGAGTTTTTAAATATATCGATATATTTTTATACGAGATATGAGATGTGACAATATCCTTTATATCGATATAGTCTATGTTACGTTATAATTATACTACAAGTTTGCCTCTTTCGTCCACTTTTGTCTCTACGCAACGTTACTCCACCTCGCCTCTCCTTCACTGAACACAACTCCCCCTCCCCCATCGCTTCACCTGCAGGCAACGACAAGATGGACACGGCAGCTATCAAAGAGGAGCTGGTCGGTAAAAAGAAAACATTTGAAGATTACTATTTTAGTGCTGTCAGCGTAACGTTAACGCCATAACTGCATTAACGGGGCAAATCTCCGTTAACGAGTTACCGCGGATCACCCCGTGCGTGGGGCTGGACGGCGTTAACGAGCTAACCGGGCTAACGTGTTGACGCACGGCCTAAAATCCTTTCATTTTCTCAAAAATCGACAGTGCGCCTTATGTATGAATTCTGGTTGTGCTTACTGACCGCGAACCGATTTTATGTGGTACACGGCGCACAGAAACCTTTCAAAAAATGTTTTGGTACGACTTTGGTAAGCTACGAAGCCGCACTGCTTGATGGATTGTCGGAGCATTACGGCTGCCGAGGAGCCTCGCAGAGTAATACGTACTGTGCTTCAACGTAATATTACCGTACTGTGTGTGTATAACGACCACAAATGGCTCCTGTTCAGAGACACGGTTACAAAGAGGATTTCAAACTCCAGGCTGTCAGTCACGCAGTAGAAGTTGGGAACAGAGCAGCTGTGAAATCTGTCTATGTTATTATGCTCAGCGTCTGTTAGTTTACATTTTGACTGCACAATTGTGAGCTCTTTGTTATGCACAAAACAACATAGTTTTCTTTTATTTATGGATCATTATTTTAATAAATGCTGATAATTTATTTCGGAGTAATTTTTTCTTGTACATCTGCGCTGTATGATAATAAAAGTGCCTGGTTGAGATTTGGGACACAGCTTTGACTAAGAACTCTCTTTTTGTTCTTACTTTATGGCTTTAAAAAAATATCGAGATATATATCGTATATCGCCATCCAGCTAAAGAATATCGAGATATGAATTTTGGGTCATATCGCCCAGCCCTATCGAACAGCCCTACGCACAAATACAAATTTCCTTAAGTTTTGTGCTAAGTTTAGGCATGATAAGTATTTGGACCATATGAAAACTCACGTGACTTCTCCTGATTTGAGAAGGTTGATCTCTGAATCCTGAACAGTGGGAACTTGCTCGTCATCAGGGGTTACTTCTCCTGTGCTTCTGCAAAATCCGAAACGAGACACAGAAAACAATAGTTATGAAAACTGTTATGCAACATTTCAGTGGCAAAGACATATTAAACAAAATAACTTGCATCAACATAAAACTCTACACTCTACACAGTGTAGCTAATTTTGCTGGGACATGCTCAAACATCATATGCATTTGAAGTGAAGTGATTTGTACCCACGGTTCAGTACTTTTGCATTTTAATGGATCATTTCTGCATGTTTTACCTCATTTCACCCAAACACAAATGTTTAATGTTAACACTGCCAATTACATTGATTTTCAGCAACCTCACATCTTTGCTGCATAAATGTTATGATGATGCTGGTTAAGTAACTTGTTTTACACTAATAAAGCACTTTTTTGTTATAAAAGTTTCTTTACTTTAAGAACTATTAAGAGCAGTACACACACGTGTTCTCCAGAAAATGAAAGTAATCTGGTGGTAGCGCTTCCTTCTCTTATCTGTAAATACAACCCAGCAAACATGATCGAAACCCCAACATAATATCCCTGGTCAAAACCGGTCGCGGTAGGACTGCAAACACCGAACCACAGACGGAAGCATGTTGTTGCTGTTTCCATGTAGAACAGAGTGTTTTTAACAAAGTGATACATTTATTCAGATTATTGCAACGAAGGAATTAAATGCATCTGTCTTTGTTTTTTTTAGAAACTGACAGCTAATTTGGTTAATGCGGGATTGTGAACAGATGGCCGCACATCTCTGTGCACAAAAACAAGCATTACCAGAGTCTCCTCTTTTAAAAAAAAACAGTTTTAGGTTATTTATGTTTGCAGGTATCTAAATGCTGTTTCATTTGTTGCAAGCTGAATTGAACTTTTCTATCTGTGATGTCAGCATAATAAATCCAGGGAACATAAACTAGTTGAGCAACAACTCAATTAGCTCAGTAGGATAAGATCATGGCTTGTGCATCGCCACTGAGGTGAATGTTTGTTCTTTTTATTCTTGCTGTAGACAATATTTTATTTTGTTTTATTATAATTAACTAAGATTATTAGAAAATAATTATCGAATGCCTCTTTCTTATGAGGCCTCTCAAAGTGATGTCAGTGGGGTTTTTAAACCAGGACTGGACGTTGACAAAAACGCCATCTGATGGTTATTCAACACTGAAATGCTTGCTTTGAAGGGTGTGATAGTGCCACGTTTATAGTCTTTTCTAAGAGCAAAGTGAGACACTCACAACAGTTATGTGTTTTAGACAGATAACGATGATGTTACTGTTGATAGTATAAGTTAAAAGCTGCTTAATTACTTGTGCTCAGCACTGTGGTATCTTGTGTTTTTACTGACTGATCTCTCCAGCTGAGTTTCACCTGAGGACCCTGATCAGTTAATGACAGAGTAACACGCTGACTCTGAAAACAACACGCAGAGCAATGACTCATCGGCATCCGCTCCGCTTTGTCTGCCCATTGACGCTGCACTCACAAATCCAGCGCTCCTGGATGCCTGCGGTCTTGTTCTCCCTCCAGGGACCCTGCAGTGGTCTGAGAGGTGGTATCACTGTCGTACACACCATTTACCTCCTCTTCTGTGATGATGTCAAAAGCTTCAGATGTGTTACTAGGATCTGACACTGAGAAGGAACAGGTAAATATAGCAGATTAAATGACTGAAACGGAACAAAGAACAATGTGCAGTTTGGAGTAAATATAAAATCATGCAAGTATTAAAAAGGAAAAATGTAACAGGATTGAATTTTGAGACTAATTACGCAGTTTGGGGTTTTTTTCTGAATTTGAGCCAAACTGCGTTTTTCTCTGAATGAAAATGTCATCATCTTCCCCATTTGTCTATTGCACAGAAATTCACTGTAAAGGTTTCTGTCCCCCTTCCTCAAATTAACAGTCCAGCTTTTCACTTCTGCTTACATGTTTACTGTTTACACAAAAAAGAAGAGTGAGAGCCAAATACGTACACCAATAAACTATCGGTCCATGTGTACATTTGTGAAATTAGTGAGTAAACATGTTTCTTCTTCTCACCTGTGACCCTGGGAGTTGGTATATATGGAGCTGGTTCGGGAGGTGGTTGAGGTCCAGGTCCAGGTGGAGGAGGCTGCACATCCGAGGGGCTTAACTCTGCTGCCGTGAACCTCTCCACCACTGCACTATGTTGGGTGTAGCAGTGCCTGCAGCAGCGCTCCTTTTTCCCACTTTGCTTGGTCACAACATAGTTGTTGCTGCAGTAGTAGCAGAAGATGCGGCCACAGAGCCTACAACATTACAAATAAATAACTGAGCACACATACACAAATAATTTTACCCATAATCCACATTTTTATCGTCACTTGAGTGTGAAAGTGGATTTGATTCTACGTGACATGCAGTGTGAAAATCAAATCAGGGTATGCACAAACATGAAAAGGAGAGGAGGCCTTGGTGCAGAACCAAACCTGCAATGATGTCTGCGCAGCCACCAAGTGAACTGGCCTTTGCAATCGAGACAGTTGGTGGCCTCCTGATCCACCAGCCACCAACGCTCCTCTGCTCGCAGTTTCTGCTCAAATTCCAGAGCATCGGACTTCTGCCACAGAGCATCTTTGTCCCTGATGTAAAGCACAAAAATGACAATTAAATGTCAGATTTCAGTCTTGTCTTCAGTCTAGCCTTTAAATTTTTTGTGTGGGATGGATTTGGCTCAGTTGCAACTCAATATTCAAAGCAGTTGAAGTATCGTGAACAATAACTCACTGAACAAAATTTGTCATTTAGTTGGACTTCACTGCTTTTATGCAAAAGAATGCATACAAACTGAAACATGGAATATCTCTCCATTTCTGAAACGATGCAATTAAGACAAATAATGAAGACGTGCATAATAAAAGAGCACAAATGGAAGAAATAACGTGGGCACATCTCATGGGAGTTGAATGAATCACTGTTTTTGTGTTTCATTCTATGCAGAGTATGAAAGCATTTGAGGTTTCTGAATACAGTGAATAATGGTACACAAAAAGCTGTTGTTTATGTCAGTAGAGTCTCTCACCAACATTTTCTGCTCTTGTCTCCATCAAAGACTTTCTGTCAAATCCAATCTCAGTAATTTAGCTCAGCATTTAGAGAAGCCTTTTCCCCTCACCCTGCTCCTCAGACCTAATGACACCTTTCCTCACTAAAATTTTCTCTCCTTGCTGCAACTGACAGTCTTGCAAAGAACTACAAGAGACAATGGTCATACTTTAAGAGCTCGATGAGCCGCTCTTCAAGGTTCGTCTTGGTTCTGTTGAGGTCATCGATCTCTGCAGTCATCTTCAGATGACTGCTTTGTTTGTCAGCTTCCGTTGTCTTCAATTTCTCCTTTAATTCCTCGCAGGTCTTTTGTGCAGCCAGGAGTGCTTCTTCAGCCCTTCAGACACAAGAAAATTAGTTGAGATCCCTTTTTCCATTAAAAGTTGGAATTCACAAGTATTACTGATTATGAATGTACCTGGTTGCTGCGTCTTTGAGTTGCTGAATCTCGCTTTCATTCTCACGAATGGTTGCTTCTGTCTTGGTGATGTGAGCATCTTTCTCTCTAGTTAGGTGCAAGTATTCCTCATTCTCAGCCTTCGTAAAACAAGGATTTTCCATATAAAAAACAACCCTATTAATAATTTATTATTTTTCAAAGCCCTCTTGCTCTATAGGAGGGTACAGAAAAATAAATGGGAGCAACAACAGAAACCTGTGTTAAACCAATATTTGATCAAATTAAGGCCATTAAAACACCTAACCTCATGCACAAACATATGACCTCAAGCACACTTAGGTAAGCCATTTATCTGATAAGGATCACAGAGCTTGTGTATCTACTCCACTTTTACAACTAAAGAAAAATTGTTCTTACAATAAACATGTCATTACCTGTGAAAAGAATAAAAGTAAAAGAGACTTAAAAGAAATCTGCTGAGGAACAAAACAAATAATAGAATTTGTCATATTTTATGCAATGTTTAGCTTCCTTTGCTCCAATCATTATGCAAATAATCAAAATGTTGATGTCTGCTCCAGGCTATATATTAAATATTAGACTTCTTGGTGATCTAACTAGTATTTTTCCAACATCACTTTGTATCTACTTGTGTTGTTGCCATAAAAGGATGGATTAGACTGCATTGAAAAATAAAAACCTCTTGTTCAGAAACTTTAGCCTGCAAGCTGGACTTGTTCCTCTGCTCCTCCTGTAGCTCGGCCGTCACCTTGTCCAACTGTTCGTTCAAACTCTGAAATGTGAGCGTGAGAGAAGGGTTTCACAGCCATGCTTGTGTCTTTGAACTAAACGATAATGAGCTCACAGATTATAATAACAATGTCAACATGCTGTTACTGATCGCCATTTTATTCTAGGGTGTTACCTAAAAAAAAGCTTAATGTGCTCATTAGTGCTAAACGCAAAGTACAGCTGGAGCTGAATGTTTTTGATCATAAATCAAAAGCTCTGAGACCAACTGAAATTTTATCGAGTCATGGCTCTAGATGAAAAAGCCAGAGGACGCCTGAAGGAAACATGTACACCAATTATTCTGAAGTTGTTTCATCTGAATTAACAATGACAACAGGTGCTGCTGAAGAGAAAGTCAGGGGATGACCTAAGTCATTAGGTCCAATCCACTGGTGGATGTGAACAGTTTTCTGAGCATTTTTTCTGAGATATTCTGGTGAAAGCAACGAACTGACTGAGATGTCTATCCCTGAGTTCAGTCATTAAAACGAATTACTGCTGGTTTAAGACAAGTCATGATTAACAAGTTTATTCATCTCACCTTTATCTGCACTTGATAGTTCATGCTCTCTGAGCTCATCTGGAACTTGATGGCCTCCATCTCCTCTCTGTTCGAGTCTTTAATGGTTTGCACTTGGTTTTTAGTCTTTTCCAGTTCTTCTTGGAGCTCCATGATAGTCTGCGGAAGTGCCTCTTTCTGTGTAAGCTCCTTTCTTAAACTGTTATTCTCCAGCTGTAGTTCCTCCATACACTTCTCTAGTCGCTCCACCCCTTTCTCCAGCTCTATAATCTTCCCAGAATCGCCTTCCCAGTGCCCTCTGACCTCCTCTTTTTCTGCACTGAGTTTACAGATGGTCATCCCCAGCTCTGCCATCTCAGTGTTTGCCCTGTGCAAACCCTCACGGATCTCGTTGTTCTCTAAAGCTAGCTTACTATTGTGTGCCTTCAGGGTAGACAACTCTTCTCGCATGGCAGCTGCAGCTATGGCTAGCTCGGCATGAGCAGCGACTTCGTGATCATGCTTTTCAATGAGCGCCTCTTCTTTCTTTTTGCACTCCACAAGCTCTGCAACATGCTTCTGATTCAGTGCCTCTGTCTGGGATTTAAGTTGCTCAGTCAGGGTCCTGAGCTCATTTCTTTGGGCTTCTGTCACCTCCAGCTGTGCTTTTAATTTTAAGTTTTCTTCCTCAGATCTCTGCACCTGCACCCTAAGGTCCAGGACCTCCGCCTGGAGTCTGGACACTTCTTTCATCCTGACTTCCAACTGGCCTTCAACCACAGCTAGTTTTCCGATTATTTCCTGATTTTCCTTGGCTTCGACAGCACTCCTCTCCAACTGCACCGTCTCCATCGCCTGTTTCTCAGAGGTCACACTTTTAAGCATTTCGCTCTGTTTAGCACAGGTGGCTTCAGCATCAGCTTTGGCAATCTCAAGTTCCTTCTCCTTGGCCTCCAAATCGTTTAGCCTGGACTGCAACTTAACAAGGTCAGTCTCTTTACTCTCGAGCTGGGCCTCTTTCACTTGAAGCTGTTCCTGAAGACTGGCTTCATTCTTGCGTGAAGCTCCTAAGTTTTTTTCCAATTCTCCAATTTGTCCATGAGCATTCTTCAAGTCTGCCTGGACGAGGTTAAGAGCTGCTTTCACAGTATTCTGCTCCTCTCTCAGACTCTGATTCTCCTGCTCCAGACGCTTCAATGTGGTCTCTGAGAGCTTTGCAGCCATGGTGGCTCGCTGCAGACTTTCATCCAGCTTACAGTTCTCTTCACGCAGTCGCTTTTCTTTTTCATCTACTGTCATCTTGGTGTCATCCAGCTGGCTTCTAAGTTGTTTCTCAGAAGCTCTTAAAGCTGCTAATTCAGCCTCAAGCACTGATCTGTTTTCTGCCATCTCCTTTTCTAGCTCGGAGTACTCCATCTTGCAGCTTTCTATCTTCGTAGCTTGTTCTTTGACATTCCCCTCCAGCTCAGCAATCCTAGTATTCAGTTTGTCTCTCTCTGTGATCAGACCCTGGTTCTTGCTTTGCAGCTGTTGTAGTGTCTCAAGGCTGGAGGCTAGCTCCACCTCTTTTCCTTTAAGCTGTTCTATAAGGGAAGCAACTTCTGCTTCTAAAGACTCTTTCAAGTCACCAATATTTTTCTGCATCTCATCTTTATCTTCTTGTGCCCTCTTCTTCACCTCTACTACCTCTTTCTCTTTCTCCTCTAGAGATCGTTGGAGGTCTTGCAGTTGCCTCTGTAGGTTGCTAGCCTCCTTCTCTTTCACTATCAAGGTCCCCTGCAACTTGTCAACTGTAAAGCACTGCTCTTCCACTTTTTCCTCCAACTTGACTTTCTCCTCAGACACAGACGAAAGTAATGCTCCGAGTTTTGTTTCAGCATCCTTTGCAGATGTCTCTTTGACTCTAAGCTCCTCCTCTAGCCTTTCTGTTTGCCTCCTCTTCTTCTCAACCTCAGCTACTGCTTCTAACTTCCCTTTCTCTGCTTCTTTCAACCTGTCCAGCAACTCATGTATCTTTTGTGCAGAATCAAAGGACTTGGCTGCCTGCTGGCCCTTCTCATTCAGAAACCCATCCAACTTGGCCATGAGCTCTATGTTCTTCCCCTCAGCAACAGCCAGCTTTTCCTGAAGCAGCAGCTGCTCAGCCTCCTTGGCTTGTTCCCCAGTTCTGAGTGCTTCTACCTCTCTGGATAAAGCCGTCTCTCTCTGCTGCAGAGCCTGAAAGTTTTCTTGCAAGCCCTTTTGTTGCTCATTGAGTGTAAGCGATGCATCCAGCTGTCTCTGCAGATCTACAACAACTCCCCTCAGCTCTTCACTCTCCTCGCCAAGCTGCTGCATCTTATCAAGGAGTTCTCGGTGCTTTAATTCTGAACGGTCAAGCTCAAGTCGAAGTTCTTCAACTTCACTGACATCTTCTCTGCAGGCAGGCAGCGACTCATTCAGGTCATTCAGCAGACCCTGACCATAGTCAGGGCTGGAAAGGAACTCAGATGCTTGCTTTATGGTTTCAAGGGAAACCAAAGAAGAAGAAAAGGAATAATGAAAATCTTGCAATCATTTCAAAGTTAATAAAAAATTAAATGAGATAGATAGAGACAGACATCAGTTACCTGGGAGTAAGAGCTGGCCAGACTGTTAATACTGGAACTGCGACTGGGTGGTTTCCACATATGGCCAGGTGAGTTTGCACTTCCCAGTGTCCTCCTGTTAGTTATAAAACAATTCAGATATTGATAAACACTGATTAATGCCAGACAACCTGACTAAGTGGGTTCAAAGGCAGAGATATATCACCTTTTAATGTTCTTTTAATTTTACATTATTTTCATTAGTTATCTTGTTACCTTGCAAAAGTCGGCCAGGAGGCATCAAGGTCATAACCTCTTGATGCTACGTCAAACTGGACTTCATTGAGCTCGTACAGGTGACTGATGATGTCCACACTAAGGTGGGGCTTCAAGAAGGGACTTCTTGCATAGTACCAGTCACTGTGGAGACCGAGGTGAGAAAGACATCATGACAGCACACAGCAAAACCACTAAAAATGAATTAAGTTTAAAAATTGAACTTTAATAATATACTTTTGAAAGTAAACACTAAAGAAAGGAAATGTCACCTAGAAAAATATACACACACACACACACACACAAACACACACACACACACACACACACACACACACACACACACACACACACACACACACACACACACACACACACACACACACACACACACACACACACACACACACACACACACACACACACACACACACAAACACACACATGTTAAGCTTCTTAGACTGTAGTAAATAGTCTGTAGCATCAAAAAGCAACCATATTTCTCTTTAAAGTTAAGATTGAGAATTTTGCATTTTTCCATTCATTAATATAAGTCTACCGCACTAAACACACTCATTTCACTCAAGTAAGTGACTGAACTGAAAATGTCTTACTTCATAATAACTAGACTGTTATACATACTCTACTATTATTTCCTAGGAGTGCTACTTCTAGGACGTTCATTAAGAGAACAGAAAACGATGACGTCAAACAGAAAAATCAACATCTGATTCACTTTCAATGAGTGTCAGCCATAAACAGCTGGCTCACTTCTGCCAGTGTTCCATGGGCTTCAATTCAACTTTAACAATCTTGTCCATTTAATCAAATGTGTGTGTTCTTTTGTTTTTTAATGTCAGCATAGAAATAATCGGGCTGTGACAGGCTTACCTGGTGACTCTCTGGTTCATTAGGCACTGCTGCAGCGTGTCAGCCAGTCGCTGATGTACGAGGGAGTAGCGAATAAATGCTCTTCCCTTCCCCAGAGATGTTTTTAGCTATTAAAGCAAATCAGAGATTATTACACATGGTCCTTAAAAAAACATACTTACTGACATTGCAGGGAGTCAAAGACTACAAAGAAAAATATCTTTCTGTTTAGCCTTTCCAAAAACAAAATGAACTCTAGTCTCAGTTTGTGAAGTAATGATCTAAATAACCATACAAAATCTGTCTAACTGAAAGACAGGCACAAATAATATAAAATTCACAACACGAAACACATTAAAAAGTAAACAAGAAAATTCACAATATGTTGTGAATTAAAGCCACAGGGATGAACAATACTTAAACTACTAAAATGTGTCCTGGGTTATATTCATATTGTTGGGATTTAGAGATTCTTTTATTGCTACCATATACTCTGCCTTATGATAAATGCATTAATAACATGTTCTACAGTATTATTTTATCAGTAATATTGTTTACAGGGTTCATATTGCATTGAATATGTTTGTCATCACATTCATTCTATTCACAGGTTTAGTTCATTTTATACACATTGCATAACTGTGCTTGTTTAGAGTTGATGTTCCATCCAAGAGGGTTTTAAGCTTCACTGGTGAGTGTCCAGGTGATACATGTTGAGGGAAGATGAGAACATAGCAGGTTAATTGCATGCATGCTTACAATACACATAAATCTAGTAGCAGGCCTGAGCGAGGGCCCAAGTGTCTTCTGCTTCTTATTTGAGACCTGCTGCAATTCAGTCTACTTAGTGATTGAGGACGAGGGTCCATTATTAGCCCTTAGAGGCCCTGAAGCTTGAAGTTATTACCTTAAAAGGAAGGTGTTATCAAAAAGAGAAGTTATATGTCTGTTCATAGTTATTAGAGATGTATAAGATGTACCCTTGTCTGTAAACAATGACTGGACATAATGTATTTTTGACCTGTATTGACGTGTATGTGGGGGTGTGATCCTCTATGCTATAAAACCAGAACTCAGTGTATTTTTGTCAGAGCAAATAAGCCATATGCTGATGGTTGTTCTCCGTTGTCAATAAACTCATCGTTTGATTGCACTTTTCTGGGGCCTCCGTCGTTTGTTGTCTGGTCTACAGTTGATCGATCTCGCTTCATTATATATACAGAGTACACACAGCAAAAGACTGTTCGCCGTTAAATGCAGAACTGACCCCCACAGGAAATCCTTCTTACCTGTGAAGGTAAGACTACAACTCTTTCTCGCTCTGTAGATGACTTTTTTTAGGATTAATATTAATGTAATTTTTGTCTTTTTACTCAGATTGTGCATTATTATTATTACTGTTATTCATCTGTATGTTATTGAATGTTTGTTACTGAATGTTTTTCTCATTCCCCCATTATATGCTGGTACTCTATTTTTATTCATTGCACCGACATTATGTCACTTGTATTCATAGTTATTTTAATTTATTTTATTCTATTCTTGTATACTAATTTTTTCCCTCTTGCTGCAGTGAACATGTTTATGACAAAAGAATTTCCCTTGGGATAAATACAGTTCTTAGATTCTTCAGATTCTAAGTAGCAAGACAAAAATTGAAATATGTAACTAACATGAATGTTTTAAGGCCCTTCTGATATTGTCACCATGCAAGCACAACTATGTTACTCTGTTTCCACACATCTCATTACTGTTTCTCACAACTGGCACAAAATCATAAATAGTCAACTTCAGATGGTTGAGATTAATGTGCCGCCTGAGGACACATGATGCCGACTCATTTTCATGAAATCACTTGACTATTACCTGCTCTATTCTCACGCGGGTGCACTGTAAGGGTTATAGGGGTTTAAGGTCTGACCCGACTGTGCTGGACACCTCAATCTGGTGATGTCTAGGAAAGTTCACAGCTGCAGTGCATTTGTGGAAAGTGGCTTTAGTGGTGTCATTATTAACAAATCTCACCTCAGTGATGGATTTGACAAAGCGAATACCGTCATTGGCTCCTTTGATCTTAGCCAGGCATTCACTGAAGTAATCCCAGTAGTCTTTCTTTGTGCCAAGAAATGTGGTCTTCTCCTTCTGGTCAAACTGAAAGAAAGGTATCAGAAACTGTAAGAAAGAGACATGGCACCCAAACTATCCTGAATTGAAGTCTATATGAGATTTCCACAGCTGCAAAAATGGTGAAAGAAGTATAAAGTTAGGTCCACAGGCTGTAAGACATCTTTTGCGGTTTTGACTGGATTTTTAAATCAAACAATCAAGATGTGATTAAAGCGCAGACTTTCAGTTTTAATTTAAAAGTATTTTATTAACTATTAAGAAATTAAAGCCACTTTTATGTATTGTGTGTATAGTTTCCAAGGCTCAAAAGTAATTGAACGCCTGACTGATAAATAGTTTTACAGCCAGATGAAGCCTGTATTAGACATAAAGGTTCTGGAGTTGACTCAAAGTGTTCAACTTTGAGGTCCAAACAGTTGCCAATACATGCGAATGCATTTGCCCGCTCAACAACACCAAAAGGCCTGAACGGCCACAGAAGACAACTAAAGTGGATGACGAATGAATTACAAATAAGATACACACCTTCATAACATCTAACCAAGTCAAGAGCAATCTCAGACAGGTAGGTGTATCCCTGTCAAAGTCTACAATCAGGAGATGCCTTTATAATTGTTAATACAGACCGTTTACAACAAGGAGTCTAAGGAGCTTGGAAAGAAAAGCGTCCAGACGCTTTTCTTTCCAAGCTCCTTAGACTACGATGACCTGGATGACTGAGAACCTTCACAGACATATTTACAACAAGGAGCAAACCACTAGTTGCAGTCAAGAACAGAACAGCTAGATTGGACTTTGACAGAAAACATCTGAAACTGTCTGTCCAGTTCTAGGGAACAGGAAAAAAGTCTTTGGTCAGATGAAACATTTAATGTATACCAGAATGATGGCAAGATGGAGAATGGAGAAAGAAATGAATAGCTCACCATCCAGAGCATACAACATCACATGTCAAACATGGAGGAGGCAGAGTTATGGCATGGGTTTGTATGGTTGCCAGTGGAACCAGGACACTGATGTTTGTTGATGTGATGGGTGACAGAAGTAGCAGAATGAAGGAAAGCTTACAAGGCCATGCTCTATGCTCAGATTCAGCCGAATGCTCCAAAACTGATCAGCGCTTCACAGTGCAAATGGATGATGACCAAAAGGACACTGCAAAAGCAACCCAAGGGTTTCTCAAGGTCGAGAAATACTCTTCAAAGGTCAAGTCAAGCCACCTGATCTCAACCCAACAGAGCAGCGGTGCGGGAACTCCAGGCCTCAAGGGCCGGTGTCCTGCAGGTTTTAGATGTGTTTTTGATCCAACACAGCTCATTTAAATTGCTAAATTACCTCCTCAACATGTCTTGAAGTTCTCCAGAGGCCTGGCAATGAACTAATTATTTGATCCAGGTGTGTTGACCCAGGGTGAGATCTAAAACCTGCAGGACACCGGCCTTTGAGGCCTGGAGTTTCCCACCCCTGAAATAGAGCATGCAATATCCAACTGAAGACAAAACTGAAGGCAGAGAAATCCACAAACGTCAACAACTGTAGATAGCTGCAATAAAAGCTTAGAAGAGCATCTGAAGGGAGGAAACAGCTTTTAGTGATGTCAACGGGTTCTAGACTTTAGGCAGGAAAGGATTTGATCAGAATACAAACAATCCTTATATTTAAAATTATGTTAGTCTGTCCAGTTAATTTTAAGCTTCTGAAAATGGGGTTTACGATGTATGATAAACAGTTAATGCAAATTTTCTGTTAAATCCCATAAATTAAAGGTGAAAGGTTGCACTTCAAGAAATAAAGAGAGGGAAAATTACAAAAAGTTGTCACAGTCAAAAAACCATTTGGACCTAAACTTCCTGTTGAAGAAGACTTTTTTTTTAAATTTCATATCAAGGCAGCAGAATTTTTTAGCATTTTTGACTCCTGATTCAATTTAGTGCCTGTAGAAGTCAAATGGGGAAGTAAGTATTTACAGACACTAGTTATGAAATTATGTTTCATCTAAGAAACTACGTGTTGTTCCTTAGCTAGCTGTATAACCTCACCTGCAGCAGGTACTCCAGTTTGTTGGCAAATTTCTGGAGATTGGTGCTGTCATCTGTGATTGGCTCCCCAGTTTCTCTGTATTCCTTTGCAAGCTCTGCAACAGACTCTGAAATAGACATAAAAATAATTCCAAACCGATCACTGACAAAGCAGGTAGATTATGTTGGAAAACACAGAAATACATAAACCACAAGTATCTAATGGGAACTGTTCATACATTTTATATAAAGCAAACTTAAAAACAGAAAGAAGCAGCATGTCTTCATTCAGCTAATTCATTAAGACAGGAAACTGAGTGAATGCAAAGTGTACATTTTGGTAATACAAAAACTCAAAAAGTCCTGGTACCTATAACTCTAACCACTTCTACTGTCACTCTCTTCCAGTAAAGCTGATTTTTACATAAAAACTTGCCTCTTATCCATCGTAAAAACTGGAAAGACACCCGTGATGGATGCACTCTGAGCACACATTCTCTGTCTCGCTGCATGCTGACAGAGGCTGCCACCACACCCTTACTACACAAACATGAGGTCAGATGCCTGTGCTTCCAAATGGTTTGTTGGCAAGGGCAAGTCAGTCAGTCTCCCTCTGCTAAACTGTACTCAGACTATACTCTAAGGCAGACACAGCTTGCTAACTGTCTTTCTCTTCTTCTCTGTCAGGCCATGTCAGTTAACAACTGACGTCTGCCAGTGTAATTGCACACACACAGTCAAACACACACACACACACAAAGCTGACGAACCATGCAAATCTCGGATAATCCTCTGGAGCTGGTTCTCCTCGACCCTAGTCCCCGCAGCCATGGCCCCACCTCTCGCTCCCTGGCAACCAGGGGTCACAGGGTCATATCAAGTCTGCTGAATCAGAAAATCAGAACAATTTAGGAACAAAAGGAGGATCACGGCTCCCTCTTTATTCTCTTATGGACACATATGATCCACACAAATGTGTGTGATGATGAGTACACTTCTCAAAATCTTTGCAGCAAATGCAGTTTAGGCCAGAAATTCAATCTAACAGAGGTACAACAGTTTGTGACAGAGCACTGTATATACTGTGGATATCAGGTTTCAACAAAAGGCTAAACATAAATACATCCTCATAGGTCTCGACTACAAAGCAAGTTTAATGCGTGGACGGTATCTTTCCGTTATCTGGATTCACTTCTCCTAACATTAGCAATCAGGATAAGCAGTCACACAAAGCTGGTTATTAATTCACTAAGTTAGCTCATCTAATCAGTGACAACTGTTGATAAGTGTACTGGCAACAGAGCTGCTGATTATTAAAAGTAAGATGAAACTGTACTATGAGAAAATACATAGCAGTTAATACAAAGTACAGACTGAAAGAATAGAAGAAAAGAGGTGCTATATTAATAACATAGTTTAACCTAGTTGAAGTCAGGAAAGATTGTTGACTGTGTAAGTTAACAATCTTATCAAAATCAGGTCTCTGTCATTACAGACAGGAGAATCTGATGGATTATAACTGAGTATTTTATTAAATTAATGTTCAAAGTACAGTTTTAGTTCTTATTCTTTAACCTACGGCCTCAGTGGTGTTTAACAGTCTGAGAGTAAAAAATAAATATATTTAAAAAATTCAAGCTTATCTTCAGGCTATGTGCAAATTTGGTCAGCAAGTTCAAATAGCTGTACTGTTTTAGGATCATACATTAACGCTTACAGAAAAAAAAAAGTTTTGTTTTTTTTTCAAATTGTTTGAAGCCATCAGGTTAAAAAAAATCAAACACAAAAACTTTAGAAGCTATTAAAAAACTTCAGAGCCTCTTACGATCTGAGGACAGAGGTCAGAGGAACCGTCCAGGAGTAGTGAAGTTACCTGAATAAAAAAATATCCTATTTTATAGTACAGGCCTCAGATAATTGAAACAGTAAGGCACAAACATTTGAAGGATCAACTGTAAAGGCAAATTCAATATTGTTGCTCACACACAGAGTAAACCTCGTTGGGGTGGTATGCTGGAAAACGACGCATATCGGCTTATAGTATTTATTAAAATTGTTGAGCTGTACATAAATACATTAAAACCACAACCAAAGGAAGTTAATACACAACGTGATAATCCTGTCAGGGGTATTACTTACAGCAGGCATTTCATAATTGGTTTGTAATTAGTATTGTATGTGTCTAAAACTTGGGAATGTAAGATAACACCCATTATGATAGCACGACGACCATTTGTGGTGTCGTCAACGTACGTTTTGGTTTAACGTTACATTTGTATGCTACCTGACCAGGTAATGGGAGTCTGTTGGTAACAACGTTCAAAACGCTGGTAACAGTTGTAACTAACTCTTCACTATCGCTTCTCCAAACCCCTTATAACCATACCTTAGGACACACAGCTGGTATATGAAACTCTTAATCACGTTCCTTTGTGTTTTTGTCACGGTGACGTTACTTTCGCTTCGACACATTTAACGGGTATTTTGAAAATAACCCTGACATCAGCGGGAAAAGCTAACTTAAATAATCTGACATGTTTCTACATAGCTGCTTAATAAAAATAACAAAAGAACAACAACTTTAACATACTTTTAGAGGTTCAACTCAACCCATAACAACCAACTCAGAGGGCTTAATGCGTCCACACAAACTTGTTAGGAGTGTCCTGATTGACAGGAAGTCACCCCATTGAGAAAGTGACATTCGATCTCCCCACCAATCACTGCGGGGCTTGTAGGCGGGCTCTAGATAAGCACTGGATAGTTTGTTTGCCTAGCAAAACAAACTATCCTAGTGTCCCTAGTCCCACGAGTGTCCCATTTTACTTGTCCTTTCCTTATACTCTTGTCAGCAGAGCAGCTTTGTGATTAGAAAAGGTTTGGTAGATTATTATACTCTACAAATCTGCCAAAAAAAAAAAAAAAAATCTTTGCAATCAGCACTGCAACATCTCTCGATCAATGTTTGATTCATTTTTTATTTGTGTTTTTAAATATGTACCATTGTTTTTATATTTTATATTTATGTATTTATTACTTCTTTTTAAACCTTGTACTGAGGTTTTTTCTGTTTGTTTTAATCTGAGCTTGTGCATCGTAATTTTGTTCTGCATTGTGTCCTTGAGGTTGTGCTGAATGACAATGAAATGACTCTTGAATCTAATAGCATAAATCAATATGAATGTCCTTCAGAAAGCTTGTAATTTTTCAATATACATTTCATTCTAATTCATGAGTGTTTTCTTAAATAAATTTTCAAAAATTGGAAAGCAATCATTTGTTAATAATGTGGTGTGACGCAGAACAGACATCGTGACATCTAATTTGGATTTCTGTTTCTGTTTCTGGCATTTACTCTCTATTTTAAACCTTTACAACTTCCACAGGAGCACTAATAATTAGAAATGAACATTTTGGTGATATTACTATAGTTGAGTTAAAACAAAAAACAAACAAAAAAACCCCCCTGAAGATTCTGGTTTATGGCTGTGAATGCAAAATTTGGATTTTCTGTTCTTTGAGAAGCCAGAGAACTTACTTTAATTTTACTACCTGAACATTGAAGTGAAAGTGTAGTGAGTATCAATTCTCATTTCTAAAAGTGTAGTTTCATTTAAACTACAATACTCCCTGTATTTCCCTTACTTATAATAGTTTGTGACCATGTTGATTATTTGGGTTTTAACTGCTTAAATTTTTAGAGGAAGAAATAAGGTCAATGCCATTTGAATCAGAATCAAAACCAGAATACTTTATTAACCCCTAAAAAAATATGTAGTACAGTTGCTCCAATACAATAAAAGTAACAATAACACAATAACAATAACAATAACAGTTCTACGTAAGTAAGTAAGTAAGTCTAAGTAACACACTAAACTGAATTAAAGAATACAATATATTAAAAAGTTTCCAAAATATAAGAAGTAGCTCTAAAATATACAAATAGCTCAATTATAAATATTCAGATTATTACAGAGAAAAAAATACATATGATTGACATTTAACTCTAAAATGTAAAATTTTGTTATTTGCTATTTTCACTGTAGAGCATGCCCAAAAGTATGTAACTATAGCCCCTTTTCCATTACTACCTACTTGGATCGACTAGCCATGGATCTCCACGACTCGTCCCACGACGTAATTAATATGTGACACAAATGCTACACAAAAGGTGGACGTCGAGGCAAGAATATACTGGCTGCTCAGTCTGTGGCTTTTCGTCAGAGTCAGGGGAAAACGGCATTGTTTTTTGTAGGCATTTCCCTCATTTGCGGGTTTCAAAAATGGTGGATTTGATTTTTGTGAATGAGTCATGACTCATCGAGTGACACTACTGACCAGCCAATTGGTGGCATGTAGTCTGACGACATCATATTTTAGTACCTGCTTAGATTGCTTGGAACCCCGGGTGAGCAGCTACTAAAAAAGTATCTGGTACAAGGTACTATGACCTAATGGAAAACCCTGAAAACTGTGGCGAGTTGATCCGAGTAGGCACCAATGGAAAAGGGTTTTATTTCACAAGGAGTTGTAAAGAGAGATAGCCACAGGCAGGACTGATTTCCTGTGTCGTTCAGTGGTGCATTTGGGTAATCTCAGTCTCTCACTGAACATGCTCCTGTGATTGGCCAGCACGTCATGGAGTAGGTTGGAGGTATCGTCCAGCATTGACTTTATCTTGGACAATATCTGCCTCTCCGACACCATCTTAAGGGAGTCCAGCTCCAACCCCACAATATTACTGACCTTGTGGATCAGTTTGTTGTGTCTGTTGGCATCTGTGACCCTTAACTTGCTGCCCCAGAATGCAACAGCATAGAGGACGGCGCTGGCCACAACAGACTCATATTAAGTCCTAAGCATTCTCCGACAGATGTTGAAAGACCTCAGCAGCCTCAGAAAATAGAGACGACTCTGGCCCTTCCTGTAAAGTGCAGTGGTGTTTTTAACCCAGTCCACTTCATTATCTATGTGTACTCCGAGGTATTTATAGTCCTCAACAATGTCCACATTGACCCCCTGGATATAAACAGGGGTCACAGGTTCTCCTAAAGTGCACAATCAAATCTTTGGTCATTGCTATGTTGAGCTACAGATGATTCTGCTTACACTACGTGACAAAGGAGTCAACCACAGCCCAGTACACTGTCTCAACACCCTCACTGATGCATCCAACCACCGCAGAGTCAGACTTCTGAAGATTGCAGGTCTCTTTGCAGTGGCTGAAGTCTGTGGTGTATAGGGTGAAGAGGAAAGGGGAGAGGACAGTCCCATCTGTTGCTGATCACCTTGTCAGACATACAATGTTGAAGATGCACATATTATAGTTTTTCCTGATTGTTGTCAGGTAATCAACAATCCAGGACACAAGAGAGGACTTCACCTGCATCACCGTAAGTTTATCACCCAGGAGGGCTGGCCCGATGGTATTGAATGCACTGGAAACGTTGAAAAACACGACCTTCACAGTGCTCGCCGACTTGTCCAGATGGGCGTAGACATGATTGTGCAGGTAGATGATGGCATCATCGCCTCCAAGGTGTGGTTGGTATGATGATCCTGATGTGGCCTGACAATAGGTCGGAGCTGATCAAGGAGGAGTCTTTCCAGAGTCTTCATGACGTGGGAAGTCAGTGCCACAGACCTTTAATCCTGGTGGTCCCTGGGAAGTGGCGTTTTTGGTACAGGAAGGAAACTCTGCACACTCAGACTCATCATAAACAATGTATGAAAGACTCCACAAAGCTGGGGGGCACAGGCCTTGAGGACACGGAGACTCACCCCGTCTGGCCCAGCAGACTTGCCTGAGTGGAGTCTTCATTGTGTTTGAACCTCCTCATGAGTGAAAGTGATAGGTGGGGGACAGATGTCAATACTTTTACAGGAGGCTACGGTGCAATGTGGAAAGGGAGGGAGGGAGAGTAGTGTGGCTGTGTATTGCAGGCTGACTACAGGTAAATCAGTAGGGGGTGAGCATTCACTGCAGTTTTGAATCTGCTGAAAAACACATTAAACTCATTAGTTCTGTCCTCCTCCGCTGTTAGATGGCCTGAATCCAGTGATTGTCTTTGTGCCACTCCCCACCTCTCTCATGCTCTTCTGGTGGAGTTTACACTCCAGCTTTCTCCTGTAATTGTCCTTAGCCTCTCTGATCTTGCCTTATAATAATGCCTGAAGCATTCTCAGCTTCTCTCCATTACCTGCTCTTCTTGTCATTGCAGAGTGCTTTCCATGTTAACCCACTGCTTGTTATTTGGGTAACAATGGACACTCTGAGCTGGGACAATGATGTTGGTGGAGAAGGTTATGTAGTCAGTGATACACTCAGTAAACCCAGTGACGTCCTCACCGAGTGTTCCCATGTGTTCACACAGTATCTTCCAGTCACTTCAAAACAGCCCTGTAGTTCTGCTAAAGCCTCCTTCGACCACCTCCTAATACTTCTAGTGGTCACAGGCTCGCTCTTCAGTAGGCATGGAGCAGGGGGGTGAGGTGAATTAGTTTATGATCTGACCTACCCAGTGGGGGAGGAACTGTATTCATCCTTGACATTAGCGTGCAGTAGGTCTGAAATTCTCTCTCTAGGACAGACCACATACTGTGTAAAGTTTGGAAGTTTAGTGTCCAAGGTGACTGAAGTCAGGGCTGTCTTGGTTGACATGCTTCTACAATGTTGCATAGAGATCAGGGGCAGAACCTCTGGATTGGAAGACCGGGGTGGTGGTTCACATCTTCAAGAAAGGGGACCGGAGGGTGTGCTCCAACTATAAGGGATCACACTTCTCAGCCTCAGCCTCCCTGGGATAGTCTATGCCAGGGTGCTGGAAAGGACAGCCCATCAGTTAGTCGAACCTCGGATATGGACTGAAAACAATGCAATTTTCAACCCGGTCATGGAACACTGAACCAGCTCTTTAACCTGTTGTCGATACTTGGGGGTGCGTGGGAGTTTTCCCAACCAGTTTCATGTGTTTTGTGGACTTGAAGAAGGAATTTAACTATGTTCCTCAAAGTGTTTTGAAGAATATGGGGAGTCTGGTCCCTTGCTACGAGTCATTCAATCCTTATACAATCATTCCAAGAGCTTGGTCCACATAGCTGGCAATAATTTAGACTCGCTCCCAGTGGGTGCTGAACTTCCCCAGGGCTGCCATTTGTCACCAGCGAAGTGGCGGTAGGCTTCCACTTGGGCAGTCACAGAATCTCGTCTCTGCTTTTTGCAGACAATGTGGTTCTGTTGGCTTCATCACATGGTGGCCTCCAGCTCACACTTGATCGGTTTGCAGCTGAGTGCGAAACGGTAGGAATGAGAATCAGCACCTCCAAGTCTGAGGCTATGGTCCTCAGTAGGGATGGGTACCGGTGTCCGGTGCCATGATGGCACCGGTTCTGACATAAACGGTAGTAACCAGACCGAAAAGCAGCACACATTTCGGTGCTTTATTTCGGTGCTTTTTTTTTCCTGAGCCAATTCTAGCCAATCATTTTACGTTTCCGAGGATAGTAGGCGGGCCCAGGTACGTACGTTCTTTTAGAGCAGAGCTACAGATTAAAAATGCCCAAGGCGAAGCGGTCAAAAGTCTGGCTGTATTTCACAGCAAAAGATGCAAACTCAGCAGCCTGCAACAAGTGCTTTAAGCTGATACTGTGATACTGTCAAAGGAGGTAACTCCTCAAATCTGATGAAACACCTGGCGACACATAGCGGTTTTTTTTAAAGCCGAGAAATGCGCCGTGTTTGATAGCTTGCTGCGAGACCTCACACCGTGCACATCTGCTGCGGGTGTGGTGCCTGTTATCGGACCTGGAGTTAGCAACATCCCCCAAAAACCCGAAGGGGAGAGTCCTGGCCCCTAGCCCTGCCAGCGTAGCAGAAATGATGAGGATGATGATGGCAGCAGCAGCCGTTCTTCTCTGCGTGAGTAGCTTAATGTTGTTCGTGTGTAATTTACGTTGAGTACGCTAACCACATTATTACATTAATGCATGTAAGGTGAACTAGCAAACACCGTCGTCGTTACATGCGGCTGTCTTCTTGTTTGACGGCAGATACTCCCTTCACCCTGGCCAAAAAGGCTAAAATGACCAAAGAAAAAGTGGGAAACAGCTAAACATGAGAGGTTTTTGGACAAAGTTTGTGTTTTTTTCATTGTTTAAGCACTGCTTCCAGCGAAGAGTGAGACCATATATGCCCTATAGCTGCAGAAAAGGCTAACATTGTTATCTTTTTACAAAAAAAACAGCTGAACATGAGAGGTTTTTGGACCAATTTTGTGTTCTCCATTCTTTAAGCACCGGTTTGAGCACCGTTTAAGCACCGGCACGTTTCAAAAGTACCGGTTTGGCACCGGTATCGGATAAAACCTAAACGATACCCATCCCTAGTCCTCAGGGTGGATGGACAGCAATTAAAGGAGTGGGATCATCTAGCTTGTTATCAGCACATCTCTGATGGTATGGGGGTACATATTAGTGTCCATGGCAGGAGCAGCTTGACATCTTTTTTTTTGTTTGTTTGTTTGTTTTTGCTTGTCCTGTTCGGCACTTTAGCAATCAGAATTATTATCTGCAGGCCAAGAAAAATGCCTCAGCAGATTCATTTTTCCAAGTCGAAAATTATGGCTTTGCCATACTGGTCCACTTGATTGATGTTTATTATTATTTATTTAAAAAATATTTATTTATGTATATATTTATTTATTTATTCATTCATTCTTAACTTTTAAGTTATTATAATTGGAACAGACATGACTGGGGGATAGGAAAGGAAAAGAGATAGACAATTGACATCTTTTCTCAGGGAAGGTTTTGGAAAAATTTAGCAAGGCAATGCTAAATGGTATACCACATCTATATTCCAGGTGCTGAACTACACTGCCTGCAGTCCAGGTCCTTCACCAAACATCTGTCCAATCATGAAACAAAAACAACCCAGAATTGTTAAGCAGCTAGAATCCTGTATCAGAAAACAATGGAACAACATTCCTCTCATAAAAGTCCAGAAATTAGTGTCCATAGTGTCCACTTATTTACTGACTGTTGTTAAAAGAAGGGGTGCTACAGAGTGATAAACATGGTCCTATCCCAACTTTTTGTTAAATGTATTGCTGCCATCAAATTCAAAGGGACCTTTTTTTCTTCTTAGAACCGTACACTTTCTCAGTCTGAAACATCTGATATCTGATTCATTTCAGATATATTTGTGAATGTAAATAACTGCATTCTCTTTTATTGACATTTATTGACATTATTGTGGTGGGGCTTGTTTATTTGTTTTGTTTGTTTTCTTTTGTCTTTGCTTTACGTTTGCTCCATATGTTGTTTGTTTAATTTAAGGCTAAAAGAAAATTAAATCAATGAGAGGTAAAATTTGAGGGGGTACGGACTAATAAGTGCATACTTCTGCCTACTCCTTTTCAAACAAAAGAATGGAATGATATTTTGTAATGATTGTGAATGCACATGTTTGAAATAAAAATGAACTGAACATTTCAGTTCCAACTTCTTTAGAATTGGGGTTGTAAAATCTCAAAAACAAATGTATCCTGAAGTTGTATATTTCCTTGTTTTACCTAATGATATATTCTGGGAAAAAAAGACGCAGAAGAAACAAATGCAGAATTTTGGGCTCCATCATTATAAAGTCGGCAAATTTCATTTCACAGATATGCGGATAATGCTACAACCAAAAAAGATCACAGGTCACCTACTTACTATATGAGCAAAACAGGTGTGGCCACAAAAACAGAAGTAGGAAAAGAAAATGTCACGAGTTTATAAATGATTCTCTTTTTAAGCTTCCACAGAAGGTATCTCATCTAGGAAGCTATCGATTTCATCAAGCAGAAGGTACTTTATTTGAAATCTTTTCCATGCTGTTTTTTACTCATAAAGAAAAATCTATTGTAACATGTCACTAAAGTCATTTACTTATATTTATTTTGTAGGTACTGGTTTGACAGAAATGAATACTTCAACTAATGCCAGCTATGATCCATTCAACTTCAGTTATGACGATTACTACGAGGATGAAATCTGTGATAAGAGTGGAGTTGTGATATTTGGATCCTTTGCCATTCCGATTTTCTTCTCTGTTGTGATCACACTGAGCCTGACAGGAAACATTCTTGTCCTCATAATCCTGGCTTTGTATGAAAATCTTAAATCTCTGACCAACATTTTCATCCTCAACTTGGCCATCTCTGACCTCGTCTTCACCATCGGTCTTCCCTTCTGGGCCATTTACCACGTCCAGGGATGGGTGTTTTCTGAAATTCTCTGCAAAGTTGTGACTTTTATCTTCTTCACTGGGTTCTACAGCAGCATTCTCTTCCTGACCATCATGACCATCTACAGGTACCTGGCTGTGGTCCATCCTCTGTCTGACCTCAGCACACCTAAACACTCCATCGGGGTGTTTCTGTCTGTCCTGATTTGGATAATCAGCACTGGAGCAGCCATGCCCTCCCTACTCTTCAGCTCAATCACCAAGGTCCACCACAAAGATAAAGAGTCACAGGGCTGTGAATATAGTCATCCCATGTGGGAAACTGTTGGTGTCATCCAACAGAATGGTTTCTTCCTAGTTGCTTTTGCAGTCATGACTTTTTGCTACATTCAAATACTAGAAAGAATCACAAGAACAAGATCTCACACGAAGAACAGAGCAGTCAAGTTAGTCTTCTGTATAGTCACTGTGTTCTTCATTGGCTGGGTGCCGTACAATGTTGTAATCTTTTTGAGGGCCTTGCCTGCTCATGTGGTCCCGTCATTAGATGAATGTGAAGCAAGCATCCAGCTTGACTATGCATTTTACGTGTGTAGGCTCATTGCTTTCTCCCACTGTTGCCTGAACCCCGTTTTTTATGCATTTGTTGGTGTGAAGTTTAGGAGTCATTTAAAGTTAATGTTACATCGATTCATCCGACGACAAAGTCCAGTCGAGGAACAACAGGTTAGAATGCAAAACTTAGTCTCACATGGATCAATGTACTAGCTGCCCAGTTCATTTTCTTGCATTTACTGTAATATAACTGATTATTTCCCAAGTCCAGTGTGCATTTCACAAAATTCATTTAATCTACAGAAGAGATGAACTTACAGCACGGCACGTAGCAAGCTGCAAGCAGTTTCAACTGTTTTTGCTTGTGTGTCCATCTGTGTTAACATTTCGTAACATTTCTTATAGGATACATTACTTGGATAGTTACCTAAATGTGTTTTTTTAAATGTAAAAATAAATTTAGTCAAACAGATGTTGCATTTAATACTGCAATACTGAATTCATGCAATGACTCTTTAGAACAGGCTAATGCAGTTGATTAGTTTAAAATCCTTGTGTTGTAATGTTGGCAAAAATCCTTGTATATAATAATAGTAAAAATGATCAGCAGGTAAATATCAGCAGGTACTTTACATGCAAATTTGTGTATAATTACAATCATTATGGTGCCATTTGTCAGAAAATCATGTCATATAGAAACTACAGACAAAGTCAGTCGATTCATGTTTTTAGGGGTTTTTATGCAATAAATACAAATACCAGTGACTATTTTAATTAACCACGCTGTTTTTCTTTCTTTACAAGTCTCTATCAAACAGTAGTAGTGCAATATTATTTGGGGGCAATAATTTGAGGAAGCCAAGCAAGACCTACACGTATGTTGTTATCTAACTGATGCACTGTCACACAGTGTGCTCCCTCTCATAGTGATTAAAAAAAGAAAGATTCCTAACACAGTCAGGGAATTTTTACATTTTTAACTTTCACACCATTAAGGACCTCTGAGTTACATGTATTAAATCACAAACTCAGCTTTAATTATCTGATATACAAAAGTCCTGTTCATGTTTCATTATCATTCAAAACTAAATCAACTGTTAAGTCCCAACACAACAGACTAAAAACAGCACAGATCTTGCAGAGGCTCCAAACAACCACAGTCTAACCAGGTATCATGATTGCTTCCCTGCTGCGCTCTATTCCTGTGTAGTAACAACCACATAAAAACTGTTACTTCAGACACATGCAGCTAAATCCTCCCAGGCAATCTTCAGTGTTTACTGGCCTTTTCAATGCTATTTAACAGTATGAAAAATGCACACATATATGCATGAGAAAAATTGTATCTGTATAATAAGATCTGAGTATAATCCGATATTCTAGGATTATTTTTTCACTTGGCTTCTTCAAACTTAACCTCCGACTACTCCACTGCTATCATATGGTTTTCATTTCATAATATTAACAATAGTAAATAGTTTTCTGTGTGGGTTTTTTTAGTTTTTCTGTGTGTTTGTTTATTTTTTGTTCAGCACCTCCAGTGTTGTAGTGGTTAACACCTTTGCTTAGCAGCCAAAAAATTCAGATTCACAAATCTCTCTGGGAGTGTGTCAGGAAAGGCTTCTGGTGTAAAACTCTGCCAAATCAAACATATGGAGCTACCGGCTGTGGTGACCCCCTGCGGCAAAGGAGCAAATGAAAGCTGTTGTACATAGTTGTTAGTTAGCTGTTGGTTTTTTTGTTTTTGTTTTTTTAAATAATAATAATACTTTAGTCAAAGAGTTTATCAGTTGAACATTTGGACAGTTCTGTGTGTATTAAGTATTAACAGCCAAAGTGTATTTTTTGTTAATTTTTTTAATGTGTATCTATTAAAGACAAACAAAATGCATGTTTGTGAGACTTTTCTTTCTACTTGATCAATAAAACTTTAGTTATGTCGTGTAAACTTCTGTAGATTGTCATGAACTGGCTGTGTGCAGGCAGGAGAAGGACCCAAATGCAAAACTCATGGAAACAGTACGTGACCTCAAAAACACAGCTTTATTGCTGGGAAAAAGGCAAAATGCTACAAAAACTAAACTGGGAAAATACTCATGGTACGTACACGGGGAAAACAGGGAGTGTCACACAGCTAAGAAGGAGGACGCGCCACGGAACTGAGGGAGATGCGGACATAAATACACAGAAAGATAACGAGGGAGTGAGAACGCACGAGGAAAACAGCTGATACTAATAACCATAACAAGAACGGGAAACCAGACTGAACAGAATGAACATGAAAACACGGGACCTTCACAATAAAACAGGAAACATGATGCGGGAGTGGAGAAGAGGCTGACGAGAGGGAGCGAGGGAGAGAGCGAGGGAAACATGGATAAACATGATGGAATAAAACAAGGAGGGGGAACAGGGCACACGAACTTACACTCCTATATAAACACAGACACACAGAGAGACACAGAGGGCAACGACACAGGGGGAAATCTAATAAACAAAATCTAAACAGAATAACCTAGGGACTAAAGAATTAACCTTTAGAACAACGAGTGGACTTAAACATAATGTAAAATTACAAGAAACAGAGCAAAACTCAAACACTGGGTCAAAAGACCCAGGACCATGACATAGATATTTAAATAACAAGACATGGACTGAATGTCAGATTAAAATATTTTTTAAATAACCTATTAAATAGTACTCCATAATATGCAGTGTGATGTAATGTGTGATTCGATAATTTGCAGGTAGTGGATCTCCAGGTGGGAAGATGCATCGCATTAGAACATTCAGACTTTATTGCAAATCTGAACTTGGACTGTCCATTAATGACTGTTATAGAGCTGAGTCAATATCAAGATCTAAACAAATCACAGTCATGCTTACAAAACAAAAATTTGCTATGGCCCTGTGCTCAAGTTTCACTGCAAAATAAAGAGCAACACTACGTTTACATGTATTGTAATAGAAAACAAAAACAATGTTTGGGGCATTTTTACCACACAGTATTTTATATCATCTTCGAAGGGTTCCTATGGATTAACTTAAAACTGACAGATTTTTTTACTATATGTCTAAATATCTTATTTTTATAATCTCTAATTATTTATACGTTGAATGCAATTCATTTATCCCATATATTGGGATAAATGAATTATGCATAACTGGAAAAATATATATGAAAAATCTGTCTTAGGCTTCACATTTTTAAACCGTTCATGATGTTCATGTACATGTTCTTCACACAAAGTCAGCCATCAATTTTCTAATTTTTCTACAGACTGAAAATACAATTTAATTCAGTTCAGTTCAGTTCAATTTAATTTATACAGCATCAAATCACAACAGTTGGCTGAAGGCGCTTCATATCGTAGGTAGACCCTACAATAATACAATGGCTTTAAACACCATACAAAGGTTAAAGATCATTTTCCAAGGCTGTTAATGTAATAGCCTTGTAATTAACTCGTCTAATTAACCTAAAACTTGTTGGTTTGCCCATTATGTAAACTAAGGATTATTAGCAATGTGGCTTATATGATGATCATTCATTGAACACTTTATTTAAGTAAATCTAAAAAGGCAGTACAAATCCTGAAGTCTTGAATTTTCTCTTGTGTTTCTTACTAATGCCTGTCAAACTGTGTTATCTTTGACATTTTCAAAATGTTAATTAATAAATTAAAAGCTACAAAACAGGGGTTGAGTAGTCTGTCTCACTGTATCCATGGCAACATTATACCTCTTGTTTTTTTTGTCCGTGACATCGAAATATACCAAAACAAAAATAAAACCAAAGCCATAAATATTCGATGTTCAGCCTCGGATGTATTAAATTAAAACAGACATTGGCACTGCATTCTTTTTATTAAACACTTTGTATTCTAAATAGAAAAAGACAGATCAATGATTTTCATGTCCAGTTGGTGGAATTTATATTGTCAGTTGACTTTCCTGCTTTTGCTGATGTGGCTGCCATCTTATTGGTTGGATTTGAGTTGTTTGTTTGTTTGTTTGTTTTTCCGATGCTAAACTTGGGTTAGAAATTCAGTACTGTGCAAAAATCTCCAGCAACTCCTCATTTCTTTATATTTTATTTCCAAGGAGCCAGACTTCTTCTTTTTCTTTTTCTTTTTTTGTCTGTTAAGCCACTTAACTCTGACCTATGAGTCATCCAAGCATAAAAACAGCACCTAACTCTGGGAGTAAATCAGTGCTTTATCTACACATAACAAACCACTCAACAAGGAAGCTGGACTGGAAATCAGTGGCGACAGCTCGTATGCAGCGAAGAATGATTGGCAACGGCTTCATTTTTCAGCATGACAATGAACCTGAGGCATTAGACACCATGACAGATACTGTCAGATACTGACAGATTTGCACATAGAAATACTACATGATGCGGCTCATTTCATCAGTGTCATGACAAAGTCTTTGTCTGAATTTGTGAGAAACATTTAGATAAAAGTGGCCTATGTCTATATGTCCAAATAACTGCACTTTAACAGATTGCCATTAAAGCAATTTAACATTAAGCAATACTAAAAAGTGCTTTAGCTCATTCACAAGCCATGACTCCTGCCATTGCAGCTGCACCATCCTCCTCTTTAGAGCTCTTTCCTCTCGTTTCTCTAAAGTGGCTGCCACCTCTCCTCTCTCTCTGGATCTGTCGCCTCTTCCTCTCCCCTCTCTGCTGTTGCTGCCCTCTGCTGTCCATTCGTGCTGAAAGATTCTGACATGAGTTTGATTTCCAGTTCTTTCATGCAAAACTCAGATTTTCATCTGTCTTTAAACTCTTTGGTAATTTGAGAGATGTGTTGTTTAAAAGCTATAAAGTAAAAAGTATTCCAATGTGAGTAAGATGTTGAAATAATTTAGAAAAGAAATTAATAACATATTCAGAGATTCACTGTGGGTTAAAACATTCGTGGTTATAAATAATTAAAGCGTTTATACTATTTTTCTCTTGCCATGTTCTTTCAAGGCCAAAGAAGTAGGAAGTGTTTTTTTCTCTGTGTGTTCAATTCATTGAAGAAGTTATCTAATTCACCTGGAAGATTTTTTGGTTGTTTTCTTGTGTCACTTTTACCAAATGAAACTTGTCCTCTCTTCGACTGCAGAAGTCACCTGGATGAGTGACAAAACGTTTCTCCAACTGAAAACACAACGTCCAGATGAACTGGATCAACTTTCTGGGATGTTTTTACCTGGATGATTGAGCGTGCATCGTTATTCTCTCTTTGTTTTTGACATCTTCTCTGTTGTATAGTAAGGTATAGTCTCTAAAAAAAAACAGAAGAATTTTTTTTTTTTTTTTTTTGCTTTTTCGATTTTTCTTTATTGCGATAGATTTATAAATATTGGAATTGAAAAAAACATGGAGCATGTAGTGGACATCAGGTCTTGTTTGATCACAGAATGATGTGATGTAGTAATGTTTCCATTGTGTCTGCATTTCTGGTAAAAATAATAATAATAACATAAAAATATTTTATTTAATTAATGCAGGTGAAGGAAAACAACTGAACAAAGTTAAAACATGTTAACTTAATTTTAAAACATAATTTTAACAAACAACTTCTCATAGCTTTTTAAAAAAAAAAAAAAAAAAATTAAACTCCACCCTGCACACCTAACATAATAGTCACCTAAACCTGGGCCATGCCATCCACAGCACTAACAATGATCATGGCTGGTATGACCAAGGTTGGGTGAGGATTTTAATCAGAACTGTGGAAGTGTCGTCATACTTAGTGCTGTCAGGAGATGATGTGGAGGAGTGACACGTCATTCATGCAAGAAGGTGAAAGCTCAGAGGAGCTGAAGCAGGGCTGTGGCAAAATGATGGCACCCAGTGTCCATTATGGTTAAAAAGGAATGCGTAAACTTGGGCTCTGAAGTTGTGGGATTTGGTTTCCCAACTGCCACCGGCCTGTGAAGGGACTCTTTCCACGGTCTCAGCAGAATGAGGCAGTCTTGTTTCATTTTGTTTAAGAGAGTGCTTTTTTCTTTTTTCCTCACCAATAGCAAAAGAATGAAGGTTGTTTAATTAGATTAATGGAGTCTTATGTTGATAAAAACACAGATATCATATTCTTGTTCTTTTTGATGCTGTTTTATATAATTTGGTGCTAAAATCTGCATCAAAACAACTCAAAATTTTAATCACCCAATTCCACAAGAGGTTTGATTAACATCAAGGACCCAGGACCCTTTGTGACCGTTTTACTACATCACATTCTTCTTCAAAATGCCTTTATGGAAAAAGACTAATTTAAAATTGTTAATGAAACTTTTTGTAATCATGAGATAAGTCAGTTCAAGTTGTGATATCTAGATAATCATACTTGGGTATGTGGATATAACTGCATTAAAAACAGTCACTATGATCAAGAAATAAATGAATATACTTATTACACATGTCCTGAGGTTCTTGATGAAGTTATGTGGCTGCCTCTGGTTTGTGTGCTCTGACATCTGTTTTCTGTTTGATGTAATCAGAGGACCAGCTGTTTTAGTTGTGGGAGCGTTGTCCTATTTTCAGGTTTCATAAAGCTATATAACCTATAAACCTATTACTTTGCAATAAATAAATAAAAACATAAACTAAATCTGAGTATCGTTTATTGTCTAAACTGATATAGCAGTCATTTGCAAATAGTAATAATTACTCATGCCAAATGTGGATTTAGTTCATCCTTTTTAATTTACATTTGTTTTGCCCTTTTCTGTGCGTATTTCCAGATTGTGTGGAATACATGCACCCTTTCCAAAACCAAAGCAGTTTACATGTAATTGTTTGTCAACACAATGTTCTTATATTTTTTGGTGACTTTGGGAAAACTTACAACAGACAATTAGAAAAGATTTTAAATTTTAAGGAACTTTGCTGCTAGCTTCCTGTTGCAAAAACAGTTGTTTCCATTTCTTTGGCAAAAACAGCAAAGATAAAAAGCTCAAAATGGGTTTTTTTAATACCACAATGATGATCTCAAAGCTTAAAACTGTCAGGAGTTTTGTTCTTTGCAGCTTTTTGTCTCCTCCTCACTGCTCTCTCTGTGTTTGTTTTGTTTTGTTTTGTTCCTCTGGTCCTTGATTGGACTCATCGCATGAGATTGAAACATGTGGGAAACATATAAGTACACTTATATTTGTTTCCTAGATTTCAGTTCAACAGAAATTGATTATCTAATAAATTGCAGCTACGACCATGAGGAGGAATCTACACTCTTAGAAAGGATGTGTTAAAAAATGACACAAAAAATGTGTTGTTACACTATTAACACATTTTGTGTGAATTTTAACATAACATGTGTAAGAAAATGTGTAAACATTGAAAAAATGTGTAAAAAGCTTAACACACTTGATGTGTTGCACAGTTTAACATATTTTGTGTGTTATTTTCAGAATCTAACAACAGGACCTAAAATTAGCAGCGCTGTAATTTGATGCTAGCCCTGTGTTTAGTGAAATAAATTGTAGATGAACAATGTATTATAAGTATATTAACTGAGTAAATAAAATGTTTACTTATTGTTTGTTTTCCATAATCCTTTTCTTATTACTTTCAACAAATAAAACATTTTATAATGTAATGTGGACCAAGGTGTGTATGGTGTACTAAAATTCTGAAAGAGGATTAATTTTTTATTTCTCAGTGTGTATGGCATACCAATTAATGGCCATGGCTATACTATAAGCATAAGTATCCACACAGAACAGGCTTAATTTTGACCGTAACATGTGAACGAGGGCAATACAATTGAAGCAAAAGTAGAAAATGAAATGAGTAAGAACACACATGCTGGAAATTGAAACAAATTCTGCCCAGCAACATGACATACCAGCGGCGGGAAGGGGGCGCTATCTTTTCGCGCCACTGAGACAAAGGAGACAAAGATGGAGGTTACTTCGCCTATTATGTTGTCAGACCTTACAGTAAGTATAATTTAACAGTTTATCTTAATGTACTGAAAATATGTCGGGTTTCTGGAAGAATGTGAAACTTTGAATTTATATAAAATATAGGAGTTATGTAGGAGTTTTGAGTTTAAGTTAATTACTGCTTAACTATACCTAGCTAACCTTAATGTAACAGTCTTGCTAACATATCCTACTCTTAATTTTAGTATTAGTTCTTGGCTTTTGTGCCATACTTCATTAGAGTTAATGTGTTTTGGTAGTATTTTTATGTATTACTTTATTCATGTATTTATCTATTTACTTTATTTATGTATTAGAGTATTCAGAAATTGCCCTTAGAACCAGTGTTGTAGTTGAGCTAGCGGCTCCGACAGGCATTTTGGTGTCTATGAGCAACGCCAGAGTCAGCGCCTAACCGTAGCAGTGTTGTGTAAAATGACAATATTGTTGTTAGCTCTGAATATAGCAAATGTAGTTATCACCGAGACCATTCGTTTACTAGCACAGAATAGGAATAAAGACTGAGTAACTTTAACATGATATACCTCCTATTGACAGAGATAATTATTTTTTAAGCAGTTAAAGCAGTTTTTGCATCTAGTATGATTAACTAAAGTATGTGCGCATTCGTTTTTAAGGGTTATTGCTGGAAACATGCTCTGATATAGTTTCTTTTTTATGCAGAACTTCTGAGGAAGTAATAGTCAGTGTTAACAAAAAAAACAACAACAGCAACTTGACCATGCAAATTATCTTACTTATTCAGCCATTCGTTTCTTTTTTTCAGCACGCATATGACAACTTAGAATCTGTCAAAGTCCTTGTAACCACTTTTATAGATGAGAAGTAAATTTTTGTAAGTAAATTTATCATTTTAATAATGTAAATTCCACTACATACTGTAAATTGCACTTGTTCCCACTTACTGTGTATCTTTTAACCTTTATCTCATTATTTATTAGAGCTTTTTTTTCTCAGTTAAAATTGCTCAGCTGTTACCCATATACCTGTGTCCTTTCTTCCTCAGGAGCATTATTATGATCCAGTCTCCCATTGTGGATTCCTAAACTGCGCAACCTTAGACGGAATCTCGACCAGGGGCAGAGACGTTATAAGTAGCGAAAAGTGACAGATGACTGTGGTGAAGACAAGAAGCTCAGGCAAGAGGATGGGAATACCAGCAGCACAGATGAGTGGGTCACCCTGATCAAAAGATTGCGGCCCTCAGCTGAGAACCTTCCACCTATCATGTCAGGCATGGAGGAAACATAAACCAGTCGCAGAGCCTGGATTAGCAAGGACTCCCCACTGCCGCTGAAATATTCAGAGAGTACCCACGGTTTTGGACATGCCAAGTCTGGTAAGTTGCTTGGTTTCCTGGTAATTGTTTATGTACTCCTTCTTCACTCAGTTGTGTTTTGCATACAAAGTATGTAACAGGAGTGGATACATTTGGAGCTATGTTTATGAGCTCCTAGTGAATATTTTGAAAGTTTTATAATTTCAGAGTTGGATCATTATTCACTGGGCTTTTATTACAATGAGCATCACTTTTCACATGATCCAAAATCTTACTCGTACCACCAAATGACTATAATAGTCGGGACATCAAATGACAATGTAGAAGTACTGCTCATGGAAGTGAAAAACCTACAAAAAATCACCTAAATCTGTATGAAACTCTGCTTTCAGCAGCACTATTTTCAGCACAAAAAAGCTCTACAGGACAAACCGCAGACAGACAAAATAAGAAATTGGCTGCTAGAACATCAGCTAAAAAGTCCTAATTTTTTCTAAGGGTCTGATGGGACCCAAATCATAGCTAAAATTAAGGAATAATGGACTTGTATTCAAATACCACTCCAAGTAAATTGTTATGTTTCAATGTGTAGGTAAGCTTGATGTGGAAGTGGGTAACAGAAATGTGATACTGTAAAGTTTGATTTTAGCCATACAGCTACCAAATGGGCAGAATGTACTTTTGATTTCATGTATTTAATGCTTTATTTTCAACTTAAACACTGTTTTTCTCTCCATAAGGTGGACTTGGGTTTGGCAAGCTTACAGGAGGAAAGACGGATCTCTTTTATGGAAATGGGAAGCCAGTATCATTCCGAAGCTCAAATCAGTAGCTGCCCTGAAACAAGAACCCCCCTCACAAGATGTTAACACACCTGCTCCCAGCAGTTGGTGCCAGTCGTTGCAGCTTTAAATCAGCTATAACGCACTTGGTTGATTTTGCACTGGTATGTATTCAGTAAAGTTCACATGGTATTCACCTGAGGAAGGCATTTGTCTACACCTCACTGAATACTTCTCTAAAAATCTATCTTTATCTTCCCCATCTCCAAGCCTGGAACAAGTATTACATCGTTTTGCAGTGATCCTGAAGCATCATCCACAACACACCAACCCCAGCTGATATGCATCGGTGATCTAAAGAGTGCAACCAGGGAGTACATCATTGTTGCTAAGAATGACAGAGTAACCATTTCTCTGAATGAAGCCCAGACGTGTGTTGTGGATAAGCTTTTCAAACTGTACTGGGTATGTAACTTGTCCTATCCAGCACCGCTTGTCTTCACCTTCTTTGAGTTTGTCTATGACCTGCCGCTGTCCACCCAAAGGAAAACCAAAGTACTGGAGCTGATTGCACATATTAAAGCATGCAAGTAAAATGTTCATCTGTCCAAAATGTAGAGAGTCTCTGTTCACAAAGGTGAGAAACCTCATTTGGCATCTTTGTCAAATACACTGCTTATCGGGACTCTGACCATTTTATGCCTATGCAGTGGAAAGGTCAGACAATATGAACTGATTGGCTGAAATTTTTGATTTTCTGCCTTTATATATAGTGACAAGCTTTGATGCTAATAAGCTGTATTTAAACCCAAGGTACATAATTGTATAACCTGGATGCTATATTCGCCAAAATGTATGTTTTTCTGCTTGCATGCAACCTCACATTTGTTGAATGTTGACAATTTGTTGAAGATGACAATTGTTACCTTTAAAAGAATTTAATTCATGTATTGTCTGGACATGATTATATCAGAACGTGTGTGTGTGTATATGATATTTTGCCCTTTTTCAATTTTTTTGACATTTTAATGATCTAGAGAGATAGAAAATTAGTCAGATATGAATTTTGTTTGATTTTGTCAAGTAAAAATTGTGATATAGCTTTGGCTAAAATTGAATTTAAAACATTTTAATTGAAAAGATTCTGACAGCTGTTGTTTATTCAGTTTGTAATGATTTATAATATGCTAAATAAAAAAATGGAATTCAATAAATGTATAATATATACCCATCTTTTTCTCCTTTTTTCAAAAATTGAAATGTACACATTTTAACACATCTTTGTGTCAAAATAACACATCCTTGTGTTTACGTTTTTTAACACAGAAGATGTGTTAAAGGAGCAGACACATTAATTGTGTTAAAACTGACACATCATGTGTTGTCCCTGAGCTGATGCAGCACATGTGTTAAAATTTAACACATCATGTGTCAATTTTAACACATCCCTTCTAAGAGTGTATGATAAGAGTGAAGCGGTGATATTTGGATCTATTTCCGTTATGATTTTCTTCTCCTTTGGGACAAGCTGGAAGAGGTGGCTGGAGAGGGAGGTCTGCAGACCTGGTCCTGGATAAGAGGAAGAAGATGAATAATTGGATGCATGTAACATGGGCAGCGATTAAAGGAGAGGGAATGTCTAGCTTGTAATCAGCACTCAGTGCAAATGTCTGCACCTCTGAAGTACATTTAGTGTCCATGGCATAAGAAATTTGCCCATCTGAAAAGGCAGCATCAACACTGAAAGGTATCCTCCCATCCAGATGATATCTTTTCTCAGGGTGCATTCTGCTTTTATTTACAATTTATTTTTAACTTCTTAGTAATTGGGGTTTTAAAATCTAAACAACAGATATATCCTGAAGTCTTATATTTTAATGTGTTACCTAATTAGATATTCTTAAAAAGAAGAAGATAAAAAGCATAATTTTGGCTCTATGATTAGTTGGCAAGTATTATTTCACAGATATGCAGATAATACTACAACCAAAGAACCACAGGCCACCTGTTTACCATGTGAACAAAACAGGTGTGGCCACAAAAACATAACTCGGAACTGAAAATGTCTTTGACTGAAAATGACTTTATAAGGACATGCTTTAAGTTACTACAGTCTCATCCAGCAGCCTATCCATTTCATCTAGTAGGAGGTACGTTCATGTTTCATCTTTACAGTAATGTTTTGTACTCATAAACAGAAATCTGTTGTAACATGTCACTTAAACAAACACTTATGTTTATTTTCTACGTTCCAGTTTGACAGAAATGGCAAATCTAGTCAATTTCAGCTATGATCCATCTAACTTCAGCTATTAGGATTATTATGAGGATGAAATCTGTGATACGAGTGAAGCAATGAAATCTGGATCCATTGCCATTCCGATTTTCTTCTCTGTTGTGATCACACTGAGCCTGACAGGAAACATTCTTGTCCTCATAATCCTGGCTTTGTATGAAAACTTAAATCTCTGACCAACATTTTCATCCTCAACTTGGCCATCTCTGACCTCAGCACACCTAAAGACATCATCAGGGTGTTTCTGTCTGTCCTGATTTGGATTATCAGTACTGGAGCATCCATGCCCTCCCTACTCTTCAGCTCAATCACCAAGGTCTACCACAGTGACAGACAGACACAGGGCTGTGAATATAGTCATCCACTGTGGGAAACTGTTGGTGTCATCCAACAGAATGTTTTCTTCCTATTTGCTTTTGCAGTCGTGACTTTTTGCTACATAAAAAGTATGGAAAGAACAAGATCTCACACAGAGAACAGAGCTGTCAGATTTGTCCTCTGTAGAATGGTCATGTTCTTCATTGGCTGGGTGCCGTACAATATTGTCACCTTTTTGGGGGTGTTGCCTGCTCATTTGGTGCCACTATTAAATGAATGTAAAGACTAAGACTTTTGAAGTCAGTGTGAGTTACAGTGGAAAACTTCAATGTATCAATGTCTTAGGTGCTCAGTTTGTTTTCTTGCATGTATTGCTTTTTTGTTTTTTCCCAACATCTAGTGTGCCTTTAGTAAAATTTCTTATATTAAAAGAAGATGGAAATGGCCTCCCATCTCATTATATATAGCAACTTGCAATCAGCTTCCAAATTGTACTTTGCGCGCGCGCGCGTGTGTGTGTGTGTGTGTGTGTGTGTGTGTGTGTGTGTGTGTGTGTGTGTGTGTGTAAGTGATTTCAACATTTTACCCCATTTTTTTGTTTTTATGGTGCAGTTTTTAATAATAAACATAATTGTAATATATAGCAGTATAAACCACACTGAACTGTGTGAAATAAAATAATTTCTTTGAAAATAAAAAAAACATACCTCAAACATGCATTGTGAAAAATGTCAAATTTTTGTTTTTGTTTTTTATTTATAGTCTGTATCACATTTAAATGGCAAATGTTGATCCAAACTGCATTAGAGACAGGCTTATTTACAATCCAACAAAACAGAGTTTCAAAATACACAAAAAACTAGTTGTATTAACTAATTATTGTTAAAAAAAAATAAAATAAAATAAAAATCACAGTCATTTGGTGGTCATTAAAATGTGTTCAGAGTTTGCAAATTGAGGATGATTCATCTCATAAATCACGACACACTGCTCTCCCCTACATAACCTGCCTCTATTATTTAAAAGTATCGGTGAGTAAATAAATACCAAAAAATAACAACCAAAAACTCCACATGGGAAGACAAAGCAGCACCACTGTATCTGCCTAATTTTTCAGACCAGGAAATTAGACTTTTATCGTCGTTTTGTTTTGGAGGCAAAGCTGGTGTGGCCACGAGAATCAAACTAGCAGTGATGGGCAAAGAGACTTTGTGAAACAATGAAACATTTAAAGCCGAAGTTGTATCGAGGTTTCCCAAATATCTGAAATCAGTTTCCACAGTGACACCTACTGGCCAGTTTTGCTGTGTGAAACAATGACGCACACAAGTTAAGTCAAAGTAAACTTTATTGTCATCTCGGCTGTATCCAGTGCAGCATACAGAGAGACGAGATGATGAGCCTCAGTGCAAAAACAAGCTAATAAATAGATATAAAAAAAGAGAAGAAAATAATAAATATACGCTTAAGAGTTACAATTACAATTTACAGTTTGGTGTGGTTTTAAGCGTTGCATAATTCTAAAGAGGGCTTAAAAAAATACCAGGCTTTAAATAATGATTGACAGATGTTTTGGAGAAGTACCAAAGAATGAGACTGTTAAAGAAAACGAACTGTGACTGTATGTGCATCAGAAAATACTATTTTGTGATAAAAACACAGTATTTCAGCTGTTAACTCCCGAACTTTGCAATCCTCAAAGAAATGGTTACTGAAGCTTTCTGGTAGTTTCGTTTGGTTTGTTCCTCACACTGTTAAATAAAACTAGAAGCTGCCCTGATGTTTTATTTTTTTGGTTTTATTGGTTTGGTCACAGTTTCTTCATAAATAAGTATTTAAATACACAAGACTAAATTTGCTTTCCTTCTAAATAACTAAAAGACAAGTTTCATTATGTTATGGTATGTTTATTCTGACCAATTACAACAGTTCATTTCACACTGGCCAATTCCTTTTTAAATCTGAACATGTCATGGTACAGAAGTGGCTCATCGGAGGATAAAGAAGCCTTTTCTCACTTTATTTGTAATTTCCGGTGCCGCGGATGCTGTACCTTGTGACGTGATATGACGTCTGACTCAGTCTGAGTATCATGTTTTGATTTCACCTACCTTTGTTTGTGAGATATTTACAACACGTGTCAGTGGGAATTAAAAAAAGGAGGTGTATGTGAAGGTTAATGTGTCTTTTCTTGTAGTTTTGTCTTTAGGCTTTCACACTTTTTTCCAACAGTTTCTGGCTTAAGATGAAGTCGCTTAATGCAGCAAAATATTTTATATTTTCAGTTGAAAGTCGAGAAAAAGAGAATAGATGGGATATAGAGCTGAAAATGATTTCCTGCTTTATTTTTCTCTTTGAAAGCACAGCAGGTTTCTATTGCAGTAAGTTAATGAATGTGCCGCTCTCGCTCTCTCTGCTGATCTGAGTTAGTTCCGCTCACTCAGCAGTTCGCTTCTTTTTCTCATTTGTATCAATTTGTGTAATTAAGTGGATGGAAAGTTCACACTAGTTTTCACAACACGGCAAAAATGATAACGACACAGTTGGTATTTACCCTTATCCATGCGCGTGTGCTCGCTTGTAACAAACAGTTAAAAACGTGAATTCAGTCATTCATGTCAAGGTAAGTCACCTGCCGAAGCTGTGGCTAAACGCACCAAAATCTGCGTTTAGCGTCACGTCGCCACACGGTCACGTGATGCGGGTGTTTGACTCACACTTGGAAGTAGTGTTTAGAAACATCGGCGCTTCAGTGGCTCGACACACTGCAAAAACGTCAGCATCGAGTGTCTCATCCCAACGTACTATTGCAAAAAATAAATACATAAAAAATAAAGGTACCGCAGAAGGTGTTTCAACCAACAGACTTTTGGCATTTCATCAAGCAGAGGTACGTTATTTATTTATTGTCTTTACAATACTCTTTTGTATTTATAAAGAGAAATCCATTGCAACGTGTCATTAAAGTCATACCCTTGTCTCCTAGATTCCTGTGTGACAGAAATGGCTAATCAAGTCAGTTTCAACTTCAGCTATGACGATGACTACGAGGATGAAATCTGTGATAAAAGTGAAATGGTGATATTTGGATCCTTTGCCATTCCGATTTTCTCTGTTGTGATCACACTGAGCCTGACAGGAAACATTCTTGTCCTCATAATCCTGGCTTTGTATGAAAATCTTAAATCTCTGACCAACATTTTCATCCTCAACTTGGCCATCTCTGACCTCGTCTTCACCATTGGTCTTCCCTTCTGGGCCATTTACCACGTCCAGGGATGGGTGTTTTCTGAAATTCTCTGCAAAGTTGTAACTTTTATCTTCTTCACTGGGTTCTACAGCAGCATTCTCTTCCTGACCATCATGACCATCTGCAGATACCTGGCTGTGGTCCATCCTCTGTCTGACCTCAGCACACCTAAACACTCCATCGGGGTGTTTCTGTCTGTCCTGATTTGGATTATCAGCACTGGAGCAGCCATGCCTTCCCTACTCTTCAGCTCAATCACCAAGGTCTACCACAAAAATAATTACTCACAGGGCTGTGAATATAGTCATCCACTGTGGGAAACTGTTGGTGTCATCCAACAGAATGGTTTCTTCCTAGTTGCTTTTGCAGTCGTGACTTTTTGCTTCATAATAATTATGGAAAGAATCACAGTGACAAGATCTCTCACGAGGAACACAGCAGTCAAGTTAGTCTTCTGTAGAGTTGCTGTATTCTTCAGTGCCTGGGTGCCGTACAATGTTGTAATCTTTTTGAGGGTCTTGCCTGCTCATGTGGTCCCACTATTAAATGAATGTGAAACAAGCATCCAGCTTGACTATGCATTCTATGCTTGCAGGCTCATTGCGTTCTCCCACTGTTGCCTGAATCCCATCTGTTATGCATTTGTTGATGTGAAATTTAGGAGTCATTTAAAGTTATTGCAGGTTAGAATGGAAAACCTCATATCACGTAGAACAATGGACTAGCTACTCAGTTGATTTTCTTGCATAGGTTAATTGCCCTGTTAATTTTTTTCTCTCCCAGTGTGCCTTTAGTAAAATTTCATATCGCGTATTAAATTTATCTCATTAAAAAACACATAGGAACTGCTCCATTTGTAATATGTTGCACCCTGCAATCAATTTCAAGGCTTTTATCATGTGTGTGTCTGTGTCTGTGTGTGTCACACAGTAGGAAGTAATTATTTGACCCTGTGTTGTTTTTATAATGTGGGTTTTATTAGTAAACTTAGTCACTGTATTTTGTCTCCTTGTGTTTTGTTTCTTAGCGAAATTTCAACTCATATCTCCCCAGAAACTTTTCATATGACTGAAAGTCATGTAGAAACATCTTTTTTATTAAAAAAAAAAACAAAAAACATTTTCAATAGGCATTATATAAAGTGAAAAACAATAATCTGCTGGAATACCATGAAAAGCATACAACAATTGGACACAAAGGGTCACGAATCGCTGTGTGACAGGCAGGAGATTGGACCCAAATGCTGGACTCATGGATAATGAAGGAGTGAACTAAAGAAGGCAGCTGTAAGGCTGTAAAAACTCTTCTTACAGAAAACAAAACCGAAAACGGGGAACTAGAAATACAAACTTAAATCTAAACACTAAGACACTGGGAAACAGAGTTGGGAAATAGAACGAGCGCAGCATGTTGAGGGTTCGACGCAACAACAAGCAGGGGATGACGGGACTAAAATACACAGCAGGGTAATGAGGAAACAGGACACAGAAGGGAAACACAGCTGGGACTAATTGGGCAGGACGAGACAAGGGAAGCAACACAGAATACAGACACGTACCTTCAAAGTAAAACAGGAAGCACACCAGCAGAACTTACAGACTCAGAGACCCGATACTGACACAGTAGAGAGGGAACACAAGGAGAGGGATAACTTAGACAGGAGACGTGGGACCAGTGCAGACACAGAGACACAGACTAGACACTAAACAGAGGGAGCACAGAAACCAGAACCTAATAATAGCAATTCCGAATAAGAATTAATCCAAAACATAAGACACTCTTAATCCAAACAAAAACACTGATTCAACAGACTCAGGACCATGACACAAAGTTAGGTTGAGTCAACATTTCATTTAGTATTGTTATAATTTGTGATCTCATACTAATTTACCATGAAACAGTTATGTTTGCATTTAAAATGTTTTACGTTATTTCATGTTTAACCAATATAAGTTTTTATTTTAATCATATATTTTTATCATATCATATATATATACATAATATATTCTGTTATTATATCTGCTAAACCACTATCCACAAATATTTGTATTTTTTCAGCATTACAAAACTGTAAGATCATGGGCCAAAATATCCTTTGGCTTGATGAGCTGAATCTCAGAGTCTAGGAAAAGTCAATATAACAGCACTGACACTCTCACTGGAATCATCCTGGAAGAGAAGCACACAGAAGTGGAAGTGATCTCAGCACATTGTGGAGTCAAGTCTGCGTCCCTTTCTCCTGTACTTCATCCACTGAACTTCCAAACTATGCATTATTGAATCAGATTTTAAGTTAGTGTTAAAGCTGCACAGGTTGTGTGCCCTATCCCACAGATAGGTTCACTGACAGGTCCAGGAAGTCTGTGGTATAGAGCACCTTTGAAAGGTGATGCATCTCAAGATTTGCAGACTTCCTGTTCAAAAAAGAGTGTGGAAAAAAAGAGTCTTAAAAAGACTGTTGTTGTTGTAGCACTGCAGTTATTTTACTGTATTTTCATCCATATTTCCAGATGAGAGTGAGAGAAAAAATAAATACATTTGCCACATCATCATACAGAACATTTTTTGTTTACTGTAAAATACATTTCATTTTCACCACAGAGAGGTAAAGCATTCAGCACATTTACTCCCTGAAAATAAACCATCCATCCAACCTATTGGTGACACATGAAAGAAATAAAGTGATTCTACATATTTTTGTGTGAGACAGACAATACGTGTGTCGGTTCAGACTCTAGACATGTAGGAACACGTGAATTTAACCATCAAATGTTTACATATTCCTTAGTTTGTTCTTTTGTTTGTTTTTACAGACATAATTTTATTTCAAGTGTACATAGCTAAGGCAGCTCATCAAAATGTCAAAAGGTAAATTAAAATGAGTGTGATGAAGCCTAGGGTTAGAGTTAGTCCTGAAATCCTTTGTAGGTCAGTCAATTATATATATGACTTTAGAATAATAAATGAAATTACACAGATTTCCCCTAAAATGATATCTAACTTTCCAGAAATATTCATTGATACACACAAAAAACACAGAGTTTAGTAGTGTGTTTAACTAATGCATTAGACTTCCAGTCATAAAAACAAGAAAACACAAATATTTTAGAAATCTGTAGAAAAAGAAAACTTGTTTAAAACTGAAAACTGTAAATAACAAACTGAATTCACTTTTTAAACCCAAATCTGAGCCTGATCACTGGACTTCTCTTAGAAATCAGAAATGAATCAAAAACTATTTCTTTTCCTGTTTAGACTTAGACACCAATTTAAGGTAAGGCCATAACCTGGTGAGCTGAGGTGTAATGCTAAGTTTGATTAGGTATGTCTCTGAAGCACATGTATATGACTAAATGCACTCACTTGATGAAGTTGGAGCTTGTTGGTTTCCCCTGCCACACAAACACCCACATACATACATGGCATAACATGGCAACTAGCAACAAGTAATTAGATATTTTTAGGTACTGTTTCATTTTATCAGTAAAAAGGATTTGACAAGTACACAACACTCTCCTGAAAATGTATCAAAACAGAACTACTGTTACAAAATTAAGAGCTTTTGTTCACTAAAGCAGTAAAGCAGTTAATTTGAAAATGAATATGAAGAAATACAAAGGAGCAGATATAATCATCACCTCAAGACAGCTGGTGAGTGGGTCCATAGTGTAATGTTTAGCTCACTTAACTCACAAGTGAACAATCCACGGTTTGAGAATGGAAGGTGAGACAGAGGGTAAGATGGTTGTATTGCAACATTACACGTGTGCTGCCCCAGCAGCTGCTGCAGTTTTGTGGTGATGCCATAGCCTAATAATAAAGCAAATAATATAATGTCTTGATGCTCAATCATCCAGGAAAGTAAATCTCCAAAAGTATATTCTGTTCATCTGGACGTAGCGTTTTGTGGGAGAAACGTTTCGTCACTCATCCAGGTGACTTCTTCAGTCTCGGCTGACTGCAGGTTTCCCCAATCTTATAAACAGTACATTTGCATAATGACTAAAACCAGCCCACTGAGGAACAATGGGCTGGTTTCAGTCATTCGCCATCTTACAATGCTGTGATTGCAGCCATTCCCCAACTCTCTGTGAATGGGACTCATGGACATTGATCAGTGGGTTTTGGTCAGTGGTTGTTGATCAATGGTCATGAGAATTTGCATAATTAAGATTAAGGAACTGACCTCCCAGCCTATTGTTCCTTCAGTGGGCTGGTTTCAGTCATTATGCAAATGTCCTGTTTATAACGTCTTGATGCATTCTCAATCATCCAGGAAAGTAAATCTCCAAAAGTTGAATCTGTTCATCTGGACGTAGCGTTTTGTGGCGTTATGCAAATGTACTGTTTATAAGATTGGGGAAACCTGCAGTCAGCTGAGACTGAAGAAGTCACTTGGATGAGTGACGAAACATTTCTCCCACAAAACGCTACGTCCAGATGAACAGATTCAACTTTTGGAGACAAATAATATAATTAAAACAAATATCAAGATTCCATCCATCCATCCTGGAGCCCTGAATTGGGTTCATTTTTCTTATGAGAGAAAATGAGTAAACCCGAGTATACATTTTCAAAATGTATTAATATAAAGGTTCAAGTTAGTAACAGTGTCTCCTCCTCTGTTCAGCATGCTAAACAGAAAAAGAGCACCGTAGCCAAGCAGTAAACACTTTTATTATGAGACAGAAACAGAATAGTAATATGAATGGTTAAAAGTCATGGTTCAGACTTGGCTTCTCCCCTTATTTGGAGCTGGGTCCGGCCCTTGGGTCATCTTACATCTCCTGGAGCGGACATCTCCCTGTAATGAGAACAAAAACAGCTCCTCCCTACTTTTGCAGTTTCTATGGAAATGTTTTCCTCTTGGCTGGTGTCAGCCTTTACCAAACACCTTAAAGATCCCGTACCTTGCTGTGCTATCTACACCACAGTGCAGGAAGCATCCCCCAAACATTCCTAAGGCGGGGGCGGGGGGCTCCTTATTTGTGCTGCGTGTGTTGTATGGGTGTGCCATTTTGTTTCAACACTATAATACATATTTGTGTAATAAAAGATAAAATATTCTGTGATTGTGTGATTAAAAAAGATGTGGCAATTATGGAATATAAAATAATGAGATATATAAGCATCAAAGATAAAAAATAATAGATAAAAAATAGAAACAGATGACTATTCATCCTTAAATTAGTATCATAAATTAACCTAATCCCACACATGTCTTCAGACTCTGGGAAGAAGCCACAGTTGAAGCTTATAAAGTTGGGCAAACCTGCAGTCTGCTGAGACTGAATAAGTCACTTGAATGAGTGATGAAACATTTCTCCCACTAAAAACACTAATGTTTTCTCTGCAACATAAAAAATAACCTATTTAGCTGAATGAAATATTCACTTTTATTGTGAAAATGACATGCACAACACCTGCAATGTTGTTGTTGTTGCTGCAGAGCTCACTTGTCATGCTCAAAGGTGACACCCGATGGAAGTTGAGCAGAACTTTAAAAAGTATAAGAAATTTTAAAATTAAATGGTAACCCTTCAGGCTAGCTTACATGAATTTTTAGAAAAGTGATTATTTTGCAAGAAACATGTCTTGCATGTAAAGTATAATTAATAATTAATAATGCCAAAGTGAAAGAACATGATAAACATATAGAAACGTAAAAAAGGATCATATAGAAAACATGAAAGTTTTGTTGCACTCACATGAAGTTTGAGTATACTGTTGGAGCCCTGACAGGAGATTTGTTGCAACTTGTTGTATATTTTATATTAGATAGTAAGTCAAAATAATAGGAAATTTTGTGCGCGTGGCTGTTGCTATAATAATAATTTTACTGGATAAATTAACAGCTTCCTGAATGGCTTACAGAGCTGGGATGGTGATCACGAAGGACAATGAGAACGTTCTTACAAAACTTGGGTCTAAAAAGAATTTTTGCCTGATTTGAGGAAGACAAACTCATCATTTAAAATTCAAGCAGACGTTGTACTAAAGTCTAACAGTACAGTCAAAGTTCATTTCAAATATTCACAGTAGCCTCAAAACTTATAGTCGAGATCCTGGAATACTTTAGTATAGTCTTAAATATATGAACACCAGATAGGTATGGGTTTCATGTTTTTTTAGTCCTAACTTTTAGCTTTCATTCCCCCCCAAAAGGAATATGGTTGGAAAACAAATGTACCAAGAGCAATCGGTATACTGAATAATGAGATGCTGTGATGGTCAACACTACAATCTTTGGTTTTCATAATTTTCCATTGTTAAGATGCTCACAAGATGTGATACAAAGCTCTCCAAGGTTAAAAATTAGAAAAATGTTTGAGCATCTTCTTCAGACTCCTTTCATTTGAGTTAGTATTTCCGATAGATGTTTTAAAGAAACTGGGTGAAAAGATTCCATAATTATGGGGTGTGGGAGAGCACAGTTGAATGGGCTATCTAAGGGAGTTATATTTCCTCTTAGGCCACTGATCTTATCTTGAAAAAAGCTTAAGAAGTCATTGCAATCCATATCTGAGAAGACTGGTGTACATGGAGTTGGAGAAGAGATAATCCTTTTCACTGTATCGAAGACAACCTTAGGGTTTCTTTTTCCTACTGCAGGTGGTTTAGAGAAATAAGTGGCTCTTGCATCTTTCACTATATCGTTAAAGGTAGATAATAGTTCTTTCAAGTGGAGCTTATAAACTTCAGGTTTTGTGGCTTTCCAGAGGCGCTCAGTTTTACAGCAAATTAGCCTAAAGCTGCAGATAGCTTCTGTGAACCAGGGCAGGGATTTAACAGTGCCACCTTTCCTGATTTCAAGAATTTTTAGACATTGTGAATTGAAGGAGGCCACATGCTGTCATCAGTTCCAGGTAGATTATTATCAAAAAAATTCCACAAATTCTTCCACAACAGAGTCAGTAATTAGTCGTAAATGCTTCACATGAACAAAGGGCAGAGAGTCGCAGATAAAGGAGAGATCAAATAAAAGGTATTTATGATCGCTTATAAAAATGTCCTCACGACAGACTGGTCTGATAACCAGACCCAGTGACAGAATCAGATTTGATTCTGTGAATCTGATTCTGCCACAAAAAAGGTCTAAAAGATTAAGAAAATCAGAAGCAGCGTGGCATAAACTGTCACTGACATGGAAATTAAAATCCCCTAGCAGCAGGATTCTTTCCAGCTTGATGGTGGACGATAAAAAGTCCCCAAACTCCACAAAGAAACTCCTAGCTAATCCCGGTGGTCTATAGATTAATATCAGATAGAAAGGGTTAGTGCTATTAGGCTTCATCATCTGAATCTCAAATTAGTTAAAAGAAGAGGTCTTCATCAGATGACAGTTTAAGGAGTTTCTTGCTCTAACAGCCAGCCCACCTCCATCTCCTGAAAGTCGCGGTGTGGTTAGACAAATACTTGTAATTCAAGTATTAATAAATGGTGTAAAGAGGAAGTGGACCACTCAATCACAAGTTTCATCCACTTGAAACTACAGCATGTGCTGCAAACTGAAACCTTTGTTTATGTCTATGGTCCATTTGATGACTCACTCAGTTAAACTCTGCCAAGATACAGAGATGCATTTATCAACTGCTTAGAAAATGATTAAACTTGCTGTAACTTCCTGTTGTTCTTAGAGCCGTACTAATGTTCTTCTAGCAGCTTCAATGTATATCTTCATTTGGACACATGTAAATAAATGTAAAGAAATATTCATACTTGGTGTCAAATCTAATTTTAATGTTATCTATATAAAACATAGTGTCTGTAAACATAATTGTGAAAGGAACTTTTGAACTTTCAGGTTTCTTAAGAAGTGAGTCGTAACTCCTGCTTAGTAAATGATTGACTTCTTCTTGTGCTGAATAGATGTCAAGTCCTAGTTTCAAAGCTGGAGACTTTAATTTTTAGCAAACAGAAGGACAAGTTACAGCCAGTGGATGCTTTATTAGAGACCTTGCTGTCTTAATTCTTTGTGATTTTGGTCCATATTAACATCAGAGCCTCACGCAGTTGCTACGCATTTGTCGTGATCTAAATCTCCCATTTCATCACATCCCCCAAAAAATAAATGAGTAAAATTTGAATTACAAGTTTGCAGCTCTCAGTGTATTTGTGTAGATATCAATCTAAACATTTGTGAATGTGTTTTCTGTAACTGTAAATTTAAAACACAAGTGTGTGAAGATGAAAACTGAAAGTGAAATTTTAAAAATAAAGTTCACTGTTTTCCACACATTCTCACATTTAGAACATTTTTACCTTCACAAAGATCCTCTAGTGGATCTAGATTTCTGTTTAAAAGACACTATAACTGCATAAAAGTATTGCTAGGAATAACACAAATCATGCTATTGCATCTGGCTATCTTGAAAATTAAATTCATTACAACTAAATTATTTAGAGAAAAATATACTTATGGCTTTTTCAGGCAGATGATTGTATGTGACACTCTGTGACAGCATTTAGCGTATTTGTAGCATATATGAGAAAACAAGATCCCTTCTGTTTGTAAGAGAACTGCAGGTTATGACATCAACTGAAACAGAAACGTTAAAGACGCAGCTCATAGCTTCACCTCGAAACACTGGCAGGTTGTGGCATCACCCTAAAGAGCAATGGGATCATCCCCAAATGTAATGGTACCATTTTAAACACCCGTGGTATCGTCTACAAATGCAGCGGCATGACCTCCACATGCATCACCAACAAAATGTCGAGGATGTCATATCCACAGTCAGCAATGCCAAGGAAACTCACCCCCAAACACCGAGGCAAACACCGAGGCATGTTGTAGCATTTGAAGGCACCATCTCAAGTCACGGCTCAGTGTTCATTATGATCTCGACACACCCTTTCCAAAGAAATTTGACTGCACCATAATCACTTCTGATTAACCACTATTATGCTTCCACATCACAAACAAAATGCAATCTGTGTGTTTTTCTGCCCTCTGTTCATGTTTTACCACATCATGAAAAATACCTTTAGATGGGTTATGATTTAAAGCACTGCTGTAGTCCTTAAAATGCTACAGTGTATGTTTGGGTCGTTATAGAGGAAAATTCATGCCAAACATTTTTTGATGTTTCTTTTTGTTTGTTCTTTCTTTCTTTCTTCTGGTGGATTAACTTTAAACTGGACGGCTGCTTGATCTGAGGTGTGGATCAAGACGCTTCATGTACCTCAGATTTAAACCTGTATGGTCCTGTCTTTGTTTATGATTAACTATGAGTCGCACTGATAATCATAATTTGGCTCACTCACATCTACAATGACAACATTCACACAGCTCAGATCCTTCATAATTTTCCTGATTGGTTGTAGTACAATAGCACAATATATATGGACCCTAGACCAGTAGGGTCCACTAAAGTCAATGAATCTGGGACGGTCTGAATAACTTCAATCCAAAGCCTTACACATAACAGTATATCTGCTCACTGAGCCAGATTTATTGAACTGGTGATATGGATGTTGACACACACAGACACACTGCATTTAACATTTACTATAAGACATGTCAAAAGATTTTCTTAAGAACACCTTCAGGATACGAGGAAGTGAGAGACCAGGAAAATAATCTAAGATATGTTTTTCATTTCACAAGTGAAGGGAAATGTGTTTTGTTTATCACAATGTTCCAGCTTCCTCAATTACAGCTGTTGCACCGCCCACTAACACACATTGCAACAACTATAACTGTCCTGGAGGGTGGACTCATTTCTTCTGAGACATTTGCAGGGTTTCTTCTGTTTCTCTTAAAGGGACTTTCAAAGAGGAGATGTTTTTCTTTGTCAACTCAGATTTTCAGGTTTATTGAGATTCTCTCAGCTCTTTACAATATTGGATGTGGTGTACAAACATTTACTTTAAGGTAAGAAACAGTTCTTATTCAGTTGTTTTTGTCAGTCTGTGTTTAATACTTGCCAGAGAAATGTTGAAATCATTTTCTAGTTTAATGGATAAAACTGAGAGCTCTCTAAAACGGCCTTTTCCCCCCTAATAGTTTTCCTAGAGAAATCCACACACACTACCTCATGCTGGCTCTGTCCTCCAATAAAACTGAATTTGTAATCAAACTGTAGTTATATGGCAAAAAAGTTTTAACCTAACATTTATGTCCAGCAATGTGTCGGCTGCTCAATACTTGCAAATCTATGAATAACAATGAAATTATACTCTCAGGCATCTTTAAAGCAAACACTTTCAGTGTAATCTGCCTCTAGAAGTCTACATATATATGAATACTTGCAGAAGTAAATAAATATTTAGAGTGCCAATGGATGACCAGGTATCACTGTGATATTTATTTTACAGATGTGGATATGGATTCTGATTAGTCTTAACATCATCTCAAAGCTGCATGCGTATTCAGACGGTAGCTTGATAGAAGCATGTGACTCAATGTTACCCAATCATAATGGTGCAGCTCCTCAAACCACAGAACCCCCCTTCATGGTTGAATATGTGCCCGGCAGCTATCCCGGAGAGCCTGTTACAGGTACAGGGAACGTTGTAGTTTTTATTTTGTTACATTTGTTTATCACAGCAATCTCTGGTGTAATTGTAATTTACATATTTTTTTTTTTTTACAAGTTATTACAATTTCTCTTCATTCTCTTTTTCCCAAATCTTTGCTTGGATGAATTTTTGAAACAATTTTCAAGTTTTGCTCAAGAGCGAGGAATCCACATATTTTAGGGGGTTTATGTTAGAGGCTCGAGAGGTTGCAGATGAAAAACGTCTTACCGGAAAATTTGTTCTACTTGACCCTGAACAGACTCGGCTCCTGACATGTGGTGGTTTAGAAGTAAGTAGTTGGAATTTGATTCATTTATTGTTTTCATTTTTTGTAAATCTGAAGCTCTCTTAAGTTTTGCCACTCTTCTCAGGGTTCAGCTGTTAGTCACACACTCAATCTCGACAAAACTTTGATCCGAGTTAACTGGACTGCGACAGAAGCAGAGCAGGACATCACGTTCAGGTGACTTTAAAATTTCTGATATTCTGTGGCTGACGTCCGCGGTGATTTCTCTAATATTGCAATGCAACAGAAAATGAATTATATCAGCATTCATTCCTTTCTAACATATTTCAGAGCAACATTTCTTCACACTTTTGGAATATTTTGGGAAAATGTGAATATCATTTTACCTCAGCGCACTACTACTACAACTACTACACCAGAACCAACTACTACACCAGTACCAATTACTACACCAGAACTAACTACTACACCAGAACCAACTACTACACCAAGTACCACAAAGTGCAGCACCAACATAGAAGAAGTAAGTAACAACAGGTGGATTTGATTTTGTAACACTGTACACAAAGTGATTCATTAATCTTGCAAGAGCTTTTTTTGACAACACTGCTCCCTGTTTCTGATTTACTTTCAGCGAGCAGGTATTGCACTGATGTGTTTTGATTCTGTTTTGGTGGCAGAGATGAAAGTAAGTAGGATATTTAACGATACTCAAGTCATGCACTAAATGCTATTCAGCCCCGTCTTAAAAGAACAAGAGGAAATGTCATTGCGTTCTACTTCATGTCTTGTTAGGTAATATCCAATATAGGCAAAGTCTTACTGGCCAGTGAGGCTGTTTTTCATCATATAAATAAGGTAAGAGCTGGGGGCCTTTTGTGCTCACAGTATTTGATTATCTTCTTGTCCTGCATGTTTATATTGCTTCCAAGAATTCTTTGAGTATGTAGTTAGTTTGAAAGACGGGGGCTCATGGGGTGTTTTCATAGGGTAAAATATGGATTTTCAGGCACAAGGCTGTTTAACTTATAATATGCACTGTTTTTTTTATTTTTATTTAAATTTTGTAGGTGTGTAAGGTAGCAGGCAACGTGCTTTGTGTTGCTCTTGAAATCTCATCCCTGATCTTGTTTAGTATCGGTGATTCTTTCAAGGTGAGCAACAACTGGTGGTGTAAAACACGTCTCAATAACAACATCTGTTTTATTTTTCCCACATGTATTTTTCATGTGTGTGTGTATGTGTTTTTTTAGGTCATCTTCTTTGCTCTTGTGTGTGTGATGATAGTGATTAACTTCACTGGAATAGTAGTTGTGTCTCTGGGGATTAGAAGTGGTCCTGAAGGGTACGTTTAACTTCACTTTGCATGTGCAAACATATCAACTGACATGCAGTTTGTGCAAAATGTTTATTTCATGTTTCATGTTCTCTTTAAGAAAGAAGATTTGTGAATACGCTGCCAATGTTTGTTTTGTTATCCATAATATTTTTACAAGTAAGAAAATTCTTATACTTCTAAATGTAAGAGTCTTAACTTTACACCTTGAAAAAAAGAGTTTGGACTTTTCTGTGAAACTAGTTGCCACTGCCTTTGTATTGCTCTGATTTTATTTCCATGTTTGTTTTGGGCACAGTTGCTGTCATATTTGTTGGTGTTATGGAGAATGACTGCGGAAATAACATGAGGGACTCTTGGCTTCTGAAAGTGATGATTGCTTTCACAGTATGGGATTTCCTGAATGTAATCTGGATTGTCATTTTGAGCAGTGAAAAAAGAGGTGAATGCCTTGTGCCTGTCTAAATATAAGAGTCTGCATCAAATACAGCATGAATTCTAATGAGGAATAATAATATTCATATTTTTCTGTTACAGGCCATTTAGGAATGAGTGAGAGAAACAAGCAGCAAGTTCGTGTCTGTTTTTCTCATTGTCAGAGGAGACTCAGAGATGCTGTTGTTAATAGTGTATCAGTAATCCTCTTCGCTGGAGCCATTTCTTTTTCTATAGCCATCATTGTTGGCATATTTCCTTGTCAGAAACAATAGTTTTGTGGTTTGTTTGAATCACAATCATATTTCTCTTGTAGTTTATTTAAAGTATGGTTACGTCACACTTACTATTCAGAAAACTGAGCATATCACACTGTTTACCTGCTGCTTCCTCATTTAATGCAAGTAGTGCTTGAGGGTCTTATTTATTGTATCTCGTAATTTCTCAATACACCAGGCAGACTACATATTGCTTTAGCACACTACAGGGGCGATTCTAGGGTCAGAGCTTTGGGGGTGCTGAGCACCCAGAGAGCTGCCCAGCCAGGCACAATAAACTTTACTCGTCACGATGAGACTTCTTCCCCGTCTCTGTCAGTCCCTGCATCCTTAAATGTCTCCAGTTGTCCCGAGTTCTCTCTGACTGTCTCCTTGGTGCATTTAAACCCCTGTTCCTCCCTGTCCTCATCGTCTGTTGTCTTCATCTCTGTTATCAGTCATCATAATTTTACCATCTCTGTGCAAGTCTGCAAATTTCTTTATTAAATCATAAAATTCTTAAATTCATCAAGTCTCTCTGTGCCTGGGTCCTCGTCACAAAACATGACATCACTGTTTTTTACATTTTAACACAATTTAATCCCCACATTTGTGAAAGAAAAGCAAAACACTTTTTTGAAAAGTCTGTAACAAAACCATCAAATCTGATAAAGGTTATTTAAATGCTGCAAAAGAAGAATGGATTGGAATAAAAAAAAAAAATACATATCCTAACCGTAATTACTGGGGGAGAATAATGAATGATGCTCATAGTGAGTAAAAAGTAAACTGAGCGCATTATTTGGACAGAGATTCACTTCTAATGTGTATCATATAATACAGATACATAAAAAATACACTCCAAAAATAGAAGAGTCCTTGAAATGTACAAATGTACAAAATATTAATTAAAAAAAAGATAAAAATGGAGGCAACTTTGCCTGTGGTACAATATATACTATGTATGAAAAGATCTTTACTGCAGATACTACTATGGCTCTGCAGATTTTTTCTTTTGTTTAACCTTTGCCACCTCACCTTGAGGTTTGCAAATCTGTCTGTCACTTTTTGGTGGTCAAGTCTCTCAAGCATCTCTTTGCATCTCAGTGGTAACAACAGTAGGTTACGGACAATTTTAAGTTGTAGATTTTAAATAGGCTATATAAATTTCAATGGGAGCAACAGGACGGTCATATGTCGCTGATTTTACTAGTAGGACGAATTGTAGGGAAGCAAACATAGTCAGAAAACATGTTTCAACACTGCAGGTTACCTGGGTTTAATGTTTTTCAGCTAAAAAGATCTGATTCTCTGGTCTGACTCCCACCTAACTTTATAAAGAGTAACTGAAGGTTAAATGCAGCTAACATGTCCTGTTTTAAGCCAGGCACTCACACCTCCGCTCCGCTGCGTCTCAGCCACCATCGCTCTGGCAGAAAGGGCGCTAGAGCCAGAGGCGAGCTGGAACAAAACATTTTTTTTTGGGGGGGGGGGGGGGGTTCCATACAGTACTCAACCAAGTACTGTATGGTTTTTATATTTTTAGTAGTGTGTCACACAAACAGCAAAAAAAAAAGTAAGAAATTTTGGGGGGTGCTGAGCACCCCCAGAAATGGGCTAAAAACGCCCCTGGCACACTACATAGCTTGTTTTTCATTTTCAAGGGAAGTTTTCCTAAAGTAGGTTAAATTATTTCTCAACAAAGTTAAGCACTACTTTGAGGATGAAGTTAGACCACCTGTGTATTGCCATTTCAAAGCCTTGCTGTGTCTTGGAGACATTTTCTTGCAGTCAGATTAAGAAAAAAAAGCCTAATGAAAAGCCACACAGAGGAGAGACATTATTAGGCAGTATATATTTAACAGCAGAGTGGAGAGAGTAGACAATTTCAGATACCTGGGTTTTCACATCACACAGGACCTGTCACACTAACACTCTGAAGGTGCTCAAGAACTTCTACTCATGCACCATCCAGAGCATCCAGCATCCAGAGCAATGTAAGCGTCCTGTTAATGTCGGCGGTGTCAGTTACACAATGGACCCAGAGCCAGCAGTGCACGGGCAAGGAATGCATTTCTTGCTTGAAAATTCCGACACAACTTCACATTTAAAGAAGAAAGGGATGGGCGAAATCTGACTGTGCAATGCAAACTCTGCCAGCAACCAAGCTGCTCTCAGTTTCAAAAGACTCCAAGCTAAAGAAACATCTGAAAGTACGTTTTTTAAAAAAAAACTAACGTCAGCCTACTGCAACTACCTTGTTTTAGTTGTGGTAGCTACCTGGGTTATGTGCCACTTCAGTATATTCAATGTAGGTTAGATCATAGACTGCTTTCAGAACTGCACATGATTATTTGCAGGTAGCAGGTTGTTAATGCTAATCATCAAGTCTAACAATCTGCAGTCTATGAACTAAGCTCAGCTAACACCAGCTAACAATGTTAGCTTCGTGGCGAGTAGCCTTCAGTAATAGTAACAAATCACACAGCAATAGTACATTCATGTAGTTGTAAAAAGCATGACAATATATTAAGTAATCCAAAGTATTCAGAATGCGTTACTCACATTGAGTAACTTCACGGAATATGTTCTAAACTACATTTTGGGACATGTATTCTGTCATCTGTAGTGGAATACATTTTACAAGTAACCTTCCCAACACTGCATATCACATCACTGTATCACATCACTGTGCATGCACTCAATAACAAAATAATGTATTTCAATAATTGTTTTTGACTGTTCACTGTAAATCTGCACACTGCTGATTTGCACACCTTTTTAATTTCCATTTTTAATTTGAGGTCATTCTTGTATTATTAATGGTCGACCACTATCAGTTGTAGAAGATAGGGGGTTAGAAAATGTGCTACAGTTAGGTTCAGGTGATCCAACTTTCCAACTGCCATGCCGAAAGACTATTTCAAGTCAAATTAAACAGCTTTATGACACTGAAAAGCAAGCAAAATGAGATGCATTACAGACAGCCCTGCTAATATGGAGGAACTACACCAGGAGCAAACAAGACTGGGGCAACAGAAAGAGCCACTCATACAGGATGTTTCCATGCTGGAGATGGTTTCTCGTCTACTAAAGAATCAAGAGGCTGTTTTTGCTGCTTTAAACAAACAAAAGCACAAGCTAGTCATTTTAACTCTATCAGAGCTGGTAAACTCCAAAAGCTGGCGACTGTCCTTGAGCCATGCAGGTAAATAAAACCATTTTTTAACTCATTGTTACTGCTTCTTCAAAAAGCTCTATAGTTGACAGTTATTGTGTAATAAATACTTTCTTGAACGGTCTACTACAGGTTTGTGACTGAACTTCTTGGAGGTTAGACATATGTCTCATGTTCAGTGGTTTTACCTGCTTTCTGCCACCTGCATCACAGCATGGAGGTCTCTGGTAATGACTCAAACTACATGGTGAAATTTAAGACTGCCTTCACAAAGGACCTATCCCAACATGTAGCTACACTCAACCATCAGTGGCTCAAGACAGCTACTGTGCTTGACCCATGCCTTAAGGATTTAAAGAGTCTTGCAAGGGGAGAGTGAGGAGAGGTTTGGGCCAGCCTTGAGGCCCTCCAGGTCAAATAACCTTTTATGTTTCTGGCATATTTTTTAAGAAGAAAAACTGCACTTTATGTTGAAATTTTTATTATTATTTTAAAGACAAATTATGAAAATGCACTTAAAGTACTTAAAATAGCACTTTATGTTTAAGTCTGCTCAATTTTGGCCAGGGATATTATTTTTATTCTTCTGTTTTGAATTGAAATGCAGTTTAAATGCTTTTTTCCCCCAGAAATTAAAAAAACTTGAGTTTACAATATTCATGTCCATGTTTATTATTTTATTCTATCGCCCACTAAAACCCTTTTAGACTTTGGGGGTAAATTTTCTTGTGCGATTAAATGCAATTAATCGAGATTAATTAATTACAAAGCCTGTAATTAATTAGATTATTTTTTTAAATGGAGTCCCACCCCTGTTAATAAACATAAATGGAAATATAAAATAAAGAGGAAGTGGACCACTCACTCACAAGTTTCGTCCCCATGAAACTACAGCATGTGCTGGAAATTGATGTCTCATGATTCAGCAGTAAAATGGCTTTTCTTTGGTGGTATTTCACTTTGAGTTCAAAACACTAAACACACTGCTGTGTAAAAGGTAGCCTTTGTTTATGTCTATGGTCCATTTGATGACTCACTCAGTTAAACTCTGCCAAGATACAGAGATGCATTTATCAGCTGCTTAGAAAATGATTAAACTTGCTGTAACTTCCTGTTGTTCTTAGAGCCGTACTAATGTTCTTCTAGCAGCTTCAATGTATATCTTCATTTGGACAAATGTAAAGAAATGTAAAGAAATATTCATACTTGGTGTCAAATCTAATTTTAATGTTATCTATATAAAACATAGTGTCTGTAAACATACTTGGTGAAATGGACTTTTGAACTTTCAGGTTTCTTAAGAAGTGAGTCGTAACTCCTGCTTAGTAAATGATTGACTTCTTCTTGTGCTGAATAGATGTCAAGTCCTAGTTTCAAAGCTGGAGACTTTAATTTTTAGCAAACAGAAGGACAAGTTACAGCCAGTGGATGCTTTATTAGAGACCTTGCTGTCTTAATTCTTTGTGATTTTGGTTCATATTAACATCAGAGCCTCACACAGTTGCTACACATTTGTCGTGATCTAAATCTCCCATTTCATCACATCCTCCAAAAAATAAATGAGTAAAATTTGAATTACAAGTTTGCAGCTCTCAGTGTATTTGTGTAGATATCAATCTAAACATTTGTGAATGTGTTTTCTGTAACTGTAAATTTAAAACACAAGTGTGTGAAGATGAAAACTGAAAGTGAAATTTTAAAAATAAAGTTCACTTTGTTCCACACATTCTCACATTTAGAACATTTTTACCTTCACAAAGGTCCTCCACTGGATCGAGATTTCTGTTTAAAAGACACTATAACTGCATAAAAGTATTGCTAGGAGTAACACAAATTATGGTATTGCATCTGGCTATCTTGAAAATTAAACTCGACTGTGCAATATTTACTTTTGATTAATCACTATTATACTTCCATATCACAAACAACATGCAATCTCAGTTTTTTTTCAGCCCTCTAGTCATGTTTTACCACATCATGAACAGTACATGCAAAACACTATTTTTTTCATCCATCCATTTGCTTCCACTTATCCTTTTTCAGGCTCGTAGGGGGGCTGGAGATGCCCTATCCCAGCTGTCTTAGGGCGAGAGGCAGGGTACACCCTGGATAGGTTGCCAGTCTGTCACAGGGCTAACACATAGACACAGACAGCCATTCGCACTCACATTCACACCCGTGGGCAATTTAGAGTGTCCAATTAACCTATCCCCACTAACTAACTACATATCTTTGGACTGTGGGAGGAAGCCGGAGTACCTGGAGAGAACCACACAAACACGGGGAGAACATGCAGACTCCACACAGAAAGACCCCGGGGAGTTAAACTCAGGACCTTCTTGCTGTGAGGCAACAGTGCTAACCACTGTGCCAACGTGCTGTATTTTGTGTTATTTTTAAATGGAACACAGAATGTTTGTTCCAATTTCTTTCTTTTTGTTTGTTCTTTCCTTCTTTCTTCTTGTGGATTAACTTTAAACTGGACGGCTGCTTGATCTGGGGTGCGGATCAAGGAACTTTATGTACCTCAGATTTAAATCTGTGTGGTCCTGTCATTGTTTATGATTAACAATGAGTCGCACTGATAATCATCAACAGTGACAACATTAACATAGCTCAGATCCTTCATAATTTTCTGATTGATTGTAGTAGAACAGCACAATAAATATATACCCTAGATAAATAGGGTCAGTGAACGTCCATAAATCATGTATCTGGGAGTGTAAAACTAACTTTACAGAGTAAAAATCCAAAGCCTTACACATAACAGTATATCTGCTCACTGAGTCAGATTCCTAAAGTTCACATTTGCTATTAGACATGTCAATAAAATTTTCTTAAGAACACCTTCAATACACGAGGAAGTAAGAGACTAGGAAAATAATCCAGGATATGTCTTTCATTTCACAAGTGAAGGGAGAGGCGTTTTCTTTGTCACAATGTTCCAGCTTCCTCAATTACAGCTGTTGCACCGCCCACTAACACACATTGCAACAACTATAACTGTCCTGGAGGGTGGACTCATTTCTTCTGAGACATTTGCAGGGTTTCTTCTATTTCTCTTAGAGGGACTTTCAAAGAGGAGATGTTTTTCTTTGTCAACTCAGATTTTCAGGTTTATTGAGATTCTCTCAGCTCTTTACAATATTGGATGTGGTGTACAAACATTTACTTTAAGGTAAGAAACAGTTCTTATTCAGTTGTTTTTGTCAGTGTCCTCCAATAAAACTGCATTCGTAATCAAACAGCAGTTAGATGATGAGAAAGGCAGGACGGTGGCACAGTGTTTAGCACTGTTTCCTCACAGCAAGAAGGTCCTGAGTTCAATTCCACTCTCAGGCAAAGGGTGTTTCTGTGTGGAATCTGCATGTTTGTGTTTCTCTCCAGGTACTCCTCCTGAAGACTTTCAATTCAATTTGTTTTATACAGCACCAAATCACAACAACAGTTGCTTCAAGGCGCTTTATTTTGTAAGGTAGACCCCACATACAGAGAAAACCCCAAGAATCATATGAACCCCTGAGCAAGCACTTTGGTGACAGTGGGAAGGAAAAACTCCCCTTTAACAGGAAGAAACCTCCGGCAGAACCAGGCTCAGGGAGGGGCGGCAGTCTGCCGTGACCGGTTGGGGACAGAGGGGGAAGACAGGATGATCATTAACTTTTTGAATGGTCTTTTTCATCTTAATCTCTCTAAGTCTCCAGCTTTATGTATCCTGGGTCTGTTACCTGACAGCATTAATCTCTCTGGAAGACAGGGGCTATGGGTGCGTATGGCTGTTATGACAGGTTGCAGGATAATACTGAGGCACTGGAAATCATCTAACTCTTGTTGTTTTAAAGGGATGGACTGAACAAATGACCAAAATGGCATTATATGAACAGGTTATGCACAGAGTTAAGGGGAGAGAAGATATTTTTAATCAGGTCTGGGGTCCCTTTTTGCAGTACATAGACGATATGTCTGTTAGATAAAGTGACAAGTGTTGTTCTTCGTTTTCTTTTTTTGTTTGTTAGTTTTGTAGTTGATTTCGTATCTTGTTCCTTTTGGGGGGGGGGGGGGCAGATACCTGCCAATATGGTGATATTTATTCCTGTAGTCTATGTTCTGCTTTCAATCCAAATCATGAATAAAAAAACAGAAGCACACACAGTTAAAGTTGTTTAACCTGTTTAACATGATGGTTTGTGTACTGTGCAAACATTAGCTTTGATCTGTGTTTATTGCTAATTAAAGAAAACAAGCAGTGACTAAAAAAAAAGGAAGAAATGATACAAGAGATGCTGTGGAAGAGAGACAGACATTAATAACAAGTATGATTCTATATAGAGAGGTCTATTAACAGTGAGAAACAGTGAGTGAGAAAGGTGACTGAAGAAGAAATACTCAATGCATCATGGGAATCCCCCAGCAGCCTACAACTAAGGGAGGATTCAGGGTCACCTGGTCCAGCCCTAACTATATGCTTTAGCAAAAAGGAAAGTTTGCAGCCTAATCTTAAAAGTAGAGATAGTGTCTGTCTCCTGAATCCAAACTGGAAGCTGGTTCCACAGAAGAGGGGCCTAATTTAATTTAATTCTGGATTTAACAGGAAGCCAATGAAGGGAAGCCAATACAGGAGAAATCTGCTCTCTCTTTCTAGTCCCTGTCAGGACTCTTGCTGCAGCATTTTGGATTAACTGAAGGCTTTTCAGAGAGTTTTTAGGACTTCCTGATAATAATGAATTATGCTATGCCTTCTGATGATGCTGCCTAAGGGAAGCATGTATAATGTAAACAGAATTGGTCCTAGCACTGAACCATGTAGAACTTCATAATTAACCTTAGTGTGTGAAGAGGACTCTCCATTTACATCCCCCACGACCATGAAAAAGGATGAGCGGAAGCGATTGGATGGACGGATGTTTATGTCCAGCAATGTGTCGGCTGCTCAATACTTGCAAATCTATGAATAACAATGAAATTATACTCTCAGGCATCTTTAAAGCAAACACTTTCAGTGTAATCTGCCTCTAGAAGTCTAGGCAAGGCAAGGCAAGTTTATTTATATAGCACAATTCAACAACAAGGTGATTCAAAGTGCTTTACAGAGACATTAAAAACAAAATAGATAAAAAGCATGATTTAAAATTGATTAAGACAAGCAAACAAACAAACAAACAAACAAACAAAACAGTATATAAAATCAAAAATCAAAACAGTATATAAAATCAAAAATCAAAACAGTAGATAAAATCAGAACAGTAGATAAAATCAGTAGTTAAAATGTAAGTTTTGGAATTTAAGCTTAAAAGTGTGGATTTGGTGCTTTATTCAAAAGCAGCTGAGAACAGGTGAGTCTTCAACCTGGATTTAAATAAACTGAGTGTTTCAGCTGATCTGAGGCTTTCTGGGAGTTTGTTCCAGATATAAGGAGCATAAAAGCTGAATGCAGCTTCTCCGTGTCTGGTTCTGACTCTGGGGACTGATAACAGACCGGATCCAGATGACCTGAGGGATCTGGAAGGTTCATACTGGGTCAGGAGGTCACTGATGTATTTCGGTCCTAAACCATTCAGAGCTTTATAGACCAGCATCAGAACTTTAAAGTCTATCCTCTGACGGACAGACAGCCAGTGTAAAGACCTCAGAGCTGGACTGATGTGCTCCACTTTTTTGGTCTTAGTGAGGACTCGAGCAGCAGAGTTCTGAATGAGCTGTAGTTGTCTGACTGATTTTTTAGGTAGACCTGTAAAGATGCTGTTACAGTAATCAAGCCTACTAAAGATGAATGCATGGACTAGTTTTTCCAGGTCCTGTTGAGACATCAGATCTTTTATCCTTGAAATATTCTTGAGGTGATAGTAAGCTCATTTTGTTATTGTCTTAATGTGTTTTTCTAAGTTTAGGTCTGCATCCATCACTACACCCAAATTTCTTGCCTGGTTTGTGGTTTTTAGGTGTATAGATTGAAGTTCTCTGGTGACCTGTAATCGTTTTTCTTTGGCTCCAAAGACTATTACTTCAGTTTTGTTTTTGTTTAGCTGGAGAAAATTGTGGCACAGCCAGTCATTAATTTCCTCAATGCATTTACCAAGAGCCTGTACAGGGCCTCGGTCTCCTGGTGACATTGTGATATATATTTGTGTGTCATCTGCATAGCTATGATAGTTTATTTTGTTGTTCTTTATAATCTGTGCCAGTGGGAGCATGTAAATGTTGAACAGAAGGGGTCCCAAGATGGAACCTTGGGGAACTCCACATGTGATACTTGTCTGCTCAGATGTGAAGTTACCTATTGATACAAAGTATTTCCTGTTTTCTAAGTATGTTTTGAACCAGTTTAGTACAGTTCCTGAAAGACCTGCCCAGTTCTCCAGTCGTTTGAGTGGAGTCTACATATATATGAATACTTGCAGAAGTAAATAAATATTTAGAGTGCCAATGGATGACCAGGTATCACTGTGATATTTATTTTACAGATGTGGATATGGATTCTGATTAGTCTTAACATCATCTCAAAGCTGCATGCGTATTCAGAGGGTAACTTGATAGAAGCATGTGACTCAATGTTACCCAATCATAATGGTGCAGCTCCTCAAAACACAGAACCCCCCTTCATGGTTGAATATGTGCCCGGCAGCTATCCCGGAGAGCCTGTTACAGGTACAGGGAACGTTGTAGTTTTTATTTTGTTACATTTGTTTATCACAGCAATCTCTGGTGTAATTGTAATTTACATGTTTGGTTTTTTTTTACAAGTTATTACAATTTCTCTTCATTCTCTTTTTCCCAAATCTTTGCTTGGATGAATTTTTGAAACAATTTTCAAGTTTTGCTCAAGAGTGAGGAATCCACATATTTTAGGGGGTTTATGTTAGAGGCTCGAGAGGTTGCAGATGAAAAACGTCTTACCGGAAAATTTGTTCTACTTGACCCTGAACAGACTTGCCTCCTGACATGTGGTGGTTTAGAAGTAAGTAGTTGGAATTTGATTCATTTATTGTTTTCATTTTTTGTAAATCTGAAGCTCTCTTAAGTTTTGCCACTCTTCTCAGGGTTCAGCTGTTAGTCACACACTCAATATCGACAAAACTTTGATCCGAGTTAACTGGACTGCGACAGAAGCAGAGCAGGACATCACGTTCAGGTGACTTTAAAATTTCTGATATTCTATGGCTGACGTCCGCGGTGATTTCTCTAATATTGCAATGCAACAGAAAATGAATTATATCAGCATTCATTCCTTTCTAACATATTTCAGAGCAACATTTCTTCAGACTTTTGGAACATTTTGGGAAAATGTGAATATCATTTTACCTCAGCGCACTACTACTACAACTACTACACCAGAACCACCTACTACACCAGAACCAATTACTACACCAGTACCAATTACTACACCAGAACTAACTACTACACCAGAACCAACTACTACACCAGAACTAACTACTACACCAGAAACAAGTACATTTCTTCAGTCTTATGGAACATTCTGGGAAAATGTGAATATCATTTTATCTCAGCACACAACTACTATACCAAGTACCACAAAGTTCAGCGCTAACATAGAAGTAAGAACCCACAGGTGGATTTGGTTTTGTAACACTGTACACAAAGTGATTCATTAACCTTGCAAGAGCTTTTTTTGACAACACTGCTCCATGTTTCTGATTTACTTTCAGCGAGCAGGTATTGCACTGATGTGTTTTGATTCTGTTTTGATGGTGGAGATGAAAGTAAGTAGGATATTTAACGATACTCAAGTCATGCACAAAATGCTATTCAGCCCCATCTTAAAAGAACAAGAGGAAATGTCATTGTGTTCTCCTTCATGTCTTGTTAGGGAATATGCAATATAGGCAAAGTCTTACTGGCCAGTGAGGCTGTTTTTCATCATATAAATAAGGTAAGAGCTGGGGGCCTTTTGTGCCAGTGTTTTATTTTCTTCTTGTCCTGCATCTGCATCTTTGTATTGCTTCCAAGAATTCTTTGAGTATGTAGTTAGTTTAAAAGCCAGGGGATCGTGGAGTCCCTACCACAACTGTCATAGGGTAAAATACGGATTTTCAGGCACAAGGCTGTTTAACTTTATAATATGCAATTTTTCTTGTTTTTTGCTTTAATTTTGTAGGTGTCTAAGGTAGCAGTCAACGTGCTTTGTGTTGCTCTTGAAATCTCATCCCTGATCTTGTTTAGTATCGGTGATTCTTTCAAGGTGAGCAACAACTGGTGGTGTAAAACACGTCTCAATAACAACATCTGTTTTATTTTTCCCACATGTATTTTTCATGTGTGTGTTTATATGTGTTTTTTTAGGTCATCTTCTTTGCTCTTGTGTGTGTGATGATAGTGATTAATTCCACTGAAATAATAGTTGTGTCTCTGGGGATTAGAAGTGGTCCTGAAGGGTACGTTTAACTTCACTTTGCATGTGCAAACATATCAACTGACATGCAGTTTGTGCAAAATGTTTATTTCATGTTTCATGTTCTCTTTAAGAAAGAAGATTTGTGAATACGCTGCCAATGTTTGTTTTGTTATCCATAAGATTTTTACAAGTAAGAAAATTCTTATACTTCTAAATTAAAGAGTACCGTATTTTAAGGCGCAGCGGATTATAAGGCGCATTATGGGAAACAGCATCCTGCCATGCGATTGCATTTGTCCCTAACCATCAGGAACCCTCACGTTAACTTTTATCGAGTGGAAAAAAGTTAGCGTTCATCCTCCAGCTTCACTGTGTTTATGTTATGCTAACATAGCTGTGTAGCTAGCGATCACGTAGCACATCATTATATACCAGCTAGTCCAACTTCAGTAACCCTACAAACATCACTGCTGTTTAGTAACTCAGTGATCCCGTATTGTTTGTTTAACTTTGGGAATGAAGCGGACAGAGCTTTGGACCCAGATTACTCCGCGAGGCTCCTGACTACAGTAGCCGTAATGCTCCAACAATCCATCAAGCGGTACGACCTCTTAGCTTATTAAAGTCGTACTAAAACATTTCTTGACAGACTTTTGAGCGCCGTGTACCACATAAAATCAGTTCAAGGTCAGTAAGCACAACCAGAATTCATACATAAGGCGCACTGGATTATAAGGTGCATTGTCGATTTTTGAGAAAATAAAGGATTGTAAATGTGCCTTATAGTGTGGAAAATACAATATTAACTTCACACCTTGAAAAAAAAGAGTTTGGACTTTTTTGTGAAAATTGCTCCTGTGCCGTTTTGTCTGAAAGGTAAATGAGAAAAACTATACCTCTCTCACTATGAAGGCTGTAAACAAGGCAAAACAGCTCACTAGTGTATCGTAGGAATACAACAAATGGCTTTCAAACTGAAGACTGTGTTTATGTTACACATGATGCCAAAACTTATGTTAACTTTTTTTTTTGTCCAATATGTCCATTGTAAGAGGGGTTACGGACATAAACAGAGCAGCTCAAGGTTTTCTAGATCCAGTTTTAGAAGAACCTTTTGTTTTCTGCTGCAAGCTGTAGATGTTATTTAGCAAATATAAGAGCAGTATTGCAGATCCTCTCATCTAACTGTGGAAAAGCATGCAACCATATCTATTTTTATATTTCCCTTAAAACTTTGCCTTAAAACAAGAGACCAAAATTGGGGCTAGACCCATGCCTTCAGATAGTTGCCACTGCCTTTACATTGCTCTGATTTTATTTCCATGTTTGTTTTGGGCCCAGTTGCTGTCATATTTCTTGGTGTTATGGAGAATGACTGTGGAAATAACGTGGGGGACTCTTGGCTTCTGAAAGTGATGATTGCTTTCACAGTATGGGATTTCCTGAATGTAATCTGGATTGTCATTTTGAGCAGTGAAAAAAGAGGTGAATGCCTTGTGCCTGTCTAAATATAAGAGTCTGCATCAAATACAGCATGCTTTCTAATGAGGAATAATAATATTCATAATTTTCTGTTACAGGCCATTTAGGAATGAGCGAGAGAAACAAGCAGCAAAGGAAAAAGGTGAGAACTTGTCCACGTCATGTCACTATAACATGATGTAATTTGCTAATGTTTGTAATGTCACACTAAGTATCGAAGAGATATATCTATAACTTCTGTTCCCTGACGGAGCGGAACGAGGTACAACACATAAGTTTGGGATGTCACGCCCTCATGTGTCCTGGCTGAAGAAACCTTTATTCACGTCTTTAAGGCGGATGACCTGTGATGGCCTCCACATATACCCCCTGTCATTGTAGTCATCCCTCAGTTTGATAGCCGTTCTTCACCAAGCCAAGCTGCTCACTGGGTCCACCTTCTGTTCCTCTCCTTCAGGGAACAGAAGTTATAGACATAACTGTTTGTTCCCTTTCAGTCGATTGACTCGGTACAACACATAAGTATGGGATATATATACACGCCCCGCAGAGCAGCCACCGGACTGGAATCGGACCAGCACAACTTAGTGTGTGGTAGACCGAGCAGAAAGGACAGTATGAGCCACCGAAGGGGCTGTAACGTCCAAACGACAAAAATGTGTGGTGATGCCCAACTAGCTGCCGCACAAATATCAGCTACAGGTACCCCTTTGAAAAGAGCCCATGAGGTAGCCATTCTCCTGGTGGAATGAGCTCTCACTCCCTGGGGCAACACAAGACCCTTAGTGCTGTACGCCAGTAAGATAGCTCCTATACTCCAGTGGGACAGCCTCTGTTTACACAGAGCTCTACCTCTGGATTAGCACAGCAGACAACCAGCTGGTCAAATAAATGCACATTCTGAGTGCGCTCAATGTAGGTGCGTAGCACACGCACTGGACAAAGAGAATACATCCTCCTCTGCTCCTCAGATGCAAAAGGAGGGGAGCAAAAGCTCAGCAACTCAAACTCCATTGAGCTATAAGATGCAGGCATGACCTTGGGAAAATAGGCAGCATTTGGATGCAATACGACCTTGTGACCATCAGGAGAGAACTGTGTGCAGGAAGGATGCACAGACAGAGCATGAAGGTCACCCACTCGCTTTGCCTAAGCCAAAAGGAGAAGTATTGCAGTCTTATATGAGAGAAGTTTCATATCCACAGACTCAGTGGGTTCAAAAGCGAACCCCTTTCAGAATACGCATGGCAAGGGGATGTGCACCTGGTGTCACCCTTTCAAAGCCAATATGACAAGCAGATATAGCTGCTAAATAAACCTTTATTGCCCTCACAGACCCTTATCCAGCAGCTCCTGCAGGAATATCAAAACATCCACAATAGAGCACTGAAATGGGAGAGTGTGGTGGTCCTGGCTCCAATTCAATTCGATTTTATTTATACAGCACCAAATCACTCAAGGCACTTTATATTGAAAGGTAGACCCTACAATAATACATACAGAGAAAAACCCAACAATCATATGAACCCCTATGAGCAAGCACTTTGGCGACAGTGGGAAGGAAAAACTCCTTTTTAACAGGAAGAAACTCTCTAGAACTGGAGATATCATTTCCACTGGGGGGAAATGCATACAGGAGCACGTCTGGCCATTGGTGTGCTAGTGCGTCAATGCCCAAGGGTGTATTGTGGGCGATTATGGAGAAGAACGGGGCAGTGAGTATTTATCCTGGAGGCAAAAAGGTCTACTTGCGCCTTTCCAAATAGATCCGAAATCTGAGCCACTATCAAAAGGTGGAGAGGTTGGAGACAAGGTCTGCCTCCTCCGGAAGTGACGCGATGCACACAGGCGGTGAGAGAAAGTGCAGCACTGAAACACTCTCATCTTTAAAAGTCCAAGTGGCACTAAGGCGATCACAGATGCCATCATGCCCAACAAATGTAATATCGTCTGGAAACGCAGTCTGCGTCTCCAGCTGAAAATGAGCAAGGCAGCAGCCACTCTGTGCTCTGACAAACATGCGGCCGATGTCCAGCACATCAACGTCTTCCTGGGGAGCGCTGATGGGCTTCAACCCAGGCTGGAGCCTATCAGCAGTCCTGCATAGTTCCAGCTCCTCTTCTGTTAACTCATCAACGTATTCCATGTGGTCAGCCCAGCTAATTGTGGGGACATCAACCGGATAATCCTCGTATTCGGACTCTGATGAAGCCGGGGCTCCAGACTCAGAGAGGAGAGGTTCATGCTGTGCAACAGCCGTCTGTCTCAGCACTTATTCCACGTACATCTTCCATCTTTCTGGCACGTGCAGGTTTTGGGCTCCGTCAACATTCTCCTAGCATGGATGATTCCCAGGGAGACAAGTCAGGCATCGTACTGGTCGCTGTTGTGCAAAGAGAACCCCTGAGGAAAGGGGTGAACAGAAGATTTCTGCTTTGTTCGCTTCGGTTTGGAGTCCATTCCAAAACACAAAGCGAAACGCTGCATAGGAAAACTTGCAATTAGCGCTCTGCAGGCAACCTATGCACCAACTGCACTCTGGAAGCTAACATCAATAGGGGCAGTTGAGCTAAGTTCAAGTCGGAGACAATGGAGCTAATTAGCAGCAGCTAGCTAGCCCAACTCAGCAGAGGTGTTCTCAGCGAGGTGATGAGCGTACAAACTGAGGGATACTGTGATGACAGGGGGTATATGGGGCAGTGTGCATGTCATCACAGGTCATCCACCTTAAAGGCGTGAATAAAGGTTTCTTCAGCCAGGACACGCGAGGGCGTGATATCCCATACTTATGTGTTGTACCGAGTGATTCGACTGAAAGGGAACTGGAGTCTGTGCTAGTTCATGTCTGTTTTTCTCATTTTCAGAAGAGCCTCAGAGATGCTGTTGTTAATACTGTGTCAGTAATCCTCTTCGCTGGAGCCATTTCTTTTTCTACAGCCATCATTGTTGGCATATTTACTTGTCAGAAACAATAGTTTTGCGGTATGTTTGAATCACAATCAGATTTCTCTCATAGTGTTTACATATAGTATGGTTACATATACGTATAGTTATATCACAATTATTATTCAGAAAACTGATCATATCACACTGTTTACCTGCTGGATCCTCATTTAATGTAACTGGTGTTTAAGTGTCTTATTTATTGTATCTCACAGGCTGTATATTGCTTTAGTATACTATATACCTTGTTTTTCATTTTCAAGGTAAGTTTTCCTAAATCATTTCTTATCAAAGTTAAGCACATACTTTTAGGATGAAGTTAGACTACCTGTGTGTTGCTATTTGCAAAGCCTTGCTGTGCCTTGGAGACATTTTCTTGCAGTCAGATTCACTAAAAAAAGCCTAATGAAAAGCTACACAGAGGAGAGACATTTTTTAGCAATATATATTTAATGGGATCCATCACATCTAATAACAGCCATCTGATAAATGTTCACTCTGCTTTGATAACTACTTATAACTCAAATATTAATAAACATAATTGGTGTAAAAAGAAATTGGACCACAAGTTTGGCCCACATGAAACTACAGGGAGTGCAGAATTATTAGGCAAATGAGTATTTTGTCCACATCATCCTCTTCATGCATGTTGTCTTACTCCAAGCTGTATAGGCTCGAAAGCCTACTACCAATTAAGCATATTAGGTGATGTGCATCTCTGTAATGAGAAGGGGTGTGGTCTAATGACATCAACACCCTATATCAGGTGTGCATAATTATTAGGCAACTTCCTTTCCTTTGGCAAAATGGGTCAAAAGAAGGACTTGACAGGCTCAGAAAAGTCAAAAATAGTGAGATATCTTGCAGAGGGATGCAGCAGTCTTAAAATTGCAAAGCTCCTGAAGCGTGATCATCGAACAATCAAGCGTTTCATTCAAAATAGTCAACAGGGTCGCAAGAAGCGTGTGGAAAAACCAAGGCGCAAAATAACTGCCCATGAACTGAGAAAAGTCAAGCGTGCAGCTGCCAAGACGCCACTTGCCACCAGTTTGGCCATATTTCAGAGCTGCAACATCACTGGAGTGCCCAAAAGCACAAGGTGTGCAATACTCAGAGACATGGCCAAGGTAAGAAAGGCTGAAAGACGACCACCACTGAACAAGACACACAAGCTGAAACGTCAAGACTGGGCCAAGAAATATCTCAAGACTGATTTTTCTAAGGTTTTATGGACTGATGAAATGAGAGTGAGTCTTGATGGGCCAGATGGATGGGCCCGTGGCTGGATTGGTAAAGGGCAGAGAGCTCCAGTCCGACTCAGGCGCCAGCAAGGTGGAGGTGGAGTACTGGTTTGGGCTGGTATCATCAAAGATGAGCTTGTGGGGCCTTTTCGGGTTGAGGATGGAGTCAAGCTCGACTCCCAGTCCTACTGCCAGTTTCTGGAAGACACCTTCAAGCAGTGGTACAGGAAGAAGTCTGCATCCTTCAAGAAAAACATGATTTTCATGCAGGACAATGCTCCATCACACGCGTCCAAGTACTCCACAGCGTGGCTGGCAAGAAAGGGTATAAAAGAAGAAAAAAACTAATGACATGGCCTCCTTGTTCACCTGATCTGAACCCCATTGAGAACCTGTGGTCCATCATCAAATGTGAGATTTACAAGGAGGGAAAACAGTACACCTCTCTGAACAGTGTCTGGGAGGCTGTGGTTGCTGCTGCACGCAATGTTGATTGTGAACAGATCAAAACACTGACAGAATCCATGGATGGCAGGCTTTTGAGTGTCCTTGCAAAGAAAGGTGGCTATATTGGTCGCTGATTTGTTTTTGTTTTGTTTTTGAATGTCAGAAATGTATATTTGTGAATGTGGAGATGTTATATTGGTTTCACTGGTAAAAATAAATCATTGAAATAGGTATATATATGTTTTTTGTTAAGTTGCCTAATAATTATGCACAGTAATAGTCACCTGCACACACAGATATCCCCCTAAAATAGCTAAAACTAAAAACAAACTAAAAACTACTTCCAAAAACATTCAGCTTTGATATTAATGAGTTTTTTGGGTTGTTGTTCAATAATAAAATTATTCCTCAAAAATACAACTTGCCTAATAATTCTGCACTCCCTGTACAGCATGTGCTGTAAATTGATGTCTCTCGATTCAGCAGTAAAATGGCTTTTCTTTGGCGGTATTTCACTTGAAATTCAAAACATTGAACCTGCTGCTGTGTAAAAGGTAGCCTTAGTTTATGTCTATGGTCCATTTGATGAGTCGCCCAGTAAATCTCTGCCAAGATACAGAGATGCATGTATCAACTGCTTAGAAAGTGATTCAACTTGCTCTAACTTCTTGTTTTCAGAGCCATACTAATGCTGTTGTAGCAGCTTCAATGTATATCTTCATTTGGACACATGTAAATAAATGTAAAGAAATATTCATACTTGGTGAAATGGACTTTTGAACTGCCAGGTTTCTTAAGAAGTGAGTCGTAACTCCTGCTTAGTAAATGTTTGACTTCTTCATGTGCTGAATAGATGTCAAGTCCTAGTTTCAAAGCTGGAGACTTTAATTTTTAGTAAACAGAAGGACAAGTTGCACCCAGTGGATGCTTTATTGAATACCTTGCTACTAAGAGTCTCAACAACTTTTTGCCTTCAGGACTGTCTTAATTCTTTGTGGAATAAACTGAACAAGGTGCGTGTAACAGAGATTTTGATCCATATTAACATCATAGCCTCACGCAGTTGCTACACATTTGTCGTGATCTAAATCTCCCATTTCATCACATCCCCCAAAAATAAATGAGTAAAATTTGAATTACAAGTGTGCAGCTCTGTGTATTTGTGTAGATATCAATCTAAACATTTGTGAATGTTTTCTGTAACTTTAAATTTAAAACACAAGTGTGTGAAGATGAAAATTGAAAGTGAAATTTTAAAAATAAAGTTCACTTTTTCCACACATTCTCACATTTAGAACATTTTTACCTTCACAAAGTCCTTTACTGGATCAGGATTTGGTAACTGTGGAGCCAATCTGAGTACAGTAGACAGGTTTGAGGTTAACTGAGCTTTGTTACATGGTGTGTTATGTTGTTTAATGCAGGTGGCTATAGTGTGGTCATAAACAGATGGACATGATCAGTTACAATACTCAGGTAGACTGTGGCATTTAAGCAATGCTCAACAACTATTAAGACTCTAAAATATGCCAAGAATTACATCGCCACCAACACCTTGACCGTTGAGAGAAAGAGGGATGGATCCATGCTCGCACGTTGTCTATGCCAAATTCTGACCCTACTGTCGCAACATTACAATAGACTCATCAGACCAGGCACCATTTCCTCCAGTCTTGTCTGGTTTGGCTGAGCCTGTAAGAACTGTAGCCTCGGTTTCATATTTGTACCTAACAGTAGTAGCCTAGCTCATCATTATCATAAACAATTAGACAACTCACTCCTCTATGTATCAAAATTATCTTTATTGATAATATTCAGGTGTTTATGAGCAAAACAAAACGAATCTCAGAATAACAAGAGGAATGAGATGTATGACAGGAAACAGCACAAACAAGTTCTGATGTTGTCACGTGCGCTGGTATAAATGACTGGAGAAAGTTTTTACTCTTATTAAATACAGTGTATTCTTCATATGTGTTTAAGGCACAGTCTGGGACAAGCTGATCAGTATTTATCCAAAATATTTTTTACAAATATAAACCACATTGCGAGTAGCTCACAATGTGAAGTGACAACACCTCCAGTGGTTTCTTTTTTGACAACATGTTCAAAAGACCATTTAATATCAAATACACATATATACACAGCTATAAAAAAAATACCTCAATCCAGGAAACATGTCACAAATATACATATTTAGAAAAAAGCAAAGAATATAAAATATTCACCTTAAAAAGCTGGTACTCAAAAAGACGGACACTCAAGTCAAAACCAAGCGATTCCAGCACACACACAAAATAAAGAATTAAATGAAGTTACCTGGTTGTCTTGGACAGCAGAATAAAAGATGAAATATAAATTTTCACTGAAAACAAAACTTTTTTTTTTTTTTTAGTTCCAGTAAAGAAAAGCTGAGGATGATGAAAAAAAATGAGATAGTCATTAAAAAGCTGCTGAGAAACGATACACAAAAATTAAACAGCTCAGTCAGTCTCTGTTTCGTAGATTGCATGCACATGAGAAAAGATTATCACCACACTTGTGAGGTGGAATGATGGCGTAACACTGTAACCTCCTTTAACATGCATGCATGAGTAAAAACTGTTCAAACTTTTGTGCAGTTGAACCGAATCATATGCATTTGACTTCAATTTAAGTACAATGTAATCTCTGAGAGAAAGAGAATAATACAATTATCGAATGCTTTAAATGAATTATCACAGCACACATCATACTTCCACGTTTCTCCTTTCTCGTAGCTCCTTCTACAGTGCAAAGAAGAATCAGGCAGCTTGTTTGTTTTAGCATCCTTTCTTCTCCACCTCAGACACCACAGGCAGGACTACATGGGAGATGCGACTCCACAGGCCACCAAACTTATCATTATTCATTATATTGAAGGAAGTTTGGCCACCGGTGTCCACCAGCCTCTCCTTAAGATAGTCTTGCACCATCTCTTCCACCTCCTTCACACTCTTTTCCTTCGGGATCTCATCTTGAGGCAGCAACACAGAAAACAACAAGAAAACCCGCTTATATGCAGCATTCTCGTGGTCGCAGTAGCGATAAAAAATGAGAGTGGAGCCTGGTGGCAGCTCTTCCAAACGATGAATGATCGCCACAGGTTTTTCTCCCTCAAACGCTGCTTGCAACTGACTGTCAATGTCTAACTTCACCTTATCACTGTCCTGGTCCGCTTTGCTTTTTCCATCAATGTCAAGGAAAGAGGCATTGAGGGCAGATGAGAAGGAAGCAGCTAGACCCCGAGCAAGGCACTGCAGTGTCCTCTCAGCCTTTTGACCTGCAGTGAAAATCAGACTGACTGGCTCAGTTGGATGGGCTGTTTTAAGGTGCTTCTCCAGGTGGATTTTGCTCATCTTCCACAACTCAGGCCGCTGACTGGGGAACTGAGTCTGAAGATCAGACAATTGATCAGCAAACCTTTCTGGCTTCACAGCCCTGGATGACTGCCCTCCACCACGTGTCATGTCTTGGAGTAAAGGGACGATCTTGTATGTCAGCAATGTCCCAATCACAAATAGTACCAGGAGAACTAACAGGCGAACTAAACCCCACAAACACCACATGAACCCTTTAATAACACAGAAACAAAAGAACACACACAAAGTTAATAAATAATGTTTAAAAAGCATCATCAGGTCTAAAGATAATAATTAAAATGACTTACTTACCTCTAGAGGAATTTCTGGGGCGTGTCTTGGTAGCAACAGGTTTCTGTTTGTCTTTTTATAAAAGAAAACATGATTATATTAATGCACAGATGTCACCACTATAGCAGGTAGGGCTGTTCGATATAACGATATATATCGGATGACGATAGAAAAACGTCTATCGTTTCATTTTACGCTATCGTTTGTTTCGTGGTGTCGCAAAATAAACTGTTTACGGCAATATTTTTTCATCATTTTGATGGTCACTGTAGTGGCTATATTAATTTCTTAAAGTTCTCTCTTTCTCTTATATTTAATATAACCACACTACAGACGGACAAGCGCTTGTTTTTATGCGTTTTCGTTAGCAACAACGACGGTAAAAACCACGGCGTGTCCGCTTGTTTATTTTCCACATAAACCTTTCACAATAAAGCTCAAGATCCTGTTGAGGCTTTTCAAAATAAAACGAGTCACGTGAAAGATGCAGAGTATTAACGGATGAGAAGCAAAAAAGAGCCGCCAGGTGCTAAAAAATAAACCTTAGACTCAAACGTTAGAACAGACTTTTCCCCGCAGCACGCTGTGTAATAAATACTCACAAAGAAAACGGCGGCCGTTACAACTTACGTCTAAAAATGTATAGTTCCATGCATCAGTTAAAACACTCGACTCCAGGTACACGACGCCCAGCTGGAAACACTTCACGCAAGTCGAGATGCCCGAGATTCACAGAATTTATAGGAAATGTTACATTTTTGTAATTTATATCGTTATATCGACGATAGATGTCTTAATATCGGGATATGAGATTTTGGTCATATCGCACAGCCCTAATAGCAGGTGGTGCAGAGGACTTTAATACTGAGATAAAGCAGCAATACCAGATTCTTTGGGATGAATGGTCTCTTTTCTTGGAATGTTATTCACACGTCTTGGATACACACTTGGGGTAAGGTGGTTAACTTTGGATACATCTGAAGATGAGGCTGAATTTAGAAAAGAAAACATCTTTTCAAAGATCAAAATTCTTCACGCAGATGCTCAACCTTTCTATACAGAATATGTGCAGCACAATACCAGCGCTCTGGGCTTTGAGCACCATCATCCTCCTGTAGTCTTCCATGCTGGACTGCTTGAGAGCCGGTGAATCATGTTTGTTCACTGTCGCGCTGATATGTGCGACAGGCTTGGTGGGGGGTGCAGGTGCTTTAGGCGCTGGTGTTGCTGAAACTAAACAAAATAGGTTAGGTCAAATAACTTATACTATAATGTAACACTCTGAATGTCAAAGAAGATGGTGCATTTTTCTACCTTTCTTGGATTTCATCAAGTCAGGATCCTCAGTCTTTAGACTGGGTCTGCAGCGCTCACCAAGCACTACACGGGGATTTAAGTTCCTATCTCCGAGAGCATCTGTTTTAAGCAGAAGATTTTTAAGATAAAATCCTAATAAAGTCATAAAAGAAAAGTAACTTAACACAAAGTATTTGTATATTATTATATGGCATTATATAGTGAAAATAAAGTATTGGTCCAAGTTGTTTGCCTTTGTTTGTTTGTTTTTTTTTAATTTAAATGTGATGCATTCTCAATTACCCAGGTAAGCAAATCTCCAAAGGTTGATTCTGTTCATCTGGACGTAGCGTTTTCAGAGGGAGAAACGTTTCGTCACTCATCCAAGTGACTTCTCTAATCTCAGCTGACTGCAGGTTTCCCCAATCTTATAAACAGTACATTTGCATAGTTTCAGTCATTTAGCAAATGAACTGTGTATAAGATTTTGGAACAGATTGATGAACAGAATCAACCTTTGGTCATTTAAATGTGGTGTTTTGATAACTTAATTCAGTCCTGTTTTATTTACACTTTACACAGCCTCACTATTTCTTAAGTTACTGTATTATCCATTTGTTCTTTACATTTAATAAAAATAAATTAAAAGGGGATATTATATAATCTCTATGATTTATTTCATAATGAATAATCACTAGTTGTAGTCCAAACCTTTGTGTATGTTTGGCAGATCAGTGACTTTAAAGGAATCCTGATCAATATCCATTTCCTGGTCTTCATTTTCCTGAATGTCTCCAGATGATTCCTCAACGTCTCCAGATGATTCCTCAACATCCATCTTACTTTCAGCGCTCTTGTCAAACACTGCTTCTTCAGCATCCAGTCGGCTCTTCTTGCTAGGGGACTCTGTTAGATAACAAATAATAGACATGGATTGTTTGTTTTTTAACAGTGCCGAAAACAGTGAGGGTAACTAAGGGTAATCAGCCATTAAAATTAGGCAAATACTTAATTCCAGCAACTAACCTCCATCTTCAAAGTCAGGCTCCCCATCTTTGGTACCATTAACTGATGTAGGAGCATCAGCAGCGTCAGCTTGTGCTTTTTTTCTTTTGGTCCTCTTTATAGGCTGCCTAGGAGTTGCCTCAAAACTCGACCCTTTTTTAAAGACAGGATTAGAATTGAGTATATCACATGGGCAGCTCAGGATAAGTTATGTAGAGAAATAGAGAGGCAAGGCTGAGATAGTTTGGACAAGTGCAGATGAGGGATAGTGAATATACTGGGCAAAGGATGTTGAAAATGCAAATGCCAGGCAGGAGGAAAAGAGGAACACAAAAGAAGAGATTCCTGGATGATGTGAAGGAGGACATGCAGAGCTAGGGACAGGGTGAAAAAGATGAAGATGATCCCCTGTGGGGACCGCTGACGGGAGCAGCCAAAAGAAGAAAAAACCCTGAAACAGCACTGGTGTCCAGCCAGCCTCTATTTTGCTTTGTGTTCCCTATGTATTCTTTTTTTTTTTTTTTAAACATATGTTTATTTGTTTTTTTTGTTTGTTTTTTTTCAACAGTATCCAACACAAAAATATAATGAACATATGGCAGGTATTAAAATAATAATAATAATAATAATAATAATAATAATAATAATAATAATAATAGAAATGTTAATCCTAAAAGAATTCAAAATAAGTGAATAATTAAATAATTTAAGATATCAAACAATACAAATAAATACAATTTCAAAAAAAAAAAAGAAAAAAAAAATCATAACGTAGGTTACACAGTATATTCCCAACAACAATTCAGACATTATTCATCATTATCTAGTTATCTTATTCACTCACCGCCCCCCCCCCCCAAATCCCCACACCTCAGTAGATCTAGAAATATCTTCCAAATGTTGTAAAATTCAGAAGCCTTCTTTCTAACAATATAAGTCAGTTTCTCAAGAGCTAAACTCTATGTTAAGTTGTTTAACCAGTGGTTAAAGGAGGGGCAACCAACATTCTTCCAACATAATGCAATACAGCGTTTGGCCTGTAGCAAACAAAGATCGACCATTTTTCTTTCCTCACACGACAGAGTACAGTCATCTGGATACAAGCCTAAAATACATAACTTAGGGCAAAGTGGTACAGGGGAAGTTGTGATCTGAGAGATATATTGTAATGCTGAGCTCCAAAATTTTTGAATCTCTTCACATTTCCACAGGCAGTGGTATAGTGTACCCTGATGTCTATTACACTTATAGCATAGATCAATTATATTAGGATCAAATTTATTCAATTGCACAGGGGATATGTATGTTCGCATTATCCAGTTAAATTGTATCATTCTCAAACGAGTGTTAATGGTTTGAGTGTGTGCTTTTAAACATATTTTACTCCATTCAGTAGATGAAATATCTTCTTGTAAGTCACTAATCCACTCCCGTCTTCTGTCCTTATGGTTTTCAACTAACATGCTATAAAACTGGGACACCAGTCTTTTACCAAAACAGTTTTTTGTAACATGAGTTTCTAGGATGGAGAGTGGGGGTTGATGCACTGAGTTGTTTAAGTGTGCCAGAATAAAACTTCTAAGTTGTAAATACTTAAAGAAGTGTTTCTGTGGAATATTAAACTTTGCCCTTAATTCACTGAATGACATTAGAGAATATTCCTCATATAAGTCCTGTAATTTCATAACACCCTTGTTAAGCCATTCTTTAAAGCCCAAGTCATTCTTAGCCGAGCAAAGAGTTCATTACCCCAAATTGGGGAGAAACAGGACAACCTTGGAGAGTCATTCAACATTTTTGTACTTCATGCCAAACAACAACAGTGTTTTTACAAAGGGATTAGTAGTAGTTTTCTTTAAAGTTTTAAAGGGTGCTGAGTATAGATAGCTATGTAATGACAAACCCTTTGAGGACATTTTTCAATTTCTAACCAGGGAAGGAAAATATCGTTTGAAAACCAAAACATAGTGGTCCTCAGCTGAGCAGCCCAATAATACCATTCTAAATTTGGAAATTGTAGCCCTCCTCTATCATATGGTAAATACAAGAGGGAGAGTCTGAGTCTTGGCTTCCTATTGTTCCAGATGAAATTAGAGAGGAGCTTTCTGGTCTTGGAAAAAAAAAAAGGAGGAGGAGGAGGGCCAGCGGAATTGACTGAAAGATATATAGAAATTTAGGTAATATAGTCATTTTACTATGTTTATTCTTCCCAGTAAAGAAAGAGGCAATGATATTAATCTAGTGATCTCTTCCGACACCTCTATTACCATGGGCTCATAATTGGCTGAACTAAGATCGCTTATCTTTGGGGTTACTCTGATGCCCAAATATTTAAATCCCTCTGTGGCATTCACAAATGGATGGGACACAACTGGTTTCATCCTCTCATTTACATTTAAAAACATAATGGATGATTTTTCTTTATTCACTTTGAACCCAGAAAAACTGCCAAATTGATCAAATAGCTTCAGGAGAGATGGTATTGATTCTGCGAGGTGTGATAGAAACAGAATAGTATCATCAGCGTACATTGCTGTTTTGTGTAGCGTCTCCCCAATCTTAATAACATGGATTGAAGGATGTGATCTAATTGCTATTGCTAAAGGTTCCATGGCTAGTACAAAAAGCAGAGGTGAAATTGGAAACCCTTGTCTGGTGCCTCTAAATAGCTCAAAAGGATGAGAGATGAGATTATTGGTAGATACCATTGCAACCGAATCAGCAAGTAAAATTTCAACCCATCTACGGAAGTGATCACCGAATCCAAAACGCTTAAGCACCTCAATTAGATAGGGCCATTCAACTCGATCGAATGCCTTCTCCGCATCGAGTGATAGTATTGCAGTATCAGGTGACTCTTCACATTTGTGGATTATATTGAGAACTCTCCTCACGTTGTGGAACCCCTGACGATTTTGAACGAAACCATTTTGATCTCCATGTATAATGGCTGGAAGAGCCCTCTCCAGCCTCATAGCCAGAGCCTTAGCTATGATTTTGGAGTCAGAATTTAACAGCGATATGGGTCTGTAAGAACCGCTTTCGACTGGCGCTTTGCTTGGTTTTAAAATGAGAGTGATTAGGGCACTACGTAATGTAGCAGGGAAGCAACCTGTTTTAAAGGATTCCAAATAAACATCTAATAATGGGGGAATTAATTTTGCTTTAAATAGTTTGTAAATGTCTATCGGAAGCCCATCAGGACCCGAAGCCTTACCTCCCCTCATGTTCGTAATGGCATCAGAAACGTCATTGAAATTTATTTCTCTCTCCAATTCATTCTTCATACCCTCAGAAATACAAGGAAAGACTAGTGGACTGTCAGAATTATATAGGGTTTTATAATATGAGACAAAGGTGTTATTAATTTCTGTGGGATCCGTAGATAATTCCCCTTGATCGTTCCTAATTATATTAATGGCTCTGTCAGATTCAAGTTTCTTTATCTGCCAAGCTAGCAGTTTACCCGGCTTTTCTCCCTGATCATAAAACGTCTGTTTCAATCTTATTAGACCATCTTCAGCTTTAAGCATAGACAGCTCCTCGTATTTAGCTTTAAGGGTCAATAATTCCTGTTTTTTCTGTGTTGAATCATCTATGGTAACTTCTCTCTCTAATTCTCTAATTTTATTGTTTAATTCGTTCATTGTCTGTTTAAATTTGTTAAATTTAGAGCTGGTGAAACTTATCATTTGTCCTCTAATATATGCTGTAAAAGCTTCCCATCTAATGGCTGCAGTTGTTTGAGTTATATTAATTGAGAAGTAGAGATCAATATGTTCTCCTACAAATTTTATAAAGTCAGAATCATGTATCCATTTAGGGTGTAAGCGCCACTTGTTTGAGCGGCTATTCACTTGTTCTACCTTGTAAAATAGTGAGGTTGGGGCATGGTCTGACAATACAATGCTGTCATATATACACTTAGTTATATTGGGTAGCAAAGATGAGGAAATTAGAAAATAATCTATTCGGGAGTAGGATTTAAATACTGCTGAATAGCATGAGAATTCTCGTTTATTAGGGTTTTGAATTCTCCATGGATCACAAAGGTTCAGATCTTTCAAATATTGTTGTATTTTTTTCCTTGTTTGAGAGTGTGAAGTGTCTATCCCTGATGAGCGGTCAAGCTTCGGGTCCAAAGTACAATTTAAATCTCCTACCAATATTATCTTACCAGGAAGGGTAGCTATCAATAGAAATAAATTCTCAAAAAATGAAGGGTTATCATCATTAGGGCCATAAACATTAACTAAATTAAAAGTTTCTTTCAAGAGAGTTCCTTGAACCACCAAAAATCTGCCAGCTTTATCATAAATAGTGTTGTTTACTTGGAAAGGCACTGAATTATGAATTAACACCATAACCCCTCTCGAATGAGAAGGGCAACAGGATGCTAGCACTTTGCCTGGCCATCTCCTACGTACTTTCACCAGATCCTCTCTGAGTAAATGGGTCTCTTGGATAAACGCTATTGATGATGACTCAAGTTGTTTAAGCCTGGTAATAACCTGTTTTAGTTTAACCACTTTTACCATTCCTCTCACATTCCAAGAAATAAATTTAAAATTCTTATATGAAATCCTCATTCTTAATAATACATCAGATTGTGCAACATAGTATCATCTTTTGGTTGTTGGTAAACCTTTCAGTATCCCTAACTGTTGTGTTGGGAGTAAACCAGTAAAAAGCAACAAGTTGTGAAAAATACAAAAACACAAGCAAACAACATAAAATCTGCCATAAATGAACCCCCTTAGCTGTCAACCTGAACGAGACAGCCCCTCGCCTTACCCCACCCTCCCCCTGACCTTGGGGTGCAGTTAAGTGCACACGCTGATCCATCGTAAACAAGGGAGCAGCTAAACCGAACCGAGCTGACATTATGGTCAAACAAAACCAAACCACCTGGATAATTGCGTCTCCTGACGAAAATATATATTCTACATGAACAAGTATGCATATAATGATCATTACAAACTTTCTTGCAGCATAGCTCTCATCCCGGAGAGCCGACTGTATGGCGAACAATCAACACTCCAAGACACAAATGAAAGCTCAAACAACGAGTGGACGTGGCCATATATCTATAAGGGGTAAATAAAATGCCCATTACATCTGAGGAGAATGAAGGAATGGTAAACCAAAGTAAACACAAAATAAATAAATAAAATACTCTCCCCAAAAAATTTAACAGCAAGGATAAGCAATATTGGCCAGTAAATCCAACAATTTCAAATTACAGTTGTTATGGGCAGATAGAAAAGGATTAGACAGTTCCCATAGATAATTCGTTATATCTCTGTGTTCTGCAAACCTTGGATGAATTTTTCCGCATCTGCTGGGGTCTTAAAGACATGCGTATGTCCATCAGATGACACTCGTAGCTTCGCTGGGTAAATTAATCCGTAACGTAAGTTCATCGACCTCAGCTGCTGTTTTACCCGGTCAAAGCCCCTCCTTCGTCGGTGGAGATCTGTGGAAAGATCCGGGAAGAACATGACCTCTTGGCCCCCGCAGATAACTTTCCCTTTGGTCATAGCCGCTCGCATCACCCGAACTCTGTCTTGGAAGTTTAAAAACTTCACGATGAGGACTCTCGGTGTGGGTGGTCGATTGGGTTGCGTCCGGCCAGGCAACCGGTGAGCTCTTTCGATGAGAGGTTGTCTCGGGAATGTCGCTGGTCCCAGCGCTTCGGGGAGCCACTTCTCCAGGAAAGCCACCGCGTCATTTCGACGAGAACGGTTTTCGAGGTCCTCGAGTTTGTTCATAAGGAGAGCCACTTGTTTAACTAGCGCCTCTGTCTTGCCTTTCTCTGAGTTAACGGTGTCCTCCACGCTGCTAATGCGCTTCTCTGCCCCCTCCATGCGCATCGAGAAGTCCTGCACGTCCCTTTTAACATCTTGGATCGCTGTCAGGACCACATCAATTTTTGTGGAAAAGTCACTTCTGATCCCGTCGAGTATTTGAATAACATCCAAGTTGTGGGCCATTCCAACACTCACGTCTAAGAGACACCCAGAACTAGCATCACCTGCAGAGTTAGCTTGATTGTTAGCACCTGAGACGTCGTTTTCCTCACTCGGAGAAGAGTGTGCTTTAGATTTATTTTGTGCTTTCTTTGCCGGCATAATGTCGATAATAACTCGCTACAAGCAGTAGTTATCACTGTTCACGCAGTTAAAGGACAGTTTTCAGGAACTTACTGAAACATCGCCAGGAGCTCACAAAAATACGTGTGCCTAGTTCAGCAACATAACCACTCTCCCCTATGTATTCTAGTATTACGGCAAGAGACGTGGAAACCTGATTTCAAAATAAAAACCAACTTCAAGTAAACTTAGCTTGAACGTTAACCCTGATTTCAAAATAAAAGCATTCGAAACCTAATTGCAAAATAAAAGCCAACTTCGAGTTAATTAACAGACATGTTAAGTACATAATAACAAATATCATTTAGTCTTGTTTACACACTTCCATCCAAATGACACACCCTTGTACTCTAGTAGCGCCCCGTCAATGCCATCTTATTTTGGATTTCACAGTAAAAGCCTGTGAATTTTCATTTTTGAACTACTCTTTCAATGACTTCAGAATGCTCTTAAAAGGAAAACTCATATTTCCACAGACTAGTTGCACTCAATATCAAGTCAGTCTGACTTTGCTTTTCACACTGATATATGGGCAATTTTGAAATTGCCCATATATCAGTGTGTTTAGCGGCTTAATGAAAAAGCGAAAAGCGAAAGTTACTTTGTGATTTTAATTTCGCTTGTGCTGTAAACTGTTTCGAGACACAGCGCTATAAAACACAAACAAACAAACAAACAACAACAATAAGAAAAAAACCTCACATACATAATGGCTAATATATAGCAAAGAATTGCAATGTAACGAGATAACTCATTGGTTTTAAAGTTGTGCCTGAACTCGTACCAGGAATTGAAACATTAAGTTCATTTTAATACAGATTCCTATCTGAGGATAATTTACACCGGTGAAGCCTGCTAACATTAGTCAAAGCACCGATCCAAATCTGATTTTCTTTTAAACTTATGCGTAATAGGGAGCTAATTCCGACGGCTAAGCTAGTTAATTGACATACCACTCAAACAGTGCTCGCCTTTACCTGACATCCGTCGTGTCGATCTAGTCATGGGACGAGAGAGCTTATCTTCAGAGTCTCTGGTATCCATTTGTAACTCCAATTCAATTCAACAATGTCAAACAACTTCAACTAAACAATGCGACGTAACATCGCGCGCACAAACAAGCTACAATCACTGGACTTCCCTGTAGCTAGGGGGACATTTCTTGACAGAACACCGTTGCCGTCCGGAAAATAGTGCAACGTTTAGTTATCTCGATAGAAACAAAGGCACTAATAAACGTTCCGCTTCTGAATTTTGTCTGCTATGAATGCCACACATGCTAACTGAAAGCTAAGGAAGCGTATGATCTACGGCGATATGATCCATGACATATTAGGTATGGACCAGTAATCAGAAAAGCCCACGTATCGTTATGGCTTTTGAGTTACACGAAGGCATTTTTTTACAATAACACCCAAGTAATGCTTTGGTAACTGTTGGCTAAATTAGCATCTCCCTGGCTGGGCTAGCTTAGTTATCTTTTGTCACTTAAATAGCTAGCTCCCCTTAATTATGGTTACCAACAATTTACGTTTCGTGCATGTCATTAGAGCTTAGTTACCGGCGAGTAGTTATTTCTCTTGCAATAATTTATACTAGCTTTTCTTCGGCTTGCTTACTGTCACCTCGCAGCAAGTTCAGTTTCAATTTAGCAGCAAAGCATTATTTAGCAAATCCACGAAAGCACAGCCGCAAATTAATACTTCCAAATTGCAATGTTCATATTTCCTTTTTATTTAGTGTTTGAAAAGTTGAGGAGCGTAATGGTTGTTCTTGTTCTTCTTTAACTTTAGTGAGACTGCCTTTGAGCTTGGCTCTGTTGACATGCACGTAAGCAGATTTACAGTATTTGTTTGGACCTTTGAACATGTGACGACAAACTGTAACTCGTGGCTTCGCATAAAAAGAAAAAAATGTAATGTTAACTGGTTTTATACACGCTTGAACCATCCAGTGAACCCTGAGTGAAGAAAAGGAAGATCACCTATCTAAAGACATGGAAAACGAAGTCCCCAATCAGAACCCAGCAGGTAAAATTCTAATATTTCCTTGTTGCTCAGGCAGTGTTTGCTGTTTGGTGGTCGACTCGCTGCATTATTAAAGCAGTACAGACATAACTAATGTTTATCTCTATTCCAAGAAATACTGAACACATGTACGTTAATATTTGGCATTTACTTCAGTTATAGCATGTTTCTGAAATAAAATGTTATTTGTTTCTCGTGATGAAATATAAATGAATGCTAAAAAAATCAGTTATAACCAAGATCTGTATAGAACAAATGTATAAAAAAGGAATTACTGTAGCCCTGGGCTTTGGTAAAAGGAATCTCCATTAAGGATGCTGCAGATGCCTGATCCAAGATTATTTGGGGGGCACAATAATATTAAAAATGTAGAGATCGGAAGTCCTAGGTTGCTATGGAAGTTAAACTATTTTTATTTCATCAGGCACAAGTCAACCCGAGACACAGGAAGCATCTGGATCAACTGTTTCACCAGCCCAAGCTGTTGTTAACGATGGTGGTGACTGCAAACCAAAGACACCAAAAAAAGCGACATCAGCCGCAACAGAAGAGACAGGTCAGTGTTTCTGTCCAAGTGTTACAGCACATAATTCAGATATTACTCAACAATCAGTTATATTATATACCCCACTTTGGAACATCATCAATCAGCATTGTTTGTCTTAGTTATTAGTCATTTGTAAGTTTTGCTACTGCTGTGCTCCTAAAATGGCCAGATTCATTTTACAAATCTTGTTATAGACATAAGTCTTGAGCCACCCCTCACTTTTCCTCCTTTCTTTTTTCTTCCAACGAGGCAGACTTTATTGTTAAATAGCAATGACAGAGTTCTGCGGGCTTTCTGAAAGACTTTTAAAACGTTTCTTTGGACACTGGGTGCTTTTTTACTCATTTTCAAGGGATGAGCCGCTGTTGTAACAGACAACAAAGAACTGATTTTGATTTGTATTTTTAGGACCTTTGTTACTTTGCTAAAAACACATAATTTTTTCCCCCAGAGCTCTAAAAAAATGCTAAAGATGGGCATTTTGCACTAAAACAGGTGATTCCCAAAGAACTGTTGAGATAAAACTTGACATACTCAGCATGGTGTGTAGTGTGTTCTTAAAAAACAGAGGAAGGTGAAGAAGTGGAAGACAGAAGAGGAAAAAGCAGGACTCTGTCTTCCTGTGTCCCAACAGATTGCAGCTTTTCTTTTTGTTGCTGCTGGACTTAGAACAGATTTTCAATGATCAGGATGATTTTGATCCCTCAGCCATAAAAAGCTAATGGGGTATCATCGTCACCCTGCCAGGTGGGCGGGGCTAGCACCCAAGTTTTTGAATGTGATAAGTCGAGAATGAGGCGACATAGGATTTTGGAATTCATACCATAGGTACATCTAATAAAACCTTGGATGAGTTTGAATCTCAGTGACTTCAACTTAAGGTCAAGGTTGGAGGTCAAGTTTTCTGAAAGTGTTGCAAATGAGATTTCTTACCTAAGAGTTATTATCAGTATTATTGTTCTAAGATTGAAAAGTGAATTACTGTAGCCCTGGGATTTGTTAAAAAAAATCTCCATTAAGGATGCTGCAGATAACTGATCCAAGATGATTTTTGGGGCACAATAATATTAAAAATGTAGAGATCAGAAGTCCTAGGTTGCTGTGGAAGTTAAACTATTTTTTATTTCATCAGGCACAAGTCAAACCGAGACAAAGGAAGCATCTGAAACAACTGTTTCACCAAACCAAGATGATCAGATAGATGGATGCCAAGGTGAGAAAAGTGAAGAAATCTCAGCCATGGACAACACAGACTGTCAATCTGGAGACGGTGAGTCTGACCTTTCTGAAACATCACTGATTAGAATTCTTTCAACTTTTTGCTTCAGTCAGCTAACTTTCTGTGACCCCACAAACAAAACTGTGATTTCTTTTTTACAGAGTTCAATGAAGGAGAACTGTCAGCAAATACAAATCAAGACGGATCCTGTGAGGAGAACTTAGACAGTGATCAGGCTCCTTGTCAGGAAGTTACAGCAGGTAAATTGTTTGACCGTTCAGAGTCAAGAGAAAATTTGTTACCAAATGTTTCTACTGATCAAAAATTGCTTTGATCCTATTTAATCAGTCACAGCTTTACCATCTCAACGTGCTGACTGTAGCGACACTATTCAAGGTAAGGAAGGAATATTAAAGAGACCACGTGTGGGATCTTGAATAGATATGACAGATTTCATGGGCAATTAACATGAATGAGTCATGTGCTTATTGCAGACAGGGATTCGTCTGAAACAGAGGTGCGATCTGTTGCAGAAACAAATTCTCCCATTAAGGACAGCACACGGACGGAGAAGAAAAGCAATCAAAGTCAAACTGATGGCAAACAGTTGTTACCAAAAACTGAGAAACAAGTCACGATAGCGCCAAAATCAGGTTAGTGTTACTGTCAGAGTATTGTAACAGCTGATTCAGATATTATTATGGATTTATTTGAAAGACAAAGTGTATATTTAATTTGGTTTAAAACATACATTTAGCCTCGTTGTTCTAAGATTAAAAAGGAAACTACTGCTGTAATAAAAGTTTTTTAGTCATATTTAAAGATGAAGCACTTGCTTAATCCTATGGGACACAAGAATCATAAATGTTTAGAGATCCAAAGTCTTAGGCTGTTGTGAAAGTTAAACTGTTTTTATTTCATTCTAGTCTGAACTTGTTTTTTCCCCGTGAACAATTTTTCCGCTTCAGAAGAAAGACGGGACAAACCTGAGAGCACAACACAGGACAAGCAGCAGTTAGATGTCCGCAGTAATGATGTTGAAAACATCGGTCCTAACACCCCAGAGGCTACTCAACCTGAAGATCCACAAGTTACTGGCGGTAATCTTAGTACATTTGTTCTTTTGGTTTTTTTTTTAAATAGTTTTTTTTGTTATGAAGTAGATGCTTAAATAACACAGGCCTTTTCTCCGTAGGAAGTGGAAAATGCTGGCTAGGAGTGGCTATAGCAGTGGGTATAGCAGTGGCAATTGCTGCTATCGTGCTGCAGCATTTTCTTCAGCCAGAATCTCCGCTTCAGACGAATGATGTACGGCAGATAGACGTCTTCCTCAGGCAGCTGGAAAAAGTAAAGACTCGGTTTCCTAACCAGCGTGCCGAGCTCTGGAATAGGGGCAGGATCCACCTTAAGAGACACCTTCAGACCACACAGCCCACGGAGCCCGTGAGTCTGATTCTCACTGCAGGCCTCAGAGCTGAGAAGACGCTGAACTGCTTAGCTCGGGACCTGGCCTCCGCCTACTCTTCTGCCCGGAACGCCTCCGTCCTCCACATAGATGGAGCCAGCAAAGCCAGCCAGGACAGTGACCAGGTCAAACTGGACATTGACAGGAAGTTGCAGGGAGCTTTTGAAGGAGACAAACCTGTAGCCGTCATTCATCGCTTTGAAGAGCTACCTCCGGGCTCCACGCTAATTTTTTATCGCTATTGCGACCACGAGAATGCCGCATACAAGAACACTTTTCTGATCTTCACTGTACTGCTGGGGGAAGAAGACGAGATTCCTGCTAAGATTAGCTTGTGTGCTGTTGAGGAGATGGTGGATGACCACCTTCAAAAGAAATTCCTCACTCATGGCCACCCAGTGTCTTTTGACATGATGGACCTGGACAAATATGGTGGACTGTGGAGTCGTATTTCTCACCTTATCCTCCCCGTGGCAGCAGAGGAGAGAATAGAACTTGAAGGGTGCTAGAGAGCAGAAGCATTCATTCTAGTCTGAACTTTTAATCTGGGAACTAAGCTGGGCAATTGATCATTTGGGAGGCAGTAGACCTCAAGGATATTGAATATACAGATGTGGACTTCCATAATGAATGAGAATCCTTATGGTATGGGATTTAAAGTAATTTCTCTGATCAGATGTAATTATGAACAGATAATTGCAAGTTTATTTGGTCTCTGCATTATATTTAAAATTTTGAAGGTAATTTCTGCGTTTTAATAAATACTTGGAGTCACATGATAGAAGGAACAACTATTCTTTTGGTATCACGGCAATGGGCTTTTTGATTGTTATTGCAAATGTCTTCTGTGATTCAGAAACTTGCATGGCACCGACATGCCTTAACTGAACATACAAAGTCCTTTTTGTCTATATGTAGATGTACACGTTACACTACGGGATAAAGGATGAAGATAAGTACATAAATTATATGTGCCTTAAAGTAAAAAATAAACGCTGAAGAATTTTAAATGTCGTTTGTGACTGGAGTGAACACTGTTGCCACCAGAGGGCAGCAAATCCACATCTGAAACTTGTCTCCAGCGTCTGTGAAAAGGTTTGGTGGCATTTTGAAAAGCAGCATAAAGTTTGCATATGAAGTCAAACTACATCTTCTTTAATCTGGATCTGCAAATTAAATTGAACCTGAAATAAAATCCGAGTTTGGGGGTTGCATTTTAATCATGACTAACACTAACAAGCTGCACATCATGTCTCTGAAGTCTTTTGAAGCAGTTCAACTCCTCCTCGCCAGTTTGATCAGGCCCGCCTCCTGTCAGCGTTGCTCCAGCACCAGATGCCGGCTGCTCTCCCACAGGGTGCACTCTTTCTTCAGTCTCATCAGTCTGCGTTCATTGTGACTCTGAAAAAGATGACCCATGAAGCCTAATCCGGATATTTGATGTCATGTTTTCACGCACTCTCTGATTTCTAAAATCAGAGGTAGGGCTATGACTTTTTCGTGCACCTGAATTTATTGGTGACGGGCTATTTGTTATTTCTTTTATCTACGAGCCTCACATAATGTATAAGTTAGGCTTTGTCATTGTGATAAGCTGCGCGTTTGTTCCATGGGGATCTGGAGGGCCAAAGCCCCTGGCTGAAAATCCCAGGTCCCAACTTGAGAGCAGTGCAGAGCAAAATGACAGACTGCAAGAGGAGATAGAAGGCCGACAGAACATTCTCTCCAAGGTAGGATAAATAGCTGACTTAATTTGTTTCCTTATATCCTGCATTGTACACTTTGTGAGCAAAAAATGAAAAGTTCCCGATTGCTGTTGGAAAATACATCCGTCCTCTTCTCTTTATAGCTGCTGGGTGATTATGACAAAGTGAAAGCCCTCTCGGAAGGCTCTGACTGTCGGTGTAAATGTGTTGTCAGACCCCTGAGCAGGAGCGCCTGTCGACGGATAGAAGAAGGGAGCGCCTCCGCGCAGGACTTCTACACCGTGGAGACCATCACTTCTGGACCGGAGTGCAAGTGCGCCTGCATCGCCCCACCATCAGCGGTCAACCCCTGCGAGGGAGAGTACAGGCTAAAAAAGCTTAGGGAAGCTGGGAACGAAAATGTGAAGGTGAAGTTTCCTCCTGACCGTTTATCATGCCAGAGCCTCCGGTATCCACAGGTGTTCATGCTCCAGAGATATCTGACTGTTGATTTGTAGATGGACCTGGACCCCTGGTGGCATGGATGTCTGATATTTATCAATTTCCGAAAAGGATAATCCAATATTTTATCACAACCAGACTCTGAGTTTGAATGGACTGGGGATGTACCTTCATGCATTCTATGATTTGAATTCTTTAACTTTAACGGAATTCACTTGATCATTTTTTTTTTAGCTGTCCACCATACTTGAGCTGCTGGAGGGATCCTTCTATGGCATGGATCTACTGAAGCTGCACTCCGTTACCAACAAGCTCATTGATCGCGTGGATCACATCGAAAAGGTAGCGCAACAGGAAACACATGCAAACTCTCACTAACAGGTGTGCTTGTAGTGGTGGCTTCTGGAGGTCCCGTTAAAGACTCCCTTAGGTGCTGTTTTCAGATTTACAAGAAGCTTGACCAGGAAGCAGTGCTCGGAATTTCTGTTACATGTGGAACTTTATCTGCCAGAGCTTTTCTTTGGATCTTTGGATCCTTTTTCTTAGTCAGTAAATTACCAGACATTTTTATACAGTATGTGTTTGTTGGGCTTTAGTCTATAAACTTACACAAGAGCAAAACTGTAATTACAGCACGAACATATAAAAGTTCCAAATTACCTAAAAGCAGCACATTTAATACATTACCTGAATGTTTATGTTTATGTTCTTCTCATATGGAGTTCGAGTGAAGCAGTTGGGAGTTTGCTGAACTCGCTAAACTCCATATACTGGAATGAGCCAATAGCAACATAAACCATCAAGTTTTTCCCCTCGAACAGGTGCAGCAAAATGAACCAGAGGGTTGCATGCTTATGCAGACGAGAGTATAACTCTCATAACTGAAAACACCTGTCAGAGTGTGCTGTCAGTCTGTTAGCCAAAAACTAAAGATAGGAGCCTGCACCTACCAAAGTTGAACCACAGAGTTGAAATGTGGTCTACAACTGGCTACAAGATGGTTTTTTATGTGTGTCATTGTTTGCTGCTTTAAAACTTTGACTGGTTTCCTGATTTAATTCATATTAATATATTAACCAAATAATTTTTCTCCCTCTGCTAGTGTTATGATTGCTGATCATTAACAAAAATATAACATTTATGTTAGTAGCTTGATGTATCCATGTTTGCATTTAGGCGGTGTCTCTCAATCCGTCTTTGGATGAGGTGAAGACCAGGGAAGGTCCTACTAGTCAAACAGGTTTAACTGAAAGCCCGACTCCGCTTCCCCATCAGCTTCAGGATGGAAAGATAGTTGGAGAGGTTAGCAGAGCAGCAGCATATCAAGACCCAGAGGTAAGTGTAACATCTTAACATGGATATATCACAGCCTTAACCTATTGAGACGCTGTAATAACATAGTAACTACATAACTACTGGGTTCCACAGATAATTATTTGCCTGTCTTTAGCACCATAGCAAACTCTGTCTCTGCTTGGTAACAGTTGGTGTAAAATGTGAATATTATCAAAGGGAAAGCAAAATACAGTAACTAACTATTCCCTATTCATTTCACAAACCAAGAAAGTTTTTAGTTTTTGTCATTAAATTACACAACAAATTATGCCTACATGAAGTACATTCATCTCTAACTAGCACTTTTTACTCCACTTGAGCATTTTATACGATGTGCTTCATTCACACAAGCGCTTTTGTCTGTCTAATATTCATACTTTAATGAACCCATCGAAGAGAAACTTGGGGTACAGTATCTTGTTCAAGAATACTTTGGCATGCAGACTGGAGCAGCCAGGGATCAAACCACCAACCTTTCAATTAGATGACCTGCTCTACCTCTCGAGATACAGCCCCAAACAGCTTACTCACCTGATGGCTTATACTCAGGCATATCTAATGTTATATTCAGAGCAATTATTTCCGTTTATAGCAAATGAATAGGTCACTTGTAGAGATGTGTGGTAATGCCATAAATAGTGAGCAAAGATGCTAATCACACTGATTGCTAAACTGTTTTAGCACTTGTCCTTTTCATAAATAAGGACAAAGATTTTGACACATCACAGCAGTAAAACTACTCAAATGAATGATGACTGAATTCTATTGAGCTGCGGTGGTTTCATGATTGTTTATTGTCATGACTTCCAGTTTCAGTCTCTGCAATGAAAGTCCTATTGATGATCTGAGGTCTTTGACCCCCTAAGTTTTCCTTCCTCTGTTTCATATACAGCTTTAGAGGTTAGTGGTTTAATCACCATCATGTCTTTGGGTATGATGCATCCACTGGAGGCTGAAGATGTGTAAATGTTAGAAAATACTTAAATGTAGAGAAAAATGAATGAAGCAAGGCGTATAGAGTGCTTTGAATACTCAGGTAGAGTAGCAAAGTGCTATATAAGAACCAGTCCATTTACTTTTCACCATGTTTGCATGCAGTTGGTGTCTCTGAATCCATCTGTGGATGAGGTGAAGTTTTGGGAGAGTACTTCTGTTCAAGCAAGTGTGACTGAAAGCCGACCTACTCCTCTTCCCCATCAGTATAAGGATGGGAAGGCAGTTGGTGAGGTCAGCAGGGCAGCAGCAAATCAAGACCCAGAGGTAAGTGTGACAATACTGATATCACAGGCTTAACCTACGGAGACGCTGTAATAACATATTAGTAACTAAACAACTACCGGGTTCTACAGGTAATTATTTCCCTGTATTTAGTGAAATAACTGTTTGCTTATTAACTATTTAAAATACAGCTACAGTAAAATCCTTTTCAACTGTAAATGTTTTTTACTAAAAATTAGTATACCTACATTGTTCAGTAAGTATTGCATCAAGTACTGCAGAATTGCAGTATATCATGCCATCATAGGTAATATACTGAGATAACATTGTATCAGGAGTCACTTTTGATTTGCTCCACTGATATTTCATATTGAATGCAATGCTTTGACTGAAGGAAACACGTATCAAAGAAGTGATCACAGTCAGATGTTTCTGTTTAGCCTGCTAACATTCCTCCAAAGCAAAAGGAACAATTACGTGTTCTTTCCACAAAGTCCTTCATAAAAATCATTGTCTCCATGATTAAGGCCCAGAAATGTGTAAAAGAAAGTTATTGATGTAATTGAAAGGGTTGGCAGGACAATAGCAGACCTCAGACCACAGAGCATACCGCTGGGCCCTGACAGCTTCAGTATAAACTTGAGAGCCCATCCAGGAGGATTGCATGGTCTTGGACTCTAAACACAATTGATTCACTAGAAAATTTACAGGAAACATCCAACAAGGTTATTAAAGTGACAGTAAAACAAGGCAAACGTTTTAGATTAGGTTTTTGATTAAAACTTTCCTCTGCACTTAGAGATAATTTGGGATCATTGCAACTTGTTGGAGTTTCAGCTCTTCCGTGCTATTCTTCTCACTAGATCTGAACACAGTTTCTTTGCCACACTCTGACTCATTATTTACACAACTCCAAATTTTCTTTTGATGGTAGTGAAAAATGAAAAAATAACATACTTTTTGAATAACATGTTATGATTCAAGATTTCACTAATATCTTTGTTACACCCATCCAAATTCTTGACAGCTGTTTGTACAGTTTATAGCCAAAGGGTCGTAATTGATCTCGTCTTAATACGGAGTGAATTATTTCCTTAGAAGTTGTGTGTTCCTTGTTGTCTAACAGGAAAAGTATGACGGGAAACCCTTCTTACGCACAGACGGCTCTGGTCAGATCATTGAGGTCGGACCTCAGGTGACCCTCAAAAGTAGCGCTGATAAGGAGGCTTCTCAGGTGTCAAAGGCTGGATCATCTGGAATGATTATCAGAGGAATGACTTTTTATAAATCTGAGCCTGATCCGATGGTGGCAGATGATGGGGAGCCTGGAGAGAACTGTGAGTCTAATCTGTCTGTTACCTTAAGTGGCATTAAAGCAACGAAGACTATAGAAAAGTGTTTATTTGGGATGTATAATTATATTAATTTGTTCAGTTCAGGATGTGTCGTAGCAGTGAGAGATGGTCACAGAAGCTTTGCTGGCTCTCAGCTAACAAACAGCAGAAATTTGATTGTATTTCAACTGTGCTTCTAACATTTTCTTGTGGTGCTCAAATCTTTTTCCTCCCTTTCTTTTAGTTTTTGAGTATCATGGTTTGAGCGGTGACGGCCCAGATAACCTCTTTATCGAAGAGAATCTGCTTCAGCCCAGATCTCCTCGGCCCTGGACCAGAGAAGGACTGAGATTGTTTCGACCAAAAACAACAGGTCCTTTGCACACGCCTAAGAAGACCAGCCAATCAAAAAACACAAAAGAAACTGAGCCCATCTTAAAAACTCATCAAAGCTTTATCAGTGCCATGGGAACCACATCAGTGGATGTGTCTTCAGTTGCACAGAGTGACACATCCACGGTGAGAAGCATCAGCTTTGGACCACCCATCGCAGAAAACAAACAAAGGACCACGAACATCGCGCCTCAGACTACTCAAACAGTCACTGCTGGAATCACCAACAGGCCAGTCCCTTCGCTGACTGAAGCAGCAGACATTTCGTTAAGTATTACTCAACAGAAAAAGAACAAAACCTCAGTCCAAGCCTCTGAAAATACAACGACGGAGGAAAATGTACAAACATTCACAACAACAAATACACCCACCAGTGTGAAGGAACCCTCTGGTCTGGAGCTAAACCACCAATTGCAAACCATAGCTGGCAGTACTTCAGCTAATCCAGGTTCTGTTGAACTAAATCCAACAACAAAGCCTTTAACTACCAGCCTGGAGTCTACTATGACCCTCACAACCCACGCTGGCCCGACCACAGCACCAGTACATCCCACAACAGCTTCCACAACTGCTACCTCCACACAGGCTGCTACTACAAAACAACCAGAAGAAACAACATCCACCGACGTTTCAGGCTCAGATTTGCCACAGACACCAACAGCTTTGCTTCCTGCAGCATTAACTACCTCGTCTTCAACCACCACCACCAGCACTACTACCACCACTACCACTACCAAACAGGCTGCTCAGGTCAAACAGAGATACAAAATCAGCTGGGAAGAGGAAGGACACATGGAACTAGACGAACCGATGCAGAGGCATGAGGAATCCAGGCCAAAGAAACCTGGTAAATGATAAAGAACTTTGTGCCATCTGTGGCCACCTGCAGCCAGAGCCAGTGTATAGCCAGAAATTATTGTCAGCATGTGCCACTTCAAAAGTACGGACTTACCTTTATGTTTGTCACGCACATTTTCATTTAGAGAAACAGAAACTGATATTTGTTTGTGAATGACCGAACTTTACAAGACAGGGCTCTCTTCTCTGTGTTACCCCTCCCCTTTCCGTGATTCAAGCTGGTTAAAACAAAAGCCTTTAATTGTTTTCAGACCCTTTGACGTAGGTCTGGATGATGTTAAAGTGCCTTTAAAACTTTACTCAGAGCTCTCTGTCTTCTTTACAGAGGAGTGCAAGGACACTTTGGCAACAATCTCCGAGCCAGTCACTCACAACACCTACGGCAGAAATGAGGGAGCATGGATGAAGGATCCAAAATCTGATAATGGCAAAATTTATGTGACAAACTTCTATTATGGAAACAACCTTCTGGAATTCCGCAACCTGGAAGTTTTCAAGCAAGGTAAGAATGTGAGCTTTTTGGAGTTAGAACTAGCTTTAATTTGACATTTTTTGATAAGATTATGTAATAAATCTCATCTTCTACGTATCTTTTCAAGGCCGTTTCAGTAACTCTTACAAGCTTCCTTACAACTGGATTGGCACAGGCCATGTGGTCTATGGCGGGGCCTTCTATTACAATCGCGCCTTCTCCCGTGACATCATCAAGTTTGACCTACGACAGCGTTACGTGGCTGCCTGGACCATGTTGCACGATGCCCTGTATGAAGACTCATCGTCGCCTTGGGATTGGCGTAGCCACTCGGACATCGATTTTGCCGTGGACGAGAGCGGCCTGTGGATCATCTACCCGGCGCTGGATGATGAGGGCTTCTTACAGGAAGTGGTTGTCCTAAGTCGACTGGACCCCTCAGACCTCACCATGCAAAGGGAGACCACTTGGAGAACGGGGCTCAAGCGAAACCACTTCGGGAACTGCTTCGTTGTGTGTGGCGTCCTGTATGCTGTTGACAGCTATAACCAAAGAGACGCCAACCTGGAATATGCCTTCGACACACACACAAACACTCAAATGATTCCCAGAATGCCCTTCATCAACAACTACACCTACACCACCCAGATTGACTACAATCCTAAGGAGGGTGTTTTGTACGCATGGGACAATGGACACCAAGTCACATACAACATAAAGTTTGCCTATGTTGATGCTCAGTAAAGATCTGTTTTAAGTGTAATTATTAATACTGTGGTTTATGGATTGTAGATCAGTCCACATGGCTTTATGTATGGAGAGAACGGAGGGGCCAAATGTATAAAATTCAATATATTGTGTTCAAAATTGTTCTTATTAAGATTTTTTTTTTGTATTTCTACTTAAAATAAGTTAATAAGACTTACTCCTCAGTCCACACATCAAGTTGAGTTCTATACTCTCATCAGCCACTTTATTAGGTATACACTGCTGCCTTAATTCTTCATGGCACAGACTCAAGAAGATGCTGGAAACATTCCTCAGATTTTGGTCCATATTGACAGGATAGCTACACACAGTTGCTGCACATTTATTGGCTGTACCTCCATGACGGCAATCTCCCATTCAACCACATCTCAAAGGTGGGTTGCGATCTGGTGGCTGTTGATGCCATTTCAAGTTAACTAGTAAACAGTGAAGTAACAGGGAACTCATTGTCATGTTTAAGAAATGACTTTGAGTTCATCTGAACTTTGTGACAGGAAGCAGCCACCAAAGGATGGGTACACTGTCGTCATAAAGAGATGGATATGGTGAGTAATAATACTCAGGGGCACAAAATTGGAATAGAGCCTTTTGGTACTTTAAGGAGAGTGTGCCAAGAAACTCCCACAAGCATGGATGGCTCTTTCATGTTGTTTACACCAAATTTTGACCCAATCATCTGAAAGTTCCAGCAGAAATGGAGGCTCAGACTAAGAAATGTTCTTTTCAATCTTCTATAGTGCAATATTGATTAGTCTGTGGAGACTGTAGCCTCAATTTCTTGGTCTTTGCTGATAGCACCCAGTATGGTCTTCTGTTGTCGTAGTCCATCTGCTTCAAGGTACAACATGTGCAATCAGACATGCTCTTCTGCATAGCTCGGTTTTAATGAGTGTTTGTTTGAGTTACTGATGCCTTGCAACAGCTCATACAGTCCTCTGATCTCTGGTATCGCCAAGGCATTTAGAACTGCTGCAAACAGGATATTTTCTCTTTTTTTTTGGAGCATTCTCTATAAAGCCTACATATGGCTACGTGGGAAAACCCCAGTAGTTCAGCAAAAATATACAGACCAGCCGACCTGACAACAACAACCACGCCAAGTTCTGCAAAGTCTCCTAAATCACCTTTCCCCCATTGTAATGTCTAGTTTCACCAGATGGATAGGGTCGTTTCCCCATGCCTAAATGCACTCAGCTGCTGCAGTTTGATGGGCTGCATTAATAAGCAGTTGAACAGGTGTACCTAACAAAGTGGCCGGTGAATGAACATTGGAATGCTACAAAAGAGTAGCTGAATAATGTCGAAATGTTTCTGATCAACAGCTCTGTTCAAAGAAACAGAATTCATACACAGTTTTGTATCCTTTTTGAACTTTCAGCCTTATTTGCCACACATCCTTCCTCACATGAAAGTGCTTACTCCCTCCATATCAGACTGCTTTGAGGAGACTGCAATAAAGTTTTGAGATGCTAACAGAAAATGTCTTCATTGTCTGGCTAAACACGGATAATACCTAATTGGCTCTAATCATAGCTTGCACGTATTAATTAAACTCAAATGCTGTGAGGATAGAAGGAAACCAGGCAGGAAAGGACTAAAAAGAAAAGAACATAAATACAGACATAAAATGAATGACTGTTCAAACCTGTAATTTAAACCACTGTTACTGGTTGTAAAGTTATTGTGGGAGAAAATACCCTGGAACGGCTTTTCTACCTGAGGAAAAAAACAAATGTATTCTGTTTAGGGTTTCCCCCAACAGCTCAACAGATACGAACACACGGCTACAGAAAATCCAGTGTTTATTTTGGTTTCTGCACATACATAAAAAAAAAATAAAACAAGTTTTTTTTATTGTACTTTTTCTTTGCCCCCATATACAGCAGGGATGCAGCGAAAACACTGTGGTGACCCAAATGTATTTCTGTAAGCAGAAAGGAATTTACACACAAAGAGAAGGCCTGTGTTGGTAAAGAAAGAAAAAACAGCACAGCACAATCCTGCAACGAAAAGAAATTCACTTTTAGAGATACAGAGAGGACTTCGCTTTATCGCTATGTACAGGAACAGGAAACGGGTTACTAATTCTGATCACATATTTTTATCTATTTATTTTATGTGATTTATTATATAAGATCTGTCTCTATTCATAGCTTAACAAAAAAACAAATATAAGAAATTAAAAGCCAGAACAGTACATCCAATGTTCTGCATTAATTGTGCAAATTTTACCCTCAAATTAGCAAAACAAATCATAGACCATCATAATTAAACACAAAAATGCAACTGTTCTCAAATGCAGTAAATAAAAGCAGGAGCTGTGTGGACGGAGAAGTACTCACAGTTTGTTTTTTGAAACCAGTGGTTAAACATCAGGCCTTTTACTGTAACTATTAAGTGTTTATGCAACTGAAAAAGGCATTTTTTGCCATTATATCAATTGGGATTTATCGTCTCATAAGTTCAAGTTAGTAAGTTGAAATTTTGATATAGAAAACTGAAACTTGTTGAATGTTTTTATTTCAGTGGCAAAAACGAGCTTTTATAAGATATGATGAAGCTTTTTTTATGCCCTGGGATAAAATTTGAAGATGTCCACACAGTGAACTGAATAGAAGCTAGTTTTTATGCATAAATAGATTTTCTATCTGCCATTTATTATTTCATATATAAAACATGTTTTTCGGAGGCAACAGGAATAACAAAAAAGCATTTAAAAAAAAATCACCAAAATAAAAATGAACTAAAGCTAAAGAAAAAAAACAACTTGACTTCTGAATTTTTCAAAGGAAAAAAAATGAGGGAATTGGATTAAACCACAGATGTTTGCTGTTACAAAATAACAGCAATAAATATGTACAGTATCCAAACCTTTCCATGAATATAGAAACACAGTGAAGACCCGAAAAAATTAACTGGTGAAAATCTTCATCAACAGCAATAGAAACCAGCAGATAACAGAGCAATTAGCCAGATAGCGTTCAAAGATCACTTAACTTCCTGAGTTTGTGCCTCTGTTGCTGCAGATAACACATCTGTCATGTCTGACTACATCACTGATAAGATTTGCTTTATTCAGAGACAGAAAGAAATTATTATAGCACTCCATTTTGTAGCAATCAGATACATACAAACATAGGTCATTTTAAATAAAAATGCATTTTTAAAATGTATTTAATGTTTTTTAAGCACACACACACACACACACACACACACACACACACACACACACACACACACACACACACACACACACACACACACACACACACACACACACACACACACACACACACACACACACACACACACACACACACACACACACACACAGCTTTGGAGCTTGTGCAGAAAAAAAAGAGCCGACTGAAAGTAAGCTGTAAGGGGAAAAAGTATTTGTGTTATGATGGGGTAACTCAAGGTTCAACGCTCTGCCCCCTGCCGCTAAACAATTACCCTTACATAAAGCATCTGGGGTTACACGGGTAAGTCAGCGTTGCCACACAAAGAGCTAGTCTGCTGCTGCTTGGACCCCATTACAGTCCAGCTCCAGAAATCAGCCAGAAAGGGGCTGAACGGTGAGGACAAATTGAGCCTCCTTTGTAACCTCCAATGACTAGTTTTCTGCAGAGCACATTCATACAAATAAAAATGAGAAAAATTATTAACTGAGGTGTTATCTTGTGCTTGCCTTTATGAGTTTTAATGAGGGGTGTAAAGAATGCAGGAGTCGCTGATGATCTTACGCAGACCCCATTAGCACACCGACAGGAGGCGCAGACTTGTTCTCTGCTGGGGAGTTCTGGTAAAACGTGTCACTGCGGTTCACCCGGAACAGAGGCGGGATACTGGAAGATCTGATGTGGAGGATCCTGGTGTCTGTTACTTCACAGTCAATCTGCATCATCACCTCAAAGTCTTTGTCCCTTATAATGCTGTCTGTAAGGCAAGAAAGGGAGAAGAAGGCTGTGAGCTCACAATCTACAAACAAAGTTAGGGTACCTTCATTTTTGTGTTTGCTCGAGTGGAGCGGGTGGAAGTGTACTGAGTATTGTTTGAGACAGTTGACATTAGGTAGGGGGGATAACTGCAGGGAGTTTGGGTGGAGGCTAGGCTACACAGATGGAGTCCAGAGGTGAGTCACACGCTGGATTTCTCCATCGTGGAGATAAACAAAACATCTCTAACTAAGAGCAGGACATGCGAACTGGAAAAGGAGGAAAGAAGAAAAGTCTGGCGAGAGGGTGGGAGAAAGAAAGAGTGATTGCAGATGATGAGTCAGGATGCTTCTTGCTGGGCTGAGAGACGAAAAGAAAGTTTGGCAAAGCTGAAAAGTCAGAAAGTTTTCGGCGCTGATGAGTCAGGCTATTGTGTTTGAAGAAACCCGGGGAAAGCAGATGGTGTACAGTGCACAGACAACGTTAAATACTGTATGTTTCACAGAGTCATCTGAAAGCTTGACCTACAAATAAGCAATCTGCTTTTATTTTGGGAAATTAAAACTTGGAAAAAGATACTGGACTTCATACTAGTGGTTCATGGTTTGTGGTATCCAGCAAGATGTCTACACTCAGCCTGGGGGAAAAAACACCCTTTAAAGTGGACATTCTTATAAACTTCTTATGGGAAGAAATGGGAATTAAAACATGTTGAAGGATCGCTTATATATTCACATTAACAAATAACTCAAATAACTTGTGGCTTCTTTTGTGTGGGGGGTTGAGATAAAATTCCCCATATGGATCACACACAATCCAAACAGCCTGCAAAGATCTTTTAAAAAGCTTTGGTCGTTTTTCCAGATACCTGTGCAAGCCATCAGCTTCCTAATCTTTTGTCAGGACATACATTTGGAGGCATTGGGAGTTCATCTGATTGTACATAGGCTATAAAATAGCTCTTTCTCAAGATGGAAGATTCCACTGATGTTCATATCATTAGACAGCTAGTACCGGTAATTCTGAGCATGACTTCATCTGCTGATAAACCTCTGATTTTGCACCTGCACTGAAACCAGAGCTTTTCCAGAGCTTCAGTGTTTCAGCAGACATCTCTGGAAGTCATTCTCTGCATCTGGATTTGTCGCTTTATGACCATCTCAATTTAGGTCTGAAGGAGACTGGAAAAATTAATCACGTATATTGCGGCTCGATCAGTTCAAGGTCCTGTGCCTCTCAGAGGCTGGACTTATCACAGTGAGTTCACACATTTTTCGCCTTTTACGTTCAAAAGCAATAAAATTCACCCACGCCAAGGAACGCAGCTTTTGCTGCTACACTTGGTCTTATGTGACCACTTGCTTGCAGAGTTCAGCTTATGTTAGCAGACATTAGATGAATAAATACTGTTTTTGTTCAGCCAAGCGGTTACTTGAGCTAAATGCTAAAAACAGCCTACTAACATGCTGTGTTTACCATTTTAGTTCTATTTGTCAATTAGTGCTCCTGTAAATACAAATACTCACTATTTCAGTCGCACTTTGTTATTCCTTAATGAAATGACTGCACTCATACACCTACTTTTTAAGTGTACAGTAATGACCCTGTAATTTCTGGGCTACTGCCTAAATCATTATCCAAATTGAGGACTTGCATGTAATACTCGACTCTGTTTACATCAGTCTTTCACCAGAATGCCAAACTGTGTAACTTCTTTTTAACTAACAGCTTGTGAGGCCTGAACAGTGAAAGAGGAAACACACAAACACACAGCTTTCAAATAGCAAATCTTTGAAGAGGCTGCCAGATCTGCCATCCTGCTCTGCGTGGTCTCATTTCCTCCTTATACTGGTACCATCTGGATCTGTTTCAGAAACCTTCAGCGTCACAGCGAGCTGGTCTACGCTGATAAAGGCCTGATGTCTGGCAGCGGTGCATCTGAGGAAACCTGAGAGTGCATCTCAGGAGGATGTTGGCTGCCAGATTGGAACAAACTCTAAGGATATGTTCATGAAGGAAGGCCTTTTATTTTGTTTACATCAAAAGGAAGCATTATTCATCAGCAAGTATGCTCCCAAACTAAATAATGTGATTTAGGACAATGAAAATAAATGGAGGGCCACATGCACACAAACCATCAGTCCAGTTTTAATGAACTTTTCCAGTATGCTCGCCTTTAACTTACTAAACTACAAGCTATCATTCTACAGTAGAATGTAAGACTCAATTAGAAGCAAAAAAAAGTAATGCTCACCATTAGAAATAAAGAATAATACGCTTAGGTTTGACTTAGTAACTGCCAGTTGTGAGGGAAAAAACAAGTGTACTCCCCAACTGGCTGGTGAGAAGTTGCTAGCAGTAGTTGGGAAATCAATTGCTAAAGCCCCTGCAGTCTGTGAGCCCTCGGCCTTTGTTGATCACTAGGGAAACGTTTATATTCTGCAACTGGTTTGTGAGTGGTTGCTGGTAGTCTTTAGTGTGAAATCAGTCACTAAGAGGTAAATGGTGCTGCAGCGAAATCCTCCTTTTTAACTCACCAGCAGGTTGCTGCGGTCATTTCCATAGAAAATGCCATTTCTGCCAACCGTTCTGGATACAGAGACTGTCTGCCTTCAAAGTAAAAAAGCTGCACCTTTCAAAATGTGTTGGCTGCCATGGGACAGCAAAACCTTTATTTTGAAGGGAAATGTTCTCCATTTCCAGTTTGCATCAGAATATTTTGAGTTTTCAAGTTGGGGAATACCTTAGCAAGCAGAGGTTTCCAGAGGGATCACTGACTGGTCTCTATGACTGAAGCCTTACTGAATTCAACCAACAAGTGGTTAAGATTTATCTGAACCGCAGCGGTCAATGATGGACCAAACAACTCATTTCTAAAGGCACATAATCACTATAGTCACTGGAGTCTTATTTTTCTGGAGTGGCTTGAGTTAAACATTTGGTTTGGTGAGAGTGCTCTCCATTTCTGAGCACTGCTGTTTAGATTAGGCAAGTAGGAAAATCTGACCCTCAAGTCAATCAGCAGTATAGAGCTGTACATTGAACCCCCAGTGAAAGGCAGCCTGTTGGCTACAGTGCACATGTATAATCTCACAGAAGTAAAAATAGACTGCAGTGCGTCTCATACGTCCATCCACCTGTAAGTGATGTCAGCCCTGAAAAATTCCCCTCTTTCAAACACATCACTTCCAATTGATGGAGCTACTTTCAAACTCAGAGGATTACTGAATAAACACACCCCACAGCCCTCATAAGGAGCCACTGCTGTGGCTGATACATTTTTAGAGAAAATCAAATATGTCTAGGTTAAGTAACTCTACAGAATCCTATGAAATGTGGACGTTAGATCAAAAACTCCATCTTTAATGTTCAGTTATTGACCAAGACAGACTAAATGATCACTCCAGATTAGCCAAGCCTATCCATCTCCTCCAGATGAAAACTATTTAGTGACTAGAGAAAGAAAGCATTCTTAAAGCAGAGCAGCAACAGGGAGCTGGAAGGAATTATCTTCCAGTACAGCACAATTACTCTCCAGTAAGAGGACAGTGTTTCTCCTTCTCTCAGGGTCTCACCCAACTAAATATACATACATTTGCACTTAAACACTTCAAAGGTCCAAACAAGGACAGCATAAATCTAAAATGCTACTTGAAGGCTGCTATCTGTGCAGCACATGGAGCTCCATATCTAAAAGGAAAGAGGACCGTGTGGGGATTGTGCTTCAGGAGAATTACTGCATCCTTTGCTTTGTCAGCCTTCCCTGTCTTGGTTTTTGATTAGTCCTCAATTTTCAGTCACAAGGCAGGAGCAGTTGTGTTATTTCTGAACATAAAACGGGTGTTAGCCCTCTCCCTAGGAACTACCACATCATCGAGCCAACTTATTACACACAAAGACACGAACAGACAGGCATTAACCCGGTGTTTTGAATTTGTAACTCAATTCAAGCGTCCATGACAGATCATGCAAATTTGAGACCTTTGTTGAGCAATCGAGAATCTTTCCAGACCTGACGTTTCTTTATAAACGCCACCTTTGTTTGGCCATTTCAACAATTAGCTGACAAGGACATCTTGGATTTCAGTATTCACTGCTTATTTCAATGGTTTCGTTTGACTGGCATGGACCTTAACATTCCTCCCTGACAAGACCAACCAAGAACAATGTTTACCTCCATCTATCTTCACCTAACACCCATCTCACAGAAAAAAAAAATCTAAATGGCCTCGTCTCTTCTGCTGAGTGAGCGGCTCATATTTCACCGACTCACTCCTCCCAGGGATAGCTGAAACATTAATCAAACTGGATGCTTCTCCACTCCCAAGTATGAAGTTAACAGAAAAACAAAAACGTTCTCAAATAAGAATGACAACAGTGTGGTGTATTCCTATTTGCTTACATCAGACATAAACACAGCCCCTCTTGAGTGTGTTCTCTTTCAGCTCACTTTTACAGGTGCTTTGTAAAAATCAGGCCACCTGTTACTGAAGCATCTAATGACCTGACTTTGATAGAATGCACTGATAATCCTGCAGATCTGACAGCCGTGAAGGAAAGTCTCGATGAGGTCATGGATATCAAAAACACGCATACACCAATTTGTCAATAATATGAGAATATACGCACAAGTTCAAGTCTACGCTTTCTGCTGATCGAGTGTTTGTTTTTGAAGGCAAGTGGTGAAAAAAAATGAGCGACTACAACCCAAACGGATTGGTGGAAAGCAGCCCCCAGAATGCAACCAAGCACGCTCTGACTGCCACCCACTTTGTCCACAGCTGTGGACCGCAAGAGCGTTTTCAAGAGTAAACTGAGTTAGATGAGCTGTGTCTCTGCTCTACAATCTGAAGCGGACCTGAAATTTGCTTGAAGTTATTTGATTATTAAATGACAAGTTATTATGTGACTCAGTAACAATGAATGAATTGACCAGTGTACTCTGAGCAAAGTGCTTAGACTTTCAAGTAGGTTTAATAGTCAAGTGATCCACTCCAGGCAAGAAAAAAGGTTCTTCACTTATTTCTTTGCTTAACTGCTGCCTGTTGTTTAATTTGCTTCTAAACTAAAACCTTAAACACACAAAACCACAGAAGTAAAACCCAAAAAATGAAAACACACTCTTGTTCTAATAGAATTTCTAGCCCCTGTTAAAAAGAAAAACTTAATCGGGCACATTTTTATCCCCAGAGTTTTCTGTAAACGTCTTAGGTCACAAGTAATGCATTCTCGTGGGCAAACGTGATTGAGAATGTGAACCCGGTCTGCCTTTTATCTGTTACATCGCGCTGCACTTCCAAACTGTTGTGTCTGTGCTGCACCTCTTACCATTTATGTTCATGGCTGGCAACACGACAGACATCTTGGGTGGACTTCCTTTATTGTGGCTGGTGGCAGGAAGTAGGAGATGATCCTGAGAACAAAGAAGAGAAGGTTGGAAACTGGAGAACGCAACAAACTCAAAGCAAACAAAACATTTGGCTTGTATGTGTTTGATGATAAAGATGCAAGTCCTGTCACAATAAGTTTAGAGCCTTTTCTTAAAGAATACACACAACCAGCTTCAGCAGATTAACGAGGCTTCTGTCATCACAGGCAAGATAATAGGTGGAAGCTGGAAGATGTTACAAGTTACTTTGTATTATTTATCAGAGCATGAAGCAGTTTTTAACAGATGAGTAAAACTAGCAAAGCAAATACACAAATAAATTAATTAATAATAATGATAACAAAAACAAAGAAAATGAGGAGATTAAGACATAACAGAGTCTAAGAATGAAACAGGATGACAAAAGATGGTTCTTATTCTTTTCCCAGTTTGTGAGGCAAGAAAATATTTGTGAACCCTCAGAGGCTGAGAAAACCTAAACAGCTACATCGACGCCTGTTAAAGACAATATTATGTGACTGGTGTAACGTTTTAACAACAGGGAACCTCAGCAGGTAACTGTGAGGTTCTGGTGGCTTACCAGCCACCCAGAGACCAAATGTAAACAGGTTACAAAACTCTGCATGAGTGACATGAAAAATTAAGGTTGCTAAGGTGGCGGCAGACAGGAATATCGGTCCAGGAGATGGATTACAAAAAACAAACAGGACAGGGCAATGAGAGTTTCTTTTTCATAACAGTGAATACGAGAGTGTGCTTCGTAGTTTCTGTAACGTAGTTTCAAAATGGTGCAAAAATTCATAAAGAATTTTGTTTCGGTTAAGTGTATGTTGTGATCTATGCTCATGGGAACTAAATGTAAGCTGTGAGCCACCAAAGGTGAAATTATGTGTTAAAAATGACGACGTGTCTGTGATTGGAGAGTGGAAGGAAAAACAGAAAACACCAGCCACATTACTGCTCCTCATCAGGGGCTTGACAAGTCCACATGACAGCTGATGCTGCCATAGCAATGGCTGAAAGCTGGCAGTGTTTCCATCACGTTGCCCCAGTGCACACTTACATAAAGCCACAGGCGCCAAAACAGCATCATAAGTGACACAGGGCCACAAAATGACGGCAGAGTAAGACACGCCAGGACGATTCTTTCTTTAGCTTGCTGAGAGTTGTGTTTTCCATCGTCTTACCTCATTTACTACTTAAATTAAGACACAGGTGCTAACACATCTGCACGGCCTTAAGCTGCCTTCACCGAAACGTGACCCTTTTGCAACATACTGTACAGAGTGACTTCAACTGCTGGAAGGTGCAAGAACAGACCATAATGAAAAAATATTTTTGCCTCAAGGGACGAAAGTCAAAAAACTTTTGTGACTGGCTTTAAAATATAAACAATTTAATCCAGAACTTTGGCAGTCTTGTAATAACATCATACCAACTGGAACAAAAAAAAGCATTCCTGCTTTGTCAGACACACACACCCCGAAACCCAGGAAACCAAATACAGGCAAATAAACTGAGAGAGAAAAGCTAACAAAGGTCTGTGAGAATTAAAAAAAGGTCACACTGAATGACTGGCTTGTAACTGAAACACTTTACATGAAGTGTCTATTTATCATTTTGTCCTTCTTTATGTTTTTGTCATATTCATTAAAAAAGTATTTTTAATGCCATTTCCAGTTGAATAAAATCAAGATAAGATCTGAAAACACACACAAAAGAGAGGAATGGGCTGAAATGTGGAAAACGCAAGTGTAAGAGAAGCACTTGAATAAAGTGCAATTCACCTTTAAAGAGTTCAAAATCTAAGAAACAAATTCCTCAATCTAACAAATCTACTAAGCGCTTCATTATTTTTATTTTTTTCCCCTTTCTTTTCAGCTCCTGAACAATAATAATAATGATAGTAATAATAATAATAATGATAATAATAATGCCTTTTTTGTAAGGAAGGACTGGTTAATCAAACTAAAAAGCTGCCCTAAATTTACTTTTAAACGATTCAAATTTTTTAAAATATCCACTAAGACGACTTTCCTTTTGCCTAAAAACTTTTGTGGTTGAAAGTTTAAGAAAAAAGAGAGAGAGAGATTATTACCTGTAATGTTAATGGTTTCTGACATAAAGTTGTATTTTACTTTTCACTTGGAGAAACCAGATCACCCTCCTCCCCCTGCATCACAAAGCTGCTACAAACTAGAGGCCGGCTCCTTGACCTGCAAAGACCTTCACCTCGGGTACACCATTGTTCCCTTTGTCCTTGTCGTCACTATGCCAACCTAAAGCCAAACCTTTGTGTCTCGATCTTTGGCTACATATGTCAAAATTCTCAGCACCCTGAGCTTACCTTCACCGAGATTAACCAGCAGTCTAGAGTAGGAACATTCTTAGCCTTTCCAGTTAAACTCGGTCCAGCTTAATTAGCACCGACCACAGAAAAAAGAAAAAAAATGAAAAGAGAGAACAAAAAGGTGTTCCAGCTTCAAAAGAGTTTTTGATAGCCAATTTAATAATATCTTAATGGTATAACTTTGGAAGCTGCTGTGCGTTTTTGTTGTTCAGTGAGATGGCAAAGAATAAAATTCCTGTAAAACTCAAAGGAAAAAGTTTACCGTGAACCAAATTAGTTTCCCTTTTTTCCTGGTTAGAATGAAGGGATGAAAGGCAGATATGAATATCACGTCCCACACATCAAGATAAGACTACAAGCCACATTTAACCGTACATTTATATAGTGCTTTGTTCTATGAACTTGCAGGCCAATTTAAATCACCAATAAACCAAACATGCATGCTTTCCAGAAAACTGGAATGGCCGATGGAAGCCCGTAACGGCACTGGCAGACTCCACATAGAAAGGTTCGAGCAGAGCTTCTTGCTGTGAGATAACAGTAATAACCAGTACCCCCCTGGCACTTAGTCTCAAATTTAAATCCCTTGCTTAATTTTGGTTTAATGACAAATCACAATCTGACCAGATTCAAACGGAATGAAATCGGTTTAGTGTTGATGTGTAAAAACTTCCAGCTGTATTTTGCTTCACGTGCCTAATTCACCCATTCACCTCAGCTAGAAACAAGTCCAAACTTACCCTACGGAAAGACACGACATAGAAGGTGTCGCCGCGGCGGTTCAGCTCATCAAAGAAGTCGGTGTACGTGTGACGAGGGGCGTAGTACACCTGCAGCTCACTGCCAGGATTCCTGTGGAAGAAACACAGATAGGTATGAAAAAAACAGTTGTCAGCGAAACATGGTAGCAATAAAACCTACAAACATACAAGCATGCATACTGCAGATAGTAAATGTAGGATAATCTGTAATATATCTGGGCACTTTCCATGAAAATTTCAACTATATGATTTATATCACAGCGTTAGTCCTATTTGATTTCACCAAATAGGACTAACCAAAACACCATCAACTCAAACAACAACTAATAAAACATCGCAGTGGTCTGTGCCTCAGTATAACGGACTTGCCCAGTAATTTGCTGCTGGGACACAAAGTAAAGCCTAAAAACTGCTACTTCGCTATCTCACTGCAGCATGGGTACAAAACTGCATGCCTGCCAAATTACTTTTGAGTACTTCCTCCTATTTTTGGTGTTATTTTTTTTTCCCTCTGGCCTTACAGAGGTTAACTTCTGAAAGTGATTTTCTTTCATTTTCCTACGAACTCAGATATTTTGTTGCCAGATTTAAAAGCGCCAAAAAGCTATTGACACCATCTGTGTGATCTAAACTGTGCAGCAGACAAGTTTCTCGTTCATCGCCAAACTTCTAAAGCAGTGTGCAAGGGTCATCCTTTAAAAATCACTCCATCATAAATCGAATATTATAAAACTGTAAAACATAAAAAAAGGGACAAATGCCAAAAATGCTCCAGTTTCTATTTAAAGCAACGCTTTGGTCCAATTCTACTAAAACACCAAAACATGGCAGGTTATTATGTCTACAGGTGCATTAACTAATCAACCGTCATTAAAACAAAACACAAACACCTGAAATTTTCTGTAGCCGGTCTTTACTTACTTTTCCGCAGTAGTTTCTGTATATTGAACCGTCACAATCTGGCTACCTTCGTCCTCCTTATTTCCTGCTTTCTGTTGAGGAAAAACCAGACAATTAGCTATAATCTGTGTAACCACATCAATGCCCATCAAAGAGAGCAGTAAAAACAAACAGTACACACACACACACACACACACACACACAAGTGTCAAGGTTTTCTCCTGATAAATTACATCTCGTTCAGAAATTTTACAGCTGTCATGAAGAGATAAAGACTCAGGTGGTGATCCACAGGCATGTGTTACATCAGAGTGAGCAGATTTACTGTTCAACTCCAAAAGGATAAAACAGCTGAATACAGACAGGCAATAAACACCTCCACCTTTTCTGTTAATACAGATAAGAACAATGTGTGTATATATGAAGTGGGCAGATGGTCGGCTTTAGTAGACTGGACCTGCTGTGACAGATTTTGAAAAAAAAAAAGAAAAAATATGGAAAAAAGGAGCAGGGGGCACTAATCCCATAGCTCCCCTCTAAGTGTTATGTTTACTTTCTCAGGGCTGCCGGATTAAATTCAGCCCAATAAAGAGAAACGAGAGGCAGAAAAAGGGGTAGGTGTGACTGGAGGTGAAACAGTGGTGAAAGACAGGCTTTGGGTCGCCAAGAAACTTTTAAAGTGGAATGGCTTGAAATCCAAATGAGGTTTAGTTTGCAATATGTATTGCCAGCAGCGAATATCACGTAAATTTGTGCACGGACCATTACGTGTGTTTTACTGTTTTCCAAAACACGCTGCTGTGACTTACCAGAATCGTCCTGGTGGGTTTGTGGTTGCTGTTATTCTCTCGTCTCGATTTGGTCTGGTGAACTTCGTGACGGTGGACCCAACCCCTCAACTCATGGGCCAACCTGCCAAATTAACACAGTGCGTCTTTGCATTTTAGCATGAGGGAAACATATGGACAGTAAGCTGTATATGAAATAAAGTTACTTACTCAATGCACTTGGTCCTGTTGACAGAAGGCTGGCAGGGCGGAGATGGTCTGAGAAAGATGGGATCCTTTACCACCATCAGGGCTTTATCTTCAGATCTAAAACGGAATAAAAAGCACACAGATGTGAAATAACAAAAAAGCCAAAACTTTGCACAGCCACTAAGATACTTGAAAATCTACGTCAACCTGCTAAAAATATTCCCCACGTGCTGTGAAGCAAGAGCCAATATGGCGGCGTGCAGTTCACTGCAGGCAAAGAACCCATGGTGGAATAAGTAACAGAGAACAAAGTGGCACCAAATTGGAATTCATCATGGCTTTAATGTGGATGTGGTGATACTTACACTAAAAACTAATAAAATAGTTTTTTTGGTTCTTTTTGCTCAACATGTGCAGAGGTGGCAGTGAGCCAATCGCTGAATGCATGCATGAAGACGAATACTTGCATCAAAGGGGCGAGTGCAGCGACGCATGCTGCTGTAAATCCTGCGCACAATTATCATAACCATGCTACAGAGTTGAGCATTGCCACCCAAATAGCCACATATAGTCTGACTCTGAACACAGACAGATGAAAACAATCAAATGTTACCACGTTTAAGTTCAAATGATTAGCACCACACAGCACCTCCTGACTCTGGTTAGAGAGTTACAGAAAGTGAATGATTATATTGCTTGAGGTGCCGATGTAGACTATCCAAAGAAAGTGCCCACCTGTGCGGGGCTTGTTAAGAAAAATGTAAGTCAGCGACGTAATCCCTCCCCTGGGCCTCACTGATGTGAGCCAATTCGTTGACTGCGCCTCATTTTCCCGTCTCTTAATGTCCTGGAAATGGTTCCATGAGACAACATGTCAGACCAAAGAGGCCTGATAGTAAGTTTAAGAGAGGGGCCCATTTTAACCTTCAAGCACATGAGGGGCTTCCTGTTCAGTGGGACCCTAAGATTAGATTGCATATCTCCCCAATCATTCTTCTCACTGCTGCGTTTGGTGCTGTCACCCCTTTTGCAAAGGCTAATGTGTTCCTTCCTGCCTGTGCTATGTTTAATGCTGCTGAGAAACTTGATACTACACAAGAACAGTCTGCATTAACATGTGACATACTCTACGCAGAGATCTAACATACAACGCAGGTTGGCAATGCCTTGGAGACGTTAGATGTTTGACCACCTTGCAAAACATAATTTTCATGACATGGGGAGTCAGGTATGGTACCAAACAGGAATGTTATTCATGCAATTTACAAATGTAACTGCAGCACCTGGAGTGCATTTAGAAAAAAAAAATATACATAAGCACATAGAAAAATAAACTATTAACAATATAAAGCTTTCTGTCAAACAAGAACTGACCCCAATTTCTCACCTTGCAATTCAAAGCACAACTACTAGACTACTAGCAAGGACGCTGGAGGCATTCAAACGGCTGTTTGGACAAGCTAGGTGATCAGCTGCCACTTGTGTTTACATGGGCCTTAATGAGCTTCACCAGTTCAGACTGAGCACAGGCACAGGTGCATCCTGGTCTACTTACATACTGGATAAACATGCTGTTGTGAAGGCAGTTAGGGGGTTTATCTCATTACCTGTCGCCCATCTCAGACGGCCAGCTGCCAAGAGCCTCAGGACCCATCAGGTGTTCAATTTCCGCCTCCGGTGAGAAACCCAACAGGTGTCTACCACTGTGCTGCATGGAAGCAACTTCGAGCGAAGAGCCTGGGCCACCCTGAAACAGACTGAGGACAAAGAAAAAAGTGAGTTAAGAAAAACAAAAAACCCACAGGTGAGGTAAAATCAGGACACTTGAGGTAGAAAAGAAAAGAAATGTAAAAAAAGAACTTGGTGCTGGACTTAGATGACCGCTGAAATGCATGTGGCCCACATCCTGTGCACAGGAGGGATTTTTGTTTTTAGCCACGAGCAGAATCTGAACTCTGATCTCGACTGCACAACCCAAAGGGCGCATGCACACAAGCAAAAATACACACAGTTACTTTGAGTGGTATTACTACGCCGTGTGGCATTTTCATTTCAAAGGGATCTAACCTCAAAGCGGGCATTTTTTACATTCCAGAGGAGAGCCCAAACACAGAAAGCCACAGATGTGAGCACAGGTAGAGGCTCACACACACTTCAGATGCTGTGAATACAACCGCAAAAGGAAACTCATTCGCAGTCCCAGGAAACTTATCCATGTTTAACCTCTAGATAAAAAGGAAAAAAAGTGGATTTTAGTAAAGAGAAGTTTCAGATCCAGAAAAGATCTGCTTGGATCCTTGTGGAGAATGCCATTCCCAGTAGGAAATAAACATTTTTATAAAATGAGAACAGAAAGTGTTTCAATACACTTGGAGGTGAACTGCGCTCTTGAGTTACACAACCCCTCCATCTGCTAGCTGAGAGTAATCAAGTTTTTTTCCCCCCTTGCTGTAGTTTTATATAACTCATTACAATTTGTCCCAATTGTTAATATTACAAGCAGAGATAAGAAAAATGACCATGTGCAAATGCTTTTTACGTTTCTTTCTTACGTTTGAAGCCAGAATGATTTTATTTTACTTTCGCGAGTGGTAACAGTTTACTTTTGCCCCAGCCCATCCCAGTGTTTTGAGAGTTATTCATCCATTAGTCAAGAAGTCCTATAAACTCTGGCAGCAACATCAGAGGACTGAACTGTACACACGAGAACAATACGGCACATATGAACTATTAATCGTCACTTTCTTTTCCAAGAGATTGGCTTTGGTCAGGATAAAGGTGGGCTTTTATAGTATGTGCATTAATGGACAACACACTGCTCAGTACTATGCTCTGGTGCTTGGCTCCAGAGCATAGTAGTAAAGTCTTACGGGGAAACCCCCAAAAGTATTATCATGCAAAGTCAATGACTTTTAATATACACAAATATTAGCTCAACCGATAATCGCCTTTTATTTCCTTTTACTTTTTTTTCAATATACTTGATAAAAGAGATTTTTCTTAGTTTTGAGGGAGTGAGGGGGTAAAAAGTTGAACACATCGTCTGAAAAGGAAAAAGTTTTTTGCATAATATCTTACATGTAGGGCGTGCTTCCCACTGTGAGTCATGGGGCTTCCCATTTCTATTCAATCAATAATCATGGCAGAAATATTCATGCAGCCTGATAATATCAGCCGTCATCAGCACTCATTTGGTTTGAATTGAATTTCAGCCATCGAACACTGTATCAAATTACTTTTTATGGCAAGTGAAAGCATTCATTTGTTCAGTGTCCCGCGCTCACCTCATTGGTCCGACATTAAGAACGAGGAACACCACGACCACCATGAGGCACACCGCTCTCCTTTTGGGTGCTGTTGCTTTCAGCACTGTATTCTGCAGAGAAAGCGAGGAAACACACTGTAGTAAAAACTACTTTCAACATTTGCAGATGCTCCTGTATCGTGAGGGAAGAGCTGGTCTTATCTCACCTCGCTCAGAATGCACTCCAGCTGTTTCTTGAGGTTGCCGTTCTCACTCTTGAGCACCTCGTTCTCAGACAACGCCACCTTCAGGCGAGCTTCCAGCGAGAGCAAATACTCTTTCTTCTTTTTCCGAGACAGGGACGCTGACTCGCGGTTTTTTATCATGCGCTGCTGTCTCTGGGACAACTTGGACTACAGTGGGAATGTGAGAAAAAACAGAAACAAGGACATCATTTATTATTGAAGTTACACCAATATTTTATCCTTCTTCCTAATCACCTGTTGGACTGCAGACCACAGGTTCTTCTGACTTGTGTGATAGTTGACTTAAAAAAAAATTATTATGAATCACATGAGAAGGTCTTTTTAGTAAAATGATCCAAAAGTGTCTTGGGAATGAGGAGAAAACTAGAAACATCTCGTGCTTCCAAAAAGTTAGGTTACAGTATGTATCCACGGCTGTCTCACCCAATATGCTTTACAGACATCATAAATACAGCATCAGAGGAGATTTACTCAATCACTACATCTCTACACAGTCACCACTGGTACAGAACTTACTTTCTGTTCCAGAGTGATCGTGCTGAATACCGCTGGCAAAACATTATTATTTCCCAGAGTAGCTGATCTTTAATCTTTTGAGTGTATTTTTTGGATAATTATGGGAAATAAGCGTGTGAACGTGTGCTTTGTGATTTCACAGTGACTTTGACCTTTGAGCGTCAAGTCCAATCAAGAACTGAGGATGGGATTAACAAAAAAGAAACAAAAAACACAAAATAAAAACAAAACAAAAATAAAAACAGATGGGACTGCCCATAAACACAATTACTCGGAGCACAGCTTCTCTGGGAAACTAAACCTCATTTTACAGTCAATGCTAAAGACGTACGTTATATTCATTTGTATTTACTGTCATTTCATTTCAAATATATGCTCCGACATCTGCTCTGTCGATTTCTTAAACCAACACCCACTCATTAACACTTGGAACACATGAGGTATATTGAAAAATACTGAGGAAGAAGAGGTGGGAGAAGGCAGAGGTTTGAATTGCAGAGGTTGGCATGAGAAAGAAGAAATCACAGGAAACGCAGAAAATAAATGGAACCAGGAAAGATAAACCCAACATAAAAGCCAGTGCCGACTATGTTATTCTCACCCGGAGACTCCCTCTGTTGCTGGTGCTCCAGTTTACTTCAGTGATAGAATAATAAACAGACACATTAAGGATGTGTTGTAAGGTTAATGACAATTCTTCAGCAAATCCTGGCATTAACATCGCTCCAAAGAGCCCTTAAGTGTATGCTTTAAGTAAAATATTTACACCAGGATCCTCGAGGGGGATAAAAGGTCACCTGCAATGCTTCTATTCTATATGTGTGTTTAGAAAAGGTGTCACTCATTGATAAATGGGTTCACATCAGGCACACATAAACACAGAAACAGTTTATATGTTAGTGGTCTAAATGTGGAAACGTAAGAACGGCCACAGCCAGCATCCATTGTTTTAACTCTCAAGGTAAACTATAAATAAATAAATACAATTCTGGCATTTTTTTTTCAGTTTAGATTTGTTTATCTGAGGCTTTTGTGTGAATCAAGACTTAAAAAATATCAACATAAACAAATTAATAAATAAATAAAGACACGCTCAAGTAGTCAGATTCTTTCCACTTGACGTCAGTAAGATGAGAACTGAAATCTAAGTCTCGCATGCTAACCCAACTAGTGCATATGTTAACATGACCTCTCTCAAATTAACAGAACCAGTGGCACAGATTATCCAAACACCTTCATTGTCCACCCACTCCCCAGCTATCTCGCCGCCCCTCTTCTCCAAACACAAACGTCCTCCTAAGCGTAAGTCTCTAAGATCCAGGGTCTAATAGCCCCACTGGTGATTAAGTTATTTGGATCCCTGTATTTGTGTTCTGTCTCCTGAGAAACTCTTCTGTCTCCCAGCCGAGCTCTGGGAGCCGTGCCACTAGCCCGAGCCTGGGAACATTGCAAGTAAGCAGTTACCAGGGAGTGAAGAGCATGGGGAACTTCATGTCGCGTCCACAATGAGGCTGGGCAGGAAGATGTGGGGCAAGGGGCAAAAAAAAAAAAGAAAAAGAAAAAAGGGCTGAGTGGCATTTCTCAAGAAGCTTGGCGGGTTGAGAGGCTAACAGTGATACTCGTTCACACTCAAACTGTTTGAATGCCAGTGGGAAATGCAAACAAGGGGAAAAAATGCCCATTAGCTGAGCACAGCTCATATAGCAACAGCTGCAGACAGCTGTTGGTTTACTGATCAGTGCTGTGTGAATGCGTCTAATTGCATGATCATCCCAACTCCTGCTCAACAGCACTTCAACAGATGAATATGGGTGAAGAGAGAAAGGCGTACAGGGGTCTGACTGCCACAATGCAAGTGAGGAACTCCTCATTCAGTTCAACAGTTCAAGGACTGTTCCAAAAGGAAGTTTGTGATTAACCATTAATCTATCCAGATGATAGTGGCTTCCTCTAACAGGTCAGGGTGTAAATGTTTCATGATTTTACTGTGAGTCATAAACCCTTATAACTGTGAAATGGTTTCCATAGGTGAAATTTCAGTCGAGCGTGACACAGACAGCCGCCGAGATCACAAGTCCCCCAACAGTTGAAAGGATGCACAAAGTACCAACAAAGAAAACCTCTTTGCTAATGCAGGAGGAAGCCGGGAGAGAGACGTGATGAGTTACAGATCTGTAGTAGCCAATGTGGTTGCAATATGTTGAGCATACAGCAAGCAGAATGATGAACCCTACTTCAGCCATGAAGTTTGCTAATAGGGTGTGAGTGGATCAGAGCAGAGTTATTATTGTTGTGTATTTTCTAATGGGATTTTTGTTTATTTCGTTTTGACTTCTTGCTATTAATTCAGTTTAGTTTCAGTTAGTTTCCAGAGTGTGTTTGGTTGTTTCAGTTGAATTTTTATTGTTTAAAAATGTTTAGTTTTAATTTAGTTAATAATTATTATTGTATGGAGGGCATGAGCCAGAGGCAAGATTTAGGAAAATTAGTACAGGCAGTAGAACTTTTGGAAATCAGTTGACTCTTAATAAACACATCAAATTTAGTTAACTATAATAACCCTGGATCAGAGTTATGGCAGTGCAAAGACAAAATTTCGGAATTATGTATAAACAGTGTGCGATTAACTGTACTGTGCTTCTGAAAAAAAAAAGATATGTTAAAAATGTGGGGGAAATCAACTATATAACAGTTACTACTATTTTTCCCCATCAGCAGTATGCAGTGTGCTTGTACAGAGGGACTACAAAAAGGGGTCTTAAGTTAAGTAATCATGTGTTATTTACTCAGCGCCTACTTTGTTCAACTGCTAATGGCAAAAAAAGGTGATTTAAGTGACTTCTGAGTATTTCAGAAACTGCTGACCTACTGGGATTTTCCCACACAACCATTTCTAGAGTTTATAGAGAGTGGTCCAAAAAAGAGAAAATATCCAGTGAGTGCCAGTTTTCTGGGTGAAATGCCCTGTTAATGCCAGAGGCCAGAGGCACACTATGGGCCTATTAGTACCAAGTGTGAATGCCAAAGCCTACCACACTATTGTTACTGAACATGTCCATTCCTTTTTTACCACAGTGTACGCGTCTTACAGTGGCTGCTTCCAACAGAATACGGTACAAAGCTCTTCAACATGACAATGAGTTCACTTTACTCAAAAAGCCTCCACAGTCACCAGATCTCAGTCTAATGGATTAAGTCTGAGACGTAATGTATTGGAACGAGATTTGCAACATCGAAGTGCAGCCAGCAAATCTGCAGCAACTGTGTGATGTTGCTGCAAAACCTCAGAGGAATAGTTCCATGCACCTTGTTGAATCCATGTCACGAAGAATTAAGGCCATTCTGAAGGAAAAAGGGTCCAAGTACTAGAAAGGTATGCCTGGAAAAAAACTGGCCAGTGAGTGGATTCAATGTTTTTAATCAAGCTCAGTCTCAGCTGTCCAGCTTTAGAAATAGTTCTGATGAAAAAAAAAAAGTTAAACATGCCTAAATATCTAAGTTAGCTGTAAGCAGGGACCACCAGGCCTTCCTGGGGTCCACGCCTGTAAATCCTTCCATCCTACTAATGGGAACCTTTGTTGAGGCCTGCAATTTCAGACGGGATTGTTTTCCCTTGCATGTATGCACGTGCACACAAACACACACTCACACACACATAAATCTAAATCCCTTGCCGTTTGGGAGCCCATTACACTACACTGACCCAATCCCTGATGGGTATTTACAGCTGTCGCACTGCACAACACCTGTCTGAAGCATGTAATCCTTTGCAGCCGTTTAACATCCAGGCTTACGCAGGCCAAAATACAGTACTGTGGAGACCAGAATCAGCGACACACACAGACTTACTGTAGATACAACATGCAGCAACACCTGGCACAAGCATGCCATCTTTAACAGGCATTTTACACATCCACAAGCCTATCAAGTCCACCACTCTGCTGCAGCCAAACCACAATGAGTGAACACAGCTGCAGTGCGCTCTCACGAAGAGTCAAGCAGCTCACATTCGCCTTGTTGTGCCACAAAAACAACCAACTTCATTGAAATTGCTATAAATATAAAAACATTCCATCCTTAACAAAAAATGTGTAAAAACTGCCCCAGTTGTCCTTTAAAAGGCCCTTCAGAGGAGCTTTTTAAATTTCCACTACCTTTTTCTCTTGGTAAATAAGGTGAACTTCAAAACTTTGGATCTCTTTGTCCTGCTAACAATTAAATGTTTACAGACCCTTTCTTTTAATCACCTATTATAAACTTTATTGACTTGGTTGGCTTTACAAATGGCTGAGAGGAGTATTTGTTTTGGCTTCTGAGGTCTGGAATTCCTCGACATTTTTCTCGATGTCTGGCACAAAAAATGCTTCTCTAGACTGAATTATGCCCGTGATAATTGGACAAGTTCCTCTACGCCCTTTTAGGGGTGGACGGCTTTTACAGCTAGAGGTCAACCATTACATTTCATTAAAAAAACAAAACAAAAAAACCAGACACTTTTCAGAATCGTTTAAAAAAAATTAACCGATTAACCAAGTTAAGATGATGTGAACTTTTTTTCATGTTCACATATATCACTGCCCCATGAGATAATAACAGCAGAAATCTGGATACATTTTCCCACTATCACCACAGAAATCACTGCACATGGTTTTAGAGACATTCCACAAATGTGACACATTGTTTTCCATAATTAACAAAGGTTCAAAATATGTCAACTTTTCATTTTTGCAACTTTACTGTTCAGCCTAACGCTAAGGAGACATGCTGTGAGTGTGGAAGTCCTGCTAACAAAACAAACAAGTCTGAAAGAGGAGACAGAGTGAGAACATGTTTCTCAACCCAATAAAGGTCAGATGAGAACAAGACATGAGTAACTGCTGTGCTGGAGACCAAAGCCCGAAACAACAGCGAACTTGCTAAAAGTCACGGCATGTCGCTAGCCTCAGGTCTTTAAAAGATCACGACAAACACTCCCACACAAAATAAGACAAGCACTTGTAAAAGTTGGTGACCCTTTATGAAGAGACCAAAAAAAATGTGCCATAAACAATAAAAAAATACTACAAGTTTACTTTATGTCTTTTAAATTGCTGGGGCATTTTCTGCAGCAGTTAATGGGGCCGCGGTCGCATGTATACGCTGTCGTAAAAATCAACCAGGGAGAAATGAATGTGTGTGGGGAAAGCACAGCATTTATGAATCGCCGCAGCTGTCCTGGCATCACCCCTGAACGCATCACACGAAAGAATACACCCTCTGCCATTAATACTGAAAGCAATGTCCTGCTATGACACTGAACGCATCGTCTGAAAGACATTACATAACATATCTATCTTTCCAGTAAAATCCCACAGGTACAAACAGAGCAGAGGCCAGTGATGATCATCTATAAACTGATTGTGGTTCCATAAAACCTTCAGTAACTCTGGCTTGATTTGATTTTCAAACTAATCTGTTCTATTGTAGCAAATTTTAAAAAAAAAAAAAAAAAACCCCACTCATCATCTATTTGCATTTTTACATGCGTGTGTCATCTCAGTGCTCTGCAGCATTCGTTCAGATTTATCTCCGATTACAAAGTGAAAATCATTCATTTTAGATCATAACGTGGTCTCAAGCCAGGGTTCTCAAAGTGTGGTCTGTGGTCACAAATGGTGGCCGTTGTTAACATTTTATTCGGCCCCTGCGCACAACAAACAAAGAATGTGATTCTCTACATTTCATACTACGTATAATAGTGCAAAATGAGACAAAAGGAACAGTTTTCTTCAGTTTTAACTTCTTAGGGGTGGCTGTGGTTTGGGAGATAGAGTAGGTGGTCTCCTAATGGGAAGGTTGGTGGTTTGTTGCCCAAGCATACTTTGGTATGATCTGCATGCCAAGAAATCCTGGGGCAAGATAATGAACCCTGAGTTGCTCCAAATGCATTCACCAGAGTGTAGGTGTATGCCATCGTTAGAGAGAAAGCACTGGTCTAGAGGCAAGGCACAGAAAAAGGTGCTTTGTGTGAATGCATGTGTGAGACATATTCTATAAAGCCCTTCGAATGCTCATGTAGAGTAGAAAAGAGCTGCATAAGAACCAGTTCATGTAACTTTCAGTTCTGCTCTAGACACCATAAGTCACCATAAGAAACAGAGTTGGTTTCAAGAAATGCCACTTCACCAGTGCTTAAAAAAAAAAGAAAACCCCCAAAAAACTACAAAACTTGCACAAAAATGACAACCACCAAGATAAACCATCCTCTGAGCAGTGACATTGCAAAGTAAGTGTTTCACATGTGGATTTCTATAGCCCTCCATCATAAACTGGCTCCCTACACTGGCACTTAGTCATCAAAACTTCGAGTGCCCCTGGTATAAAGTAAATTAACGTGCCTGGTACGCACTCTCTACGCAAAAAAAGCAGCAATTTGTGTCTTCAGTGACTGGCATGGTCCATGCAGAGTAATAACTTTTCTCTCAGTGTGAAAAATAGATTCATTATTATAAATAATAGCTATAAATGCTTTTTCATTTCCACCATTTTAACCAAAAATCAAAGTTAATGGTTTGTGAGATTAAAATAAATACAAAAAAAAAACAAGGTTAAAATGGGGGAGTTTAGGTTGGACAGGATCCAGTTCAAGCGTAAACACCAGGAGCACAGCATCACAAAGTGAGCAACTGCACGCACACTCACGATGCATAACAATGCTGCTCCATGCAAGCGCACACAGGCAAGTACTTGCATGTCGATGCACACACGCGCACACAAACACAGGTGTTGAAGGCACCATTTATTCCTGTGAATTACTTGGGCACATTGCTAGTTAGGTAGCAAATTAAAGACTACGACCATCACAGTGTTTCGTGAGCTTAAAAATCCTACCTATCCTTAAGATACTCCTCCACTGTAAGAAGATCTGTCGTTGAAATACTCATTAAAGGCCTGCATGCTTCTAAAACACATAGGGTTAAAATAAAAATGTTTTACAAGCATGTAATTTTATTTTTTTTGGTAAACTTGCTCTGAACGATAATCAGATATATTACTCCGGCGCTTTCTTTTAATTTTATATTTACTTTTAACTCCAACTCTGTACAGTTTGCAAAGCACTTTTTAACCTGTCTATGAAAAGTGGAACAAATAAGAATTATACTACTTATACTTATACCACCATATGTGCCTGCATTTAATGCACCTGATTTTAGAGTAAACACCCAACAAATCCCCACAAAAACAAGTTCAGTTAACAGTCAGCATACAAAGAAAGATGAATAATCACGACACACAAAATAAGAAAAAATCTTCTTATTTTTTTACTGTATATTTTATGGATAAGAGCTTTTAAACCAGAAGTGGTAACATCTCAGTGTTGAGTGATTATATAGAAACTCTCATACAAGAAGAACTCACATCATCCTCTGAGGATGGGGTCAAAAGTGTGCCTGAAACCACTGGTGGAGCAGCGACGGGTACAGACCAGTCCTGGCTGAGTGCTGGCATAGTGACCACACTCCCAGAGATGGCCTGTGGTGTTTGGATCTGCAGTAGCTGGCTTGGCTGAGACAGCAAAAGAGGGTGACCTGAGAGAGAGAGACACACAGGCTTTTTTCAAATTAAAGGTCTTAACCATGCTAATCATATTTTTATTGTGTGATTAACATAGACTAATGAAGATTACTTTGCTTCTTTCATCCAGCTTTCGTCTTGTACAGTGACAATACACAAGAGGAAGATGAGCCCAATGTGCCCTGTAAAAATGGTGCAGGTGGTACACTCCAGTTCCTCCAAACTCCTCCCTGCCTCTGGTGACCTACATACACCTCCTTCTCTTTAACAGGACTTTTTGGTTAAGATTACAGGTGGAGAAGATGTTTGCCATCTTGAGCCGTGGTCTTAAACTTGCACATTCCACTGTGATAGGTTTGTGATGTTTATGAGCCTAAACAGACATAAATGTGCACGTGTCCCCACACTTGAAGTACAACATAGCTCAAATGAAATAAACAAGGAAAACCTTAACATAATGCAAGACTGTCATTATAAATTAAGGCCTTGCTAATGCAGAAGCCTCCCAGAGTGGTGTGCCAGGAACCACTCGTCAAGCTGACCCAGCCACCTTCCCCTTTAATGCTAAACCTGTCAATGCTAATTGTGCAAGTGTTTGCCAGTTCTGCTAATGAATGTGTGCAGTGCCAACACCAAGTCCTGCGCCCACGTTCACCATGTGTAAGAATTCATAGGCCTAAAAAAAAAAGTCAAACATTTGCTTCAGCATGTTTGTTTGTTGGAAACTAATCAATAAACAGTTTCATTTCCTTTCTTTCTGTTTTTAAATCATCCCGTTGCTGAGGAGGTTTACTCCTCAGCTGTGAATGTTGATGAGCTCATAAAACAATACCCTTCATAGCACTGAGCATGCTTGAATAAATTTCCATCTGGGGTTTTGCATTTGAATGTCTTGGCCTTAACCATCTGCCATCTTGGCCGTTACAAGGCAGACAGCGGAGCCAAGTTCAAATTCACTTCGAGAGAGGTCAGATGCTCCACCCATTTGGGAACCAAGCAATGACATAAGTATTTACATTGGCTTAGATGCTGCTGATGTAACAAACACAGAGGGCCTGACTGGTCACCCAGAAAGGCTAAACCAGAAAGAAACAACAGCAATAATGACTCTAATGCACGAAACACATAGCAGCCCATAAACAGTCTCACTTTTTGGTTGGAAAGCAAGCTTGTTCGGCTATTTATTCAAAATAATGATTTCAAGAGAGCATATTTTTTTCAGATGTCAGGCAAATATGGACATATTTTGATTAGGATAATCTACTGTCTAATTTTATTCTTATGTTTTGATCATCAAGCAAAATAGTGAGACACAGAGCCTCACAGAGCAAAAACTGTGGTTAAAGCACCACCTACTGGCAAAGATACAAGAATGAAATGATTGCTTACGAAAGATTCAGTAGCACTGACAACATAATCCTGATATAATATCATCTCTAAATTATGAGTTACAAAGTATTATGAGTAACAAATATCAAATTGCCAGTTAATATGACTAATGCAATGGTCTGATTCAATACAGTGCAGTGAGAAACATGTCTTGACGTGTTGCAGTGTGAGCCCTGACCTGCAGGGGGTGCTGGTTTGATGTTGACTGGAGCTGGTTTTACCACAGGGAGCACAGTGGTCTGCAGGGGCTGGATGATGATTGTCTTGGCCTGCATGGGAGCTGCTGCTTGAGCCAATGGCACAGCTGTAATCAGTGGTTTGGGCTGGATGGAAACCTTTGGGCCAATCTGAATCGGCTTCTTGATTGACTGAACTGGCTTGGCTGGTGTGCATATGTCAAAGGACAGGGATGGAAGTAGTTAGACAAGGAAACGGTATTCATATAAATATCCTAAGCTCAGGAAAACAAATATGCATTTACAGTTATAAGTTATTCTTAAAGGACCCCTTTTTTTTTTCAGATCATCCCCACTCTTTTCAGACAGGACACGACATCCCAGAGTTTTGCAAACCCATATTGTGGTGCAAAAATAGCAAATCTTCCCTGTTTTAGTAATCAAATGTCTAAATATTGAGAAAAGCTGAATAGCTAGCAGACGTGTGGTGGCAGAAGCTGCCTCACCTCGTGCCACCTGATTGGTCCTCTTTGCAGCTTTTTTAGGTGGGGAAGAGATTTCAGAAAAGCCACTGGACTCTGAGCAGACTGAAAGAGGAGACGGCTGCGATTGTGGAGACAGGGCCTCATCCTGAATGAAGAAACAAATGAGATTTAGATCGTGTATCTTCGAGGACATGATCAGTGTAGTCACATCACTGTTTAAATACGTTTCACCTGTGACACTATAAATTAATTTGTGAAATCCACTTGTACTCTATGTGTGCTCAAGGCACGCCAGATAAAAACAGATAAAGTGTCCTTGTCAGTACTCAAAGACTCCAGCAGACAAATGTGTCCTTGGAGAAGTCAGGATGATTCCTTTAGCAGACAAATGCATGCAGACTGTGTTGGGGCCAGAAAAAGATGTAACCCTTGTCCTTGTTTTGACACGCTGTGAAAACATCTGCCTGCTAAATTATGCTAATATGCTTGAAGCTGTCAGCACCTTTTTTTCTGTTTTTAACGAGACGTTGGAGCACATTTCAGATGGATGGCAAATTATTAATCTGACAAGGTGTTTAAGGCTTTTGGTAATAAGTGTCTCAAGTGTGTGCATCACCATCCAAAAGGAAAGAGCAGCTGTCATTGTTTGAACACCATCTGGATGAAAATTTTTGTTGCTGCGACTGCTCAAAAGAGGGGCAAGCATGTAAATAATCACAATGTGAAACAAAGCGCAATTTGCATTGGAAATGCAATTCAAATGCAGAAAAACCAGGATGGACAAAGAGTTGAAAACTGTGTCTTACTTGCAAGGAGCACGGAGACAAAGCTTCCACTGAGGCGGGAGAGGGCACCGAGCTCAGAGTGTGGGCAGGTGACAGAGAGTCCACACTCACCTCACCATCTGGATGCACAAGGACATGGAAACATGGGCAATATGTGTGAGTCTTATTCAGCATAAGCCACTGAGTCTCTCAAGTATTGAACCATTCAATAGTTTTGTATTCTTGGACCATTAAACCTACTGCATGGTGGATGAGTTTGAAAAATAATGACTCATCAATGTTACATGCATGTAGTAAAACAGCTATATTATCCCTGAATAATATCTCTTTTAGATCTATTTATATATTCCTTATTTTGTGCTGCAGTGTGACACAACACTTGTGTTGCCGTACCTGTGGAAATGCTGCATGTATCCATTTCATTCCATGGTGGAATGTCGATGTCAAAGTCCAGATCTGGAACACCGTTGGCCTGAGAAATCAAACATATGGTTTTGAAAAAAATGGACTTCCTGAGAAAGCAGAATGGAAGCAAATGCATGTAGGAGAATCCAATAAATGAATCATTTATAGCTGATAAAATTAAACAGATTTGAATTCTGGAGCATTTATTTGAGTCTACAGTATTCGTTTTGCATGCACGATGTAGGTGGAATTTTTTATTTTTTTGGCGCATTATCTATCTTTGCATAACAAAATGTGGCGGTAGCCATCTTAGGCTCTACCCTCAGCACCACACAGTCAATTTTTTTTTTTCTGATTTGCACTGGGCAGATCTTTCACTTCCCCATGTATTTGCATATTAAGAGGATGAGTTACTCACATAGCCAGCATTATCAAGAGCCTCAAGCAGCTCATCTGCATCCCCCAGCTCATCGCCGAGTTTCTCCAGCTCATCGAACAGGCTTAAGTCTGTATGTCAATGAGAACAGAACACAGACAATTGCTTTCAGTCCATTACAAAGCCTTATCATGAGATTATTGAAGAAATGAATACAGAACAATTACAAAAAATATCTTAAAAATAGGTCTAAATGTTAATGAAAAGGTGTAAGTGCCACATTTGGCTTTTGTCTTTTTTCTTGCGGTGAACTACAAGTAAAAGAGACAAGCTGGTATGATCAAATTTACTGTATTTAGTTAGTTCTGCCATATTCAGTAAGTAGCCCATACAGGCAATGTGTACTTTGGAAATGCTATCAATACAATGCTATCAATACAGTTCATTTTGCCACAAAAACATGCATGCACAACATGCACAACACAGCATAACACAATTACAGACAAAACTACTAACACGAAAAAATGTACCCTTAAAAAAATGTATCTTTGGTTTTTTTTTGGTTTTTTTAGCATAAACTCTAACAGGCCAAACAAGTTTTTTATGGTCACACTTTAACAAATCTGTTTCACTTTCATTTTTAACATCTTATTTGTTTCTTCTATATTTTCTTCCTCGGGTTATTACACACTTCAGCATAAAACACAAGTAAGTGCAAACAGCAAGTCTATTATTAGTAACCTGATTAAAAAATAGCAGTAACAATGATAATAATAGATAACATTAAATAGATAAAATGTTAACAAGTTTTACTTTTCGAGACCTTAAAAACGATTATTAAAAAAACCAGTAAAAATTAGTAAAAAAATCGACATTTTTCGTCTTTTTGTTTTTTTAGGGGGAGTTGTGCACTTTATATATTATCAATATTTAGTATGACATATCTGTAATAATGATCAGACACTGCAGTGTGAAGTGTGCCCCGTCTCCAGTTACAGTCCTGATTATAACTCCAATTACCTGCTGTTACATCATCACAGCATCATGGCTAATGCTAAATGGCTAACTAAGACTTAGGAGTGTGACAAGCACAACACATAAACCTCCTACTTGTGTCTTTAAAACAACCGACTTATAAAAATTCCTCTTTTATTCGGTGCCTTGCTCGGTAACGTGTTGTCTCTGTTGATATCCTGGGTCAGCTACACTGCTCCTCTGTATGGGTCTTTCTAGAATGTGTGAGCTCCGCTGTTTCTTACCCCACTCTCCCCCCTGATCGATGGAGATGATGCCTGCCTCACTATCCATCACAGGGTATTGCCGATGATTTTCGAAGTCTAACGTTAAGTCGGATGACATCCTCTTTTGAATTCATTAGTATATTATCACACTGTAACAAAGCGCGATCCAGCGACCTCTCATACCACTGTTGATCAAGCGGCTGTTTAGGGATGAACTTCCCGTTTAGATACACGTCTGACTTTACCGTCAGTCTACGGGTGCCGCCGAGGGACTTACAACCCGTCGCGCAGCGAGCATGGGCCCGCAGCTGGGAATTTTATTATAATCATTTATTTTATTGCTCTCTGATTCTCAAAACAAAAAACAGTAACAGATACACAGAATAGAAGACTGAGTTATATAGCTATCTAAATGACAGTAAGCAAAATAAGCAGATCTTAAAAGAGTTACAAGTAAGACATGTATATATATAAATGCACACACACATATATAGGAAGAAAAAAAATGAACAAAAACAACAACAAAAAACAATGCGAGAGCGACAGTGACACTAAACAAAGACATTAAAAGCATTACAAATTGCAATGGTTTTAATGCTGCTGGAAAATTTGCATTGCAGCTTGTGGTTCCTAACTGCGCCACCAGGCAGCAGGATAGTACTGCAGGCTCCACGGTACGGCGTGAAACGCTTAGTGTTCAAAAGCTGACTTCTGTCGACACGCAGGAGCTGAGATCATGAGGCAGAAGTAAGTCACTTATGTTAAGTTCTAAAGCAAACTAGTAATTTTAAAGACTACACCTGCATTTCCGCAGTTTAAAAAAAAAACTGAAAAAATCCTGTAGTGGCCGAATATGGTTAAATAAAAGTAATGTTTTGGCAAGGGGTCATTTAAGAGACAAAAATATCTTGTCCATCAAACTGTATATTCAAAACGCAGTCTGCTTTGTGGTAGACTCCAGTGTATTCTTCTCAGTAATTCGTTTTAGTTTAAAGGTCTTTACTTTAAAATGACATCCACAGCCAGCTTTCTCGCTTTTTTTTTTTTTTTTTTTTTTTTTTTTTTTTTTTGACAGAGAGGCAAGGCATTGAAACCTCTTGCCTCATGCACATGATGATGTTTCACCATGAGTCATTAAGGCCACATGCACATGGTAGTCATATGAGTTGTCAGAGACACAACAAATAAGGTGAAAAGTGATATCTAATCAGACCAGATTTTCACTGATACTTCCCATATGTTGGGTCTTATTGAAGCCAGAGTCAATTTTGTGAGAGAGAAAAAATTTTTAAAAACAAATAAAGGCATTTTTGGAAGACAGATTAGTTTACACTGGTCATTTTACCCCAGCAGCTAGCTACTGACAGGGCAGCTAGTTCTTAAGACAACCAAACATGGCTGTAATAATGGTCAGAGGAGGTGTGAATTGCATGGATACAGTCTATCCACTCTGTCCACTTCCTGGGGTCCTGTGCTGCTGTGCAGGTCCATTCTGATGTGAACTATACTTGAGTGTCAGAGAGCTCATCTTGGTGTGAAGCTTTTTTAAAAACACATACACAGCTTGACAGTTAGACAACTCTTCACACAGATTATATCTGCTACAATAATAGCTGGACACGCATAGACTTTGCTAGATGTTAGAGTGCATTTTCAATCCTAATCTTAGTTCTGTAAGTAAAACTTTATTTTTAGAGGTCTATAAAAAAGCATTACAGTAAAAGGGAAACATAAATGCAAATATTCTTAAACTATACTTATAGAACATGTGGATGTAAATCAGATCATATAAAATCATTCCGATTTTACAAGGAAAAAAGCATGTTAAGACATTAAAAATGTGTTCTGTAAATATGGACAAGTTAAGCGTCATCACTTCTGTAACTAAACTCAAAGCAGTCCTGCATCAGAGATTTATGTATAGTTGAATAACCCTGGTAATTAATCAACTCTTAAGAGTTATGTTTATGATTTGTGATTTTGAAATAACGCAGTCACTTTAAGTGACATTGTGTGCTAAAAATCAGCGGCAGGTGTACACTGGACTTAATCCTTCATGGGCATTTCAGGTCGTAGTGAGATTAACCTGAGGTGGTCTGGTTGATTCCCTGCTGGATTGGTTTGAAGCTTCTCTCAAAGAGAAATAGCCACTGGTTTTAACTTAATACTTCAAGGTAGAGACTTACATAGAGGTCATCTACATCTAAAAGTCCAGTATATTGTGTTTACTTAGCAGGATATGGTTTTCTATGGTTCCAGTCTAGGGTTTGACTATTAACAGATCTCAAAATGCTAACTTTGTGGTGTCTTGATTATGGTAACAATGCAAGCATATCTGTTTGGAGTCTGTGGACAGTTTGGGACTTATAATATTGAGCGTGCGAAAAGCCCCTGAGAGCCAGACACGAAGAGCAGATTAACAGGTTAACCTGATATGTTGGCTGAATGGTTTAACAGAACATTTGTGTAAAATGGATTAGAGGCTTTGGTCATATTGCTGCTGCTGTTGGTGTAAAAGCTGCTACAACACACCTCCTCCCTTTGTCTGAAATACACCATTCATGCTGACGCTCTGTTAATTTTTTTTAAAGTTTGAAGCAAACATTTTTTAAATCATCGTAGTAATTTTAAATGAACACCAGAGTAGAAATGATGATAATTAAGGGTGCCCAGTGTAATTTTGGGACAGGTAAAGCAGTCACATATATTTTATACAAATATGAACAGCTGATATAAACAGTGTATGTTGCCACTATAAATAACACACAGCAGAATAGGAACACCATGTTATTTGAATATTATGCCCACGTTCACACACTCACAACAAGCTTTTTTGTTGTTAATTTTTCACAAAATCCCTAAGAATAAAAGAATAACCTGTTATGAAACCAGTCTAAGTTACTTTACTATTAGCAGCCTGTAAAAAACCTACTTTGTTTCCATCTCTTGAGTTGAATTAATTAAAAAAAGCTAAAGACTGCACAACTTGACAGACATAAAATAGTACTTTTGCTCTATCAACATAATTCCCACTGGCTATTAGAATAGCACAACGTGTTGTTATTGCAGCATGGTGTGCAGTGTTTCCTTAGAAAATCTGAGGAAAATGGACAAAGGAACGGTGGACCTAAAAAAAAAAATCTAGAGATGAACAAAGTCACTCTTCTTAAGAAAGAGGAAAAAAAATCAGCCATTCAGCTCATCCATGTACTGTTCACTGAAGGGTCACCATAAATGGTCTCAGTGGAGAAGTGGCTGTCATAAAGTCATTCTTAAGGAAGGGAAATGGGTAGAAAAGCCTGAAGTATGCCAAAAAAATATTGAAGCAATGTAAGATGATAAAAGTGAAACAAAAAACTGGAGAACTTTTCCTGAAGACTACTTAAAGAAATTACAAGAAAGCTTGCCTATGAGAGTTCAGGCCATGTGGAATAATAAAGGTGGTCATACCACATATTGACTTTCAGGCCTTTTAGAATTGCATAAACTCTGGTTTTGCCTTATATACTTTATTTCAATTTATGTTGACATATATTTCAATAAATCATTGTAAGCACTTCTAATTTCCCAAGAAAAATAAAAGGAAATGAGTTTTAGCTTAGGATGTTTCACTGTACTGTAGATCAGTAAGTAGAAAAAAGCCCATTTTTTAAGCAGAAAAGGTTTTCAGTCTGTGTGTTCTTGTCTCTCAGTTCATTTTCTTTTTTTAATGCAAGATAACAGTTTCCTCTCATATTGCTTCCTCAAAGCACTTTTGAAAACAGGGTTAAATAAACTCCATTTAGACCAATAAGTGAAGATGTAGACGGTGTCCATGATTTCTCTAACAGGATTTTGCTCAGATGAGTTGTGAGCAGAAACAAGCAAGAGAGCAAGACTCGAGTCTGATGACTTGATGACTGAAAAAGAAGAAAAAGTTGATTACAGCATGTTACTATACTCAATTTATTGGTTGTTTACAGTAATTTGTTACAGTAAATGCTTTGGTGGTTACGTTCTGATGCTCTTGTTATTTGTCATGATGGTTAAAGAGGTGAAACAACACTATTGTTCACAGGAATCTAAATGCTGTGTAAGTAAATTTACATTTACTCATAAAACATTGAGGAGTATCTTGTTAGGAATGTATTGCTGAAACAAATAAACATATAAATAAAATAAAGACCACAGTGAGTGAACAAAGAGCCCCACGCTGGCCATGAGACAATGTAAACTTAATCAAGGAACCAAAAGTAGATGGTGTCATTTATTTGACAGCAGGCTTTAATTAGCATTTACCACAAAACAAATTCTTGTAAATGTGGCAGAGGCCTCATGCTTTGGTGAGCTGACAGCATGTTTCCATTCAGGCTTTTCATTCCTAAAAGATCATTTTGCTGCCACTGAGTATGTCTGTCACTTGATATTGAAATCGTGTCTACATATTTTATTGGGTTTTTGTGCAGTTGTAATTATGCACTGGTGTTTTATGAAAAGACAGCCATACTTTCCTCCCCTGTGGCCACAGGGAGAAGAACTTTACTTAGCAGTGAAAAGGAGCGAGAAAGTTGGGCTACAAGCCTCTTCTAAGCAAAGAGAAAACCCCTTTTGCGAAAGGGACTTTGAGCTACATTTCATCTTTTGTCTGCCAGATTGATGAGCTATGAGATGGATGATGTTCTGTAGTGCTCTGTGGCATTGTCTTATCCCAACCCGCACAAAGAGGGAGAACACTTATCATCGCAGGCTTATGTAGGCTATTGAGCAGGGGGCAGGGGTTGTCAGAATGGTGAAGAGGGGTCCAGGAGGGTGGGGGTGGTGGAAGTCCCTCGGATAAAGCGTGATGGAGGTGGGCTCATGGCTGCGGAGGCAGATGGAGAGAGTCATCTCCCATGACGACGCAGCTAGAACTTCCATCCCGAAGCCAGAGAAGGACGAATGCAGAAAGGAAGAGGGAAAATACAGGAAGCGGGCCAAAAGAATGGTGAAAGACTGAAAAAAATGAACGCACCTATAAGCTGGTGCTGTTTACATGAAAGCATGCGAAGGGGTGATTAAAGGTGACTTAAACAGACCATTTGGTTAAGGTTTCGGTTGGCCTCTTAGCTGCACTGTGACTTGTTAGCAGGTAGCCCAGGTTTGTCGAGCTTGGTTTAGGATTAGGCTTTAGGACATTGTTTGGTGGGAATGGGGCTGTGAATACAAAGGGATTAGCGCAAAGGGTTGCTTCGCTGAGTGGGCTTGAATGGGTGTGTGTGTGTGTGTGTATGTGTGAGCGGGGTGGGGAGGTGGGGAATGAGATCTGAAGTTGATGGATGTTAATAATGTGAATTTATTTTTTAATAAAGCATAAAAACCAGTATGAACATATGTTTTTAGAATTTCAAAATTTTCACTAAAGAAAAAAATACACATATAAACACACAGACTCTTCTATCTATCTATCTATCTATCTATCTATCTATCTATCTATCTATCTATCTATCTATCTATCTATCTATCTATCTATCTATATGTGTAATTCCCACGTCCCCCCTTCTTGAGCCAGAGTGCAAAAAAAGCCCTACCAAAATCATTTCAATGCCTTGAACCATGTGCCACCATTAGGAAGACACAAAGAGAGAGCTGACAAATGACCATTTTAATGCCTCTGTTTGACTTTAATGAATTTATATGTTATCTGGCCCTAATGGAAGGCTGCGCTGAGGGGCTGGCGCAAGGCCATAACAAATGAAAAGCTCTGATTAGTGTAGAATGAGCTGAGAAAAAAATCCCATTCATCTTGGTTAGCATCCTCCTGTGCTCTTTTATGGGTCGCTGTTACAAGGACGGGAGTGCCGGGGTGCCTGTCCTATTAGCGGGGCAGCCCAAAGGCCCGCTGAGTGGTCAGCGGCCGGGCGTTGACGGAGCGTCTGCCCGCTCTGCAGTTCAAGACTGTGAATGCCTCAGTGCGGCTTGACTCCTAAATAACCTTCTGAGGTACCGGGAGCTTCACCCCTACATGACCCCGCACTGTGAACAGGGGTGTGTGTGGGGGGGCTCCGGGGGGGTACCCAGGCCAGGACTCACACTAACAATTAGGTAAACACTGGAGAGATCCCTTCACAGGAAGACGGCAGGAGATTAAAAAGAGTGTTTTGCATTTGGAATTGTCATAGGCTGTAGTCACAGATTTAATAGGCTTTAAGCAAAGCCAAATGAGATATTTAATTGGAGTTAATAGCCTACCAAATACAGATTAAGCCGGATAATTTGAGAGCTGGGAAGCAGGTGTTTGTTTTTGGAGTTGTGTGTAGGCTGCAAATAATGTAGCTAATTTTTTTAAATTGCAGACTATATGAGAAGAAGGTAAAGAATCTGTGTCAGGTAAGTACATACCTACAAACTCTAAAGTCAGTGGAGTAATTATTTTAAAATATAAGGATAACGTTATTTTATTGTATTTAAACTGGTTGTCATGCGCAAACATATCGCCTGTCATCAATAAAATCCAGCTTGCATTCCCTTCCTAGACGGACCAGATTTATTTTCATTGGCCTATTAAAGATTGATCTGATTACGCTGCCTATAAATAGGAAGAAGACAACGTGTAGGCTGTAAAACACCTTATTTCTTTCTTTCTGTCGCCAAAGTAAAATTTTACTGTGAAAATATTGCAACACAGTGTCGCTGCAGGAGAGATGTTTCGTCATGATCGTGTTGGAGCTTGATATCGACCACTGTTGTCATTGGGAGAAGCCCTGTTTTTGCCGCCCCCTCCCTCGCTGGGCCCCTGTGTAGAGCCGCCTTGCAGAGAGAGTTCAGTCGGGCTGGGAGAGGAATGTGCTGGGATGCGGAGCAGCACCGACTGTAGGAAATCGACGCAACAA